>NC_046313.1:15731632-16936253 GCF_009819535.1 Lacerta agilis
TCCCAAGGATCTGGATCTGGATGAGCTTTCCTCTGTGTATCCATCAAGCCTCACCCCTATCATCCTATAAATCTATCTGCAAACCCCATTTCCTCTTCAAGAAGCTACATAAATTTTAATACCATATAAAGTTATTAATATAGGAAATGGCCTTTTAGGTGGATTTCAGGGAAATTAATGACAAGCACGAACACGAGAGAGCCTAAAATATTAAAAACAAAGCATTTCTCCTTAAGGTTTCTGCTTGAATTTTCAAGAAGTCGGCTGCGTATGCTTTGAATATCCTTTATGAGTTTTGATTTATTTCTTGTGGACTCTGTAGAAGACAGCCATTCTCCAGGGGAAACCTTAAAATGTAGAGAACAAGGCATGGTTTGAATGGAGCTTTGGAATTATAGCTTGGATGCTATGCTGGGGGGGGAGTCCAAAAGAGAGATAGCTGTCACTGCAGCCATCTGGCTTGGTGCTTCTCCTCTTAGCGTTGAGTCCTTAAAAAACATTATACAAGCTGACATCAGAACTGGTGGGTCCTATTGGGGTGTCAGGGGAGATAAAAGAGGGGAAAGGTCCAAGGGCTGCCCTGTTCAAGACCTCCTTTAAATCCCCTCAGTTTTTGTACTAAATCAGGTGTTAGGTATTCAAATCATGCAAGGGCTCAATTATCACAAATGTAATCACATTTCTATTAAATAGTTCTGGGTGACAGAAATGCTTCAGTGATTTATTAATAGGATGAAATGTCACACTGCCTCTTCATACCGGCTTCATTCTTTCCCTTTTTTTCTTTTTTAAAAAAATCAACATAAAAAGAATATAGTTTTTTTCTGACTGCTTTGTCAGGAAGAAGAATATTGGGGGGGGGGGGAGAATATGAATTCAGCACAAACATTTGAGAAAAATCTCTGTGAGAAAAATTGGGAGGCTGCTTTCATGCAAGTTCTTATGAAAGGGGAGGGGGAGTCAGTCTGAACCCCGATCAAAGGCCTGGCGGAACAGCTCCATCTCGCAGGCCCTGCGGAAAGATGTCAAATCCCACAGAGCCCTGGTCTCTTGTGACAGAACATTCCACCAGGCTGGGGCCATGGCCAAAAAGGCCCTGTCTCTAGTTGAGGCCAGTCTAATCTCCTTGAGGCTCAGTACCTCCAAGATGTTATTATTTGCAGACTGTAAGGTCCTCCGTGGGGCATACCAGGAGAGGCAATCCTGTAGGTACAAGGGTCCTAGGCCGTTTATCATTCTTTTGTTTGCTTCTTTATGTTTACATTGTTTTTTATTATTCCCTCCTTAGAGCAAATCAGAAGGGTGGCTAAGAAATACTAGAAATTAACAGCCACAGCAAAAACATCAACCCAGCTGGGTATGCATGGAGCTGTATTCCCAATCCTTCTGAGTCATGTTGGTGGGCTATAGCTTTCCCTTTGAACAACACAGCTCCTTTACAGTATCTCGCTGTCAATATTTGAGGGTGACCGAAACATTTCTCAAGGTTAAGAGATTTTTTTTAAGAAAAGCGTCCCCCCCCCAATAAACCTCCAGCAATTTAGATTTTGAATCAATCCCACAAAATGGCTCTCAAGAGCGATCAATGCTTTTGCCATCAAGAAAGAATTATTGTAATTTACCCTACCTGAGGCCAACAGCAGCTCGGCTCCTGAGCAGAGCTGCATGCCATGTAAACATCAGTTTAGACATACATTTTTATATACTCGTTAAAATATCTTCCTAAAGAAGTCCATTTCTTTTTCTTTTCTCAAAGAAAACATGGAGAAATTGTTTTTAAAATGTGTGTGTGTGTGTGTGTGTGTGTGAGAGAGAGAGAGAGAGAGAGAGAGAGAGAGAGAGAAGAGAGACTGTAAGAGGAAAGAGTGCTCTTCTGTTCACATCTTGTCTGTAGGTTTCCTACAAGCCACTGTGAGAATGAGATGCTGGACTAGCCAGCCAGTGGCCTAATCCAGCAGTCTAATTTTATGTTCTTATTTCTCCATACACTTACAAGTGTTGTCATTTCATTTCATTTCAATGCCCCCTTTATTCATACAGATAGCAGGACAGCATACTTCAGGCCCGTCTAAACTCACAAAGTGACAATTCGCAGCACCTCAACAAACTACAGTTCACAGAACGTTCTTTCGTATGTGGTGGACTTGTAAAAGAGGACTGCATTTATCTTGCAGTCATGGGAGTCACCATTTCCATTAATTCCTAATGGCAAGTTGCAGAGTTCCTGAGAAGAGCCTAATCATCCAGCGACTGTATTTTATTTTTGTTCTAACTGTTCGCTGTGATGTTTTTAAAAGCTGACTTAACATCTCCTGTGGATTGGTTTTTAAAAGCTAATTCAAAAGCAACAAATAAAAACTCTTGGATATCTCACTTCAAAGTGAATTTGCAATGAGAGAAATTCTTCAATAGAATACTGAACAGCTCTTTTTTATCATTGAGTTCGATCCTTCTACATCCATGTCTCTCTTCTCTCTCTCTCTCTCTCTCTCTCTCTCTCTCTCTCTCTCTCTCTCTCTCTCACACACACACACACACACACACACACACACACACTGATTGGTGATTGTCGGAAAGTGTAAGTTTGGGACATTAAACTGGCAAATGATTTTCGAACCCCCCCTCCTCCAGGCACTGGCATTGTCAACATTAAGTGAAGGGAGGGGATCAGATAAAAAAAATGGGAAGGGCCAGCTGAAATTAAGCATTTAAGAGTTCAGTGGGGCTTACACCCTTGTAAGCATGCATAGGATCACACTGTAAGTCCCACTGATGTCAGTGGAGGAAGTCAAACATAAGGCAGAATAAATCCATGGGAAAATCAAATGGGATTGAATCTGCTCATTCCCACTTGAAGTGTTTAAGTCTCACTGTGGCCAAAATCAACCAGTCCCAGCTTCTGGCATTCTCAATAAAATAAATGAGAACTGGCTTTCTTCCATAAGTTGTGATGGATGCAACCATAAAACAGTTTTATGATGAAATTGTGCACCACTCAGGTTACTTTTAGTAGACATCATCATTATCATTAGCACTACTATTTAGTAGTAGATTCTTATACGCTGAAACTCAATGTAATACAGTATACAATAAAATCTAAAGTACCTAGATGTTTAGTGGCTTCTAGTTTGTAACATACCTATGAAGGAAAATTCCATCTCTAAACAAAACTGCTGGCAGAGTTCCAGAAACAACTGCTGAGAACCCCTGAGAAATCTTCAGCATCTGAAAAGAGTCCCATTTCTGTTACATTTTTGGTTTATTTCTTAATATTGCATCTTAGCTCGTCTTCCCATTTCTCCTCTACCCCCAAACACTATGGAAAATTGTCTTTCTTTATAGCTAAATTCTTCTTGCCATAATAATGGAATCATGCTAGTTCTCCTTTATTGAGAAGCTGCAGTGTGACCCAAAAGAACTAGAGATGAGCAGAACTCCCTTGAGAAATTTTGCTAGCCTTATCAAAGCTCTCTTTGCATCAGTTGAAATTACTCAGACACCACTTCTCCCAGGTGAGAACCTCCATAAATACATGCATCCAAGTTTTCCTCAAATCTTGCTTGGGGGAAAGGAAATAAGTGGAGAGTCTAGTCACTAGTGTTATTAGTTTTGCATGACTTAACCTCTTCTGGCACAACAGAGCACAGTGACGGGGATTCAAACCGCCAACCTTCTGATCAGCAAGCCCAAGAGGCTCAGTGGTTTAGACCACAGCACCACCCGCAACTCGAATCCCCGCGACGGGGTGAACTCCTGTTGCTCTGTCCCAGCTCCTGCCAACCTAGCAGTTCGAAAGCACGCCAGTGCAAGTAGATAAACAGGTACTGCTGCAGCGGGAAGGTAAATGGCATTTCCATGTGCCCTGGCTTCCATCACAGTGTCCCGTTGAGCCAGAAGTGGTTTAGTCATGCTGGCTACATGACCCGGAAAGCTGTCTGTGGACAAACACTGGCTTCCTCTGCCTGAAAAGCGAGATGAGTGCCGCAACCCCATAGTCGCCTTTGACTTAACTGTCCAGGGGTCCTTTACCTTTACCTTTACCTTCCACTGTGGGGAATTCCTTCATCAGAGCTTGAGATTGGGCATTCTGTACAGGTGAAAGAGAAAGAGGACACCACACTGCACAAGTAGGAATGGAGAAATCACTCCTCCATTCTGTATGAATGTATATATATATATATATATATATATATATATATCCAACGGCCATCATACTGCAGTATGAACACAAATCACACAGACACAAAAGAAAAGACATTGCATGCATTCTGTGTCAGTTTTGCACAGGTTCACCCAAATGACTGGTCCATCCCATTTGACACAAGTGATATAATTGTATACCAGGAGAAATTTGCACTAAACTGCTAATAAGTTTTCATGAGGCTTTTTCCTGTAAGACCAATTGCATTTGTTAACAGTCGTCAACAGGTTTACCTCACCTATCAGCCAATCACCCATTCCCACCACCCTTCTGAGTAATACCCCTCCCCACTCTCTCACTATATACAGGTGAAACTCAAAAAATTAGAATATCGTGGAAAGGTTCATTTCTTTCAGTAATTCAACTTGAAAGGTGAAACTAATATATGAGATAGACTCATGACATGCAAAGTGAGATATGTCAAGCCTTTATTTGTTATAATTGTGATGATTATGGGATACAGCTGATGAGAACCCCAAATTAACAATTTCAACTTTGGGGTTTTCATCAGCTGTATGCCATAATCATCACAATTATAACAAGCAAAGGCTTGACATATCTCGCTTTGCATGTCATGAGTCTATCTCATACATTAAACTCCAGTAGCTAATGAAAACAATTGCTTACATAAATGGACTTTTCCACAATATTCTAATTTTTTGAGTTTCACCTGTATAAGGGTCTGGTGACTTCTGTTTCAGTGTATCTGAACAAGTGTGCATGCACACGAAAGCTCATACCAAGAACAAACTTAGTTGGTCTCTAAGGTGCTACTGGAAGGATTTTTTTTATTTTTTATTTTGTTTTGGAATTTATGTCACACACAAAAATCCAGTTCTGGGAGTCATAGGTTACTGAATTGCATTATAACTGTATGCAAACTTTTACACTATACAGTGGTACCTCAGGTTACATACGCTTCAGGTTACATACTCCGCTAACCCAGAAATAACGCTTCAGGTTAAGAACTTTGCTTCAGGATAAGAACAGAAATCTTACTCTGGCAACAAAGCGGCAGCGGGAGGTCCCATTAGCTAAAGTGGTGCTTCTGGTTAAGAACAGTTTCAGGTTAAGAACGGACCTCCAGAACGAATTAAGTTCTTAACCCGAAGTACCACTGTACCTTTAAAGCAATATTACACTACACTGAGAAACCTGGAAAGTACAGTCCAGGAATAGAGCAATGCAGAGAGCTTACAAATATTTGTGGGGAGTTCTGTCCTCCCTGTCTTAGCTCAGAGGTAGATCTCATGCTTTGCTTATGTGAGGTCCTAGTATCTCAAGGTGCAAGGTCTCAGGTGGCAAGTTTGCAGGGGTGACATTGACCAACCCAACAATACTGCAGGGGAAGATGTGTGCCACTGAGGTTTAGATTAGCTACAGTTTAAGGATATGCTATTTGCGTGTTTTCATGGCATGCACAGTCTGGATGTCTCCCTTACTCACAGCTACAATTTCCCTTGAGTCCTTGGTTAAAGGGAATGGCTTTGAGACTTGGCATGGAACCAGCTAAGATGACAATTGTTCAAAGCACAATAGTGTTTGCACCCTTCCACTGCAATTTCTTTGACCAGCCTCTCTCTCTTTCCTCCTTCAGTGTATAGCTAAAAGTTTACCCCTTTCTTGACCCAATCCTGTTATCTCAAATAGGAGACAAAACTGTAAAGGCCACACCGATCACATATCTGGGAAGTATGATTTTGCATGCAAGGGAAACACCATAAATGATTCATCGTGCCCCTATTTCTCATACTTTATTTCCTGCGGGTGTAGAGAAGCGAGATTTAGAAATGAAAAGCACTGCTCACTATCCACGAGGGGGTTTGCCTGGAGCTGAATTTACTGCCTTGAGTTTTCACATTAACTCTCTGGGTACCAAATTCAGGAGTTGAATCCTGAGAGTGAAGTGTGTTTCAAGAACACGGCATCAGGTTGGGGGAGGTGGGAGAAGGAGAGGAGAGGGAGCACCTGAAGCCTAAAATTAAAGTGGACTCCCTGGAGTGACGGCTTGAGACACTCAGGGAGGACTTCAAATGAAGGAAACCACTTCCAAAGAGATAAAGGGGGAACAACTCAAGTGTCAAAGGAGAAATTACATACACACAAAGACATTTAAAGCAGGGTGAAATGTTGTTGTTGTTTAGTCATTTAGTCATGTCCGGCTCTTCGTGACCCCAAGGACCAGAGCACGCCAGGCACTCCTGTCTTCCACTGCCTCCTGCAGTTTGGTCAGACTCATGTTGGTAGCTTTGAGAACACTGTCCAACCATCTCATCCTCTGTCGTCCCCTTCTCCTTGTGCCCTCCATCTTTCCCAACATCAGGGTCTTTTCCAGGGAGTCTTCTCTTCTCATGAGGTGGCCAAAGTATAGGAGCCTCAGCTTCAGGATCTGTCCTTCCAGTGAGCACTCAGGGTTGATTTCCCTCAGAATGGATAGGTTTGATCTTCTTGCAGTCCATGGGACTCTCAAGAGTCTCCTCCAGCACCATAATTCAAAAGCATCAATTCTTCAGCGATCAGCTTTCTTTATGGTCCAGCTCTCACTTCCGTACATTACTACTGGGAAAACCATAGCTTTAACTATACGGACCTTTGTCGGCAAGGTGATGTCTCTGCTTTTTAAGATGCTGTCTAGGTTTGTCATTGATTTTCTCCCAAGAAGCAGGTGTCTTTTAATTTCATGACTGCTGTCACCATCTGTAGTGATCATGGAACCCAAGGGTGAAATGTAGTGGTGCTTAAAACACAGTATTGTTGAGTAAAAGCTCAACAATAGTGTAGATGAGTTTGAGCGGTGGCTGAAAAGCCACCCCCCCCCAGAACTCTGGGAACAGTAGTCATGTGGGAAACACCAGGGATCCCTGGCAGGAAAGTTGTACAATCCTCAGCAAACTATAGTTCCCTAGAATCTTTGAGGGACATCATATTGAATAAACTGGAAGTAAATTCTTCAGTGGGTGATACGTCCTTAAGGCATATTATACTCCAGGAGGACATAATGGTGCTTCTTTGTCATACTGGGCTTCTAATGTTGTAATGCATGCACATACCCAAAGATCAGCAAGACAGGAGTCCCTAGGGTGGTGATGGGAGCAATGATTCTCTTTCATGCTCCCATAGAGCTATTATCTGTTATTATCTGCCTGTTGGTTCTCACATAAAAGTCAGTGGTCTCACTTGTGTCTGGGGAGGTAATTATTTTTTGTCGCGAACTTGGACGCCTCACCCTTTAATTTCCTCTCATAAGGATTCTGTTCTATCCAGCTGTATACACATCGCACAGACCTTTTACATCAAATACGCACTTTTCAATGTGTTGGCCTGCAGAATATGTATTTTATTTGCATCTTTTACACAGAGTTGCATTCCGACCTGCAAGCAAGTTTGGGAGTGTCGGTGGCGGCTGGTCAGCTGTGAAAAGCAGGCTGAATGAATTCCTCCCCCATCCCTAATGTGTGAATGACTCCCATTGAGCTCTTGAGAGAGAGAAAAGTAATCACCGTCCTTTTTATCGATGAGCACATAACTAAGTTGAGAGACAGATATCTCATAAATCTGACAGAGCAGTAAAGATGAAAGGAATACAGCTGTCACCAGATCTAAAATCTATAGAAAGGGCAGAGTAAGTCAGACTGGAAATGGTGACACACTGAAGCATAGACTGGGCCTCTGCTGCCTCCAAAGGTGGCAAGCACCCATTCTCAAATGAGTGTCAAATGCATAGAAATTGGAATACACAATGAGCAGGGGCAGATCTACTATGAAACTAACGAAGCTTAAGCTTTGGTACCCGTAATCCTGAATGGGTCCTAGAAGCGGCTTTAGTCCACACTGCTTAAATATTATGGGTCTAGTAAACCCAATCTGAATGGCAAAACTCAGATTGATAGATTTTGGGTTGTATATATTTCAACAATCCCCAAGTTTGAGAGCCAGTAGCAAAGATGTTGTAAGTAAATGTTTGGTGATCTGTCATGGAGCAACCCCATTGAAGAAGAAAACAGTGGTTACTGAGACCTCGTTGCTGGTTGCAAAAGGGCCCCCCATAACAGTTAAAGCTTCAGGGGCCCAAAAATGTAGGCCTGCCACTGAGCATGAGCCCCATTCATATCCATTCACTGTTTTAACTGTATGCCCTCAGTACCAGGTGGCATGGTGGGATGTTGACTCCACCAGAGCATTTAATAATGCACCCCACTGCCTCTCCTCCCTCTCCCAGTAAGCAGCAGCATCTCAGCTGTGGGGAGGTCAACATTGCTATGCCCACCATGTTATCTGCCATTTCACCCACTCGTTGCTTTTGGCATTCGGTTCTTTTTTTTTTTTTTTTAATATAAAAAAAGCTTTATTTTATTATTCGCCAATACAACTATTAATACATTCGCATATTACAAACAAAATAAACTAACATTCACTCATTATTACATTCACTCATTTTTACAAACAAAGTAAACTAACATTCAATCATTTACAGAAAAACAACAACAACAAAAACAACAGATAAAGAACAGAAACGGAAAAAAACAAAAAATTCGACCAGTCTTCCCTTGCATCCTTACATCTGTTTTCCCCACCACCTTTCAACACCCCCCTCACCCTGTGCTTGACTTCCAGTCAACTCAGCTGCAGCTCATTTCCACTTATCCTTTTTCTTTCAACACACTGTTATTCCCATCTCTTATTTCTTTACAATTCTTTACAATTCTCCTTTATTATTCAGCTTGTTTAATATCTAATATTTATAACGGAACCTGTTTATTACAATAGGAGATCCGACTTTTCAACATAATTTTGTAAGTACCCTTTGAACGCTTTCCAGTTTTTTTCTGTCTTTTCTGTTGTGGTCCTTCCAATTTCTTCCATTGTTTTGGATATATTGTAATATTCTAAAAGTTTGGCAAGCCATTCCATTTTTGTTGGAATTACCCCGCTTTTCCAGTTTTTCGCTATCAGTAGCCTTGCGGCTACTGTTGCGTATAGGTATAATGTTTTACTTTCTTCCTTTAGGCTTCTTGGGACTATTCCCAGTAGAAAACCTTCTGCTGTTTTTTTGAATGAGTGCCTAACCATTTTTTTCATCTCATTGTATATCATATCCCAAAATTGTGCTATATCCGAGCAATTCCACCATATGTGCATCATGGTGCCTTTCCCAGCGTTGCATTCGGTTCAATTCCGCCCCTGCCCGCCGTTTGTTACTTTTATGGGTTGCAATCCCCAAACAAGAAAGGACAATTTATCACTTCCCCTGACCAATATTTTGTTGGTGGTGGTCCGAAATACAGAAAAAGGAAAAGGAAAACAAAAAAGGCAAGCAGCAAAAGTGGAGAATGCATTACAACTGGAGATGAAAATAAAGAGTCAAGAAGACACAAGGAATTGCTTTAAAACTAGGCCCACATTTTTTTTAAGATTTACAAACCGATCTGCAAAGGAGAAATGAATCATGAACTAGACCTCGCCTTTCTTGCCGGTGGAGAGCTACCGTTTCCCCATGTCTGGGGTAAATAAAAGCTCCAATCATGACAAAAAGAGAGGTTCCAGTCTAGTTCTAGCTCAAGTCCTGATTTATTCCATTTGATTACTGGCTCTGGGATGGCAATGCATATTTCTTTTCGCTCCTTATAAGTTGCGCACTGAGTACTAGCTGATCACCACAATGTTCATCCACATCAGCTCCATGTGTGAAATGGTGGCAATAACAAGTGGAAATAGTAAGAGATTTTGGCTTGGAGCAATTGTTTGCAGAACCAATGAGACAAAATGTATCTCTGATTAAGCTTAAGCCCTAAGTGATGCAAGAATCTAACTCAAGGCATAAGCATTGCTAAGCAGATTCGTTCAATAGGATTTAATTTTCAAGGAGAGGGTTTCTGAGGGGAGAGTATGTGGGATTATTGTTTAAAATGACGCTTAACCTCAAGGGCACTGTCGGGGAAGCCAGATCCCTTTGGGCAGCATGGAGGTTAATTAAAGTAACTATTTTGGAGAAAAATAATAATTAAAATAACTATATTCCCCAAGTAGCATTAGTCGAAGCCCTTGTATCCAAAAGGTTCGGAGCTCACTAACTTGATTACTTTTATCAGTCTCTTCTCTCAAGAGCAAATGCTGTTTGTGAGTCAAGGATCCACCACCTATGTAGAGATAAATAATACACAAGGAAACATGTATTTTAGGTTAATGGGCTACAACTTTATTGGTTAGGGCATGTGAGTGGTATTGGCTTAGGCATTGGATCAAACAATCTATACATGACCCCACCCCGCTCAGCGGGGGGTCATTCAAGGGTTAACAGCCAGTGGGAGGAGCTTGTTGATGCAAATACAACTGGAACGTCGTGCCATGGCCCTAGCCATCAGCAGGGCATCGGACAGGATCCATGACCACCGGATTCCTTTAACGAAATACCCAAACAAGGGGAGGGGTAGGTGATGGCCACAACCTGCCCTCCAACACACCACACATATTCCAGTGCCTAACCACCACCCGAGCCAAAAGAGGCTTGCCACCAAATACCCTCATAGCTGCAACCAATCCCTTATGCTTCTGATGATATCGGCCAACCACACATCATTTCCTTGTTCAGAAAGATGAACGCCATCGTCTTGAAACAGAGCAACCTCGCTGAACCTGATTTCAGCATGCTCAATCATATTGCAAATTCTCCCACTCAAGAAGGTCACCCTCATACAGATCCAGTCCCTCTTGGGACACCTTAACTTCGCTTGCAGGGTAGTATCTCCTGAACATCCTTTTTGTTCCCACCTGGCTAGGTTATCTGCAGGCCTTAAGCTTCCACATCATAGGATTTGCCTTCCCAAGTCTGTTAAAGTGGACCTGAAGATTTGGCTTAGATTTCTGGAAAATTACAATGGGATCTCATTATGGCAGGACAATTTAAAACTGTTTTCAGGCTTCCAGGTGCAATCTGATGCTGCAGGGTCCCTTGAGTTTGGGGTTTTCTTTAAGGGTCGCTTGTGTGCTCAGTGGTGGCCTGAAAGTTGGCAGGGCGAATCCATTACTCGGGATCTTACTTTTCTGGAGTTTTTTTCCCCATAGTTGTGGCTGTCCACCTGTGGACCCACAAATTCCGAAATCGCCGTGTATGCTTTAGGACCGACAACCAAGCGGTGGTAAATGTATTAGCCAGGCAGTCATCACGTTCTGAGAGGGTGTCTCACCTGCTTCGCTCATTTGTGCTGCTGTGCCTTGAGTGTAACATAATTTTTCTGCCAAATTTTTCCCGGGTGTTAGGAAGCCGAATGGGACCCCAGTGCTGCCATGGCTGCTTAAATGCGGAAAAACCCCACCCCCAAACCAGCCCTGTGCCTGGTTCCCTGTACCTCACGTCTCACAATGAGGGAACCACCAGAAGGCCCTCAGAGCTGGATCTCAGTGTCCGGACAGGAAAATGGGGGTGGAGATGTTCCTTCAGGTATACAGAGCCAAACCTATATCTCTCATCGTCCCTAAAAATTGGCCATGTTGGTTAGGGCTGATGGGAGTTGGTCAAGCAACATTTGGAGGGCTACAGGTTCCCCAGTCTTGTTCTATATCATACCATTTCATAACATGTACAGTTTTTATGATCACAGTGTGCTCAGACGGTGTGCCCAGATGTTTGCCGGTTAGGGACTGCAGAAGTTATGGAGCAAGCCCAGAGAGAAAAGTTGCTCTGGGAATTTGAACCAATCCTACCAATAACCCCCTAAGTAGACCTAACTCACCTCTCCCTCTCTCCCTCCCTCCCTCCCTCTCCCTCTCTCCCAAGCAGATTCAGGGAGCTGGAAGTCATTCCAAACCAACAGCACAATAAATAATACAGGGATTTTCAACATTTTAAGTCTCATTTGACCAACACTTCAAGCTGCAGGATGGAGAGTACAAACTGACACGTCCCTAATCAAAATTGTGTAAACACAAAAAGTAATTACATGCATATATAAGGTTCCATCCGATGATAGCCACAGTCACATAATTGCTTGGCTGACTTAACGGCTACTAGAGCAGACCTCTTGCAAGGGTATCTCAACAAATTCAGGACCACCTGCTAGGTTACTTAATGTATCCCTCGTTAGGTAAAATATTCCGAATGTATTTACACGTCTGGAGCTTTCAATCAATGTCACCAATCATTCTGAGCACACCCATGGTCTCTGCTGGCGACAGGTGTGATCTGGTTCTGGTTTAATTGCCTGCCTGGTGGAATGATATCAACGAATATCTTCTCCCTTGTGTGTTTGTTGTTGTCTGCTGAAAATATACAGGAGCTGACAATTGCAAGCACAAAACATGGGGTGTTTAAGTGCTACACTGGGCACAAATCTGTATGAGAGAGAGGGACAACATTATTGGAGAAACCTGGGAAGTACAGTCCAAAAATAAGAGGAATGCAGGGAGCTCATACTAGCTTTTAAAATGTTGTTGGTACAGCCCTGCTCCTTTTTTGGAGGCCCCTTAGTTCGGTGGTAGCTTGCCTATGTAAGTTCCCAGTATTTCAAGATGTGACAGCTCAGGTATCAGGGCTGGGAAAGGCTTCCACCTGAGCCCAATGCACATCACTGCCAATGAAACATAGCACAAACACCACATCTGCATTACACCTTAAAAATTGTATCATACTGCACCGAGAAGTCCAAAAATGGAGTTCACGCAAGCTTTTAAAATATGTTAGGGGAGGTCAATCTCCTCTTAGGTCAGAGGCAGATCACATGCTCTGCTTATGCAAGATTGATCTTCAATCAGCATAAGCAAACATGGCCAATGATCAGGAAGGATGGAGTCCTAGACTTCTTCGGCGATCACTCGTAGCCAAGGAAGAATGTCTTACATGAATATGGTGTGTCCGTAGGTGACTGTGGAAGCCAATTCTGGATCCGCACATCCTTCCACAGTAGGGACATAGGTTTCAGGGTGGGAATTGATCACGGTGAGGATTTGCCAAATGTGCTTTCCTCTTATCTCGTTTCTCCCTTTTGTCCTGAGTTCGTGCTCCTTCAAATTCCACGATGCCTTTGGAAGAGGCTGTTCTCCAATTGGAGCACTCTCAGGCCAGTGTTCCCCAGTTGTCGGTGTTCATACTACATTTTTTTAGATTTGCTTTGAGAGCGACTTTAAACCTCTTTCCATTCTTAAGCTGGGAATAGAGTAGTTGCTTTGGAAGACAATAATTAGGCATCTGAACAACATGACCATTCCAGCAAAGTTGATGTTGAAGAATCATTGCTTCAACACTGGTGATCTTTGCTTCTTCCATTACACTGGCATTAGTTCGCCTGTCTTCCCAAGTGATATGTAAATTTTTTCAGAGACACCGTTGATGGAATCTTTCCTAGACCAACAACATATGGAGGGTACCACACTGAGGACCTCTGATATAACTCAAAGGCAGCTTTAGGTGTTCATTGCTGCGTCAATGTTGGAATATTTGCATCAAGGCATTCAAGATAAATTTTAAAAGATAAATGGGGGGGTGCATACTTGTTTTTATGAGCCTTAACCAATGGTACCTAACTGGCTCCTTTTCCAGCAGACGCTTTGCATCTTGTGAAGAACTTCCAGCTTATGTCTTGTTAGTTTTGGTGGTTCCAAGATTGCCTGACATTATAGGGAATTTGCTCTGCTTATCAGAGCAGTAGGTAAGGAAGAGATAGAAGGAAATGGACAAGGGATGTTGTGCAAAGAAACAGAAAATACTGGAGGAGAAGACAGCGAATGTGTAGGTAGAATATGGAATAGAAAGGGAAGGAGAGCAGGCATGTGTTGTGAATAAAGTCTAACCTTAAAATAGGAACTAAAACAACCTAGCAAAACTCTTTTGAGGCAGAAGACAAGAAAGCCTTCTTGTTTTAAGGATGCTTAACTGAAGCAAAATTGAATGCTGAACTTATTGTCCTCAGAAGGAAAGTGGTTCGGGGGGGGGGGGGCTCAGGGGGGGAGTATTTCAGTAAGCTGTTAAAATTCTTGACATGGTTGATTTTTATCACCTAACATATCCTAAGGAGTGGGATCCTACTGAGTTTCCTTTTTTATTTTGCAAAGAATTCACATATTGAAAAAGTTGAGTCGAAAAGATACTGGGAGAATGTATTCCTCCTTGAATTAATTACATTTTTTATCACTATCTTTTATGCCAATAATCATTGTACTGGGGAAATAAAGGCAAGAAATAAGGCTTCTCCATAAAATATTTTGCTTGTAAATGAAAACCCTGCGATAATGAAAGGATACTGTTAGCAAACCACGGAACAATTTGAGATAGTGTGTCACCTTGGATAAATCTGTCAATTTCTCATTTACTTATTTATTAAATTTGTATCCTGCCCTTCCTTCCAAAAGGAGCCCAGGGCAGCAAGCAACAAAGCAATAAAACATATTTTAAAAAATTCCTAATGCAGATGTAGACTGGATTTTTCCAATCTTAAGATCAGTACATCATGATTTCTGCACTCTGTGTTGGGGTAGGTGTGGGGGAGAACCTTGTTTCCTTGGCCAATATGCATCTAGAATGGATAAATTCCTCCTTGCTCCCCCAGAAAGCAGCCAGGCTATAAGGCTATCAATGGCTCCCAGTCATACCGGCCTTGCTCTACTTCTACTTTTCATTTTGCAGGGAAACCAAAATGGTTGTTTACAAGCTATTGTACTACCAACATTACTGTATGGAACACTTATAAATGCCATCTCCAACTCCTCAAAAGATTCCATCAATGGTGTCTCCAAAAAAATTTACACATCACTTGGGAAGACAGGGGAACTAATGGCCATGCACTGGAAGAAGAAAAGATCACCAGTGTCGAAACAACTGATTCTTCAAAATCAACTTCGTTGGACTGGTCATGTTGTGTGGACGCCTGATTATCGTCTTCCAAAGCAACTACTGTATTCAAAACATTATAATGGAAATGGTAATGCTGGTGGTCAACAAAAGAGGCTTAAAGACTCTCTCAAGGCAAATCTAAAAAAGAGTAGTATAAAAACTGACAACTGGGAAACATTGGCCTGTGAGCGCTCCAATTGGAGAACAGCCTTTACCAAAGGTGTTGTGGGCTTTGAAGACGCTTGAACTCAGGACGCAAGGGAGAAACGTGCTAAGAGGAAGGCACGCTTGGCCAACCCTCACCATGATCAACTCCTGCCCAGAAACCTATGTCCCCACTGTGGAAGGATGTATGGATCCAGAATTGGCCTCCACAGTCACTTACGGACTGACTGTTAATATCATGTTTATGGAAGACAATCTTACTTGGCTACTAGTGATCGCCAAAGAAGAAGAAACTCTACTTCCACTGTCAAAGGCAGCAATCCAGTTGCTGGGAATCAGAACTGGGAAGAGAGCTGTTGATCCAGCATGATCCAGCAAGGATCATTTTATGTTCTTCTGCTTCTGTTGCTGCAGTAAACTGGTGCTAAACTATTCAAAAGTGCTGGGAAAGTGGGAAAATATACAGAGTTCACCAAATGAATCCCATCAGCTTACCAGATGGAACAATCCCCCTCCCCCCACTTCCCCCATGTGCTCCCCATTGACTCTGGGGGGGGGGCGGTCAGGAGAACCTCCAAAACAACATGCAGGAACAGGAGAATAGAGATCATTCCATCTGGCAAGCTGATATTGGGCTGATGGAATATTCGTCATAGCACAACCCCGAATTCATCCCCTGGTCTATTCATATTGGCATGAGGCCATTGCATCCAGTCACTTCCAGCCGTGTCAGAACCCAGCTTCCTTACCCACTACCAGTTGCAAAGCTACCCTGCAACTAGAGTTTAGTGAGGTGGAACTGGAAAAGAAGCAGACCTTTCAGAAGCACAAAGAGATAACCCCATTGCTGTGGGCAAAGAAATACGCAAATGCTTTGTAACATAAGAAAAGCTCACTAAAATAAAAATAAGATGACTTTTCAGCATTCAGGCTGTGCTTGACAAAACTTGAAATGATGTGCAAAAACAGATAGTTAATACACACAAAAGGAGAAAACGGGCAATAAGTCACGGCATTCAGAAATGGTATCTTTTTTTGGGAGCTTTGCCTACAGAGCTAATAGAAATGTCAATCATGGTTAAAGTATGTGAGGAGAATCAAGGTACCAGGGGTTATAACCACGAGAGACTCCTCCTTTAGTTTGATTTTCTTGTTTGGGGTGGCTTGTTTATTTTGTGTAGATCAAAATCTAACAGACCTCCAGAGACAGATCAAATGATCATCTCTAAATGGAACATTTCATGGCCTGGCTTTATGGAACTCCAACTTCAAGGTCTGCCTCAGGGCAAACAATGGATCTAGCCTTAAAACTAATCTGGCAAGAGACTTGCAGCTTATGATCCAGCTGGTTAGTTTCAATTCACTCCTCTCTTTAGCTGGTTGAATTCACCCATCTTCTCAGTTATCTTCCTGCCAAGCAACACACAAGCCCTCCTGTTTCTAGGCTACTATAATGTCCCTTCTGTCCCCTCCCCTCTTGTTCATTGTCATATTCATTGTCCACAGTTCTTCCTCCTAGGTCTCTCTTCCATCCACCAAACCCTCATAAGTCTCTTTCCCAAAGCCAAACTAGACTTGAGTTCTCTCTCTACCAGGGTGAGCATATGTCCTTTTTAACAAACTTCTATTTGAAGGGATGTTGGCAGACAGTCCTCTGTTTGAAGCAGCCCTCCTCCAGCAATGGTGTCCATTTTTATCCATGGTTGATATTACCTTGCTGCAGATCCTGTGTCTTCATTGCCTTGATTCATTTTGTGTTTTTGTTCTGATGGAACTATGCTTTCCCAGGCCATATACTCCTCTCACCAGCCATGCTCTGCACCCTCCATATGGGCAATCTATCCAGAAGATAAATTGTATATTGAGGAGTTAGTGATCTAACATGGTTGCCCTCCCTGCCTCTGTTGCTTCCCCTCCTTGTCTCCTGTTAAGTTCTTTGATGGCATGAGAACAGCCTTTAATGTCTTAATAAATTGGGAGGAAGTGATAGTGCTAGGTACCTTCTTTGATGTTGGACATTGTTTTGAGAAAGTGAGGCACTGGGAGGTGGCGGTTAATGAATAATCTGCACAAGCCACTAATGAATGATCTGTACGTAGCCAGTCGGGCAAGCCACACAGGCTAGCTATCTATAAATCAGATGGCTTTGGGCAGAGTTTTTGGGGAGAAGCTCATGCACGGACTGACGGCAGCAGGGCTGTGGAAACTGAGGCTACCTGAGGGAGTCACATCGCCGCTTCTTGAGGGCTTCCAAGTGGCAGATTGAAGTGCTTGCTTGGTTATGTATATATTGCTTGCTGTTTAGAATAAAATCTTTAATCTTCTCACTCACTTGTGTTTTGTATTATTTCTGAATCTCATTTTAAAAGAACCACCTTGCATTTGGCAAAACACACTCCTCTAGTGATTTTATCTAACCTGAATGTGTCCTTGAACAGCAATAAAACCTCTTGCTTGCCTGGATGGGGTGTGAGACCAAACCCACGTCCAACACACCCACCACCATTACGTGTCTCCTGGAAGGTTGCCACAAGGGAATGTTGTCTTCAGACTGGAGAAAGTTCCCGAGCTCTGCCTCAGCATCTGAAGAGTTACAGAGAAAGGGATGGCAGAGTTCTGGGTGCCGCCATATCAGACCGCAGGTATTGGACTGCATTTATGAATGACCCCCATGTCGTGGTTGGCCCAACTATCAAGCAAAACAAAGCAAACTTTTCTGTTCCAGCAAGATAACCTTGATATGCAATTTCATTATTCATGCAATAATTCATGTAATTTATTACATATTCATGCAATAAATGCCATTGATTTTATTTTGATAATTTTATTGCGTCTACTTGTGTTAGCATTTTATTGGTGCTTTCCGTATTCGTGCCAATTTATACCAACCACATAGAGTTTCTGTAAAAATAGTGTGAAATAAAAATAAATAAATAGCTAGCGTAGTATAACAAGGTTAGGACCTACACACTTGTAGCCTGAAGCACTACAGTCCAGATTCCATCCCATCCAACCTGCCTATTCTTTCTTTGCAATTTATAAATCAGTGCTGGCAACTGATCTTAGGAAGGAGGAAGTGCTGGTGGTAGGGAACAAAATCATACATGCAGAAGCAAAGCATAGCAAAACGAAACGTCTTCCATTCCCCACTGAGCAAAGGTTTCAAACAACGTTTCAAAGGCCAAATGGAGGAGAAGGACTCAGCTTTGCAATGCCTACTTGTCCCACCATCAGATCTCTGCATCAGGTGAAAGCCAAATAATTTAGATCTCTCTTCACACACCTCAATCCATGTACCTCTCCTTCCTCCTCTGCCTATTTTCAAAGCAGCCAGTCACAGTGGCGAATTCATTAGCACACTAAATGAGGATCTGAGCGGGTATGTAATTCTCAAGAGGGGAAGAGACAGTTCAACGATCAGCCTGTTCTATCTGAGGATTTATGCAAACTGTTGATTATTCTTTTGTGAACGCACTGGTGGGATCTAAAACATTTTTCTTTTTTCTTCCTCTTCTTTTCTTAATTTTTTTTTTTTAAAAAAAGAAGAAGACTGATCTTCACAGCTCAGTGCACCTGGGTTTAAGAGGAAATAAAGCCTGGTTGATTATTCACTTAAAAATGAGTGTAAGATCTCCAGTGCAGATTGTCCAACCTTCCTTACTGCAGATTGTCCAACCTCCCTTACTGGGTCTTGCATCTCATTTTATTTTCCCCCATGCAGAGGATGGAAGAGAGGGCCTCTGTGGACAACAACAAAAACCATTAATGTGCCCTGTTCCATTGGAGGACTGTCGCTGCAGTGTTTTTACCACCACTAGCAACCTCCATTTTCTCCTGTGCTTTTTTCTAACTTTTTGTCAATGTGCCACTTCAATAGCATTGCCACAGGATGCAAATCAAAGGTGGAAGTTCCTCGTCTGCCAAAAAAATATAAAGAAGTCTGAGGCAAGGGAAGAAAACCAGAGTAGTGAAATTTCTCTGTTCCCAAGAGGCTCCCTATATCTTTCGGAAGCCTGGTTTTCCAGGGTTCTAAAGCGTATGGGGAACATCTATAAGCCTAGGAAGTTCCTGGCTTCATACATTTCCCCATTCAACTCAAACAGACCCTCCAAGTGTCCCTATTTTCCAGGGACAGTCCTGGATTTACAGAAGCTGTCCCAGTTTCTGATTTGATCCCGGAATGTCCCTCTTTTCCTTAGGATGTCCCTATTTTCATCGGAGAAATGTTGGAGGGTATGGACCCCTGAGCCAAGGAGATAAGTAACTGTACAACCTTTAGAAGACATCTGAAGGCAGACCTGTATGGGGAAGGTTTTTTTTTTTAATAAAAAAAATGTTCAATGTTCTATTATGTTTTTATATATGTTGGAAGTCACGCAGAGTGGCTGGGGCAACCCAGTCAGATGGGGAGGGTATTGTTATTATTGTTATCATCATCATCATCATCATTTAATAGAAGATTTTACTTTCTTGGGCTCCATGATCACTGCAGATGGTGACAGCAGTCACGAAATTAAAAGACGCCTGCTTCTTGGGAGGAAAGCAATGACAAACCTAGACAGCATCTTAAAAAGCAGAGACATCACCTTGCCGACAAAGGTCTGTATAGTTAAAGCGATGGTTTTCCCAGTAGTAATGTATGGAAGTGAGAGGTGGACCATAAAGAAGACTGATCGCTGAAGAATCGATGCTTTTGAATTATGGTGCTGGAGGAGACTCTTGAGAGTCCCATGGACTGCAAAAAGACCAAACTTATCCATCCTTAAAGAAATCAGCCCTGAGTGCTCACAGATCCTGAAGTTGAAGCTCCAGTATTTTGGCCACCTCATGAGAAGAGAAGACTCCCTGGAAAAGACCCTGGTGTTGGGAAAGATGGAGGGCACAAGGAGAAGGGGGCGACAGAGGATGAGATGGTTGGGCAGTGTTCTCGAAGTGACTAGCATGAGTTTGGCCAAACAGCGGGAGGCAGTGGAAGATAGGGATGCCTGGCGTGCTGTGGTCCATGGGGTCACGAAGAGTCAGACATGACTGAAAGACTGAACAACAACAATTTTCATTGGAGAAATGTTGGAAGGTATGGGATGATTGAGGGGTAAAGCTAGTGCACTCCTGCCAACTGCACCACTTATAAGTGTTTGCTTGATGCTTAAAGAGGACTATTAAGACTCCAATCAAGTAGCAAACTCTCAGTTCCATATGTGCCCTGATATTGCATGTTCTTAGTTTCCATCTGCACTATACTTTAAACAGGGCTCTTTTTCCCCAGCCTGGAACTCACTGGAACTCAGTTCCGGCATCTCTCAGGTGGGCGCCATTGCCATTACAAGAGAAAAAGGTGAATCCTGGCACTTCTTTTTCTAGAAAAATAGCACTGCTTTTAAAAGCAGCATCATGCCACTTTAAGCAGTCATGGCTTCCCCCACCCCACAAAAAAATCATGGAAAGTGTCGTCTGTTAAAGATGCTGAGAGTTGTTAGAAGGTCCCTATTCCCCTCACAGAGCCACAATTGGCAAAGTTCCCTGGGAAGAGGGATTAACTGTCAAACCACTCTAGTAATTGCAGCTCTGACAGTAATGAGGGCATCTTCGCAAATTATAGGTTCCAAGATTCTTTGGAGGAAGTCATGAGTGTTTAATGTGGCTTGATACTGCTTTAAATGTACAGTGTGGATCGAGCCTTATCGCCAGCTAGGAGAATATCAGTTGGCTGTGGATGCCTCACCCTATTTGTGATTAGTAGTGTTGTTCCAATAAAAGCCCATGAATCCTAGAAGAGGTTCTAAGTTGCCAAAAGGCTTTTTAAAAATTAAAAAAAACAAGTGGGGAGTCATTGAATGAAGCCAGGCTCAATTTTCTTTCCAAGTTCTTGGCCTGCTCATTTCTACCCCAAATTCAAAGCATAGCAAATGTAGCGGCGTAGCTATTATGTGTCTAATTGAACGAAATTTTCTATGCAACTCTATTAGTATATCAAGAGTAATTTAAAATTGGTGAGCGTGTTGATATTGTCAAATGTTAATTAGGTTGATAAGCTTTGCATAAGTGTCTTTCTAATTGCTTAAGTTAAACTAGGCAGGCAGTGTTGTTGTTGCGGCATTTTTCTGCGGGAGAGACTTGTTCTTTGCCACAATCACATCTGAATAATAATTTGCATGAAAAACGTGGCCGGCTAAACATTATAGAATCCATCACGTTTATTGTGTGAGTGAAAAGGGCTACGCTGCCAAATTGCCCGAACTCCAATCTTGGGGGGAAGATTGGTACATATGATTTATCCTGTACTATAGAAAGGAAGCTACAAATATGGGCAGCCAACTTTGGAATCTTTCTGCGAAGAATTCTTATGCCGCATTATAAGAACCATTTCATAAAATCATAGACTTGTGGGATTCCGAGGGTCATCTACTCCAGACCCCTGTAATGCAGGAATCCTGCCCATAGCCATCCCTGGGTGGGCTCAACCCACCAACCTTCTGCTTAACATCCAGACACAATGATCCATTTAACCATCACAATCCTTCCTTCCATATTATTAGACTACTCACCACTTGACTTCTGTTCTGAAGGTCAAAATCCAAGCCAAAGAAGAAATCCCAACTTCACCCCAATCATCCCTACCAGCCTATACCAGTCCAATGCCAGTCCTGCCTGCCCCAAACTCCCCACAAATCCTGCCTCTCCTCTTTCAATTATGTTGTAGCAGCGGAAATAAGTGGCAAGATGGGAGGAGGGGGTCATTTTGTTTCCTTCTGTCCCTTGCTACCACCTAGGGCCACACACAAGGATGCAAAGCCCAGGAGACCATAGGAGATATCGTTCTCCTGAGGCCTACTGCAATTGGATTTTCTTTTCTTAAAGAGATGGCAACACATGAGAACACAGGAAGCTGCCTAATAATCAGAGCATAGGCCACCCAGCTCAGAACTGTCTACACTGATGGGCAACAGCTCTCTAAAGATTCAGACATGTGTCTCTCCCAGCATGGCTTGGAAACACCAGGGAGTGAACTTCTGACTTTCCTCAGATGCTCTAGCACTGAGCTACAGCTGCAGAACTGTACATCACCAAAGAGCAACTGTAAAGCTTAGGGTTCCCTCGGTCACAGAGTGGAAGAAAAAGCAATGAAAAAGTGTAAGATATTGCTTGCTTGCATGCTGTCCTCCAATACCACCATCACTAACATCTCAGGCTGTAAATCCTCATAGCCTTCCTTCCTACCCACACTGCCTGGTGAGCATTTATGATTCCCCATGTCATCTTTTCCCCCTACTCAAGACATACCTCTGCAAGTAACAAATAGAGTCTTCTTTTAAACTAAATTAATCTCCCTGGAACTTTGGGGATGGAACATTTTCACATTTCGAGAATTGCAAATTCATCACCTTCACTTTTCTTTCGCCAACCTCAGTGGGGATCATTCATCATCTTTCTGCTGGCATTAAATGAGTAAACAAAAGCCGATCATGTTTTCCCAAAGTCTGTCAGATGTCACTTTCAATCGCTTCTTGTTTCGCTGCATGAAAACAATACACCAGTGGTCTCTAGCAGCTTGAACGGCTAAAACAGTATGCACAGTTCAACTGCCAGGGCTGGATTTAGAGGCCAGTGATCCAGGATGCCAAGCTTGAGGAGGCAACTGGTTGAGGGGCACCTGTCATGATACATCTTGTCAGCTGCTTAGAAAGCTGGCAATAGGGACCTATGCGGTCAGTGCTGCTTTAACCTTTGTTCTTCATTCAAGTGAAAATTTCATGAGGACCCTTTCAACGTGTTGCATTTGCAGTTACAGGGAACCAGGCAGAGGGCCTTCTCGGTAGTGGCGCCTACCCTGTGGAATGCCGTCCCATCAGAGTTCAAGGAAATAAACAACTATCTGACTTTTAGAAGACATCTGAAGGCAGCCCTGCATAGGGAAGTTGTTAATGTTTGATGTTTTATCGTGTTTTTAATATTCAGTTGGGAAGCTGCCCAGAGTGGCTGGGGAAACCTAGCCAGATGGGCGGGGTATAAATAATAAATTATTATTAGTAGTATTCTTATCATCATTATTAGTATGATCCAGCAAGAACTTTTATTAGAATTCTTGTACATTCTTAGACAACCTGATCATGCCTATCAAGAGATTAAGTGAGCTATTTCCTAACTTGTGGCATTATAGCATTAATAGGCGGCTGACTTTGTAAAATCAGATTCTAAGAAAGAAACACCTCCTACTACTACTCATGAACTCAGTGTCTCGGATACTCCTACAGCGCTAAAATGCTTGAGTGTGACATGCTCAGGTTTAATACCTGTGGTCCCTGATGGGGTTGCCTATTAAAACAGCCATCCATCCTTGCAGTTTACTAATCATAACCCCCATACTGGCATGCTATGCTGACAACATGCAAGATGAGATAGTTTGGATTTGTAACACCAGCTGCTTCGAGCAATTCAAACATTTTGCAAGAACAGTAAATGGATTCATCAAAAGGCTGTTCCTCGGCCGCTCCAAAAGGAATAGGACCACTGGGAAATATTAGGAGGGTCTACTGTAGTTTATATTTCATGGGTGCATCATGAGACCTCCACTTAACTTCACAGGAATATGCAATGTTCAACTGGTCACGTTTTAAGAGGCCATCATTGTCATAAAGGAGTCTTTGCAGTTTTGTTGTATTCTACAGGTGTGCATCAGATCTGGGTGAATCCTGATTCCCAGGCCAAATTGGTAAGCCTCAGAGGGATTGAGGATTTGTCGGAGGCAATGCAAATGGAGAGAGGGAAGAGGGAGAACTGTATTATGATTGAAAGGTCAGGCTTGTAATGAGAAGAAATGATTTTACCCAGAAAGCGAATCCCTTTTAGCTTTTTGGAATACATCCACATGAAAAACAAAAACAGTTTTAACACCCGTTACAGGTAGGTAGCCGTGTTGGTCTGCCGTAGTCAAAACAAAATAAGGAATAAAAAAAAAAATTCCTTCCAGTAGCACCTTAGAGACCAACTAAGTTTATTCTTGCAAGCACACAAAAGCTCATACCAAGAACAAACTTAGTTGGTCTCTAAGGTGCTACTAGAAGGACTTTTTATTTATTTATTTAGTTTTAACACCCGTCCCCGAAAACACTATGATTGGAGTGACCAAGGAAAGTACTGTCAATTTGCATTTCTTAGTGCAGAAAGTATTGATCTGATATGTAGAGATCTATCCTCTACACTGGACAGTGTTCTTGAAGCTACTAACATGAGTTTGGCCAAACTGCGAGAGGCAGTGAAGGATAGGCGTGCCTGGCGTGCTCTGGTCCATGGGGTCACGAAGAGTTGGACACGACTGAACGACTGAACAACAACAACAACATCCTCTTCTAATTAATTCAAGAAGGTTCTGGAAGCTTCTCTGTGTGAAAGAAACAAGCAGAAGGCTCATGATGTTTGGATTATTCCTTCAGAGAAGCTGAGGGCAGCTGGTTCAAGCTGGTTCTCTTATCTCTTCTGTCAAGGTCATGCTGAGGCTGGAAGGAACCTGGGTTTCACTCTTTCTCTTTCTTTCTCTTTTCCTTCTGGTGTCGTGATCTGTATATAGTGTTAAGGTTTAGTCTTATTATAAGTTATTGTACTGTAAGTTTAAGTTAACTCTGCTGCAACTGGATTTCTTATGGACAGTGCCAATCCTGAATGTATTGGATTTGTGACCATTATGCTCATCTGCTTTCAGTAGCAGTAAAGCTCTGCTGGATGAAATATTAATTGCCTCTGGTCTATTTTTTGGGAATCTGGCAACGTGTTTAAGTTTTTACTCTGCTAACTATACATTGGAATCTACTCTGGATCAATATTGAGTAGAATTTCGGTGACAAATACATCACTGTGATTACATTATAGAGCTGTTTGTTAATGACTGGAACAAACTCAGGCATGTAGAAACCTAATCCAAATCACTTCTTTTCACTTTACAGTCCAGCAAATACACAGAAGTGGTGCACACTGCCAGTTGCAAGCTACATACATGGTATACCTGCCCAGGGTTTGCATGGGACTGATGGGACTTTTTGGGTGAAACCAGAATGCTATAGTGTTGAGTCCCTTATTAATGTCCGAAATTTGGATTTGGCTACCTAAGTTTCAGCACATAAACACTGGGGATTGGATTCACCCTCAAACCCTGAAATTGGCTTGGATGGGTCAGAAGAATCCCCCAGAATAGTGCTCAAAGAGAGAAGAAGGGGACTGTTCCATCTGGCAAGGTAAAATGTTTGTGCAGAGGGAATGTCTGTAATAATGCAACACTGTATTTCACCCTGGGATTTTTAAACCGAGCATTGATATTTACTGCTTAATTCGCTTTGAATATGAATGCATCTGAAAGACCTCCCCCCCAAAAAGTGTGTGCGTGTTCCTTTGCGTGTGTTCAGCAGTGTCAAAACAGCAGAAAGTACCGTTTTCAAAGCTCCAGGCCCTCCTCCTGTAAACTGAAAATGGAAACAGACATCCTAATGCTTTGCATTCTGGACATGATGGGACTCAGTATGCCGTTTGACTTGGGAGCTTATCCACTTGGACTTCATTGGCAGCTCATCTAAATAATTTATACAGCACTAGGCTACAGTATTTTATAGCAAAAGCTATACAGGCTCCCACTGTAATGTATCATATCATTTCCAAACGAACCATTTCCTCATTAGGCTTCCATCAGCATTGCACAAACATTATTCATTCACACAATGTACTGGCTACATAATTACACTGCACAACAGATTGCCCTAAATTACACTTTCCTGCAAAGCACTGTCTTGTTTCAGACTTTAGGTCAACACTGTAACCAAAACGTTTGCAAAAATGGAAAAGAAAAGTGCAGTGACATTACAGTGCGCCAATTCAGCAATTGGGAAGTCTAACCACTGAACCTAGGGCTTGCCAATCGGAAGGCTGGCGGTTCGAATCCCTGCAACGGGGTGAGCTCCAATTGCTCAGTCCCAGCTCCTGCCAACCTAGCAGTTCGAAAGCACGTCAATTCACTGATGCTGGTGAATTGGAAAAATAAAAATGCGGCTCCCTTCTACAGTTGGATTGAAGACCTATACAAACTTGCAGCATATGAACAACTTGCATATAAACTCAGACTTACCACGGACAAATTCAATATTTGAAACCCATTCTTACAAATACTGTAATAGGTTAAGATCTGGTGAAGTACAATAACAACCTTGTAAAATATATATATATAAAAAAATAAAACACTTTTTTTAAAAAACAACAACAACAACTGATGTATGTACCTGAGTCCTCAGTTGCAAATGACCCATTCATCTTTAAAACCTTGTGTATGAAGATTGGGGGGGGGGCAATCTTAATTTCATGGATATTGTTACATATAATGAACAGGTTTCTACTTAAACATAGATCTGACACATTTAGCTCAATAGTTAATCCTGTCTTGACACTAGCTGGGAAATTTAGGTGACTCACAAGTTGCCAATAGGTTGTAACTATAATAAAACTGCATAGGGGTACGAACAGGGTTAAGACCCAAAACAACAACTCTTTTGGTCCTGTCAATACAAAAAAATACATTTCTTGGGTAGCATCTCCCATTGTAAATTTCACCTACGAACTTCACACAAAGGATCGCTGACCTTCTGTTGCCTTAGCTTTGACACTATTTACCATGAAAGGTTGCTGGTTCCCTTGGGCTTTCCTGAGCATCCAAAAGATATTAAACACCTGGGGCAAAGGAAGACAACTTTGATTCCAGAGAGATTTCTGTGCTTGATGTTTAATAAAGAATCAAAGGCAAGCCAGGCTGCCTTCTCTAATCACTGGCTTCATCAAGCTTCAAAACAAGAGTTGCTTAAAAAAAATTAGTCCCCTTCACCCCTTACTTGACACAAATTAGGAAAGCCTCTGTGTGTATAAATCTGTTCCTGGACCTTTCCCCTTCTCAGACCACCACACAATTTTTTAGACATCAGGACTCTGCAAAATGTTCATGTGTAGATGTGGGTTTCCCCCCCCCCCCAGACGTTCATGGGGTCTTCAGCCTTTTAGCCATTCTGGGGCTGATGAGGGGTGGAATATTAACAACATCCAGGGGACCAAAAAAAAGGTTCGCCATCTCTGCTTTTTTTAACAGTTAGAGAATGTCTGAAGAGGGCACTGCAGAATGTCAATAAGCAGATTAGCACTGGGTTAATAATGGCTACAGGATGAATTTTCCAGGTCCCATAGTTGTTTTCATTACTTGATGTCTCTCTCATCTACTTTAATTCTGTCATTGTAAATTGCTGAGCTGGTGAGAATGTCCTGGCATCAAAAGTAATGAACATCGGGAGATTAAAAAAAAATCAAAAAATCTGTGGCATCGCTTAGACTCTCCTGTCGGAATAAATGATGTACAGCTGGAAGAATAATTCAAATCTCCATAAATCTGACCAGGGTGGTTGCTTCTCATGGAAGAAAAATCATTTTAAAAATCACTATCCAACTTTGTTTCTTTGATCATTCCCTTCCTATATGCATTTGACCTTGACTTGCCAGGAATTCATGGGGTGGACTGGATTCAGGGTGGCAATGAGTGGTGTACAAATTAAAAGGAAAATGGAATAACCACATATTTTAACCTCATATAATAACACACACACACACTGTTTTCAGATTGAGGATTATATATTGATATATTATTAATATTTATATGCCTGTTGTCTTTGTCCATGGAGTTTTCTTGGCAGGGATACTGGAGTGGCTTGCCAGTTCCTGCTCCAGGTGGATCACATTTAGTCAAAACTCTCCACTATGACCTGTGGCGCTGGAGGAGACTCAAGACTCAAGTCCCATGGACTGCAAAAAGATCAAACCTATCCATTCTGAAGGAAATCAGCCCTGAGTGCTCACTGGAAGGACAGATCCTGAAGCTGAGGCTCCAATACTTTGGCCACCTCGTGAGAAGAGAAGACTCCCTGGAAAAGACCCTGATGTTGGGAAAGATGGAGGGCACAAGGAGAAGGGGACGGGGACGACAGAGGACGAGATGGTTCTTGAAGCTACCAGTGTTCTTGAAGCTACCAACATGAGTCTGTCCAAACTGTGGGAGGCAGTAGAAGATAGGAGTGCCTGGCGTGCTCTGGTCCATGGGGTCACGAAGAGTCGGACACGACTAAACCACCAAACAACAACAATTATTATTATTTACGCCTATTCGGATATTTATACCCTAGTTTAAAAGTAAAATGTAAGGGAGTGAGGCCCTTTGGAGTCACCCTACCCCAGGCTGTGCGCTTCAAGCATTCCCTTCACTCTAAGGTTCCAGAGTAAGTTACAACAGTGTAAAAAAATGCAATTATCATTCAGTTAAGTTCAAAGGCTTGCATGCAACCTGAAATGCCCACCATGCAGAATTTCATGCAGAGCAATTTTAATCTATGGAACACACAGGGGGGTGGGTGGTAGCACCTACTTTGATGACTTTATAAGTGGATTAGAGGTTTTCTTGGAGGATAAGGCTCCAATGGCTACTGGAGTGGTGGGGTGCCAACTTGAATAAAATATTGAGGGGAAGGCAGGTAATCCCTGCCCCCTAATCAATCACAAGATGCAGGGTATGCATGCCATTTGAATTTGTTTGTTTGTTTGTTGATTGAATTTATAAACCGCCCTATACCCGGAGGTCTCAGGGCAGTTCACAGTAAAGATCACAATGTATAAAATCAAAATAAGAACAATAACCCAATAACACCCCACTGATTAACCTGTAAATCAGGTCAACCAAAGGTCTGGTTGAAAATGAACGTTTTTGCCTGGTGCCTAAATGTATATAATGAAGGCACCAGGCAAACTTCCCTGGGGAGAGCATTCCGCAGATGGGGAGCCACTGCAGAGAAGGCCCTGTTCTCGTGTTGCCACCCTCTCGAGGAGGAGGAGGCACACAAAGGAGGGCCTCAGAAGATGATCTCATGGTCCGGATAGGTTCATAATGGCAGCGCCCACCAACTTTGCGGGGCCCGGTCCCCTCAGATATTTTATTAAGGGTGTGGTGTATGGACCTCAACCCCTAGGAGTTGACTTTTATGGCTACTAGCCACAAGGGCTTGGCTTTGCCTCCATAGCCACAAGCACTCGTACTACTGAATGCCAGTTGTTGGAAACCGCAGAGAAAAGTGCTCTCGCACTCAGATCCTGTTTGAAGGTTTCCAATAGGCATCTGGGTGGCCACTGTGAGATCAGGATGAATCCACTGGTTGGATTCAGTTGTTGACTTGTGAGCTTTGCTTATTCCAAACTTGACAGGCAACTGTGTCTGTGTAGTTTTGCAAATACACTAAGGGGAGGTCAAAGGTATCTAAACTTAAGTGTGGAGAGGGGATTATCTGAGAGACAGAAATACACATGCTCTTCTTTTATCTTGATTTTTGTGTGCAAATGTTATGAAGATAGCCAGCATCACCTTTCAAGTAACTCAACAGCACAGCCAAACAGGTAGTACACATACTGTGTTGGGTCAGGTATTTCTGACCTCATGTAGGGTCAACATTTAATTCCCCCCTCTTAGGTCAAACAATTATAACTTGAGCATGGCTCCTGTAGACTTGCACAATGAGAGGTCGCCAGTATAGCTGCTAATTAAACTGTCAGGTCATTGACAGCAGAAATCTAGCTATTCTAACTCATGCCCATTAAATACAAGCTGCCTCTATTTATACTTTTTAGATAGCTTTTTTGACCTACATTTTGAACCTTAGATTTGATAATGAATCAATGGTCTGGTTTTGACAATCGGTTCAACGACCAGGTTAAATTAAAAAGCCCATGGTCTCTTACAAAGTGCTTTGAATGTTACGGGACTTTCTGTTTTAAAATCAATAATGCTCTTCTTGAGAATCCACAGCAGGGGAATGAAAATTGGAGGAAGCGTCTTGTTATTCAGGCTCAGTAGACTTGCAGAGTTCCAACTGTTCAACTTCTTTGCTTTTATTTTTCATTTTAAAAGTCATTGCACATCAAAAGGAATATTATTGGCCATGTTCAATCAATCAGCACTCGTGTGCTTTCCCATTAAGCATCTCTGTATATATTCCTGTTGCTGGGTTGCACAAAAGCCTGACAATGAGATTACCTGCACCAGGGAGCTGTTCAGCTGCTTTAGCCTGGCAATCTCTGTCACTGTTCTCTAGCACAGCTTTTCCCTCCCTGGTGCCCCTCGTTGAGACTATAACTCCCATCAGACCAACCCAGCACTGCCAGTGGACAGGGATGTAAGAAATGGGGGTCTAAAAACATCTGAAGTTCCCCACTCCCGTTTTACAAACCCCTTCTGTGGATTCCCCATCCCTTGTTCATACATTTAGCGAAAGAACAGGGTAGGCAATAAGGGTGGTGCTGTGGTCTAAACCACTGAGCCTCTGGGGCTTGCCGATCAAAAGGTCAGTGGTTCGAATCCCTGTGATGGGGTGAGCTCCTGTTGCTCTGTCCCAGCTTCTGCAAACCTAGCAGTTCGAAAGCATGCCAGTGCAAGTAGATAAATAGGTACTGCTGCGGCAGGAAGGTAAACAGCATTTCTGTGCGCTCTGGTTTCCATTGTGCCAGAAGCGGTTTAGTCGTGCTGGCCACATGACCCAGAAAGCTGTCTTCAGACAAACACTGGCTCCCTTGGCCTGAAAGCGAGATGAGTGCCGCAACCCCATAGTCGTTTTTGAGTGGACTTTAATGTCCGGGTTCCTTTACCCTTTACCTTTACCTAAGGGTTCCAGAAGGGATGCAGGTGGTGCTGTGGTCTAAACCACAGAGCCTAGGGCTTGCCGATCAGAAGGTCGGTGGTTCAAATCCCCGTGACAGGGTGAGCTCCCGTTGTTCAGTCCCTGCTCCTGCCAACCTAGCAGTTCAAAAGCACGTCAAGTGCAAGTAGATAAATAGATACCGCTCCGGCGGGAATGTAAACGCCGTTTCCGTGCACTGCTCTGGTTCACCAGAAGTGGCTGAAGTCATGCTGGCCACATGACCCGGAAGCTGTCCGCGGACAAATGCCGGCTCCCTCAGCCAGTAAAGCGAGATGAGCGCCGCAACCCCAGTCGTCTGTCTGAAGATGTGTGTCGAAAGGTCTGACTTTTGCATGGCCTGCCGCACAAATTAAGAGCCACGTGGATTACTCCACCCAATTTTTCCTCTGGCCCTGCCCACCACTGCCATGTCCCTGAAAGGACAAGGCCCCCACCCCTTTATCAGGAGATCCAAATTGCACAAGAGGAAGAGGAAAAGCAGTTCAGTATATGAGATTGCGAAGTCCTTCCCAAGTTCACATAAGACAAAACATTCTGTCACGATTGACCAGTGAGATATGAAAACTCGCAGAAGCTCTGTGATGACAGCTGCACCTGAAACTGACATATGAGCATGCATGGAAGAATGATTTGTTGGGTCAGTGGTGTTAAGCTGCTTATTCATATATGACAGGTTGAATGACAGCAATCTCCACAATGTTAGGGCCCATGCAAGGGCAGCTTTGTAAATTCATCTAGCAAAGCACAGTGCACTTGTTTTGTTCCGGTTTGTTCTAGGCTTCTGTGGGTGACTGTCACTGGAAAGCAAGGGGCATGTTTATTTTATGTGGAAATCTATTTTCACGTGAGTAATGCACCTCAAGGTTTTCTTTGTACCAGCAATCATCTGCATCAGGGTTGGGGAAGCTGCTGCTTTGTGGGATATCTTCAGCAGGAGAAAAGGCTAAGGCATAAATCCTGCACCGTCCCTAAGACAGTTGCCCAAGCTTACAAAGTGGGGAGGGATACACAACCTGACTCTGGGCAATGCTGGAGTTTATGGACTTTATGGAAATGTAGTGGGAGTGCCAAACTCCGGCCTTTAAATCTGAGTCCTTGCTAGCTTCTTTGCTAGCACACCAAGAAGAAGAGTCAAAACAACCAAATGTGGGCAGTTATATTTATTAGGTATCACAACTTGTGGATCTGCAAAAGAAACAAACTAGTCAGATTCAACCAATGGAACCAAATCAATTAAGTCCAGGCAGGTGTTCATTACTAGGGGCAATCTCTACTTGAGCCTCTTGGGCTTGCTGATCGGAAGGTCCGTGGTTCAAATCCCCGCGATGGAGTGAGCTCCCATTGCTCTGTCCCAGTTCCTGCCAACCTAGCAATTCAAAAGCACACCACTGCAAGTAGATAAACAGGTACCGCTGCGGCGGGAAGGTAAACAGTGTTTCCATGCGCTCTGGCTTCTGTCACAGTGTCCCGTTGCGCCAGAAGTGGTTTAGTCCTGCTGGCCACATGACCCGGAAAGCTGTCTGGGGACAAATGCCAGCTCACTTGGCCTGAAGCAAGATGTGCGCCGCAACCCCATAGTCGCCTTTGACTGGACTTAACTGTCCAGGGGCCCTTTACCTTTTACCTCGCATGCAGCAAGATTTCTTAAGATTCCTCCCTCCCCGTTGCCTGGACCTGGGATGTAACAGTCCAAGAGGCACACTGTGGTCCCGTTGGCCAACATTCATCCTGATGTCCATCAGGCCAATGTCTGACAATAGTAACTAAGGAACGCCCACAACCCAACAATACCTCAGATAAGCGTTCCATTCTTTCTTAAATCTTCTTAACTGCACAAACTACATTCCAGTTAGTCAATCTGAAGGAGCACCACTCCAACATCACTCAACAGTGTGGAGCAGCAGTAAAAGGGAAGACTATGACCCCCCCCCCTAAAAAAAGACTCAGACCTGCTCCAAAAATTTCTACTCGGTCCTTGGAAAACAGATGACTAGCCTGTAGGCTCACAGTGCAAAAGGGCGGGACATTGAGTCCTGAATAATGAAGAAGAGAGGGTGTGGGCCACAGCAGGATTTAATAGCTTGTCACCACCTCTTCTTATTGGGTAAAATTGCCCTCAGGCCATAACATTCTCCCCTAGGAAGAAGAAGATGCAAGAAGATCAAACCTATCCATTCTTAAAGAAATCAGCCCTGAGTGCTCACTAGAAGGACAGATCCTGAAGTTGAGGCTCCAGTACTTTGGCCACCTCATGAGAAGGGAAGACTCCCTGGAAAAGACCCTGATGTTGGGAAAGATGGAGGGCACAAGGAGAAGGGGATGACAGAGGATGAGATGGTTGGACAGTGTTCTCAAAGCTACTAACATGAGTTTGGCCAAACTGCGAGAGGCAGTGGAGGATAGGGGTGCCTGGCGTGCTCTGGTCCATGGGGTCATGAAGAGTCGGACACAACTGAACGACTGAACAACAACAACAACAACAACAGGAAGATCCCACCTCTCCTCTTCTTCCAGAGCAGGAAAACTGTAGCAAATGGGGAATCGCATCGCTTTATCACCAACACACTGGTATTCTTTACAGGATAGTTTACTCTGAGTGCCTATCATGTCCACTTTTTCCCAGTTATGCTGAGTGTGCAAGTTCGATTTAGCCTTCAATCTCAATCTCTCTCTCTCTCTCTCTCTCTCTCTCTCTCTCTCTCTGTGTGTGTGTGTGTGTGTGTGTGTGTGAGAGAGAGAGAGAGAGAGAGAGAGAGAGAGAGACTTCCATCTAGACATTTGCTGAGTCAAATCTGCTAAAATGATTTCTCTGTGATGATTGCAGGATAAATCAGGTAAAGTGCCATTGATTCTGCATCAATCATCAAATTCCCTGTGCATTATGACAGCTATTGAAAAGTATGCGATGCCAGGTGCCCCAAGGTCCAGCTGGAATGATCTACAAGTATAATGCACATGTGTGGAGCCAGATGCCATTTTTGAAATTAATCTTTTAAAAAACTTGAAGCTCAAAGAGCAGTCCATTTCTCTGAAACGAGAGAATTGTCTCCAAAGAATATGGAACAGAGGCTGTATATAGAATTAGATCCTCAGTCCATCTCACCCGGTATTAGGAACAGGGCACACTTTCGTATCACTACGTGTGGAAGCGACTGGAAATGACTTTGACAAGAAGATGAAACCCTGCCAGGGCAGTAATATGAACGCTCGGACCTCACAACTCACCCTTGCATGGAGAGTTTCCAGGGAGAGTGGTAACATTTAATGGTGGGTAAATTGCGGGTGGCGCTGTGGGTTAAACCACAGAGCCTAGGGCTTGCTGATCAGAAAGTTGGCGGTTCGAATCCCCGCGACGGGGTGAGCTCCCGTTGCTCAGTCCCAGCTCCTGCCAACCTAGCAGTTCGAAAGCATGTCAAAGTGCAAATAGATAAATAGGTACCGCTCCGGCGGGAAGGTAAATGGCATTCCCATGCACTGCTCTGGTTCACCAGAAGTGGCTTAGACATGCTGGCCACATGACCCAGAAGCTGTACGCCAGCTCCCTTGGACAATAAAGTGAGGTGAGCGCCACAACCCCAGAGTCGTCCGCGACTAGAACTAATGGTCAGGGGTCACTTTACCTTTACCTAAATTGCCTCCAGGCCAGTTCAGAATGGAGGCAGTTAAAAAGAATTGTTTTGGAGCATTGTAGCTCAGTCCCACTCCAGAGCAAGGCACTATTGCACCCCAATTGACAAGACTAGCTGAAGACATTTTGCAGCCTGAGGCCAATAACAAGGCGGTGCTTCCATCTTGTCCACGTGTAGAAGCTGACTGGGTAGGCAGTCGAATTTTACTTCGGTGCTGGTGATGAGATGGCATGTTTCTCTGTGGCTGATGGCAGCAGGGTAGTTAGTTTATGGGATGCAGGGCAAGCCATAAGGCTTCCACCAACCCCTTGCCACCATTCTGCCTGTCACCTCCTGCACCTCCTGCCTGAGCCAGCTGCCCCACTCATTGCCTGTTGATGCCTAGAGACCTCTTATCAACAGCTCTTCCTCCTCTTCCTCTTTCTTCCTCCTCCTCCTCCTCCTCCTCCTCTTCTTCTTCTTCTTCTTCTTCTTCTTCTTCTTCCTCCTCCTCCTCCTCCTCCTCCTCCCCGCCCACTCAGGGTGGCTTACAGCATATATAAAACATAGTAAAATATCAACCATTAAAAACTTCCCTACACAGGGCTGCCTTCAGATATCTTCTAAAAGTTATGTAGTTCTTTATCTAATTGACATCTGAAGGGGGGCATTCCATGGGGGGGGGCACTACCATGGGGTGGTGTTTTATTCCAAGTAGACCTACTGAAGCCATGCTCATTAATTTCAGTGGGTTTATTATGAGGAAAACGTAGCTGAGTACACACACAAACACACCCCGGTGTACTGTTCCTGCCACTCTCCCTTTCCCCAAATCCATGTAAGAGAAGACAAATATGGCAGCAGAGGAACCCTATTTAGACATGTGAATGTGTAACTGGCCAGCTAAGGGCATCATCCTACAAATATATGAGAAATGGTCGTTTCATTTGCCTCTTCTGCTAGATTCTAAGCCTCCTTGATACAGAGGATAGATCTAAATGGGGGGGGGGGGCAAAGACTATAAATCAGTCAGAAATTAAACCGTTTTAACAACAACAACAAAAATTTTCTATGGAAAATCACGTTTTAAAATTTCCTTCTCTCTGGTTGCATGTTTAGAGTGTATTCAGATCACTGTTTCTTTACTAATGTAGCTGATTCCGGAATCACAGGCTTGGAAGGGGCTAACAAATATCATCCAGACTGACCCTCCCCAACCTATAACAGTAACTTACTCTGCAAAAGTCTGGATCACATATTCATCTACTTTTGCCTCTGGCCTCATTATGGCCCTGAATTTCTTACCGCATTTGTATTTCATAGCAAGATGTAGTTCCAGCATTCAACACAGAGAGACAGACAGGCAGAGAAGACCTCTCTCTCATTTGGAACTGGAGTCTATTGAGAGCAATTGGCAACAAAATGTTGGAATTGCAGAGATGGGCAGCAGAACTTGGACCATTCCAAAATAAAGACTGGGAGGTCCTTTGCTTTCCCAATCCCAGCAGTAGGGATACCAAGGCTGGCTTTAAGAAATCCAATTCCAAGCATGCAATAGCATTACTGGTTTGGTCTTCTGCATGCTGACCAGGCAAATGCAAAAGGAGAAGATCGGCTCAACTGTATCTTGCTATGAAATATAAATGGAGTAAGAATTTCAGGGCAAGAGCGCTGGACCATACAGAGATGAATCACTTATGTACATACTGATAGACGTCATTCCCATCCCAAGCAATGCCCATGACAGCTGAGGGATGCTTAGAATATTAATTAGATTAATTTATTGGAAGGGGCAAGGAAGACCCACACACCCCTAGAGCCTGGCTAATTGTAAGTGGTCACAAATGTGTTTTCAGTCCGTTTGCTGAGCACACTTGCTGCCAGCTAGACTTTGCCTTTGGATTTATCTTATTATGGATTTTTCCCCCTCCTCCCTTTTGTCTTGCTTCTTCTCCCCGTGGGATGCATTCTGTCCAACTCCCCTGCGCTGTGGGCAGCAGGGTTTAAACGCAGGGAGAAAACCAACTAATCTACCAATTAAAGCCATCGCCTCCTTTCCGCCCGACTCCTCCACCACAGGCATGCGAAGCAGGTGTCGTTTAAGGAAGCAAATATTCCACCTATAAAACTCATTATCGGCCAAGTGGAGAATGACTTCCCTCATTTGCATTCATTAGCCACCAGCTCCTGACGAAGGGACACTGTCCATCTCGGACGCATCGCTCTTAAGTTAAAGGAGGAAATATTTCAGTGTGTGTGTGTGTGTGTGTGTGTGTGTGCCAAAAATGTACAGATAATTGCTCAGCATCCAAGCACCAGACTAATGGGCAAACCCCCAACTGTTTGCAGAGAAGTTAGCAAACAGAAGCTAAATCTAAAAGTGCAGGGCAGGGAGAATTAGGAGCACTATTCTAGAGTTCCCCAAGAGACTACAATCTATTTTGATTCTAATTTGTGCCTTGCAAGGCTGGGAGTTAACCTATCTAAATGAATCCTTTCATCTAAAGGATTTTAAAGTGTGCAAAAATGAAGACTGGGGACTTAACAAGGAGAGCCAAGCTGAGTTTTGGAGGACAAGGCTATCAGTAGCTGCTAGTCATGATGGTTATGTATTGTACTACCAACCATATTGTATGCTTGTGAAACGCGGACCACTTATAAACTCCATCTCCAACTCCTTGAAACACTCCATCAACGGACTAATGCCAGTGTACTGCAAGAAGCAAAGATCATCAGTGTTGAAGCAATGATTCCTCAACATCAACTTCGTTGGACTGGTCATGTTGTGCAGATTCCTGATTATCGTCTTCCAAAGCAACTACTCTATTCTGAACTTAAAAATGGAAAGCGTAATGCTGGTGGTCAACAAAAGTGGTTTAAAGACTGTCTCTATGCAAATCTTTTAAAATGTAGCATAAACACTGACAACTGGGAAACACTGGTCTGCGAGCACTCCAACTGGAGAACAGCCTTTACAAAAGGTGTCATGGGCTTTGAAGACGCTCAAACTCAGGACGGAAGGGAGAAAGGTGCTAAGAGGAAGGCATGCTTGGCCAACCCTCACTGTGATCAACTCCCCCCCCCCGAAACCTATGTCCCCACTGTGGAAGGACATGTGGATCCAGAATTGGCTTCCACAGTCACTTATGGACTCACTTTTAAAAACGTGTTTATGGAAGACAATCTTACTCGGCTACGAGTCATTGCCAAAGAAGAAGAAGAGGAAGAAGCCTATATCAGTAACCTTCTGAATGTCAGTTGCAGCGGATCACGAGCTGCATGCACGAGTATATTCATGCTCTGCTTGCAGATTTCCCATATGTATCTGGCTGGCCACTGTGAGAACAGGATGCTGGACTAGAGAGAACTTTGTATGAGTCACATAGGTTTTCCCACCTTCACCTCTCCTCATTATTTTCATTATTTTGCTTAGAGATCTGTACTTACTTCCCAAAAGAATTTGAGGGTTATAGGGACAGAACTACCAAAACTGTACAGAAACTTATTCGTGTATGCTACTATGGTGGCAAGAATGCTACTTGTCCCAACAAAGGAAGAATGGATACAAAAACGTATGGAATATGCAGAAATGGCGAAACTTACTGGAAGGATAAGAAACTGAGGTGACAAACTTTTTATAAAAGAATGGAAATGGTTTATTGAATATTTACAGATAAATTGTAAACAGATAAAAACACTGGCAGGATTATTGTAATAACCTGCAGTTTTGTAAGAGTCTATATTTAAAGAAGATGAATACATGAGCAAATTAAGTTAATTTGGATATGCTAAAGGTATTAAAAATAAATTTAAGGAACCGCAGAAAGAGGGGGAAGGCAGTCAAGTTTTGAAATGTCAAAATGATTGAAAAATCTGGGGAATGTATGAATCTGAAAAGTATATAATAAATAAATAAATAAATAAAATGGTCCTGTTATTTGACTAGTGCAATGTTGTGGAAGACTTGGTGGGGTGAGTGAGTGGGCTGGTGGATGGGTGGGTGGGGAGATGCCAGTGCTGCATACAACAGGCATCCCCAACCTGCGGCCCTCCAGATGTTTTGGGATTACAACTCCCATCATCCCTAGCTAACAGAACCAGTGGTCAGGGATGATGGGAATTGTAGTCCAAAACACCTGGAGGGCCGAAGGTTGGGGATGCCTGGCAAAGAAGCATATACTGTGAGAGAGAGAGAAAGCACTGGCTGAGTGGGAATTTGAACGCTTAACTGCAGCATTTTTGGCTTCCATCAGATCTGTTTGAACGTCCCATCAGTCCCCGCTAACATGGTCTGGGATGATCGGAGTTATAGTCCAGGAAACTCCAGAGCACCACAAGTTCTCTACCCCTGTCATACATAACATGGAGGTTATATGGGCCTGTAACCCAGAAAGTCCTCCTTTGAAGTACAACCTTCGAAGCAACATCCTGTAGGTCAAATTTAATTTTCAGCCGCAGCCAATGTATTCTTATCACATCACAGGCTGGCCTACTTAAACACTATAATAAAAAGTTAATTAAGCATAATATGCAGTATATATCGGAGGTATAAAAATTAAAGGGCTAAAATAAATAGTGCAAGTAGTGTGAGATTCATTCATTTTTTGACTTAATGGTTCTTACCTGATACATTACACTAAACCATAGGCTCAACAGAGGACTAAGGGAGAGCAAATTTTTATCAGGACTTAATTTTGTTTAATATAGATTCGGGTTCTATCATGCCTTACTCAAATTAGGTTAATTACGTGTATCAGATTTGTTCATAAATCTTTTTCTCTCACATCGCTTAGAGGTAGAAGGAGTGTAGTCTGCAAGTTGCTTCCTTGGGTTAGTTTTATTCAGAAGCTTTGGGTGTTGAGTAACGATTAAGGGCTGCAGAAATCCTGTTAGATAATTTGCAAACTGGTTCTTTTTTTAAAAAAAAAATGTATTGAACGTTCAAAAAGTACATAATTATATGTGCACTAAACATGGTAAGATGGAAATAAAAGAGAGGAAAAGAAAAAGGGGAACAACCCATGTAGAAGGGGAAATGAAAGGGGGAGAGGACCCAGAACTGTACAAGGTTGTTATGGTGCTTCACCAGATCTTAACCTATTACAGATTCAGGTATGAATTAAAAAAAAAATGTCCAGTAGCACCTTAGAGACCAACTGGTATCTGAAAAAATGTGCATGCACACGAAAGCTTACACCCAGAACAAACCTAGTTGGTCTCTAAGGTGCTACTGGACAACTTGTTTATTTATTTATTTATTTAACTTATTACAGTATTTGTAAGAATGGATTCCAAATGTCATTGAATTTGTTCATGGCAAGTCTGCGTTTATATGAAAGTTGTTCATATGTTGCGAGTTGACTTAGTCTTCAAGTTCTCTGGACCTTAAATTGAGGCTCATACAACCAAAAATAATATTTAGAATATACTGTAACCCATTACAGTGGTATCTTGGGTTACAGACGCTTCAGGTCACAAACTCCACTAATCCAGAAATAACGCTTCAGGTTAAGAACTTTGCTTCAGGATAAGAACAGAAATCCTGCTCTGGCGGTGCAGCGGCAGCGGGAGGCCCCATTAGCTAAAGTGGTGCTTCAGGTTAAGAACAGTTTCAGGTTAAGAACGGACCTCCAGAACGAATTAAGTACTTAACCAGAGGTACCACTGTACGTTTGTTTTAAAAAGGGCTATCTAAGGTATCTAACTGTTGGAGATGCAATGGGGATAATGCTTCTCTAAAACATACATTTTTTTCATTGTCCTATATTGAAAGGTTTTTGGCAGAAGGTAACCGAAACTATCGACAGAACTGTATGGGGCATCCTTGCATCTACAGAGCAAAATATCCTCTTGAATTATATACCCAGCACATGGAACCTTGCAAACTGGTTGTTCTGTGCATCTTCCTGTTGGAAACTTCTTCTTTCAAACTGAATGGGCCTTTTTCTTCATGAGCACACCTGTGATCTTCTACTACCTACAAAGGCAGTTTTAAGGTAGGGCAACCAGTTCAGCTGCACTGGGCGCCAGGTTGCAGGCGGTGCCACAACAACGCTGTAGACTGCAGTGCGAGAGGTGGGGTGGTGGGAGTGCCAAATTTTAGCATCGCACAGGGTACCTCTAAAATTTGAGAGCCCAAAGTCTGCCACTACTGCCTAGATCAGGCATAGGCAAACTCGGCCCTCCAGATGTTTTGGGACTACAACTCCCATCATCCCTGACCACTGGTCCGGTTAGCTAGGGATGATGGGAGTTGTAGTCCCAAAACATCTGGAGGGCTGAGTTTGCCTATGCTTGGCCTAGATTCATTTCAGAGCAGAAATGCCTCATGTGCAACCTCCCATTCCTTCATTTCTTTCTTTTCCAAATTATTTTTATTAGTTTTCCAAATTTTTACAAATTGAACCGAATTCCTTAATTTAATACAATTTCTTAAAAAAAAACAGGTTTCCCATTCCTGTTGCAAACATATGTTCATCTTTTCCTCCTGCAGCCACAATCATCTCTTCATTGATATAAATTTCATCCTTCTCTTGTTGTTGTCCATTCTTACATCATTGCCTCCTCACAGACAGAGTCTCGGTTATTTATTAAAAATATTAAATCCATTTCACGTGTGTAATCCTTCATAACCGTTATTGTCTCAGACCTGATGTGCTGGGAGAGTTAATTCTTATCTTCCTTTGTTCCTTTGTCCAGTCTTTGCAGTGTTTAGAAAATCACATTCCAACTTCCGCTGTTCACCACTCGCATGCAGGCTGCGAAACTCCCATTCATTTCAACAGGTCTTGCAAATGTGCACATAATCAAGGCTGAGAAAAGGTCAAGGAGCTAATTTACATAGCCACTTTTTGAAACTATTTTCATAGCTCAAGATGTTGTGCATACACACACACACACACACACACACACAAACAAACAAACAAACAAATAAACAAAGAAGAGAAGAAGAAGAGTTTGGATTTGATACCCCGCTTTATCACTACCCGAAGGAGTCTCATAGCGGCTAACATTCTCCTTTCCCTTCCTCCCCCACAACAAACACTCTGTGAGGTGAGTGGGGCTGAGAGACTTCAAAGAAGTGTGACTAGCCCAAGGTCACCCAGCAGCTGCATGTGGAGGAGCGGGGACACGAACCCGGTTCCCCAGATTACAAGTCTACCACTCTTAACCACTACACCACAAACACACATATACATATGTACGATCATATACTTTTTAAAATCACACCCCCATCTTTGAAGATCCCCCCCACTGGATTTTGTTATATACATGCTTACCTCATGTATCGTGGTCATACAGCAACATGGGATATGTACAGGTAGGTAGCTGTGTTGGTCTGCCATAGTCATAACAAAATAAAAAAGAAAAAAATTCCTTCCAGTAGCACCTTAGAGACCAAGAATTCAAATCATTCTTGCACTGTGCACATGGCTCATTCTCATGCATGCTTATTTGATACAGTTTGCAAGAATCCAGATTCTGTGACATTACATGATCCTGTGTATTAAAACTGGAAATGGAAAATTTCCTAGTCAATTTCCGGCTGAATTTACTGTAGATTCAATTAAAGTCTGGAAAAGGTTGATATATAGGGGTGAATGTGAATTATGCCTGTGTTTAACTTTGACAGTGATAGTTTCCTCATTTTAAAATGAAGATTTCAGAGAGGCCAATTGCTCCACCATTGACACAGTTCCCAATCTATCATGCTGCTGCAGAGATAAATGATAATTTGCAGGGGTTGGCTATCTGAACTTGTGAAGAAATAGTCAGGTGATCAATTCACTACTCACTTCCCTACTGAACTTCCCCACTTCTCATGCTGACCAAAATAAAATAAAATAAAATAAATCAGGAGCATGAATAGATAGAATTTTGAAAAATAACACCCCTTTTTATTTGTTTTAAAGCATATACCGCTTGATTGAAAGAAAAACACTCAAAGCAGTTTTTACTCTTTGGGTAGACATACTCTGAAAAGTAACACAGAGAATACCTCTGAGCACTTACTCAGCCCAGGAAATAGTTATTGGTCCCAGGACCAAGCCCTCAAGTCCATTCACACACAAATATCCACTCTCCGCCCCGCCCCGGCTTCTACGTTGTTGCTATCCTTAAGACAATTGCGAATCTGAAACCTGTGCAGACCTACTACAAATCGACTCAAGATCTACGAGTAGATCCCGATCTATTTTCTCTCCCCCAATAAAGTGGACTTTCAGGTAGATGGCATTGTCTGAGAAGGAAGCACATATAAAAGGTTTACTGTGATAAAACAACAACAACAACAATCTCTTAAATTTGGAGGCATGGGCAGAGTATCTTTTCTCACTTCACAGAAAACAAAGAGGAAACCTTTTAGGTGCATGTTGGCTTGTTATTGATATAGTTGCAAGACCAGCCGCTCCAGTGCAGAGCATTCATTGATCTACCAATGTGCTCCTTTACAGGAGATTGTTTCTTTGGTCACTGGTGCAGAAAAAAAGAACTTTGCTTGTAAATTGAAACCATCCGTGGATATTTGCGCCCACATGGTATAACTTAATATAAAAGGTTGGTGGAGAGGAAAACAGCCGAGAGTAAACATACGCTTCACCTGTTGCACAGTTTACATATCTGAGCTAGGAAAGGGCACCGCTGATCAAATAATGAATCTATTTAATTATTATTATTATTATTATTATTATTATTATTATTATTATTTGTACCCCGCCCATCTGGCTGGATTTCCCCAGCCACTCTGGGCGGCTTCCAACAGAAATCAAATACAAAAATATCAAACATTAAAAACTTCCCTAAAAATATTTCTGATTCTGCGTTTGACTAAGGCATAGCATTAATGAAGAAGGGTGTTTCTGCATCATGCTGAGGATCCCCCAAGCCTTACTTATGAGCAGACGTTCAATGAATGAGTGTGTGCGTGTGGGCAGTCAAAATTGTGGCCCCACTCCTGACTTTCATCTGTTCAACTGAAGGCGAAACAGAGCTTACTGTATGCACACGCCCATGCGCTTTGTAAACGGAAGAATAATATAAACCGAATCTAAATCCAGACAAGACTGTGATGCAGTTGGGGGGTCATGCCTCTGTCTGGCTGAGTGGTGTGTGGCCTGGTCAGAATGAGGTCACACTTCCTCTGAATAAAGGGATTGGTAGCCAGGGGCGTCGCTGGGGAGGGGCGGTGGGGGCGGTACGCCCCCAGTGACAGGGTGAGCAGCGACGGGTGGGGGTGACAAGCGGCGGCCCCTCCCGCCACTCCCACGCTGCCGCTCCCTCCGTCACCCCGGGAGCAGCAGCACACGGATGGGGTGCTTCTGCCGCTTTTTTTCGGCAGGGGGGGCGACCAGCGAGGGGGGTTGTCACGCTTGTCACCCCCTCCTCGCTGGTCACCACCCCCCGCCGAAAAAACCGTGGGGGGGGGCGGGGAAAGCCTGGAAAGGAAGCAGAGCAGGCGCGTTTAAGCGCCGCTCTGCTTCTTTTTCCGCTTTCCGCCGCTTTTTTCGGCGGGGGGGGGCCGACCAGCGAGGTGGGGGTCACGCTTGTCACCCCCTCCTCGCTGGTCACCACCCCCCGCCGAAAAAAAACGGGGGGGGGCGGGGGGTGGTGAATTTCAAACCCATTCTGTTGGTAGCAGAATGGGTTTGAAAGAATGCAGATGCTATTGGCCCAGAGATGGAAAGAAGATAAAGTTCCTATCAGAGAAGAAGGGCAGATCAAGTTGATGGATTATGCCGAAATGGCTAAAATGACCGGAAGAATCATTAATAATAATAATAATAATAATAATAATAATAATAATAATTATAATAATAACAATTTATTTATTTGAAACAAAATAGGAAATTCTTTCCAGTAGCACCTTAGAGACCAACTGAGTTTGTTCTTGGTATGAGCTTTCGTGTGCATGCACACTTCTTCAGAATTTATTTATTTATTTATACCCCGCCCATCTGGCTGGGTTTCCCCAGCCACTCAGGGCAGCTCCCAACTGAATATTAAAAACACAATACAGCATCAAACATTAAAAACTTCCCTAAACAGGGCTGCCTTCAGATGTCTTTTAAAAGTAAGATAGTTACTTATTGCCTTGACGTCCCCTGGGAGGACGTTCCACAGGGCGGGCGCCAAATTTTTGGTCAGGACGACCAATTTTTTTAATAAGGAATGAGGAATATTTATAATTTATCTTAAAAACCATTGCAAAAACCATTATCTTAAAAAACCATTGTAAACGGTTGAAGTCATTAGTAGGGTTGGAACAACACTTGTACTTTAATGGTGAATTTTGGACACCTCTTTGCTGAAAACGTTGATAATTGTCCCTCTGTAAGGAGAATAGTTGTCTTTCCTCAGCGTCCTTAACCAAGGACAGCTCCCAGAATTCTCTGGGGGAAGCCGCAACTGCTTAAAGTGGTATCGTCGTGCTTTGAGTGCATGATGTGAATACGGCCTAAGACATTTTGATGCCTGAGGTCAAGGGAAAGGTGATGGTCTCCTCCCATTCCATTCCATATAAAGTTGCAAACAGGAGCGGCAGCTCAGCTTCATTGAACACTGGTGATGGTGACGGCATCATTCAATGTCAACCAAGGACAGTAGGCTAGTGCAGGGGTTTGGGGCAGGGATGTGTCACCTACAGCTTTGTCCTCCAGCACCTCACCGCCACTTCCCATTCCCCAGAATCCACTGCCTCAGGCGGCTGCCTCATTCTAACTAATAGGAGAGCAAGCCCTGTTTCTGACCTTTAAAAAAAACCACCCTTCCTCCAAATTCTTTGAAATTTCACACCAGGAGAAAATGGGGAGGAAAATCTACATGGCTATTCTGATGTTCCCTCTCCACACTGCTCAATACGTTGCACCACTGTCATAGAATCATAGAGTTGGAAGAGACCACAAGGGCCATCCAGTCCAACCCCCTGCCAAGCAGGAAACACCATCAAAGCATTCCTGACAGATGGCTGTCAAGCCTCTGCTTAAAGACCTCCAAAGAAGGAGACTCCACCACACTCCTTGGCAGCAAATTCCACTGTCGAACAGCTCTCACCGTCAGGAAGTTCCTCCTAATGTTTAGGTGGAATCTTCTTTCTTGTAGTTTGAATCCATTGCCCTGTGTCCGCTTCTCTGGAGCAGCAGAAAACAACCTTTCACCCTCCTCTATATGACATCCTTTTATATATTTGAACATGGCTATCATATCACCCCTTAACCTTCTCTTCTCCAGGCTAAACATACCCAGCTCCCTAAGCCGTTCCTCATAAGGCATTGTTTCCAGGCCTTTGACCATTTCGGTTGCCCTCCTCTGGACACGTTCCAGCTTGTCAGTATCCTTCTTGAACTGTGGTGCCCAGAACTGGACACAGTTCTGGTCAGGTGAGGTCTGACCAGAGCAGAATATAGTGGTACTATTACTTCCCTTGATCTAGACGCTATCCTCCTATTGATGCAGCCCAGAATTGCATTGGCTTTTTTAGCTGCTGCATCACACTGTTGACTCATGTCAAGTTTGTGGTCTACCAACACTCCTAGATCCTTTTCACATGTACTGCTCTCAAGCCAGGTGTCACCCATCCTGTATTTGTGCCTTTCAATTTTTTTGCCCAAGTGTAGTACTTTACATTTCTCCTTGTTAAAATTCATCTTGTTTGCTTTGGCCAAAATCTCTCTCTCTGTGTGTTGTTGCCCTTTATGCCTTTCTGTAACATTTTCTCTTACTTTCAGGGTCTCAGTTGCTTTGTCAAACCTATAACAGGTCACCACAGTGCATTGGCTCTTTATTCCCCTCCCCTCCCCCCCAGGCTTTTAATGTTCCTTTTTGCATCATAATAGTTGTGTGTTTAGTGTTAAGATTGGATGGGTTTGGAGACACAGAACGTGGGCTATAAAAATGTTTTTACTACATCCTCATTCATGGGAATGACCTGGGAGAGTTTCAAAACAGTTTAGATAATTAGAAGTTTTGATAAATGGGAGTGCTATTTTCAAAGATTTATGCTGACAAGAGAAACACCCGGTGGATTTGGATAATGAGCTGCTTCAGATATTAGTATTTTTATAGCATTTTAAATGTGCCAAGTACTTCATAGTCCTTAGCCAAGTTGACTCAAGTTATAGCAGAGGCTGGCAGGAGGTGGAGCTGATGTTTGCACTTGACTTCCCCAGTGTTTCAATTCATATGACAATGGCTGCCACTAGGGATGTACAGAACCATTTATTTCCAGACTGTGACAGTTTCAGATGTGTTCATTAACAAGTCTGTCCCATCCCATGTCCACTGCCTTCTCTAATTTATTTAAAAATTCATACAAATCTTTGCATGCAAGAATGCATTTGATACTCATATTTTATCACAAAATATGTATTGAAATTTGCATTTCTTCAACGTGCATGCATTAAAAAAATATATTTTATGCTCCCGGCCAGCCAAAAAATATGCTTTTGAGAGAGTGCCTGGGAGGGACGCAGTTGCTCTGGCATCGTGCCCTGCGCTGCTTTTTCAGCAAATTGGAGGGTGCTGGGTGTGAAGAAGAAGAAGAAGAAGAAGAAGAAGAAGAAGAAGAAGAAGAAGAAGAAGGGGGGAGGAGGAGGAGTTTGGATTTGATATCCCGCTTTTCACTACCCGAAGGAGTCTCAAAGCGGCTAACATTCTCCTTTCCCTTCCTCCCCCACAACAAACACTCTGTGAGGTGAGTGGGGCTGAGAGACTTCAGAGAAGTGTGACTAGCCCAAGGTCACCCAGCAGCTGCATGTGGAGGAGCGGAGACGCGAACCCGCTTCACCAGATTACAAGTCTACCACTCTTAACCACTACACCACACTGGTGTGAGATATGATAATGTTGCTTTTTCACATAAGCCACAACACTCCAACTGCTAGATAACCTCAAACGACCCAGACTTGCTTACACTCATAGAGCAGCTTGTTATTAGGATGCTCATAAATAGGACAACTTGAGGCTGGAATATGAGGTGTTCATCGGCCTCAGTAGGTATAGAACTCGCTTATACCTGCAGCTGGGAAAACTGCATTGGGGCATAGACCAAATAAGGAATAATGTAGATATGAGGGGTGGGCATCAGAATTCAGAGTAATGGGAGATTATTTTAGTAAGGTAATTAGGCAGTCATGATAGGCTGTAAACCTTGTGGTACCCAGCTAATGAGGAAACAAGGGAGGGGACCTGCGCTTTGGGTATAGGGAATATAAATTTATCTTTCACCAATTTAGCTCAGATTTTATTTTGAGGGTCTCAGACCCACTTCTAACACCCCGAATAATCTCGGTGACTCAGGTGCCCAGCAGGTCAAGTGCTGCCTGGGGCGATCCACCCCTCCTGCCCCAGCCTAACTATGCCACTGTTTTGAGAACATTCTTTAACTGAGAACTGTATCACAAAATTTGGAGGAATTACATTTATGTATTATTAGTCTGGATTTGCACAAGCCACTGGATTTGCTCTGGCTTGTGCTTGAGGCTCTAGGTGGAGGTGCCAAACGTCACCCCTTGAAGATGGCACCTTTGTGCCCCCTGAGAGGGCAGTGCCCTGGTGAAATGTGCCAGGCTGCTGGGTGGAGCCCTGGCTGGGCAGAGCTGTGCTTCTGTGGCTCTTTGTAGCAGGAAGGAAAAAGCAAAAGTGTGTGCTGTGTAAGCCAGCTGCTGAACTGAGTAACTTATGAGTTGTGGGGTGGGCATGCTGAGAGTCACCCCCCTCCCCTGGAACACGGGGCGGACTGCCTGCCCCCCGTCCCCCCTAGCAATGCCCCTGGGTCCAGTTAGTGAGAATCACAGGTGGCCAGGGGACTGTTACCCTCCTGTTCAGCTTGTAGGCTTTCCACAGGTATCTATGCTGGACTAGATGGGCCATTGACCTCATCCAGCAGGCTTATTTTATGTTGTTCATTCTTAATTAACTGGATCAGATTAAGCTTCCTGTGTTACTAGCTGGGTTCGGTTAATGCTCTCCTCTACAGTTAGGACTAGGAAAGACCCCCTTTTGCCAGCCACCCAATGTGCCCAAGCAGGGGCGTAGCTAGCCACTGTGCTGCCGGGGGCGGCAAGCCAAGCGGCACCCATGGGGCGGGGCGTCGCTCCGTGCACACGACGTCATGACGCATGCGCACGGAGCAACACCTCTGCCTGGGCCAGCTGGCCCGCCCCTCTCCCGCTGCACTCCGTGAACGGAGCCGTCCCAGGGAAAGGGAGCGGAGCGGCGAAAAAAGCCTCTGAAAGGGGGAAAGCCCCCTCTTTCAGCGACTTTTTTCACCACTGGCTGGAGGCAGGCCATGCGCTGCTGCTCCCAGGGTGACGGAGCAAGCAGCGGCATGTGGGGGTGACAAGTGGCGGCCCCTCCTGCCACTCCCCATGTACCCCCAGTCACCCCGGGAGCAGCAGCGCTGCATGGACGGGGTGCTTGCTCGGCCGTGCGCTGCTGCTCCCAGGGTGACGGAGGGAGCGGCGGCGCGTGGGAGTGGCGGGAGGGGCCACCGCTTGTGACCCCCACCCACCGCTTGTTACCTCCACCCTCCCCTGTCACCCGGGGCATACCGCCCCTACCGCCCCCCTCTGGCAACACCCCTGGGCCCAAGTACCTAAAGTTTGAGAAGGGGGGGGGGGCAGCTGTTACTGCTTCCTTTTGTCCATTCCCTCCAGGCCAAACCCATGCTTTGCTGGTGCATGCAAGGCAGTGGGGAAGCAGCTGAAGATTCAGCCAAGCATCTCAGCCCAAACTGGCAAGCTGTTTACTTGTCTTTTGTAGTGGTGGTGGTGACTGATTCAGCCTTTCTAGCTGCTCCCTCTGACCTGCACATGCATTGCTCCAGCTCCAGCATTTTGTATGACAAAGACCCAAACAAAATGATGCAGCCAAGCTATTCAGCGTTGATTGATTGATTGGTTGGTTGATTCTATTTCTATGCCGCTTTTCATTCAATAAACCCCAAAGTGCCTTACAAACAAAAGATAAAAATAACATAATGGAACATCACAAATACAGCATAAATCGTTTAGAATACTTAACAAATCATCAGCAAAACAACCCCAAATAAAACAATTACCATCTATGTAACACTATGAACAAAACAGCTAAAGAATAAGAACAAAACAGCTAAAGAATAAGAACAAAACAGCTAAAGAATAAGAACAAAACAGCTAAAGAATAAGAATAAACATCACAGTTACACCAAAAATCATATTACAGGATTAACATAGTACGACAGCATTCGTGTCTATAAAACAGTATTAACAACATTAACAAAATAGCAACAAAACAAACAAACAAATAAATGAGCCAAGTAATGTGATCAACTTGTATTGCTGGAGTGAGAAAGGAAGTCAAAGGATGGGAAGACAAGAAGGGGACACAGAATTGGTTGTGTATGCAATTATGGTACCCCTTGAAGTTTAGATGGAATTTGGCGCCCCAGGCTTATGATCGAGCTACCCCCTGTTGGTCCTAGCTGCATCTAAGCATCTTTAGGAAGAAAACCATGCAGAGTGAGATGACCCCCCACCCCCAGTGCAATATAAAACAGTTGCTGCCAAAATAATGTGTTCTGCTGCCAATGTCTGCCTGCCAATTTCCTCACTGCATTTACTATTGGCTTAATTCAAGTATGGATCATTTTATTTCAAACCACACAGATTTCCCCTTTTGTATTCAGCTGCTTAGGAGAAGCTGGTTCACTTCCTGCTGTGAAATGTTACTCAGGGCTATTAAGCAATTCCTGTGCCCATGCTGGCTACAGTTCAGGAAGAAGTACAGCTCTTTCTATTATTTAAGATTTACAAAGCATGTGAAGCTTGGTTTTAGCTTAGTGTCACTACCTCTCTAATGGGGGGGGAACCATACCAGTCTTCTTTTGCATCTTCATATTACTCTTTTCTTGGAATTTGATAGACTGATTGGATTTATTAAATAAAATCGTTGTGCAGCTTCTAAATTAGCTAATTGGGTTACCTGGGAATTCTGTGATTATCCTGCATGAGACAAAACCAGCCTGGAAATCTGACAGAGAATTTCAGCCCTTTCAGGACTTGCTGGTAGAGAAAATAGACACTGCATAGATGTCAGGGACTGGACAGAGGAGGAATGGTAGGAGCCCCCCCCCCCTTTTCTGAACCTTCCCAAGGGCAGGAGGGCAGTATTGATTTAGAACAGTGGTTTGCAGAAGGGCATAGTCCAGAGGGGAAAAGTTGGGAAATACTGGGTGAGGAGCAGCTAGAAGAGGAAACACCAGGAGAGAGAGAGAGAGAGCTGGCAGAGTTTGTGTCCTTGGACAGCATTCGTGACCACCACCAACCTTTTGCCTAGAACTAGACAGGCTCTGAGAGTGATAGAACAGGAAGTGCAGCGGCACAAAGCTCAGATTACCTGGTGTAGGAGTGACGTAGAGTAATGGGGACGGAGGGCGTGAGCTTTGCTGGGAGCAACGCCATTTTTTGAGACATATGCATTCCTTTGTCTCTCGCTGTGATTATTAAAGAAACTATCTGGTAAGAACGCTCCTTTCGTTTGATCTGCTTATTTACGGCCACTGGGGGAGGGATCCGATTCCCTGAAACCTGACAATAGCTGACCTCCCGACAGCAGCATCCCTGCCAATTAGCAGGAGGTGATGGGGAATTCAGTGATGTGTGGCTGCACAAGGAAGTGTACTGGATTAGCTCCCCTAGTGCACCCGCACAACACCTCTTCCTTGCCTCCCTCCTGTATTAAGCATCATTGATGCTGCTGCTGGCAGGTCAGGTGCCACACCCCACAAGTCACTCCTGGGACTCTTCTCGATAAGAGTCCTGATGTAAAGTAGCATGAGTGTCTATTCTCCCACCCCATCCCTGGCAGGTCACAGTTATGCTCCCATTCATGCATGTACTGTGCACAGCTCCTCACCCCATTATCTGCTTAAAATAAGAATTTAGTTCTCAAGCTCACAAATGAGGCAATAATTGGGGAATTATTTTTGAATAAAATAAAATAAAATGGAGGCATAAAGGCTTTTTAGAGGTCCTTGTAAAGCCCATTAATTGGAAGTTATATAACCGGCGGCGCAGTTAAGAATAAGACATAATAGCAACAGTTCCCATTAATGTGGGACTTTTCATTGCTGTGTAATAATTGAGAACTCACTGTTTCAAAGGCTCTGTTGTATTAATCCACTTTGGATATCTCATGCTTTCAAATAAAAAATAAAATTTAAAAATGCTATGAATGGGTGCACCTTCCATAGAGGATGTGTTAGGCTGCCTTATATATTAAGTATAAATGTATCCATTTGGCACAGTATGTGCATGTGAGATGAAGTACAAGGAAAATATTGATTTCCACCTTGCAGGAGACTATAAGCTTTGTTGTGGTTAGGTGCTGAAGTGGAGAAAATGCATGACGATTTCGAGGTTAGTATTAAATCAATTCATCATGTGGTGCTGTAACCTGGTTTTTAAAAGACTAGGTCACCAGAGAGGCCATCTCCATGCTGATTTTATGCTATGATGCAGAAACACAAAGCAGTGAATAAGTTATGAAACCTTCTCTCTCGTCCAATGAAATGTTTCACCTATTCATTATTGTATCTATATGGTAACACAGAATGCTGCTTTATACATAGTGAGACCAGTGGTTCATCTAGCTTACTACTGCCTGCACTGACTTGCAGTAGCTCTCTAGGATTTCAGGGCTCTTTCCTAGTCTTACGTGCCAATGCTAGGATTGAACCTGGGAACTTCTGCATGCAAAGCAGGTGTTCACGTAGAGATCCCCTAAGGCAAGATGCTACCTTCCCCTTGAAGCTCGCTGATCTATTGGTCCTCGTCAATACTTGCCTCCTATGGTGTCAGGGACTGGACTGAGGAAGAATGGTGGAGACTGCCCCCTCCTCCTGCTACACTTCCCAGTGAAGAGGGAGACAGTATAGATTTAGAACAGTGGTTTGCAGAAGGTCACAGTGCAGAGGCTGCAAAGGGGAGAAGCTGGGAAATACTGGGAGAGGAGCAGGAGGAGGAAGAAGTACCAGTGGAGAGATAACTGACAGACTCAGTGTCTTTAGAAAGTATTCCTGATTCCCCCCCCCCCCCAGGACCTGGCGGGCATTGAAAGTAGAACAGAAAGCTCAGAAGCAGAAAGCACAGATCAGCCAATGTAGGGATGATGTATAATATCCCCCCTTTATTTATGCTTACGCACCAACAAGATGCACAAAAAGAAAGTATTTACGTCATTTGTTACAAATTACACCATTGACCAAAAAAGATAAATTTATATGTTGTTGTTGTTCAGTCATTCAGTCGTGTCCGACTCTTCTTCGTGACCCCATGGACCAGAGCAAGGCAGGCACTCCTGTCTTCCACTGCCTCCCGCAGTTTGGTCAAACTCATGTTAGTAGCTTCGAGAACACTGTCCAACCATCTCATCCTCTGTTGTTCCCTTCTCCTTGTGCCCTCAATCTTTTTCAAGTGTCTGCAGTTTCCAACTAGGCATGGTGAGTTGGTGAGGTTGACTTACCCGTAAACAGAATTTCCTTGGGGAGATTATACAGACTAAATATGTTTCTTTCTCTCTTCCTCTGAGAAACATCAACTCTATCTTTTGTTCAGGTTGCAGCATTGGCATGGGACATTTATTACTCACTGAAAAGTATAAATTGCCCCTCATGGGATAACCGATTGAAGGCTGCAGGGAAGCAGAGTTAGGACTTCTCAGGCAATGTCACAACTGATAGGTATAACTGAAATGGAGCCCACAACATTTTAACATCATGCAAGCTGGATAAGCTTTGATGAATGGGCAATACCAAAGGCATTTGTTCCTTGTTTCCTAATAAAATATGTGGAGGAACTACAAACTAGCCCAGAGGTCCATGGATCACCTTGGCTTCTAGTTTGTGTTGGGAAGGTGGTAGAAGCCATGGTACTCGTGATTGTATATATACAAACCCTTTAAAAGATATGAATGGCTGTGATGGGTTCCAGTTATACATACGATGCCAGGTACCTTTCTGATATATCTTTCTCAAAAAATAACTTCTGAAGTTGATAGCAAAATAAATAAATAAATCTCTCACCGGGTTCAGATTATATGTCTCCTGTGGCCACAAGGGACGTCTGTTCTCTATTTCAGTTCGCTTTTATTGTTTTCCTTTAATATTGTTTTCCTTGGTTGAATTCGCAGAAATGTGGCAGCAGTATTGGTATATGAGATGCAAACTGCATTAACTCTGCGTCTAATAATCACACGAAGGCTAAATTGCCTTCTATTTTTTGCCATCACAGCTTTATGTCTCAATGTGATAAAAACCAAACTTTTAAAAGGCTCTTTTTTTGGGGGGGGTGCTAAATGTGCTTCCGTGTGCTTCCCAGTGGGAGCCAAAATTATTGCTTCTGAATTTTAGAGATTATTTTTTTTTAAAAAAAAAGGTTTTGTGAAAATTTGCAGCTATAATCACATACTAAGTGTTGCTAGTAGGGCAGAGAAAGCTTTCTCTGCAGTGTTTCTTCCTGGAACTATCTAAACAGACCTTGTTGTCTCAAATCCTCGTACAGCATTGGCGCCCTGTTATAGTGAGGTACTGGCCTTAAAATCACGGATGACAGCTGTCAATAACAGACAGCTGGATGTGACTTATAAAACATACAGTGGGTGTATTGGGGAGTAGGATGTACAATCTTCAATCTTCTAGCTGGCCACTGTGAGAACAGGATTCTGGACTAAATGGACCATAGGCCTGACCCATTTTAGCTTTGTTGGAAGCCTCCTAGAGTGGCTGGAGAAAGCCAGCCAGATGGGTGGGGTACAAATAAATTATTATTATTATTATTATTATTATTATTATTATTATTATTATCATCATCATCATCATCATAGACATGTTGCCTCAACAAGGTTCTCATCTAAACTAAATCTGATATGCTGGCACAGGCCTTGATAACTGCCCAAGTCCCAGCACTCAGTAGAGAATGTAATGGAAACAAAGGGTGCATGTGTTGTCCAGTTTGTAGCTGAAAACTTGGACATGCTGGGAGTAAGTCCCCTTGAACTAAATATACTTTTGAGTAGACATCTATAGGACCCAGCTGTAGATGCCTTGTGAGTTTGCCATTCTACCAAGAATCATATTTGGTCCTGTTGTGGACATTCCCACCTTCAGAAGTTACGCCCTGAAGTCAGGACCCATTTTGTGGTGTGGTGGCGCCATCTTTTAGGGAACTTCTTCTGCATTTGCCTGGTGCTGACAAGAAAAAGGTAAAAAGGTAAAGGACCCCTGGGCGGTTAAGTCCAGTCAAAGGTGACTATGGTAAGGTTACCAGATTTTTTTCAAATGAATCTGGGGACACTTTTCAACTTCAATGGATTTTGTATGGGGACTGATTTGTAAATCGGAGGACTGTGCCTGGGAAACAGGGACACCTGGTAACCTTAGACTATGGGGTTGCTACGTTCATCTCGCTTTCAGTCTGAGGGAGCTGGCATTTGTCCGCAGACAGCTTTCTGGGTCATGTGGCCAGCAGGACTAACCTGCTTCCGGTACAACGGAACACCGTGACTGAAGCCCAAGTGCACAAAAATGCTGTTCACCTTCCCACCACAGTGGTATCTATTTATCTACTTGCACTGGCGTGCTGTCAAACTGCTAGGTTGGCAGGAGCTGGGGCAGAGCAATGGGAGCTCACCCCTTCACGGGGATTCGAACTGCCAACCTTCCAATTGGCAAGCTCAAGAGGCTCAGTGGCATTTAGGTACATGTCCTGATTTCCTGAATCTCTGGTGACAAACAGTAATATATATCTACTCTAATTTCCACAGTGATATAGATCTACTCTAATTTCCACAGCTGCACATCTCTGCTGTCTTATGTGCTGTGGTTGCACTGCCCTTACCATGCTTGCTATGGCATTTTATATCGTTTTTGAACTGACTTGCTGGCTGCTTTTGAGGACCTAATGTACAAAGAGAAGTGTTTAAAATAAATAAGTAAATAAATCACGGCTATCCTGCTAGCAGAATTGACTCTATTCTCTTGCCAGCCTCCAGACTTGCAGTTCTATACAAACTTACCTGGGAGTTAGTCACATTGAACTTGGTCTACATTTCGGTAGGCAGGTACAGGCATACCTCATTTTATTGTGCTTTCACTTTCTTGCACTTTGCAAAATAAAATAAAAATCCTTCCAATAGCACCTTAGAGACCAACTAAGTTTGTCATTGGTATGAGCTTTCGTGTGCATGTACACTTCTTCAGATACACTGAAACAGAAGTCACCAGACCCTTAAATATAGTGAGAGGGTGGGGAGGGGTATTACTCAGAAGGGTGGTGGGAACACCTATCAGCCAATCACTCATTCCCACCACCCCTCTGAGTGATTCCCCTCCCCACCCTCTCACTATATATAAGGGTCTGGTGACTTCTGTTCCAGTGTATCTGAAGAAGTGTGTATGCACACGAAAGCTCATACCAATAACAAACTTAGTTGGTCTCTTAAGGTGGTACTGGAAGAATTTTTGTTTGTTTGTTTTAACTATGGCAGACCAACATGGTTACCTATCTGTAACTTGCACTTTGCAGATATTGCTTCTTACAAGGACACAGGTGCAACTGCACAGAGTCCAGCTCCCCTGTTGCCACTGCCCCTCTTCTGGTCCCAGGATTGGAGCTGGCTAAGGCTGGAGCAGGGGAGCCTGGCTTAATAGACTACAGTATAGTATAAACATAACTTTTATATGCACTGGGAAACAATTTTGTGTGTGTGATATGCTTTATTACAATATTCGTTCAATTGTGGTGGTCTGGAACTGAACCTACAGCATCTCTAAGGTGTGCTTGTAAAGAATTACACTAAATACATCACTCTGTGTTTGTGCGTGTCTAGTTTTAGCCTGCCTTAGAAGATTACAGGTACCAAAGAAGAACATTAAGTCTTTAAAAGTCCATAGGTTCCCCCTCTCCTCATATTATACAAGCATCATGAAATCTTAATGTTATTAGAGTTTCAATAATGTATGTAGCTTGGAAAAGATGGGGAAATGGCTTCAAATAACCACGATGCACTGGGCTCAGTTTCCGAGACGGACCTTAAATGACAAACTAAAAGCCAAAATACGTTGGGATGAGGAAAATGTTTGACTATTTACTTGTCTTTCCATATAATGAAAGGAAACTTGATCCAGAGGAGAGAGAAAAAATAACTACATGAATCAAGACAGCAATTTGAAGAACAAATAGATATTGGAGCAGAAGCGCTTGGTTATTTTCTGAAGTGACATAGTTTTCTCTGTGAGATTGCAGATTCATCAGTCATTAAGAATTATGCAAGTCCTATATGTTCTTTCTCTAAAGAAGGAGGTGAAAAGCATTACATGCCAACTGAAATAAATGTGGGCAAAGTCTTTATGGCACCTTCTGCCACTAGCTTGTTTGAGAGATTTACAAGAGGAGTGTTCTCCGTTATTCAGGTAGAAATCTTAGTGATTTTGCTTCAAGGTTGCAGTCATCAACAAGGCAGGCATGTAGACAGTGAGGCAAATGTAGTTTATAGATCTTCAGCCAGGCTAAGGAATTTAGAAAGTCATACAAAATTGCCCGAGAATAGCTGTCTAAGCAGATAGCTTAAATCCTGTAAATTGTGCAACAGAGAAACAAATGGAAAGAGGAGATAAGCCGGTGTTGAAAGAAACAAATCAGCAAGTAAAATATCATGTTCTGTTCTTCTGTTTTTGTGTTTCCAAATGCATTATTCCAGAATATCATTATCAACAGGAAGCAATAATTTAGGAACTCACATACAGTGTTCGGTTTGAATAAAGCATTTCTGAAAGTTAGAGGGTATTGTGGTATTTTTATTCTCCTTGGTCTGGTGCTGGAGCTAAGGGAAAACTTGTCATTTGGGTAACGAAACAGGAAGGATAGAAGAACATGAGAATGGTAAAAGGAAGTGTACATTTTGGCCCCTGCACATGTCACAGGATGTCAATAATGACATTCCAGTGTAAGGATTTGGTATCATGATTAGCGATGAGGAAGAAATCCGATTTAGTTTATATTTAAAGACGAACCTGTCTAATTCACACTTCCTGAAACAATGTGCAAACCAAAATTTAGCTATGCTTCTAAATGCACACTTCTCCAAATTTTGCAGTACAGATCTTCAGTCAAGTAACGTAAAAAAATCCATATATTAGGGTGGGAAGTGTTCATATCAATGCATAGATTACAATCCTCCTCCTCCTCCTCCTCCTCTTCCTATTATTATTATTATTATTATTATTATTATTATTATTATTATTATTATGTTATACTCCGTCCATCTGACTGGGTTGCCCCAGCCACTCTGGGCAGCTTCCAACATGTATAGGTAAAGGTAAAGGGACCCCTGACCATTAGGTCCAGTCATGTCCGACTTTGGGGTTGCAGTGCTCATCTCGCATTACTGGCCAAGGGAGCCGGTGTACAGCTTCTGGGTCATGTGGACAGCATGACAAAGCTGCTTCTGGCGAACCAGAGCAGGGCATGGAAACACCGTTTACCTTTCCACCGGAGTGGTACCTATTTATCTACTTGTACTTTGACATGCTTTCAAACTGCGAGGTGGGCAGGAGCTGGGACCCAGCAACAGGAGCTCACCCCATCGCGGGGATTCAAACCACTGACCTTCTGATCAGCAAGCCCTAGGCTCTGTGGTTTGACCCACAGCGCCACCCGCGTCCCTCCAACATGTATAAAAACATAATAAAACATTAATCATTTTTTATTTTTTATTTTTTTAAAACCTTCCCTATACAGGGCTGCCTTCACATAACTCCATACTCTTCAACATTTCTCCAAAGAAAATAGGGACATCTTAAGGAAAAGCAGGGACGTGGGTGGCACTGTGGTCTAAACCAGAGAGCCTAGGGCTTGCCGATCAGAAGGTCGGCGGTTTGAATCCCTGTGACAGGGTGAGCTCCCGTTGCTCAGTCCCTGCTCCTGCCAACCTAGCAGTTCAAAAGCACATCAAAGTGCAAGTAGATAAGTAGGTACCGCTCTGGCGGGAAGGTAAACGGCGTTTCTGTGTGCTGCTCTGGTTTGCCAGAAGCGGCTTAGTCATGCTGGCCACATGACACGGAAAAACTGTCTGCGGACTAACACCGGCTCCCTCGGCCAGTAAAGCGAGATGAGCACCGCAACCCCAGAGTCGTCTGTGACTGGACTTAACGGTCAGGGGTCCCTTTACCTTTAAAGAAAAGCAGGAAATCTCAGGGTCAAATCAGAAACCAGGACGGCTTCTGTAAATCCAGGACTGTCCCTGGAAAATAAAGGCACTTGGAGGGTGTGATGTTAGGGGGAATAATTTTGCAAAAAAATGCATCTTATTTGTTATCTTCCCCCCTCCCCACAAGTTATCTTTTTGCACCAAGGTCCCTGCACTTCCTTAAAAATACAATACAGATAGACCTAAGAAACAGACGGTTGGATGTGTCAGTGAAGCTGGGTGAAGTCTTTTATTGGGAAATGGGAGGGAGAGGGAAGAAGGTATATGGAGTGTCAGGAAGGCTTTTAAAAATGTCAACTGATTTGTGGCTGAAGTGTCAAAAATCGCACACAAAAATTAAATCAGAAGTAAATAAAAAGCAGCTTGATTCATGCCTCTCAATAAATTGAAAAGCAAGGTCAATTAATCTTGCAAACTGCAAGACACATTTTATACACATTAATGCATTGTCTGGGCAGTCAGCTAAATAGCGAAAGAGGGTGAACTGGATTTGGCTTGCAATTAATTTTTGAAACTAAATTTAAGGTCACGTTGAAGTGTTTGGGCCTTTGATTCTGAGTCAAGTTGCTTTGGAAAATGCCTAGTGAGATATTGGATCCTGCTGGGGCAGAACCAGATGCTTCAGGTTTGCAGAATGTGTGAAGCCTCAAGCAGATAGTCTGATGAAGATCGACTTTGTCCTGAATTGCTCTGTCTGCTGCTTAAGACTCTCCCAAGCCTTAGCTCAGGCTTCCTCAATCTCGGCCCTCCAGATGTCTTGAGACTACAATTCCCATCGTCCCTGACCACTGGTCCTGCTAGCTAGGGATCATGGAAGTTGTAGGCCCAAAACATCTGGAGGGCCGAGGTTGAGGAAGCCTGCCTTAGCTTGCAGGAGGGCAAAGCCAGCCAGGCACCTCAGCGTCTCGCTGGCTCAGCCACCCCTGAACTCACAGCACAGAGCCACCCACAGCAGAAGAGCCCACCACGGCGCTCTGACCGATGGGCAGGCTCTTCCCTGGACTCAACTCTCTGGCCCCGGACTCTCGGCCTGGCACCCCTGATAGCCCAGTGCCCAGGTGCCCCACACCCCTAGCGCCTATGGGTAAGACGGCCCTGGTCATCAACAGGTTTTCCATACCCATTGAGCCAATCACCCATCTCCTACCACCCTTCTGAGAAATACCCCATCCCACCCTCCCACTATATATAAGCTCTGGTGCCTTCTGTTTCAGAGTATCTGAAGAAGTGTGCATCCACACAAAACCTCATACAAATAACAAACTTAGTTGGTCTCTAAGGTGCTACTGGACAATATTTTTTATTTATTTCAACTGCGTCAGACCCACACGGCTACCTACCTGAATCAAGTTTCTATACAGTTTAGGCAGTTTTATCCCTATAATTCCCAAAAGAAAAACCCACTACAAACTCTTATCCATGCCTCTGCTTCCTTTTGTGTGTTGTCTTTATCTGCATGGATCAGGCCAAAACTTGTATAGCATCTCCTTTCAAGATATAACCAGGAATGCCCGGTAACAGCATGGAATCACTGCATGCATTTGGTTGGACCCTGGAAGTAAAGGTGTGTTTAAACATTACAACATTACACCATGTGTAAAATGTTTTTCAGTGGCTCCACCATGAGAGCCGTAGCATTTAAATTGGTCCTAAGCTCTTGAGCATCCTTGAAGATAAGGAAGCCAGGACATGACCTCTAAGATGCTATTGGTTACACGTTTATTTTAATATTTAAGTTGCTCGGTAATGTTCTTAAAAACGAGCCTACATATAAATGTACAGATGGTGCCGTAACCAATATATGCCTCCAGGCACGTATTAAAACTGAAACATACAAACAACCTGCATGGAGTGGGCTTTTCCCATCCCTCAAAACATCTTCCCCCAAAGAGAAAAAAAAGAACACCCTCTCATTCAAAAGGCATAAAATGCCAGGCCATGAGCTTAATTTAGAAGCAATTGAAAGGAGGAACATACTTGTTTCCTAAGCAAACGGTGCAGTTGAGCACCATAATGTGAGATAAGCGAACACAACCCTACTGAGACAAGTTTAGTACATAGCCAAAATGCCAGAACAAGGATTATCTCCTTTAACAGTTATGAACTGTGGAGTTGTTGTTTTTTCTTGATGAAACATTTCAGGCCTCACCGGTAGCATAACAATACACAGTAAAGTACTCCGATTATTTTATCTGGCGCTGGAAATATTTAGGAATGATGATGTCCCTTGCTCTGTCAATATATATACACCCCACACTAGGGTGCAACTGTTCTGTGCTCATAGTGCAGAGTGATTGATGGGTGTTCCAGGACTTAGAGTCACCTGTAAGAAGGAAAACATTGACTTCTTAAGAGGCTTATTTCACATATTTAAAAAATTTGTTTGAAACTTTTCATGCATGGGTTGAAAGCACCTTGCAGCAAAGGGTCACTTGGCAAATTGGCACCAGCCATGTGGTCTCCGCCTGTCTCGTAGCAATTGTCACAACTTTGGAAGGTTTGGTGGTTAGGCATTGGTTTTGTGCGGAGTATCTCAGCACTGACTTCTGGGCCAGCACGACTAGGTATAGTTCTTAGGGGAGGGGGTGTTCATTTATCAGTTTTAAATCATATCCTTTAGCTTAATTGAACACAGTGTGCTGTCATTTCAAATGTGAGGCCAGCTTAATTGCCGACTAATTGTCTGAAAAAGTACACGATCAATCAAATATCAAAGTTGCACTCTTTGTTACGCACAGTGTCAGCCTGGTAGGAAATGGCGCTTGCATTTAATTGACATTTAACAAAATAATTATGAATGCTTCGGGATAATTGGAGTGTGTACTGTATCAGCAAAGTGCTTAAAATACTTGTTGACCTTTTGTAAGTGTGTTAATCAATAGCAAACATAAAATTGCTATTATGTCAATTAGAATGTCGGTATGTTGCTTTCAGATACTTAATGGAGGAAGATGAATGACTGAACTGTCAGTATGGGGCTTCGGAGAGAGAGCTGCTCACATTGCTTTCAGGCCATGACAAGTTATAAAGCAAGCAAGGTTGACATGGAACAGCCACTTTCCATTGTCAAAAGAGTATGCAAGCTTTTAAGCAGGCATAGGCAAACTCCAGCCCTCCAGATGTTTGGGACTACAATTCCCATCACCCCTAGCTAACAGGACCAGTGGTCAGGGATAATGGGAATTGTAGTCCCAAACATCTGGCGGGCCAGAGTTTGCCCATGCCTGCTTTTAAGTAACGCAGAACAGATTCCTCTAAATAAAGAGTGTGTAACGCTAAAAAAACTTTCATATTTTTGTCACACTAATCTATTCAATTTTGCGTATCTTAGAATGGAGCCTGGTTAGGACGTACACAACTTCTTTGAGAAATAATCTTATCCTTCAAAATAAAAATTGTTTGCCCTCAAAATTCCTCAGAGTGTTTCACTTGAAGTGAAACCTCCCGAATTTTTGCTTTGGACTTCTGCGACCTTTTCGGGTGAAAGACAAGGGAGTAGCGCAAAGCCTTCATTCACCACTTCTGCACTGCGATTCAACTGAGGTTTCTTTTCAAAACGCACAGCAGAGAGAAACGTGCACGAAAAGGTGATGTCTGATCTCTTATGTAGTATTTTTAACACATAAGGTGCTTTCCAGTCTCTGTTTCTGGTATTTATCACTGCAGCGGTTTTATAAAGGAAGTCACTATTAGAAAGCTGCATCTGATTGATTGATTGATTGATTGAACCAACAGAAGGGACATCTGTTGTTCTCTGTCCTTCCCCAGACTCCTGGCCAGCAGAGAAGCAGAGTGAGCCTTGGGATTTAAAGTCCTATGGAGATTCTTCAGAGTTTGCCTCTCAGGAACCAAACTCCTCTCTCTTTGGAGTCCTCTGTGTGTGAGAGAGAGAGGGGGGGAGGGAGGGAAGGGGGAGAGAGGAACGAAAGACCATCTGCACCATCTGCCCTGATGGTGATTGAAAAGGGATTGGAAGCAGAAAGAGCAGGAAAGACTTTTTATGTATGCGATGACAGCCACATGGATGTTACTAGCCCAGAGATGGAAAGAAGACAAAGTCTCAGCTAAAGCATCCATGACTGATGAAACATCCAACCTCTGCTTAAAAACCTCCAAGGAAGGAGAGTCCACAACCTCCCGAGGGAGACCGTTCCACTGTCAAACAGCTCTTAGCGTCAGAAAGTTCTTCCTGATGTTTAGTTGGGATCTCCTTTCTTGCAATTTGAAGCCGTTGGTTTGGGTCCAACCCTCCAGGGAAAGAGAAAGCAAGCTTGCTCCATCTTTCATGTGACAGCCATTGAGATATCTGAAGATGGCTATCCTATCTCCTCTCAGACTCCTCTTTTCCAGGCTAAACATACTCACCTCCTTCAGCTGTTTTTCATAAGGCTTGTTTTCCAGAATCCTGATGTATCCTTTTTATTGTGACCCATCCACCCCAAAAATGATCTGTGCACCCCCACAATCCAATGAGAAAAAGCTCCTAACCATCTCCCCCACCCACCCACAATGACCTCAATTTCTCTTAGGCTCGCCAACTTTTCCACTGGCTTCCCCAGCTCTGCCTTCAATAGCAGCATGTTTGGTGACAATGAGCAGGTGACAAATGCCACGCTCCACCAGCTGATCTATTTCTTTCCTGCATTTAAACCCTCAGCTGCACAGGCTCAATGGAAAGCTGGCAAACCTAGCGTCCATATACCACAGAGGGTTGCCAACTTTTTTTATGGGTCCCTGTTTTTGTGCCATATCACAACAGATTGGTCTGCAGATGCCACCAGGTAACAACACATCCCCTTTTAACAATGAACTTATTTAAAAGGAGAAGCCAATAAGCCGCTCACACAAAGGAGTCACAGGGAAATGGACATGAAAGCAAGGTAACGAGGCCATCTCCTTTGGCACACACCGCTTACCTGATCAGATGTCCTTCTTCTGTTCTCCTTCTCTGGCATTTTGTTTTATAAACTGATTTGAGCTTTATAACTTGTGCAACCAAGACACGTTAAGGGCAAATAGGTTCTTATTGACTCAAGAGGACTTCTGAAGTCTCTTCAAGGTGACCTTGAAGACACAAGATAGTATTTACAGGTCCAGGCATTGTGCTCCCCAATCCCCAACTCAGATAAATAAGAGACCACTAAGACTGGTTTGGATGAAAACAGGCCACAACTTTATTGAATACAGATGTAAGAGGTTTGGCTTGGGCATGGGGCAATCGAAATACTTCCAGCCTGCCTGCCGGAAGTGACACACACATCAATTCAGGCAGGGGTTCCTAAGACTTACATCAAATAGAGTATCTGAAGAAGTGTGGATGCACACAAAAGCTCATACCAAGAACAAACTTAGTTGGTCTCTAAGGTGCTACTGGAAGGAATTATTTTATTATTTTATTTTGTTTTGACTATGGCAGACCAACACGGCTACCTACCTGTAACATCAAATAGGGTGACCACCGCAGGGACCGCTGTCTGGGGGAGTACCATCAGCCCTGGCCCTGCCTCAGACATGACCACTCCCCCTGGATCCCTTTAACAGGATACCCCAGCGTTTGGAGGGGCAGACGGAGACTACAACCTCCCCTCCATCCAAAACAAAGGATTGCTCCAATCCCCAACCAGTTGTGGCGATGACTATGAGGTAGGGGCCAGGCTTCCTCAAACTTGGCCCTGCAGATGTTTTTGGCCTACAACTCCCATGATCCCTAGCTAGCAGGACCAGTGGTCAGGGATGATGGGAAGTGTAGTCTCAAAACATCTGGAGGGCCGAGTTTGAGGAAGCCTGGGGTAGGCAAAACCACCGAGTCAGAGCCAATTTGCTCGACGGACAAATTCCTACCCGGCCCTGTAAAGAACAGCAACCACCATAGCCACAGCAAAGCAGGGTGCAGGCTAGGTTCTGGCTCCTGATAGGCATGGTGCCCTCGCCGGGGCCCCAGTGGAGCCTCTGCCGTCCTGCAATGCCACGGCACCAGAAGGGCTGAGCGGGCTTCTGATTCAGTGACAGCACAAAAGAAAAGGGATGGGGCAGGGAAGATACAAAACCTTATGCCCAACAGAAAAGCCTAGTTGACTTCATTGAAAAAGTATTTTGCCTACAAAAGACTTGCCATTTTTAGGCCATTGCTCTACAATTGGCATTAAAAATAATAATTTTTTTAAAAAACCATAAAATAACATTTTCTTTTTTGAAATGAAACAAAACCTACAGTAAGATGGGCAACAGTGCTTATTTCTGTATTGTTCCACTTTATTTATATTTGCGGGGGGGGGGGATCCTACTTTTTCTAATTTCATTATCAAAACTCATCTTCCACATTGCATATCCTTCTATTCTTGGGAGAGAAAAGGCTATTATATGATTAAATTATATTATTTATTAATGTATATACCACTTAATGCCGAAACAGGCTTCTAAAAAGTTTAACAGCCAGTTACACCAAGGTTAAAATATAACACCCAGAATTAAAACAGACAGTACTACAATCCCATTAAAACATTAAAATAAACACCCATCATTAAAACATGCAATAAAACCATCCCAAATGACTCACATTAATTAGTAGGGCTTCAGCATTTAATCAGTAGATTAATCAACTAAAGGTTTCTTTTAATGGAAACCAATTTTAATCAGACGGCTGTGAATTAAGGTTGTTTTGTTTTGAGTTTGCTTTGATTTCATTGCTATTGTGATGGGGAGAAAAGGAATACATTAACCGTGGCCTTTCCTTCTACCAAATGGTAGCATTTCTTTCTTTCTTTCTTTCTTTCTTTCTTTCTTTCTTTCTTTCTTTCTTTCTTTCTTTCTTTCCTTCCTTCCTTCCTTCCTTCCTTCCTTCCTTCCTTCCTTCCTTCCTTCCTTCCTTCCTTCCTTCCTTTATGTTAGAGTGCTATATGTCAAGAAAGCACCCATACTGAGGTTTTGGTCATATGCAAATGTATTCTAGCAAAATCAGTTAATTAATTGGTTAAATCTTAGATGAGATATAAACTGAAAAGCCTTTAGTTGGCTGAAAATCTTCCTAACTAGCATATGCAGTAGAAAGAGTCAAGGGAGAAGCTTTTAAATTAATATTACTGGCAAACAACAAAACAAAACAAAACCCATTGCACAGCGGAACATGCTTGTTCTTACAAATAATGTGCTGGATGTACATACAAAATCTTGTGAACTTTACAACCAATGGTGGTGAAAATAAAACAAATAAAATGCTTTGCCCTGTTATGTAGTCTATGAATCAGCTTCTTATCTGTTGCTTTGTAACCTGCAAAGCTTACTGCCCCATTTATCTCTATGCAGATTTCCCTTGCTATGTTAAGAACAACATTGAAATTGAAATACCTATATAATACTTCAACAGAGTGAATCCTAATCACTGCCCGGGTGGGCAATGGTTTTATTAGGACTAAGCAAAATGTCATACAATAGTGACCAGGCTTTCAGGTTTTCTAGTCCCAGGAAGCCCACCACCCAAGAAGAGACATCCCAGAAAAGTGCAAATTGGTTCAGCTGACCCAACTTACGTTTTCAAATATGAAAGCGAAGATTGGGGTCATCTGTCCAGTAGCCTGATCTGCCCTTTTAAACTTCTCCCCAGGCTGAAGAGGCGTGTTTTACATGTATGTGTATGTAAAGTAATTGGGGGAGAGGTGCATTCAACTAAGTTTTACTAAAAGTAGACCCATTGAAACTAATAAACTATCAAACTATTGGTCAGAAAAAAGATGCTGCTCCCAGCATATCATTTCTACCTATTCCAGGTGTGCTATGACAGGGGAGTTAAAGCATGGCTTAAGCCACTTCTGGTGAACCAGAGCAGCACACGGAAATGCCGTTTACCTTCCCGCCACAGCGGTACCTATTTATCTACTTGCACTGGTGTGCTTTCGAACTGCAAGGTTGGCAGGAGCTGGGACCAAGCAACGGGAGCTCACCCCGTCACAGGGATTCAAACCACCGACCTTCCGATCGGCAAGCCCAAGAGGCTCAGTGGTTTAGACCACAGCACCACCCGCATCCCTATTCAATATAGAGCTAAGTAGATTGCTCAGTCAGTGGAAGCATTTCTGCTTGCCTGATGGAATGATCTATATCAGGGAAGGCAGGAGACCATTTCATAATTCACCCCAGGTGCCAAAATGTGTTGGGTTGGCCCTGGTGCCCGTTTATTGTTAATGGACATCCCATGGCTGGTCACAGTGAGAGCAAGACATAGGATTACATAGGTCTTTGGTCTTGGAAGCTCTTCTTAAGTTTTTAGGAAACAGGAAATGCTTGATTTCTAGGCATAGGAGAATAGTACTTCAGCCAGTGTCATGCTGCCCATCAGGCTGTTACAAAGCAAATAAGATCAAGGGCACATTATTCCTTACACTCCCAGTGCTACCCTTGCACTATAGCATGATTTTGAGCCATCAGTAAAATTAATTCAGGCTCCTGTTCATTAGTGCACATTTGATCAGCCTATTTAATTATAGGGCCAATCATCTGCGATGACCTTTTAATTTCCAGTGACTGGCAGGGTTGAGTAAAAAATAATAATTACTGTTTCTAACAATGACGATTTTTTTTTCCATTAGAGAAAGAAAAATAACGCTTGCAGCTGTCACTTGCTTTCGCAGGATTTATTGGGGGAAAGTTTCTTTAGATTTCTTTTTGAGAAGACATCTGAAGGCAGCCCTCAATTGGGAAGTTTATAATGTTTGATTGCTTATTATGTTTTTATATATGCTGTAAGCCACCCAGAGTGGCTGGGAAACCGAGCCAGATGGGTGGGTATAGAAGAAGAAGAAGAAGAAGAAGAAGAAGAAGAAGAAGAAGAAGAAGAAGAAGAAGAAGAAGAAGAAGAAGAGCAAGAGGGAGAAGAAGAAGAGGAAGAGGAAGAAGAAGAAGTAGTTCCACTATGGTGGGAAGCTAAACGGCATTTCCGTGCAATCTGGTTTCTGTCACAGTGTTTTGTTGTGCCAGTAGCAGTTTAGTCATGCTGGCAACATGACTGTTAAAGTTGAGCATAAATTGTTTAAATAAATAAAATTAGTAGTAGTAGTAGTAGTAGTAGTAGTAGTAGCAGCAGCAGCAGCAGTAGTGATATAGCCATGTGGTTCTCTGAAGCATATGAGTATTAGGTGGGTTAGGGAACAAGTCTGGATTAAGAAGAGTAAAAACAATGGAATTTGGGTCAAATAAAGCATTTGACACCTGGCTTCTGAACTTCGACCTCTAGGAGGTGCTAGAGACACAATTGACTCCCATTCTGAGCCCTTTGTTGAGTAAAGTCAGTGCTTTCCCCCCAGGGGGCACTCAAGGGTACGCAGTACCGGCACCTCTTTCTGTTGTTAAAAATTGTGGCACTTACTTAGTGTTACCATGTTTTGAAGAGCAAAAAATAGGACACACTTGCCGACTTCTACTGTTAACTATGGATCTCTATGACGACTCTCATTTTACCTACCCATGAGAAAGAGGACACATCCCGGAAAAAGGTAAAGGCACAGGTAAAGGTACCTGCACTGGTGTGCTTTCAAACTGCTAGGTTGGCAGGAGCTGGGACAGAGCAATGGGAGCTCACCCTATCATGTGGATTTGAACCGCCAACCTTCCGATCGGCAAAGCCAAGAGGCTCAGTGGTTTAGACCCCAGCACCACCCGCGTCCCTGTCCTGGAAAAAGAGGACATATGGCAACCCTAACTTACTGTAACAACTTCATGGTGAGTAAAGGTTAAGGTAAAGGGACCCCTGACCGTTAGGTCCAGTAGCGGACGACTCTGGGGTTGCGGTGCTCATCTCGCTTTACTGGCCGAGGGAGCTGGCGTAAGTTTCCAGGTCATGTGGCCAGCATGACTAAACCGCTTCTGGTGAACCAGAGCAGCACATGGAAATGCCGTTTACCTTCCCGCCAGAGCGGTACCTATTTATCTACTTGCACTTTGATGTGCTTTCAAACTGCTAGGTTGGCAGGAGCAGGGACCAAGCAACGGGAGCTCACCCCGTTGTGGGGATTCGAACCGCTGACCTTCTGATCGGCAAGCCCTAGGCTCTGTGGTTTAACCCACAGCACCACCCATGTCCCATTCATGGTGAGTACCGGTGCCTATTTTTCTTTTCTTTTCTTTTCTTTTAAAAATATTTTTATTCAATTTCAACATTTTTTTTAAAAAAAGATTAAAACATACTTACATTAACAGAGTTAATATACCTCATCACAATTTATGACACAAATAAAAATTTAACTTTCCTAACCTTCCTCACATATTTCCATGGCTTCCTCAAATCCCTCTTTGCTGAATTTCATAATATTACATCTTTAGCAGTTTTCCAACTTCATTATTAAGCTTTAAAAATCCTCGAAATTAACCTTCTTTTTAACATCATCTATTTTTATTACCCTAATTTCCAATTTTACTATTTTCATTTTAAACCTTACCCTCAATTTACTTCCAAAATCTTTCCAATTTTCAAATATTACTATATTTTTAAAGGATACTTTAAATTTACTCCAATCTTCCTCCACCGTCTCCTCCTTCTGTTCTCGGACCCGTCCAGTCATTTCAGCCAGTTCCATATAGTCCAACATCTTCATTTGCCCTTCTTCTGTCGTTGGAATGTCCTGTATTTTTCAGGGGGGGGCACTGGGTAAAGTGATGCTCCTAAGCAAGATGATTTCTAGGGAAAGCTTCATGTTATTAAGTAAAGGTAAAGGGACCCCTGACCATCAGGTCCAGTCGTGTCTGACTCTGGGGTTGCGGCGCTCATCTTGCTTTATAGGCTGAGGGAGCGGGCGTTTGTCCGCAGACAGCTTCCAGGTCATGTGGCCAGCATGACAAAGCCGCTTCTGGCAAACCAGAGCAGTGCACAGAAACGCCGTTTACCTTCCCTCTGGAGCGGTCCCTATTTATCTACTTTCACTTTGACGTGCTTTCAAACTGCTAGGTGGGCAGGAGCTGGGACCGAGCAATGGGAGCTCACCCTGTGGCGGGGATTCGAACCACCGACCTTCTGAAAAGCAAGCCCTAGACTCTGTGGTTTAACCCACAGCGCTACCTGGGCTGCTACACAGACTCACCCTGCCCCCCCCCTTTAGCACAGGAGCTGCCGGAAGAGGATGTTGGTGTTTCTCTTAATCAAGTAACACACCTGCCTTCCATTTTGAGGCATTTATGTTTTGAAAGTAATATACCCCGTTGAAAAATCAATAAGGCAATGTGTGCAACATCATGTACAGCAGGACAAAAGCACAGCTAAACAATATGATGATCTTGCAGAAAATCAATGGAGTATTCAAAAGGGATAGGAAAAGAGCAGATAGAAGAATCGCCTATGAGACCCATTCCGGGAGAGTTAGAGGAAGTTAACCAGAATCCATTTCTGCTGCATCTCTCAGATACTGAGAATCAATGAAATATGCAATCAAAATATTTTAAAGCACATCCAGTACAACCTCCAAGAATATTACCTTCAGGAATTAGCTGAGTAAATCTGAAGAAGACGACTTCTGCTATGAGCTTTGGAAATGGGTGTTTTAATGTAGCTATAATGAATCCAAATAAGAACTCTGGCCAAAGTTTTAACAAAAAAACATGCGTTTACTCATAAGTAATTTCAAACGTATTATCAATTCTGTAAAGAATTACAGTCTTAAACAACAAATAGTTTCATATGAAAATTTTCTTTAAAGTCTTTTAGAGATGGCTGTCAGGGCTTCTCCAATGCGTGTCAGGTGTAAACCAGGGAGACCAGGACAGGGCCCCGTTTCGGCATGGATGCCTTCTTCAGCTTGTTTTTTATGGTAGAAGTATGTGAAAAATAAAAATGGTGTGTTTCTTTGGTTCCTAAAAGGATATAGCGTCTTAGAAGTTTTGCTGTATTTTTCTCTGTTTTTTTCTGGCGTTTCCTGAATGTTTTAATGTAGCGGCATTTAAGGCTGTTGACACACAGCACAGGAGACAAGCAAAGGAACACCAGAAAGAGACAAAATATATCAGTAATTTGTACGACGGAGCGCAGTAAACATTGCAACTTTGATCTTGTGTTACGTTTAAGAAGTTATGAATCCAGCACACATGCATCAGCTCCTGGTGGTTGCAGATCAGGTCCCTCGAATAAATATATTGTAGGCAGTGCAAGCAGCCAGCTCACATCCTTCTTGAGGAGAAACAAATGTCACTTTTGAGTTCCTGTATAGGAATGTGGTTCTGTTTGGGTCAAGGAGACCGGGATTCAAATCCCAGTAGCCACATCATCTTATGAGTGATTTGAACTCAACTCATATTGCCACAGTCAGAGCCAGAGTGTAACTTGCAGTGGCTACTTGGATCATGCTATGGCCAGATGAATCAGAAACAAGCATGCCTGAGTTTGCAATGGATGATAGTGGATGTTCTACTCTGCCCAAGAAAAAACTGATAGGGTTGGAGAGAGCAGGAAGACAGAGAGTCAAGGCTCAATAGATGAAAAACAAGGCCTGCACATGATAACCATGTGCTTTTCCATAGGGATAGAAGCTGCAGGAGCCGAGGATACAGCCAGCAGAGGGTAGCCTCCAGACATTTCAGAACCTGAAGCAGTGGTGAGGAGTCTCCACCGCATGGAAGTCCCACCAAACCTTCCCAATTGGAGGCCACATCAACATCAAGTGTGGGGCATGGCTGGACTGAACCTATTGATCAGCTGATTGGCAGGGCTTGTGCAGCCCAGTGCACAGCACTTTGCAAGCCCCAATGATCAACTGAGCACTGGAACTTGCAAAGTGCAGGGCTGTGCCTTTGCAGTTTGATTTCAGGGATTAGCATGTGGTGAGCTTGCCCGCCTGCCAAATTTGGTGGCTGGGCAGCTCCTAGGAGGGTTTTACTCCCTTGATGAGGAAAATCCATGCATTACAAAAATGTGGAACTCATTGTATGAATGCTACAGACATTTGTAGAGACAGCTTGTACCTGTGTTCAGTGTTTCACGTGGACAAGCCTATTGTATATTTAGACGCACAGATTATATGATCATTGAATGTAACATGCTCTTAATAAACAGTGCTAATTGCTGTCAACAATTACATTAGGCCTGCAAATGAAACCTTTTGCCTTTTTCTTTTCTTCTTTCTTTCTTTCTTTCTTTTTTGTATGTCCTGGGTTGGTAACATTAGGGCTGCCATAGGTCCAGATTTTCCAGGACATTACCAGAATTCCAAAGGTGGAATTGACATCTGGGGGGAATTTCCAAAAGGCGGTGCTTTGTCCTAGATCTTAGAGAAGTCAATTGACAAGTCAACAACTTTGGGGCTTTCCTAAAAATAGCTCAACAATTTCTGGGGTGTCCTAGTCTTTACTTTTTGAAATATGGCAACCCTAGTAACATTGTTGTAGTGGTTAAGATGTGTGAGATAAAAAAAAATGCCACACTTTCTAACAGTAAAAAAGAGCGGTGCCGGTACTAAGTACCCTTGAGAACCCCTGAAAAACAAGCCAAGTAAGTGTTTGCACTTGAAATGATGCCTTTTTGAATGCAGGGCTCCTTGGACAGGTTCTGTACATGTGTTTATTCATTCATCCAGACACCTCCATGCTTAGGCAGGTGTTGCTTTCCTTCCTTTCAACAAAACCTTTCAGCCTTTCTGTCTTACAACTGTCACAGTCTGTTGAAAAACAGGATGACTCAACACTTGGCAACTTGAAGGAGGAAGGTTATTGCTAAGTCAAAGCCTGCAAAATGCCTCTTTTCTTAGTCTTGGTTCTGGTGATGGAGTGGCTGTGAGGGGGAAATACTTGCTGTGTTTCGGGATGACTGAAATATGAGAGCAATGCATTTAGCATCTTACTTGGGAATTATAGGAACTACATAAACTGTATAGAAACTTATTCATGTATGCTACTACAGTGGCAAGAATGTTACTTGCCCCAAAATGGAAAGAAGCAGAAGTCCCAGCAAAGGAAGAATGGGTACAAAAATCTTACAGAATATGCAGAAATGGTGAAACTTACCGGAAGAATAAGAAATCAAGATAACAACTTGTTTTATATAAAAGATTGGAAATGGTTTATTGAATTTTTACAGATAAATTGTAAATAGACAAGAACATTGGCAGGATTGTTGTAATAACCTGCAGTTTGATAAGAGTATACAGTGGTACCTCGGTTTAAGAACAGCCCTGTTTACGAACTATTCAGTATACAAATTCCGCAAAACCAGAAGTAGTGTTCCAGTTAGCAAACTTTACCTCAGTCTACGAATGGACACCGGATGGTGGAAGGGCACTGGTGGTGGGAGGCCTCATTAGGGAAAGTGCGCCTCGGTTTAAGAACGGCTTTGGTTTAAGAACGGACTTCCGGAACGGATTAAGTTCGTAAATCGAGGTACAACTGTATATTTAAAGCAGATGACTAAATGAGCAAATTGGTGTCTGAAGAAGTGTGCATGCACACGAAAGCTCATACCAACAACAAACTTAGCTGGTCTCTAAGGTGCTACTGGAAGGATTTTTTTTTAAGCAAATTAAATTAATTTGGATATGCAGAATGTATTAAAAAAAATAAATATAAGGAACCGCAGAAAGTGGGGGAAAGAAGTAAAGTTTTGAAATATCAAAATGATTGTAAAATCAGCCAAATGTATAAACCTGAAAAGTATAAATATTTTTTAAAAAACAAAAAGAAAGAAAGAGAGAGAATCCTTTTTGGGATGTCGTTGTTTACATCACTGTAATCTCATTGAATTCCGTGGGAGGATTTTCCCTCTGCAAATGGTCTCAGACTCTCTGGATCATGGAAGAAACTCAGGTCCTACCTATCTTCTTAAGCTATGCCTCTCTTTGTCCTGCAGAAGCAGAAAACCTACAGTGTCTGTCTACTATTCTGCCCCCAGCGCAAGAACACATACCAGCACCATTGGATCGCACTTCCCTGATAAGGAACAAAGTTATTTCTAGTAAAAAAATAATAATCTTTTACTTGAAATGATAGTCTCCCACTGCAGAATATTTCATCGGGGCTTTAAACTGATGAATACACCATTTTTCTTCCCCTTTTCATTCTGAAGATCAGATCTCTATTGGTTTGGGGAACATAAGCAAAAGATGCTCCCCCCCCCCCCCTTTGAGGCTTTCAGTACATATTGTTCAATAATACTTGCAATGAAGACCTCAGATTTAGCAATTTAAGCATTAAGGTAACAGGAAAAGGGATTTCATTTTGAAATTGGCATCCTTTGTTAGGAACATCTATATCCAAATAGCCTGCTGGACAAATTGCTTCAAATGAAAACAAGGATGATAAAGGCCGTGTCTTCATCACAATTTGTGCAGGGTCCAAGTGACAGGCGACACAGTGCAATCTGCCGCGGTTGAGCTTGCTCATCTATGCCACAAAATGCAGGGGTTCTTAACCTTTATCTTCCCAGGGCTCACTTGAATAAAAATTACTAGTCACAAATCCATGCAGGGGCAGAACCAGTCGCAAAATGGCAGGAGGATAGAGATGAGATTGGGATAATCAGCCGGCAATTACTGACATAATTTTCTAATCATTCTACTAATCACTCTACAATTCTGGATAGGTTTGCCTGAACAAGGATGTTTTTAGCAGGTGGTGAAAAGTGTACCATGAAGGCACCTGCCCAATGTAAATCAGCAGGAAGTTCCAGAGTGTGGGTGCTGTCACGTGAAAAATCTCAATTTATAACAAGTGCATCCATAGCAGCACTCCAGTGGTTGAGTAGGCATATATGGATGGTAAGGCAATCTCACAGGTAAACTGGCTGCAAATTATTTGTATGCTAATAATAACAAGTTGAACCTAGCCCAATAGCAAATTGGCAACCGGAGAAGTTTTTGGAGCAAAGGTTCTACAGCTTGACAGGGTCAGCTTAGCAGTGTTCACAGTGGATTCGAAAACACCATCATCTTGCTTCACATAAAATGGAGTCTCTCCTTCACTAGATACCTCCCATGCGACCAACGCTAGCCAATCACATGAGAACTACTAGAGAATTGTCCAGAATTCAGTTACCAACCAATCAAATTTAAACACATCGTGATGCATACAAGCATTTACAATTTCAGTGAATTAAATTACTATACTTAACAGCCACCTCATGAGAAGAGAAGACTCCCTAGGAAAGACCCTGATGTTGGGAAAGATGGAGGGCGCAAGGAGAAGGGGATGACAGAGGATGAGATGGTTGGACAGTGTTCTCGAAGCGACTAACATGAGTTTGGCAAAACTGCGGGAGACAGTGAAAGATAGGCGTGCCTAGCATGCTCTGGTCCATGGGGTCACGAAGAGTCGGACACGACTGAATGACTGAACAACAAAAACAGCCAAATGGGCATTTTTATTTTATTTTTTTCTCCTGCTCTGTACTGCTTTATTTGAGGGGAAGCTAGTATTTGCTACAGATTGCTGTTTAAATAAGTTAAATAAGCCATCTGTAGTAAATGCTAGTTTGGTCACAACACCAGGCCAGCACAGGATGAAGAAGATGTAGGAGATCTAGTAATAGATGAGTGAGTACCTGCAAGCACCAAGGAGGTGAAAGGGAATCCCCAACATTAACCACTCTATGGAAGTTAAGGATATAAATGGCTACTAGTCATGATGGCTGAGTACTACATCCATGGAAGCAACATACTCTTGAATACCAGTTGCTTGAACTCACAAGTGGAAAGGGTGCTGTTGTTCTCAGATTCTGCTAGCCCTGGGCCCCTTTTGGAGGTAGGTAGGATATGAATTTAATAACGAAATGAAATGAGGTGAAATGAAATTTTCAACAGGACTAAAGAAGGATGTGCAAAACATATTGAGAAATGAAATTCATCTGCTGACATGAGCTGGGGTATATATTCTAAAGGTAAAGGTAAAGGACTCCCAGACAGTTAAGTCCAGTCAAAGGCAACTATGGGGTTGCGGCGCTCATTTCGCTTTCAGGTCGAGGGAGCCGGCGTTTGTCCACAGACAGCTTTCTGGGTCATGTGGCCAGCAGAACTAAACCTTTTCTGGCACAACGGAACACTGTGATGGAAACCAGAGCGCACGGAAATGCTGTTTACCTTCCCGCCGCAGTGGTACCTATTTATCTACTTTCTCTGGCATGCTTTCGAACTGCTAGGTTGACAGGAGCTGGGACAGAGCAACGGGAGCTCATCTCATTGCACAGATTCGAACCTTCAGATTGGCAAGCCCAAGAGGCTCAATGGTTTAGACCACATCACTCCTCTGAAGCAGTATGGGTGTGTGTTTGTTTTGTACATATATACCTGCATGCTTAGTTGAGATGCTGACTGGGTGATCTAGCAGAGGTTTGAGGTATCATCCACCACTGCCGATATCAGCCTGTCATATGCCGTGCTTTCATATTATGGTGCTGTTGCTGTTTTTCAAATTATTTCAACCTGATCTTGGTTTTAGTGGCTCCTGGGATCAAAGAACCAGAAATTTATCTCTTACGAACACACAACAACTCTAGGATCAAAGAAGTAGCAATTCATTTCTTCCAAATGCAGCAACTACAGCTCAGCGGTCTTCTGCGTCACTGAATAGAACTACATGCTCTGGGGGGGGAAACTTCTCATTTGCCTGATCACACGAATGAACAAATAAATGCATCAAATGATGGACTGGAACCAGTGGATTCAAGAAAAGCAGGTGGAAATGATCGCACTGCATTTGAGAAATTCATTAACGGAGTTCTGCAACACTGCAGCAGACCACTAGGAATATAACCATAGCTAAATTTAATTAAAACATAAGATCAATCTAATGAAACGGTCATGATTGTGAAAGATTTTTTTTTATTGATTGCCATGCTGCTATGAACCCTGCATCTTCTTTCACCTAGGCTGAAGGAACTCACTCCTTAGCCCTGAACCCCCAGGATCGCTCAAAAGACCCCCACCCCCTGTTTCAGTTCCTAGGGAGCATGTTGGAATTGAATTGCTGTGCTCTCTAGACCACAGCGTGCATTTGTGCAGACAGGCTGTTGAACATGAAAGGTTGGTGAGCTATTAAAGGGCAACAGTTAGTCAACAGAGTTGCACAAATTCCTTTGAAATAAGGTTTAGTTCCCGGTGTCTGGGAGAAAACCATTTTTCAGCAGCCGTGCTCTGTCTGCACACATTTAGTCCCATCTCACCTCCCCGTCGCTGCTGATATGTGCTGGGTTGTTCCCATCTATATAGCTGGGATTGCTCTGCGATTTATTCAACTCACCTAATAAACTTGATATATTAACCATTTGTCCTTAACGTTGGGTAAGATGCAGCATCCAAGAGCCTGAGGCTGTTTGTATAGTCCCAGTTACAGATCTCTAAATTATATGGACTTTAAAGAAGCACTGGGCCTGTCATCCCAAATAACATGTAATCAGTATTGGAAATGAAAAATGAAAGCTCTGGACTTGCATGCATACAAAAGGAAATCACTACTGGGAGATAGCGAAGTTTCAATGGAGATAAATTTATGAATAATGAAACAGTAAAAAGCCTGATTTATAGGCTTCCTGTACTGGGAGGACCCTGGCAAGCTGTTAGTCAGAAATATGACCAGTGGCAAGCAAGGCCATTTCCTTTTTATTGGAGGACATCCTTTGGGTATGAATTCATTGGGCAACAATAAAACGCAAGCAAGAAAGCCATTCCTATTGATACTTGTTAGCTACCAGGCTGCCATGGAAAGGTGCGATCAATACTGCCTCCACATCTTCTTCTTGTTTCATTTCTTTCTTAAGAAAATGGAGGGTATTTTTGAGAGAGATACGGAGACAAGAGAACTGAAGGAGGAGAGGCTTGCTTTTTGCAACCCCGATTTTTTTGTCCATTGTAAAGCATCCAGCTTTTTTGTCGAATTGCAGAGGAACTCTATCTATCTATCTATCTATCTATCTACCTACCTACCTACCTACCTACCTACCTACCTACCTACCTATTTATCTATCTATCTATATGAGGACAAAATTATTTCAAGTGTCAGCCCCAGGTTTTTGAAGGGCACTTTTAGGCATGGCACCCCTCATGGAGCCCCGTCTCTCAGTGGGTCTATCTCCTCACTGCAACAAGTCCAGAGGGACCCCACCCAGAAAGCGGTAAGGAGGAAAGCAAGAAGAGCAAAGAGTATAGGCAAGAGTGTGCGCTTGCAGCTACAAAACGCTTAAGCCTCATGCATAAAATTGCATTTGATATGCCAAAGAGTATGAATAATTTCTCTGACTGAAAATCAAAGCGCTTAATGTTTCGGGTGTTTCTATTGTGGTATGGATTGGCCACAGCGATGGGGAAACGTGGGTACAAGGAACGACGATGTGACTCAGACCCAGTAAGGGGAACTGGCGAGCAAAACTTTCTCCACATCGGCGGTGCTCCTGGGTGTGAATCCTCATCCGAATGTTCTTCCAGACACCCTTGAAATGGGTTAAACCACAGAGCCTAGGGCTTGCTGATCAGAAGGTCGGTGGTTCGGATCCCCATGACGGGGTGAGCTCCCGTTGCTCGGTCCCAGCTCCTGCCAACCTAGCAGTTTGAAAGCACGTCAAAGTGCAAGTAGATAAATAGGTACCACTCCAGCGGGAAGGTAAACAGCGTTACCCTGTGCTGCTCTGGTTCTCCAGAAGCACCTTTGTAATGCTGGCCACATTACCCGGAAGCTGTACACCGGCTCCCTCGGCAAGTAACGCAAGATGAGTGCCGCAACCCCAGAGTCAGACACGACTGGACCTAATGGTCAGGGGTCCCGTTGCCTTTATAGAAATAGATATGCAATATATATTGTGAGGCCAAGAGTTGTTCCACTTGTGCAATGACTTAGCTGGAGATAACCCACTGTAGATAAAAACATAAGGTTCCAAAGGACAAAAGATACTTGAGTTGAGATTCCTGCATTGCAGGTGGTTGAACTAGATGACTCTTAGAGTCCCTTCCAACTTTATTTCACCAGTGTTGTTTCCAGAAAAGTGTTTCCTGGAGATAAAAAGGTAAAGGGACCCCTGACCATTGGGTCCAGTCGCTGACGACTCTGAGGTTGCAGCTGCCATCTCGCTTTACTGGCCGAGGGAGCCGGCGTACAGCTTCCGGGTCATGTGGCCAGCATGACTAAGCCGCTTCTGGCGAACTAGAGCAGTGCACGGAAACACTGTTTACCTTCCCGCCTGAGCGGTACCTATTTATCTACTTCCACTGCATGCTTTCAAATTGCTAGGTTGGCAGGAGCAGGGACCGAGCAACGGGAGCTCACCCCGGCACGGGGATTTGAACAGCCGACCATCTGATTGGCAGGCCCTAGGCTCTGTGGTTTAACCCACAGTGCCACCCGCATCCCTTCCTGAAGATAGCAGGGATTTAAAATGAAAAAGTAAATGGTGGGAAAACAGCTGAAACACATCCAGTACAGTTGTACCTCGGGTTACAGACGCTTCAGGTTACAGACTCCGCTAACCCAGAAATAGTACCTCGGGTTAAGAACTTTGCTTCAGGATGAGAACAGAAATCGTGTGGCAGCAGCAGAAGCCCCCATTAGCTAAAGTGGTACCTCAGGTTAAGAACAGTTTCAGGTTAAGAACGAACTTCCAGAACGAATTAAGTTCTTAACCCGAGGTACCACTGTACAAAAGGTTGGCAATAATAGCAACAGGAAGGCAAGCTGGGAACTGAAGCCTACATCTGTTCAGCATACGAGGAAGCAGGGATCGTTTAAGCAGAAATGCTACCTGTCCTCCTCGTTACAATGTAAGTGGAATGAATAAACTTCTCAGGCTGCTTAAAAAACCAGGGTTTCTCAAGTCCAGAGGCTTTGTCAGGTCTGGCCCTCCAAATGCAACATCCTCCGAATTCCTGAAGCTTGATTTTTTTTTGACAGTCCGAAAGCTCCCTCTCCTGTTAAGCAAGGCAGGTCCACGACCTGAGAAAAATCTGTAATCCTTACAGGTGACAGTTCCCTTCAGCTTTCCGGGCAGACTAAAATAGCATGTCTGAAAGAGAGAGAGAGAGAGAGAGAGAGAGAGAGAGAGAGAGAGAGAGAGAGGCTGACAGATGAATAGCTAGATGGCTCCTCACCTTATTGTGCCTGACAAACAGTTACTATATGGCAAGAAAGAAAGAAAGAAAGAAAGAAAGAAAGAAAGAAAGAAAGAAAGAAAGCACTTTATCTAGGGTGATCCTACTCCTTACTGGGAGCAAGAGAAATATGTTTATTTATTATGATGATACATTTGTATAGTGTTTTTAAGTGGTCAAAGCACTCAAAGTCCATTATCTGGTTTAATCTTTGTAACAACTAGATTCTTACAATTCTCCCATGTTGCAGGTGAGGGGAATGAAGTCAGAGGGAGCAGCTTTCCTAAGGCCACCAAGTAAGTACCCAGCAGAGGAAAAACTTGAACTAGGGACTTAATGGTTTCCAGCTTACAGTGCAACCCTCGCCATGTCTTCTCAGAAGTAAGTCCTGTTGGATGCAATGGGGCTCACCCCCGGGAAAGTGGGAACTAGGATTGCAGCCTCAGTTTCTGAGCCACTACTCTGCACAACCTACATGGGCCCCCAGATGACATCATGCAGAGAAGGGAGGGACAAACCAGAGATACGGGGCATAATTGCCCATCTATCATTTGGCCAAGCCATCCTGAATCACAAGGCCTATTTTCAAGCACTGTGTTGTGGAGCAGAGAATGGAGGGACAAACAGAAGATAAAAGGCAAAATCACCCATCTATTGTTTGCCCAAGCCAGCAGCATAGTGTGGTTTGCTGGTGCCTGGGGCATGCAAGTATACCGGGAGGAATGGGGCACAGAGGATGAACAGAGCCTGTTGCACCAGCCCAGCCCTTGCAACTGATGCTAGTGGGGTGATCTCCGCACTGGAGCCAAGTGGCACAATGCTGCCTGCTCGCTCACACAGGGGGAGCCCAGCTGGCCAATGCAGCCCTTGACAGGCAGGGTGAAGAGGACAAAACAGCCACAAGGACACAACAGCCACATGCCCTTCAATCACAGCCTCACAAAGAGCCACCTGCTGAATCATCCGGATCAGATGCCAGCCTCCCAAAGTGACACAGGCCTGGCAGGGTGGTGGCGAGGAGCCAAATGCACAGCGCCCCCTAAAAAAAAACGCACCTGGGGCCATTGCTCCGGCAGCCCCCCCCCCCCCCCCGCCTCACTGCTTCCCTGGGCCGAGCCATCTGAATTACAAGGCTTGTTTGCAAGCACTATGTTGCAGGACCTTTTACATCAGTTCAGCTAGTCAGTGGGATGCTTGTTTCACCTGCTAGCCAGCAACTTCGCTTGCACCAAGTGGCAAAGGCAGCAAAGAGTTTTGTGGCACCTTGAAGACGGATGTTTGTGTTACGGTGTAAGCTTTCGTAGACCAGAGCACACTTCATCAGCTGCTCAGAACGTTATCCTCAGTTGGCAGGCACATATATACATGGTTGTAGGAGGTCGGGGGCGGAATGAAAACAATATCTGACAACTGAGGATAACAGTGGTGATAACTGATGAAGTGGACTCTAATCCCCGAAGGTTTAGGCCGCAATAAATCTGTTAGTCTTTAAGGTGCCACAAGACTCTTTGTTGCTGTTTTCCTGCAACAGATGAACACAGCTGCCCTTTGGGAAGTTGTTTCCAAATAGTGAAGTTGGGTGATATAGGTCCACTCCTCCTTGCAGTCTAGCGAGCTCCAAAGCACCTCTGAAGCATCTCCAGGTAGGTCTGGGAAAGACCCCATGCTGAACCCCTAGGCAGTTGCTGCTAGTTAGGGTAGACCAGAGTCTGTCTGTCTGTCTGTCTGTCTGTCTGTCTGTCTGTCTCTCTCTCTCTCTCTCTCTCTCTCTCTCTCTCTCTCATTTAATAAATTTTATTTTCAGATTTTTTCTCATTTTACAGAACATATCTGATGTAGACCAGAGTTTCTCAAACTTGGGTCTCCAGTTTTTGGACTACAATTCCCATCATCCCTGACCACTGGTCCTGATAGTTAGGGATGATGGGAGTTGTAGTCCAACAACAACAACAACAACAACAACAACAATTTATTATTTATACCCCACCCATCTGGCTGGGTTTCCCCAGCCACTCTGGGTGGCTCCCAACAAAATATTAAAAACATGAGAAAACACCAAACATTAAAAACTTCCCTAAACAGGGTGGCCTTCAGATGTCTTCTCAAAGTCAGATAGTTGTTTATTTCCTTGACATCTGATGGGAAGGCATTCCACAGGGCGGGCACCACTACCGAGAAGGCCCTCTGCCTGGTTCCCCGAACCTCACTTCTTGAGTGAGGGAACTGCCAGGAGGACCTTGGAGCTGGACCTCAGTGTCCGGGCTGAACAATGGGGGTGGAGACATTCCTTCAACAGCTACCGGTAGAGAGCCAAGTTTGGGAAATCCTGGTGTACACAGTAGTGAGCTAGATGTATAAATTAAATAAAATACAACATGCAAATGAGAAGCAGCATAACATGTAATTTGCCCCATGGACCTTGCTAATGGGAAATGTTGCTTTTGGCCCTTTGCTAATAGCCAATTAATTTGGATGACAGCACAGTGCAGGCAACTACAGCTTACACTGACTTTGTCTCACTGGTGCCATTCAAAGAAGTGGTTGTGTGAAGGTTGACAGTGGGAATAAACTATGGGTTGGCCACTGCGGGCTCTTGAACAACCATGCACTCTCATGCAGCTTACTGAAACTCAACCATCCAGCTGCATGCAACTAGTTGTGCATAACAACTTGTGGTTCTGGAGGGGGATGCACATCTAGATGCAGCCATGAGGGGAGGTTTGGATTAGAACCATGGAGCTAGAGAAAGAGGGTTTACTCTTACCAATGACTACTACCAGTACTGTTCTGTATTATACCCTTTTGATTCCCCCTACAGAGTAATTTAGTAGCTTTAGCAAAAGAGTGGATTGAAATTGCACTCAAGTTTTTAAGACTCCCCTTCCTCAAGAGTTTATCTGTGAAGCAAATCAGGACCCTCTGGAACTACTTTGAAAAATAAATCCCATCTAGGATCCTTTACAGCCTCATCTAGTTGCATCCCAAGTGTCTCATCGTGGGACAAACTCAGTATTACCTTGGACTGTTGTTTTTCCACAGCAGTTCTCTGAGTGATCAAACTTGCACCTGTAATGGTGAGTCTCAGCTGACCACTTTGTCACAGCGACACAATAATGTTGAAAAGGAGACAAATGTCAGTTTGGATGGAAAACAAATACTTAGCCTTATGATTGTCTGTAGGTTAAAAAACCAAAACAAACAGACCCATTTTACAATTACAGATTTTCACAATTACAGCTTGCTTAAACAGAGCAATGAAACCCTTATTACAGAAGCCAGCTAATTAAACAGAATTAGGATGCTTAAATGATTGCTCTGGGGATGGGCAGATTAACTCCTAATGTTCTCCTGTTGCACTCCCTAGTGTCAGATATCCAAACAAACTCCAAAGAAAATAGAAAATAAAAAAATTCCTTCCAGTAGCACCTTAGAGACCAACTAAGTTTGTTCTTGGTATGAGCTTTCGTGTGCATGCACACTTCTTCAGATACACTGAAACAGAAGTCACTAGACCCTTATATATAGTGAGAGAGTGGACACATGGACACTGGTACCAGAGCCTGCAATAAACCCAGATGCCAACTTTGCTGCCACATACACCCGGACAACACCATTACTAGCCCCAACAACATCAAACATACCATCTCAGGACTATTTAATTGCTCATCTTCTAACATGTGTATGCCATCAAATGCCAACAGTGCCCTTCAGCTCTCTATATTGGACAAACAGGCCAAACCCTACGCCAAAGGATAAATGGACATAAATCTGATATCAGGAGTCACAAGACAGAGAAACCAGTAGGAGAACACTTCATTCTCCCAGGACATTTTATACAAGATCTCAAAGTAGCTGTCTTACTACAAAGGAATTTCAAAAATAGACTGGAAAGAGAAGATGCTGAATTGCAACTAATTACCAAACTTAAAACCATGGAGAGACCTGGTCTGAACAAAGGCATTGGATTCCTATCTCATTATACATGACAAACCTATCTTTAGCCATCTCACCCCTTGCCTTTTCCTGTAAGACCAATTGCAGTCGTCAACAGGTTTTCCACACCTGTCAGCCAATCACCCATTCCCACCACCCCTCTGAGCAATACCCCTCCCCAGTGGCAGAGCTTCATGCTCCGGCACCAGGGGTGGGAAGCAGGCGGGTTGCCTATAAGTAGGAGAAAATAACAGTGGCCAATCAGAGTATATTGAGAAGCAAAGAGGCTAGTAAGCCTGATCTTTATTCAAGGAACTATTGCAACAGGGTCCCCACTCACCACACGCAGGAGGGAGGAGAACCCTGAACAATGATGCACAAGCCCTTATATAGACTTTTGAAATTGCCCACCCTGTAGCCCAAGACCACCCCCCCCCCCAAAAAACATCATCCATACACCACAGAAGGAGGCTGTCTACAGCAGAAATCCTGCCTGCCAGGATACCTGATAATGGTCACTGATTGCATTACCTGGGCAGCTTGGCCATTGTTTTGTGATGCTTAATACTTTAGTTCCTGAATCCAGGTCACAGGCTCACTCTATTCATACACAAATATGCCTTTAAGACACCATTTGTAAGCAAAAAGATAATGGGGAGTCTTTCCCCATTTGCCTCCCTTACCGCAGAGGAATATTTGAGGTCATTGGGAGAGTCAAAATGGCTTCAGGATTGCTCTCCCCTACTATTTCAGACACATGGTTCATATATTTAGATATGTGTGCAGTTATGAATATTTATTCTGTGTTTGAGACCTTAAAATTCTTAGAACATGAACAAGACCCACCCATAGATGCATAAACGCCCTGCTGAAAACACATTGAGAGAAGGCTTCCGTCGCACAGTGGGTCAGTGTGTCTGGCTGTTAACCAGAAGGTTGGTGGTTCGAGCCCATCCAGGGGTGGCTGTGGGCAGGATTCCTGCATTACAGGGGGTTGGGCTAGTTGATCCCTGGAGTCCCTGCCAACTCTGTTCTATGATTCTTCCTTGTGCTGATGAACTTTTCATTTAATATTATCTCCAGAACTCAGCGGAGCTCTCCCACTTTACACGGCTGTCATATTATGACCCTGCACCAAAAACTTACTGTTCTTTCTTATGGCGATGTATTTTGACAGCAGAGGGGAAAGATTCTGAGATATTAAGCTGCCTCGCCGGCAAAGATGCCATCATATTTCATCTTTCTCTTAGCATTTGAGATGAACACAATCATCCATATTTATGGTTCGCACTATGTCAGCGAAGTAGCTTCCAAGTAAATTATATCAAGAATGCCATAAAACAGGGACTGTATGAACTCTCTTCTCACTCACCGGTACTTTTCACTCACAACACTGGCTTGTGGAAGAAGAATAACAACATGGATCAGATTAAATGTTTAAGGGCACTCAGTTGCTCTGTTTATTTAAAAAGGAATCCTATTCAGCAGTACTTTCTTGAATCAGTGTCCGTGTTTTTGCAAAATCAGATTCTCCATTATTCTGTGATAGGATCTCAGAAGTCCGATGTATTTGGGAATGGTTCTCCAAAGGGTCAGGATGAAGATCCTCATGCCCCATGCCCCATTCACAAATAGGGATGACAGAGAAATTTTGATTCAGTTCACATTTAAAGCAGAACTCATCAAACCCACACTTTCTGAAACAGTGAACCAAACAGAACACTCCCATCTTGCAAAAATCACAATTTTCCAAATTTTGCTGTCTGTTGCTGGATTGGGGCCTCTGGCTAGAATCCCGAAAGAGAGACTCTGCCAGTCTTCCTATTGTTCACGATGAACTTCTGTAATTAATTTTGGAACCAGTATATTCACCTGCTGCAGCTTTCTGTGCTTTCTGTTCATTTGCACGAGAGCCCCTTTGACTCCATGATTGAAAGGAAGGAGCAGAATGCTGGAAGCAAGTTCGAAACTGCATAAGTGCAGCATTTTTAAGACATTTGGAAATCCCAACCGAGAGGCTGATGGATACATGGTGCATGAAGTAGTAGTAGTAGTTGTGTGTAGGGCAGTGCCAGAGTTACGTATAAGCTAAACAAGCTATAGCTTAGAGCCCCACTCTCTTGGGGGCCCCCAAAAAAATTAAAGGGGGGGGGGGAAACTGGATGTACATTTTCAAAATATAAGATAAAAAACAAATAAAACCTACCTACAGCAACAGTGTTTTGTGTTGTGTAGGCTCCTATGATGTAAGTAATGGGCCCCGCCTGCTAGCCTGCTCCCTAAAATATCACTGGTTTGCTCATTTCTATATATAGGGTGCCTACATTCTGCATGTACTGGTTGCATGGCAACATCTGCAAATGGCTTTAGATACCTATTAGGTCCATAAATTACCATATATTCAACACGAAAAACAGCGACAATTTGTTGCTGACAAAGGACAGCTGGACATATAAAGGGCCCCAATACATTCAGTAGCTTATGGCCTCATCAGACCTAAATCTGGCCCTGGTGTAGGGACCCAGTAATTTTGTATTGCACAAGCTGTGTGAAAATTCAGAGGGGCAGGATTTCACAAGCATCTCTTGTGGGTAGAAGAGTATCCTTTTGATATGATTACAATCCACATCACAAGTACCGGTACTTTGTGCACTGCATTGACCTGGTAAACACAAATCCAAATTTGACAGATACCAGCTTTTTAGAAATCCTTGACATCTTCACTTGTTAAGCAAACACCATTAAAGGAATTACATTGCAATGCCAGAAGAGATCGCATTAGCAATGGCATGTGAATATGCATACAATTTACATTTCATAAATTGAATTATTGTCCTAGACCACTTGTAAAAACATTCATATACATAATCTTTGTGTGGCAGACATTCGACTAACATTGATTGCGTTTATCTCTGCATGCATTAACTACAGCATTATCTATTTTATTGCTACAACGTTTTATCATCTTGAGTTAGGCTCAGCTGTTTCGGGCAAAGGAGAGAAAATGAAATGGGGGGGACACATAATTCTGGATTAGAAATAATTTGTTCAACTTTAGCACAAGAAGTATGCTGACAAGATAAAATTAATAAAATTACACATTCTTAGGTGCCTTAAATGTGATTGATGCTCCCCTTACAAATCCAGTTATTGGGATATTATTATTATTATTATTATTATTATTATTATTATTATTATTATCATCATCATTATTTGAACTGATTCATTTCCCACAACTGCATCCTATGCACATTTACCTGTCGGATGTAAAAATCACTGACCATAGTGGGATACAGTCACAGTGGGGTAGTATCTTCTTCATCGGGACCAACCAAAATGTCTCAAAGCTATGGCAAGCTTTTGAGATCTCCATAACTCTTCATCAGGCAAGATGTTATACAAAGTAGAGGATGGGGGTGTTGGAGGGAGGGAAACACATGGTGTTTGAGCCATGAGGTCAACAATATCTGGAGGGTCACAGGTTCCTTGCCCCTGTGTTGGATGCATAGGTTTGAGAGATAGCATAAAATCCAGGATCCTCTGGATTAGCAGGCATAGGCAACCTCAGCCCACCAGATGTTTTTGGACTACAATTCCCATCATCCTTGACCATTAGCTAGGGATGATGGGAGTTGTAGTCCCCAAAACATCTGGAGGGCTGAGGTTGCCTATGCCTGGATTAGGATCCTGAGTTCTCTGCATGACAAATTTGAGATTATGTTTTGGATATTTTGCTGAAATCCAACACTTTCACCCTGTTCTCTTTAAATGTCAAGCAATAATGGAGAGGAACATTTGTGATGAGTTACCCGATTGAAAAACAGCTACCTGTTATTCTCTGCGATGAGCCCACTCTGGTGATGAATGCCATGTAACAGACAGACTTATTAATGTCCCCGAGACTGAGATTGACAGGACGCATCATTAAAGTTCAGACACAGTCATTATGGAGTGCCATTGTGTTTTGTATTATTAACGTTTCGATTGCCACGAGGAACCAGGGGGTGCACCATTGCTCTGTGTATTCCTGAACTTCATGATGGATCGAGCGGAAGGGGAGATTCTCAGAAACAGTCAACCAGTAAGCCTTTTAGAAGTGGCTTTTTCCAAATTAGGGGCCCATTGGCTTACAGCTTCACATGTGAATTATTAAGACCAATGAGTCTTTTGAGAGTAGTCGACAGAAAGCTTAAAAATAGGGCTTTCAAATGAACGGAGTGAAAATGCAGCTCATTTTCTGATGATAAAATTAAGCTAAGGACTTCAACCATGCATTGGTGGAATGTGATGACCATAGGCATTCTAGGAACTGTGTGTAACAGCCTCACTGATGTTCATGGAATTCTACAAATTTAGACTGGCGGCTAATTGATAGAGCTATGCATCAAGAAGTCCTGGGTTCAGATTTCACCTCTGCTGTGAGATCTCCAGGTACCGCCTCAGGTCCAGCTTCCCATCTGCAGCACCAGAGTAATAATGTTGATGTTGGTCAGTCGCAGATTTGGAATACGTCATCAGCAACAAGCCCAGCTCTACTTTTCCTTTACATCTGCAGGATTGTGGGTGTGCTGGATTGCTGGATTGCTTCAGTAATGGATGGGATGAGAGCCAATAAACTGAAGCTCAATCCAGACAAGACTGAGGCACTGTTAGTGGGTGGTTGCCTAGGTGGATGAGAGATTTCCTGCTCTTGGTGGGATTATGCTCTCTCTAAAGGAGTGGGTATGTAGCTTGGGGGTACTTCTGGATCCTTTGCTCCCAATTGATGGGTAAGTGGCCTTGGTGGTGCAGATCGCCTTCCGTCAACTTTGGCTGGTGGCCCAGCCGTACTCCTACCTGGACAGAGATATCCTAATTTCTGCCATCTGTGATGCTCTGGTAACCTCTAGATTAGATTACTGCAGGCATGTCCAACTCCCAAAGGACTGCGATCTACTCCCACTATAAAAAAAAACCTGGAAGTGATCTACCCGCAATCGCTCAGGATCACACAATCAACCAGGATCGATCAGGGGGTTGGTCGCGAATGACCTGTTGGACAGCCCTAGATTATTGCAATGTCTAGTTTAGATTACTGTGTTTTTTCCCCTTCTGTACTAGCAAGCTTTAGAGAAATTGCAGTGTAGAAACAGTCACTTTCAATAGCTGCTTGAGGCTAAATGCATTAAATTGGGGGTGCATTATAAGAATCAGATGGTGCAGTTTAATTGCGTATGCAGTCTTGGAGTGGCATTTCTTTCTGTGTAATTCACCCAATGATTTGCGTTGCAAAGTGTTTAGAGCTTGTGTGCATGTCTACTCATAAGATCTGGTTCTTTCATGAATACCTATTTGAACTTAGTCTAGGTAAGTGTGCATATCCGGTAATATCATATACTTAATGACCTGCAAAATCACTAGGCATCAGAGGAGACAACAGAGAGTGAGCTACCGAAACTGGTAGGCTGCTCTGAATAATATCTAATGAGTGCTTGGACAGGGCATCTTTCCAACTTTATCGCCTCCTATTTCTGCTTCTGCTCCCCCCCCCCCCGAAGCATCCTACGGTCAAGTAACTGCTTGGGTTTACTTTCGTCAATGCACCACTAATGGAAGGATAATGAGCTTGCCATTGCAATGGCTTGCACAGCTATCAGCTCTTATTGACTCAGATGATAACTATAGAATTGTGTTGTCTACCATGCATCTAAATGCTCAGCAGGTAGTAAACCTCCCTCTTTAGCATAATGTATCAAACAAAATCTGTACGCCGCACCATTAGCGGAGTGTGTAAACCTCTTTGCTAAATTATGCACCCCAATTAGCAAAGGATAAATGGAGCAACGAGTAAAAGCGCGTGCTATTTTATCAACTCTTTGTGACTCAGTAAAACTTACAGCAGCATTCAGTAGACACATCTCCAGTTGAACCAGCGCTCCTGTTTACTTTGTTACCTTTGACTAGATCAGAAAAGGTGAGCCCTGGCCGCGCTCCGGCTTAAATGCAGCCGGCCACTCCCATCAGCTGAGCCGGTTGGTCAGCAGGCTGGGCACCGCGCCCAGGGCTCAGCCAGTGGGCGCAGGGGATGCCACCATCCCCTGCGCACGTGCTGGGCTCGTGATGAATGCAACTCCCCCTCCTTCCTAAAGGGTCGGAAAAGGATTTATCAACTCTTTGTGACTCAGTAAAACTTACAGCAGCATTCAGTAGACACATCTCCAGTTGAACCAGCGCTCCTGTTTACTTTGTTACCTTTGACTAGATCAGAAAAGGTGTGCAAGCAAGTCGGAAAAGCAAATGAAGCTGTAAGCACAACATACCTACGGCTCAATCAAGGCGTACTTAATTAGCAAAGTGTGCCATTTGGTTAATTAAGTGTATCAAAACATGGCACCTGAAGTGTGATATTAAACAACCGACAGATGAATCTTGATCAGCATGGCAGGAGTGAGCCAACCTGAATCTTTTATGATCAGCTTTCTAAAAAGAAAAAAGAAAGATAAAAGCTATGGTTCAATGTTACATTTTAAACTTGGGAACTAAGAGGGCATACTCACGATCACAGCACAGGCCAGCTATAATTGCACATACTTGAGATCTCTTAACTTTTAAAAGACTACCACTCTGTACTGAGCAACCCTGAGTAAGCATTCTTGCTTAAGAACTAAGAGACAAGCTGTCTCAGAATGAGGTCTACCAACATCCTGCTTGGCAGGGGGTTGGACTGGATGGCCCTTGTGGTCTCTTCCAACTCTAAGATTCTATGATTCTAACATTCTTTCCAAGAATCCCAGCAACTAGGTTCAAATCGGTCCACTAGAAATTCACCAGGGACTTATGTTCTGCCTACCTGTTACACCATATGTAAAAGTTAGGACCTTTCCATACTTAACTTTTAAAATTATATATATATAAAAATTTCTCCCTTTCCCCACCCCAATATGCACCAGTGACGCTATTGCCAGCTTCTCAGTGCTGCCCACTTTCCACCAGCCAAACTGAGTCAGAAAGATGGAGTTGAAACTTGTTTGGCAGGGTTGGGGAGCTGAATAATATTTCCGAGCTCTTACCTCCATCTCGAAGGTGAAGTGAAATTGCATTTATGCATGGTTAATTAGCAAGAGGAAGAGAAATCAGTTCTAGTGTATTATATGTTATATTTGTATTGTGATGGCAAAGCATTGTTTTCTTTAACTGCAAGTCACAACTTTGTCATTTGCTTTGGTTGTCTTGTTGCTTAGGGACTAAAGCTCCTGGCAAACCAAATAATCCAAAACCCTGGTGGATTGGATGCATGGTTGGGCTGGCTGGTTACAAAATCCGCAAGAATTGCCTTAATTTTCTCTTGGGACTCCCAGGGAATATGACATTGATCATGTGCTAAACAAATTACCTGTGCATTTAGCTCTTTGTGGGCAACTGTGGCATTGTTTTTGTATAATTATGGTTCCACAGGCAAAGAAAATTGTTGACCTTAAATATTTTGATAAGCCTAATCCTTAGTGGGATCTACACAGGGAGAGGTTGCAGAGGTAGCCAATAGGAGAGTGCCACCGAACAGCCACATGACTCCAAAAATCCATATGATTATGGCCATATTCACACCATAAATTTAAAGCACCATAATACCACTTTAAACAGTCCCCCCAAAGAATAGGGACGCGGGTGGCACTGTGGGTTAAACCACAGAACCTAGGGCCTGCCGATCAGAAGGTTGGCGGTTCGAATCCCCGCGACAGGGTGAGCTCCCGTTCCTCGATCCCTGCTCCTGCCAACCTAGCAGTTTGAAAGCATGTCAAAGTGCAAGTAGATAAATAAGTACCGCTCCAGTGGGAAGGTAAACGGCATTTCCGTGTGCTGCTCTGGTTCGCCAGAAGCAGCTTAGTCATGCTGGCCACATGACCCGGAAGCTGTATGCGAGCTCCCTCGGCCAGTAAAACAAGATGAGCGCCGCAACCCCAGAGTCGTCCGTAACTGGACCTAATGGTCAGGGGTTCCCTTTACTTTTAAAGAATTCTGGGAGCTGTAGTTCATTAATGGGTCGGAGAGTTTTTTAAAGGCATCTGGAGGGAAAAGAGGCATTTAGTTTTGTTTCAATTACTTGGTGTGCATTTCTTTGCAGAGTATAATAATGGGATGCAATTGTATTATCATGTTCTCTTCCTCTGTTTATGTATTTACTTATTCTTGAAAACCTTTTTTTAAGGCCCCTATTCCCCTCACAGAAATATAGTTCTCAGACTGGTTTAATAATCAATCATTCTGCTCCCAAGGAACTCTGGGAATTGTACCTCATATAATCATTGAATCAGAGAATTGTAGAGTTAGAAGGGATGCTGACCTAGGATTGCCATAGGTCTGGGAAATCCAGGACATGTCCTGTTTTGGGGGGCCTACATGCCAATCCAGGGGGAGTGCTACAATGTATAGCAATTGTCCAGGTTTTGGGACTTATTTTTGTTGTGTGTGTGTGTGCGTGTGTGTGTGTGTGCTGGCATCTCGGCTTCAGGCTCTGGCACAGTCAGTGGCTAATGGCTAGTGGGTGAGAGGGCATTTGCCCTCCCCCCCCCCAAAAAAAACCTTAACTACTTATTTCTTGGGCAATTATAGGGAGGGGGGGAGCTCAACAACTTTTTGTGTCCACATTTTTACCTCTTAAAATATGGCAATCCTAGCAACTGCCTGCAACGTAGGAATTTCAACTAAAGCATCCATGACAGATGGCCATCCAACCTCTGCTTAAAAGCATCTCCTAAGGACTCTCAGCCCCTTAACAAATTGTAACTCCCACAATTCTTTAGACTTCCAGCCATTTGGTGTAGGAGTCCACCACTATGAAGAATGTTTTCCCCTGGAAGGGGCCCGCGAAGTCCATGTGCAGGCGTGACCATGGTGCTCGGGCGGACTCCCAGGACTGGACTGGGGCCCTTGGGGGATCTGGGCGGAATTCTTGGCAGGCCTGGCAGTGTTTGCTTTATATACACTATTTACCGTATTTTTTGCTCCATAAGATGCACTTTTTTCCTCCTAAAAAGTAAGGGGAAATGCCTGTGCGTTTTATGGAGCGAATGGTGGTCCCTGGAGCTGAATTGCCCAGGGGCCAAAAGAGGATCATGCTTTTTATTTTACAAAGAGAAAAGGGAGTGTTGAAAGGACCCCGCTCAGCAGCTGATCAGCAAGAGATCGGGAGAGAGATAAGAGTCCCGGCTCCCTTTCAGCCCCGCCCTCCTTTGTTGAATGTGCTGCAGAGGGAGGTTGTTTGTTTCCCCAGGACATGTGACTGGCTGATTAGATTATCTGTCTGGAAACTGTAGAAATGGCTCCTTTCCTTAAGATTTTTCAGAAATGTGAGTTAAACCTCATAAAAATGGGGCTTTTCCTCTTTGCTTTTCCCCCTTTGCAAAAGGAGCTTTGCTTTTCCCCCTTTGCAAAAAAAGCTGCAAAACCTAGCTGATCCTCGGGGGGGGGGGGAAACCCAGGGCTTTTCCCTTTGCAAAAAAAAGCTGCAAAACTTTTAGCTGATCCTAAAAAAAGCCTTTTGCCTTTGCAAAAACAGCTGCAAAACTTTTAGCTGATCCTCAAAAAAGCCAGGGCTTTTCCCTTTGCAAAAAAGCTGCAAAACTTTTAGCTGATCCTCAAAAACAAAACAAAACACAAAAAAGGGCTTTTAGAGGAGGAAAACCAGAAAAATATTTTTTTCCCTTGTTTCCTCCTCTAATAATGAGGTGCGCCCTATGGTCCGGTGCGTTCTATGGAGCGAAAAATACGGTACACAATGGGCCCCATGTGATTGGCTCATTCCGGGATACTCCTGTATGCCAATCGGGTTGCGGATTCACTTCCACCTGGAGCTGGATTGGGTGGCTCCTGCGGACCAATCAGACTGCTGCAATCTCAATCCTATTGTTCTAGGACCAATCAGACTGTTGCAATCTCAATCCTATTGTTCTAGGACCAATCAGGCCGCTGCATTTTCGATCCTATTCAACTCAGTACATAACAGGAAAGCTATGGCTGTTTAAAGTGGCATGATACTGCTTTAAACGTAAGGCATGAATGTGGCCTTACTCGATAACACTGGCTCATATTCAGATTTGTTTCTGTTGTCAGCAGAAGATGTTGTTAGCTAGGAGTCAGTTGGGGCTCTGCAGTCACCAATCTCGCAGCAGATGCCTTGTGATAATTAAATGTTTCTGCAGTGCACCAGGTTGAGGGCGGGAGATTTGGAGGGATACGATGGGATTAAAAGGAATATTTTAAAAGCCAAAGCCTTGAGTCCTTTGAAGATAGTTCCTCAAGACTTTGAAGCTTACATGCGTCCTAATGCAAGGCAGTGTGTTTTTATGTTAAACTCGACACTTTAATGTCTCCCATACCTAAAGGCTGATCCAGACAAAGCATTCTCCAATTGAATTTTGACCTTTGCAAAAAAAGTAATGCTGTATGATATATAGTCAAGATGTCGAGGATAAGAGTAGCTCTGCTGTAGGGGAAGCAGTCTTGGGGATCGTATTTGCCATTTGATAAGAATATGAATAAATCAAGGTGAGTTGCAAGACCAGGACCAGCAGTCAGAAAGGTTGGACACTGGCTGAAGGTCACAGGCACCAGTAGGGTCACTCGCCACTCTGAACTGCCACCCATACATTTGCTCCTCTGCCTGGTTCCCATTCATGGAAGCCACCCAGGCGTCTGCAACCACTGCCCTGCCTTGCCTTGGCTCTGAGAAAAGATTTTCCCCCTACAATTTTTATTAAATTTTCTGTTTTACATTTTAGAATATTCATTTAAAGACCCTTAAAGTATCAATGACTTCCATTATTCTCTTTCCATGGTTCATTTTGCATAACACAAATCTCTGCATATTTTACACAAACTAAACCATTCAGTATTCCATTATTGCATCCATCAAAACTTATTTATACTGTTGGATTTATTTTAATGCTGCCAGCGTTTTTAAATGTACACAATTCCCCCCCCCATATAATCAACAAACATTTTCCAATCTTCTTTAAACGTATGTTCTTCTTGTTCTCTTATTCTATATGTTAAGTCCGCAACCTGTGCATATTCCATCTTATTTGTACCCTGCCCACCTGACTGGGTTGCGCCAGTTACCCTGGGCAGCTTCCAACCTACATCAAAACATAATAAAACATTAAAGACTTTTTTAAAAAAAACACCTTCCCTATACAGGGCTGCCTTCAGATGCCTTCTAAAGGTTGTACAGTTACTTATCTCCTTGGCTTGGGGGGGGGGGTCACATAACTCCATGCCCTTCAACATTTATCCGATGAAAATAGGGACACACTAAGGAAAAGTGGGACATTCCGGGACCAAGTTAGAAACCAGAACAGCTTTGATAAATTCAAGAATGTCCCTGGAAAATAGGGGCACTTGGAGGGTCTGGAAGACCCTCCTTGGCACAGGTGCTAAAGGGAAGTGGAAGAGAAGCTGTGAAACACACACACACGTGCACACACACACACACACACACATTAGGAGAAGGATGGACCAGCAGAAACAGCCCATCAGTGGCAGGGGATGCATCAGCCAAGCCATACTGAAGGCCCTTAAAGTCTGGTTCCAGCCCTACAGAGGTTGCTTCTGCCTGCTGTTGCTTCGGGAAGGAAGAGGAAAACAAGGTGCAATTAAAACAAAGACAAATTGATGAGCTGGGCTTCCCAGCTCTGAAACAAAGAATGAGAAGAGCCCATTAAAAGAGCCATTTAAAAGAACTAGAGTCAGGGTGGGATTCTGTATTTCTGAAGCCATTACAAGGAGGGAGTTGCGTGTTGGTTCTTGGGACATGCTCACACACAATGTGCATGTCATAACACAGTCTGACAACAGAGAGAGAGATTGAAAATCACAGCTGATGACCCATGAAAACGAGGGTGCGGGGCAGGATGGAAGAAGAGAAGGTCATTTTCCCTGTATAATCCACTTCAACTGCACAAACGTGGCATGTGTTCAAATCCTTCCTGCAAAATAGAGACGTAGCAGTAAGGAGTACTGCACAACGGTGGTTGGATCAGTGCCACAGGATTCCGTTCATTGCGCAACCCCAACCCTTCCACAAAATTGGCTCCTGAGGGTTGGGGGAATCTCCGGAGGGAGTGCAGTGGGCTGGAAGAGAGGAGGAGAGTGAGAGGAAGTCCACACAACAATGCTTGGCGGTAGGTTAGGCTGAGAAGTCACCTAGAGTCGGGATGCTGTCAGAGACTCACGGCTGTTGCCCAGGAAAGTATAAAGACAAGGGAAGATTTCTTACCATCATTTTTCTATTCAGTATTTACAGAGGGAGGCTATAGAACCCAGCCTCTTGGATAATGGCGTTGTCCCTTGTGAATCTCCACACACACCCCATCTCTTCCACTTCCTCATTCAAAACAAAATAAAATAAAAAATTCCTTCCAGTAGCACCTTAGACCCAACTAAGTTTGTTCTTGGTATGTGCATGCACACGGAAACTCATACTACTGGAAGGAATTTTTTGTTTGTTTGTTTTGACTATGGCAGACCAACACGGCTACCTATCTGTAACTTCCTCATTCGTCATTCTCATTGTCTCCTCTACGGGTGCTGCTACCTGCCCTCTGTCTTTGAGGTCTTTGCTCTCCTACTTTTAAGGCTCACCGGGTTCTGGGAGATGGAGGGTCTGGGATGCTTTCTAATGATACTGTGTCAGCCAGCTGCTGCTCCAGCTCTGCCTCTTCCTCTCCCATTATTTCCCAACTTTCCCCCTCATCTGCCTCTGAGCTGTGACCTTCCTCAAACCCCTGTTCTAAATCTACACTGTCTTCTTCTCCCTCCTCCCTGGAAGGGTCAGGCTGGGGAGGCGGCCTCCATCATTCCTCCCCTGCCCAGTCCCTGACACCTGGTGAGTTTCACAGCTTAGTGGGGGTTTGAACCTAGGTCTCCCCACTTCTAGTCCAGCACTCTAACTGTTGCTCGTGAGCCATGGCTCACAGCTGAACCTCATGAGATATGGATTCAAATGGACATCTTCTTCTTTTTTTAAGGCATCTCTGAAAGAGCCCCAAAGGTATTTGCTAGGCAAGGGGCCAGAAAACAGGGATTCCTTTGGTAAGTAGCGAGAGGCTGAATATTTGCCATTAGTGTACCAAGAGTCCCTAGAGTACTTTTCATCTCTAAGAAGCAAATTCTTAGATGGAGAATTCAATTCTTAAAGTAAAATTTAAAAAAAAACGGGGGGGGGGGGAATCCCACAGACACAGGCAATCTATGCATTTCATCCTAACTCTGGGCTGCAATGCCTTTTTCCATTGATCTAACGTCTCAACAAGATGATGATAGGTGGAGAAGTCAATACTATATCTTGCCAAGTAATCGTCAGCAGTGCAGGGTAACATTAAAAGATCCCGCACCTAAAATTCAATAAATGTTATAAATCCCCCTGAAAAATAAGGATGTTTGAAGCAAAGCAGCAGTTCACAAGCAGAGTAAAGGGTGCTTTCAGGGGCCGGGGGACTCATACGGCAGACGAGGAATTAAGATCCAGTTTTTCTGGGTTTGTCACCTTCAGTTCCATACATTCCTGTTCTTTTCAGCTATGGGTATTCATCTCTATCCCACCACTTGTCATCTACACCAGTGGGCAGAGCTTGAATGAATGTATTTGGGCTGCGTGTTTTTGTCCCTCTTCGTAATCATTCCTCCCTGCCCTCCTCCATCACTTAAAAAAAAGAAATAATCTCAGGAAGTGTGCAAAAGGAGTTGCAGACCCACTCGCAATGAACCCTTTCCAAGGAGCAAGGCCTGGCCTGTGAAGGTGAAACAACTGGAGAGGATGTTATGGCTTACTGGAGTTGGACACAAGCCGGCATTGTGTTGGAGGAAATTGCTTTGTGATAATGTGGATATTAGGCAAGATGTGGATGGATAAAAAGATGTGGGTATTAGGAGATACATTCACTAAACTGGTGAATTTTCATGAAGACTTTTAAAAATGTATATGTAGGAACTTAAGGGGGGGGCAGAAAACAGGGGAAACCAAAATTATCAAATTTGCCCATCCTTAGGTATATAGAGAGGGAGAAGACAGATGGGATTTCAAGGTTTTACAGATCATGAGGTTTTACAGATCATGAGCAGGCTGCCGGGCAAGGTAAATAAACCAGGGAAACTAGGAAAGAAAGGAGTTGGCTTGGAAGGAGAGGTGAATGTTGAGGGAAGGGTAAGGAAATGGGACTAGGTAAGTAAAGGGGAAAAGGTAAAGGACCCCTGGATGGTTAAGTCCAGTCAAAGGCGACTATGGGGTTGCGGTGCTCATCTCGCTTTCAGGCTGAGGGAGCCACTATTTGTCCACAGACAACTTTCTGGGTCCCACTTCTGGTGCAATGGAACACCATGGGTGTTGTGTACTGAGTTGAATAGGATCCAAAATGCAGCAGTCTGATTGGTCCTAGAACAATAGGATTGAGATTGCAGCAGTCTGACTGGTCCCAGAACAATAGGATTGAGATTGCAGCAGTCTGACTGGTCCCAGAACAATAGGATTGAGATTGCAGCAGTCTGATTGGTCCCAGAACAATAGGATTGAGATTGCAGCAGTCTGATTGGTCCGCAGGAGCCACCCAATCCAGCTCCAGGTGGAAGTGAATCCGCACTCTGATTGGCATACAGGAGTATCCCGGAATTAGCCAATCACGTGGGGCCCATTGTGTAAATAGTGTATATAAAGCAAACATTTTGGGGGAACTTCATTCCTCACTACTATGAGCTGAATAAAGAACATGAAATTCACACTTGACTCCGAGTATATTTCAGTGACATAAGCCAGAGCGCACAGAAACGCTGTTTACCTTCCCCCCGGAGCGGTACCTATTTATCTACTTGTGCTGGCATGCTTTCTAAATAATAGGTTGGCAGGAGCTGGGACAGAGCAATGGAAGCTCAGCCCGTCATGGGGATTCGAACCGCCGACCTTCTAATCGGCAAGCCCAAGAGGCTCAGTGGTTTAGATCACAGCGCCACCTGCCCAATGGTGAGCCAGGTGAGAAAAAGGGAGAAGTACAGTGGAGGGGGACGGGAACCCTGCACTGCAACATATCTATTAGTGCTGTAGGAAGGGAGTGTAACACTATGGGAAATGAACCACTTTGCGGGTTCTGATATTAGAAGGGTACCTAAGCCCAAACAGTAGCTTATCTGGGGCTCTAAGAATCCTTGGGATCTTAGGAAGCACAGCTGTGACACAGAGTAAATTTAAAGTACAGGCTGACATTTTGATGCCGATGGTGTCATGTCCATCCCCCCCCAAAAAACAAAAAGATGTGTGTGTGAGCAGCACTGTTTCTGCAATAAATTCGCAGCTGACAAAGTGAGACAGATACGGCTCTGCTACACTTACCGTGCTGCTTCCCGACACTAATTGTGTTATCACAAACTCTAGTTCTACTTTTGTCCTCGCCGTGTGACTGAAATATTGAAAGACAGGCACGCACGTTTGCTCTTAAAAGCGATTATGGGAATGGTAACGTTTTGCTGCTGTAAACGTTATTTAATGCAAGATGGAGTTTGGGTGTGTAATAAAAGGAGCTTTGCTTGAACAACTGTGCAGCCCTTACCACGACATAAAAGGGCTGATACACAAGCTTTTTTCTTCCTTCTGAGGATTACCTGGAAGTGGTGCGCCCAGGCAACCGCTAACGGAACCTGTGCCCATAATCACTCGTGGAGCACCTGCATTATTTTGCTGTCCATTGTTGCAATTCCTTCACCTGCATCTTGAGAAATCTTGAGTCCCATTCAGGCATTCATAATGGAGGCAGTAAGAGATTTCACTTTCTTGGGTTCCATGATCACTGCAGATGGTGACAGCAGTCACGAAATTAGAAGACGCCTGCTTCTTGGGAGAAAAGCAATGACAAACCTAGACAGCATCTTAAGAAGCAAAGACATCACCTTACCGACAAAGGTCCGTATAGTTAAAGCTATGGTTTTCCCAGTAGTAATGTACGGAAGTGAGAGTTGGACCATAAAGAAGGCTGATCGCTGAAGAATTGATGCTTTTGAATTATGGTGCTGGAGGAGACTCTTGAGAGTCCCATGGACTGCAAGAAGATCAAACCTATCCATTCTCAAAGAAATCAGCCCTGAGTGTTCACTGGAAGGACAGTTCCTGAAGTTGAGGCTCCAGTACTTTGGCCACCTCATGAGAAGAGAAGACTCCCTAGAAAAGACCCTGATGTTGGGAAAGATGGAGGGCACAAGGAGAAGGGGACGACAGAGGATGAGATGGTTGGACACTGTTCTCGAAGCTACTAACATGAGTTTGGCCAAACTGCGAGAGGCAGTGAAGGATAGGTGTGCCTGGCGTGCTCTGGTCCATGGGGTCACGAAGAGTCGGACATGACTGAACGACTGAACAACAAAGGAAGGAAGAGTGTGTGCGTGCATGTGCTAGCTTCACCCACCCCATCCTCATCATATGTTCCAGAATGACTGTCTGAGATAGGGGGAGAGTCCTTCATTGTGGAATCCTGTTTTTCCATGGTTCCGAACTGTGCAGGGAGCTCTTCTGTTGACTGATATCCTTTCTTGATTCTTCTCCCTTTTCTTCTTCTTTGGTGATCACTCATAGCCGAGTAAGATTGTCTTCCATGAACACGGTTTTAACGGTGAGTCCGTAAGTGACTCTGGAGGCCAATTCTGGATCCACACGTCCTTCCACAGTGGGGACATTGGTTTCCGGGCAGGAGTTGATCATGTGGCCAGCATGACTAAACTGCTTCTGGTGCAACGGAACACCGTGACAGAAGCCAGAGCGCATGGAAATGCAGTTTACCTTCCTGCCACAGCAGTAACTATTTATCTAACTGCACTGGCATGCTTTTGAACTGCTAGGTTGGCAGGAGCTGGGACAGAGCAATGGGAGCTCACCCCGCCGCGGGGATTTGAACCGCCGTATTATACTCGTACCACAGCCTTTCACCTACAGTGTGTTCCCAGCTTCACAACTTGCTCTGCAAACCGGCAAGTCCAATTGTGATTCAACAGTTACTCTTTCTTCCCTTTGCATTCATGCTTCAGGTGGGCTGATTCTTCCTTTCTTCAGCTTATAAAAAAAAGAAACATATATTAGAAGGTTGCAATGCTGCCTTGGGGCTTGGAAGCAGGTATGTTGAGGATGTCCTAAGAAGTGGCCACGACGTACCTACCACAGTCTGTAATTTATATTGTCATGCTGGAAAGTTGGTTTTTCACAGCTTGGTCTTGGAGACAAAAAGATGCTCCTGTACAAAACACATTGAGGGCAATTCCAAACCATCCCTGCTGCTCTTATACATAGGCAGGTAGTATGAATATGGAAGAATGATATAAGGCAGGGGTGGCCAACTTCCAAGAGACAGTGATCTACTCACAGAGTTAAAAACTGGCAGTGATCTACCCCCTTTTGATGAGCTTTTTTTTGCTTTTTTAGGAAGGCCCATTTTGGGGGGGTTCAGGTTAAAGTTGTTGAGCTTTTTAGGGAGGGGAAAACCATATTTTTTAAGGGATCCAGGGCAAAAATGTTGAGCTTTTTTGGGGGGGAGCCAAACTTGTTGAGCTTCTTGGGGGGGCAGTGATCTACCAGTGATCTACCACAGACATCCAGTGATCTACCGGTAGACCATGATCTACCTGTTGGGCGTGCCTAATATAAGGCATTGAAATCCTGAACATGTCAGTGAAAACTCATGATACATCTCTGTCTGAACCATTTTGCATACCATCTGCTTAAATTGTGAGTGCAATGCAGCCAGGAGTGCTCCACGAAGTTGAGTTTCCTAGCAATTTTGTCCATTGTAGCTTTAAGTGAAATTACTGGAAAATAGGTTGCTTCTCCCCTCCCCAGTATTTATGATCCATTCAACTTGAGAAAGTACTCGAAATTTCCTTTGAGATTTACAGCTCAATTTCTAGACCCAAAGCACTTGGAATAAGTTCTGAGTAAGCATTAATCCTACACCAGGCTCTAAAAATCAAATGATAAATCTTTAAGCAAATAATATATATTTCCCACTCAATGGCTGTCAAGCGCAGGCACTTTTTTGCCAAGGGCTTAACATTGGAAAGGGATATGCCAGAACTTTCCCTCGTCTGTTCATGATTAGTTGGTTTTCTAATTTCATGTAAACTTCCAATTATTCTTTGTCTAAGTGCGCACATTTTCCAAAGCTGAACATGCCAAATAATCGCAATTGGGCAAAGTTAAACTGTCACTCTTCTCTCTGATGAATGTAACCTGTTGGTCAGGTAAGCTGAGTCAGGGGAGCGGAGACCACCTTCATCGCTGCTCACATAAAGCAGACATTGGAGAGTTTCACCAACAGGAGATGGGTTTTTGTTTGGGGGTGGGTTCTGTTGTTATTTTTACTGCCCTAACTGTTAAAAAATGTTTTAAGTTGATTTTAACTGCTTTTTACTCGTGTGTTTTTAAATTTATTGTTTTTAAATAAAGGGGTGCAGGATGTGCCTGGGAAAAGTAAAGGCAACCCCAATCGCAGTGTTCAAGGCAAGGGGAGGTATGGTGTGAGGTTTGGAAATTGTGGTAAATGTCCTATCAGCCACCCTTAAGTCTGTGTCTGCTGTTGCTGAATGCCAGGTTGGCTCCGAGTAAGACCTCCCTCATCCATGATCTGATTATGGATGAAAAGACCTACCTGGTCTTTATCACTGAGACCTGGGTGGGTGAGCAGAGTGGAGTTGGTGATGTATACCTGAAGGAGTGTCTCCACCCCCCATCGTTCAGCCCGGATACTGAGTTCCAGCGCCGAGGGCCTTCTGGCGGTTCCCTCATTGCAAGAGGTGAGGTTACAGGGAACCAGACAGAGGGCCTTTTCAGTAGTGGCGCCCACCCTGTGGAACACCCTTCCATCAGATGTCAAGGAAATAAGCAGCTATCCTATTTTTAAGAGACATCTGAAGGCAGCCCTGTTTAGGGACGTTTTTAATATTTACTGCTGTATTGTTTTAACATTCGTTTGGGAGCCGCCCAGAGTGGCTGGGGAAGCTCAGCCAGATGGGCGGGGTACAAATAAATTATTATTATTATTATTATTATTATTATTATTATTATTATTGATGCAGAATATGCTGTTTTGGCTGGGGCTGCTGGAGTGGCCATGCCCAAGGGACCATCAAAGGGGGACCTTCCAACAGCTGTCACCCAAGTGGGGGGGGGTCTCCGTTTGCTATTCCAATGGAAACTTCCCCAGAACCAGACATCTCTGATAATTTAGAATCCAGAACCTCTAACCCACCAGGGGTCCTCCCCTAGATCCTCTTGATCCAATTCCCCAAGCCGACCCATTCCTCCTCCATGGGACTCATGACAACAACTATGTTTGTGCCCTGGTTGTGTGCGTCCCATTCACATAAATAGGTGATGACATGCCTGGATATCTCTGCAGACAGCCATGGCCAACATATGGTTGTCACAAAAGACCCAATGCTGGCTCTGCTGCCAACATGGACATGTGCTATACATGAGTAACACATGAATAGTGTCGCAGGCAGAGGTTTGTATCTCTTCACAAAACCTCCTGCTCAATGTTTTCCATCCATTCACCTCTGAGCCACTGACAAAATCAGAGGCAAGTATCATTAGTGTTTAGACTATTTATTGTTTGTACTCTAGTCAATGTTTTCATTTACTATGCACTAGAAATGATTAATTCAGCTGCATCTTGTGCACTATTCATATGCACAGTAATTACAGTGTGTGGAAATTAAAAAGAATGCCACATACTCAGTTATCAGATTAAAACATTTTTATTGCCAAATTTTCTTTGTTTTCATTTTCAAAAACAGATTTGAAATGCCACCATGAAATTAGTAAATGATTCACGAGGGAGGGATTATGCTTAAATTTCTTTTTCTTTAAATGCAAAATGACCTTTTTCATTCATTTTTGCTCATTTGTAGGGGGTATAACTTTGTGTGCCCATAGACGTCCAAACAGCTGTCTTAATTCTGAATGGTTATTATGTTATGGTCTCTCTATGGCCACGATCTGAGCCAATCGTGATCAACAAGAGAACCGCATTGAAATTGCTTGCCAAGATAGCAAAATGATTTTGGTATTCAGGGCTCAGAATGAAATGTCAGGTCTTAACTGTGAACGTGATCAAATTATTCTGTTAACATACAGTATCTCTCCCCCCACCCCAGTATATTTTATCACTTAAAGGAACATGCTTAATATATTCCTGCTCTCTTTTACACATATGATTTTGATGCAAATTAGCACATGAAAATGTGTTAGCATTAATCACCTCCGATAGTTAAAAATAATCCCTAACCTCTTCAATTTCACACAAAGAGTTATAATTTAAAACAATGCAAACATATAATGTTCAGCATTGACTCCAATAAAAAGGTAAAGGTAAAGGACCCCTGACCGTTAAGTCCAGTCGCGAACGACTCTGGGGTTGTGGCGCTCATCTCGCTTTACTGGCAGAGGGAGCTGCCGTTTGTCCACAGACAGTTTTTCCGGGTCATGTGGCCAGCATGACCAAGCCGCTTCTGGTGAAACCAGAGCAGCTCACGGAAACGCCGTTTACCTTCCCGCTGGAAGGTATTATTATTTATTTACCTACTTGCACTTTGACGTGCTTTCGAACTGCTAGGTTGGCAGGAGCTAGGTGGGACCGAGACTCACCCCATCGCAGGGATTCGAACCGCTAACCTTCTGATCGGCAAGCCCCTAGGCTCAGTGGTTTAGACCACAGCGCCACCCACGTCCCATTGACTCCATATATATATTGACATATATTGACTCCAATGTAGTCATCTAATTAAGTGAAAGTAATTTACCAGCTCACAATTATTACTGCTGGACTATTCAGTCAAACATAATTATGAAATACGGAGTTGCAAACCGTAGAGGAAGCTGCCTTATACAGAATCAGACCATTGGTCCATCTAGAGCAGTACTGTCTACACTGATTGGCAGCATCTCTCTAGGATTTCAGACAAGGGATATTCCTAGCTGTACCTAGAGACCCCAGAGATAGTACCTAGGACCTTCTGCATGAAAACAAGACGCTCTACAGGCACTGAGCTGTGTCCCTTACTCAGTGAGAAATAAGTGCACTCCTATTCATGTTGACTATCTGGTTATAATGCAGTCCTACCCAGAAGTGGGTCCCATTGGGACAGGTGAAACCATAACTTCCTTGCCTCAAGATTTTGTGAGGAATTTATAGTAGTGCTGTGCCAAGCCTATTCTCCAGTTTCTTAAAAGGTGTCTTCCCTCGAGAAAAAGACTTTCCTCCCTGTTCTTTTTCACAGAGTGCTTTATCAATACAAAATGGCTGTGAGTGGGGTGGGTGTTGGTGTCAGTGTATGGGTATGTCTTCCCCCTTTTTCATTAAACATTTCTCCAGTGCTCTGCAGCCTCCAGGGCTGCCCATGTTTCCTGATCAGAAAAATCTCCAAGGAAGCTTTCTCTCTCTCCTTGGGCTTTGGCCAAAGAACTGGAAGCCTGGGAAGCTGGCTACCAACGGACTCAGATCAGCGTTCTCACTGATTTTGTGTTTAAGATATGTCCTTACATACATCCTTAAAAGTAAGAAAATTCACTTAAATAACAACAAACAGTTGTCAGGCATGCAATAGGCAGCCTCCCTGCCCTCCCACACATTCAGTAAAGTCCAGCCAAGGACATCATGGAGCTTTCAGAAAGGAGGAGCACCCAAGGAGGCTGCAGAATGCAAAGTACTGGAGAGGTGATTTGTAGCATTAAAGAAAGGAAAATCACAACACACACACACACACCCCAGCCCCTACAAATGTGAGATGAGCACCAAAATGATTTGGAACCTCCACCATGAGAACTTCATTAAAATGTTCTCTCTCCTCTCTGATCATTTTTGAATGGCATTTCTTTTCTCATTAATTGACAGAGAATAATTGGGCTGGGCTGAGGAAACCATGGAAGAGAGTTTTTGGCACGGCAACCTAGATGCCCAGCCAACAGGCGGCTCTGGTTTCCTTGGAAAACTGATGTCAGTTAGCCCACAACACAGTTTAGTCCTGTTTGTCAGCTGTTATGAATAGTAGAAAAGGTCCAGAAAGTACAAAACCTTAGCTGCTGCTACACACACACACACACACACACACACACACACACACACAAGCTCTTGCTGAATCCAGTGACAACCTGAGTCTCCCCCTCCCCATTTGATGGAAGATGGCATGACCCCTTAAGGGCAAAATAGATTGTAGGGAAGACCTCTGGAGCCCTTTGTCTTCAGGCAGCCCATCATTCTTTCTGCAAATCCATCAACTACGCCATTAACTGCAGCATATGAATGGGAGCCAGAAAATTGCAGCCAAATGGTTATATCATTTGCAGACTCCCACCTCCCCTTTCCCCATTCATTCTGCAGAATGCAATTTTGCTTCCCAGAGTTATGCTTTCATTACAGATTATTTCCTACCAGGACCAGGCACTGCTACGCACCTGGCCAGCCTATAAGTACAAAAGACAGAACCAAGTGTTATGGCCTAACAGCAACATTGGCCAACTTGGTGCCCTCCAATTGTTTTGGATCGCAGCTTCCATCAGCCCCAGCCAGTGTGGGAATCTGCTCTATGGAAGCAAAAGTGTTTCCCTTCAGCACGACTTACTTGGTCGGATGACTTTTTCATGTGCCATAACAGAAGGGAACACATTATTGACTAATGTAGCTCTCTGACGTTGAGCCCAGAATCCATTTCAGATATGTCTCTCATCATGGATGAGCTAGGATTTTTTCCCCCTGCCTCTGTACATTGGCTGAAGAGAGTGCTTCTCTCTGTGCCTTTGAAGAATTCCTTGACATTGAACAACCTACATACAGTTCCTGCAAAGGTGGAATTGGTCAGCAGGGCTTATAGATCAGGTGACATGGCTTCTGGGCAGGTTTCTATCCTGGTGCTTTGTCTTGTGCAAGTTAAATAAAGAGGATCAAGAGGAAATCACTTGCACTTTATATCAGCTTAACAGTCTTTCCAAAACTGCCATTTGTGTTTTGCTGGCTTCAAAGACATGGGAAAAATCTGTGCACCAATACAGTTTTTCCTTGACACCCACCCCCAGAGCAGGTCTGCACCTGAGTTTCGTAGATGTGGCTTTTTGTTAGTGTGCTGTGAAATATTACTGTGGCTGGCATGCCAAAACATGGCTCATCCATGGCATTCTCTGCATTAGGAGGAACATCACTCAGAGGTCAAAGTGGACTTGCAGCAACAATTTGTCACAGATCACATGGATTGTTGTCATTCTGAACTCCACTCTGACTTCATCCACCCTTGGTATGCACCACTTTAGCACTTTGCAAATCTGAAACATTGACATGTCAAATCTAAAACTGTGAAATAACGAAAATACTGAAAGCAGATTCCTCCCTCGCCTCTAATCAATGCTTTCCTGGCAGCTGTACAGTTTCCAGAATTAGTTTGAGCTCAGATCTGATTGGGAGTCAGAATTAAAATTACTTCCATGCTTGCACATGAGTCACATTTATTTGGTGTCCAGTCAGTGGCATAGCAAGGGCGGGCTCAGGAGAAGTTGCCCCAGGCACAAAATTGTTAAGGGCGCAACATTTCAACAGCCGGTGCCATCTCAATACAACTTTGTGCTTCCGTTGCTGGGCTCCGTTGAAAACAGCTTCTCCATGCAAACCAGGAAGTGACCTCTCCAGACAACCTAATGACTCTTCTTTTCTTATCTCTGCAGCTACAGATGAATGCATATGCATACTCTACCCATATCCCTCCCTCTAACCCCACTCCATGCAGCCCCGGGAACAGGCAATGCATGCTATGCCACTGTGTCCAGTGCTGTTTCGATAAAATCTGCCAGAGAATCCATGTACAACATGCTCCCATGTGCATTGTAGTGCCACAAAGCTGTGGCCTGCGCCAAATAGCTAACCTTGCAAGCTCTCTTTAGGTATTTTTATCACTACTACTTAACCGTTATTTTTATTCTCTCTGAGTTTTGAGTTGGTGGTGTTGGACCTCTGGAGTGCTATTTTTGCTTCAAGGAGAGGGAGTGCATATAACAAAGAATTCCTTCATTCAGCCCTACACTTTCCTGTATTCCGCACTTTTATTTTCCCCAAAGGAGAGCAATATCTTTATGAGCAGAACATCTTTATGAGTCTCCTGCAAATAAGCACTACAAAATGTGAAAAGAAATAGCTAAAAACCCTTATCTTTGGTGAGATAATTCAGGGTCAGCATAGCACCAGATCTTCCCAATGTATATCCAGCAACTGATTAGTTGTGTATGACCCTCTTCTGCTGCTGAGACTCAACGCTCTTCCAGATTTCATGTTATCTAATTGATTCTGTCCTGGAAATTTCATGCTATATAATTCTTTCCCAACTTGAATTAAATCAAGCTTCCACTCTGTTAATGCAACACCGTTGAGTGTATTGGACAACGAAACATCTTGTGTTGGCACAGTGTGCCTTGTCAATTTGACACGTTAACAAAATGTACCGCAGTCGCCAGAAATGAGTAGTCAACTCTTCAACATCCTTGAACACAACAGGAGAACATTCTCAGCACTCCATTCAAGCATCTAGAATATTCTGTTTTGATGAGTTTTTCAAAACTTGTTAGGTGCCTTATAACCTCCCCTGTTGCACTGACTGAAGTGGCTTTCTTTCAACATGCTAACTTACTCCTCATAGACAAGCTAACTGAGCATTTTTTGAAGGCAAACACACACATACAAAAACAAAATATATGCTGCCTATCAAAGTGGAGGTGGGAAACATATTTCAAATATTGCTGCCAGAGAGACCAATAACTGGGTGACTAGTAAATTCCAGATCAGCCATTGCGCATGCTGCTATAACACGGGAGTGTCTCAGTCAGCTAAATCTATTGAGCATCAATAGAAACAACAATCATCTGGGGAAATTTGACTTGTGGCACTGCATCCTAAGGAGTGCAATGACTCAAAAATAGGGAATTTTCCCTTGCATTCTGGAATGTCCTTTCCTCTGCCATAAATAAAATGTACTATTCAGTTTGCACATTTGGACCACTCCCAGCACCTCCTTGTACCAACCCTATTATTACTGAATTCCTCTTTTGTAATACTATTTTGCTTTTTTATGTCGTATTTCTGTTTTTATGCTTTTTAAAAATGTTATATTTTGCACAATGTTTTGTTGTTGTTGTCCCTTCATACCAGAGTGCCCATCTGCGACCCTTCTCTTATGAGAAGAGCACACAAGTCTTCGAGCATCATGCAGCAAGAAGAAGGTAACATCTGTAGATCTAAACTACGTTTATTTACAGTCTATATACAGAGAATCCATAATCCACGTCTGTGTTCTCCAAGCTCTGGCAGAACAATAAAACTGCACACAGCAGAAGTGTGGTGTAGTGGTTAAGAGCAGTAGGGTCATAATCTGGTGAACCGGGTTCGCATCTCCGCTCCTCCACATGCAGCTGCTGGGTGACCTTGGGCTAGTCACACTTCTTTGAAGTCTCTCAGCCCCACTCACCTCACAGGGTGTTTGTTGTGGGGGAGGAAGGGAAAGGAGAATGTTAGCCGCTTTGAGACTCCTTCGGGTAGTGATAAAGCGGGATATAAAATCCAAACTCTTCTTCTTCTTTTTCTTCTTCTACATCACATTGCAATAACACTCTCAGACGGAAGAGATAAGACAGTCTCCCATTCCCACACTCTCTCAGACACTCATGTGATTTAAACTAATCACACTGCTAATGTTTTCATCTGCTTACAGTGGTCTCCTAAATAAATTATCACTTCCCCCCATTCTGTCTTGAAGTTTTTGCCTTCTTGGTTCCTGAGTTTTCCAGTCAGTTTTGCCATATCGGCATAGTCCATCTGCTTGGTCTGCCATTCTTCTCTCCTAGGGACTTTGTCTTCTTTCCATCTCTGGGCTAGTAGCATCTGGGCGGCTGTTCTCGTATCCATAAAAAGTCTTTTCTGCTCCCTTGAGATGTTGGTACCTAAAATTCCTAATAAGAAAGCTTCTGGGGTTTTTTTTAAAAATTTTTTTTTTACAAAGTTACCCATTAATCTTACTGTTGCCCCATCCTAATCTAGGGAAAGGCTGTAGCTGAGTGATAGAACATCTTCCTTCCATGCAGATGGTCCCAGTTTCAATCCCTGGAGAGCCTCTGCCTCTCAGTGGAGACAACACTAAGTTAGATAGACCAATGGTCTGACTCAGTACAAATCAGTTTTTTGTGTTCTGCTTCCCACCTTAGATTCAATTCCAGCTCCAGTTTCTGACTCAATACAAAACTTCCTGTTTAGGGAAGTTTTTAATGTTTAATGCTGTATTGTGTTTTTAATATTTGGAGCCTCCCAGAGTGGCTGGTGAAACCCAGCCAGATGGGCGGCGTAAAGAAGTAAAGATTGGAATTTAATTGACTGGCCTGGGAGGAGGGTCAGCTCTATGTCGTGATTTGGAAAATATGTGGTTAAATGTTAAATGATTTTTGCTACCTCTGTGAGAGGGGGGTTTGGTGTTTGTTGCTCCCCTCGGTGGGAGAGGGTGGAGTCTGGAATGTTTAACCATGTATTATATTGTATTGGCTTTAATTGGTTTTTTTAATTGGAAAATCTAATAAATTCTTTAAAAACAACAACAGATGGGCGGCATATAAATAAGTAAATTATTATTATTATTATTATTATTATTATTATTATTATTATTATTTAATGTTCTACTCCCCACCTTAGATTCAATTCCAGGTCCAGTTTCTTCATTACAGCCTTGCAAAATCCCTGTAACCTTTCAGATTTCTTTGTCAAACTTATGTTTTACAACAAAGCTTGCAGAATATTTGAGAAGAATGTGGAAACTGTCCATGCTGGGATCATTTCTTATGAAGCTGAGCACCATTGTCTCGTTCTTTCCTCGAATTTCTGTCTGTTTGTCATCCCCACCTTTTCGTCTTTGTTTCCTGTAAGTACAAATACTTTACAGACAGCATGTTCACCCTATGGCAAAACAGCAGTATGTCATGCGATGCTCTTCTGGCGGTGCTTTTCATCAGTTTTTCTTGTTTCTGACAAATATGGTTTTAATCTGCTGGGTAGCTTCTCGATTGCTTGCTGCTGAGAATGCGTCTGATGACAGAGATTTGCAAGTGGTGGTCTGGAATGCATTCCCCTTCTGGGACTTTTAAGGTGGAGCTTGCCTCATTTCCAGGCTTCAGAAAAAACATGTTGAAAGGTGGAATATGATTTGTTGTTGTTGTTCAGTCGTTCAGTCGTGTTCGACTCTTCGTGACCCCATGGACCAGAGCACGCCAGGCACGCCTGTCCTTCACTGCCTCCCGCAGTTTGGCCAAACTCATGTTAGTAGCTTCGAGAACACTGTCCAACCATCTCATCCTCTGTTGTCCCCTTCTCCTTGTGCCCTCCATCTTTCCCAACATCAGGGTCTTTTCCAGGGAGTCTTCTCTTCTCATGAGGTGGCCAAAGTACTGGAGCCTCAACTTCAGGATCTGTCCTTCTAGTGAGCACTCAGGGCCGATTTCCTTGAGAATGGATAGGTTTGAACTTCTTGCAGTCCATGGGACTCTCAAGAGTCTCCTCCAGCACCATAATTCAAAAGCATCAATTCTTCGGCGATCAGCCTTCTTTATGGTCCAGCTCTCACTTCCGTACATTACTACTGGGAAAACCATTGTGCGCCATGCAACTAGGCTGTTGTATTGCTTGCTGGCTGGCGGCTGGGGGGACTTTTAAGTTGGAAGAGCTGGGTAAGTCCACTGCATGGATTTTAGAGCAGGGCTACCACTAGCCACTTGAAAAGGACACACATATATGTGGCAGCATAAATTTAGTTCAGACCCCAATTTGGTGCATCACTATTTCAGTAAACAGCCTGATGTCCTTTGGAGGATGCTTGATTCAATTTCGGTTTGAATTTGAATCCTGGTTCAGAAAAAGAAAAAACAATTTATTGCCCCCTCCATTCATAATTAAATGGAAATTTTTAAATGGCTATAACATGCCCTTTTGACAGAAACTGTGCAGGCACAGTATTTCTCTCCTGAATGGATGAGGCATACCAAATTAGAGACAAATAAATCCAGGAGCTTGTGCTTCGCACCACCAAAGGTGTGTTGTTGCTGTTGTTGTTGTTGTTGTTGTTGTTGTTGCTGCTGTTGTTGTTGTTGTTGTTAAGGAGCTATCAATAGTTTAGATTTCTTAGCTGGAGTGACCCTTTTTATGACGCAGTGACAAAGCATCGCTGCAAAAACTAAGATGCAATGAGGCGCAAAGAGCAATTATTACATTTGTGACAAATTTTGCCACTGCATTACAATCCCGAACTCTGCTATAAAATCATTTGTCTCCAGCAAAGTGCAGCAGGAGATAGTTGTTGTTTTTCAAAGGTGGGGGAACCGGGAACAAGATGGAAACCCTAATCAGAAGTAGCACAAAATCCTGATTAAGCTTTTTAAAATAACAAAGTTTATGTTAACCCCAGCAGGGCAAAAGAAAGTCCCAATGGAGTAAATACAAAATCATTAGTCTGAACCACTTTTAATTTCTGTTTGGGATTTTCTGACAGGGTGGCGTGGTTAATTAAATTGATTTCACATTTTTATCTCCTGTTACTAATAAAAAGCTTTCAGGAAGAGAAGTGCTGCTGTGTTCCTGACCTGTTTACCTTTAAAAGAGAAAAACCTACTAAAGAGGTACATTTTATGCTGACCACACTTAACAGTAAGCCTCCTCAACATGTTTCACAGTAAATTCTGCTTCTTCACATAGATTCCTGCCATGTGGAATGTCTTTAAAATCATATTTACATTTGATCAAGGGACAGCTAGTGAAATATATACTACTTACGCTTAAGAATGTGAAAAATGGTCGAAAGAGTCAAATGGTCTTAAATGCCTGGGCATATACCATTCACTGGGAGCAATGAGAACTTTATTTCTAGATTTGCAATCGTCCCTATATTCCAGGGGCAGTCCCAGATTTACAGAAGCCGTCCCGGTTTCTGATTTGTTCCCAGAATGTCCCGCTTTTCCTTAGGACATCCCTATTTTCATCGGAGAAATACTGAATGGTATGCAATAGATTGCTGCAGCCTCTCTCTCCCTCAGCTTTCTTCTTCACCATGTCTTAGATGCAGATGGATGTCTGCCTGTGCCGACCCCGAGAGCAGACTCCGTTTTTGTAATCAACTATGCCTTTTGAAACCTAGAAGTATTTTAGCTGCGTAGCTTTGCTGCTATCTTTGCTGCGATCCGGTGCAAGACTGTTACGTAAGTAAACATCATACTTCATGCTTACTTTGTAAGTTGTTGCCTGATTCTTTGTTAAGAGGGTTAGGAAAAAGGGGGAACCGCTTAACCTATGTTAAGTGGAATTTCTCAGGAAAGGAAAGGCTTCTCAGCCTAGTTCCAAAACTTCTATTTTCATTGTCATGGATAGGGCTTTAATACTCTGCTTAACCCACACATGTGGGAAACTGAAGGGATAAATTGTATTTAGCATGTCATCTCCTAGTTATCCAATAACCCATTCCACACTACAGTGGTACCCCGCAAGATGAATGCCTCGCACAACGAAAAACTCGCAAAACGAAAGGGTCTATGGCTGTTTTTCACAAGCCGAATTCGTCTGGCGAGGTACCACTGTAAGCCGGCACCGGAGCCGTGCGGCGCCACATTTTAAAGCTGCAGTGAGCGAACAGCAGCACTGCTGTTCGCTCGCTGCAGCCTTAAAACACAGCGCCGCGCGGCTCCGGTGCCGGTCGGAAGGGCCCCCCGGACTTTTCCCCCCATAGGAATGCATTAATTAAATTTTAATCCGTTCCTATGGGAAACGGTGCCTCGCAAGACGAAATTTCCGCAAGACGAAAAGTCTTGCGGAACGAATTAATTTCGTCTTGCGAGGCACCACTGTATCATGAGGGTTCCCTCCACCAAATTGTACAAGTTAGGGGGGTTCACTAATGTGGAAGATTCCCAACAAGACTACAACAGGGATTAGGACACTTACAGATATATTTAAAATCAAGCCAGAATTCAGAGAATCTGCAGTCTAATCCAAAGTGGATCAAGGGGGCAGGCATCTAAAACCTGGTGTTCAAACCACTGGCAAGTTGTAATAATAATAATAATTTATTATTTATACCCCACCCATCTGTCTGGGTTTCTCCAGCCACTCTGGTCAGCTCCCAACAGAGTATTAAAAACACGATAAAACTTCAAACATTAAAAACTTCCCTAAACAGGGCTGCCTTCAGATGTCTTCTAAAAGTCAGATAGTGTTTATTTCCTTTGACATCTGGTGGGAGGGTGTTCCACAGGGCGGGTGCCACTACCAAGAAGGCCCTCTGCCTGGTTCCCTGTAACCTCACTTCTCGCAAGGAGGGAACCACCAGAAGGCCCTCGGAGCTGGAACTTAGTGTCCGGGCTGAACGATGGGGGTGGCAACGCTCCTTCAGCTATACCGGGCTAAGGCAGTTTAGGGCTTTAAAGGTCAGAACCAACGCTTTGAATTGTGCTCAGAAACATACTGGGAGCCAATGTAGGTCTTTAAGGACTCCACAGAGCCATCTGGTGTCATATTGAGAATGTATCTAGAAACTAGGGACTCAGCTAGATTGGTAAAGAAAAAGAGTTTTATATGCATTGTATATTGCATATACAACACATATAAAACTCTTTTTCTTTACCAATCTAGCTGAGTCCCTAGTTTCTAGATACATTCTCAATGTCACTTGATTGGGAGTTTTCCTGGAACTGAACAATATGATAAATTAGTTCAACCTCTCATAGAATCATAGAATTGTAGAGTTGGAAGGGACCCAAATAGGTTGGTGGAACCTCCAGAGTAGATTTTCGGGGGGTGTAAGATGAGTAGAAAGGAAGTCCCATTGGAGAATCAGAGTTCCACTTCCACAGTATTAGATGCAGCCCATTGTTTTGACTGATTTATGTAAACTGCTTTGAGTTCCTTTTGTGACTGGAAATGTAATGTAAAGGCTTTAAACAAATAAATACTACCTTGAGAGAAGCTACAAACAGTCTAATGGAGACTGGCAGGCTGCTCAAGAAATCCTGGGCTGAGCAACTGAAGGGAGTAACGTTTTGTGTGAATTCAGAAGACCCTGGATGAAACAGAACCCCTCTAGTGGTGGTGGAGAGTCATATCTCCAGATTGAGTGACAAGACTTATTTAGTCTGACCAAATCCCACATTGGCCAGGACTTTACGTTCTTTTAAGAGCTCTGAGGCAAAGGGTAAGAACTGCTACACCGAGTCAGGCCAGTGATTGATGGTGGCAGACACAGAGGTTGATGGACTCTGACTCCTACCGAGCATTTATCACTGTACAAAAAAAAAAAAAAGACCCAGCAACAAATAAAGCGAGGAGCGAACACCCAGTTTGGAACACTGCGATCCTTGGGACTGAAGCCATCAGGGCTGCACAACACACAGGTGTCATGAATTACTGGAGCGAGTGTGGCATTTGAGGAATAGAGATAAAGGGCTCGTTCGTGTTTTCAAAAAATAAAATAAAAATTAGCCTGCATTTATTTGCTCAAGGGAGAAAAATACCACATGCTGCAGACTGAATTGTCAAATGTGAAAATTTTTAATGCTTCTGGCTTCACAAACACGCAGCAGTCTAATGGAAATGTCAGAGCATTTTCACAGTGTTGTTTGCATGGGGGTGAGAAAGAAACAATCACAGTTCTGTATTCCCAGCAGCTCCGGTTCTCCATGGGCTGATTCACACTTTTATAGTCATGTTTACCCTGGTGCTTCCTACGAGGGATACATGAAGTGTAAAAAGGAAACATGAGTATCTGAACGCTTGTGGACATGCTCGAGAAAGCTGCGAGTGGCCCTGGTTCTCTGGCAGATGTCTACTGGGTGTCTGGAGCAATGCATCTTCATTTTGCACAGCACTGCCCACCGTTAGAACTTGCAAGCACCACTTTCCATTGTTATGTGTGAGATGGTCAAGCTTCGCCGGTGACACCACGGGCATTTTGCAGAAATAGAAACTGGAAATAGATAGCTCAGAATATTTCCGGAATCTTGAAGGGGATAAAAAAGCAAACATTCCTTTTTAATAAAACTAGTGACATTTTTCGAGAGCCGTAGGGAAACATATTGTGAAACTATTCAATTGACTTTTTGACAGGTGTTTACTAGCGGGACGCAGGTGGCGCTGTGGTCTAAACCATTGAGCCTCTTGGGGTTGCTGATCAGAAGGTTGGTGGTTCGAATCCCCGCAACAGTGGTGAGCTCCTGTTGTTCTGTCCCAGCTTCTGCCAACCCAGCAGTTCGAAAGCACACCAGTGAAAGTAGATAAATAGCTACTGCTGCTGTGGGAAGGTAAACGGCGTTTCCATGCGCTCTGGTTTCCGTCATGGGTTCTGTTGCGCCAGAAGCAGTTTAGTCATGCTGGCCACATGACCCAGAAAGCTGTCTGTGGACAAATGCCGACTCCCTTGGCCTGAAAAGCGAAACGAGTGCCACACCCCATAGTCAACTTTGACTGGACTTAACCGTCCAGGGGTCCTTTACCTTTACTTTTTTACTAGGGCGGTTCGAGAGGTTTGTCCAAATCCCAAATACAGGAAGGTATATTCATACCAAAGCACAGTTCCTCCCAGATGACTCCCCTCCAAGGTTATCCGAGTATGTGGGGGTGTGTTAACCGCTTCCATGTAATCTAAGACAGCCCACCTCCAGATTGATAGAAAAAATATAAACAATACCATATAATGCCAGGAGAAGGGGGAGAGAGCTGGAATTTGCTTAATGAGAGCCGTAGCTTCCAATCCAGGGCAAGAATCTCACCAAACTCTCAGATCACAGACCCTCCAAATGTTCCTATTTTCCAGAGACAGTCCCATATTTACAGAAGCTGTCCCGGTTTCTTATTTGATCCTGGAATGTCCTGCTTTTCCTTAGGACGTCCCTATTTGCATCAAAGAAATGTTGGAGGGTATGGAGTTACCTGATCCCAGAGCCATCTGAAGGCAGTCCTGTATAGAGGGTTTTTGTTTTTTTTAAACAAAACGTTTAATGGTTTATTGTGTTTTTATATATGTCGGAAATTGCCCGGAGTGGTTGGGGCATCATTATCATTATGTAATAGGACATCCCTATTTTCATCGGGGAAATGTTGGAGAATATGTTGTCACAGTGCTTGTGGGGTGAGGGTTTTGGTGAAGATTTAAAAGGATATGATCTGCTTTCACTGACTCACTCCTTGTGTAAGTTCTGCTTTGAGAATGTTAGAAATTGTTTGTTGCTGGCATTTAGGTGGCATTTAGTTCAGCTTGTCTTTAATCCTTCAATACCTTACCAACTCTTATTTTCCATCCTGTCACAGGTTTTCAGTACAGGATGCAACTCCTCGGGGGGGGGGGTCTTCCTTGATCATAAGCTAATTCTTCTCATGCTCAAGAGTGCTAGATTTAACATTTTAATTTAAATTTTTGACCTATATTTGCAGATGCTTTGGCTGAAGCTCCTCAATTTAAAGCTTTGTTTTTTAAACAACAACAACAACAACAACAATCCTCACAGAAAATGTGAGATATGAATGCCCACTTGATCCTTTGAAATGACTTCCTGGCAGTTTATGTCCAGGTTTCTCACATAAGATGGCATTCTATCAGCTCCAAAGCTGATGCGCCAATACACTAATGCATGTATCCTAGCAAAGGTTGAGAAAGCAAAGGCATATTATACACAGCTGTAGCCACCATATGGCCTGCATTAAAAAATCACTCCTTTGAGAATGCTAAATCAATATAGGGCCAACTGTTCCTCCTTGTTCTGCCACTGCATAGGTATGGAGCCCATATATATATGAAAATGGAACTTTTGCCTGTTCAAAAAAGGCTGGTGTTGCCTTTACAAGGTGGTTTTAGTCATTTCACTATTATTTGGCCCTACCACATCTATCTTTAATAAGGGGAGTATGTGTTGCAGATATTAAATACTGCACAGTTTGAAGCTACTGGAAGCCTAAGAACTGACTCCTTTGGAAATTCAACATTGTCCAGGCCCGTGGAAACATCATTCAAATTTTACTACCAGAATTTTCTCCATAACAGAACTAAAACATTCAGTGTACATCAAAAATACCCATACAATGTCTTGTGCTGTCTAGCACAGGCTCAGCATCTTACAAAATATGAAATAATCCAATCAGACCTATAAGCAGAAGTCTCTGTCTCTCCAGCCTACTTTTGGGGAGCCATTCTATGAAGTTTAACTTAAGAGTAGACCCATTGAGATTAATGGACCTAACAAGACATTTTCTACTCTAAGTAAAACTTAGTTGAATGCCACCCAAAAACATTAGAAAAGCTATTCATCAAAATATGTCTAATTCTCAGGGAAGTCAGAAAGAAAGAGACAACTCGCTGTGTGTATGAGCTGAAGATGCAAACTTTAAGTAGGCAAGTTAAAAAATGTAATTTTTTGCACTCAAACTGAAGACTTGCATCAACAGCTTTTAAGTCTGTCAAGCAGACCAGTTGAAAATAGCTGCGTACAGATCCTAGTGCAGTGAAATGAAGGGATTCATTCATTGGTTCCCATTGAAATTAATGGACTTTAATCGTGATGACTAGCTTGTCTCATTTCTGCAGGGTGTTACGTTTAGCTCATTTGCTATGAATCCAGCTTACAGCACTGTATCTTAAAATCCGCTGTACTTTTCTAAAAGAATTCTGGTTCAATGGGGCATACTCTGGGGTTATGTGGGTCCATGACTGAAGGCTTATGCATTTATTCTAGCCCAGAAAGGAAAACCTTACACTGTGGGATTTCTTTCTTTCTTTCTTTCTTTCTTTCTTTCTTTCTTTCTTTCTTTCACTCACCACATTATACTAGCAGTGCTCCTACATTTTGTCCATTTGCTCGCCTATTCTAACTTAACTGCTTTCCCTGTGTAACGGTATTTGCATGGACATCGCATAAACTACAACTTCGGCATTGCATACAGGACAATCTCGAAGGACAGGTTCCTTTCCCATCCACAGGGTTAACAAATAGTTTTAATTTCTTACAAGGAGTGCAATATGAGTTCAATGACCAAAAGGGAAATTATCCTTAGGGCAGCTTGAGCATGGAAGTACCAACAGCATTTATAATTCATAGCACATGTCCTACAGATATCATTTCTCACCACCCAATCACTTGATATTTGACTCATCCATTTTTTGCTATTCTCAGTCTCATATTCTAATATTGATGAGATATGGGTTTGTAATACCTTCATCTTATGTATTTTATCCTTATTTTTTTGGTTTTTAGCTATTATTTGTTCATTTAGTTATATCTCTTTTCTTATCCTAATTTTTCTTCTCATATTCTTTTATATCTCGCATTTTGCTGTATATAAAATCCTCTTATAAAGGCTTTACTCGTGTTCCATATTATTCTAATGCCAGTGTCTTGTATTTTATTTATTTCAAGACCCCTTTAACGGGGAACCCTGGTATCGCTGCTGCAAAGAGGGCGAGTGTCACCGCCTCAAACCCCCCCCCCCCAATTTAGGAAGATAGACTAAAGGATTCTGCCCAAGGCCTGAAACTGCCAAAGTTGTGATGTATTGCTACGGGAAAGACGAAACCTGCCAAATTCCTTTCCAGCTCTTCAACAGCGGCCTTGACGTAGCAGTGCCTGCATACCTGTGGAGAAGAGGTTAACCTGCAAAATAAGACTTAATTGCGGGAGTGGAGGGTGGGAGAAGCTCTGGAGCCAACTGCCGCCTCACAGGTAAGCTACGCCTTCTATTGTGCGGGCTGGGCGGTCCCTCCCCTTACCTGGCCAATCCCCTGGCAACGCCTCCCCAGGCGGGATTGGGTGGTTGACTGAGGTAGGCGGCAGCCTGGGGAGGATGAAGCCAGCCCAAACTACCAGGAGCCGCTCTAGGATCCAGGGGGCTGTGTGTGACCACGCAAAAGTCGCCCCCCATTTGATGCGGGAGCAGACATTATCTTCCTTTTATTCCTTAATTCCAAAACTATTGCATTATGATCTGTTAATATTTTTTGGCTGGATCTCTACTTTGTGCATTTTAATTATTAAATTATTTGTTACCCATATACCATCAATTCTTCCAGCTGATGGTTTAGCTTCTGAAAATGTGTGTACTGTTTCCCATTCGGATTTTTATTTCTTCATGTATCCCTTAAATTGAAGTTTTCTACCATTTGGAAAAATGAATGCGGCAGTCTCCCTTTCCTAGATTTCCTGACTCTTTCTGTTCTGTCTAGCTCCAGTGAAGTAACCCCGTTTAGGTCACCCATTAGGATGATCTCATCATGTATGTAATCTAGTAATCTCTCCTCTACTTCTTTAAAGTACTTTGTTTTGTTACCATTTGGCGCGTTGATTCATACAACTTCTACTTGTTCCCTTCCACTTGTTATCTTTACTCCTAGTATTCTGCCTTCTTCATCTTTAAAGACCTGTTTAGCCTCTAATTTGGGATTTATATAAATAACAATTCCTCTTTTCTTTTTATATCTAAAGAGGTAAATTCTTGACCTAATCTCTTGTTTGTTAGTACCCTCTCATGTTTTCTGGCTACATGGGTTTCTTGCAGGCAGATGATATCCCAATTCTTTTTTTTTTTTAATGTTCTATTTTGTTTCTTTTTAATTTATCATTGAGCCCATTAACATTCCACGAGATCATCTTCAAATCCATTTCACTTAATTTATATTTATCTAACCCCTGTTATCTTTAGAGTTAAAACAGCAATCAAACAAACCAAACAACAATCCAATGTATTACACCAACGAAATCTTATTGTCATTCAGATTCTTGTTCATTCCTGCTATCAGGAATGCTATAATTTCTTATAAATGTGCATTCCCATCTGGGTCCACTATTGATGTCCTTCTAGATTGTGAGCCTATCGCAGCCAATAGTGTTGTTTGGGTCTGGTTCTTCTTAGTACCCATTTCTAAATCTTTCCCCCACCAATATTCTTAAATGTCGTATGTTCTACAAAGTTGGGTCTTTCCAGAGTTGACTTTTATTGTTCAATGTTTTCCCTTTTTATTTTATTTCTGTTATTTATTTATTCAGTTGGGTCCTTACAGTCAATAGAGAACCCGGTGGGCTTATCTAGTTACTAATTTACATTTATTCCTACAAATTTAGCTTTTTAGAATCATAAATTTCATAACAGCGAGAGGTATCCACAAGGTGTGTACAGCTTTCAACTATTTAGGGCCTTAGTGTATTTAAAACGCTGTTTTCATTATTATATCTGCAATTTCCTTTCACTCCAGTAGGTAGCGCTGTGCTCTCTTTGTATTTCTAGTCTCGGGCGCATTGTGCTCTCTTGAAAAATCTAGCTAGCAGTTCTTTAAACCCAATTCTGCTGGCTTATTTCCATGAAGATGGAGATGCTGACTCACCCTCTCTATTCTGCCATTTTTCTGTCCCATCTATACTTTCTTCTGTGTATTTTCAATCTTTTATTTGCTTTCTTTCTACTTTTTGTCTCTATCTTATTCTCCTTGCTTGTATCTTTCTTCCTCCTCCCTCTCTCTAATTCTCGAGCGGCATACGTTTTCACGGTGTCCTTATCCCGTTTTGCCCTGACACCGCCACTACCTTCCTTCTTGGGGTCTGCTGGAAAAGCTGCATACGCTCCGCCAAGTTTTCTTGTTGTTTATCTCCTCTCCTCTCCTCTCCTCTCTTCTCCTCTCAGAGCCAGTGTGGTATAGTGGTTAAGAGCGGTAGACTCATAATCTGGTGAACCAGGTTCGTGTCTCTGCTCCTCCACATGCAGCTGCTGGGTGACCTTGGGCTAGTCACACTTCTTTGAAGTCTATCAGCCCCACTCACCTCACAGAGTGTTTGTTGTGGGAGAGGAAGGGAAATGAGAATATTAGCCGCTTTGAGACTCCTTCAGGTAGTGATAAAGCAGGATATCAAATCCAAACTCTTCTTCTCCTCTCCTCTCTGCCAGGCTGTCCTTCGAAATACACAAGATGGATGACTGTCTCCTTCCTCACCTGTTTTAAGCTCCACCAGAGATTAAGGTATTTGATATGATTTTCAGTGCAGTTAGTTCTCTTTTATTTTTTTCATCGCAAGGTTTTGCAAATACAACTCAGTAAATTGCAACACTGCGAACCCCCTTTAAATTTGTTGTTTGTCACGGTTCTTTTCTTTAAAAAATAGCAATGTCTTTCTCCCCCTCTCCTCCTTCTTTCCATTTATTGTTTATGTTACATCAGGGCGGGCGGGGGGTTGGTTAAATTTCTCCGTTATAATGCTTGAGAAACCTGGTGTCCTCTCATGGGGTCTAGGAGCGTTCCACGGTCGGGGGTGCAGATTTTCTTTTATATTTTTGGCGCTGATGTTCTTCTCTCTTCCTCCACATTTTAGTGGCGGCAAGACAGAAAACCCCTTTTGTGCAGCTCTAAGCGTTTCAGATCCGAGATCTCTCGGTCTTTTTCTGGGGGGCAATGTTGCTCTTGTTGCCATCCTCCCCTTTACCACGTTGGGTGTGTTCCACCGAGGCAGAACACCTTCCCTGACCCGTTCCTCGAGCGCACCATGCCAGAAGTCCCAGCCTTCGCCTATTCCTTTGCCATAGCCATAGCCCTTTGCCTTCAACTTCTCCCTGGCCCAGGCCTTTGCCTTTGCATTTGCCCTGGCTCAGGACTTTGCCTTGGCCTTCTCCCTGGCCAAAGCCTTTGCCCTTGCCTTTGACCGGGGCTTCGCCTTCTCCTTCGCCCTGGCCCTTCAGTTAGAGCTGAGGTTGAAAGGATTCATGATGTTACTTGAACAGGGTTTAATTCATACTTGCCAGAGTGTCTTATATGATAAACAAACTTGAAGTTAGTATGACTGCAAATCCATATTCCATTTTTATCCATCTTGGGAGAAATGTGTTCTCGAGATCTCCTTGTTTCAGTTCTGTATTTTATTTTCTCTTTAGGGAGATCCCAACCAATTATAGATAGGGTTTTACATGTCTTCTAATTACGACAGAATAGAATTGGGGAAAGCCTACAAGGGAAACAGACCAAATGAGGAACAGAATGCTATCCGTGGATGTAAAGGCTTTCATGGAATTAGCAATGGCTGCCAGAATACCGGATTAACATTCCCATCTGAAAATGCGCTTCACAATAAAACAACCAGCTGAAACTAATTGGGCACATTATATAGTGTCTGCATTGTGACAACAGGCCCCCTGAATATCAACATTTTGCTTGTGGTATTATTTTCTGCATGCAAATTTAAATTTGCAGATTATTCCAGTTTGAAGGCCTCTCTTCAAAAGCCTCACACTTCTTCCTGAGCCCATTGTAACAATGCATTATGTTAATTACCTATATGTGATTGTCTGGGTCCTGAGGCAAATTAATATCTTCAGAGTATACTGTACATTTGTGCAGATTGCTGGTTGTTTATCTTTTTAGCTCATTATAGGAAGAGCTTATTTTGGAATCGTATAGCACTAGGAAACCAATTGACTCTGAGATCATTTCTTGCTGTTAACTAACAGCTTTATTTCCATTTCACTAGCTTATATCTACCCACTCAAAAAATGAATGTTTGCTGTTTTGTACTCTTTATCCAGACAGTGAAGAATTAGGCCATTAATTTTTACTGTTCCTAATGCCAGTGGTGCATGTCATGATGTTTGCCCAATTATAAGACTGAAGTTTTGTACCTCTGTTGGGCACCATTTTAAAGTTATTTTTGCTTCGCATATAGAAACACCCGTTTCTGGGGTTTAGCCATCTCTTTTGTCATTCTAGCGTGACCCAAAAACAAAACCCAAAGCAACCAAAGGCTGAGACTACACTCTGTTGGACAACATAATTGGAAAGTTGGCTAGAGGGGGGGAATCCCCTAAGTGGTAGTCAAGTATCGGTAAATTTTATTCCGAGTAGATGGATTTTTGTCTGGGGACAGATTGGTAAATCCGGGGGCTGTCCCCGGGAACCAGGGACGGCTGGAAACCATACTCCAATTCCCATCCCATCAGGGTGTCAGTTTGCATTTATTGGTACAGAAAGTATTGATCTGATGTGTCAAGCTTCTCTGTGTGAAAGAAGCAAGCAGAAGGTTCATTATGTTTGGGTTATTCCTTCAGAGAAGCTGAGTGCAGCTGGCTTAAACTGGTTCTGTTATCTCTTCTGTCAAGGTCATGCTGACTATAATAATAGGCCAGGAGCAGCCTCCGTTTCACTTTCACTTTCTATCTCTCTTCCTTCTGGTGTGGTGTTCTGTATATAGTGTTAAGGTTTAGTCTTATTATAAGTTATAGTAGGTTTTAAGTTAAGTCCGCTGCAACTGGATTTCTTATGGACAGTGCCAATCCTAAAAAGTATTGGATTTGTGACCATTATGCTCATTTGCCTTCAGTAGCAGTAAAGCTCTGCTGGGAGAAATATTAATTGCTTCTGGTTTATTTTTGGGAATCCTGCAATGTGTTCAAGTTTTTACAGTGCTAATTATACATTGGAGTTCTGCTCTAGATCAATATTGAGTAGAATTCCATGACTCAGGGGCCATGGTCATGGCTTATGGGAGTTGTAGTCCATCACATCCAGAGAGCATCAGGTCAAAGAACGTTGTCATAGTATACCATGATACTGAGCCCCAGGCACAAGGGGACAGGATTAGCTCCCATTTTACCAACGCTCATGAGTAAACCATTCACTGTCAATGGCTGCCATAGACAGTGATATGAGAAAAACGTAAGGGCAGCACAAACTGCCCTCATTTGATACTGCATGGTCTAGGTTGCATTAGGAGCAAGGCCCATGGGGTGCAATGTGTTCAAATTTACAGAATTTGCCACCCTAAGAATCCCCTCAAATTTATGGGACATATCTCCATCATGATAACAAACCTCCCATTCTTGTATTTGTAAAAGCCAAAATGGAAGAAAGAGGGGGGAGACTGCCTTTTGATTATTTATAAATTGAAAATCATATTTTAAATATTCTTATTATTATTTTATCCCTTGTTCATTGCTGTCCTGGGCTCCTTTGGGAGGAATTATAAATTTAATAATAAAAATAAAAATGAATGAATGTTTATCTTGGCTTTTACATTGACAAAATGCCCCAGGCAGCTTACGAAAGAGCAACACATTCAAATAGCAATAATAAAAAGGCTGCTGCCAGGAGTGGATTGGAGCACTAAAATAAAATTTTAGCAAAACAGTACAATCACATTCTTTCTATGCAGATACAAGAGAAATAAAGGGTCCCACATGTTGTCTTTAGAATCCGGATGGTGCAGTTATTGACTTCATTTTGGGTCAAGTTGGTGTTTTTGTTTCCTTGTGATCATTCCCCCCCCCAAACCCACACCAACCATGTTCTTAGAGTAGATTAAATTTTGAGTCTGTTAACCTTGATCCTTAACTTTTCAGTAACTTTAGAGTCAAAATAAAACTTCTGAGTTACGAGCTAAACATCGCTGCAGTGCCTTCCCTACAGTGGTAGGAATTAATAGTGTCTGAAATTTCTGAGGGCATGCAATACATCTCTGAAATGGACCTTCTTTTTAAACAGCCATAAAGCTTTTGATACCTCAAGGATCATGCTATGTAATTACAGGAGTTACTTTTTATATATCAGTGGCAGATATCCTTCATTTTGCTGAGTTTCTAAGGGACAATAACGGCCATTTCTGCCCCATCATCTGCAGTGTTTGGATGCCCAATCTGTTTCTTTCTGTTGCAGCATATGGTATAAGCACATTCACCAGAGTCATTTTGATGATTTAGGATATGCATCACCTGTCTCCCATTCGTATAATGTACTTTACCCCACCATTGCCCTTTGCTTATGGGTTAGAGTCCCAGCTTCTGTGGAAGTGAGGGTTGAGCAAGGACATTGTTGAAGTCGAAGTCTTTTATTCAGCTATTCCACTTTGCACCCCTGTTTTCGCCTTCACCCCCATGTCTGTGCCTCTCTCTTTCTCTTGTGCAACCTCCCTTGTATACAAACCACCTCCAAGGTACCTCCTGCATCTTTCTCCTCCCACTCAATGCAACTACTAACCACCCTAAGCATATCCTGAAGGAGCGTCTCCACCCCCATCGTTCAGCCCAGACACTGAGGTCCAGCTCCGAGGGTCTTCTGGCAGTTCCCTCACTGCGAGAAGTGAGGCTGCAGGGAACCAGGCATAGGGCCTTCTCGGAAGTGGCACCTGCCCTGTGGAATGCCCTCCCGTCAGATGTCAAGGAAATTAACAACTATCTGACTTTTAGAAGACACCTGAAGGCAGACCTGTTTAGGGCAGTTTTTAATGTGTGATGTTTTATCATGTTTTTAATATTCTGTTGGGAGCTGCAAAAAGTGGCTGCGGAAACCCAGCCAGATGGGGATTTGGGCCCCTGCCATTGGCCCTTGAACTCTTGAGTCATGATTCGCAGCTTGGAAGTTTAGACAGCCAATCATATTGGGGGCGGGAGTGACCCAGGCTTTCAGAAATGTATATAAGCAGTTTGCCGTGAATTCTATGGAACGATTGCAAGAAATAAAGTAAAAAATCCTCTTCCATGTTGACAGGTACGTGGATCGTAACGAAATGGGCAACATTGCTCCTGGGCTTCCAACATGGCAAATGTATTCATTTAATGCCATGAAACTCCCACCTGACCCTCCTAAGCACAATCGCCCGCATTTTGTTGCAGTTACGGTTGCTGCTCATTTATCTTGGTGCTTCATCTGGAAGCTTGAAATCTCTCAGCACCGTTTTCCGTGATTCCCTAGCATTAATTAACCAAAAGCCTACCGGTCCATTAGAGAAGTGTGTAGGAAATAATGACCTCTATATTCAAGTCACATTATTAATTTTAATGAAAACACTGTAGGTTCCACTGTAGTGGCGCTCGCCCTGTGGAACGCCCTCCCATCAGATGTCAAGGAAATAACTATCTGACTTTTAGAAGACATGTGAAGGCAACCCTGTTTAGGGAAGCTTTTCATATTTGATGTTTTATTGTGTTTTCAATATTCTTTTCGGAGCCACCCAGAGTGGCTGGGTAAACCCAGCCAGATGGGTGGGGTATAAATAAATCATCATCATCATCATCATCATTGCAAATGAACATAATTTGATTTGAGTAGAAAACTGGATCATAACAGATAAAAAACAAAACAACCCTTTTTCTTTGCTAAGGAGACCCCCTCTGCCTCCGCCCCTCCCTCGATCGATATCTCCTAAGCAACTCATGACCTATCAGTTCAAACAGAGCTTTTCAACTTTTCCAGAGCAGAGGCAGATTTAGGCATTCGCCTGACCAATTTGCCTGCACTGGGTGCTGAGCTGAGAGGGTGCCACACGGGCGCTGCAACAATGGTGAACAATCAAAGGCAAGAGGCGAGGGAGGGGCATGTATGGTATGGTATGGTATGGTATGGTAGGAAACATTCCTACATGGTTAACCTGTCATTGAAATTCTACTCAGGATCGATCCAGAGTAGATTCCAATGTATTGTTAGCAGAACGGAAGCTTAAACACGTTGCAGGATTCCCCAAAAATAGGTCAGAGGCAATAAATATTTCATCCAGCAGAGCTTTACTGCTACTGAAGGCAAATGAGCATAATGGTCACAAATCCAATACATTCAGGATTGGCACTGTCCATAAGAAATCCAGTTGGAGCAGACTTAACTTAAACTTACAGTAACTCATAAGAAGTCTAAACCTTAACACTAAGCATACTATGTGCAGAATACCACACCAGAAGGAAAAGAGATAGAAAGTGAAAAGATTTTGCAGCAGTTACGTTACATAGGTTTTCTCCCCCCCCCCCGGCCCGGTGCAATTTATTATTTGTAAAATATATATATTTAACAAATACAGTACCGGTACAAATACTAACATTGCCTTTGTACAGTTGGCTAGCACCGACACACTGACATATCCTTTTTATCCTCTATCCAGATAAGCAAGAGACATTGCTCAAGTTCAAGGGCAGATTCCAGACAAAAACATTTGGGATGGACCCGGGGGAGGTCCAGACTGGGGAGAATTCTGAGGTTGAAGCAGAGAGGTGTGGAGGGCCACATCTGGCCCCCAGACCTGCGGTTCCTCACCCCTTGCTGTACACAAGTACCCATTGAATTAAAAATGAAAGCTGATGATTTATTGGTTTCACTTGTAAATAAATGATTTGGAAGTGGAGATGTATGTGGCAAAGCTGCAGGTCAGTGTAAACTGCTATTGTGCGTCGAAAAGAAAGGAAATAGAGTAAAAAGAGAAAAAATAGGAAAGAAGAAAGGGAACAGAACAAAATTTGTGAGAATTTGTGTGTGTGTGTGCCCACGTATTAGAGAATTTTTCCTTTTTGTAGAGACTGCAGCCGCATTGTCAGCTTTCTCCATCTTGGGGCATAACAAAGTCATTTCCCCCTCTATTTGACACTTACCAACCTTGTGGTCTCACTGCTGACACTTCCACACTGTTCAAATAAGAGCACTTTGAGTGAACTAGAAATAATCTATAATTTAGCAGTGTCGAGGCTACTTGGGAAATTATATGTGTCACAAGCTATTTGAAAGCAATTTAAATGGTTAATGCTGTGAACGACTTCTGGATTCCAGGGACAGCTTCTTCCCATCTCTGATTCGGAGGTGGTGTTAATGTGGCATGCATTGGAGCACTTATCGGGTCATGATTTCCCCCTTGTGCGGCATTTCTCAATTTTTTTTGATAGCACACTTTGAAATTTCCCCCAGCCCCTCAATTAAAATGAGCGACATATCTCAGTCATATGCTTAGTCATATATACGGTGAGGCTCTCGGGGCAGGATTTGGGGGCCTAGGTCGAGGGCCCCACTCCAGGGACAGCACACCTAATTTTGTGCATCTAAAGCACTATGATACAACTTTAAATAGTCCCAAGAATTCTGGGAGCTGTAGTTTGTTAAGAATGCTGCGAGTTGTTAGGAGAACCCCTATTCCCTCACTGACTGTCAGGCTTTGGGGAATCGCCTTCCTCACCCACACACCCATGGCAGTAGATAAAAAGATCACATGAAAGGAATGCCTTACCAGTTAGAATCTTTAATCACATCGAGAGAACAAAGAACACATCTCCTGGAAATGGTGATGCTCCCTATTAAGGGTCACCCCCCATCCCTATTAATCTATGTCACTCCTACATCTTGTAATCTGAGTTTGTACCCCCTGCGCTTTCTGTTCTGAGCTCTCCGTGTCTTTGAGGATGGGAAGTGAATGCTTTCCAGAGACTGTGAATCTGTTAACCCTCTCTCTCCCAGTGTTTCTTCTGCTAGCTGTTCCCTATCCAGTATTTCCCAGCTTCTGCCTTCTGAGCTATGCCCCTCTGCAAACCACTGTTCCAAATCTGTACTGTCCTCCTGCTCCTGGGAAGATTCAGGATCAGGGGGAGGGGGTGGCTCCCACCATTCCTCCTCAGTGCAGCCTTCCTCAGCACAGTTCCTGACACAGACCTACAATTCCCAGAGTTCCCTTTGAAGAGGAATAGATGGTTACACCGCTCTGAGAACTGTAGCAGTGGGGCAGGAGGGTTTTTTTCTCCTTATCCCGTTTGGCTCTAGGTCCCCTTGATATTCCTCACACGTACATGTACACGTGCCCGTAGGATATTCTGAGTGAAACTTGTTCCGACAGATCTGTGGAATTATTCAGGACTGATTTCCACAAAAGGTTAGAAGGTTGTCAGGTTACAAGGTTATGAGTTTTCTCAAAGAAAAAGGAGGTTGCAGGAGGACTGTGATCACTGCCTTTCAAATCTTTGGCAAACTGTTCTTGGCAGCTGTGCAAGCTGGTGGCCTATGACTTATTAATTCAGTCCTGCTGATTCTATTGGTGTTAAGATTTTTATGAATTCCAGTTTGAATGGCTCTCGGATAGACACTCGGAGTGGGAGGGAGAGAAACAAGATTTCCCTCTTCTTCTTTGGTCTGCGTCAAGAATCAACAGCAACAGAATCAACTACATGAAGGGATACATGAAAATATCACACATGGAAACAGTGGCAGGAGAAGGAACTTAACAAGCTCCAAGCACAACTTCCATCCTCGAAACCCTTATGGCTTCCACTATAAAGGGTTTCTCTGCAAGGTTTAAAAAAAAAAAATAGTATGAATGGGAAACTGGAAGTGTACAGAATTTATGAAAGCCCTCTGTTACGACTGAGTTTTGTAGAATTCTTGCCTGTTCTTTTATTGATGCATACTCTTGTTTGGCTTCTGGAAGCTTTCCATGAAAGAGAACTCGGTAATCTTCAAAAGATCTCTGAACGCATCCTTGATTTTCTTCATTATTGTGAATTATATTGTGAAATATATTTATATTCAGAGGGACGAGGTGCTGTCACGGATCCAAGCAAACATTTTGTTTTAATCTCCAGGATTCACCTCTCCGCTGACCACTGAGCACATTTCATTTCAAACGCCCAAGATGATTTAAGATGACATCTAAAATATGAAGCAAGGATAGCCAATGTGGTGCCGCCCAAATTAACTGTTGGACCCGGTGCTTTTCTTCTAGAAAAAAAGGTATTGGTACTACATACCCTTGAGTACCCCCAGAAAAAAGCAATGGTTGAACCCATCATCTCTTACTATTGACCATACCGATTGGCTTGGGCTGATGGGAAATGTAGTCCAACAATACTGAAATGCTTACTGCTGATATAAAGTGGGAGTGCGATAAACACATGTTTTACATTCGTAAACTTGTCAGAGAGCTGTGATTGGCTGAAGACTCTTGCTGGGTTTACATCTGAGAGAAGATCAGTTTTCATCTGCTTAATCCAACGGTGAGGACTTGTGTTCCTCCTTGGTGGACTACAAATCCCATCACCCCTGCCTATTGACCATGCTGACTGGGGCTGATGGGAAGTAGACTCCAACAACATCTGGAAGCCCACTGGTTCCCCAGTGCTGGCTTAATCTGTGAAATAGTTCAGGGTCCTTCAGCATATGCTGTTTTATTCAGCACAGATTACTAAAGATATACTTGACTACTTTCATTAACTTGAGCAAACGATCATTATTAATGCCTTACACAAAAGAAAGAAAATCTTGGCTTAATTTTACCAGAACTCAATGATGCTGTTGTTGTCTTTTTTTCCCACACACAGTGGGAGGTAATTAAAAATGCTATGGCGACTGCTGCTTGCTTCTGAGGGTCAAGTGAATATGAGCAAAAAGGTCAATGCAAATGTAGCAGTTCCCTTGAATGCTAATGACAACACTTGCTGAGAATGGAGTTCATTGAAAAAGGAACAGAAAAAAATGGTCTCCACTATCTAAACACAGGTAGGCTGCATGAAATCCACATCAGTATATGCATTAAATGTACATTATTAGCACACACCTTTAATATGTAGACTGCCAACAACAAGATAGCTCAGGCGGTAGAGCATGAGATTCTTCATCTCAGGGCCATGGGTTTGAGTCCCACATTGGGTGAAAGATTCCTGCATTGCAAGGAGTTGGACTAGATGACCATCGTGGTTTCTCCCAACTCTACAAGTCTGTGATTCTGTGACAGGTAACTTTCCTCAGGGATATTACCAAAGATGGGAAGTTGTGTTATCTCCAATTGTGCATAATAACTTTTCCTTTGGGGTAGCTTGTTGGGTGAGTTTCACTATTATTGATGGGCCAACTTCAATATTTGGCCCAGGAGAGAAAATCCCCTTGTTAAGTTTGACCAGTCATTTTCATGGGCTCCCTGCCACTCAGCAGTGTGTACCCATTTATTTTGTTAACCACTAAGAAATAGGATTGCCATATTTCTAGAAGTAAAATTCAGGACACCAAAGTTGTTGACCTTTGGGGGGCAAATGAAACTCAAAGTTGTTGAGCTTTATTTAGGCAATCAGCCTCAAAATCCCAGACGTTTTGCCGATTTCCCAAAATACCACACAGACGCTGATTCCGCTGGTTAAATCCTGTACATGTCTGGGAAATTACGGAAGTATGCCAACCATACTTAGAAAGCTATTTTTCTCTGCTGTCATCTTTCCACAGCATATCTTTAGCAGATTGGCAGGAAAGTGACGTGCCTACAAGCCTTACTTTGTCACAAAGGATCAGATTTAGGTGCATTTCCATGCCTCATTTTAGTGGTCCAAGGCCCAAGCAATCAGGGAATGAATTCTGACAGACAACCAATAGTCGGGACCTGAAAAATAGAGATGGTTTAGAAATCCCAAACACACTTTGGAATAGTTCGGAAATGAGTTGCAATTTTTCTGTGTGGGGTGGGGATGGGGACATTGGATAATTCTCCTTGACTGTCTTGAAAACTATGGAAAATCCTCCTCAAACATTGCAGTCCCCAAACATAGTTCCTGCCAGCCTCTGACTCCAAAACACACTCTTCCCTTCGCTTTCAGGAGATGGGTACCAGCAAGGATAACTGGGGAGCCAAAGGAGTTTTCCTCCCACTCCAGGCTCCTTGTCTCACCAGATACTGCAGGTTTCATTATATGCCATCCTCTAGTCCAGCAATGTACCTGAATCAACCATTTCTGTCCGCAGGGTGCTGTCATTGGGGACAGCAGGGGTGTGAGGCAGGGGGATGACAAAGTCAAAGTGTGCCTGGCAGTCACAGTGCATTACATCCCAGTTGGTGCCCTTCCATAATGGATGGGGACATCTGTGTTTACAGATGGTGGGAAGAATTGCCACTTCAGACTTGGACGCCTGTCTGCCATGGTTGAGGGAAATTCTCACCTAGGATAACAGCCGTATCACTATTCTTATTATTTTTAAAGCAGTGACTTCAGCAGGGGGTTTCTGACGGGGGGACGGGACCGAAAACGAAATCTTAAATAAATCCCCGTACCGGGAAGCCCAACAAAAACAATGGCCATAAATAAAACATGAGGCCTCCCAAGGAGGGCATTTGATGTTTATTTAACCTGAATATTGCATCAACCTTGAACAGAGCAGCTGGAAGGCAGCAGAGCACACAGGGAACAGACACCATGGGAAAGCAGGAAAAGGTAATTTGGGGACTTGGTGCCTGACTCTGATCACAGTGAAGCTACACTTGCCTTTCAAGTGGAAACTTGAAACGTCAATCCATATTATGGTGCCGGTGTGGTGACCTTAGGATGCTGTTGGACAACAGCTCCCATTGTCCCCAGTCAGGGGTGATGGGAGTCATAGTCCAAGCTATCTGGACAGCACAACATTGGCTAGACATGGACTAGAAGTGGAATGGCCAAGGCAGATTCAAGAAGAACTTCTCAGGCCAGCATTTATTAATCCAGTGATTAATAATCCAGTGATATGCCTGCTCTACGCAATTTATAATTCTATCATCTCCCCTACTTAAACATCCTTTTTACTAGCCTAAAAAGTCCCAGTTGCCCCAGGTGTCAAAAAAGGATATTTATGTATGCCACTGCTGTGGCCCGTGTTTTGTTTGCCCCAAAATGGAAAACGAGCGAGGTCCCAACTAAAGAAGAATGGCAACTTAAACTCATGGAATATTTGCAGCTTGCGGACCTAACATGTAGAATAAGAGAACAAGAAGAACATACGTTTAAAGAGGATTGGGAAAGGTTTATTGAATATATGGAGAGAAATTGTGTATATTTCAAAACGTGGGCAGCATTAAGATAAATTCAACAGTGTAAATAAGTTTTGGTGGATGTAATAATGGAATACTGAGTGGCATAGTTTATATAAAATATGCAGGAATTTGTGTTATGCAAAATGAACCATGGAAAGAGAAGAAGGGAAGACATTGATGTTTTACGACTGTTTAAATGAATATTCTAAAATGTAAAACAGAAAAATTAATAAAAATTATACCAAAAAAAAGTCTCAGTTGCTACAACCTACATGGGAAATGCAATTGATTGTTCTTGTTGCCTTTTTCTGTACTTTTTCAGGATCTGAGAGGTAATAAGTCTATAATTTGATGTCCTTTTGAGTGGCCACCACTGAAACTCTTCATTGCAAATATTGAACACATGTGGGGAGAGAGATGTCGCTGTACAACATGTGGGTTGTACTCCAAAGTGCCTTGTAGTGTTTTGCAGTAGTGAACCCATTCTCCTTTTGTTCATACTATTTTAAACAGGTTAAGTTTAAAAAATAATGTTCTCTGAAGTCTCTCAGAAGTAGTTAGGTGTAATTAATTCTACTTTGGTACAGAAGCCTTTTCCAGCCCTGCAATTATGTGATTTTATAATCCGATCCCATTGCTCTCTTTTCAGCTATTAGGGATGCAATCCTGCACACACGCACACATCCCAACAGCAGGTAGCATTCTGATTGGATTCATGTGGATCTAGGCAGGGGTGGTTTATCAGCTTAAGCGAGAATTAAAGCAGTTTCTAAATTTACAATGCTAGAGACTTGCATTAGTTCCTTTGCAAATTACTCCTAATCCAGGATAGTCTCCCTTTGGAAATAAAAAAATAGCATTGTCCTAATTATCCTTATAATTAAGATAATCTCTCCAATAATTTGGCAATGTTCTTTTGTTCACAATTTGTTTTGGTTGAAAACTGACATCAATTGCAAATTCCTTTTTAGTGTGGATAAGTGAGAGTGTATTGTGCATAACTATTAGCCTGGGGAGGAAGGAGGAGGAAGGACTAGGCAGTGCGGACCCAGGAGATGAGTACAAAACAGTGGGTTCTTTTTGGAACCCTGCCTTTGCTGCAGGCTAGAGCATGACACTCTTCAAATAAGCAAATGCCTCCATCAACAAACACACTGCATGATGTGTATATTTCAAGTACAGGCCAAATCGAATTTGCATTCAGGTGCAAGCAGCTGGGAATTTAAGCTTTATACTGATTTTAAAGCATGACGTAAAGCATTAGTAAAATCACAGGTAGGGTGGTGGGAAGTGCTAAAGAGGCTGAATAGTTTTTATATTGGGCTTTCATCTTTCACAGGTGGCCCGGTGGTCTAAACCACTGAGCCTCTTGGGCTTGCCAATCAGAAGGTCGGCGGTTGAAATCCCCGTGATGGGGTGAACTCCCATGGCTCTGTCCCAGCTTCTGCCAACCTAGCAGTTTGAAAGCACACCAGTGCAAGTAGAAAAATAGGTACCGCTTTAGCCCAAAAATGGAAGCAACAGGATATTCCGTCGCTAGGAGAGTGGCAGACGAAGATGATGGACAATGCAGAATTGGCAAAGCTGACTGGGAAAATCCGAAACCAGCGTGATCAAGCTTTCCAAAAAGACTGGAGTAAATTTGTACAATATCTGAAGGACAATTGTAAACACTTAACAACACTGGCAGGGTTGTTGTAAGAAAACTTGCAGTGCTATGGATCTGTACCTTTTATATCTATTTAAAAATGGAAGGCGTGAAATGTAAATAGGATAATGTATAGATGCTATGAAGTAATAATGAATTATGGAAACCATGAGACAGGAGGGAGGGAAGTCGAAGTACGATTGAGCAAATATGTAGAAAGTTTGGATTTGATATCCTGCTTTATCACTACCCGAAGGAGTCTCAAAGTGGCTAACATTCTCCTTTCCCTTCCTCCCCCACAACAAAACACTCTGTGAGGCGAGTGGAGCAGAGAGATTTCAAAAAAGTGTGACTAGCCCAAGGTCACCCAGCAGCTGCATGTGGAGGAGCAGAGACATGAACCCGGTTCACCAGATTACAAGTCTACCGCTCTTAACCACTACACCACACTGGCTCTCTGTAATGAGTATAATAAGGATTTGGTTAAATGCGATAAAATGGAAAGTTAATAAATATTATTATTATTATTATTATTATTATTATTATTATTATTATTATTATTTAAAGATATGTAGGTACCACTCCGGCAGGAACGTTAATGCTCTGGTTTCTGTCACGGTGTCCCGTTGCACCAGCAGCGGTTTAGTTATGCTGGCCACATGACCCAGGAAACTGTCTGTGGACAAACGCCGGCTCCCTCGGCCTGAAAGCGAGATGAGCACCACAACCCCATAGTCGCCTTTGACTTGACTTAACTATCCAGGGGTCCTTTACCTTTACCATTTCCCCCCACCTCCCCATGGCTATAAACAGTTTCTGGGTGGGTGATAGCGATGGTCATAACTGCAGAAAACTGATTATTTGGAATCAAGTTCCAACAAAGACATCACCAGATTACGGGCTAAATCTCAGCCAAAAAAGGGGGGAGTGTCTCAAAATGCTTCCATGGTCGGTTCTTTGACGTTTGCAGTGATCTATAGGCTACACATATATCTTGCCTATAGGGGGCAAGCATGGTAACGTGGGTTGCAGGGCAGTGTGTTTAGGTCAAAGTCACACTGCTCCAGTCGTGGTTGGTGCCCTTTGGAACTGGTAGGGTGGAAGGCAGGGAGACCAACAGTAAACAGAGCCAATTGATGCCAGTTTTGTCCACATCCTCCTGCCTGCTGACTTCTACAAGGACAACATTGACAGTAATGAGGAGGAAGCAGTGAGCAGACCCTCCAAGTGTCCCTATTTTTCAGGGACGTCCCTGATTTAGTGAAGCTTTCCCTGTTTCTGATTTGATCCCGGAATGTCCCACTTTTCCTTAGGACGTCCCTGTTTTCATTGGAGAAATGTTGGAAGGTATGGAGTTATCCGATCCCCGAGTCCAACATACAACATAAAAACAAGATTCCAAAGAATCTCCTCGACTTCTCTTTGTGGTTCCCATTGTTAACTATTTCCTCCTGCATCTTTTATGATAATCCAAATCTTTTACATCTCCATTATGTCCAAACTTCACAATTAAACTACAAGTGTCCTACTAACAGTCTTAGCTTTTTACAATGGTTTTAAAGATAAGTTTTAATTCCCCCCATTCCTTATTAAAATTTTGGTCTCCCTGATTTCTGATTCTTCCGGTCATTTTTGCCATTTCGGCACAGCCCATCGACTTCATCTGCCATTCTTCTCTGGTCGGGACTTTATCTTCTTTCCATCTCTTGGCCAATAACATCCGTGCAGCTGTGGTCGCATACATAAATAGTCTTTTCTGCTCCCTTGGGATTTCGGCACCTAGAATTCCTAAAAGAAAGGCTTTGTTGTTGTTGTTGTTTTAAGAAAAACTTATTTTAAACGATTTTTTCAACTCATTATATATCAGCCTCAGTCAGCGTGGCCAACAGTCAAAAGTGATGGAAGTTTTAACCCGATCGCATCTAGAGAATGGTCCATACATGCCCTTGTCCCTGGTTTCTCTCTCTCTCTCTCCCTCCCTGCTCAGCCATTCAGTAATTTCTGCTCCATAGCTATGCTGCTCTTTAAAGTAGGAACACTGCAAGAATGAAAGTGCTGCCGGGCAATAGCAAGAATCCCACATGTGGTTTGACCTTGGACTGCTAGTCGGATCCCACATCGCCCTCATCCATCATTATTCGGAGCTGTCATAGCGAAGCAGCACAGCTCATTAATTATACATTAACCTCATTCATGACTTTTAATCCATAAATGGGTCAGACAGGGATGGGCGTTCTTTTGGGGAGGGAGTTGCTTTGTTGCTTTTTTTTTGCTAAATTAAATTAAAAGTTGCACTATGATAATACAATCAAACTGGCACTGATATTAAAAACACCTGAATTCAGTTTAAATAAAAAGAAATAAGCAGACCCTTAATCATTGTTTTTGTCCAACTGCATCAGATTTTTATTTTATTTTTTTACATGTAGCTGTTGCGTTTTTGGGGGTGGTGGTGGAGGGATAGGAAGTAAGGAGGGTTAATACATGTTACTTGGACCCCGTACTAAATTGCTGCCGAAAATAATCGGAGTCACACGCAGAGGGCCAAGCTAGAAGTGATGTGAATTAGGTACCCATTCCCACCTGCAAATAGCAGCTGCAGGGGAATCTGAACAGCCTCAGGACAGCAGCAATGGAGAGAGGATGCTTAACCCTTTGTATCATTGTCAAGGTCACCTCTCTGCAAAGGTACTTCTTGTTTCAAGGAAAGCTACCATTGCTGCCAGTGGGTGTTTCTCTACAAGTGCAAATAGCAGCCTCGGAGGTGGGTTTATTCTGCCTTTTGAAACTTGGCCTGGGAGTGAAAAACTCCTCCACCCATCACCTCCACCCTAAATTTGCTCTGGCTTCCCTGCAGCTGCTATTTACATAACAAAAACTTTGTGTGTCAATGGGGAATGGCTGTAGCTCACTGGGAGAGCACATGCGCTGCAGTTTACTTATCACAGAGCTAAAATCCTCAAACTTTGGTTCCCAGGATTCTTTGATGCAAGAGGGAAGCTAAAGTGAAAGAAGGAAGGTGTATGTAGCATTTGTACTGTTAAAATGGGGAGGTTGGATAGTTACAATGGAATGGTTTCAGTGGTGGGGTGCACATTTTATTCTTATTTATGATTATTATTTTGAAGAAGAAGAAGAAGAAGAAGAAGAAGAAGAAGAAAGAAAGAAGAAGAAAGAAAAAAATATTTTTTTAGAGTTTAAGGGCACATTCCAGCCATACAGGAGTATTTTTGGGGGGGAGGGGGCAAGCAAGGCCGATGAGGGGTTGGGAGATTTCCAAGGGCCAGACTGAGAGGCCTGGAGGGGCACTTTTGCACCTCAGGAACGACAACCAGTCCAGAATATGGCTGCCGTGACAATATAACACTGGTCCTAAAAGATTTACATTTGCTCCTAGTATGTTTCCAAGCACAATTCAAAGTGTGGCATTGACCTTTAAAGCCCTAGACAGTCTCATCCCTGTATACCTGAAGGAGCATCTCCACCCCCATCGTTCAGTCGATCCTTCTGGTCGGTTCCCTCCCTGTGAGAAGTAACGCTACAGGGGACCAGACAGAGGACCTTCTCAATAGTGGTGCCCACCCTGTGGCACCACCCTCCTATCAGATGTCAAACAGCTAAACAACTCAAAAAATCCTTCCAGTAGCACCTTAGAGACCAACTTTTTTCTTGTTATGAACTTTGGTGTGCATGCACACTTCTTCAGATACGTGCATGCACACAAAAGCTCATACCAAGTACAAACTTAGTTGGTTTCTAAGGTGCTACTGGAAGGATTTTTTTAAAAAAATTATATTTTGTTTTGACTATGGCAGACCAACACAGCTACCCACCTGTAGCTAAACAAATGTTTGACTTGCTCAGGGAAGTTTGTAATTGCTGATGTTTTACTGTGTTTTTATATTTTGTTGGGAGCTGCCCAGAGCGGCTTGAACAACCCAGTCAGATGTGCAGCGTATAAATAAAAAAATTAGTATTATTATTACTTTTGACGCCTGAGTTTTCTCACCCTTGCTATACATTGTGGGTGGAACTTATGATTCTACATCAGATATATATTTTACCTTTATGCTCCAGGGACTGGATGCAAAAGGGGGAGAAGTGTCAAAATCCTTAGAGGACAGTCTTTCAAAGAAGAATTAAACCCTCTCATCCATTATCTAAAGAAGAATCAAAGCATCCCACTGTATTGTTCCGCAACGCTGCAACGTCAGACACGGCGAACACATGACAAGATTGGATGGATGGCAACTCTATCTGCCCATCAAAGCCAATGGTACAAATGTTTGCATATGAGGAAACCAACCATCTCATTCAACTTGACACTTTTCTGTACTCGGAGAGAAACCTGGGCATTGCAATAAAAATAACTTCAAAGGATTATTGCTCTGTCAGCTCTATTTGATTGACAAGATAAGAAATTGAAAGTAAACTAACCATTCTCCATTCAGATTGGGTGCTGCCTCCCTATAGCTGCTGCTGCTGTTGATATATGAGTGATACTATCCTTCCAATTTTTTTTTGTAATTGAAATCAGTCAAAGACGGTTGTGGGTTTAGAAATGATATATAAACAAAGAGGGCTTGTGTTTTCAAAGAAATCCCAGGAATCATCATCCAAGCCTTTATATTGGTACCTAGGTTCTCAAATGCCTTAGTACTCAAACGCCTTGGTTCCCAAACACCAAAAACCTGGAAGTAAGTGTTCCGGTTTTTCGAACGTTTTTCGTAAGCCGAACGTCAGAAGCTGCACTTTGGTTTTTGAACATTTCAGTCGTGAAACGGACTTCCAGAATGGATTAAGTTTGGCACTTTTGTTTTTGCTATTTATTTTGCGTTTTTTGTTTTTGAGGCTTTTTCGGTCAATTTGTTTTTGTGACTGTGTAGAACCCAATTCAGCTACTGAATGATTGTGTGACTGTGGAAATGGATAAAAGCCCCTCCCCCCCATCCAAACAATGACTCACATCAGTGCAGGTAAGAAAAAAATAATAATTTGTATTTTTATCATCTACAATACTGTATTATTTATTTTATAGTTGAGGACATTGATTATTGTTTTCATTTTATGGATCAATGGTCTCGTTAGTAAAATCCATGTTAAATTGCTGTTTTAGGGGTTGTTTTTAAAAGTCTGGAACAGATTAATCCATTTTGCATTAATTTCAATGGGAAAGACCGCCTTGGTTTTGGAATGTTTTGGTTTTGGAACGGACTTCCGGAATGGATTAAGTTTGAGAACCAAGGTACCACTGTTTATGTTCTACTTTCAGTATATCAGGGGTGGGAAATCTACACTTGAAGCAGTCAGCAATAGAATCTTCCTCCCATAATTTTTTTGGGGAAATGTTTTAAGTATAAAACTTCAGGGCTCACTTTAACCCAGACAGCCTACTTCATGAATCATTGAAACTGGAGTCCTCTGATTCAAACTGAATTATGACCCAGCCCTATGTTTCTCTGTACAAAGCAAATAAAGGTGGTTGGATTAGGTGTGAGGGTCATTGGAAATGCTGGGAACCTTCTGCATTCAAAGCAGCTGCTCTTCCACAGAGCCATGGCCTTTCCCACTGAATTCACGCTGCTTCCCATTAGGGCTGAGAGAAAGGTTGGCATTTGGGGTTTCACAGTATGGATAACAACAAAATTCACAGCAAAAGTGAAAGACTCTGGGATTTATCTTCAGTTTCAATTGCAAAAAAGTAAAAAAAAAAAGAAGAAGTGGTATCACCAGGTTCAGAAATATAAATCTTGGGGGCAGGGGGGCTCAGCCACATAAATCTCAGTAGCAATGAATTCCTGCATCAGATACAAAATACCGGTAAGCATTGCAACTCTGAGAGTTTCCAGCTTGGCTTTTAATCCAGGCTGGAAATGGTCTGTGTCTCCCCTGCCCTTCTGTTCACCCACATAGTTGGTGAGGGGGCAGTGGAGAGCAGAAGTCTCTCTCGCTCTCTCCTTTTCACCCCTTGGGTACCTTGTGTACTAAACCATAAATGAGTTTCCCATATTCGGTAGCACTGGGAAAGTTTTATTTCCTAGTACAGTGGTACCTCTGGTTACGTACTTAATTCGTTCTGGAGGTCCGTTCTTAACCTGAAACCATTCTTAACCTGAAGCACCACTTTAGCTAATGGTGCCTTCCGCTGCCGCTGCGCCACCAGAGCACGATTTCTGTTCTTATCCTGAAGCAAAGTTCTTAACCTCAAGCGTCATTTCTGGGTTAGCGGAGCCGGAGTATGTAACCTGAAGCATATGTAACCCGAGGTACCACTGTATTCCCAGCATCTGGCCCACAGCCATTGCAGCTAGGCATCAGACCGGGAGGGAGTGCTCCTTTCCTTATTCTCCACATCGCGACAGCAGTGAGCCAGGTAGGCTGATAGATGAGCGAAAAGGATGTGAATGTGTAGAAAGCAGGCAGACGAACAGGTGGGTAAGGAGACTTGGAGGTTCACGTAGGGATTGGGGGAAAGGTCGTGCCCTGTCACATCCCCGACATCATTGGGATGTGACGGCCCAATTTGGAACAGAACAATGATTCTTTGGAGCTTGCTACACCACTGTCAGGGACTGGGCAGAGGAGGAATGGTGGAGACCACCTCCCCATCCTGACCCTTCTAGGGAGGAGGAGGAGGAGGAAGGCAGTATAGATTTACAATAGGGGTTTGAGGGAGGTCGCAGCTCAGAGGCAGATGGGGGGGAGTTGGGAAATCATGGGAGAGCCAGAACAACACCCGGCTGACACGTTGTCATGAGAAAGCATCCCAGACCCACCATCTCCCAGAACCCGGCAAGCCTTAAAAGTAGGAGAGCAAAGAGCTCAAAGACAGAGGGTGATGGTGATGACGAATGAGGAAGCAGAAGAAACGGGTTGGAGATTCACTCAGGACAATGCCATTATCCAAGAGGCTGGGTTCTATAGCCTCTCTCTATAAAGTTTGAAATAAAAAGGGTCTGTAAGAAACTTTCCCTTGTCTTTATACTTTTCTGGGCAACCAGCCGGGAGCCGCTGACAGCATCCTGACAATCGCTAAGGTTGTGTTTTAGTCTCCATCATCACCAGAAATAAATGTTCTCCTGGGAAATAACTGTGCGGCCCGAGTATCGCATGGGGAGGTGGCTAACTGGTTTCCCTAAATGGCATGCTTGAAAGAGAGCACGCAGTGCAGCGCTGTGAGTGGTGCTGTCCACTGTCCTTTGGAGAACATATACAGTGGTAGCTCTGGTTACAAACTTAATTTGTTCCAGTGGTCCATTCTTAAGCCGAAACCACTCGTAACATGAGGCGCGCTTTCACTAATGGCACCTCCCGCTGCTGCTGCACTGCCGGCGCGCGACTTCCGCTCGCATCACGGGGCAATGTTCGCAACTGGGAGCATCTACTTCTGGGTTAGCGGAGCTTGTAACCTGAAGCATTCGCAAGGAGGATGGTATGTAACATGAGGTTCCACTCTACTTTGAGTCAATAAAACACTAAGCAGATAGGCCTCTATTCCCCTCCTGGGGTACAGAGTTCCTACAGACAGTGACCTCTGCCATATGGCAATATCTCCAAGAGAGATGATTCTCTGGTGAACAAGGATCGTGGTTCAATTTGAGATACTCACCTCAATCTGCTGTCAGTTTGCATTTCTTAGTACAGAAAGCATTGATCTGATGTGTAGAGATCTTTCCTATTCTAATTAATTCAAGAGGGTCCTGGAAGCTTCTCTGTGTGAAAGAAACAAGCAGAAGGTTCGTGATGTTTGGGTTATTCCTCCAGAGCTGAGTACATCTGAATTAAACTTTTATGTCTTCTTCAAGGCCATGCTGACTATAAAAGTAGAGCCAGAAGGAGCCTGGGTTTCACTATCTCTTTCTCGCTTCCTTCTGGTGTGGTGTTCTATATATAGTGTTAAGGTTTAATCTTATTATAAGTTATTGTAAGTTTAAGTCTGCTGCAACTGGATTTCTTATGGACAGTGCCAATCCTGAATGTATTGGATTCATGACCATTATGCTCATTTGCCTTCAGTAGCAGTAAAGCTCTGCTGGATGTAATACAATTACCTCTGATCTATTTTTGGGGAATCCTGCAATGTGTTTAAGTTTTTACTCTGCTAACTATACGTCGGAGTTCTGCTCTGGGTCAATACTGAGTAGAATTCAACGACTTCCAGAGATTTCTTTGAATCTCGAGACTTCCCCCCATCTCCTCCATAGATCCTATTGTCAACATTTTCAACTGCATATTATTTCATAATCTGTATTTTGTATCTATCCGTATTATCCACAGTGTTTGTTACATTACAAGTGAGATTAAAATCCTGCTAATGTTTTCATCTCTTACAGTGGTCTCCTAAATAAATTATAGATTTCCCCCATTCTTTTTTTTAAAGTTTTTGTCTTCCTAGTTTCTGAGCTTTCTGGTCAGTTTTGCCATTTCGGCGTAGTGTAACAGCTTGGTTTACCATTCCTCTGTGGTAGGGACTGTGAGGGATCCTATTCCCTCCCCTTCAATACTTCCCCAACAGTGACACTCCCTAGGTTTCACTGACAACTAGGATGAATCCTTCAGTGTTTATATGGGAGTTGTCTCTGGGGTACCTCAGGGCTCTACGTTTGAAAACCTCTTGCCACCTATGGGACCTCCCTACCAGGGTTCCCAACTACTGCAGTTTGCCTTCCCTTTAGGCAAACAAGTGGCACACTTGGCTTCACTGTCCAGCCCTCTGTATGACAGGAGAATAAGCAAACAGTTTCCTCTTCCCCAGGAAAGCTTTGTTCTCTCCTCTTAGTCACACCTCTTAAGGTACTGATACACTGCCACAGTCAGCGAACGTTTAAGCACATTTAACTTTATTAGGTAACTTGAAAACATGGAGGTCTCGGGTTATTACTGGTACAAATCTTCTTCTCATGTCATTCAGCTTAGTTATAATATTTCCTGCATCCCTTTAGCAATGGTAATGACCTTTTTCCCATTCCCCAAAGCCTAACCTCGCATTTTCTCTCTCTAATCCTCCACCCCCAACTGCCAAAACCCCAACTGCCTTTCAACCGTTGTTCCCCCTCCTTTTAGAATGCCAACTAGCTCCGCCTCCCAAGGAACACCTACCTAACATGGGAGTGATAGGTTAACCCATAATAAACCTGAACCATCAGCAGGCATTATTCCGCCACAGGGACTATTTCTTCTTTTCATCTCTGGGCTAGTAACATCTGTGCTGCTGTTCTCACATACATGAAAAGTCTTTTCTGCTCCTTTGGGATACCAGTACCTACAATTTCTAATAAGAAAGCTTCCGGTTTATTTACAAAAGTTATTTTAAACATTTTTTTTCCAGATCAATATATATATATCATTTCCCAGAAAGCTTTTGGTAATGGGATATTCCTGTCTCTCTGAGGATGGAGACAGTTCTGCCCTTGGAGGATGAAATCTGACCACACAAAGCCCCTCTCCACTGCCATGAAACCTTCCTTACTGATATTGCAGTTCCGTTTTGTGGATAGGCAAAATGAGCACATGTTGGGAGCACCTCAGGAAGACACAGCAACAAAATGAGGTGTAATCCTGGAGTTGGCATATCTATTCAATTTTTTTGTTTGTGGTGGTGGGAAAGGGAGAGAAACAGAAAGCACCACTCTGCCCTCCCTTCAGTGTGGTGTAGTGGTTAAGAGCGGTAGATTTGTAATCTGGTGAACTGGGTTCGTGTCTCCGCTCCTCCACATGCAGCTGCTGGGTGACCTTGGGCTAGTCACACTTATTTGAAGTCTCTTAGCCCCACTCATCTCACAGAGTGTTTGCTGTGGGGGAGGAAGGGAAAGGAGAATGTTAGCTGCTTTGAGACTCCTTCAGGTAGTGATAAAGCGGAATATCAAATCCAAACTCCTCCTCCTCTCCTCCTCCTCCTCCTCCTCCTCCTCCTCCTTCTTCTTCTTCTTCTTCTTCTTCTTCTTCTTCGCTATTGGTACTACATGGATATGGTGATTCGTTCTACCTTCAGATCTCCCATTTGGATTGTGTTGATAATCAATCCACCGTGCAGGGAGCTTGGGTCACAACAACAAAGCAAGTGCCATTGTGTGGTAACGAAACAGGTGTCACATGACTTCTTCCTGCGATGGCTGCAACCCAATGCTTTTTTTACTGAATCCCGTGGATATCCATTTGAGTAAACATGTCTAGGATTGGGCTGTAAGGCTGCAGTCTAGGCACATTCATTTATTTGTTTTGAAATCAGTCATCTTTCTCGCATTCAAAACATGAGAACGCAGCTTGAGGCACTGTGCAACAGAATCCATAAAGCACAATTAACCTGGGAGCACACCTTGATTGGACCCGAGAGGAATTAATTCCAACTAAACATGACTAGGATCAAGTTCTGCGCATCAGAGCTGGAGTGGCATAATGGCGAGCAAACTGAGCAGGGAACCGGGAACTTGCGGGTTCAAATCTTATCTGTGCCGTGAATTTGATACATAGCCCCAGGCAACCCACCATTCTCTTGGCTTCAGTCCCACCTCTGCAATATGGGGCTAAATAAATCTTAGATGAATTCTAATTGATTACATTTTCATACAAGAACACACAATCTCTCTCAAGACAAAAGCAAACTCTCTTTGTTTCATGGTGCAGTCCTGTGCCCATCTACTCAGAAGTTCCAGGAAATTTAATGAGACTTCCAGGTAGTTGTGGCCATCTTGGGTGTTGCTGGATTACAATTCCCATCACCTTTAACACTGGTCCTACTAGGGACACATGTTCCCTGTGATGGCCTGGGACTCAGAACCAGAGGAGTCTCAGCCTGCACCGGATCCGCTGCCTCGGACACCAGCTGAACCAAGTCTGGGGCCTGATTCTGAGGATCCTCAGTCTGCACAGCCTCCCCTGCAACAAGCATCAGCTGAGCAGAGTCTGGGGCCCTGAGCCTGCCCTGGTTCCAGATGCAGGGAATACCTCGTTGCCGTCAGCCGGGTCGTCACCAGCAGCTGGCCCACTACCGGCTGGGGCTGAGGTGGCTCCTGGGTCAGTAACCCACCGGCGTCTCCTGAGCCGCAAAGACTCAGGGCTGATAGAAGGAGAGACCTGAGTACTCGCAGGAGAAGTGCTCGCCTTCAGGCGAGACGGGGTGATGAGTCACCAGGGGATCGGAGCCGACCATTACCCCCATCTAAGATAAAAGGCGGTCAGACCCCACCACAGGTTGCGGGAGCAACATTGTTGGTTGCTTGATCTTGCTGGTGTGCCTGCTCCTGACATGTCTTGCTTTCCTGCCTGAGCTCCTGACCTGCACTGGTTCCCTGCCTGCGTACCTGTTCCTGACCTTGCCAGACTCCCCTCCCTGCACCCAGCTTTGGCTACATTGGACTGTCTCTACGCTGAGCCTTTGGACCACAGACCGGATTTGGACCTCACTTCTCAGGTAACCCACGGAACCAGCACATTCCCCATCCTTGGTGTATGCAATTGTAGCCTCAATTATGTACAACACCCACATTCTATTTTAGAGACTTACTGAAACACTCTGGGCAGTTGGCATGTAAGATTGTAGTTTGTTTTGAGGATAATGCCATGCTACCAGATCTCTTTTATAAATTGAAGAGATGCAGGGAAGCCTCTGTGTTCTTATCACATGGGATTTCCCTACTGCAAATGAAATTCCTTGTGCAGAATATCTCATTCTCCACTTGAGATCATATTCTTATCTAGTGTTACCCCCATGGCATGTTGCTGGCTGTGTGTGTGTGTTTGTGTTTAAGACACCCACCGTCAGGAGATGGGCTCTGAAACACAAAGCATAAACAACAGGGAAATCTTTCAAGGAGCTTGTTTCTGTGAACACAGCCCAAGGAACATTAAAGGCAAGAAGAGGGATAAAATCGAAGGTGAACAATTTCAAAAGAGAATGCTTCAAAGTCTGTTATGAAATGGCAATGTTCTACCAGCAGACAACTGCAAATATCTCCTAAATCGTTTTCTTTCTTTCTTTTTTTTAAGATGCACTCCGAGTACAGTTTGTTAAGTGGGAGAATTCGATATATAATGAGAACAGCTAACATTTACCGGGGGAAATAACAGCATTCCCTCTTAATAATGTGGAATTTCAGAGAACACTGCCCTGGAGCACTCAGTGCTCTATGAAAAAAGTAATTAATTTGAAATCAGGTTATGCCATGCTACGGTATCGATGGAGAGGACATTCTTTGTTTTGTTGAAATTAATTTAAGCTCAGTACAAAACTGTAGCATATGTAAAGGAACAGAGGAATTACTTTACCTTGTATTACGGCTTAACAACACTCCCGTTTTAACTTTTGCCTACTGGCGATATTGGTTTAAATGAAATGTGATGCAAAAAGTCCACTTTTGGGCCTGAAGCCTTCCTTTTAGGAATTCTAGGTGCCAAACTCGCAAAGGAGCAGAAAAGAATATTTATGTATGTGACCACAGCTGCATGGATGTTATTGGCCCAGAGATGGAAAGAAGATAAAAGTCCCTACCAGAGAGGAATGGCAGATGAAGTTGGACTATGCTGAAATGGCAAAAATGACCGGAAGAATCAGAAATCAGGGAGACCAAAATTTTAATAAGGAATGGGGGAAATTTATAACTTATCTTAAAGACCAGTTAAAATCGTTAGTAGGATTGGAATATCACTTGTACTTTAAGGTTCAATTCTGGACATAACGGAGATGTAAAAGTTTAGGATTATCATATCAAGATGCAAAAGGAAATGATTAACAATAGCACCCACAAAGGGGAGGATGCAAGTCCAGGAGATTCCTTGGAATCTTGTTTTTATGATTTATGTTTGATATATCTGTAAAATTTTAATTTGAAAAAACCACTGCTACCAGCTAACTTTAAAAAAGGTCCACTTTTGGAGCTCTCCATGGTTTGGACTTTTAGAAAGAAAGAAAAACCGCCATGCCCATCCCCACTAAATTGAGCTGGGTCTACGACATGGGGGATGTGGTAGTGTGTACCTAACACTTTGCCCCTCCTCCAAAATTATTTTTAGCCTTGAAGATGTGTGTGTGAGAGAGGGAGAAACTAAGTTTAGGGACACTTGGGTATAAATCCCAACCCAGCTATGAAGTTTAGCATAAGCTGTCTATCTCTCAGCCTAACCTACCTTTCCAAGGTTGTTGTGAAAAGAAAACCAGGGTGGCCAAATACCTATCATTGGTTGCCTTAAGCACCGAAGCAGCATATAAATGTGAAAATATGTTTCACATTTTGTTAGTCCCCAAAATGGAAAACGAGCGAGGTCCAAGCCAAAGATGAATGGCAACTTAAACTGATGGAATATGTGCAGCTTATGTATCTAACCTATAGAATAAGAGAACATTTGTTTAAAGAAGATTGAAAAATGTTTATTGAACATATGGGGGGAAATCATATGCACCTGAAAACGTTGGCAGCATTAAGATAAATCCAACAGTGTAAATAAGTTTTGATGGATGCAATAATGGAATACTGAATGGTTTGGTTTATTTAAAATATGCAGGGATTTATGTTATGCAAAATGAACCAAGGAAGGAGAAGAAGGGAAGTCATTGATATTTTAAGGTTGGTTAAATAAATATTCTAAATTGTAAAACAGAAAATTAGATATATATAAGCATAATCAGTAGCAAGATGAGGCAGACGCACATAATTTGAATGACAATGCCCATCAACTTTTTTTTTGGGGGTGCCCCCCTCAAATATTTTATTTGGGAGGGTGAAGGGACCTTGGCCCCTAGAAGTAGACTCTTTATGTACAAGACATTTACTTTCTCTTTGTTTTCGAGTTCCTGTATGTAATACAGTCATAACTCGGGTTGCGAACGTGATCCGTGTGGGAGGCACGTTCGCAACCCGCAGCGTCGTGTCTGTGCATGTGCATGCAATTTGGCACTTCTGCGCATGCGCGTGATGTCGTTTTGCGTTTCTGCGTGAGTGCCGAAACCCAGAAGTAACCCGTTCCGGTACTTCTGGGTTTGGCGCGGTCCGCAACCCGAAAACGCACAACCCACAGCGTTCGTAACCCAAGGTATGACTGTAGAGTCTCCGCAGGGCTACAGTGAAGGATGAAAATAATCCTGTGGGCGTCAACATCTGAAGACAATGAAACAGCCCAATGAATGTAAAGTGCTGAAGTCTTCACAGTGGCTTAATTATCAACTCCTGTAAATTAAGAGTTCTAGCTAAAGGGATATAACTAATCACAGATACATCTAGAGTCCTGTCAGTGCAGAGAGCTCTGTAAGGTGTGGGATAGCTCACTTGATACAGCACAGGACTCTTAAATCTCAGGGTCATGGGTTTGAGCCCCACATCGGGCAAAAGGTTCCTGCATTGCAGGGGGTTGGACTGGATGACTTGTGGTCCCTTCCAACTCTGCAATTCTACGACCTAAGCGCACAAATCCAGAGAATAGAACCAGGATGTCTGCCTATCTGGAACAGAGATGAGCATCTGCTTCACCTACAGAAGGTGCCATGTTCAATCCCAAGCATTTCCCAGGTGATGCTGGGAAAGAACCCCCCTGGAGAACCACAGTCAGTGTAGAAAATATTGAGCCAAATGGATCAATGGCATGACTTGGGTATAAGGCGGCTTCGCTGTGTTTGCAAAACGGTGGTGGTGACTGCGATGGATTATGCACCGTGCTTTTATAGAAAGCAAAGATTCAAGATAATACACAGGCAGTGTCAAATGTCGAATTATAACGAGAGGAGAGAAAGAGCGGCTGTGTTCACCTAATGAATTCTAAGCGCATATTTGAATGACTCTCGCCTATTATCTCGGGTGTCTTGAAAAGGAAGCCAAATTGCTTTAAGGAAGGGGTGCATATGCTCCAAAGAGCATATGCACCCCTTCCTTAAAGCAATTCTTCAGATAAGTATGAGTATGGTATGATGGTATGAGTTTTCGTGTGCATGCACACGAAAGCTCATACCAAGAACAAACTCAGTTGGTCTCTAAGGTGCTACTGGAAAGAATTTTCTATTTTGTTTCAACTATGGCAGACCAATACGGCTACCCACCTGTAACTCCAAAGTACATTCGATGTGCATTCTCCCCCTCAAAGAACTCTGGGCACTATTGTTTGTCAAAAGTTGCCAGGAACTGTAACTCTGTGAGGAGTAAACTACAGCGCCCAGAATTCCTTGAGGGAAAGAATGCGCTTCGGTTGTACTTCAAAGTACATGTAGACAGCCTTGGTTTGTTTCGAATCATACAAGCCTGTTTGCAAAGGTACAGTGTTCTCCGATGGCAAAGGTTAGGAATGCCTATAGACAAGAAAGCCTCTATCTCACCAAGATTAAGATATTTAATCTTAAAAGCACCATTTGTAAAAGCCAGCTTTTCCATGTTGGGCCATCTTGTTCCTTCACTTTATTTCTCTATTCCTCCATGTTTTTAAAAATACTCAAGACAGAGAGATGGGCTTAAGTTGGGTGGAAAGAAGTGGATGGTGCAAAAAGCCTTACTTATGCTACCTACAAAACAGCCCCCCCCCCAAAAGCTTTATATTATAACTCCTTTTCCCTTCTTTGTCCCCCCCCCCAAAAAAAAGGTCTGCTCAGAAATGCCAAATGCCCTGGGATTGTGTGCTCAACTCAACAACATGTTATTTTAGGACACTAATAGAAGCATCTGGGGATTCTCTCAGGAGGCTTTCCACCGTGGCATTAAAGACAAAACGGACATCCATGTGGAGATGGGAGGTTTAAGTATTCTTTAAGTTGCCACGTTGTCTGGTGGCTGGAGAGTCGTGATGTTGTGTAAACCATGACATAGCCTGACATGGGGGAAAAGAAAGAAAAGTGGAACAGGATCATGCCAATTCACAGAACACGAGATCTCTTCACAATGACATGATTGCTGCCCGGTTCTTCCCTGCAGAGGTTCGCACGGAACAATTTCACTTTATCTTGGATCTCAGACAGAATGGCGATCTTCTGGGCCAGAACCGCTTCAAACTGAGAGGCGTAAAAGTCCATGTCATAGTCTGCATCGTCAGCCATTTTCAGAAAGCCTTTCAGCCACCGGAGAGACTCTTGGTGCTCCTCCACAAGAGCTTTCTCGTCCATCTCTTTCCTCTTCTTCTGGCCTCTCCCCCGGGCAATGAAGGTAACGGTTGCCGGAGAGACCTGGTCCTCATTCTGTACGCAAAACACTTTGAACTCATCCGTCTCGGGCAAACTCTGGACTGTCCAGGGCCTCGTCAAGTCATCCAGCTGAAAGATGGATCTGGGCAAGGCGGGCTGGAGCTGTCGGAAGGCGCTTGGGTCCACTGCCAGCTCTTTCACCCGATTGGCGTACCGCAGTGTGTTGAGTGTGTGCTCACACGACCTCATCCCTGGAGAAATGGTGGCGATCATGCAGGTGCAGGAGTTTTCTCCGATAAAGGAGTCCCTTAAAACCTGGGTCAGTTTACTGGCCCGGAAGGGCGTGTGACCTTTGTTGCGCCCCAAAGCCCTGATGCATTCCTTAAGTGCCAAGAGACTCTTGTTGATCTCTGCACCCTCCAGCCTGGTTTGCCGGTCCGCACTGGAGGTATCCGCACCTCGCTCATTGCCGGCTAAATCAATCAAGGAAAACTTACCATGCAGCCTTCCTCTCCTCTTTAGGATGATCTGGAAAACGGCGTGGCTTCGGGACGAGTGGGCATTTGCTGAGGTCTGGCCAGACGTTCTGCACCGATTCCCTATCTCAATGAGCTTCATCACGTCTTCCACGCTGGCCACTTCCTGCTCCAGGAGACCCACCACCTGGACCTGTTGGTTGCTATCCTCAAGCACCCTCAGCCGCTTCTTCCAGTTCAGTAGGTCATAGACCTTCCCCCAATAGATCTCGAAGAAAGCCCCAAAGACCTGGAGCTCCAGGATTTTGTAAGTGGGCTCCTCCAGCAGGCAGAAGACATCCCGGGCAGTCATAGCATAGATTCCTTTCGAGGAATCCTGCCTCTTGCCAGAGAAGTCACCTCCCATCGTGTGGGTCTTGCCGCTGCCCGTCTGCCCATAGGCAAAGCACGTGGCCATGCCTCCTCTGAAGATGATCTCCACCAGAGGTTGGGCCGTGTGCTTGTAGACACTTTCGTTGGAGGCTTGGTCGTCGAAGGCGTGGTCGAAGCGGAAGGTCTGGTTCTCCAGGTAGCGGGTGAGATCCAGTTTATGCTTAGCTTCGTGCACCATCACCACGTCCGAGCAAGGGATGGTCACCACGTCGACCTCCTTGAGCTCCTCCTCGCGCTGGTTGAGGGGCCTCTTGCGGACGCACACGCAGATTTTGCGCGCGCAGCCGCGGCTGGGCTCCAGGGGGCCCGTTTGGGACAGGAGAGCTGAGCCGCCGTGCTGCAAAGCGGCGCGGTACTGCTCTATCACGGCGATCACATCCGCGTGCGGGTGCGCGCCGCTGGCGCCGCGCCGCGCTCGTCTCTCCATGAACTCCAAGTGTCGCTTCTCTCGCCGCTCGCGCATCCTCTCCACCTCCAGGACGCACGGCGATTTGTGCGCGGGGCTGGGGCTGATCTTGCCCGCCATCCCCGTCGACGGGGGCCTCTTGTTGAAGTCGCGATCCTCACTGTCGCCCCCCGACTTCTCCTTCTGGATGGGGGTCACCACGTAGTTCTGCGGCGGGGTGGGGTGATCCCCTTGATCCGACGGCGTGGGCGCCGAGAGCGCCTCGGGGCTGAGCTCCATCGGTGCCAAATGAGGGTTGAGCGAGAAGGCGAGGCCCAGCTCCACCTTCTTGCCCTTGTTGACTCCTTTCTCGATCCACTCGACGGTCACGCTGCTGGCGTCCTCGTGCAGCGCCGTGACCAACGCCGGGTGGATCCTCCCGTCGCTCCGCTTGATCTCCAAGTAGGTGCCCACGTGGATGGCCCCGAACTGCTTCGCCATGACTGTCCGCGTCTTGAATCGGGGAGAGGAGGCGGTGCCGATCCTCGGCAGGAGCGGGTAGCGGGAGAAGGGGCCGGGCAGGCACGCTGCCGCCCAAGGCAGACAGCCACAGTCATCCAGCGCCTGGTGGTAAAAGGCACCCGTGCGCATGGCCCAGACAGAGCCCCTGCCCGCCTGACCTGCTTGACAGTCATCCTTACCAAATCGTGCGTCATAAGGGCTTCCTCGGGGTAGCTATGGCCGGGGCCCAGGCGTTCAAATTTCCCCACGCCTTTCCACTACACCTCGGAATCGTTCCTGTCCAGGAGTTGTCAAGGGCGCAGGAGAATCAAAATGCAAAAGAGGCGTCGTACAAAGTCCTGTGGGCTCAGTAAGGTAGCATCGTACACACGCTTTCTCTAGATCCGTTTTAATGGGACGCGTTTCCCCAGCTGACGTTTCCATTCTAAAGCGCATTGCTAAGCCCTCTTCCTTTCTGAATAACTGCCTCTTTGGATTTTATGCCTCACTTCTTCTTCTTCTTCTTCTTCTTCTTCGTGGTTTTATATTCTTTGTGGTTTAAATCTTTATTTTATTCCATGTACTGCCCTCAGATCCCCAAGTATAGGGCGGTATATAAATTCAATAAATTATTATTATTATTATTATTATTATTATTATTATTATTATTATTATAGACCTTAGTGCAGCTGTAGGAAATCAGCGCCCCTCCTGGTGCTTCTAGACTCCAACTCCTACCAGCCCCAGCCAGCAGCGATGGTGACAATTGTGTCCAGCAACATGTGGGGACATAGGAGCCAACTGCTGGGGCCCGAGGTCCCTTCGCCTCCGCCAATAAAATATTTGAGGGGGGCATGCTCCCCTCAAGTTGATGGGCATTGCCATTCAAATGGTGTGGGTGCACCCCATCATGTGGGGTGGGGCTTACCTGGGGCCCCCAATATTTTATTCAAGTTGGCACCCCTGTGTGGGGAGGTTTCCCATCTTTGCTTTACATAGTTGCAGTAGTTTTATGGCAATGGAAGGCAGTGCATGTGTGTGGGTTGCAGGTGTGTAAAATCCTAGCAGATATTAACAAACCAAGCATTGGACCCTTCAATCTCTCACAATGCTAGCAAAAATAAATAACTATATAAATAAAGGATCTACCCACGGGATACTGACCCAAAACCCCTGCAAAAACACTATGCAACAGAACAAATTATCATTATTCCCCCTTTTTCTCTCCCCTCTCTCTTTTCCTCCAACCACATAATGCATATGACAACTCTGGGCTCTGCTACATTAGTGTGTGTGTTTTTAAGCATTTTAAATGCGTTATGACACTGACACTAAATGGCACTGGAGAGTTCTATCCTTCGGCAACGAGATTTATTTTCTCTCTTTTTTGAAATAATTTTTATTTGATTTTACAAGTTACAAAGTTATAGCAGTACAAAATACATATCCATATTTAGAGATTTCTCCAAATCTCCTCCCACCTTCCCCTCCATGAGTCCTATTATAAATCTTTCAATTGCATATTATTTCATCATCCAAATTTTAAGTCTGTCCATTTTATCAACAATATCTTCTACATCAGTGTTTTTCAACCACTGTTCCGCGGCACACTAGTGTGCTGCGAGATGTTGCTTGGTGTGCCGTGGGAAAAATTGAAAAATTACTTTATATATAGTCAATATAGGCACAGAGTTAATTTTTTTAACATTTTCTAATGGTGGTGTGCCTCGTGATTTTTTTCATGAAACAAGTGTGCCTTTGCCCAAAAAATGTTGAAAAACACTGTTCTACATTACAAGTGTTATTGCAATCCTGCTAATGTTTTCATCTGCTTATAGTGGTCGCTCAAGTAAATTATAACCCCCCCCCCAAAAAAAATAATAATAATTCTTTATTGAAGTTTTGGTCTTCTTGGTTCCTGAGCTTTCTGGTCATTTTTGCCATTTCGGCATAGTCCAACAGTTTAGTTTGCTATTCTTCTCTGGTAGGGACTTTGTGTTCTTTCCATCTCTGCGCTAGTAGCAGGGCTGTCTTAAGGAGATCGGCCGCTGTGGCACAGTGATCCCTCTGGCGCCCCGGTGTACCGCCTCTCCGCTGCCTCCCTCTCGCGCTTGCCGCCCCTCGGGAGGGGGGGTGGGCGAGCAGGGGATGAGGGGCGTGGCGCTGGAGCAGCGCGGGGCTCTGCGCACCCTTCCAGTGCTCCTGGGACGGGAGGCGAGGGCAGCCGGCTCGCAGCCCGCCGGGGACCGGCAGCAGCTGTGCTGCCGGCGTGCGAGCGCCCGGCCAACAGCCCGCCCTTGGGGGCGGGTTGGGGGGGGGCGGCTGGTATGCTGGTGGGCTTGATCCTTCTGGCGCCCCCATGCGTCCGGGGCGTCCGGGGGAGAGCGCTGGCTGGGCAATCACCCCGCCGCCCGTGGGGACGGGGGGGAGGCCGCGCTACTCCCCCCTGCTCGCTGCGCTCGAAGATGGGGCTGTGCTGCCGGCGCGTGAGCGCCCGCCCACCCACCCACCCATGGGGTCGGGTTGGGGAGGGGGCGCCCGGTATGCCGGCGGGCTCGCGGGGGCGCCCCTGGGGGCCCGGCGCCCTGGTGCGCCGCGCCACCAGCCCAAATGGATGAGACGGCCCTGGCTAGTAGCATCCTTGTGGCTGTTGTTGTGTACATGAAAAGTCTTTTTTGTTCCTTTGGTATGTTGGTACCTACAACTCCTAATAAAAATGCTTCTGGTTTTTTAGGATGTTTCTTTTTATCCTTCACTTCATTGACTCAAAAGCGTTTGTGCTGATAATAAATTATATATGAAAAAGTCAAAAGGATGCATAGCATTGCACTGAAAATATGACCTTTAAAGCTGGTCAGACTAATTGCATAAAATATTGTCTATGTGGCTTTGGCTGGGATCATATTCTGGAGTCACAATAAGGCTGTATTCCCCACCCACCCCGGCAGTGAACCCCTGTTCATTTCAACAATTCCATTTGTTGTTGTTCAGTCGTGTCCGACTCTTCGTGACCCCATGGACCAGAGCACGCCAGGCACCCCTATCTTCCACTGCCTCCCGCAGTTTGGCCAAACTCATGCTAGTTGCTTCGAGAACACTGCCCAACCATCTGCTTGGCAGGGGGTTGGACTGGATGGCCCTTGTGATCTCTTCCAACTCTATGATTCTATGATTCTATGATCTCATCCTCTGTCGTCCCCTTCTCCTTGTGCCCTCCATCTTTCCCAACATCAGGGTCTTTTCTAGGGAGTCTTCTCTTCTCATGAGGTGGCCAAACTCCATACTGGGTATAAATTCAACGGGAATTTTTTCCTAGCACTACGTTCCCAATCTATACCTGTTGAATTTGTCTGACATGCAGCTCTTAACACAGAAGCCATGCCAGAAATATAAGTAATAAATCTCATTAGCAGATGGAGAGGAACATCTTCCTATGGAGACACAAAAGGGACAAGATGCATTTATTTTTGCTCCCTTTCTTCTACTTAACTTCTTCACATTTCTAACTGATGTTTCCATTTTTCCCAGGAGAACTCCGCTTAGGTGGAAGTGTGTGCTTTCTGGGACACAAAGCTGATGAAATGAGTGGTGTAATTGTGTTTACTTTGTGGGGATTTAAGATCAGTTCACAGCTCTATAGGAGCTGGAAGAGAGTGATGGGGCAACTGACTGCGGCTGCATTATATGTCTGCCTTGAAAGTTATGTTCAGCTTCTCGTTTACAGAATTGCACTCCCAGTTGTGAGCCTTAACCAAAAACCAAAAAAAACAAACCTCAGCTATCATATCTAAAAGGTCAGAATTCATTGGATTGACAGGCTGAAATCCCAAAAAGGGAGACATTAGAAAATGGGTCTTAAGGCTGCAATGCTATGCATGTTTATCCAACACTCTCCTTGAAATCAGTGAGGCTTATTGCCAACTAAATGTAGTTAAGGTGTTCGTGGCAACATTGATTTTCTTTTAAGACTGAAGAGTTCTCCTAGAATCTCTCCAGTGCATCACAGAGCTTTCATTCATTGCTTGTAGAACAGGTATGTTGAGATAAGACCCCCCCTCCCCGACATCTGTTTTTACAGACAAGCTCTACAGCAGTTTCCCAAATTTGGGTCACTAGGTGTTGTTGTTTTTTGACTACAGTTCCCATCATCCCTGACCTTTCTAGCTAGGGATGACGGGAGTTGTAGTCCAAAAATAGGTGGAGACCCAAGTTTGGGAAACATTGCTCTAGAGCTTTGTCAGGAGCCAGTATATTGTAGTGGTTAGAGTGTCAGACTATGGCTGTGGAGACCCAGATTCAAATCCTCACCCAGTCATGAAGCCCACCTTGAGTTAGTCACTTGCCTTATGATGGGGGAAGGTATAAGAACAATGTGTGCTATTGGAGCTTCTTGGAGGAATGTGAAATGGTTAAAGGGACCCCTGACCATCAGGTCCTGTCGTGTCCGACTCTGGGGTTGCAGTGCTCATCTCACTCTATAGGCTGAGGGAGCTGGCGTTGTCCGCAGACAGCTTCCGGGTCATGTGGCCAGCATGACAAAGCCGCTTCTGGCGAACCAGAGCAGCGCATGGAAACGCCGTTTACCTTCCCGCTGGAGCAGTCCCTATTTATCTACTTGCACTTTGACGTGCTTTCGAAGTGCTAGGTGGGCAGGAGCTGGGACCGAGCTCACCCCGTGGCAGGGATTCAAACTGCCGACCTTCTGATCAGCAAGCCCTAGGCTCTGTGGTTTAACCCACAGTGCCACCTGGGTCCCTGTGAAATGGTTAGATTCGCAATAAATAAATACTATAGCACATGATGCTTGCCATGCAGTGCCAAATCTCAATGGTAGAGCACATGGACATACCCTCCAACGAAAATAGGGGTGCCTTATTCCGTTGTTGTTGTTGTTGTTTGTTGTTGTTGTTATACCCTGCCCATCTGACTGGGTTGCCCCAGTCACTCTGGGCAGCTTCCAACATATACATATATTTATAAATATAACATTAAACATTTTATAATTTTTTAAAATACTTCTGCATACAAGGCTGCCTTCAGATGTCTTCTAGAGGTTGTATAGTTACTTATCTCCTTGGCTCGGGGGTCACATAACTCCATACCCTCCAGCATTTCTCTGATGAAAATAGGGACTTCCTAAGGGGAACCGGGACATTCTGGGATCAAATCAGAAACCAGAATGGCTTTTGTAAATTTGGGACTTCCTCTGGAAAATAGGGACACTTGGAAGGTCTGCATGCATTGGCTACAAGAGACCCCCAGGTTCAGTCATCAACAACTGCCACTACCCTCAGCTCAGGAACCCTCATGCTGAATTTGGCAACAATATCTCGAGAGGCAGCCAAACCTATGGAGAACACGTGGATGTACAGATGGACAAGCCACTTTGCAAACTATATAGCAGATAGATACACAGCCTGGCAAAGCCTATCTCACTTTTATCCAACACTGAGACGTTAACATTTTAATATTCAGGAACCATTATTATTTCTCTCAGTCTGAAAATTGCAGACATTACATTAAAGGTAGCCGATATACATGTATTTAATAAATTAAGAGACGGAATGGAAGTGTGATTAATTGAAAGTGCTCAGTGGTGTATTTTATTCAAAACCACTGCTTTAACACAAGTGCTTTGTGAGAGATTCACTACTGGACAAATGAGGTACGCTTGCTTATCTGTTTATTCTGTATTGATAAGATTATGAATTGTAGCGGCATGCTGAGCGACGTCCACATTTGCATAAATTAAGTCACTTCCTTTTTTATTATTTTGAAAGCTAAGTAAGTGTATGAAATGCATTCAGGAGAATTCATTTGCATCACAAGGGGCAGTGGAAACTTGAGAGAGCCTGGGTGGTTTCATAAAAGGACATTCACTGATCTCTTTGTTCTTAAGTCTCCAGTTCCCATCTTGCATGCTTTTGGAATATCCGTTGCCACAATTCACCAGGGCCACGCTACCTGGCTGTACGCGAGAGAGGGATGAGGCCATGTCAATTTGCCTGGGTGGAATCAACCGTCCTTGGGCAACTAAGGGAAAGATGAGGCTGTGAGGTCAACTCAACAGGCCTGGTTGGAATCAATTCCAGTTTGTCATTGGAAGGAGAGATGATACAATGTGTGGTGTAGTGGTTAAGAGTGGTAGACTCGTAATCTGGTGAACCGGGTTCGATTCCCTGATCCTCCACATGCAGCTGCTGGGTGACCTTGGGCTAGTCATACTTCTCTGAAGTCTCTCAGCCTCACTCACCTCACAGAGTGTTTGTTGTGGGGGAGGAAGGGAAAGGAGATTGTTAGCTGCTTTGAGACTCCTTAGGGTAGTGATAAAGCGGGATATAAAATCCAAAATCCAAACCCCCTTCAGTTGACATGGTTGGATTTAGATGTCATTTGGCAGCTGAGGGAGAAACCAGACAGTGAGACGCCCTAATTGTAATCAACTCCCATATTGCAATGGAGTCTTGAGACAAGAAGTCCTCTATTCTGACTGGAACTAACTGCCTTTGGCTCCCTCTGCCCACTCTCTCTCTCTCTCTCTCTCTCTCTCTCTCTATATATATATATATATATATATGGTAAAGGACCCCTGGGCAGTTAAGTCCAGTCAAAGGCAACTATAGGGTTGGAGTGCTCATCTTGCTTTCAGGCCGAGGGAACCAACATTTGTCCACAAATAGCTTTCTGGGTCATGTGGCCAGCATGACTAAACCGCTTCTGGCACAACGGGACACCATGACAGAAACCAGAGCATACGGAAATGTCATTTACCTTCCTGCCCCAGCAGTACCTAGTTATCTACTTGCACTGGCGTGCTTTCGAACTGCTAGGTTGGCAGGAGCTGGGACAGAGCAGCAGGAGCTCATCCCGTCATGGGGATTCAAACTGCTGAACTTCTGATCGGCAAGCCCAAGAGGCTCAGTGGTTTAGACCACAGCGCCACCTGTGTCATTATATAGCTGCATGTAAACACTGAAACTTGAATTCATTTATTTTCTTCTTGCTTCCCCCATTCCTTTTCTTCCCCTTTTCAGGTACCTCATACCCTCCGACATTTATCCGATGAAAATAGGGATGTCCTATTCCATCATTATTATTCCAGTCTGACAGGGTTACCCCAGCCACTCTGAGTGTCTTCCAGCATATATAGAAACACAACAAAACATAAAATGTTAAAAAAAACCCTTCCTTATACAGGGCTGCCTTCAGATGTCTTCTAAAGATTGTATAGTTACTTATCTCCTTCGCTTGGGGGTCGCATAACTCTATAGCAGGCACAGGCAAATTCCGGCCCTCCAGATGTTTGGTACTACAATTCCCATCATCCCTGACCACTGGTCCTGTTAGCTAGGGATGATGGGAATTGTAGTCCCAAACATCTGGAGGGCCGGAGTTTGACTATGCCTTCTCTATACCCTCCAACATTTCTCTGATGAAAATAGAGAGATCCTAAGGAAAAGCGAGACATTCTGGGATAAAATCAGAAACCGGGACGGCTTCTGTAAATCCAGGACTGTCCCAGGAAGATAGGGACATTTGGAGGGTCTGCTCCCTCTCTTAGATTGTAAACCATTATTTTATATCGCTAAGTGTGATATAAAGGCAGAAAATAAGGAAATACATAACTGCATAATTCACAAAATACCTGGATGGTCACATGTGGCAGCATAAACAGAACTTTGGCTCCTTTTTCAAATTGGTGTAAAGCAGCGATAGTCAGTGTAGAGTCCTTCAAAAGTTGTGGACTAAAGTTCCCATCCCTGGCTATGGTGGCTGGGGTGATGGGAGTTGTAGTTCAAAACATCAGGCGGGCATCTGGTGATCTGGTGTAAAGCTTACCATTGACTGCTACAAAGCCTGGACTTTATCTCAAACTTCTGATTCTTGCAAGTTGGTCCTAATATGATGAGTAAGGACATGTCGGGCAGAAATTCAACAGGTATAGTTTGGCAATTCTTCCCAGGATAGTTTCTCCCTGCTCCCAATGAGATATGTCAATTCATTTCACATCCCCTTGTTTTTTGACATTAATCTGCTTGCCTAATGGGACAGTTTATCAGGGGTTTTTGTTGTTGTTGTTTTGCTACTGGATATTATTATATTGTAAGATAGCCAAGCACAGCTGGTGACCTGCCAACCACATATGGCAACCCACCAGGGGCTTGATACACCTCCTGTTTGTGCGGCCTGCCTGGGACTCCCAAAGCAGAGGGGTAATGAAGCCCCTGGCAAGCCATACTGCATTGGCAGGTGTGCTGCAGTCAGCTTGATGGATCACAGGTTGTGTAGGCCTGCTGTAAGACTTCCTAAATATGGATAGACTATTACTGATTGCATTTCACGGTGCTGGCTCTTCTTCAGTTATTGAGCTTGGGGTATATATGTGCACACTTGTGCACGGGGCAGAGAAGGTTGCTCTTTTATGGAGTTGTATCCTGTTACACACTCTCCAACATTTCTCCAATGAAAATAGGGAAGTCCTATTCAGTAGTGAGAGCTGGACCATAAAGAAGGCTGATCGCCGCAGAATTGATGCTTTTGAATTATGGTGCTGGAGGAGACTCTTGAGAGTCCCATGGACTGCAAGAAGATCAAACCTATTCATTCTTAAGGAAGTCAGCCCTGAGTGCTCACTGGAAGGACAGATCCTGAAGCTGAGGCTCCCATACTTTGGCCACCTCATGAGAAGAGAAGACTCCCTGGAAAAGACCCTGATGTTGGGAAAGATGGAAGGCACAAGGAGAAGGGGACGACAGAGGGCGAGATGGTTGGACAGTGTTCTCGAAGCTACCAACATGAGTCTGACCAAACTGCGGGAGGCAATGGAAGACAGGAGTGCCTGGCATGCTCTGGGCCATGGGGTCATGAGGAGTCGGACACGACTAAATGACTAAACAACAAAATACAGTAGTAGTAGTAGTAGTAGTAGTAGTAGTAGTAGTAGTAGTATAGTAGTAGTAATTTTACTATTTATACCCTGCCCATCTTACTGGGTTGCCCCAGCCACTCTGGGTGGCTTCCAACATATTTAAATATAACATTTTAAAACTTCCCTATACAGTGGTACCTCGGCTTTCGAACGCCTTGGAAGTCAAACGGTCTTCCAGAACAGATTACATTCAAAAACGGAGGTGCCACTGTACAGGGTTGCCTTCAGATGGCTAGGAGGTTGCATAACTCAATACCCTCCAACATTTTTCTGATGAAAATAGGGACATTCCATTCCATAATGATAATTTTATGATTTATACACCACACATCTCACTTGGTTGCCCCAGTCACTCTGGGCAGCTTCCAACATATATAAAAACATAATAAAACATTAAACATTGCCTTCAGACAGCTCAGGGCGTGGATAACTCCATACCCTCCAAAATTTATCTAATGAAAATAGGGACATCCTAAGGAAAAGCAGGACATTCCAGGATCGAATAAGAAACTGGGATGGCTTGTCTAAATCAGGGATGTCCCTTGAAAATAGGGACATTTGGGGGCCTGGGACCAAAATATGAGCTCCAAAGATTGTTCCTACATTAGATTCTTCTGCCTCCAGGTATTAATTTTTGAGTGACCTTTATGGCGTCTATTGTAAAATTCCAGTGGTTTTCTAAATAGCAATTGTAATCTCTCCAAAGGAAAACCTAAAATTGCCTGCTTGTAGAGCATTGGGTTACATTGAAGCCTAGCAGCTATTGAGTTCATTTGTCTCCTCCTCTTGCATGGCTGAAAAGTTGATCTTGAAGACTGATGTCTAATGGGAAAAAGAATATATTGCTTGCAGTTTCCCAAAACACCGCAGAATTCTCATCTGTCACTGGTTTCAAATTCTCATTGCAATAAAAGAGAGGGCAGACCTTTCTTCTTACTAATATAGGACTCTTAGGTTGTTGTGTTGCTGGAGATATGTGTGTGTACACACTACACAGAAATTTTGCAATTTTCAGGGATTTGCTCCCACTCCTAAAACCAGGGAGAAAACACACACAAAAATGTTGTTGTTGTTTTTTAAAAAAATTACTGAACACACCCCAAGTTTGCTACAAGGTTATATTACAACTCACTAAGAGATGGGTTGTTTTTCTCATTCTCTATTTTTTTAAAACAACAACAACAAAACAACACTATTCTTACTGTTTTGTTTGTTATTATTTACAGGAAGGTAGCCCTGTTGGTCTGCCGTAGTCAAAACAAAATAAAAAATAAATTCCTTCCAGTAGCACCTTAGAGACCAACTCAGTTTGTTCTTGGTATGAGCTTTCGTGTGCATGCACATTTCTTCAGATACGTTATTTGTTTGTTATTACGGTATGTTAAGCACTTTTGTATGCTTATACTGTAAACCACCTTGTGATCCTATTATTTATTAAATAATAATAAAAGAATTGATCAAATTTATTCATGTATGCGACTACAATGGCAAGGATGTTATTTCCAAAAATGGAAAGAAGCAGAAGTCCCAACTAAGGAAGAATGGATACAAAAACTTATGGAATATGCAGAAATGGTGATACTTACCAGAAAAATAATAAATCAAGACAACAAACTTTTTATAAAAATATGGAAATTGTTTATTGAATATGTACAAATAAATTGAAAACAGATAAGGGCATTGGCAGGATTGTTGTAATAACTCACATAAGGGAAAATAATTAAAGTACCCTGGATAAATAAAAGAATAAGTTAATTTAGATTATGCAGGAAATGATAAATATAAATTTAAGGAACTGCAAAAAGAGGAGGAAGTAAGTCGAGTTTTGAAATGTTGAAATGACTGTGAAACTATTTAAATGTATATAACTGAAAATAACAACATTAAAATTAAAATTGAACAACACAACTTAAAATATAACAAGAATGTGCAGTATACATATCACCGCAAACTGAACTTAGCATGCTACCTGCCCTTGAAGCCTGCTGATTTCTAAAAGCCTTTTCCTGGCTTAGATACAGGTATAAAAGGTAAAGGGACCTCTGACCTTTAGGTCCAGTCGTGTCCGACTCTGGGGTTGCGGTGCTCATCTCACGTTACTGGCCGAGGAAGCCGGCGTACAGCTTCCGGGTCATGTGGCCAGCATGACAAAGCCACTTCTGGTGAACCAGAGCAGCACACGGAAACACCATTTACCTTCCCGCCGGAGCGGTACCTATTTATCTACTTGCACTTCGTGATTTCGAACTGCTAGGTGGGCAGGAGCAGGGACCGAGCAACGGGAGCTCACCCCGTCAAGGGGATTCGAACCGCCGACCTTCTGATCAGCAAGCCCTAGGCTCTGTGTTTTAAGCTTTCACTGCTAAATTTCTTTTGTATTGGCTGATGTTCATGGGTGCAAAGCCAGGGGGCAGGAGCAGGAAATGGCTACCCTACTGTTTTAAAAAAGGACTAATTGTATGTGCCGGCTCATGAGGGCGGTCAGTCCTGCTCTTGCTTTCTCTGTGGAATTTGCATAGGGCTATTTTATTATGGTCTTGGTGAAAACATCCAAGCCAGTGAGCTACAGCCCGATAATTTATACCTGACACATTAAGCAGCACTCGGCTTTCAGCCTTATTCTAACAATGCTCTCTGAGTGAATAATTGCCCTCTAACTCACACCCTGGAGTATCTTGTTGCTCGTACATCAAGTTCCTATCTAATGGTGGCAGTAAACAGACATGATTTTCTGCACAAGAGAAAATAAGGGGCAAATGTATCAAAATACAGAATGATAAAATTGTAGAGCTGGAAGGGACCTTGAGGGCCATCTAGTTCAATTTCTTGAAACGCAAGAATCTCAACTAAAGCATCCTTGACAGGTGGCCACTCAACCTCTGCTTAAAAACCTACAATGAAGGAGAATCCATCACCTTCTAAAGGAGTCTGTTCCTGTCAGAAAGTCCCTCCTGATGTTTAGTTGGAATCTCCTTTCTTGAAGCAATTGGTTTGAATCCTACCCTCTGGAGCAGGAGAAAACAAGCTTGCTCCATCCTCCATGTGACAGCCTTTGAGATATCTGAAGATGGCTATCATACCTCCTCTCAGTCTCCTCTTTTCCAGGCTAAACATACCCAACACTTCAAGTGTTCCTCATAAGGCTTGGTTTCCAGATTCTTTATCATCTTGGTCACCCTCCTCTGCATACATTCCAGCTTGTCAACATCCTTCTTAAATTGTGGCACCCAGAACTGGACACAGTAATCTAGCTGTGGTTTGACCAACGCAGAACAGAACAGGACTATTCCTGCTTGGTTTGACCCTGCCTTCTACCAACCTTGTCCAGTCTGGGGCCCTCCAGATCCTTTGAACTACAACTCCCATCAACCCTGTCCACCTTGCCCAGTGATCAGGGATGATAAGAGTTGTAGTTCAAAGTATCTGGGGGGCTCCAGACTGGACAAGGTTGGTAGAAGGCAGGATCGAACCAAAGTTCTCTCCCATGCCTTAGGTCTTACTGGCCCCCAGTATCTGTAAGAGATGAGTTACAGGTAGGTCTGCCATAGTCAAAATAAAATAAAATAATCCTTCCAGTAGCACCTTAGAGACCAACTAAGTTTGTTCTTGGTATGAGCTTTTGTGTGCATGCACATGAAAGCTCATACCAAGAACAAACTTAGTTGCTCTTTAAGGTGCTACTGGAAGGGTTTATTTATTTATTTTGTTTTGTAAGAGATGAAATTATTATTATTTTTTAGAGGCTGAAAATTGGAATAGCTTTCATAATCCCACCCCACCCCTTTTTCTTCATTTTGGGAAACCTTTTTTTCTTTTCTTTTTAAGAATTATCTTCTCTCTCCAGTACTCCTCCTGCTAAGAACAAGGACAAAGTTGCCTCCCAATTAAATGCTAATCTTGAGTCTCGGTGATTGATTTTAATGCTTCCGTGAACAACACACGCAGTGCTTCCAAGTCTGGATAAAAAATGGAAGGGGCTATCATTAATCCTCAAGCCTCGGTATGTAATTCAAACACTCTTTAAAATTGATAAATTCCTTTAGCTGTGCAGCTTTTCATGGGAAGTTTTATCCGGAGAGCCCTCGCCTGCATCAGTGCCCCCTAGTTTTTATTTATTTCGGAAATATTTGAACCGTGGCCAGTTGGGCCTTGACTGGGATTGCTTAACCCACTAGCGGTTCCAGGAAATAAGAAGATGTAAGGTCAGTGTCAGAGTGCAAGCCTTGAATGCAAAAGGTCCCAGGTTAAATCACAGGCATCTCCTGATAGGTCTAGGAATGTTCCCTGCTTGAAACTCTGCAATGCACCTGACAATTTGAGACCACTCGCTTATTTAGTTCCTGGGTTTATATAGGTAAAGGACCCCTGGATGGTTAAGTCCAGTCAAAGGCTGCTATGGGGTGCAGCGCTCATCTTGCTTGACAGACTGAGGGAGCCAGCGTTTTTCCACAGAAAGCTTTCCAGGTCATGTGGTCAGCATGACTTAACTGCTTCTGGTGCAACAGAACATCATGGCGGAAACCAGAGCGCATGGAAATGCCGTTTACCTTCCCGTCACAGCGGTACCTATTTATCTACTTGCACTGGTGTGCTTTTGAACTGCTAGGTTGGCAGGAGCTGGGACAGAGCGACAGGAGCTCACCCCGTCGCAGGGATTCGAACCGCTGACCTTCTGAGTGGCAAGCCCAAGAGGCTCAGTGGTTTAGACCACAGCACTACCCGCGTATACAGACACCTCCTAACCAGAGTCCTCTGGGTGGCTCAAAAAAGAAAGCAACCCCCCCCCCACACACACACACCCAAACCCCTATTAATGTACTGTAGGGATGAGGAACATTTCCAACCTGAGGGCAATAGTCCCTTATGGAGGTCACATGCCCATGGATGGCAGAGCTGGGTGATATCTCTTTTCCAATATTGTAATATACCGCCAGCTAAACTTTGCAATATGGCGGTATATTACGAAAGGTGGCAGGGAGGAAGAAGGCAGTTGCTGGCCATGGAGAGGATTGACATCACTGTGCGCACCTCCTGCCTCTTCCTGTCAAGGCCAAGTGGGCGGTGCTCTTGCAAGTGGAGTGCATCAGCCGGGGCACTGCATGGCAGGGTACCGTAGAGCTGCTGACCCTGGTCCTGTGAGGCAAGGGGTGAAGTTTCCTCCTCCTCCAGCACCTGGCACACAGAGGAAGGAACCCTGGCTCTGCTTGGCACAGGGCAAAGCCCCCACCACCTCTAGCACCTGGCGTCTGGAGGAAGGAGTGCCAGCTTCCTGATGGTGAAATTGTTCTCTCTCAGGCATGCGTTCAGAAATTTGGGGCCATGTGTGGGGCGCTAATCGGCAGAGGGTAGCACAGATTCCACTTATGCATCCACCTCTAATCCTCCTGAGTTCAAAGCTTCTGGAGGCTTAAAAATTGGAAATGAAGCATTGTCCAGACCCATCAGATATTATTCAGAGTTTACTTTCAGAACTTTCTTCAAAAAATAGAAAAGCATCAACGATACATCCAAAATATCCATGCAATGCCTTGTGCTGTCCAGCAAGGCTCAGTATCTTAGAAAGAAAATAAACTTATAATGACAAACATAGCGCTCTCTCTCTCTCTCTCTCTCTCTCTCTCTCTCTCTCTCCCCATTGGCTCCATCCCAACCCCTTTAGATTGGAGCTGTTTTCCTGGAAAGCTTCATTTACATCCTCCTTCCAGGGAGTTTGGGAACAAACTAGCCACCACCTTTCCAGGACGGCGAATTTGCAATTCATTACTTCTCACATGATCTAAGGTTAAACACTCACGTGTTAGCTGCTAGAGAACAACCCTCTGTTAATTATCAAACAGATAAAGCTCAGAGAGAGCTCTTCTTGCTGTTCTTTAGCTTCAGTGGAATCTTCCAATAAATCTTCATTTCAGTATGAATTAAACCAATTATACTTAACAACTAGCCTATTAACCCCGAGCAGGGATCTGTATCAAGACCTCCTAAGCTGAAGACCAACACTCTATTAAGAACATAAGAGCTTTGCTGGCCCATAGAGTAAAGCTTTCTCACAATGGCTAACCAGATAACTATAGGAAGCCTATAAGTAATTCTTTGCACCACAAAGTAATTCTTTGCACCAGGGTTCTGCTGCAGCACACACCAGTATTTGTAGATTTGGGCTGGTGAATCTATTTTCAAAGCGCATGATGTTCACTCCTCATGATCTTTATGAACAGGAGTTGAGAGGTTCTTAGTGTTTCCTGCTCTTGGATAAAGGTCATAATTTACTAAGGGAAGCTGCTTGGTTACCCCGCATTATAAACAGAGTGGTTATAAACTAGCCCTCTGGAAAGATTGGTGACTGCACTGTAGCGTTAATGTACGTTCTCATAACAGTGTAGTAAATAACTCATTTCATCACGGCAGCTCGGAGGGCCCACAAACAGGGGCATTTGAATGTTCCCTAGATTATTCCTAACTCTTGTATATTGGACAATAAAAGAAATTGCTTTCTTGTGTTTCTTCTCCCCGCCCCTTGTGTGTACCTGCTTGCAAAACCATCTCATACATAATGCAGTGCAATAAAACGCAGAGCCTAATGGCTGTTTTGCCTTTACCCCAATGTGTAAATAGCAGCAGAAACCCATTACTCACAATGTAGCCTTCAAACAACAATCTGAGCTCGACAAACTTTAAATAATTTGAAGGGACGCTGGAAACTGATGTTTCCTTGGAGCATCTTTTAAGATGCTCATCAAACAACTCTCTCCCTCACCCCCACCCCCAGCTCAAACGCCAAGAGAAATTGACGATTTTCCTTAAAGGTAAAGCTGCTCTGATTTGAAATGGCATATAAGGAAGCTGTTCGGCGCTTTCTTTCGGAAAACACCCTGTAATTTCACAATTCCCATAGAGGCATTGATTTATTTGCTTGGACCAATTTGTGCTGATCCGTTAAGTGATGTTTAAACGACAAATGCAATAGATGTTATAGCTGAACCTTGATTGTGTATATTTCCTGGATCATATCCAGATCCCTGTTGCCTTATATAAAAAGTCCCTTGATTTATCAGAGTCTAAGCTAGCATTTGGTATCTCGTCTGAAAAGTGAAATATAAATAGTATGTCTATAGTATGGTATGATTATTGGAATGTTTCTGAATGTCCTCTAAGACATTGAAGGAAGGATACTGGAAAGTTTGAGGACATTTGTGAAAAAACAGTTCTTCTGGTTTCTAAGTCACCTCCCCCCCCCCACCTCCCCAATTTCAAGCATTTATGTGCTCTGCTGTCACTGCAAGACCTAAAGCAGTAATAAAAACAACGGACACAAAACAAAACTCAAGTCTTGCTTTCCTTTTTTTAAAACAACAACAACAGCTGCAGTTTGCATACATGCACACAGCACTGCAAACCAGCATTAAAGCAGCAGCGATTAGAAATAAAATTGGCACAAACGATTCCTGACATCAGTTGACTGCGTAAGGTGAAAGTGACCCCGCAAAACAGCGTCTATAGCAGCATTGGGTACTTCAACTGAAGCTGCAATAAGTGCAGAGTTAAGATCACTCCAAAGTCGAGCATAACCAATCCCATGCCATGGCACACACTCCCCATTTGAATGGCAATGCCCAACAACTTTGGGTGAGCCTGGTCATTATATCTGATCTACAGAGACCGACACTGGTTCTCTGGAGTTTTAAAAAGGTAAAGGTAAAGGATCCATGGCAGCTAAGTCCAGTCGCAAACGACTCTGGGGTTGCGGCACTCATATTGCTTTACCGGCCGAGGGAGCCACTGTTTGTCCGCATAAGTTTTTCTGGGTCATGTGGCCAGCATGACTAAGCCGCTTCTGGCAAAACCAGAGCAGCACACGGAAACGCCATTTACCTTCCCGCCGGAGAGGTACCTATTTATCTACCTGCACTTTGACGTGCTTTCAAAGTGCCAAGTTGGCAGGAGCTGGGACCAAGCAACGGGAGCTCACCCTGTCGCGGGGATTTGAACCGCCGACCTTCTGATTGGCAAGCCCTAGGCTCAGTGGTTTATTTCCCAGCCCTACCAGAAGATGCTGAGCCTGGCTAGCTCAGCTGGTTAGAGCGTAGTGCTAATAATACCAAGGTTGCAGGTTCGATCCCAATATGGGACAGCTGCATATCCCTGCATTGCAGGGGGTTGGACTAGATGATCCTCAGGGTCCCTTCCAACTCTATGATTCTATGATTCCAGGATTCTAAGACTGCACTTGGGTCCTCCTGCATGTGAGCTATGAACTCCACCACTAAACTACAGCCTTTCCTTAAGTTTGATTCATTTCAGATAAACCAACGAGGAATATATAGCTTAAGCAGAGATGGAAACTCCTTCCAAAAGCAGCAATAGGGATCGAAGCAACCAATGCTCTTGCCATAGAGTCAAGAGTGAAAGGCAGTCTACCAATTAAAAGTAAGCGACAAAGGATTGTGTGCTACATTAGCCCCCCTTCACTAATATTTATAGCATTTCAAGTTATTAGCTTTTTAATTAACACTGAAAGATCCAAAAGCACCTAATTGTATTCCACAGTAATTATAGTAACAAATGACAGGCGCAGAAATTAAAACTCGGTTGCTCTAATATTTCTATTTAAGGATGTGCACACACAGTAGATGGCCTGCTATTAAATGTCCCAACTGTGATGTTTTTCAACTGAATGGGAAGGAGGCATGTTCATGGCATGCCGTTAAGTGTTTGTGCATTCATCTGGGTTTGCGCCGCGAGAGCAGATGGTGTGCCAAAAGCATTACAAAGAGAACGCAAGTCCGTTTGCAAAAAAAGAGAAGAGAAAAAAGCAGCTCCCTTCAACACTAATATGTTTACTGAATTATTTAGCACGTACACATTAGACTTCAGTATTGTATTAGGGCTCGAAAGGCAAAGAGCCAAGTTTTCTCCGCTGTTTAGGAGAGAAGATAGAAAAGGTGGCCTATTTGCCTTTGAATTCCTGGTGTCACATCTTTGGCATTCAGACAGCAAAATTCAAGGACACATTTATTCGGCCATTTTGTGCTGGCACCCACACCGCTTTTATCAACATGTGAGCAGCTCTTTGGTTTAACCACATATATAAAATGGGAGCAGGCGGACTGGATTTGTTAGGAACTGGGAAATGTGGAAATGCTTTGGAACAAGCCAGGCCTGTACAAAAAGGACAGGCTTCACTCGAATCGGGATGGAACTAGACCACTGGCGCTTAAAGAAGAGGTGGCAGAGCAACTTGCACACTGACAGGAGCTGAGGAACATCCAGTTTGGAACAAAGGTTTTTGTTTGTTTGTTTGTTTGTTTTGATGTTTAAGACTCAATACATTTGCCAAAAGAACGCGGGTTGGAATAACAATGTGGAGGTTGAGGTGTCATAAATGTCGTAGGCAAACCCCCAGAGAACAGTCAGATCCCAGTCTAAACCACTGAGCCTCTTGGGCTTGCTGATTGGAAGGTTGCCGGTTCGAATCCGCGCGACAGGGTGAGCTGCCATTGCTCTGTCCCAGCTCCTGCCAACCTAGCAGTTCAAAAGCAAACCTGTGCAAGTAGATAAATAGGTAACACTGTGGAGGGAAGGTAAACAGCATTTCCATGTGCTCTGGTTTCCATCACGTTGTCCCGTTGCGCCAGAAGCAGTTTAGACATGCTGGCCACATGACCAGTAAAGCTATCTTTGGACAAACGCCGGCTCCCTCGGCCTGAAAGTGAGATGAGCGGCACAACCCCATAGTCGCCTTTGACTGGACTTAACCATCATGGGGTCCTTTACCTTACCTTTACCCAGATACCGGTAAGTATATCCATGAAGAATATGTGTTAACATGCACATGTGTGAGAGAGTGCTTTGATTTTCTGGACTGTGTTCTAAGTGTGATGTTCTTATCTTTTCCCTCCATGTATGAAGCTTGCTAGTTTGTGTTCAAGACTGACATTCGCAGGACTTCCGGCGGCGACGCCATCGCGCAACGGTCGTGGGTTGCCTCGGCTGCGAGGCGACCCAGTCCGTCCCGGGGGTTGGAGCCCCGCTACCGCAAAGCGGGGCTCCGGTGGGGTGCGGGAAGAGCGTCCCGCACCCTGGGCTCCCCGGCTGTGCCCATTAGTGCTCCGAACCCTTCCCTCGCTCCCCCTGTAAAGGGGGAGCGGGGGTGAAGGGACAACGGAGCCGGGCTATAGGGGACATGCCCCAACCGGGATGTAAATGCGGCGGTCACCCCCGCGACAAGCGTCAAAGTTCTACCTGTGATTTTTGGAATTAAAGAAACCCGGTGGTCGTGAGTATCCGATTGGATTAGAATTTATGCTTTTCGGACGATCCGGGGGGAAGTGGAAAGGAAGCCTGCCTCCCTCCCTTCGGGGGAAAGAAATTAACCAATTTAAGTGACTGCTGCTACAAAATTGGTTACAAAGTATTCGAACTTTGATAAATGAGGCTGTTAAAATCTCCCTTGGGGGAGTAAGTTTGCGGAAAATATCTCCGTTTAAAGTTTTGGTCTTTGCGCTCTGGCTTCAGGAAAAATGGCGATGAAAAGTCTGAATCGACGTGGAAAATAACTGCTATAAAAGGAAGAACATAGAGACAGGAACTGAAATTTGATATCCACCCCCTCTCTCAATATGCTGGACTTTGTGTTTGAACTTGTTTTGAACTCTGAACTAACCGATGAACAAAGGCTTATTGTTTTGAAGCTGGAACTGCTTAATCGGAAAGTGAAAGTTTTGAGTGGGAGTATGAAAAAAAAATTACTTCCCACAGAGGAGGCTTTTCAAATTTTTGATACGATGGAAGGAAACCTTGGCAAAGAGCTGAAAGGGATGTTTGAAGGATGGAGAGAAATGACAGGGCGACTCCGGGAAAAGGATCCGTTCTTTGGGGGTGGCAGCCCCGGGACGGTAAGATTTGCTATATCCAGACCCCGAGGTGTGAGCTCGGGGGTAAGGGACAAAGAATTAAGATATCTACAAAAAGAAGAAGAATGGTACAAAGAAGAGGAGCAGCCGAAAGAAGATGAGATGGGTACCCTGAAGCTCGATGCAAGGTCTGTTGCGAACTGTGCCTGGATCTGTGGACATATGGGAAAAGAGGACAATTGGAAGATTGGTTCCGGTGATAGACGGAGAAGGATAATGGACAGAGGGGGAGTAGGGTGAAGTATTAAGTGTAAAATTTAAATGGTCTGTTATGATATTCTGAAATCGGAGGGTGAAGATTGTTAGTTTTATTTGGTTGGTTTTTTTTTAAGAAAGGAGATATTTGAAATTTTATAGTATTAGCAGCAGGATAAAGGACAGAAGAAGTTAGTATAGATTTGATAAGAATAATTTGTTATGATTATGGTGTATTATTAGTCAATATAGACTAAGATGATTAAGATGATTGTTTTCTTTTTAACTGAGTTTAATTTTTAGAGGGAAGTTGTTAAAAAAGTAGATTATGGATATGAAACCGAAGGTGAAAAGGCAGGGGAAGTCAACCGTCAAGATTCGGAAATAGAATTTTTTTTTTATGTATATAAACAAGAAGAAGAATCCTGGCAATATTTGTATTTGTTCTATAATTGTATTTGTTTATAATTGTATAATTGTAGGTGTGGGTGTGGGTGTATGTTTTGTTATAAAAATGCCAATAAATTCTTTATAAAAAGAAAAGAAAAAAAAGACTGACATTCGCAAATTAGAAAGACCATCTATGTGCTCTTCAGTCTGGTTACCTATGTACAAACTGTTTTCCAGGGGGACATCATTACGGTATATTTTCAATGAGCATGCAAACTCTTGCTTCCTATGCTATCATCGGTTGCACAATATTAACAAAGAGCTTCGAGAAATACCAAAGATTCACGATTAAATGTGCTCCAAACTACAGTGGTACCTCGGGTTAAGAACTTAATTCGTTCTGGAGGTCCGTTCTTAACCTGAAACTGTTCTTAACATGAGGTACCACTTTAGCTAATGGGGCCTCCAGCTGCCGCCACGCCACCGCCACATGATTTCTGTTCTCATCCTGAAGCAAAGTTCTTAACCTGAGGTACTATTTCTGGGTTAGTGGAGTCTGTAACCTGAAGCGTCTGTAAACTGAAGCATCTGTAACCCGAGGTACCACTGTAGGGGTTTACACCTGCTGCTTCTGTCGCAGCTCCTTTAGCGCAGAATAGTCTGCAAAGATCAAGGCACCATTTCTCTGACATTTCCCTGACTGTTAATTTCCACATTATGCTCGAGCTTTCACGTGACATAAAAGCCACTTCAAGAAAACTAATGGAACATAGTGCATGCTCAGCACTCATTTCTAGGTCATTTGATTCCAGAAGAATTCTGTTTGCAACCCCCTTAACCCAGAAAATTGCAGGAAAAAAGCAGGGATCTGTGCTGACACACACACATTCTTTATTACGGTCCAAAGAGCCACAAAAAACAGTTTCGAAAGCAAAGTGCAGCAGGAATACAGGGAAAGCAATCCAAGGCAGTCATTATGCTTTATCCAGAGCATGTTGATTTCTAATTCTTATTACCTCTGAGAGAATTTTTGCCATGGCCAGGGCAATATCATTTGCCTTATCTTCGAGAAGATACTTGAGATAGAAGGTTTCAGAATTTCCAGGTGAATAAGGGTTTAATGACTTGATCCCTGGCTTTATAGAACCCACAGTGTGGTAAGATATGCTTCATACAACCGACAGCCTGAGAACATAAGCAGAGTCTATTCTGATAAGGTATCTGTCACGGCAACCTTGCCTTTGGTGTTGCGGTGAGATAACAACCGGCTCGTTTCTCGCTTTTGAAAGCGTTTTATTATCCTTACTAATTACAGAGCTATAATTCACGTCTGCGTCCCATTAAACAAACATCCTAACTGCTATCTTCCGTCACGCGCCTTTTCCAGCACAATAACCCCTTGGTGCTCCGGAAGTGACGCGTGAATCTCTTTTTCCCGCTTTTGCTCCCCTCCCCCTGTTTATTACTGACATCAGCACTCCCCCTTTCTTCTGGCGATACCTCTAAGTGATTGCTGTCATCATCGTCGGACGTATCTGTTGAGATTAATGGGCCCGGTTCTCGATACCTCGCCCCCTCCCCCTGCCTGTCTGTTTTGCTGCTTTCCCTCACTGATCCTCCTCCCACGCTCCTCTCCCGATCCAGGCTTGTCTCCGTGACATCCACTCCCTCCTCCAAGCCCCCTTCCTCCCCGGAGTCGCTGGACTCAAGCGGATGGTGTATGATCGTGCTAACATTCTCCACTTCCCCGTTCCCATGCTGCCACTGTTCCGTGCGCGGTGGAGTGACAAACCCCAGGAAGTCTGTATCCTCATTTTCATCCGACTCAAACACCGTCTTCCACTGTTCCGTCGTAAAGGGTGCGAATGACACTACCTCGTCCACCTCCTCCTCTGACCAGTCTGGATGGGGTTCCTCTGCCTCCTCCCCTCCTCTGGACCCTTGGTCCCCCATGCCCTCCTCCTGATGTCCCTGCCAACATTCATACCCCGGTGGGGCTGGCTTTTGTGGGTATAACGCATGGAATTCGGCCTTGAGGTATTCCTCCTGAATATTATCATGGCGCATCCATGTGTTGTTCTCGGGGTCCTCCCCTTCCCAGGCTACCAAGTATTCCACCTGCCCCTCCCTCCACCGGGAATCGAGGATCTCAGTGGCCTCATTGCCTGCCCCCACTTCCTCCACTGAAGGCCCTGTTGTCACCCCCCCTTCCCCTTGATAAGGGTGCCCTTCCCTGTATGGTGTTAACAGCGCTCTGTGAAACACGGGGTGAATTCTCATGTCCTCAGGCAACGTCAGCTTGAAGGCTACGGGATTGACCTGGCCCACTACCTGGAAGGGTCCCAAACGTCTGTGCTCTAACTTCCTGCACCTGCTTCTGGTGGGCAGCCCCCTGGAGGACAACCACACCCTGTCCCCCACCCTGATGGCCTCCCCCTCCCTCCGATGCTGATCCGAAGCCCTCTTATAGGCTTCTTTGGCCCTGTCCAGCGTGCTCTTGAGTTGCTCGTGCAGTTGGAGCATCTCCTCCGCAAAATTTTCTGCCGCTGGCACACTCGGGCCCCGGTCCTCTCCCCTCGGGAACGACTTCGGATGTCCTCCATAGTTCGCAAGAAAGGGTGTCATCCCTGTGGAAACATTAACTGAGTTATTATAGGCAAATTCCGCTAAAGCTAGGAACTTTGGCCAGTCCGTCTGTCGTCGGCTAACGTAGCAACGTAGGTACTGCTGCAGTATAGCATTGGCCCTCTCTGCCTGTCCATTCGTTTGCGGGTGCCTGGCCGTCGACAAGTTGAGTTCCACACCCAAGAGCTCCATGAGCTTGCGCCAGAACCGCGACGTAAATTGGCGGCCTCTGTCGCTCACGACCCTCGATGGGACTCCATGCAGCTTGAAAACGTTGTCTACAAACAACCTGGCTGTCTCCTCTGCCGACACTGCCCTGGGACAAGCCACAAAATGGCACATCTTGGTGAGCATGTCCACTACGATTAGCACTGCCGTCTTGCCCTTCGACGCCGGCAGATCTGTCAGGAAGTCAATGGACACCATCTCCCATGGCCTCCCCGGGGTGGGCATGGGATGCAACAGTCCGGCAGGGGGTCTATTGTCACTTTTGACCCGTTGACACAAATCACAAGCTTGCACATAGCCTTTAACGTCCTCCTGCACCCCTGGCCACCAGAAATCCCTGGTGACCAACTGCAAGGTCTTTTGCTGTCCCGGGTGCCCTGCCGAAGGGCTATCGTGCAGTTGCTTGAGAACCTTAGCCCTCAAGTGATCCCCCGGAACATATAATGCTCCCTTGTAGAACAACAGTTCATCCTTGGCTACGAAGCCGTCTTCCACCCCTGTACCTTGTTGCAGGTCTTTGAATTTCTGCTGCGCAAACGCATCTTCCCTAGTTAGACGTCGTATGAGAGACTCTTGATCCCTGGCTCCAGCGCACTGCCATCGGCTGGGTGGCATCACATGTCTCTCCTCCGGCACTCCCTCGTCCTCTAGGTACTGCGGCTTGCGAGACAAGGCGTCCGCCCTCGCATTCTTGTCCCCCGGGACATAATGGATCCTGAAATCAAAGTCGGCAAAAAATTCCGCCCATCTGAGTTGTCTCTGGTTGAGCACTCTGGCTGTTCTCCAGTACTCCAGATTCTTGTGATCCGTGTAGATCTGGATCTGATGGCGGGCTCCGATAAGGAAATGCCTCCATTTTTTGAGCGCCGCTACAATGGCCAACAGCTCCTTATCCCAGATGGTGTAGTTGCGTTCCGATTTGCTGAGTTTTCTTGAGAAAAACGCACAAGGTCTCCAGTCGCCTGCTGCATCCTGTTGCAGCAGTACCGCTCCTACCGCCCTGTCCGACGCATCAGTTTCCATGCGTATGGGCCGCTCCGCGTCGAGGTGCAGCAGCTGTTCCTCCGAGGCGAATACCTTGCGTAACTGCTCAAACGCCTCCTGCGCCTCTGGAGTCCACTGAAACTTCTTCTTAGTACTCAACGTGTCGATTATTGGGCTAGTGAGCTGCGCAAAATTCCTGATGAACTTGCGGTAGAAATTGCTGAACCCAATGAAGCGTTGTACATCTTTTCTGGTCTTGGGTGTTTTCCAATCCAACACTGCCTTTACCTTCTCCCCGTCCATTGCCAGACCTTTGTCCGACACCCTGTACCCCAGAAAGTCCACTTGCTGCACATGAAATTGGCATTTCTCCAGCTTCGCATACAGTTGATGCTGTTTCAACTTCTGCAACACCTGTCTCACATGCTGCTCATGCTGCTTCTCATTTTCCGAATAAATCAAGATATCGTCCAAAAAACATACACAGCTCCGGTACAACAAGGGACCCAGCACATGGTGCATAAAGGCTTGAAAGGTGTGTGAGCCCGCCTGGAGGCCAAAAGGCATCACTGTGTATTCGTAGGTGCCAAACGGGGTAAACATAGCTGTTTTCCACTCATCTCCTTCTCTGATCCTTATGAGGTTGTAAGCTCCTCGTAAGTCCAACTTCGTGAAAATCTTCCCTTTTCGCACTGCCGCCAACAAGTCGTCGATCCTGGGCATCGGAAAGGCGGTCGGTTTCGTTCGCGAGTTTAAGATCCTGTAGTCACAAATAAGGCGTTTTTGTGCCGTATTTTTCTTGTCCACGAAAAAAATCGGACTTCCTCCCACCGCTTTGGATTCGCGAATGAATCCCCTTTCCAAGTTCAGTGTGAGGAATTCCTTCAGCTCCTGCAACTCCTGCTCCGACATAGAATACAACTTTCCTGCAGGCAACTTTGCCCCCGGCAGCAACTCAATTTGACAATCATACGGCCTATGGGGGGCAGTCTGTTGGCTTCCTTTTCACTGAACACTTCCTTGAAATCTTCATACTGTGGTGGAATTCCCCTGGAGTCTTCCAACCGTACCGTGGCGATCCTCCCCTCCGTCTCCGACGTTTCCACCTCCATCAGGCAATTCTCCGTGCAATGCGAAGATCCGAAGGTGAGCGACCTCTGGTGCCAGGCAACGACCGGATCGTGAAGATCTAACCAACTCATGCCCAATATGATTGGCGCTCCGGACAGGTGTGTGACATTGAAAGCAATCACTTCCTGATGCCTCGAGACGCTCATCCTCATGGGCGGTGTCTGATGCCTCACTTGGCCCCCCAGCAGCTCTCTCCCATCAATTGTGGTCACCACCAGGGGAAAATCCAAAGGCAGTAAATGGATTTGGTGGGCCTTGGCGAAGCTTTCGGACATGAAAGAGGCTGAGCTGCCCGAATCTAGTAGAGCTTCTACCTCTAGGGGGTACCCGTTTGGCAATTCCAGCCGTACCATCAGCACAATTCCCGGCCTGGGCTCCCTTGGAGTCACTACACTCTGCCGTTGTGGGGGGTTTACTTGCGTGCCGCCTGGTTGGTCTTCCCCTCTCCTTTTTCCAACCAGGCGTTGGCGTTTCCCTGCTCCTGTGCTTCCCCACTCGCCTCCTGCCCCGCAGCCGCTGCCATCCCTTGCCACACTCGCTTCTGCGAACAATTACGGGCTAGGTGTCCCGTCCTGTCACACACAAAGCATTTGCGCGTCTCCTTCTCCCCCTTGCTTAGCAGCTCCCTGCGAGGTTTCTCTTTGAGGCTTTCTCTTGTGTCCAAACGACCGATTTCCATTGGCTCTTCGGGGGGCAGATGCTGCCTGTTTCCCTGAACCGGCTGAACACCCTGGGAAGGCCTCCTGTAAGCATGGAATGTCTTACTGCCCGGTACATTTCGCCCTTCCCATTCCCTTAGTTCCTGCCGAACCCCCACTTGCAGAGCCAGTTTGATATAAGCATCCGTATCCTTGGGTTTCGGTCCCCTGCTTATTTCATCCAAAATTTCCGGGTTCAGCCCCTGCTGAAAGAGCGCTTCAGTTTGTGGGGCTAAAATCTCCCATGCCAGTTTATGACAGAGAAGGGTAAATTTAGCCACATAATCTCTCACTGTCCCTTTCCCTTGTCTGAGACTCATGAGTTCCTGCTTGGTTATCTCTTGATCAATGTCACTTGTGTAATGAGCCGCCATGGCATCCAAGAAATCCTGGAGATTCCCAAGCGCTGGGTTGTTACTTGCCAAAAGTGGGCGTACCCATTCTCTCGCTGACCCCGTCATGTGTGAAATAATAAAGGCCACCTTCTCAGCATCAGTCTCAAAGTCTTTCCCTCGCACCCTCAGGGCATAATCAACCTCAGTCCTGAACCCCAAATATCCCCTGGGGTCCCCATCAAATTTACTCACTGATGCCAGCTGTTGCCTCTGAGTCACCACTGCTGTGGCTCCTCCTCCACCGGTCTTGCGAGCCTCATCAAGCCTAATTTGAAGATCTCGTAAATCTTCCTCCAGTTTGGCAACTCGAAGCTCAGAACGCTTATTTCTCTCTTCCAAATCAGCAGCTCTGGCTTCTCCTTCCTGCCGAACTTTCAAAATTGCTTCCTTGGCTTGAATCTCCCAGCTGGCCCTCGCAGCTTTCAGCTTCTCTTCGACCCCTTCCATGTCTCCTTTCCAACAGTCCCACAGCAACGCAGTAGAGTTAGGATGTGTTGTCACGGCAACCTTGCCTTTGGTGTTGCGGTGAGATAACAACCGGCTCGTTTCTCGCTTTTGAAAGCGTTTTATTATCCTTACTAATTACAGAGCTATAATTCACGTCTGCGTCCCATTAAACAAACATCCTAACTGCTATCTTCCGTCACGCGCCTTTTCCAGCACAATAACCCCTTGGTGCTCCGGAAGTGACGCGTGAATCTCTTTTTCCCGCTTTTGCTCCCCTCCCCCTGTTTATTACTGACATCAGCACTCCCCCTTTCTTCTGGCGATACCTCTAAGTGATTGCTGTCATCATCGTCGGACGTATCTGTTGAGATTAATGGGCCCGGTTCTCGATACCTCGCCCCCTCCCCCTGCCTGTCTGTTTTGCTGCTTTCCCTCACTGATCCTCCTCCCACGCTCCTCTCCCGATCCAGGCTTGTCTCCGTGACAGTATCTGATAAGGCTACTGCTTTGTGAATGGGAAACGTACCTTGCAAATCTATCTATAAATTAATCGCATTATTGGTGGCTTTACCTTACTCACAAGATGTGTTTCCAAAATATGAAGGGGGAAAGAACTATACTCATAGTGTAAACGCCAGGACAGATTTGACAGCGCTGTAATTATTGTTAACCTGGAAGCAGGGGTTTATATTGCCATTTTGCAATAAGGAGGTTTATAGAACCAATGTAATCTGGAGACATTGCAAGATGGAAGCGCAGCTCATAAGGAATCAGGTGGGGATATCAATAGAGGTAAAGTGCTCTATTAATATTTCACTACCAAATAATCCATACTGAGATATATAGTCTTAATATATAGAAAGGTTTAAGAATTACATCATGCACAGGAGTATATCGTTACTTCAGTGTAAAATCCATCTTATTAAGTGCAACCTTTGAGGTGACCCTACACATCCTGTAGTTTATTGGTATCGATAAAAACTGCCAGTGCGCATCTCCTTCGCCACTGGGACTTCCTCGCAACTAACATACAATGAGCAGGAAGGCAAAAGTTGATCAGCATCTTTTAAGCCAATAGTGTGTGTGTGTACACACACACACACACACACATAACCAGCAACAGCAACATAAACTTGTACTTAATGTTAAAAACAAAAAAGGGGAGGGAGTGTAAGAGCCAATGGGGTGATGGTGAGAATTTTAGTTCCCCTCCACACCGCTTAAGGCATATGAAGTGAGAGACGAGAAATGAGAGAAAGAGAAGGGAAACATGTCCCTGTCAATTCTCCTCCACCTCTCAGCAGCTTTCGATACCATCGACCATGGTCTCCTTCTAGAGCAACTGAGAGGTCTGGAGGGTGGAAACACAAGAACGGGCCTTCTCTGCAGTGGCTCCCCGTCTGTGGAATGCTCTCCCCTGGGAAGTTCGCCTGGCACCTTCATTATACACCTTTAGGTGCCAGGCAAAAAGGTTCCTTTTTAACCAGGCCTTTGCTTGATTTGATTGACGACCTATGCCCTTTTAAAATGTGCTCTTTTAGGGGGAGGGTTCTGCGTGGTGGTTGTTTTATTTTGTGGTTTTATACTTTGATTTTATTCTGTGAACTGCCCTGAGACCTCCAGGTATAGTGCAGTATAAAAATTCAATAAATAAATAAATAAATAAATAAATAAATAAATAAATAAATAAATATGAAATGCCCTCTCTTAAGCAAGGAGTTGGATTTGTGAATTATCTCAGTTTCTCTCCCTGTCATCCTTCTTTTACAACCTCCCCAAACCCAATTTTGTAATTGATATGCATGCTAATATGAGCTGTATAATCCATTGTATTAAGAATCACTATCTGGCAGCATAATTAGATATTCTGATAAAAGCTTGCCAAATTAGCCTCAAATACTTATTAGCTTGGCGGGAGAGTTAGATCCAGTAAAATTATCTATTATTCTCTCATTCCTTCTGCAACTGGGGGAGGGAAAATTGTCAGGTGATTACGGTAGTCTTTTTTATTATGCTTTCTGATAAGGAGTATCATTCAGATGGCCCCTTTTCTATGCAAGCTCCATAAATGGCACTTGACATTGCATCAATGGAATTTAAGTCTTTCCTATGCAGGATTTCTTCTTTTCTTCTTTTTTGAAAAAGCTTATTAATTGGATAGTGGATTAACACCATACATACATGTCAAACATATTTCTGCCTATATCTAGAAACTTGACTATAATTATCCTGAAGATCAGGGTGGGGGAGATCAGTTAATTTTCGTCTTAGAAGTTTGGACTTGATGCATTTTTAAAATGTTACCTACGGCAGTAAAAAGGTAAAGGTAAAGGACTCCTGGTCGGTTAAGTCCAGTCAATGGTGACTATGGGGTATGGTGCTCATCTCACTTTTCAGGCCAAGGGAGCCAGCGTTTGTCCACAGACAGCTTTCCAGGTCATGTGGCCTGCAGGACTAAACTGCTTCTGGCGCAACCGGACACTGTAATGGAAGCCAGAGTGCACAGAAACACCATTTACCTTCCTGTTGCAGCGGTACCTATATATCTACTTGTGTTGGTGTGCTTTTGAACTGCTAGGTTGGCTGGAGCTGGGACAGAGCAATGGGAGCTCATCATATCCCTATAACCTATGGCAGTGTAACAGGAAGCAATGCCTACCAAAATGCCTTCCAGAAAGGCACAGATCTATGCTATCCCTGGGCATTACAATGCATGTGGCAGTGGATTTTCCAACAAATCTTTTCTCCTACCCTGGTCCATAAGTTATCATTAGAGTTATTCTGTTAAACATCCGTTACAAGCAAGTCTAAGACAGGCGTAGCCTATGAGTTAAGAAATGACTTAAGAGATGGCCGTGAATCCCTGATCACTTCCAGACATCCTTTTCATAGTGAATTTGTGCTCATGCTTGTACCGGGGCATCTATGAGTGATCTGATTTCAATACTGTTTGTCCCTACAAAAGCTTTGGGGTGGGAGTACTGCTTCATTTCTAGCCAGTGCTTGTTCCATAACAGCCCAGTGAAAGTTGTTTCCTATAGTTTTTTACACCAATAAAGTTTGGGTGGTTGAGGGTTTTCTTGTTTTTTTGTTTTCCTTAAATTTTTTTTACATAATTCCGTGACCAGGTGGCGACAGACCCAGTCCCCAGGGATCATAAGGAAGGAATAAAGACTCTGACAATGTTATATGGAATTAAAATTAGGCCACAACTTTATTAAACTTCCGAATGTAGGAAGACCTTGGCTTAGGCCTTGGGCGTGTATCCCTCCCAGCCCCCCAGCCAGAGCGAATGGGGGCTCATCAGGGTAAATGGAATATGGGGGTGCTCTGTGAGACGTAAGTGTAGCAGGCAGCCAAGCCCATATCCCCCCACACGCAGGGTAGTTCACTGACACCCTTTCAGTGTATGGCCAGTGACACCCATAAGAGGGGAACACCTTTAAGAGGGGGACCCTGGAATCGCCGCTGCAGGGGGGTGAATCACCACTTCGCACACCCCCATATAGGGAAGAAAAGACTAAAGGATTCCACCCAAGGCCATAGCCACCACCCAAGACCACAAACTCGCGGTCTCGTCGCCAAGACCACCTACATCCGGAAAAACCAGTCAAATTACCTCCAACCACTCCATCAGGCCATGCCTGATGTCGCACAACAGGAGCTCGCTCACAGGGCTGGAAAGATGCGCGCCATAAGGTCTGTAAAGATCAGGCCTACTAACTTCAATTTCAATGTGCTTCACCACACGACCTCCGAGACATCGCTACACAGATGGCCCTGTTAATCTTTCTCACCACATAGTTTAGTCTGGAAGGTTTGCACGCACCACGCCAGTGCAAACACGGAAGGGGTTCAGACCATAACAAGGTGATATATGGGTGCATGGTGTGCAGTTGTTTCAAATCTGCAATTGCCAATTTTATCAGCACAAAGCCTTTCCGCACCACCAGGTCATTCTCTGCCAGGTGAAACAGCACAGCATCAGGAAGACAAATTTGTGACATGAACTTGGTAACAGGGTATCCCAACACATACCACGGTGGCCAAACCAGATTATGTGAACCTCTGTCTGGAGTCCCAAGTGTTCGCCCAAATAACTGGTGGCAGCTTGAGCAGCTGCCCAATGCATGATACTGTGGGCGAAAATCCAAACACTTGGTTGTTGCACCTGTAGAAAACATAGTTAAACAGAATCAGTCACAGTTCACCGACCTGGCCTAATGTACCCTTTATATGCCGCAGAACACCATCGCCCCATCTCCATAATACGCTCATGGGACTGACCTGAGCGTATTATGGAGATGCTATGGTAGGCACATTCCTTACAGTGCCACGCCGAGTACGTGGTGGCAAAACCACCCCAGGCTGCTTGGATTTCTTAGCAGGTGGCATAATGTATAAGATAGCTGTGTTGAAATACTGCTATGTAATGTAAGACTTATGTGAGGTATGTGATGAATAGGGATATTCAAAAGATGAAACCACTGAGCCACCAACAACGTCGCCTGAATTAAGCTGCAGATAAAACAAACAAAGGAGTTAGGACGTGCAACCTAAATACCTGGAGACAGAAAGTGGCTGGGTCTCTACATGAAAATAACACGCCACAGCACTTGCAACGAAGCATCATCATCCAATATGTGCTCACTCCAAACGTTACCTGCTGCTGAGCTGCAAATATGGATTAAAATAGAACAGGCTGGAAACAGGAGAAAATAAAGACACATAATGCTAACCAGCCAATGCGCAGGGCTATAGACGGCAAGGGCCATAATTAGCACGAACACAACCAGATCGCCGATAACAACAACAACAACAACAATAAAGAAGGGCAACCTCAAAGGTAATCTAGTCGAACCCCTGACTGGCAGTGGGCCTGGCAACAATAGGCCAAATGCCACGTACCGTGAAAAACACCCCCAAGACACAATGCGGCCTAGCTCCAGCCACGCTCCAGCCGCTGCCTAAAGGTGGCGCCTGGGCCGCAAATAAATCCCAGTCTCCTAATGATTCAGCCGCCGCCCAAGAAAAATGTGCAGGCCAAAAATGATAGCCTAGCCGCAAGGCGACTCCAGCAGCAGAACCCAGGACGGGAGAGGCACGCAAACTGTGAATTACAGCCCAGGCCCTCCAGCGAGGGGGCATGCAGGACGCAGGGCACGGCTCAACAACCCCTTGTTAGCCAAAGGGAGAGGTGCAGAGGCTCCAAAATGCGGCCTAGCCCTCCCCACGGCCCTGTCGCCACCCAGAGAGGTGTGCAGGCCGCGGAGTGTGGCCTAAATCCCACCACGGCAGCTGAGCAGCCGTCGGGAGAGGCAAGGAGGCCCTCCCCACGGCCTTTTTTCCCCCAAAGGAAGGCCTCAATTGGCTTTGCTAGGCCGCAGGGCCCCCCCCCCCCAATTGCAGTCCTGCAGCTGGCAGGAAAAAAGAGGCTTCACTAGGCCACAGCCCACCCCCCCCCACCCACGCTGCAATCCAGCGGCTGGCAGGGAACAAAGGAAGGCCTCAATAGGCCTCGCCAGCAGTGAGCAATGGGGGGGGGGGTAAATAACAAAGAGACGTGCAAGGCAGCTTGGCAAGAACAATAGGGGAGAAGGAAACGTGGAAAAGGACCCCCCCCCCTGTCCCACAAAGCACAAGTCAGCAGCTCTTCTCTTCTCCCTTAAATCTCCAGAGCAGACTACCTGGCTATTGTCGGCTCCACCCCTTATTTATAAATGGGGTTCGCCCCACCTCCCAGCAAGAAACTTGATTACTGAGGCTGGGCGTGAACCTCCAAAAATTAACACTGAGAGGCAAGCCAGGCCCTGTTGGCCAGTAAGCTGCCTGGGAACTGTAGCACTGCACACGATCCAGCAAAGGGCACCCACAATGTAAAGTGTGAGTGCTCATTGTATGTGCACTAAACATGGTGAGACATAAATAAAAGAGAGAAACAGAAACAGAACTCGTGTAGAAGAGGAAATAAAGGGGGAGGGAGGAAGCCCCAAAACTGGATACTTTACAAGGTGGTTATTGTACTTCACCAGATATTAACCTATTACAGTAAGAATGGATTCCGAATATCATTGAATTTGTCCATGGCAAGTCTGCGTTTATATGCAAGATGTTCATATGTTGCTAGTTTGTATAAGTCTTCAATCCAGTTGTAGAAGGGAGCTGCATTTTTATTTTTCCAATTCATCACTATCAGTCTTTTTGCTGCGGTAAGGGCACGGAGAGTCCACTCGTATTGTCCTTTTGTAAGGTTCCATGTGCTGGGTATATAATTCAAGAGGATATTTTGCTCTGTATATGTAAGGTTGTTCGATACAGTTCTGTTGATGGTTTCAGTTACCTTCTGCTAAAAATCTTTCAATGTAGGACAATGAAAAAAATTATGTTTTAGAGAAACATTATATCTTAGATAGCCCCTTTCTAAACAACATAATGGGGTCCAGTATATTCTAAATATTATTTTTTGTTGAATGAACCTCAATTTAAGGTCCAGAGATGGGTGAGGTTGCTGGGATGGAGGTTTCTTGTTCTTGTTGTACATTCATTTAAGAGTGCCTCTTTAGGTTGCAGCAATGCAGTGACATTGGAGAAGAATTACAGAACACCTAATAAATCGGGATGATATGTGAATGCTCTATTATCGATCTACCACTAATGCACTTTTATTGTGTCAATGACATGTTGTAGAATACACCTGTGAAAAAGTGAGGAGGGAATAAAGTCTGGACGGGCCTTTTGCCTCCATCACGAACTCCGCTTTTGTTCTGCACTCTAGTAATAATAACTCTGAATCAATCTGCAGGGCTAATGTAAAGATTATTGGGATAATGTAGGCAAGGACCTCAATATTATCCATCTATTTTGTTAAATCACATCCCTCCCCCCCCTTTTATATTACTGGTCTAAGAGCACCTGTCTGTAACCATAATTGGTGCTGCTTTTAGTTTCTGCTCTTGAAGTTAAAAGGTTGGAGAAGGTGAAAACTTTCCAGGTTCCCCTTTAAATCCCAAAGAAAGAAAATGTGCTTCCAGATGGGGACTTAATATTGCAAACATTTAGATACCAAGAACTGGTAATTGGGAAGAGGTTGTGTTGTTGTTGTTGTTGTTTTAACTTACTAGGTGGGGTAAATCCATATTAAAAGGTAGGGAGGGGGGATACAGGCTAACATCATGTGGATGCTGAGGGGGAGGAAAACTTGCATGCATGGACAGAATGCATGTGACAATAAATATCATTTATTTTTATATTTGTTCCAGCTCTCCTGTACCCATTCGCAAATAAGCTTCTTCTTCTTTGCCTCCCTTTCTTCCTTTTTTGATGATGCTAATTAAGTCATGACTTCAGAAGGAATAAAGAAAGAGGAAGGAGCAAAAGAGCACTGGCAGAATCTCTCACGTTTCTGCTGCCACCTTGGCATCCAGCGGTAAACAGTCTTGGCCTCTTCGTGCAATTTGCAGATGGTAACATTAAGATCTGTTTGTTCTCAAGCTGCACGTCAAGCAGGTAATGTGTCTGAGAAATTCTCTCCAGTGTGGCTCAAAAGAAAGAGGGAAAAGGGGCTGTGAATTTATTCTGTCAGCTCTGTTTGTGTATGTTTTCTGGTGCTAAGCTCCTAAGGCGTGAAAGAGAATTTCAAAGAGCAATTCCTGGGTAGTGGTGCTTAGGGAACGACACTGATGTGCACATGTTTTGCTTAGGCCTGTATCCCAGCAACTCACAAGGCTAACCAGGGTGGGGGGCCAAGTAGCCGCAGAAGATGCAGGCAATACTTTCAGTTCTGACCTTGGTTCCAGGTCATGTGAACCGAGATTGATTTGATTGGGTTTATCAAACCCATATTTGCATTCCCCTTGAATTCTCCAAGGCTCACAGTTAGCAAGCGTAGATGTTCCTTATAGCCACACGATTCTACGATGGTGAGCACCAAAGCTTCAGTTCCTGTTCTGAAAATCTGGAGAAGCATAAGGTGGCTGATAGAGCCATACCGTCGACATTTCAGGAGGGCAAATCAGAACCCCACTACCACCATCCTGCTGCCCCCCCCCCACTTGCTGACACCACTTGTCCACTCATCTGCTAACTGCCACCCTCTGGCTTCTAGAAGTACGTCACTGCGGCCCTCCTTGTGCAGGTATGGCAATGGGCAACAGAAGACTGACTGGCAGGTGGTGGGTAGCTAGAGAAGGTGCAGAGCCAATAGAGTGCAGAAACAAGAGATGCAGGTCTTTTGGTCCCCGTTGGCTGAAATCCCAGGACATCCCAGGATGGGATCAGGAGCCAGAGTGGCTTCTGTAATTCTGGGATGTCACAGTTAAAACAGGACAGTTGTGTGGTATGTAGATCATGAAGGAAATTCATTGGACATAATACATTGGGAATGTTTCCTGTACATATTTTTCATTGAACAACAAGAAGAAGATGATAAATAGCAGACTTTTAATAATAATAGCAAAATTTATATGTTTAGTATCCTTTGTGACTTGTCCTCCATCTTTCCTTTGTTTATTAAGCCTGTTCCCATCTCTATTGTTCACATTTATGAAGTCAGAATCCTGTTTCTCAGCAATGATTATTATGATTCTTCTTCTATTCTTTTACTTCAAGCTCATTTTTCCAAACAAGCCCTGTGAACTGTAGACTTAGACCTGTCTGCACAGTGTTTTGTACTTTGACTAGCACACTGTTATTCTGAACGCTCCATTGTCCTGTTCAGTGTTTGTTCAAGTATGCATATACTTTCCAACCATAAAAGTAGCACATTGCTCAAATTTGCCAGGGAATTATTTTGAACCTGAGTCACCTTAGCCCAGACCAGTGTTTTCATTTCCTTGCTTACAAATATGGTAGCTACAGTTGCTAAGCTGCTGGATGAGCATCATCCAGCCATGGGCGGCTGATATACTATGTATGATGTCACAAGGAGCCTGGGCAGATAGAGATGTCACAGAGATGCTGAGTAGTCTAGGATTAGAGAGAAGAGGGGCTGTAGCTCAGAAGATGAAGAAGATCCCAGATTTTTTTTCTGTCATCTTCAGGTAAGGCTGAGAAAGACCTCTACGTAAAACATCTCACCCACAAACATTTATCTGATGAAAATAGGGATGTCCTAGTCTATACCCTCCAATATTTATCTGATGAAAATAGAGATGTCCCCTCCAATAGTTCTCTGATGAAAATAGAGATGTCCTATTTCAAAGAGTGAAAATGTGTTGCCATATCTCAAAAAGGGAAAAATCCAGACACAAACGTTGTTGAGCTTTTTTGGGGGGCAAAACTTCAAAAAACAACGACAACAAAAAACACCATGAAGTTTTGAGTTATTCTTAAGGAAAATCTAGACTTCCCAGACATTTCAGTCAGTGATTTCTGCCTGAACACTGTTTCCAACTGCCATATGTCCAGGAAATTCAGAACATATGGTAGCCCTACCATACCAGCCAACAGTTCACCAGTGAAAATAGGGTCATCCTACCATGCCATCCAACATTTCTCTGTTGAAAATACGGATGTCCTAAGGAAAAGGGGGGTGGCTTCTGTAAATCCGAGATCATCCATGGAAAATAGGGGCACTTGGAGGGTTTGGACACTGTCATCAGTGTAGACAATACTAAGCAAAGTTCTGGCTCAGTATGAAGCAGCGTCATAGAGGTTCGTGAGAAGGACCTGGGAGATGTAGCACCAAGAGTACCAAACTCACTGAAATCAGGGCCACACCTAAGTCTGGACAACATGTATCGAATCAGAACACAGGAGCTCAGGATACTTAGTCCAGAGACTCAAGCTCAGGCAAACACAGTCCACTGAATACAAGTTTCCCATCAGTGCAAGGATTTCAGTTTCTGCATCCCTCTGCAGGCAACCTGCACCCTCTCCAAAACTGCTCTGGGGGTTGGGGGGAACCTAGAACAGATTTGAGGGCACACAGGGGAAGAAAAGAGTGGAAGTCCTGTTGTGCATATGGAAATCCTTGCCTAACAGAATGGTTAATTAGCACTGCACCACTCTTGTTTCAGGTCTGAAATCATTCCATAGGCTACACAACTGTGATAAATTTTCAATACTATCTAGCTAGATAATAAATTCACTTTCTTTTCTTTTGAAAAAATGCATATATGGAAAAGAGTGACTTAAATAGAAGTTAACTTATCAGCTTTACTTATTCTGTGCCTCCGCTTTGCCCCTGTTTTCCAGTTATGTACAGTGGTACCTTGGTTCTGAAACTTAATCCATTCCGGATGTCCATTCCAAAACCAAAGCGTTCCAAAACCAAGGCGTGCTTTCCCATAGAAAGTAATGCAAAACGGATTAATCAATTTCAGACTTTTAAAAACAACCCCTAAAACAGCAATTTAACATGAATTTTGCTATCTAACGAGACCATTGATCCATTAAATGAAAGCAATCATCAGTGTATTGTACTATAAAATAAATAAGACAGTATTGAAGATGATAAACATAAAAAAATCTTTTTTTTCTTACCTGCACTTATGATAGTCATTATTTGGATGGGGGGGGCTTTTATCCATTTCCGCAGTCACACAAACAATCAATCAGTAGCTGAACTGGGTTCCACACAGTCACAAAAACAAATTATTGAAAAAAGCTTCAAAAACAAAAATGCAAAATAAATAGCAAAAACAAAAGCACCAAATTTAACCCATTCCGGAAGTGCACTTGACTTCTGAAATGTTTGAAAACCAAGACACAGCTTCTGATTGGTGCAGGCGCCTCAGAAACAATAGCTGACAGCCACATTGGACGTTCGGCTTCTGAAACGTGTTCAAAAACACTAGAACACTTACTTCCGGGTTTTCAACATTTGGGAACCAAGGTACCACCGTAGTTCAAAAAAGTTTATTGCTGTTATTGCTGGAACACACCTACACTTTAAAAGTTACTTAGTGCTACAATGGATTCAAGCCACCGCATGCTGTACTTTTGCTACTTTTTCACTCAATCCCTCAAGGATGGCCCCTCTCCTTATGAACCAACTCAGCCCCTGCAATCATCATCTGAAGCCCTTCTTCATGTGACCCCTTGTTGGAGGGTGCGGAGGATGGCCACGAGAGAACAGGTCTTTTCTGCAGTGGCTCCCTGTTGGTGGAATGCTCTTCCCAGAGAAGCTGCTTGACGCCTTCCTTACATATCTTTAGTAAAAAAAATTCTCTGTGCCCTTTGGCTACTTAAACAATCTATGGCTTTTTATACTGTGCCAGAGAGGACTTTCTTTGTTATTTATTTATTTATTTATTTAATTTTAAACCGCCCTGTGACACTTGGATGAAGGGCGATATATAAATTTAATAAAATAATATTTCAAAATATTCCTTTAAGCAGCCTTGACTTCCCTTCTTCTCTTTCCGTGGTTCGTTTTAAATACCATACATCCCTGCATATTTTACATGAACTAAACCAGGCACGTCCAACTCCCAAGAGAGTGCGATCTACTCACAGTATAAAAAGACTGGCTGTGATCTACCCATGGTCATTATTGGCAGGAGTTGTTGAGCTTTTGGGGGGGGGGAACCAAAGTTGTTGAGCTTTTTGGGGAGGATCTAGAAGGCGGACAATGAACTTGATACCATGATTCGCCTGGAACACCCCCGCGATCGACCAGTAGACATGCCTAAACTAAACCATTCAGTAATCCATTGTTACATCCATCAAAATGGATGTACACTACTGAATTTATCTTAATGCTACCAGTGTTTTTAAATGAACACAACTTTCACCCATACATATTCAGTAAGGAGGGACGCGACTGGCACTGTGGGTTAAACCACAGCCTAGGGCTTGCCGATCAGAAGGTCGGCGGTTCGAATCCCTGCGACGGGTTGAGCTTCTGTTGCTCAGTCCCAGCTCCTGCCAACCTAGCAGTTTGAAAGCACGTCAAAGTGCAAGTAGATAAATAGGTACCGCTCTGGCGGGAAGGTAAACTGCGTTTCCATGCACTGCTCTGGTTCACCAGAAGCAGCTTAGTCATGCTGGCCACTGACCCGGAAACTGTACGCCGGCTCTCTCGGCCAGTAAAGCGAGATGAGCGCCGCAACCCCAGAGTCGTCCGTGACTGGACCTAATGGTCAGGGGTCCCTTTACCTTTATATTCAGTAAACATTTTCCAGTCTTCTTTAAACATTTTGAAATGTAAAACAGGAAAATTTAATAAAATAAATAAATTTAATAAAAGAATAAGAGTGCTGACACACAAAAGCATAAAAAGAAAATCAAAGGGGTGATTTTAGAGCAGAATTAAAGTTACCCATGTTGTAGAGAGATTGCTACCTTGGCATGCTATTTCTCCAGAACGGGAAACACTGATGCATTCAGGTCTCAGCGCTGCCATTTCATTTTTTGGCATAATTTCGTTGTGCAGAACAATTCACAATAGTTAACATCAGACATCAGGTTGTATCTGCTGCATCAAGCTTCCAGCCACAACCATACCGTAAACATGAATAATCTGTGCTCCTTATATGGAGATTCATCTTGTTCTTTAGGATATTATATGCAACCGGTTTTATGGCCTTGCCTAATTAACAAGTAAATCTGCTGCAACTGGAAGCGGATTCTGAGAGGTGGCGTTTAACTGCTCCCTGCCCTGTGCAAATTACTGGCACCTTTCCATGGGATGTTACCCAAAGCACATGACATTCTGTGGTTGTAACGTTTTATCACAGCCATGTGCACAACTAAGACAGAGCCTGCATGCACATTACTTTGATACCAGTGCACTTTCACGGCTGGCATTTGAAGCCAAGTATGCATGATGTTATCCACAATCTATATTTATACTGTAGCTTCCCGAGACGGGCTGCCGTTTGGTGTGTTCTCCCTCAAAACAACCTCCCTCTGATTTGAAAAACGAAAGTCACATTCACTTCCAAGCGAAGCTGTGATGTGTATGTTTGCGACAGCCACTGCATATGCTCAGGATGAAAGATTCTTGTACTAAGGTTAAAGCTTACTGGGAAATGATATATAATGAAATGAAAAAGATGTTTAAAACAACGTTTGTAAAAAAAGAAAAAAGATATTTCAGGCCAAGAATTGCCGAAAGAAAAATGGAAAAAAATTATGTATGCTACAACAGTGGCAATAATTATTTTAGCTCAGGGTTGGAAGACTGGAGAAGTACCAACAACAAAAAATGGCAAGAAAAACTGATGAACTATGCAGATTTGGCAAAATTAACAGACAAATTACATGAAAAGGACAATAGTAACTTTAAAAAAGAATGGGAACCTTTTACAACTTATCTACAGAAACAACAATAAGAGACTGACTCATTGGCAGGTTTTGAATAAACATTCACAATTTTATTTAAGTTAAATATGGAGAAAAACAATGCAATAACATTTTATGTATATTAACATGCAGATGATAAAAAAAAAAAAAAATAACAAACCAGGAGGGGAAGATGAGGGCAGTCAGTGGGGAGGGTGTTTTTTTGTTTTTTGTTTTTTTAAAAATGTAAAATTGGACAATTGTTTTTGCAAACTTACAAAAAATTCAATAAAATATTTTAAAAAAATAACGTTTGTAAAAAAAAAACACACAAAAAACCCAGGAGCTTTTCTCTTGGGAATTATAAGGAAAGAACTACCTAAAATGTCTAGAAATGTATTCATGTATGCGACTACAGCGGGAAAAATGTTACTTGCCCAAAAATGGAAAGAAGAAGTCCCAGCAAAGGAAGAATGGATACAAAAACTTATGGAATATGCAGAAATGGCAAAACTTACCGGAAGAATAAGAAATCAAGATAACAAACTTTTTATAAAAGAATGGAAATGGTTTATTGAATTTTCACAGCTAAATTGTAAACAGATAAGAACATTGGCAGGATTATTGTAATAACCTGCAGTTTCATAAGAGTATATATTTAAAGTAGATGAATAAATGAACAAATTAAGTTAATTTGGATATGCAGAAGGTATTAAAAATAAATTTAAGAATGACAGAAAGGGGGAAGCAAGTCAAGTTTTGAAATGTCAAAATGATTGTAAAATCAGTGAAAAGTATAAACCTGAAAATTATAAATAATAATCACAATAATAAAATATGACAGATTCATGAACCAAACAGCTAACATCCTCACTCCTCCCCCTCTGGTGTTTACAGAAACTTGCAATGCAACTTGAAATTAGAGTTTGCAGAAAACCTCACTGCGTTCTAAGCCGCTAATGTGTAAATAGACATAGGCTTCTTCTAGGACCTTCGCACAAGTCTCCAGTAGAACGTATCATCCCACATAGAAAGATTTTAAAGCTTTCAGGAGTAATGTTTCTCCATTTCATGGGTTCACTTCTCTAAGCTCAGTATTTTGAAATATTGAGAAATGTACAGGCCAGAGTACATGGGTTCCATGCAGAGGGGTTACATGGGTGGGAGGGAAATGAATGGAGTTGTTGTTTAGTCGTTTAGTCGTGTCCGACTCTTTGTGACCCCATGGACCAGAGCATGCCAGGCACTCCTGTCTTCCACTGCTTCCCGCAGTTTGGTCAGACTCATGTTGGTAGCTTCGAGAACACTGTCCAACCATCTCGTCCTCTGTCATCCCCTTCTCCTTGTGCCCTCAATCTTTCCCAACATCAGGGTCTTTTCCAGGGAGTCTTCTCTTCTCATGAGGTGGCAAAGTATTGGAGCCTCAGCTTCAGGATCTGTCCTTCCAGTGAGCACTCAGGGCTGATTTCCTTCAGAATGGTTAGGTTTGATCTTCTTGCAGTCCATGGGACTCTCAAGAGTCTCCTCCAGCACCATAATTCAAAAGCATCAATTCTTTGGCGATCAGCCTTCTTTATGGTCCAGCTCTCACTTCCATACATCACTACTGGGAAAACCATAGCTTTAACCATATGGACCTTTGTCAGCAAGGTGATGTCTCTGCTTTTTAAGATGCTGTCTAGGTTTGTCATTGCTTTTCTCCCAAGAAGCAGGTGTCTTTTAATTTCATGACTGCTGTCACCATCTGCAGTGATCATGGAACCCAAGAAAGTAAAATCTCTCACTGCTTCTATTTCTTCCCCTTCTATTTGCTAGGAGGTGATGGGACCAGTGGCCATGACCTTAGTTTTTTTATGTTGAATGGAGTACGTATGCAGTACATTCGCAGTCACAGAGATAAGGAAAGAAGATTTGTTTTGTTGTCTGGAGAGGTCACTTCCTGGTTCACATAGAGAGAAGCCGCTTTCAACAGAGCCCAGCAAAAGAAGCAAATTATTTTTTCTTCTTACCTTCATTGATGAAAGTTATTGTTTGGATGGGGGGGAGCTTTTACCCATTTCCGCAGTCACGCAACCAATCAATCAGTACTGAACTGGGTTCCACACAGTCACAAAAACAAATTAACAACAACAAAAAAGCCTCAAATCAAAAGCACAAAATAAATAGCAAAAACAAAAGGGCCAAACCTAACCCATTCCGGAAGTCTGTTGGACTTGCGGAATGTTCAAAAACCAAGGCACAGCTTCTGATTGGTGCAGACGCCCTGGAAACAGTAGCTGACAGCTGCATTGGATGTTTGGCTTCTTAAAAACGTCTGAAAACCAGAACACTTCCAGGTTTTCGGCATTTGAGAACCAAGGCGTTTGAGTACCAAAGCATTTGAGAACCAAGGTACCACTATACTGCCTTCCTCTTCCTCCTCCTTGGGAGGGTCAGGATGGGGAGGCGGTCTACACCGTTCTTCCTCTACCCAGTCCCTGACATTGGGGGGACCCGGGGCATGGTTGTTTGCCTTCAGTTGACTGCAGAGAGTTTTGTTTGTTTGTTTGTGTGTGTGTGTGTGTGTGTGTGTGTGTGTGAGGGTTGTTGGTTTAAATTATCCATATTGAATCGTGTGCTGTTGGAGGGTTCATGCTGTTGTCTTTTGTTGGGCTGTGTATATGTTCACCTGTTCTTGATCATTACGCCGATGCATATTTGCTGTGTAGCCTTTTCCTGTAATCCAGCAAGGGGTAAAATACTACAAGCTGCCCATACCTATTGCTCAAACGCACTGCAATTTCCCCCATCCCTGTGTCTGTAAGGTAAATATAAGAGCATCCGATTGTGCTGTTCTTATTGTCTTTTAAACAGGCCATTGAAAGACACACAAAGGAGAAGTGGCTGGCAAAGAGCTCCATTTTCTCAGAGCAACAAAAGAACGAGTGTTCTTCCCCACTGTGCTTCTGACAAAAGACAATGTCCAATCCTATCAAGGCCCACACTTTGCTATTTTGCCTATGCTTGTTTTCCGGGGGAAATACAGACACAGAAATGCAAAATTCATCTCAGCATTATATCTCCGCAAATGCTTTTGTTTTCTGAGTAGATTTCTTGAGCATTCATAGTGATTTCTCTGCTAAGAACACTTACCGAATAACAGCGGGGTGAGAAAATGAAATTAAGGACTCAGGCACAGACCTGGAGGGAAGATGGGTAGCATGAACGTAAAGTGGTGTGCCTCCCTGGAGTCCAGGAATACCAGCATGGTCACTTGACATGCAGCCTTGCTGGTTCATGTGGGTAGCAGATCCAAAGGTTATCAAAGCTGTCCGAAACCTGGATTACGCTAAAGTGATTTTTCATCAGCAGCCTGTTCCTGAGGCAATGCATGAACGAGCCTGTAAAAGATAGACATGCTGCCTATTCCCTCTTTTAAGGAACAGCTCCTTAAAAAATGCACTGCAGAGCCATTCCTTTGAGTAAGAAATCTTATTGAACAAGATGAGGGAAATTGCTGTGTGTCACTCTTCCTATCATGGGCGTAGCCAGGGGGCGCAGCTGCCCTCCTAAATCAAGTAAATAAATAAAAATATTCAACCAAAAGTAGAAATAATCAGAGTATTTGCTCAGCCAAGCACCACTTATACCGTAGAGTGGTCATTCAGTACCTTGCGGGAAAAGGTAAAAAGCGAGGTGAGCGTCGCACCCCATCGTCTCCTTTGACTGGACTTAACCGTCCAGGGTCCTTTACCTTTTACTTTTACCTTACCTTGCGGAGAGTAAAGACCTGGCTAAGGTCACCAACGACTGGGGAGCACTCAGTGGGTTATGCTTAGTGAGTTTGTACAGAAAAACTGCTTTGGGAAAATGGAGGAATTTGAGATGGAAGTGCTGAAAAGGATTTCAGCAGCTCCAAGAAAACTTGTTTTAGTTTAGATTAAAAATAATAATAATATGAAAAAGGCGTGTTCTTTGTAATTTTGCAAAATATAATCGTCAGCCGCATGAAAGGTACGCCCTGGTGTTAATTTTTTATTTAACTTCCTAGTTTTCAAATGACTGAAGATTTTGACTGAAGTTTCTGAGCACTTGGGGGTCAAAAGAAAGTAATTTAAAACAACTTTTGAGATGTTTCATTCCAATTCTGCTAGACAGAGTCAGACAGAGGAGGATGACAGCTGGGTATCTTGCCCCTCTGCCCCAGCATAAACCCTGGCTACTCCCATGCTTCCTATTTGTGTTGAGAGCCAGTGTGGTGTAGTGGTTAAGAGCAGTAGACTTGTAATCTGGGGAACCGGGTTCGTGTCTCCGCTCCTCCACATGCAGCTGCTGGGTGACCTTGGGCTAGTCACACTTCTTTGAAGTCTCTCAGCCCCACTCACCTCACAGAGTGTTTGTTGTGGGGGAGGAAGGGAAAGGAGAATGTTAGCCGCTTTGAGACTCCCTAGGGTAGTGAAAAAGCGGGATATCAAATCCAAACTCTAAGAAGAACCTACCCACCCCTCCATATGTTTTTGGGGGACTCAAGTCTGTCTGACAATAATACTCACTTTGCCCACATAATTCCAGCCTCTGCTCCCCCAAAAGTGTTGTTGTTGTTGTTTATTGAATTTATATAATGCCCAATACCTGGAGTTCTCAGGGAGTTTCACAGAACAAAATCAGAATATAAAACCACAAAGTATATAATCAAAATAAAAACAACAATCCAATAACACCCCCCTCAAAAAAGAACCATGTTTTAAAAGGGCATAGGATGTAAATCAGATCCAGACCTGATTGAAAAGGAATGTTTTTGCCTGGCGCCTAAAGGTGTATAATGAAGGCGCCAGGAGAACTTCCCAGGGGAGGGCATTCTACAAACGGGGAGCCACAGCAGAGAAGGCCCATTCTTGTATTGCCACCCTCCGGACCTCTCAAGGAGGGGGCACACAAAGGAAGGCCTCAGGAGGTGATCTCAGGGTCCAGGTAGGTTCATATGGAAAGAGGCGGTCCTTGAGGTATTGCAGTTCGGGGATGAAGACGCTGGGACTGTAAGGTTTGGGCTTCCTTACAAATTAATAAGGATAAAAGTATAGAAAACATACAAACAATTATGGACATGATTTCTCATCAAGCAACCATACGTGGGAAATTCCTCACGGGGTTTGCCAAAACTTTCTTTTGTGCTCTCTGTCTCCCAGCTCATGTTCCAGGGTAGCCCAGGGAAAGGGGTGATCTTTGAAAGCACCCCAAAGTGCTTTCCATTTGCATTGGGATGAAACAGGGCTCTGCTAAGCCTTATTCTGAGTATGGAAGTATCGTGCACAATCAGGGGAGAAGGATGGGGGAAATAACCCTTACTTGGTGGACATATAAAATTACGAGGCTGAATTATGCATGGGCTGTGAATAATTCATGCCTGTTTCCAGTTAGTCAAGTTAAACTAATAGTATATCTTACTTCTTTTTTCCTCTATTTTTAAGCAGTTGCCTATGTGAGACTTGCTAGTAAAGGATTTATCTCTGGAATGCTATATATCAGGGGAGAAGACCTTGGAGGAGGAGTGTCTGTTTGAAACAGATGCAAAGGCCAACTCCCGGATTCTGCTCTGAACAAAATAAAATATCCAAGTGCATCTAAATCACCAGTCTAACTTTATTAAGATACGGTGGCAAATTATGTCTCCTCCTTCTCCTTCTCCTTCTCCTTCTCCTTCTCCTTCTCCTTCTCCTTCTCCTTCTCCTCCTTCTCCTTCTCCTTCTCCTCCTCCTCCTCCTCCTCCTCCTCCTCCCTTCTTCCATTATACAGGGCAGAAGATAGTGGAGCTTTATAGAAACAGTATCATGCCTAGCAAAGCAAGTTTTCTAAATTTTTATCTGAGCCTTTTGAGACATATTAAATATTTGGATCCCACCCACCCGCTAAAAAGATAATGAATACATCTGATGCTGGTTTTCCATTTTGGGGGGCAAATCTCTATTTGGAATGAAATAGTTAACTGAGTTAAGATGCAGGTTTTGCAACCGCCTGACCCAACAAAGCATCTCATATATCCCCATTTTTCTTGATTTTAAACCTTTTATCATAAAGTGTCCATGTGAGTCAATTGACTTCTTCATCTGCACGTTTGATGTGTGGGGATTGAGGGTAGCAAGGGGAATGGGTAGGAATGGGCTGGCAGGGCGAATATTTTCCCCCAAGCCCTTGCTTTGGATTCTTCCCCACTGAGATTTACCTTGTCTTTTCTGGGAAACCTGGGGAAATTCTCACCCGGTACAAAGAGTGCATGATCATTGCTCTGACTGCACTGGCAAAGCTTCTGTTGCACAACCCCTTTCTAGTTCAACAACTCTCTTCCCAAGCTTTTAATACAGGTCATTATTATTGAGGGAATGTTGTGGATAGTAGGAGAGGATATATTGATTAAATGTTATCCTTCCTCACTCACGCTAGAGAGCTAGTAGTAGAGCACATTGCCTTGCACATTGCTGGAAGCTAGTCGGTGGATTCGTTAGAACCATATGTTGAGCAATCCAGTCTGGCTGGAGCAACAACCCCTTGTGTGTCCACTCTGGGCAAACAGGAAATGTATTTGACAGCTTCAGTGATGTTACATCCCACAATTATGATTGTATACTCTCCAGCGTTTCTCTGATGACCATAGGGAGGTCCTATTCAATTCTTCTTCTTCTTCTTCTTCTTCTTCTTCTTCTTCTTCTTCTTCTTCTTCTTCTTCTTCTTCTTCTTCTTCTTCATCTTTCAGATGGCTTGGGGGCTGGGTAGCTCCATGCCCTCCAACGTTTCTCTGATAAAAATAGGGACATCCTAAGGAAAAGCGGGACATTTGGGGATCAAATCAGAAACTGGGATGGCTTCTGCAAATCTGAAACTGCCCCTGGAAAATAGGGACACTTGGGGGGTGGGTCTGTGATTGGCCTAGGCACATAGCTATGCAAGTGAGAACTTCGCAGGAAGAAGACAAAGATGGACCTTGATTTACCCCATTGGTGCCACTGCTGATGTTGATGTTTGAATGAGGCTCCTAGCACTGGGGCATTTCGAAGATTAGGGCTGTCTGTCTTTGAACTAGAGTCCCGAGATGAGTCATGCCGATAGCTTGTTTCCTTTTGATTCTGAGCATCAAGGCATTCTGCTTATGGTGGGGAGGAGAAAGAAACTGGAATATAAAAGACATCACAGTGGTTCTTCATTTCCTTTCTCGCTCTTCCACATAAAAGAAGGAAAGAGAAATATACCAGCTTGAGTTGAGATTTCCCACCCTCCCCCTGTACTTTTGATTAATTTTTTACAGTGTTTCTCTCTCCTCGCCTATATGTCCTGTGTGCAAACTATCAATGGCAGCTTCACTAAGCGTCATCAGTCCACAAAAGAAAAACAGCTTGATAATTGCCTGTACTGAAAAGTGGTGTAATCTCAAAAGCAGCGGTAGACAGTGGTGGCAGTGATGATGGCACCATAAGGCCCCCGGGTGTTGAAATACAATATTAAAATTAGTTCAGAGCAAATTACAGTGAAGTGAATGGGGTGGTTCCTAACATCTATATATGCCTCAAGTGTCGGAGGCCAAGGTAAAGAGATGAGTCTCTTCAGCATACATCAGAAACTACAGCTTTCATCATCCCAGACCCACCCCCCTAGCGTCCCTATTTTCCAGGGACATCCATGATTTAAAGAAGCTGTCCTGGTTTCTGATTTGATCCCAGAATGCCCTGCCTCAATGTAAGATCCAGAGACACCCAGAACTGACTTGAGGGGGCATAGGGAAAGAGAAGGTGGAAAAGCCCATTGCACTAGTAAGATTCATTGCACAGGGTCCCTCTATTGCAGATAGCCTGATTCCCTTACTGGATGGATGTGTAGAGCATTGCATGGAGAAGAATTTTAGTGGGGATGTGCCCTTGCCATGTTGCTGCTTAACACTGCAAGTTCCAGTTGGACAAATTGCCATCGGCGACTGGCTTGAAGAATACACCCTGCCTGCCCACACTCACATTCCCACACAAAGGAAGCAGAAAGATGGATGTAGCAGTCTGGAATAAAATATTAAATTCCATTCCCCCACCAACCCACCCTCCAGCATCTATCCACCTACATCTCATGTTAGGACTGGGCCTTCAGTGCTCTCTCTAATAGGTTTTCCATCTGCTATTCTCTCCTTTTATTGCTGTGTAACCACATTACCTTATGTAGCTGCCTACCGATGCTGCGGACAAGGGGTCTCTAGCCGCTGCCTAACTGTATAATTCAGTTAGAAAACTGCTGCTTTCAATCCCGGATATCATTTTCTGCTTATTTCACACAGTAAGCTAAAATGATACGGTCCTAATGTCAAGCTGCAAAATGTACGAGTGCCAAAGGAACTGTCTTTCTAAAAACTGGAAATGACTAGCATATGTTGTTGGCATCTGCAGGAGGGAAGGAATAGAGTATACAACCCACTGCATGTCTTAGTAGAGCCCCGGGGGGGGGGGGGCTAATTTCAGACTTTTCACGTGCAAGGTTTTAAGAAAAGACTGGAACATTTGTCAGTAGCTATTTCCAGGATGCTAAATCACATCTCCGTGTGAGCAGCATCTATGGGCACAAGCTGGAAAAGGAACCTAAAAGTAAAGGTAAAGGGACCCCTGACCGTTAGGTCCAGTCATGGACAACTCTGGGGTTGCACGCTCATCTCACTCTATAGGCTGAGGGAGCCGGCGTTTGTCTGCAGACAGCTTCCGGTTCATGTGGCCAGCATGACTAAGCCACTTCTGGCTAACCAGAGCAGCGCACGGAAACGCTGTTTACCTTCCTGCCGGAGTGGTACCTATTTATTTACTTGCACTTTGATGTACTTTCGAACTGCTAGGTGGGCAGGAGCTGGGACCGAACAATGAGAGCTCACCCCGTCGCGGGGATTCGAACCGCCAAGCTTCTGATCGGCAATCCCTAGGCTCTGTGGTTTAGTTCACAGCACCACCTGTGTCTTTAAACTCTATGATGTGATCAGATCAGGGGCCATAAAGGGAAGTTGAAATTGGGTCCAGGGAGATCAAATCTGGCAAATGGTAAGCAAATCCACAAAACTGCTGAGAAACAGGAATTCAGAAACATTTAATTGAGAGTGTAGGGCCAGCGGCAGAGTAAGCCAATTGGGCACTGGGTGCCCTACATCCAGGGGCGGGGCCAGCCACCCATGGGGTGGGGCCAGCCAGGGCAGGACGCTCTGCAGGGCCTCCAAGGATTCTGCCTGCCTCCTCCCACTCAGCCACCCTACAGCTGAGGGGGAGGCAGCGGGCGGACCATTTGGGGTAGTACGGAGCCTGTGGGTGCCCAAGCCACTGTGTCACTCCCAGGAGAGACACGTGGCTCGGGCACACTGCAGGCCCTGCAATGAGTGTCACCCAGCATTTTGTCACCCCCACAGTGGTGACACCTGGGGCAGCCTGCACCCACCACACACCCCTTTCTCTGCCCCTTTGTAGTGTGAATGGTGCTCCATCCCACAAAATTGTAGGAATTTGCAGCCCAAATAACTTTACATATTTTGGGGTTATGACTCACAGAGCTTCTGATTACTAGACAGGGCACTGTTTGACTTAATTTCCCTTGAGTGTTCTGGTGGGGAAAATACCTTTATATTTCCTCCTGCCTCAGAACTCAGTCCTTTTCCTGCTTTGGTTTGCCAGCATCAGGAATTAAATTGTAATAAATCCAGAGATACACTTGAGTCAAACCAGGAGCCATGTAGGGGACCCATTATTAGAGCCCTTGTATAAGAATTCTAAAGTCTCAAATATAGAATAAATGTTCATAAATGTTCAAGGCAAACCCATACATAAATATATAAACCACGAGTCTGAAATAATACAGGAGAGCAATCCTGAAGCCATTTTGACTCTCCCAAATTGACCTCCAATATTACTCTGAAAGGAGGAAGGAAATGGGAAAAGCTTTCCAATTGTCTTTGGACTGTAAGGGCTTACACCTCCCTGCAAAGACAGTCTGGCAAGTATCTGTTAAGCTGAGCAAACTATCAATATGTGTAAGAGATTCAGGTATTTACCATCTCAAAGGAATGGCCAGGCTACCCAGAAAATGCAATCAAGTAAGCCATTACAGTGGTACCTTTTCAAATGTCTCCGTTGATGAACATTTCGGAACTTGAACACTGTAAACTCAGAAGTAAATGCTTTGGTTTTTGAATGTGCCTTGGAAGTCAAATCAGGAACATGGCTTCCGTACTGAGTTTTCCATTTTGAGGCTTCCATTTTGAGTTTTCAATTTTCGAACGTTTCGTAACCCGAACAGTCTTCTGGTATGGATTACGTTCGAAAACCAAGGTACCACTGTATAGGTAACCTGGCAGACAGGAGAGAAGCAACACCCTCAAATTTCTGCTGTGATGATGTTTTGGTATGTGGTTTTGAGGTACAGGGTGGGCAATCTCAAAAGTCTTTATAGGGGCTTGTGCACCATTGTTCTGCGTCTTTTCTACCTCCTTGCAAGGAGGAGAGGGAACTCTGTTGCAACAGAAGAAATAAAGATCTGCCTTGCTTTCTATGGATCTTGCCTCCATCCACTCATCTCTGACCAATCATGGACTTAGGGGACTCAGTCCCTTGGAGAGTTGGGCAACAAAAGCCACCCCCGTCCCAATTATTTTAATATAACACCTTGATACTTTGCATCTAACTGAAATACAACTTCAGAGGGCTGCACATTTGGCTAGACAGTGGTGGGAGAAGGGAGTATTTAATTTAATATTTTTCTCCAGGGCCTTTTTTGCACTCAAAATCTCCCCCTTCTCTTACCCACAGAGGAAAAATACAGGAGCTCCTCAGTATTCCCACTGTGACCAAATTTGCAGCCACTTCCTCCAAGGCTGTATTTCATTTAAAATAAAAGGATGCATGATGTCACATGTTTAGGTCTCAGTATCCAGGACGCTTCTGTCTGAAAGCCTGAGCTCATAATCTTAGCAAAAATTCCTTATAGCATCCTTAAGAATTCTTACAGATGTTTTAGTTGAATGGGATGCTCTGAAATTTGTCTCAAGGGAAATCTGGTGGCAACACTCCAGGGTCTCAGTTGTCTTTTCTTTAACTGGGGACTGCATCTCACATACACAAAGCAGATGCTATACCACAAATCTTTTTGACACACCCATACACCTGGTGCATGCAGAGCTTCTATAGAACTTTCTGTTTTTGCGCAATGCGAGTCAACAACCAATTGACTCACATTGTGTGGAAGCAGAAAGTTATATAGGGCATGATCTGCTCAAAATGAAGCATCCCTGTCAGGAACTGCTGGAGCTGCGTGCCATGGGGCAGCCCCGAATGTTTTGCTGTCTGAGGCAGAGAACAAGATGTTGCCTCCTATCTGGCATTCCATGTACAAACACCAACCAGACTGGGGGTTGAATCTTTCTTCAACAGCATCCTCCACCACACATGAAAGGAGAAGCTTCACGTAGGACAGGCTTCCTCAACCTCAGCCCTCCAGATGTTTTGAGACTACAATTTCCATCATCCCTGACCACTGGTCCTCCTAGCTAGGGATCATGGGAGTTGTAGGCCAAAAACATCTGGAGCCCCAAGGTTGAGGAAGCCTGACGTAGGAGCTGCATGATGGGCTGCCAGGGACGTCCCTTCCCAGAGTGACAGCGAAGACTCCGGGGGAGAAGGGCAGCCTGAGGGGAGTAGAGGCTTGATTGCCTCTTGTCATTTGAGCAATCACATATTTTTGCACTTATTAAGCAGAGGTTGCTAGATAATGAATTCCAAAAACTCCACCCTTCTCAGCCCTCAGTATGCTCTCCTGCCTTTCTGGGGCTGCCACCACATCATGGACTGATGCCTAACTACTTCTATGATTCGGTTACACCATTATATCGTAGAGTATTTATGCTGGCCCGCTTAAATGCCTTTCCGTCTTCCGTGCCATTCGGAAGGCTCAAAGGCATCCCCTACCAGAACAGACTGTGCCCTTGTGGTCAGAAAGTGTTGGACTCTATGGACCACATGATACTGGATTGCCCTCTCTCTAACATTTTTTATTGTGGCCCATCAATATCCGTTATATGGCTCAGGGCCCTCCCCAACAAACAACTTGCGGTCCAGCTTCTGCTGAGGGATGACTCCCCTGAACTCACTAGAGTTATGGCTCATTATTTGAATAGGATCTATGAAATTAAAGCCAGTACATCTGGCCTATCTAACAATGATTGCTGAGGATTCCTTATTTTCTTCTTCTCTCCTTTTTGTCTTGTATGTTGTAGAGTTACTATATATACAGGTGGTTTGTATGTTTTTGTTTTTATTTTATATATGCCAATAAAGGTGTTGATTGATTGATTGATTGAGGTCATCCAGAAGCGACCTTAGGAATGCAAAAATCAATCTGCATGTTACTATCTCAGTAGAATAGAAGAGGCACATTTGTTTGCTCAACTTCTCTCTCTCTCTCTCTTTGTCTCTCCTCTCCCCGCTGCGAAGTTCTGCTTTTCTTCCCAAAGTTGTTCACATTTCACATGCTTCAGTGTCAAAAACTTCCTTGAAAAATAGCTTTGCTTCCTATTTCCTGCTCACAATTCTCAGTGTTTCTTCCCCCCCCCTTTTTCTTTTGTCATGCTAACAGCATCTATTTTTATTGGTGATAATTGCCTACTTCACTTGGGTCAGAATGCTCCTTTCTGATCTTCTCTGTGAATCTCTGAATTCCCCCATGGAATATGCTGTACTTGTTCTGCTCCAAAACTTCCATCTATCTCAATGGAGAGAGGTTAAATGCAACTGACAGCGACATGCTTAAAACAAGGACAAAAAGATGAGAATAAATCAGTTTCTTTTGAACTATCCAACTTCTAAAAGGCAGGATGAGAAAAGAACTGATGGAAATGGAAGATGTCATCTCCCTGAAATGTCAGGTAGCCAGAGCTTCCACTGTCCTTGCTGTGAGTGGTGGTGGGCTTGTTATTTATCAAGTGTCTCGCATTTTTAGCATGCAAAGTGCCTAATAGTTCAGCCATCCATCTTCACAGCAACACTTTCCGCAACAGATGAAGAGCTAGCACGAAGTGTTTATGATTATTTATTACATTCATAACCTGCCTCCAAGGAGTGCAGAGCAATGTATGGTTTGTTCTGCTCCCTCCCCATTTTATTCTCACAACAGTTCCGTGAGGTAGGCATTAAACTAGGAGATATTGACTACTCATAGCTGAGTAGGTATTTGGGACTGGTGCAATTGTGGTGAGACAGTCTTGTGTGACTTATTTGGCTTTCCTAATATCACCCAATGCATTTGGTTATAGATTGTAGCTGCAAACCAGGGACGCTGGTGGTGTTGTGGTCTAAACCACTGAGCCTCTTGAGTTTGCCGATCAGAAGGTCGGTGGTTTGAATCTCCTGCCAACCTAGCAATTTGAAAGCACACCAGTGCAAGTAGATAAATAGGTACCACTGCGGCGAGAAGGTAAACGGCATTTCCGTGCACTCTGGTTTCCGTCATGGTGTTCCATTGCGCCAGAAGCAGCTTAGTCATGCTGGCCACATGACCTGGAAAGCTGTCTGTGGACTGAAAGCGAGATGAGCGCTGTAACCCCATAGTCACCGTTGACTAGACTTAACCATCCAGGGGTCCTTTACCTTTTTTGCTTTAGTTTGTGCTTGGAATCAAGCAGCTGCTATGGGAGAATTAAAGTCTCCTCCTCTAGAGTGCAATCCAACACATTGCTGTGTGAAAGGATCCATCAGTTCAAGGATTTCTGTTTTTGCAATGTTCTTTCTCTCTGCTCCACCTGCACAACCCCTAAATCTGTTCTAAGAGTTCTCCCACCCCTCTGGAACAGGAGGGTTGAGGAGATCCTTGTCCTCACACTGTAGAAGAGGTGTTCCTGCTTGAAGACCACCCTTAGTGTGCAGTTTTCATGGGTACAAAGGACTCCAGTCCTGAGATCCACTGCATACTTGCTGCTGAACATGAAGGGTGGTAGGCAAATAAATTTTATTCAGAGTAGACCTATTGCAATTAGTGGCCCTAACTTCATCATGTTCATTAATTCCCATGAGTTGAATACCACCCAAGAAGTCCATCACTCACTTTCCCTCCTAAGGAAATGCACCCCAAGTTCCTTGCCACGAATGCTCCATTCAGTGGAGGGAAGATGGAGCTATCTGCAAAAACTGCTGCAACTCACAGATCTGCCAACTTTTAAAAATCAGTCTCACGGGATACATCTGTTGACATGTAGAAAATATTCACAGGTGACAACAACAACAACAACAACAACAACAACAACAACAACAACAACAACAACAACAATTTATTTGTACCCCGTCCTCCCCGGCTGGAACCGGGCTCAGGGCGCCTAACATCATAAAGCTAACACAGTATACAAAGAACATAAGAACAGGCAATCAATTAATTAAAATACATCTTAAAATTAAAATACCCAGTACTTTGTCTCCTTTATTTATTTTTTTATGTGTTGTGTTGTGTTGTGTTGTGTTGCCCTTCATCCATAGACCTCAGGGTGGTTCACAACATAAAAATATAAAAAGCACAAAATACACAATAAAGATCTTCATGCTATGAAAAGCTTCATTTGCTGCAGATAAGTTGGCAACTGTACAGAACTATCAGATCATATTACCTTTATAGTCTCCTAGGTGGTAGAACTAATCACTAATGAATCTTTATTTTTCTTATCCCACGATGGTGTGGTTTGACTTGGATGCACATAACTTTCAATGGGGAGCTGAGCTTTGTGTTTCCCACCAAGTGATTTCCTTTAAATTGTTTTATTAAGTCTTGATGTTGCTAGGATACAGGGTTGTGCATGAGCTTAACAACCCTACGGCAGCTGTAAGTGTAAGGAAGCTGAGATGCAGACAATTAATAAACTGGACTTATTTGTGAAACTAAATGTTTTGAGGAAAGCTGTGCGGCAGGTGCAGGAACCCTTCACCCTTCCATATGTTATTGGACTACGACACTCATCAGTCTTGAATTTTGGCCATGCTAGCTGGGGCCGATGGGAGATTTAGTTCAGCAAAAATAAATTTAATAAGTAAAAAATAAAATGAAACAACTGTAGAACCAAAGGTTCCCGAGCCCTGCTCTAGTGGAACAACGTCTTGGCTATCCTGTTTGGTCATCCGAGACACTTCTTCAGATTGGAGCTAATATTTATCGTAATAAAAATATGAACACTGGAATAACATTACAGGTGAGCCAAGCTGGGCATGTCATTGCAAATGTTTTTCATCCCTCATCATGTTCATTGGGTTTCATTATTGGGTTGGCAGGATGCTATAAAGCATATGGAGAATTGACTCATCCTCTGGGCCAGCAGGGTAACATAGTGCAGTAAAACAGAGGGGCAGTCCAGTTGCCCATCGTGCTAAGTGACATTATCGGCATGCACACCTGAGGACAGATGTTGCCTAGTCTCACAATATTGCTCTCAACAAGATGCTTCCTTAAATGAGGGTTCTGTTGCGCCTTCTGTATCGCTCAACCAGGGCTTCAGACTGAGGGTGATGCAATTTGCTGTCGTTGCCAGCACTGCATAGCCAGATTGGATGGGGTACTCAACATCATCACGTCCACAATGTGAGCTTTTATTGCTACAGCTTCCACCATCCCCAACCATTGGCCACGGTGGCTGGGCTTGATGGGGGCTAGAGGCCAGCAACATGTGGAGAACCTCAGGGTCCCCATCCCTGTCCTATTGGCTGGGATCAAATAGTGAAGGAGAAAAAAGTCCTGTTAAAAGTGTTACTAGCAGAAGATTGGGGTGGGGGAATAGCAGCAAACAGATGCTATGATAAAAAATATGCATTTCACCCCACAGGGAAGCTGGGGCAATTGCATTTGTGTTTGTTCTGTACTGTTCTTGCAGATGAGCCCATGGGACAAGGCAAGTTTGTTGGCATAGCACCAATGACAGCTCCTTGTGAGTGAGTTGCTCTGACTTTATCAAGGGTGAGCTAATAGAATGGAGTGGAAGAGGATGAGGGAGAGGGGAAATTCTCCTTCTGGAGATCTAGTAATTTCATATTTCAACTTGGCAATGTATCTCATTGGTTGGAACAAACTATTTTCACCAGAGGTGTGAAACATAGTTTGAAGGGGGGAAAGGAAGGTTTTTTTTTCAGGGTGCTTCTTGCACTTTTTGAATGCACAATTTACACCTCCACAATGATTGAGGGCAAAAAATTATTTGCAGCTCTGCTAACTCTGAGTAGAGTTCTCCATAGCCCCTAGCTATTAGCTGCTGAGATATACAATCTGTATTTGTTTGTATGTGCTCCACTGATATTTAAATGAGATGTTTGCCATGGAAACCACAGAATCTCAATGCATATTCTAGTTAGTTATAAGATATGGGCTGCCATCCCAAAGGGCATTTTCATATAATCAGGATCTACCTTATGCTAGCACAACACTAAACTGCCTCAGGTCAATTTCACAGTACCTTGTGTATTCTTGGAACAGGTATTTTGGTGGCAATCAGGTGTTGAAATATGTCCATCCTCATGACTGGACCAGGTGATTGGTACCACTCATCTTGGCCTGAATTTGCAAGGTTATCACACACACACATACACACACACACACACACACACACTACTACGGGACTTGACTTTAAGGAATAGATGCTTCACAACAAAGCTCTAACACAGCTTGGAGAAGCTGGAAGTTGGAAGCAGATTCTACTTGTCATGTTGTTTTGGTTTACACTGTGATTCTCTACTGTGCAAATGCTTATTTTGGTATGAGTTTTCAGTATAAGAATGAATAAAAAAACAATATTATATAATAATATATTATACTTCATATAATGACGGTGAATTGCTGTGCTTGAGTTTTTTAAAATTTATTTTCCTTTTGCATGATACAGAAAAAGGAGTGCAGTGCAAATTGCTGTGCTTGATCAGGGGTAGCCAGTGTGGTGCCCCTCACATAATGCTGGACTCCCCATTCCCATCAGCCTCCATCAGCATGGCCAATGACCAGGGTTGATGGGAGATCGCCAATGAAGAAGAAGAAGAAGACTCTTCCTCTACATCCTTTTTCATAGTGTTATGTTTGGGATTGCTCTTCCCCTTAACCAGTGCTGGCCCTACTATTAGGTAGAATGGGGCTACTCCACCAGATGGCAAATACTGATTATTGGGTTGGGTTGGGTTGGGATAGGATTGAGCAGTGGCAGCCCATGGCTGCTCCTCCTAACCTCTTTGTTTGTATCCTTCTGTCAAAATACAAGAGCTGTGGGTGCCATGTGGCCTGGCCCCCCAATAACTAGCCTGTTGCCCTAAGGTGTGGTAGAATAGAGGACACCATCCCACAGTCAGGATTGAAAGAAGAGTCACCTGCTAATCTTGCCAGCTACCATGCATGGAATGGTACAGGCTCCATCTTGTCTTTCACTTCAGGCAGCAAAAATATCTTGGGCTGGCTCTGCCCTTAACGTTAGTCTTCTGTTCAGCCTTTCCCTGTATTTAACAAGCTTCTTACATATTGAATTCCATCTCTTTTTTGGCCATTTTTCTTCCAGTTATCCTTAAGTCCTAAATTTAGTGCACATTTTTTCTCCCCTTATTTAATGTATTTTTATTCCAGCCTTTCTCCAGAAATCACATGGTGTGTGTGTGTGTGTGTGTGTGTGTGTACCTCACAAAATGAAGTAACCCCAACCCATAGCTCAATTCTTTCTTGGAAAGAGTCTTAGCAACAAAAAAAGATTTTATTAAGGCAAAGTAACCAGTAGGGTATATGCACTGCTAATGAGATGCCAGTTTTTGAAGAAGACCATTTAGATAAAGTTAGATTTTCAATCTTTCTTTTTTTAAAGAAGCTCTTTAGACATACACATGCAAGACTAGCTTTTGACACCAGCCTTGGAATATATGAAAGATGCAAGAGCAATAATGCAAGCACTTGTAGTTCTGAAGGCATTTCTCGGGGAGACTGTTGAAAGGGTGTGGTGGGAGGAGGGAGAGAAAAAGAAAAGATGTCCCCAGCATCCAAAACAGTGTTATTTTCAGATGCCAGAGCTATCTCAGCTAACGAACGTGGAACTCATTTGCTGAGGCTTCCCGTTTTCTGAACTCGTCCGTAACAAGACCCTTGAGAATTTAGTTTACAGTTCTCACTTACGAAAATCACTCTCAGAATTGTGCAAAGCAGCTCATGTTCCCTCTTGCAGGGTAGCCAGTTGGATATTGTTGACAGTGACAGGTTGTTTAGCCCTGAAGTTTCCATCATATCATTTTCTTAGGCTTCTGATAATTGCTTCTTCCTAAAAATTGCTGGCATGTCTAGCATAGAATTTAATTTAGACTAGAATACACATTTCCTCCCTCCCTCCCTCCCTCCCTCCCTTCCTTCCTTCCTTCCTTACTTTTTATGCTCACTTGTGCATCCCAAAGTTTTTTGCCACCTCTTACTCCTGTGCTTTTAACAGCAGCTTGATTTGCAGACATTAATAGTAAATGCTTATCTCCCTCCAGAGGTGCAGGTCAGTTCTGTGTCCAGGACAGCTGTGAGCTCAAAATGACTCCCAGGCTGTGCACTTGGTCCTTCAGGGGCACAGTTATCCCATTCAGGACCAGGGAGTCCCCCACATCTGCCCACACCCTGTCCCCTAAAAACAGTACTTCTGTCTTGTCAGGATTCAACCACAATCTGCCATCCATCCTCCAACCGCCTCCAGACACTCACGCAGGACATTCACCACCTTCACTGGTTCTGATTTAAAAGAGAGGTAGAGCTGGGTATCATCTGCATACTGATAAACACCCAGCCTGAACCCCCTGATGATCTCTCCTAGTGGCTTCATATAGTTCTTTAAAAGCATGGGGTAGAGGACAGAGGACAGAGCCCTGAGGCACACCACAAGTGAGAGCCCAGGGCTCTGAACACTCATCCCCCAACACCACTTTCTGGACATGGCCCAGGAGGAAGGAGTGGAACCACTGTATAATAGTGCCGCCAGCTCCAGTAGGATGTCATGGTCAATGGTATCAAAGGCCACTTTCACCTTTGTCCCTAGCCTGCCGGAGATCACCGACCAAGGCGACCAAGGCAGTTTCAGTCCCATGTTGAGGCCTTGATGCTGATTGGAAGGGATCCAAATGGTCCAAATCCTACAGGCATGCCTGGAGTTGTTCAGTGACCACCTGCTCAATTACCTTGCCCAGGAATGGAAGATTTGCAACTGGGTGATAGTTGGCCATATTGGCTGGGTCCAAAGATGGTTTTTAAAGAAGTGGTTTAATAACCACCTCTTTCAGTAGGTCTGGGAAGGCTCCCTCACAGAGTGAAGCATTCACCACCCTGTTGCCCATCACCCAGCCCTTCCCAGCTCACTTTTATGAGCCAGAGTGGGCAAGGGTCAAGGAGACAGGTGGTCGATTTCACTCGTCCAAGCAACGTGTGATCCTTCAGGTATGTTACACCATGAGGGCCTTAAAGCTAAGCACTATGTGTTGGAGTTGTTACATTTCCTATTTCTGTCCCACAAGCTAGATTGAACCTAAATGGTCTAAATTAAATGGAGGGATTACCTAAACATGCTGAAATTGCAGAACAATTGTAGCAAAAGAGAAACACCGGGAGCAACTATTAATTTCAGATTAAGACTGTGTCAAGGATTGAAGGCTAATCCATTAAACTAAAGTGGCTTTGATATGAAGCTAATGTGAATCAATGTCAGGGAAGTCAAATTATTAGAGGTTACCAATCAATTTCATTGCTGAGATCAAGCAGAGGTCTGAGAGCTTTTGATAGGATTATAATGAAAGTCAATAGGAGAAATATGAAGTCCCTGATTCCTTTGCAGTTAATATTTGATTGGATTATGGGGAAGGGAAAGGATTAAGCTACGGTAAGAAAAGGTCACTGGGAATTCAGAACAATTCCCAGCAATTCAATTGTTTTAATCAGCACCGCTGCTGTGCCTGCTGTTGTTCACTGCAACATACAGGTTGCTCAGACTTTACCCTCCCCCAAAGCGGGATTAGTTTATGATATGAATTTAGTTTATGATATGAATTTGCAAGCTGCATTGAGACAGGTCAACTGCCCCTGTGGCCCCTCCCACGCCACTGGATAAATTTGGGGTGTTTTTCCTTGAGGAGAGGATTCCATAACCAATTCTAATAGCTGAGAAGTCCTTCTCAATGCCTGCCACCACCCAGCGAACTTCAGATAATTGGAGAACTCAAGAAAAGGCCCCTGAAACTGTTGATGCACAGAACATATGGGCAGTTATATTTGGATTATAGGTTGATCACCACTAAGTGTCTCTTCTTTACATTGTAGACCTTTCTCAAAAGGAACCCAAAGACCTTGTACCATCTTGAAACTACGGGATGGTGCTGTCAAAGGTATCTTCTTCTTCTTCTTCTTCTTCTTCTTCTTCTTCTTCGATCACTCATAGCTGAGTAAGATTGTCTTCCATGGACATGGTTTTAACAGTGAGTCCATAAATGACTGTGGAGGCCATTTCTGGATCCACATGTCCTTCCACAGTGGGGGCATAGGTTTCTGGGCAGGAGTCGATCACAGTGAAGGTTTGCCAAGCCTGCCTTCCTCTTAGCACGTTTCTCCCTTTCATCCTGAGTTCGAGTGTCTTCAAAGTCCATGACACCATTGGTAAAGGCTGTTCTCCAATTGGAGCGCTCGCAGGCCAGTGTTTCCCAGTTGTCAGTGTTTATTCTACATTTTTGAAGATTTGCCTTGAGAGAGTCTTTAAACCTCTTTCATTGACCACCAGCATTATGCTTTCCATTTTTAAGTTCGGAATAGAGTAGCTGCTTTGGAAGACGATAATCAGGCATCTGCACAACATGACCAGTCCAACATAACTGATGTTGAAGAATCCTTGTTTTGACACTGGTGATCTTTGCTTCTTCCAGTACACTAGCATTAGTTTGCCTGTCTTCCCAAGTGATGTGTAAAAAAATTTCAGAGACACCCTTGCTGGAATCTTTCGAGGAGTTGGATATGGCGTTTGTAAGTGGCCCATGTTTCACAAGCATACAGTAAGATTGGTAGTACAATAGCTTTGTAAACAAGCATTTTGGTTTCCCTGTGAATGTTCAAGTCATCAAAGGTATCCTTGCACCTGCTACACACGCCCAGAGAAATATAGCTGCAGTTGTGCAAACAAGAGGCAAAGAGAGCTTGACCCCATAAACGTGACTTGGCTTTTAAGTTGGCCATGGGCCCTGTAGCATTCACACTTTGTTAAACATGGGCCAGCGCTCTTATCAGCTTGGATAAAACACTCACAAAGGCTTTATCATCATGAGACTGTGCATTAGTCTTTGGAGATAAAAGGCTGAGTCATCTTACATCCATAGACTGTCACCAAGGTCCTGGGACTTTGCAGAGCAGTTAAAAACAGTGCTGTGATAGTTGCTTGCAAAAGACAAAACACACACATTCCTGGATACATTCCCATTTTATCATTATTAACCCAGATGTGTCTAACAGCTCCCTTGGTGATGCTGTGGGAGTTTTTGGGATACCTGAGAGCCAGCAGCCAAGGAAAAGCAGTAAGCTTTTTTTTTTTTTTTTACAGTCACTACAGAAGTGGTTTCCTTGGCAACAGAAATCACACGAAGTGTCCTAGTGCTCCTATCTGGCTACAATTTCTTTTCAGTTTAATACTGCATGTCTAGGCTTCACATCGAGAATTCAATTCTGTCCTAGGGCTTTATTCATAATATACTTACGATATACTTTGAATTTAGACGGGCAACTGACAGGTTCAAAAAGACAGGCTGTTGATTTATGTAACAACTCACAATATATTACTTCTTTGTAGGAGAGAGACGGTCTTATATCTGGTTTGGGTTTTTAAAAGGCATTTTTATATGCCGGTCTGATTTTGTTGCTGAACAGAGCAGCTGTACTTAAGGTTTGGCCTTGCTGAGTTTTAAGCAAAGGGAGTATTAACAGCCACACTAAGACTAGCGATGATAAGAGAACTCTCCTCAGCTTGATTCAGAATCAGCTCGGGGACTGTGAGCTTTCTCAGCAAGCTCTTCTTAAAGAGGCTGTCCTGTTTCCCTGTTCTGTGGCTTCCCTCGGCTCATAATACTGGTGCAGGAATGATCATGGTGCCACACACATTCACCTTGATCTAGAGCTGCCATATTTCAAAAAGTGAAAATCTGGGCACAAAAGTTGTTTTAATCTCTCAATCTCTCTCTCTCTCTCTCTCTCTCTCTCTCTCTCTCTCTCTCTGTTCACACAAAACAACAACACTTCCAACATGCGTTGCCATATTTCCCCAGACATTTTAGCCAATTTTCAAGAATTCAGCCAGGACGCTGTTTTAGACAGGCCAATCCTGGCTATGTCTGGGAAATTCTGGATGCATGGCATTGACCACTCCATAGAAACTGCAGTTCTCACATCAGTCATTACCAGACATCTTCTCTGGCCCCCACCATACAACGTTTTAAGAAGGGTACTTGGGAGCAGCCATTTCCCCCCCTCTGTACTTTTCCTCGGGAAGGCTCATTATGATATAGAGTCACTTCCTGAGAGAATAAAAAATAAAAAATAAAAAATAGCAGGAAAATTACTATCTGCTCCAAGAATCTGTAAAGTGGTGGGTTGTTGTTGCTGGGTTGGGTTTTGCTTGCTTGCTTGCTTTTGCTTTTTTTAGAAGAAGCAACAAAAAAAGCAGCCATTGAACCACCTTGTGTTGTTGTTGTTGTTGTTGTGTTGCTGGACCCATGCATGCACTGGTGTGTAGATTATGCTGACTAATTCTCATACCTACATTGCAATCTGCATGGGGCCCTGGTGGGTTTGAAATAAGGATTTTGGCTCCCAAATGTAGTGTGAACAAGATTCTATCAACCTGCTTAGTGTCATGAAGAAGGTGGGTGAGGATTGCGGATGGATGGGTCTGTCTAGTTCAGTGTCTCTTAGTTTCTTATTTTTCTGAACTTAAATTCAGTTATCCATATTTCCACATCAGCATGCTTTTAAAAACAAAACAAAACAAAACAAAACACCCTCATGAAAATGCATTTTAGTGTGAATTTCTCCTAATATACACAGGTTTATATGAAATTCTGTTTAATATATATATTTCTGCAAAGCAATTTCCCTAACACAATACATTGTTGCATGTTTCTTTTTATGCATATGTACATCATTACCAGTGGCTTCCTTATTCTCTTATAATGGCAACAATGCCAACCTGACAGGTGCCAGAACTGATTTCTGACAAGTTCCCACTTAAAAAAAAAAAGCCCTGATCGTTATGCACTCTTTCAACCAGTATGTGCATTTTTGTACACATTATTTGGCGAGAAAACTCTATTGCAAAATTAAGAGAAGTATGAATTTCAAAGGATGGTTTTATGTATCGTTTCAGAAAGTGTGGGTTATGTCGGCTTGCCTTTCGATGCAGATTGAATGAAGTTTCTCAATCATCCCTAGGGCACACATTGTTTTCAATTAGTTACCCCCTCCCCCAATAATTGGTGGTGCCAGTTATCTACTCAAAGGAGTTGGAGATCTACTCGAAGGAGCAGCATAGCATCAAAAGACTGGGAATCACAACTGCAGGACATTTGTAATTTGTGATTTTCGTATTCACAGAAGAGGAGTCGTAGTCACGTGTTTGATTTGTACACGTTCCAGCATTGGACAGCTTGTCAAAGTGGATACATGATGATAATTTGTGGGGTTAGCCAGTGACGGGTGAACCAGCTGTCGGAATGCCCATCACTAGTAAAGCATATGTTCAAGGGAAGCAAACTCTGCTCTGATCTCTGCTACTCCAGTTGAACTAACAGGGCTTGCACAAAACCTCAATAACTAAAATCAAACCTGCAGAGAGCATTTATTATTGTTTTTCCCCTTTGTTTGTCAGAGCAGTGTGTGGAAGAACCCTTCCATTAATAATGGGAAAGTGGAAAATGAGGGTTACTGTGGTTTCTGAATGTCTTGACCTATGGGGTCCTGCAAAGCGTGCTTTGAACAGGTGAAGCTTGTCAATGTCCTATCCCTGGGGAGCATTCTTTGGGCCATGCAAGCCACAAATGCAAGCTGTCTTACTTCGTGCAGTTATCTTCCCCAGGAGTTCATAGGCATTCACATGCTGCTTCCTCAAACACAATGCATAGTTTTGTAGCACCAACAGAATTCTTATTTATTTCATGAACTACAGTCCATATTGGGGGATGCAGGTGGTGCTGTGGGTTAAACCACTGAGCCTCTTGGGCTTGTCGATCAGAAGGTTGGCGGTTTGAATCCCCGTGACAGGGTGAGCTCCTGTTGCTCTGTCCCAGCTCCTGCCAACCTAGCAGTTCAAAAGCACACCAGTGCAGGTAGATAAATAGGTACCACTCCGGCGGGAAGGTAAAAGGCGTTTCCGTGTGCTGCTCTGGTTCGCCACATGTGCTGGCCACATGACCCGGAAGCTGTATGCTGGCTCCCTCGGCCAATAAAGCGAGATGAGTGCCACAACACCAGAGTCGTCCATGACTGGACCTAATTGTCAGGGTTCCCTTTACCTTTACCTTTTACAGTCCACATTATTGGAAAGCTCTTTATGGTTTGGGGTCCATAAAGAGCAGTTTGGCCCCATGACATCTTGAGAACTGCTTTCTCCCAACGGAAGTCATCAGCTGTGGCCCTACCTCATGCCCTACTGTCATCAAGGTATGGTGGGCACAATGACTCAAAATAGGGTACCGGAACCCATGGTTCGAATCCCCACAACGGAGTGTGCTCCCGTTGCTCTGTCCCTGCTCCTGCCAACCTAGCAGTTTGAAAGCATGCCAGTGCAAGTAGATAAATAGGTACTGTTGAGGCGGGAAGGTAAACGGCGTTTTCATGCGCCCTGGATTCCGTCATGAGAAGCGGTTTAGTGCTGCTGGCCACATGACCCAGAAAGCTGTCTGTGGACAAACGCTGGCTCCCTTGGCCTGAAAGCAAGATAAGTGCCGCAATCCCATAGTCACCTTGGACTGGACTTAACCGTCCAGGGGTCCTTTACCTTTACCACCACCCACAATGTGAATTTCCCTCCCCTGGTGGTTCATGTAGCTGCCACAATAGACTTTCTGCCATACTAATAATATTGTTTTGTTCTACTGTAAATTTTTACTGCCTAACTTTTTTTTTTTTTTTTTTTTTAGTTTGGATGGTTGGACAGTATTCTTGAAGCGACTAGCATGAGTTTGGCCAAACTGTGGGAGGCAGTGAAAGATAGGCGTGCCTGGCGTGCTCTGGTCCATGAGGTCACGAAGAGTCGGACACGACTGAATGACTGAACAACAACAACAACTCTCTAAGCTGCTTTGAGGGTCACCAGGGAGAAAAGTGGCCTATAAATTTTAAAAAAAGTGAAGCAATAGACCACCAAGGCTGCACCTCTGGTAGGTGGTATTCCCGTAGCAGTTGGATATGATGGGCAAGAGGGGACAGGGCTGCTTTTCTGGCTTCCCAACAAATGGTCATGGCCCATTACCAAGAGGGGGAGGTGGGAGGTTGTAGGGAAGTCATTACGGTGCAGCCCCAATGGCAGAGCCAACTGGATGTTCCCGCCACTGTGTCCACACCAACTTCCTGAACACTTCTCCCCCCCCCTCTTTCAGGGGCGTTCCTAGCCCCTCGGCTGCCCGGGGCGGGAAGCCAAGGGGCACCCCTGGGGGCGGGGCATCGTGGCGCGTGCGTGCGTCATGACGTCATGACGCACGCACGCGCGGCGGCCCGGCACCCCCGGGGGCAGGGCATCGCTGCGTGTGCGTCATGATGCACGCGCGCGCGCGCAGCGACGCCCCCGCCCCTGGGGTATGCCGGGCGGGGGCTTGGGAGCATCGGCGGGCTACAAAGAGCCCCGAAGCCGCAGCCATAGCGCAAAGGGCTGCCAGGCTGCGGCTTCGGGGCTCTTTGCCGCCCACCGAGGCTCCGGAAAGCGGCGGCCCGGCATCCCCGGGGGCGGGGCATCGCTGCGTGTGCGTCATGACGCACGCGCGCGCGGCGACGCCCCGCCCCCTGGGGTATGCCGGGCGGGGGCTTGGGAGCATCGGCGGGCTACAAAGAGCCCCGAAGCCGCAGCCATAGCGCAAAGGGCTGCCAGGCTGCGGCTTCGGGGCTCTTTGCAGCCCACCGAGGCTCCGGAAAGCGGCGGCCCGGCATCCCCGGGGGCGGGGCATCGCTGCGTGTGCGTCATGACGCACGCGCGCGCGGCGACGCCACGCCCCCTGGGGTATGCCGGGCGGGGGCTTGGGAGCATCGGCGGGCTACAAAGAGCCCCGAAGCCGCAGCCATAGCGCAAAGGGCTGCCAGGCTGCGGCTTCGGGGCTCTTTGCCGCCCACCGAGGCTCCGGAAAGCGGCGGCCCGGCATCCCTGGGGGCGGGGCATCGCTGCGTGTGCGTCATGACGCACGCGCGCGCAGCGACGCCCCCGCCCCTGGGGTATGCCGGACCGCCACTTCGGGAGCCTCGTCCGTGCAGCGCTGCTGCTCCCGGGGTGACGGAGGGAGCGGCGGCGCATGGGAGTGGTGGGACGCGCCGCCGCTCCCTCCGTCACCCCGGGAGCAGCAGCACTGCACACACCCGCCTAGGGGCGGCACTAGGGGCGGCCCGCCCCCACCGCCCCCACCCTACGACGCCCCTGCCCTCTTTATAATTGGCAGTGACCCTGGTGATGGGAAGGAGAATAAGCAACAGCATCCCTCTCACCTTGCCTGGCTGATTGCTGCTATGTGACTCTGGTTCTATGTGGATCTTGCATTACACTGTTTTACAAAACAAAATCGAAAATTCTTTCTAGTAGCACCTTAGAGACCAACTGAGTTTGTTCCTGGTATGAGCTTTCGTGTGCATGCACACTTCTTCAGATACACTGTTTTACAAAATAATGTTTGGGGTGAGAGAGAAAAAGTTTTGTGAATCTTGCAAACCTGACTTTTGGACCCCAGATTAGTGATTTGTAGGCTGTTTGAAGTGAAGTTCATTAATGAAAGATTGTCAGTCTCAAAAAAAGTTTCTCTGAAACGAATGGGAAGGAAAGATGGGGTGTGTTCTAAAATGGTTTGTTCGCATTCATCTCAAACTAGTGTCAAAGCGAAAGACTTTTATGTTGAAGGAACGGCCAAAGAAAAGGAAATGGAGTGATTGATTGACAAGTAGGAAATGATAACATGAATTACTTACAAAAGGTCAGACCTACCTGCCTGCTGAGGCTTTTCAAATACCACACAGATTATTTGTATAGCGAATGGCTGGTATTTAACCTCATTTGAATGGACTGCTATGTGTTTGCTCTGTTTCTACCTTGGAAGTGCCTAGGATAATATCTGTGTTATATTCAATTTCTTCCTATCAATACATTCCTAATGAATATTTGACCTCTTCCAGTCCCTTCGGATTTCCAGGGGGGGGGGGAGTTCACCTTGAGAACCGTAATTAGCTGCTGTGGCAAGGATTTCAAGGGCTTATAGGTTTCTTTGCAGTTTTCTCAATGTTGAGTTAGGTTATTATTGGATGATCTTGTGAAAACTCAGTAAAAGAATCTCAATGATGTCCTATCACTGGTAAATCATTGGTTTGGAGAGGCTTTATCTGGCTTGTCACATCGCCCCCCCTCCCCATTCCAATGTTTTGTGTGTGAATAACATTTCCTACATAAAGGGCATTATACAAATCATCATCATAATCATCTACTGTGCCTAGATATAAAAGGTAAAGGGACCCCTGACAGTTAAGTCCAGTCATGAATGACTCTGGGGTTGCAGCACTCATCTCGCTTTACAGGCTGAGGGAGCCCTTGTTTTGTCCACTCTGCAGACAGTTTTCCCAGGTCATGTGGCCAGTATGACTAAGCCGCTTCTGGCACAATGGAACACCAAAACCAGAAAAGTGAATGGTAATGCCGTTTACCTTCCCGCCGGAGCGATACCTATTTATCTACTTGCACTGGCGTGCTTTCGAACTGCTAGGTGGGCAGGAGCTGGGATCAAGCAACGGGAGCTCACCCCGTCGCAGGGATTCAAACCGCCGACCTTTTGATCAGCAAACCCAAGGCTCCGTGGTTTAGACTGTGTTTTCATGCAACCCAATCCAGTGCATGTTTGTTCACAAGTCAGTCCCACTGCATTCTTTGGGACTTTCTCTTCTTTAAATGGGCACAGGATCGCAGCATTAGAATAAATGCCTTTGGCCACCAGTGCAATGTTTTGCAATACCCTAACTCCAGTCAACAATCATTTTCTAAAAATATAAAAGTAAAGATCTTGTAAAACTTTGAAGTTCAGTTTATCTATTGAGACACTGCAATCATTATCCATTTTCCAGTTTCTGACAGCACAAGAGGAAAATAGTTAAAGGTGTACTCAAGTTGTTGGAAATATGGTGACACAAAAGAAAACTGGAAATTTTAACATACTCTTTGCAGCTGGTTCCTGTGTCTCTATACAAATTCTTGCCTCTTCTGAGATTGAAGGGGGGTGGGACACCAGACAAGTATGTGCCAAATAGGGACACGTAAATAATTACCAACGGATCAATAAATCCATACAAAATAGCTTATTTTGCAGCAGTACAATGTAGTAGCTGATGGATTTTTAGAAGAGGCTTTGTCTGCTGGAAGGCTCATTATCACATAAAAGCAAAAATGGATTCAAAGTAATAAGGTTCAGCACCTCCTTCTCTCTATGCCCACACATTTTTTTTTATTATTTTTTTTGCTAATGCAAAGGACAAGATCCAGGCTCGGTATTGTAAGAAGCTATTGCACTGTGACTAAGAGCTATCTGTTGCTTGCTGTGACTAGTCTTGCCACAAAATTGTGAGTAAAACAAAATTTAAAGTGAATGTGAAATAGGAACAGAAACATCTGGGGGAACTGCTCAGGAGAAACATCTGGGGGAGTTCATTTTTTGGGGGGGGGAGTGGAAAAAAATCCTATAAAATTAGCAAAAGTTCTTTGATTTTTTAAAAAATGTATTTATGGCATCATTGCAGGCTGTCACTAGATTTCACTGACAGTGTGATTTCAGATGAATATGTAGATGAGCCTTGGGTGTCCCTTCCAGCTCTATGATTCTGTGAAAACTTTGATAATGAGAGATACTGAGTTTCTGTGGATCTGTGGGCAGTGGCGTAGCAAGGTCAGGTGGTACCCGGTGCAAAAAATTTCTTGCCATTTTATTTTTTATTTTGGCTTGCAAAAAATGGTTTGACTTTATTTCATATTTTCTTACAACAAAATGTGGATTCTGGACCTCTGATAACAAGTAGGAGACTGTGGACAGATACTTAAATCTACAGGATGGATTGTGTTTTGGCTTGTGTTATTTTATTTAGAGCAGGCATGTCCCACCCAAGAGACTGCAATCTACTCCCACTATAAATAAACTGGCAGTGATCTACCCATTGGATTGACCAATGTTGTTCAGCTTTTTTGGGGGGGGGATCCAAAATTGTTGAGCTTCTTTGGGGGAGCCTGCCACCCTACAGCTGAGGGGGACATGGCAGGCGGGCCATTTTGGTAGCAGGGAAGCCTGCTCATGCCTAAGCCGCAGCATCTCTCACAGACGCAGTGAGTGCCGCACACCATTTTGTCACCCCCCCTCATAGGTGACACACGGGGTGGACCGCCCCCACCTTGCATCGCCCCTGTCTATGGGGAGCAGAAAGGAGGAAGCTTTTTTGTTGTTGTTCAGTCGTTCAGTCGTGTCCGACTCTTCGTGACCCCATGGACCAGAGCACGCCAGGCACCCCTATCCTCCACTGCCTCCTGCAGTTTGGCCAAACTCAGGCTAGTCGCTTCGAGAACACTGTCCAACCATCTCATCCTCTGCCGTCCCCTTCTCCTTGTGCCCTCCATCTTTCCCAACATTGGGGTCTTTTCCAGGGAGTCTTCTCTTCTCATGAGGTGGGCAAAGTACTGGAGCCTCAGCTTCAGGATCTGTCCTTCCAGTGAGCACTCAGGGCTGATTTCTTTATGGATGGATAAGTTTGATCTTTTTGCAGTCCATGGGACTCTCAAGAGGAACCTTTACAGAGGCTAAAGAAAGGAAGCATGGGGAAAAGGTTCTGCAAGTCTCTTCCAAATTTGGGGGCTTAATGGGGGACCCATAGAGATCAGGGACCTAAAAGGGAAGCCTGGGAAGACTTTCAGTGTGCAAGGGATTATTGACAGGTGAGAGGCCCCACTTACATGCCAATATGTGATGTCATAATGACGTTATGTGGTTGGTATGTGGTTGTCCCCACCCACCTGTCAGATTTGCCCCATGAGGCCAGATCTCCAGCCCTAGATTTGCTTTCTGATCTGGATACAGCAAAAAAGAGCAGCTGAATGTTTGGATTGGATACATTTCTGTTCCCTTTTTAGCAGCAACGCATTCTCCAGAAGAAGCCCCTTTTCTATTGCTCAATAGCTAAGCACAAATTAGCATGCTAATATAAGCCTCACTGCTATAAAAATGAGCGGTGAGTAATAATTTTACCTCCTTTCTTACTGTGACCATTTGTAGCCCAAAGTAGACCTGAAATTAATAAAATACTTGTCTCAAAGTCTGGACATCTTCACTTTGAAGCAAGGTAAGGAGAAACAGAGTTCCTCCATAAATTCAAAGGATGTGTAATTGGTAAAAGTCCAACTAATAGCAAATCAGTTCAACTACAGTGTTTTAGATTTCTTGTGACATCAGCTATCACCGAAATTCCATTAAATATGATTAGTTTAATTATTTTGTCCTTAGTAGAAGAATGCTAATTAACTTGGTAATGATAAATATGCGTTTGAATGTCAGTTTAAAACCCCTAAAGAGTCTCATTATCCTTAAAATCTGAGGTATGGATGGTTTAATTATTTTTTTCTTAGCACCACAGAAAAGATTTCTTTAAGGCTGAGAGAGGAACTCAAAGGTAGCAGGCATTAAAATGTCGTAACAATTCTGCAGTTCTTATCAAGGCTTTCTTCCAATGGAAAGAAAAAAATAAAAGTGAATTTTTGGTGCCACCTTCAAATGCTGTCCACATGTGGATAACAGCAATACAAATGCAACAGAACAGAGTACAATATAATAAAGGAGCAATAAAAGAAAATGCAAAAAAGGGAACCCATATTCTCAGTGAAGACTCATTGAAATCAATAGATGCAAGTAAAGATTAGAGTGAGCATAGCCTGGTTGGAAACAACCAGTTTAAACCAATTTTTAAACGTATTTGCAAATCAGATTGTGGGTCAAAGTACTGATGAAATAAAATGCTGTTGCCTGGGTCAGAGGATCATCATAGATGGGGATGGGTGGGCCACCATTGGCAATATTTATGGGTCAAAGACCTTATTGGAATGTGAATGCCCTAAACATGTGACATAAAGCATGTGACAATAAAGATTAACTTGATAATAATAATTTTGCTATTTGTACCCCACCCATCTGACTGGGTTGCCCCAGCCACTCTTGGCAGTTTTATTCTACATTTGGCGGGATGGGGGGGGGTTTGACAAATTTTTAATTGCTTTACAGAGGCTGTTGCAAAAGATGGAGTGAAAATAACTCAAGGAAGCAAGTAAGTAAAAGTTTAGTGCAGGCTTCCTCAACCTCGACCCTCCAGATGTTTTGAGACTACAATTCCCATCATCCCTGACCACTGGTCCTGCTAGCTAGGGAACATGGGAGTTGTAGGCCAAAAACATCTGGAGGGCCGAGGTTGAGGAAGCCTGGTTTAATGCAACCCAGTCAGTATGCAAATGAAATAACTACCACACTCACACGACTTAAGTTTCTGGCCATTCCCTCACTGCAAGAAGTGAAGCTACAAGAAACCAGGCAGAGAGCCTTCTCGGTAGTGGCGCCCACCCTGTGGAACACCCTCCCATCAAATGTTAAGGAGATGAGTAATTATATAACATTTAGAGAACATCCGAAGGCAGCCCTATATAGGGAAGCTTTTGAAGGTTTAATGTTTTTACTATGTTTTTATTTATGCTGGAAGCCGCCCAGAGTAGCTGGGGCCACCCAGTCAGATGGGTGGGGTATAAATAAAATTATTATTATTATTATTATTATTATTATTATTATTAAGTGCAAGACTATTCGGGAGGAAGGAGAATAGAAGCGAGGGAAGGGAAATTCAGTCCACTTGCTCAGTGACATCACTGGATGCAACCCAATGTGAGTAACTATCTCTGACACACACTGTACTACTCCTCTAGCTGTCTGAGACCATGGGAAAGTGGAAAATGCCAGTGAAATCAAGGAATGGGTTTTACACATCCTAGGTTTTCCCTCGACTATAGCACTCTGAGATATGTATTTGACCTATGACAGTGCTAACCCCCAAGGATTTCATTAGAAGGCAATGCAGCATTCTTACATTTCCCCCTGCGAAGCATTCTGTAACTTACAAAGTTACAGAAGAAAACTGGAGGGGAAGACGCCAATCTTTGTGTGTGTGTGTGTCACCCCAAGGTGATGATATTCGGTGATATCATTGGTTTATCTCACATTCAGGTTAAATTACACATTGAAGTATGTTTGATCTTCAATGTATGTGAGTTATGAAGGTGCACTAATTAATGGAAGACTTGATATGATGGCACAAAGACAATTTTCCTACTCCTCCTTTTATTGCTGAAATCAACCCATGCCAGGATTTATTACTTCTCGCAGGCTTGACCCTGTCAGCCAATCAAAGTTGCACGTGTCTTCTAATTAAAAAAAGTAATTTCCCCAGTGAGTACAGATGTTTCCCTATAACTTAGTTACACATCTGTGCAGTCAAGAAGATAGTGATTGCACTTCATACATCCTCGACAGAATTGGGACTAATGAAATGTTATAGTTTGGGACATTTTATCAAATGCAACGAGACCAGTCATTGGGAGGAGATCAATGTTGCTCACCCACACTGCACTCAGCATTCAGAAATTCCTTGAGATAACTTCTAAGAACGTCGTTAATGCCGCTAAAAAAAATCAAAAAATATATTTAAGGATGACTATGCTCTCTGAAGGATGAAATCTGAGCTTGATGTTGTCAATGATCCATCGCCGGAGCCTCTTAAAGTTGCAATAATACAAGGGCTATGAAAAGCAAAAGGGATGTAAGTGCCTTCAACTTACAATGATAATGAGTACAACAGTTTGCAGGCACAGCTGTAAATCAAATGAACTGTAGCTATAAAAGAAGTACTAAGGCATTTGGATGGGATCCTGGACTGCTTCTACAATAAAAAAGAGAGTTGTGCATTCAAATGAGAAGCCATCTATATTAGGTTCTGAGGAGTGCCCTGAGATGATATTGTCTTTGGAAAATTACTCAGAGTTCTTATTTAGTTTTTGGTAGGTTTTTAAAATTAATATTAAATAATATTACTTATAAATAGGATATAACGATATGATATAAAGGTACGTACAGAGAGACGATTGATAGAGGAGATCTGTGTGAGAGGCAGAACAGGTAAAGGTAAAGGTAAAGATCAAACCTATCCATTCTGAAGAAGATCAGCCCTGAGTGCTCACTGGAAGGACAGATCCTGAAGCTGAGGCTCCAATACTTTGGCCACCTCATGAGAAGAAAAGACTCCCTGGAAAAGACCCTGATGTTGGGAAAGATTGAGGGCACAAGGAGAAGAGGACGACTGAGGGCGAGATGGTTGGACAGCATTCTCGAAGTATGACCAAACTGCGGGAGGCAGTGAAGGATAGGTGTGCCTGGCGTGCTCTGGTCCATGGGGTCACAAAGAGTCGGACATGACTAAACAACTAAACAACAACAAAGGTAAAGGACCCCTGGATGGTTAAGTCCAGTCAAAGGAGACTATGGGGTTGCAGTGCTCATCTCGCTTTCAGACCAAGGAAGCCAGTGTTTGTCCACAGACAGCTTTCCAGGTCATGTGACCAGCATGACTAAACCACTTCTGGCACAACGGAACACCGTGATGGAAACCAGAGCGCATGGAAATGCTGTTTACCTTTCCCGCCACAGCGGTACCTATTTATCTACTTGCACTGGCGTGCTTTCAAACTGCTAGGTTGACAGGAGCTAGGACAGAGCAACGGGAGCTCACTGCATCACGGGGATTTAAACCACCAAATTTCTGATCAGCAAGCCCAAGAGGCTCAGTGGTTTAGACCACAGCCTCACCCCTGCATAAAATAGAGAGGTTTTTCTCAGGGTGAGAGGCTGAGAAAGATGGGAGCTCTCCAAGGTAGGAGCTGGAAAGAATTCTGTTTGTGAATTGAAGATTATGATAGAAGGTTGATAGACTATAATTTGGGTCTGTTTCTGTTTTGTTTTTCCTCTCTTTTCTTTTCCCTTTTATTATTTTGCTCTTTCTACTTATTACCTTTGTTTGGTTTTTATTGTATTATATGTTTAATAAAATTGATGAGGAAAAGAAAAAGAAAAAAAAACTACTCAGTCACGTTCCTCTTCTTGGAGCTGGCACAGCTAACTTATTTCACTTCAGACCATGTTGGACCAAGTCAGGAGAGGGGAACCTTTTGCATCGCGAGGGGCATGTTACATTCTGGGCAACCTTCAAAGACAGACACACCAGTGGGAGGTGGAGCCAGACACAAAAATGGGTGGAGAAACCGATGTGAATTCTACCTTTGTTCAGTAAGCCAGGTCCTACACGCACCTTTCATTCTCTATACACCATCCAACCAATCAAGATGTGTTGGTCAGAGTTCAAGGGTGCATTCTAGCCAGGTGAAAGCACTCAAGGATGTGTGTGTGGAAAGCAAGGCTGATGTAAGGGACCGTGCTGAGGAGGGCTGCCCTGAGGAAGAATGGTGGGAGCCACTCCCTCCCCCTGATCCCGAATCTTCCCAGGAGCAGGAGGACAGTATTGATTTGGAACAGTGGTTTGCAGATGGGCATAGTTCAGAAGGCAAAAGCTGGGAAATACTGGGTAGGGAACAGCTAGGAGAAGAAACAGTAGGAAAGAGAGGGTTAACAGATTCACAGTCATTGGAAAGCATTCCTCCGCTCTCCCCAAGGTCACAAAGAGCTCAGAAAGTGCCAGAACAGAAAGCGCAGAGGGTACAAACTCAGATTACAAGACACAGGAGTGACATAGAATAATAGGGATGTGGGGGTGGGTGTAAGCCTTGGGAGCACCGCCATTTCTAGGAGATGTGTTCTTTGTTCTCCCGCTGTGATTATTAATGAATTCTAACTGGTAAGATATTCCTTTCATTAGATCTTATTTTCTACTGCCATGGCGGCGGGGGGCGGGGGGTCCTCCAAAGCCTGACAACTGGTAAAGAGGATTTCCTGGGGGAAAGGCGTGTGGCTCAGGCAGCATTTGACCTCTGCGTCAGAGGTCTCCCATCCCTGGGCTAAATGAACAATCTATACTAAAGAAAGAAAATTCAATTGTTACAAACATAAATTAAAAAGAGTTGCTTCCCCCCCCCCACCTCCTTGAAACCTCGTGATCTATACAGTACCTGAAATATTCTTCTTCTTCTTCTTTTGGTTAGTTGTTTTTATTTACCCAAACACCATGTTTTAAGATGAGTCCCACCCCCCACAAGGTGGTTTACCAATACAGCTATAAAACACACACACACACACCCCACATACTTCCCTATGATTAGTTAACTGGGATGTAGACAGAAATTCAGAAATAAGTTGAGCTCAGAAATCTCATAGGCATTGTATAAGGTTTGGGAAGAGGTCTTTTAAAATTTGATCTTGCAGTGTCATTTTAAACTTTTTTTTTTAAACAAGCTTCCTGCATGAGTTTGGCTTCCATTTCAATTTGGAATTTCCTTCTCTGAAAAGAATTCTTGTAGTAGAAGAACATCAGAGATAGTTTTTTTTTAAAAAAAAGTGTTTTGTATATTGTCTTGGCTTTGTACATTGCTTTTTTATTAAACTGACTTAGTTTCGGTTTGGAAAAGAATTGAAAACAAAAGAGCATGCATGTGCACAAATGCACATAGAGGCATAGGTGGAAGTGGAGAAAAATCACTCTAAAAAGTAAAAATCTTTGGCTAGAGAAGGGGTAAAATGATATACCGACTCAGCTCATAGCAATTGCCCAAGTTCTATTACTTGGGAGGTGCAGAAAAAGAAGGCCATTTTCCACCCGGAGAGAGAAAGAGAACTGAGTTGGGTGCATGGAGGAATTGCCCATCTTTTCTTAACAGAGTTCTGATTCCTCCTTTTAAAGCTACAGATCTAAGGTCTTGTTTGATGGATGCGCTGGTAGGTTTCCCCTCTGCTTTATTCTTCTTCGCATGTTGCGAAAAAGCTTGAACCCTATTCTTAGGGAATCTCTGCGCAAAGGACCTCATCCTGTGGTGACTTATACAGTGGCACCTCGGGTAAAGAACTTAATTCGTTCCGGAGGTCCATTCTTAACCCGAAACTGTTCTTAACCTGAAGCACCATTTTAGCTAATGGGGCCTCCCACTGCCACTGCACCGCCAGAGCACGATTTCTGTTCTTATCCTGAAGCAAAGTTCTTAACCTGAAGCGTTATTTCTGGGTTAGCGGAGTCTATAATCTGAAGTGTCTGTAACCTGATGCGTCTGTAACCTGAGTTACCACTATATAGGAATAAAGGGTAAAATGTGATTCAAAGCTGGGAGGGTCAGCTGCAAGGAGCATTCTGGTATTCATTCCCGGGGTTGCCATGCATTTTTCTTTCGGAAGGATCAGTGCCCAAAGATATAGGTGGGTGGAAAGGCACATTTTCCTGAGGCTTCACACCTACCCACACCATACTAACTACCGTACACTGCCAGCGTTAGCTATAAATATAAAGCAAGTGGTAGAAGCTCTTTGGGGACAGTGAAGGACGTTCTCATGACACAAGATGGATCCAGTAGCAGGAGCCCAAGAGGTCCCTCCCCCACCCCCAAAAATATGGAAGTGGCACCAAGAATGTGTCTTCATAACATCTTGAGCAGAACCAGACAATCCTAGGGGGCAAATTATGAATCAGTTATTAGTTAAATGCTGTTGCTATGAAAACTGTTCCAAGGATGGATATCGCTCCCAAGGAAAATGAGAAGTGTAGAATTGTAAAACCAGTAATAATCATAATCATAATCATAATAAATTTATAATTATAATAAATTTGTATTTATAACCCGCCCTTCCCAGTTTAAAACCGGGCTCAGGGCGGCTAACAGCAAATATAAAACATTGATTAAAATGTGACTTAAAAACAGCATAGAATACAACATAAAGTGCAGCATCAATATCAATGAGCACCAGGGCTAACTGGCCAAGTTGGTCCTACAAGGGCCAGCAAGGATGTGCGTGAATAAGAATTTAAATGTGCGGTCCCAGAAACGGTTTCTTCATAAAAGAGGAAAGGGGAAAGGGAATAGAGGATCAGGCTAATTCAAATTGAAGTCCAGGAAGAATAGCTCTGTCTTACCGGCCCTGCGGAAGGAGAGCAAGTCCTGCAGGGCCCTAGTCTCGTGGGACAGAGCCATCACTGAAAAGGCCCTCGCCCTGGTGGAGGATAGTCTGGCTTCCTTTGGGCCTGGGACCTTTAAGCTATTATTATTCATGGACCTTGGGGTCCTCTGCAGGACATACCAGGAGAGGCGGTCCCATAAGTACGAGGCCTCAGTAGATCTTGGTTCTGACACCAAGAGTCAATGAATATATCCAGAAGTTTCTGGCACCTGGGTATTTGGGAAGACATATGAGGGAGAGTCATCAGCTACAGCCGCTTTATGAATCTTTGCTTGCACTCTCAATAAATCAGCTTTGATAGTTTAGGAGTTCAGTGTGAAATTGTTAGGGATGAAACACAGGTCAGCTTCATGTGGTTTGTTAATATACCTGAGAGGCAGGGTGCCAGATATGAGGGGACATTCAGCATCCCCATACTCATATAATCCATGTTTAGGAAGCAGCATGAGATTACACCCTATGGATGCGGTTCTGTACTGTTGCAGTTTGTGTGCAGGATTAATCACATATCTGGTTGAAAACAGTCTAGGCTGGAGAGATACCAAGCAATATTTTTAAAAGTGTACTGCAGAAACTTTGCATGCTAACCCCTAGGCTACCATTGGTAATGTAGGTTGAGAATAAAAGCAATTTACCCAAATAGTCTCTTTTCTGGACAAGCTAGTAGCAATTATTAACAGTGACTTATTTCCCAGAGTAACAAAGGGGAAAGGCCATCTCCTGGTACGTCCCAGGTAGGACCTTGTTGTTGTTGTTGTTGTTGTTGTTGTTGTTGTTGTTGTTGTTGTTGTTGTTCAGTCATTCAGTCGTGTCCGACTCTTCGTGACCCCATGGACCAGAGCACGCCAGGCACGCCTATCACGCCTATCCTTCACTGCCTGGGTAGGACCTTAAGGTCCTCAAATAATAACTTTTTGGAGGTCCCAAGCCACAAGAATACTAGGTTGGCTTCAACTAGGGCCGGAGCCTTCTCAGTATTAGCCCCGACTTGGTGGAACAGTCTGTCACAAGAGACCAGGGCCCTGCGGGATTTGGCATCTTTCCGCAGGAGCTGTTCCACCTAGCCTTTGGGTTGGTTTCAGTTTAACCCTGATGTTTCATTCTTTTGGTGTGGTTGGTGGGCTACTTACCGGTAAAATGAGGCTGCAGTCTAGATTAAATTTTAAATTGTATTTTAATGAATTGTTTTATGTTTTTGTTGTGATTTTATTGGTGTTAGCCACCCTGAGCCCGGTTTGGCGGGGAAGGGCGGGGTATAAATAATAATAATTTTAATAATAATAATAATAATAACAACAACAACAACAACAACAACAACAACAACAACAACAACAACAACAACAACTGGGCATGCAGGAACACAAGTACTTTTTGTTGTTATTTTTACTCTAAACATGGGCAAAATCTGAAATGCAACTCCAAAACTTGCAGAACATTGTAAAACATCCATTCCAGCTCAGGAAAACATTTGCCCCTTCCCCGTGCTACAGCTCAAATTCTCTGTGAAAAGGGCAACATCCTTTTCAAAAGGGAAAAAAAGGACTATAACACCAGTCACATAATTTCCTTGCCTCATTCCTTGTTCTTTCAAAATGGCTTTTTCGGATAGCAGAACTCTCCTGCCAGATTCCATAAAGGAAGAGACAGGGAGTCAAGTCAAAATGGAAGTGTCAGGTTCTTGAAACATTCTTGAAATATTTACCCTTCTGATAGTATAAGTGAGGGAAAACGAACAGCATTCTGCTCCTTTGCCAAGACTAGTTGCCTTTGGACAAAACACAATTAAATAAACATTCTGTTTAAGGTAGGCGTTTTGTGTTCATGTATAAAATATAGATGCGGATATGCCTTAGTGATGCTTAAGCCAATTTTGCATGCTTGGCGAGCCTGGAAGATGTGGGACATTTAAGACACAAAGAAGGGGAACTGCTTTGTGAATATAGGAAAGCCTTAGACCTGACTGGGAGGAGAATGGTAAAAAGAAAAGGAAAGAAATCACTGTGTCTTGGCAAAAATGTATCCCAATTCTTTACTAATTTTGCTGTCAAGTATACTCAGTGCTTTTTTTCTAGAAAAATAGGTGTCAGTACTCACCATGAAGTTATTACAGTAATTGCCACACTTTTTAACAACAACAGAAAAGAGGTGTCGGTACTGCATACCCTTGAGTGCCTCCTAAAAAAATGCTGAGTATACTGTTAAGTATAATTGGTTTAATTCACATAGAAATGGAACACGCCTGTGTATTAATGAAGGTTTTAAATGGAAAATGGCTAAATGTATATTGCTAACATTGAGGTTTTTCCACAGTAGTTTTCTAAAATACCCTAGGCCCCTTAATGGGTTCCCTGTTGATTGTTCTCTAGTTCTAAACGCAATGTAATCTTTGATCATGTGATGCGGCTATTGAGTTGCAAATCACCATCTTGAAACGGTGGTGGTTTAATCTTTCTCTGAAGGCCACAGAGAGCAAAAGGATGGGATAATGGCTCTCCAAGAAACTGTAAAGCCTTAGGCAGGATAAGGCAGGCTGGGGAAAGAGACACCATTTTTATTTTTGGAGTTATCCTTTATTTCTAAGAAGCTGAGCCTGTGCTAGACAGCACAAGACATTATATGGATATTTTTTGATATATCTTTGAGGCTTTTGCTACTTTTTAATGAGTTGTGCAAGTAAACTTTGAATAATATTTTTTTGGGTCTGGACAATGTTTTCTTCCAAAAGGAGTCAGTTCTTATGCTTCCAGTCACTTCAAACTGCACAGTATTAATATTTGCAATATACACAGTATGTTCCAGATGAACTATGATCTGAAGCACAATGTTCAGCAGTGACAAACTTTTGTAATCAGTCCTCTTTTTGCTTGCTTTGTTGTCTTACATCCAAGTTTTGTTTTTCTTCATTTGTTCTCTTAATCCAACATTCCGGATGACAAGATATTCTCAGATACACTTCATGCAAATAGTGTTTATGTGCAGTTAATTTTGGCACTAAAAATAATACACCTGAGCAAGTGTTTGGATCTCGTTGGCTACAGTACATTCAAAGTTCAAATATATTCTGAGTGACCATGAGCATGCAGGTACAAATGCAAAACGCGGCATGCCGTTTTGGCATCCCAAAACCCTGTTTTGTACAGTGGTACCTTGGGTTACATAGGACGTGGGTGGCACTTTGGGTTAAACCATGGAGCCTAGGGCTTGCTGATCAGAAGGTCGGCGGTTCGAATCCCTGCAACGGGGTGAGCTCCCATTGCTCGGTCCCTGCTCCTTCCAACCTAGCAGTTCGAAAGCATATCAAAGATAAAAAGGGACCGCTCCAGTGGGAATGAAAATGGCATTTCCATGTGCTGCTCTGGTTCGCCAGAAGCAGCTTAGTCATGCTGGCCACATGACCCGGAAGCTGTACGCCGGCTCCCTCGGCCAGTAACATGAGATGAGCGCCGTAACCCCAGGGTCGGACACGACTGGGTCTAATGGTCAGGGGTCCCTTTACCTTTACCTTACCTTGGGTTACATACACTCCAGGTTACATACACTTCAGGTTACATACTCCATTAACCCAGAAATAACGCTTCAGGTTAAGAACTTTGCTTCAGGATAAGAACAGTTTCAGGTTAAGAACGGACCTCCTGAACGAATTAAGTACGTAACCAGAGGTACCACTGTATAGAAAAAGCATGGTTCTAGTCCTCATGATTATGGGCAAAAGCTTAGGAATATGCAGTGCATGTTGGTGAAGGCTCAAAAACAGCTTGATTTTGCTGCATAGCTCTCCTGCTTGGCTGCTGTTCTCTTCACCTGTGACTTCACTTTTCATTTAACTTGGATGTCCCTCTCCCTTTCTTGCTCTGAATTTTTGAAGGCCCAAATCCAAGGGAATAGAATGAATTATTCAAAACAAACCAGATAATTGGATTTGAACTGATCAAGCCTCATTACAGTGACTCCATGGTATAAAAATCAAGTGCTCCAATTTAACTGGTTTGTGGATAGAGGGTGCCTGTCGCATTCTGCTGATTACTTAGCTGTGCACAGGGATTGCTGTATGTATTTGATTTCCTACTCACCCCTCAGCCCAATCAGGATATTTTAAGCTGTTTTGCATCTCTGGTTTGATTTAGAATGTTGTCTGCAGGGCTGAAAGGCATTGCAATACATTCCCAAACCTACCCAACCTCAACCCATTACTTTCCCACCACAAGCAGCTGAGCCCAGGGAACATTTGAAAGCAACGTCACAACCAAATGTGCAATTCATTGGTCAGCGTGTCTAAAGGCAATTGCTGGAACGTGAGCTTGTTATTATCAGTTCAAATTACTCTAATTGGCTTTCACCATCAACACTTCGGCTTCCTTCCCTCTGTTTCCACGTCTCCCCTCTGCAAAGTAACAATTCCCCTCTCTGATTTCTGCACACATATCTCTCCCCACCCCCACCGGAAACGTGACGTTTCTGAATCTGTTTAGCTCCTCACATTTTGGAAATGCCAAGAGACAAAGGCTTGCGCTTTTGAGCAGGGCATGTGAAAATATCAGTAGTAATATGCAGGTGATAAATCTGTTAGGCCTTTTAACGGTTGTATTGATTTTTGTCTGGTGATATTTCTGTCAAGGAGAGACATCTAATCTAACCGAAGGTGATGTTACATATAGCCTGAACTGAAAACCATTATGAACTCCTAACCGGCAATAAGTATATTTATAGAGCCTATGTAGCATAGCTCAGATTGAATCTGGACTATCAGGGTGTGCCATATTTCCACACTGTCGTCGTCCCCCCTGCATACTGCCCCCCAAGGGCCGAATTGGATTTATAGGTATTTCATTCACCACATTCCTAGACATAGCTCTCTCATGGTGATTAATAGGAGCAAGGCACAAACATTTACCTGCAAGGTGTCACGGGAAATGTAACATTGCATTTGGAGGCAGGAGACCCAGGTTTAGACTTGTACCCCTTCATACACGAACACTCAGACATGAAGTTCACTGGGTGGCCTTGGGCATGTGGCGATCACCCCCCCCCTTCCAAGCACCTCCTCCAAGCACTTATATACACACAGAATTGCTATGAGACTCAATGAGGTAGCTGTGAAACCTTTAAATCAACTCACATGCTGGGAAAACTGATAGAGAAATAAGTTGACAAGGAACCTGGTTTATTGCCGGTGATGCTGGAACGACACATCGCCTGCACAATCCCCAGTGGTCTGGCTATGGCTTCTCTGCAGCAAACCAGTATTGCAGAGGGAAGGAGTCGTGGGTGGGAAGGAAAGCTATCCTATAAATGGATAAATAAAGGAATGACGAGACTGCTTCATCCAGCAGTCTTGCTAAGAGTGGCAAGCCACAACTTTGCTCGCTGTTCACTGTCCAGTAATTGATACCTGGAAGCATATTGTGGAGGATACACGGAGGATACATTTAACCATCAATATCCCCTCTATTTCCAATATTCAGGCTGTGAGTAGTTATCTTATGTTGTTCTTCTCCTTTGGTGGTCACTCTTAGCCGAGTAAAATTGTCTTCCATAAACACAGTTTTAAAAGTGAGTCCGTAAGTGACTGTGGAGGCCAGTTCTGGATCCACACATCCTTCCACAGTGGGGATAGGTTTCTGGGTGGGAGTTGATCACGGTGAGGGTTTGCCAAGTGTGCCTTCCTCTTAGCACATTTCTCCCTTTCATCCTGAGTTTGAGCATCTTCAAATTCCACGACACCTTGGATAGAGGCTGTTCTCCAAATGGAGCGCTCGCAGGCCAGTGTTTCCCAGTTGTAGAAGCATGAGGCAAATTCAAGGAGGAAGCAGCTGGCGCATTTATATTATATTTACATTCCACCTTCCCTTCTGGGAGCCTACAAACATACTTCTGCTCCTTGCTCCTCCCCATTTTATCCCCACAACCACCCTGTGATGTAAGTTAGGATGTGGGGCTGCCAAGGTTACCCAGAGGCAGTTTCATGGCCAAAGTGGGGATTTGAACCCTGGCCTCCCACAGGCCCTAAAGTCCAGCACCCTAAGTGCCACGCCATACCACTTGTGGCAAACTTTCTGCAAACCTCAGGATACATAAGGTAAGGTTTGCAGAGGTTGTGTGTGTGTGTGTGTGTAAAAAATTAAAGAGAGTCCCCCCAAAAACAGCCCCTCGTCCTCTTCAGTCCAGTCCCTGACATCTACTAATAACTCTAATTGTTTTTTAAAGCCACCATCAGGGTCTGGCTGGATGAGGAAGACAGGAGGGTGCCACCTGTCCTAGAGCACACACCCCCCCCGGGATGACATTGAAGATGACTTAGACCCAGGATCATGGTGGTGGGATGCTAGAGTGTAGTGTGGGGAAGGAACAAGCGGGGAGGTGCTTGAGGCAGGAGGCTTGAGTAATCAAGGGGGGGGGGGTTCAGAAGAAGGAGGCCCTTCCAGGACAGGGCTGGAGGCAGAGGTTGTCGGTGTCAGTGCAGACACAGAGGAGTCAGAGATTGTCCCTGCTACCCAGAAGCTGGGCAGTCCCATTCCTTGCTGACTCTCCATCCCTTCTGTGTTCCCCCCGCCCACTTGAGGAGAGTCCTGCACATTGCTGAGCAATGGACCCATCAGGCTCAGAGGAGGAGGAGGAGGAGAAGAAGAGTTTGGATTTGATATTCCGCTTTATCTCTACCCGAATGAGTCTCAAAGCGGCTAACATTCTCCTTTCCCTTCCTCCCCCACAACAAACACTCTGTGAGGTGAGTGGGGCTGAGAGACTTCAGAGAAGTGTGACTAGCCCAAGGTCACCCAGCAGCTGCATGTGGAGGAGAGGGGACGTGAACCCGGTACACCAGATTACAAGTCTATCCATGTAGCACCAATAGCTCAGAAGAAGAAGAGTTTGGATTTGATATCCCACTTTATCACTACCCGAAGGAGTCTCAAAGCGGCTAACATTCTCCTTTCCCTTCCTCCCCCACAACAAACACTCTGTGAGGTGAGTGGGGCTGAGAGACTTCAAAGAAGTGTGACTAGCCCAAGGACACCAAGCAACTGCATTTGGAGGAGCGGAGACATGAACCTGGTTCACCAGGTTCAATTTCAGCAGTGTTTCAAGCTGAATGAGTAACTGCTGTGTTGTTGCCTTCTGTGAATAAAGTTTGTTTATTATTTATTTATTATACTTTTCAGATTTATACATTCCACTGATTTTACAATCATTTTGACATTTCAAAACTTGACTTCCTCCCCCCTCTTTCTGCGGTTCCTTAAATGCATTTTTAATATCTTCTGCATTTCCAAATTAACTTGATTTGCTCATTTAATCGTCTTCTTTAAATATATACTCTTATGAAACTGCAGGTTATTACGGCAATCCTGCCAATGTTCTTATCTGTTTGCAAATTATCTGTAAATGTTCAATAAACCCTTTCCATTCTTTTATTTAAAAAGTTTGTTATCTTGATTTCTTATTCTTCCGGTAAGTTCTGCCATTTCTTCATTCCATAGGTTTCTGTGAATAAAGTTTAATTGCATTTCGTGCCTCACATTCTTTCCTGCCCTGTGGATGACCTGTGCTCACCTGACAGCTCCTTGACAGCCATCCAAACCGGGGGCCATCGCTCTATTTTACCCCAGTGCCTTTCTTTGGGAGAACTGACACCCCTAAGTAGGATTTAATTCTTTACTGTGTCATGGAAACCCCCTAGATTTCCCTTCTAATTTGTTGTTTATTCATACGCTGCAAAGAGGAATACCCAACCGGCCGTAGTACTTGGATGAAATTCCGTTCTGGCTGCACACCATCTGAACTGATTGCTTTTCTCCCTAGACAATTGCCTCTTAATAGACAATATTTTCAGCAAAGGCTTATCCATCCCTTTTGAAGCTATTGATGATATTTACTGCTCGGAACAGCATTGGTCTCCTGGGTCTCCTTAGTTTCACACGAGAGCTAGCCAGCAAGGATGGATACCTGTCGCTTCTTAACAGACCGATCAAACTAAAATGGAGCGGGAGCCCTGCCATTTTGTCAGCAGCTGAAATACAGAGGCACTTTAATATACAGGAGGGAAAGGCTCTCATCTTCCAGCTCACGTAATTGAAAACATTATTATTAAACCATTTTGAAACAGCAGTGATGTACGCTGGCTCGTCTGAGGTGGCCCAGAATGGAAGCACAGGGCTGATAGAAGGAACAGCGTTGTCAATGGATGCCCTGTGACACCACATCCAACTGGGCTTTCTTTTTTCACAGCTTTTATTCCACCAGCAGAACACCCCTTCTCGATGATAGGAAAGATGGATATGAAAGGAGAATGTGTGTATATTTCAGAAATCCCTGGACAGTGAGTTGTCCCCTCACAGGCAGCCTTTCCCCTCACACCAAGCCTTTTCCCTGACACCAAGCTTATCTGATGCTATTAGTATAGGGCTGGGGAGACCCAGGAGACCCAGGTTCAAATCCTGCCTCAATTCACGAAACATGAGCCCTTTGCTCTCTCTCTCAGCTCCACCTACATCACAGTGTTATTGTGAGGATCGGAATGGCGTTGGGGAGAATGATCTTGGAAGGGCTCAAGCTCAGTGGCACAGACCATTTTCTTTGCATGCAAAGGTTCCAGGTTCGATCCCTGGCATCTCCTTCCCAGTTAGCATGGGAATGCAGTACATTGGAAGTGTAGGGGGCTAATTCAGATTGGAAACCCAGACGCTATTTCCAAGGGACAGTCTCAGATTTACAGAAGCCATCTGAGTTTCTGATTTGATCATGGAATGTCCCACTTTTCCTTTGTTGTCTTCTCTTCTCATGAGGTGGCCAAAGTACTAGAGCCTCAACTTCAGGACCTGTCCTTCCAGTGAGCACTCAGGGCTGATTTCTTTAAGGATGGATAAGTTTGATCTTTTTGCAGTCCATGGGACTCTCAAGAGTCTCCTCTAGCACCATAATTCAAAAGTACACTTTCCCTTAGGAAGTCCCTATTTTCATCAGAGAAATCTTGTAGGGCAGGCTTCCTCAGGAAATTCATGTCTGCTTGATAGTTTAAATAAATAAATAAATAAATAAATATCAGACTTGGAACTGGATCTATAGTTTTATTGTTTGTACTTTTCAGATTTATACATTTTACAATCATTTTGACATTTCAAAACTTGACTTCCTTCCCCCACTTCCTGCAGTTCCTTAAATTTATTTTTAATATCTTCTGCATATCCAAATTAACTTAATTGTTCATTTGTTCATCTTCTTTAAATATATACTCTTATGAAACTGCAGGTTCTTACAATAATCCTGCCAATGTTCTTATCTGTTTACAATTTATCTGCAGATATTCAATAAACCATTTCCATGCATTTATAGAAAGTTTGTTATCTTGGTTTCTTATCCTTCCGGTAAGTTTTGCCATTTCTGCATATTCCATAAGTTTTTGTACCCATTCTTCCTTTACTGGGACTTCTGCTTCTTTCCATTTTTGGGCAAGTAACGTTCTTGCCGCTGTAGTCACATACATGAATACATTTCTATACATTTTAGGTAGTTCTGTCCCTATAATTCCCAAGAGAAAAGCTTCTTTCTTTCTTTCTTTCTTTCTTTCTTTCTTTCTTTCTTTCTTTCTTTCTTTCATACGAACGTTACTTTAAACACCCTTTTCATTTCATTGTATATCATTTCCCGGTAAGCCTTAACCTTACTACAAGACCACCACATATGCTAGAAAGAACCTTCTTTCTCTTTACATTTCCAACTCTTATTTGATTTAGATTTATACGTTTTTGCCAGTTTACTTGGTGTTAGATGCCATCGGTACATCATTTTCATATAACTTTCTCTTAAACCATAACATGCTGTAAATTTTATATCCATATCCCACAATCATTCCTATGCTTCCATGTCTATATTATGACCAATATCTATTGTGCAATGTATCTGGATCTATAGTTTTCATGCTTCCACTGTTCCCTATGTTGCAGGGGGGGGGATGCATGGTAGCGTATGAGCACATTAGACATAATGGGAAATGTGTTTCCTCAGGGTTTCCAGTGTCTGTTCCCAGGGAAAAAAGTTTCAGGCTTTCATGGCAAAGATCAATAGCTACCATCCACCTACAGAGATTCCTAGCAGTCCCACGGGAAGTTGTGGCCTCTCCTTCATTGGAAGATAATAATAATAATAATAATAATAATAATAATAATAATAATAATAATAATTTGCACCCCGCCCATCTGGCTGGATTTCCCCAGCCACTCTGGGCGGCTTCCAACAAAAATAAAAAATAAAAATATCACACATTAAAAGCTTCCCTAAACAGGGCTGCCTTCAGATGTCCTCTAAATGTCTGGTAGTTGTCTATCTCTTTGACATCTGAAGGGAGGGAGTTCCACAGGGCCGGTGCCACTACCGAGAAGGCCCTCTGCCTGTTTCCTTGTAGCTTCTCGCAGTGAGGGAACCGCCAGAAGGCCCTTGGCGCTGGATCTCAATGTCCACGCTGAATGATGGGAGTGGAGACGCTCCTTAAGCAGAGGTTGGCTGGCCATCTGCCATGGATGCTTTAGCTGAGATTCCTGCTTTGCAGGGGGTTGGACCAGATGGCTCTTGGGGTCCCTTCCAACTCTAGAATCCTATGATTCTTTGATGGGAGTTGGAGTCCAACAACATCCACAGGGAACCACATTGTGGAAGGTTGTGTTGTAATACCAATTATTAAGGGAGATATTGTAATATACCCTGGCAGTTGCGCCTTGTTATTTGTTTGTGTTTTGAATTTCAGAAGAATAATTATAATGAAAAACAAGACCGGGGAAACAGAGAATCCAACAAAGGCAATCCATTGTTATTGACAACATGAAGACAGCGCCGGCAAACGTGTTGGAAAGTGTTCAATTAGAGATGCGGTAAGTGTAAAGTAACTACAGGGAAAATCACAGCAACGAAACAAAGCTGAAATGTGAACTCCATTGATAATGCCAAAAAGCGCTCGGAGACCTATATTGTGACAAAGCGATCTCATACCGTCCTAGAGCCTTAAAAAGCCATCTCGACTGCAGGGAATTTCCTCCCTTGCAGGGGAAAATCTCAGTGACAAACAGTGTTTTAGCTTCCAAAATAACGCTCCCTTTGTCACAAGGCAGTTGGCATTCCCTACAGCTCGAGGCCTGTATAATCTTCCACTAAATTAACATCCGTAAGGAGCTGTGAGCACACAAGTGCAAGAAAGAACGTGCCAAATTTGAAAGAATTCAGAGGAGGGCAACGGAGATGATAAAGAAAGGTGTGCCATAAGAAATGGAATTATTATTATTATTACCATTATTATTGTAGCAGTTACCTGCAACACTTTTAAGGCACTATCTATTAAAAGGTAAATAAGGGAAAGGACCCCTGGAAAGTTAAGTCCAGTCAAAAGTGACTATGGGGTGTGGACCGTCTATTTCAGCATCCTGTTCTCCCAGTGGCCAACTAGATTCCTATGGGAAGCCTACAAGAAGGATCTGACCTCCCTACTTCCGATTCTTAGCAACTCGTATTCAGAGGCTTGATGCCTTTGGCAGTGGATATCGAACATATAGCCATTGTGGCTATACCGGTAGCCTTGTTCTCCACGAATTTGTCTAATCCTTGTTTAAAGCTATGCTCCAACTCCACATTTGTGTGGGATGTGATATGTAAGTAGCAGTCAAGTACAATATCCCTTGTTTTCCTAGAGTGGACATGCGGGGGAATGTTTGGTTCAGCCAATTGAAAACTTCCTGTTTCCTCCTGGCTGGGACATACTTCCTTTGCATGTGACTAGAGGTGGGTCTGACCTTACCTGTCCAGGTAACAAAAGGGACAAGGCACGCAGCACTCTCTCTCTCTTTGACTTCCTCCATCGTTGGAGCAGCTTTTCGCTAGAGATGCTCTGTTGGCTTCCAGCCAACAGAGGACACTGGGATTATCCCCATAAGGGATAGCTCCACATGTATATACTTTGTAACTAAGTCTGCCTTCAGGGATCACAATGTGCTCTGCCTGATGTAAGTAAACTTACTTTATTGAATTTGAATAGGATTGTGGTGTCTTTATTCTTTTAAGAGGGATTCACAGGAACTTATCAGGAACTAATAGTGAGACTGCAAGAAGATCAAACCTATCCATTCTTAAAGAAATCAGCCCTGAGTGCTCACTAGAAGGACAGATCCTGAAGTTGAGGCTCCAGTACTTTGGCCACCTCATGAGAAGAGAAGACTCCCTAGAAAAGACCCTGGTGTTGGGAAAGATTGAGGGCACAAGGAGAAGGGGACAACAGAGGACGAGATGGTTGGACAGTGTCCTCCAAGCTGCTAACCTGAGTTTGGCCAAACTGCGAGAGGCAGTGAAGGATAGGCGTGCCTGGCGTGCTCTGGTCCATGGGGTCACGAAGAGTCGGACACGACTGAACGACTGAACAACAACAATAGTGAGAGGCTTACACAAGCCTGCAACCAGCTTTCTGCTGTGCGTTTAAAAGGGGAATGTGAAACTCTGCCAAGTAAAGGAACTTGCTAGCTCAAGTTAGGAAGTATATTAATAAACAATATATCCTCTCCTGCCTCCCTGAACATTCCTACAATTTGGAGGCTTCTGAACACCAGTTTCTGGAAATCATAGGATGGGAGAGTGCTCTTGTGCTCAGGTCCTGCTTGCAGGTTTTTCCCGGGCATCTGGTTGGCCACTATGAAAACAGGATGCCGTACTATTTTCTCCTGTTCTGATGTCTATTCTCTCTGAGCTGGAGGATGGGTCAGTCATTCTGCTGGCTTACTGTATCTTCACCAGTGGAATAGCTCTGCTAGCACACCATTCAGCTGACATATGAGAGGTGTTATTCTGGTGCAAAAGGACCACAGCTCAATGGTGGAACATCAGGCCTGAACGCAGAAAGCCCCAGGTTCAATCACACTTGTTTACAGGTGGGGTTTGGGGAAAGCTTCCTACCTTAAACCCTCGCCAAAGCTATCACTGTTCAGACCAGCTAATACTGAGTCAGTTTGCATTTCTTAGTACAGAAAGTATTGATCTGATGTGCAGAGATCTTTGCTATTCTAATTAATTCAAGAAGGTTCTGGAAGCTTCTCTGTGTGAAAAAAACAAGCAGAAGATTCATGGTGTTTTGGGTTATTCCTTCAGAGAAGCTGGGGACAGCTGACCTAAACTGGTTCTCTTTTCTCTCCTGTCAAGGTCATGCTGACTATAAAAGTAAAGCCAGAAAGAGCCTGGGTTTCACTTTTCTTTCTAGCTCTCTTCCTTCTGGTGTGTGTGGTGTTCTGTATATAGTGTTAAGGTTTATTATAAGTTTTTGTAAATTAAGTCTGCTGCAACTGGATTTCTTATGGACAGTGCCAATCCTGAATGCATTGGATTTGTGACCATTATGCTCATCTGCCTTCAGTAGCAGTGAAGCTCTGCTGGATGAGATATTAATTGCCTCTGGTCTATTTTTGGGGAATCCTGAAACATGTTTAAGTTTTTACTCTGCTAACTATACAGTGGAGTTCTGCTCTGGATCAAGATTGAGTAGAATTTCCATGACATACTGATGGTCTGGCTCAGTATAAAGGTAAAAGGACCCCTGACCATTAGGTCCAGTCACGGACGACTCTGGGGTTGCAGTGCTCATCTCATTTTATTGGCCGAGGGAGCCGGTGTACAGCTTCCAGGTCATGTGGCCAGCATGACTAAGCTGCTTCTGGCGAACCAGAGCAGCACACGAAAACGTCGTTTACCTTCTTGCCGGAGCAGTACCTATTTATGTACTTGCACTTGGACGTGCTTTCAAACTGCTAGGTTGGCAGGAGCAGGGACCGAGCAACAGGAGCTCACCCCATCGTGGGGATTCGAACTGCTGACCTTCTGATCAACAAGTCCTATGCTCTGTGGTTTAACCCACAGTGCCACCCACATCCCTCTGGCTCAGCATATGCTCCACCAAATCCTATAGCTCCCTCAGCTGGAAGATCTTCCACATACGATTGCACCCTCAAAAGAAGGTTGAGAAACGTGGCAAGCTAGTGGGGTGTGTATTGTTTGGGTAGGGAAATCCAAAGTCTAAACAGATTGTGGAACACTTTCAACTCTATGTGCAACTCTAAACTAGTGGTGTTGTTTTCTTCCAATGTCAGAGAATGAACTTATTGATTTGATTCTGTTCAGCAATGCCTTTGGCAGTGATCAGAGTGAGAAAAGCATTGCACTACTGGGAAACAGGGGGAAAAGATTTACCTTCATCAAGCAGAGAGAGAGAGAGAGAGAGAGAGAGAGAGAGAGAGAGAGAGAGAGAGAGAGAGAGAGAGAAATCCTGTGGAATGTACTGTTGCCACGAACCTGATGATTTAGAAAGAAGAGCAGGTGTTCATGCCAAGGGGCACAGTAGAAGTGTGAGTTGAGCTCCAAGCTAGTGATGAATAAACCCACACTCTTATACAGAAAAAAAGAATTTTCTGGTGGATCTATTAACCTGAGACATGCTTATGAATACACCTACAATCTAGTAGTGTTGAAAAGATTATGCCAATGTGAGTCAGGCAGCAAGGAAAGGGCATTGGGTTTGTAGGCAGGTAACCATGGATGTTTGTTTGAACCTGCATGGGCAAGAATGGTGATTGGAAGTCGAAGGGTGGGTGATTATTATTTTTTCTCCTCTTCAGTAAAGCATGGGGAGAAATACTACCGGTAGCATTATGTGGTAAAGGAGGTTGCTAATATTTAAGCCTACAAGGTTTTGAAATTAAGAGAACTTACAACTGGCAGGTCGTGTTTCAGCAACCAAGTTCTTCTGAGTTTTTCTGTTGAAATCTGAGTATCATTTCCAAGATTCAAATTTGGAAATTCAGTTCAAAATATAAAATTGTGACGAGTGTAAAGGTGTCAGATGTAACACTCCCTTGTTTTTGCCAATGCTATATTCATTGCACCCTTCCTCCTCTTATTTATCTATTTATTGACTAGATTACTTGTATCCCATTCTTCCGTTACAGAGCACAGAGTAGATTCCCAGAGGCTCACAGTGTTAACCCAACCAATCAACTGATCAGGTCTGCAGCCTATTGACTTCAGAAATACAGGATTCTCTGTGCTCTGCACTTCTTCCCAATGGTTTTCCAGGGCATGCCATCCAGACATTTTTGTTGTTAGTGTGCTTTTCTGAATCCAAAATGAAAGGGCTGGATTTATGGCAAGCAGTGCAGGAAACTGCCTGAAGCATTAGGGAGGGTTTTTTTTGGGGGGGGGGGGGCGTGGCGTGGGAGGGCACCCAGGCTACCTACTCAGCTGTTGACACCAATGATACTAATATAGCCTCTGGGATAGCTCAGTTGGTAAAGCGTGAGACTCTTAATCTCAGGGTCACGGGTTCGAGCCCCACGCTGGGCAAAAAGATTCCTGCAATGCAAGGGGTTGGACTAGATGACTCTGGTGGTCCCTTCCAACTCTACAATTCTGTGATCCTATCTTCACTTGCAAAGCTGGCAATACTGACCTGCATGGTCAGCTTTGTGCTAATGTATTCTCTCTCTCTCTCTCTCTCTCTCTCTCTCTCTCTCTCTCTATATATATATATATATATATATTACAGTATATATGGAGAGAGATAGAGCATTTACACTACTTGTTCAAGCGTGTGCATGTGAGTGAATTTAAGTGATTGCAATCAGATCCATGCATGCAAATGTATTGCCTTATACCTATGACATGGATTAAATCACACAAGTAAATTGTGCAGCAAAGTGATGAAATGGGCTGTAATAAAAAATAAAATAAAAAAGAGGTTTTCAATCAAGTGGATGAGGGTGCCAAAAATTCTCAGGGCACCATTTGGTAAAAAGATGCCATTTGCTGGAAGATGCAATGCCCCCCCCCCAACCCCCAAAAAATATTCTCAGTGGAGGAATACTAGCTTGGCACGCCTCATGGGCCTTCAACCAAAGCTATCCAGAGTAACAGACCTTTCAGTCTTAACTCACACAAAGACCAAAAGACTACTTTGCTCAGAAAAGGACACCAGAATGAAAAGGGGTCCATGGAGCTGCTCCAGGGAAGAATTTGTCACCACACAATTGCCACTTGAAATTGAAAACCTTGGCAGAGTTGCCCTTTACTCAAATACATGGCAAGATCCGATTAAAGTTAGGTATGATGAGATCTCATCAGTGGGAAATGTAAGGAGTGCTCCAGTGTCTGCTACTGAAATCAAAGCCATATAAAACTGCTTCACACTGGCCGCATCATTAAAGGACATTTTAAATGACCATCTCCAAATTGGTTCTGCGCAGAGTGCTGCAGGTCTGTGTAGCTCAGGGCTGCTTCATGCCTTACAGGAGAAGATGAGAAGTTGGTATTTCTACAGTAAGGTAACCACATCTGTTCTGTAAAGTTTGAGGGGGGGCAACACATGTTTGCAGTGCTTTTTTTTCCAGCCGGAGCATGCCAGAGCCCAGTTTCTGCACCTCTCTGGTGTGTGTCATTGTAGGCTGTCACTCGCTCCACCTGCTTTCTGCCTTTACGTACTTCTGAGAAGCCCCAAACGAACATTTCAAGTCAAAGCAGAAGCTGGCCAGCATGCGAGAGTCTACATTTTCCTAGATCTAGGACTCTAGTACCTAGCTGCTCCTAGCTGTGATTGGTCAAGCTACAAGGCGAAGCCAATTCGCATTTCCTTTACACGTGAAACTCGAAAAATTAGAATATCGTGGAAAGGTTAGTTTCTTTCAGTAATTCAACTTAAAAGGTGAAACTAATATATGAGATAGACTCATGACACGCAAAGCGAGATATGTCAAGCCTGTATTTGTTATAATTGTGATGATTATGGCGTACAGCTGATGAGAACCCCAAATTAACAATTTCAACTTTGGGGTTTTCTTCAGCTGTGCACTCTAATCATTACAATTATAACAAGCAAAGGCTTGACATATCTCACTTTGCATGTCATGAGTATCTTATATATTAAACTCCAGTAGCTAATGAAAACAATTGCTTACATAAATGGACCTTTCCACGATATTCTAATTTTTCGAGTTTCACCTGTACTTCTATCCATCTCCTGTGTAGCTGCAGTTGGCTTTAAGCTTTCCAGCCAGGTCTCTACCATCGCACACATGTGCATTTGTACAATGGTCCCTCTGAGCTGCCCTAGCCATCTGCCTGAAGTTAAGAGAACGAGGGTGGTGGGGGCCCACTTATCTGACCTGCACCAGAACCAGGGATGGCGCCCAAAACAGCTAAGGAGACAGCTTGCTGTAGTTTTCAGCAACTCTGCGTGTGGCGAACATGGCAGTTGTCAAAGCGGCATCTGTTCAGGGCTGCCCTGAGTTGCCCAGTGACTTACTGCAACAATTTCATTGTGAGTTCCTGCACCTACAGTGGTGCCTTGGGTTACAGACGCTTCAGGTTACAGACTCCGCTAACCCAGAGATAGTACCTCGGGTTAAGAACTTTGCTTCAGGATGAGAACAGAAATCACACGGTCGCGGCACGGCGGCAGCGGGAAGCCCAATTAGCTAAAGTGGTACCTCAGGTTAAGGACAGTTTCAGGTTAAGAACGGACCTCCGGAACAAATTATGTTCTTAACCCGAGGTACCACTGTATTTTTCTTGGGGGGGGGGAGTACTGCATGTAGGCAAACAAACAAAAACATGTACCTGGAAGATACTTCCTATGAAAACCACCAGCCTCCTGCCATGCTTTTTCTGCTACGTTAGGTGCTGTCAGGTGGCAGGGGAACTAACCCCCATGGCAGGTTGCCAGGAAGGGATAAGACAAGGAAAAGTCCTTACCATCTGCTTTTTATTCAGTATTTACAGAGAGAGGCTTGGGAATGCAGCCTCTTGGAATAATGGCTAAAACTCCACTCTCCTTCTCTCCCACTTCCTCATTCGTCATCTCTGGCTCTGCCTCCTCCTCCTCCTCTCCCATTATTTCCCAACTTCCCCCCTCATCTCCCTCTGAGCTGTGACCTCATTCAAACCCCTGTTGTAATTCTGAACTGCCTTTTTTCTCTCTCTGGAAGGGTCAGGCTGGGGGAGGCGGTCTCCACCATTCCTCCTCTGCCCAGTCCCTGTGTCACAGTCCAGGTTACAGGCAGCCGGAGTCCCGGCTTGGCTTGGTACATCGGGACTGGTGTAGAGGACGGTACGCAGAAATCAGCAGTCCAGGGTCAGCAAGCCAAGAGTCCACGAATCAGGAAACCAGGAGTCAGGAAGCCAAGGGTCTGGATACCCGGAGTCAGGCAGACGAAGCACAGCTATGTGAGTAACATGTTGCTGTGGCAAAGAGCCAGAGGGAAATGCTGGTCTTATATATCCCTCCTGGCCCTTGCCACCCGGTGCTACGAGTCTTCTATCAAGCCTCACCTGTGCGGCCACACCTTGCCCTTCCAGGCCAAACTCAGGAAGGCCCCAGTCCTGCGAGGCCCTACCACGCCTGGCTCCTGCACGCACTCTTGACACCCTGACAGGTGCCTTCAAAGGGGCAGAGACTCCAAGAGCCAATAAGAGGGGATGGACCTGGATTAGGGATTCAGATTTCTCTTACACTTGCAATCTCTTACAAATGTATTGTGTGGATATTGCTTTAGGCATATTTAGTCAGGGCATTGGATCATTCAGGGGGAAGAGCAACTCCTCCTTTTGCCTCAACCCTGCAGGTGCCCATGAGTACAAATGAAATGAGGGAGCTGAAAGCTGTGGAGAACTGTTCCAGTACTCCTTAAAGGTAAAGGTAGAGTACCCCTGGACGGTTAAGTCCAGTGAAAGACAACTATGTGGTTGCGGCACTCATCTCACTTTCAGCTGAGGGAGCCGGCGTTCGTCCACAGACAGCTTTCTGGGTCATGTGGCCAGCATCACTAAACCGCTTCTGGTGCAACGGGACACCGTGACGGAAACCAGAGCACACGGAAACACCATTTACCTTCCCACCGCAGCAGTACCTATTTGTCTACTTGCACTGGTGTGCTTTCAAACTGCTAGGTTGGCAGGAGCTTGGACAGAGCAGCGGGAGCTCACTCCGTCGTGGGGATTTGAACCGCCGACCTTCAGATCAGCAAGCCCAAGAGGCTCAGTGGTTTAGACCAGTGTTTTTCAACCTTTTTTGGGCAAAGGCACACTTGTTTCATGAAAAAAATCACGAGGCACACCACCATTAGAAAATGTTAAAAAAATTAACTCTGTGCCTATATTGACTATATATAAAGTAATTTTTCAATTTTTCCCACGGCACACCAGGCAACATCTCGCGGCACACTAGTGTGCCGCGGAACAGTGGTTGAAAAACACTGGTTTAGACCACAGCGCAACCTGCCTCCCATGCTTCCTTGTTAAGCCATAATCCAGGAGGAGTGAACACACAGTAGAGTAAACAAGAGGAACAACGGAAGAACAGAGCAAGGGAAATCATGTCATCCCCTATCATAGCTGTCAACTTTCCCCTTTTTTAAAGGGAAATTCCCTTATTCTGAATAGGATTCCTCGCAAGAAAAGGGAAAAGTTGACAGCTATGTAACCTATGCCATTGAGTTAGCCATGTTCCCAAGTAGCATAGCACATCAGCGATCCGGTGTTGATGCAAATCAAAAGTTGGAAATGATGCATTGAAATCAAATATTGTATCAGACACTGTTTCCGAATCCACAGAGAGAGTAACTGAAGGATATTTGACATCGCAATCCAGAAATATGAATATTATGAAAAAAAAGGGTGGGAGCAAGTTTTCTTTCCGCTACAAGTCGCACTCCAAAATGCAAAATGGCATTGTCCCCTTCTGTGTTCCTCTTTCAGAAAAATCCTGCCCGTGCTTCCTACTGCTTCAGCAATAGAGATGTAGAACAATAGAGAAATTCTTATTACACCATTCCCCCCTGCAATCTTTTTTCTGGTCCATGAGGGTTACAATAAATAATTTATTGCAGGGATGCTGCATAAGTGTGTGGTATCACCCTCCTCTCTTTCCTTACAATAGTTGCTACACAGACAGCAATGGGAACATTAAATTGCTGTATTAACTTGAATCGGCTGCGACTAGAGGCTTGAGATATCTGAAAGTGAAGCACAGAGATATGTCCAGATGTAATATCAAAAGAGGGGAGGGGAGAACTTTAAAAACCTCACCAAAATAAAGAGACAGGAAAGGAGGGGGCTGGGAGCCTGTAATTATTATTATTATTATTATTATTATTATTATTATTATTATTTTAATTGAAGATTTTCTTGATTTACATAAGTGTGTGCAATGTCTCTCTCGTATTTTTTCCATGTAACATTTTTACAAATCGGTTTTGGTTGTTGAGACATTAGGGAGAGAAGGGGGGGGGGAAGAGGAGGGTGGGTTGGGGGGATGGGTGAGGTGGGGGTGACTATGTTTCTATTTCCCTTAATATATGTAGGGTTTGGTGTCAGCGTTGATTGTGTAGGTTCTCTGTTGTTTCTTTGGCAGTGAGAGAGGTCGGGATTGGCATAGGGTGTGATTGTTCATTTTTGGTTGGCTGTGGTGATCTTTAGTTTCCTGTGTTTATGACAGATTGCAAGACATTTATAGGGAGAAGAGTCCTCAGCATTGTACAATAGGCAATTCTACAGCATGTATTCCAAGCAATATATACATGATGGGGGAAAAAATACTGGGATTAAAAACAAATATCTACTCTAGGGTTTTGATGCGGTCTTGCAGTTCCAGATTTATATAAAATAGCAAGCAAATCTTGCCTGTGTACAGCACTGCTTCTCAATTCCTGCATTAGCCTTGAGAAACAGGCTCATTTATGAAGAATATTTTTATTTTTGATAATGCCTCTGTTATGATCTAGTGCGATTAGGGACGGTATTTCTTCTTTATACTTTTGGAAAAGATTTTCTTACGCTGCTTCTAGGGGGATCATTGATTCTTAAAACTAGATTTGGTTGAGGCTGCATCCATTTTTTTAGTTTTATTTTTTTGCAGATGAAAATTTTCAAGAGAAAAGTTAGTAGAGAGGCTTTTTTTTCCTTTTAAGGCTCACTAACTTTTCCTTGCTCACTCGTTGCCTGTTGTAAGGAGCAAAAGCTTCTTTCAAATTTAGTGACTTAAAAAAAAATTGCAGCAAGCTAGGAAACATATAAGCCTTAAAGCAATGTGGTTACACAACACTGTCATAGAGCCAGACATGCACACAAGCTTATGTGGTGTGTGTTTGTGTGTGTGTATGTGTGGTATCTTGTATCGTTATTGCAATTTCATTATCCATGTATGTTTCTAAGAAGATGCTAGTTTGAGACCTGGAACACTTGAAAGTTGTATTTATTTTCTTAGATTCTAATGGAATCTTATTAAGCTCCAATATTTATAAGACCCAATTCATTATTTTAACCATTCATTCATTTGCATAACTGTTCATTTCCATGCAGATAACAAAGATAAGCCCTTCTAATTAGTAGTATACTGTATACTCAACACGGTTGAGTAAAATGGCAAGACTGGAGCGCCAGAGAATTTTTCCTGAACTGAAATTGCAACGTGAAGCTGGAAAGAAAGACATCCCATAAATTTTGGAGAAAGCAGAAAAAGAAAAGAACTCTGATAAGATTATCTTGTGGACAGGAGATGGGGTCAACAAGCCAAACATTCCTATATTGCCACCAAATTTAATCAACAAATCAGTAGATTCCAGTTGGGAATCAATATATGAAGAATTTTGAGGTCAGTTTAGAATCTCCATAAGGCTAGGTACATTTCTTGTGTGGGTGTTACCAACGTCCTTACTGAATACTGGGTTTTGGAGCCAGTAAAGTTTAAAAGGCTTAAAAACAACAACACCAAATGCATGTTTCAGTGAATTGTTTTCTGAGGTTATTAGTATCAGACATCAATATGCTACTTAGTGTGGGCGAGTCTGACTGATATAGAATAGCATTTTTTCCCCCATTTCTGACACATCTTAATGTGTGGGCTGGATCTAAGCCTAAGAGAGAAGTGAAAAAATCAAATAAAACGGAGCTCTGATGATTAATACAGAGCTTCAGGCTGAACAACACTTTCGGCAACATCAGTGTGGCAGAGTCCTTCTTGGAATGTACTATTTTAGACTACTAAATGGGAGCTACATTTTTTTTTTAATCCTCTCCGATTCCCTGAACATCAAACCCCTGGGTATCAGCAAAAGGGTTAACCTAATATATTTCTCCCTGGTATAATGACTGGGTCCTATATTGGCTCCTAGTCAGTTTTACAGGACAGTCCCTTTGAGGATAGGTTATAGGGCACAAGGACACGAACCAAGGGACCAAACAAAAAATAAACGGAAAATCTAACACATTTAGATAGTGTTTGTTTGCATATAGGGTTCCCCACAACCACCACCTGTTGAAACATTGACATCTGAAATAGCTGTGATTCTTAGTCATGTTCAGTTTCATTGATGTAAGGCTCCGCGTAGGAATCTCAGGGTGGAATGTTTTGATCCATTTAATGTGGGGATTTATAAAGGGCTATTGTTATAGCTGCTTTCCAGTTTAATCCTGCAGATATACAGTCGCCACAGTACAGCTGATGGTTAAGCTGCAAACAAAAATGATGGAAGGGAGTCAATGTGTGCGCATGCAAGGACATGGCAGAGTTTCAATTTAATGAAATTTGGAGACAACAGAGGTTCTACTGTGTGTTAAAAGACGGAGTACGCATGTGCATTCAACTGCCTTATTGTGTCTGCGTGATACCGGAGATCGCAGCTGCAAAGCTAAGAAGAGTCGTTCCATTATCTGGAGAGGTCACTTCCTGGAGAAGCCATTTTCAACAGAACCCAGATACGGAAGTGTGCAGCTGCATTTGTTTTTGTCTATTTTAGGCTGGTTAACCTCCCCCCATGAGTGTTGTCTGTTCGTGCTCCTTTGATTGTCTTTCCGCCCATAGACTAACATTCGCTTTAACTCTCTTGTAAGTCATTGTCATGCATTTCCTTTAAGCCAAATAAGAGGGGACACCCCTTTTACCCCCCTTTCTTCACTCTCCACACTCCTCCAAAAAATATAGTTCATTGTTTGGGGTACTGAAGAATTTACCACTTTGCGGACCAGGCTCGGGGCTGCTCGTTGTGGGCTGCTGTGTTCTGCGTTGGAGTTCTCACCCCCTCTCCGTCCCTCCTCGCAGTGGGTCAAAGAGACCGGGAAACTCCCTGAATGACGCTGCTGAGTCCTCACTGTGCCCAAGACTCCTTCTTGAGTGTTCTGGGGTGCGCATTGCCCTTGCATCTTCCCCTCATTCCCTGCTGACGACGGAGTCCTTCTCTGAGTCAGACCCCCACCATGATTCCACTGTTGGGATTTTATTTATCCTCTGCTGCTTCAGCAGGACTGTTGTGTTTGGTGTAAATCACATGAGTGTCTGAGAGAGTGTGGGAACTGAAGTCTGTCTTATGTCTTCCGCCTAAGTGTTGTTATTGTATGTTTTAGTTTCACTTTTGTCGTGTCGCAGTTTGTACTCTTGTAAGGAGGACACAGACGTGATTATGGAGTCTCTGTATATAGACTGTAAATAAAGTAGTTTAGAGCTACAGGTGAGTCTTTCTTCTTGCTTCGTGATGCCAGAAGACCTGTGTGTTCTTTTCATAAGAAAAGGGTTGCAGATTACTGGCGCTTTGGACTGAAGGGACCTGCCAGCCAGAGGGGGCCACCTGAAGGACGCTCCGGAGTCTTGGGGAGATCACTATGCGGCAAACTGGAAGTCTGGGTTCCGCATTTTATTCTGACCACCATCCTGTAAGGTAGCTTAGACTAAGAAACAGTGCCTGGCCGAAGGTCACTGGTGGGAGGACATAGGAGCTGCTGCATTTTGTGTTGTCCCTCTCACTGCTGGCTTACATGAGACGCAAGTGAGACAGAGGTGACAGTGGAGTATCACCCAGCTTTTCAAAGAAATCTCATAAAAGGCAAGGTTCTGGAACCTGAGGGAGAAGTCGCAAGGATGCAGGAAGAGAGATACGGGGAATGGAATGGGAGGATATCTGAAGGCTTTACAGACTACCAAGAGGAAACAGGACAAGGAAAGTGAATTGGAGACTCTGGGAAAGAAAAATCAAATTATAATAAGAGATAAAGGCACAGGGAAGCGTAAGGAAACAGGCCTGTGAACCAGGAGAAATAAAAGTGCAAGGGTCACGGAAGGAAACGACTATGTGAGAGAAAACCTTCGTAGGTAGGAAGGACTCCACCATAGGAAACAGACTAGCTTACAGGTTTTGTGTTGAGAACAGTACCTAAGCCGAACTGGTCAAGGTCCCACCAGGTGGCCTCTGGCAGGAAAAGACAATCTGGGACTTTGAGGATCCTGAGGACCTAAAGGACCACAATTCTGCCAGTCACCTAATGAGCTTCATGGCAGAGTTGAGATTTGAACCCTGGTCTCCTAGGTCCTCGTCCCACCTTCAAACCAATGCACCACTCTATTTGACCCCCAGTAATGTAACAGACAGCCAGTGGCTTGTGTGTCAGACTAATAGACACAGGTTTGAATCCTCACGCAGCCATCAAACTCATTGGGTGGCCTGGGCCAGTCTCTACCACTCAGCCTAACCTACCTCACAGGGTTGTTGTGAAGATAAATGAGCAGGAGGGTTGACTAATGTTATTTCACCTTAAGCTCCTTAAGAGGGAGGACAGGATTTTAAAAGTGTAAAGAATAAATGAGTCAAATAGCTGAAGCAAGTGCGTAAAAACCCTACAATCCATTCACATATGAAAAAGCTTTGGAAATCAGCGCTAACCCATCTGGTATTCTCAGTGAATCCATTTCTCTTCCAAATATTCCTATTTGATGAATCTGAAATGGTACTGTGAATGCTTAATGATTTCATTGCAACTCTTAAATGTATCTATTGTTGTCGGCAAGAGCTTTTTTTCTTCTTTTTTAAAAAAGCAGAAAAAGCAGAAGAGACTCAGGATAATGGGAGTGACTTCCAACATTGTTCATTGCAAGTATAATACAGTACACTATTGTTTTCTTCCATAAGGTTTTGTTTGCCATGAAGACAGTTTGTGTTAGGGAAACAAGGCCAAATATTAGCTATTAAAATATTCAGCAAAAATGCACTCACTCTTAAATTCATTTGTTTCATATTTAGGCACATCCTTCCTTTCCACAACTATTTATAAGCTTTATAAGCATGGGCCTATTACAGAATGTTAAGATCTGCATCTTAAGCAATAATCTAGAAAACTTACCTTTGAGCTAGGAACATAGGCGACTGCCTTATACCAAGTGGAGTTCATTATAGTGACCGGTAGTAGGGACGCAGGTGGTGCTGTGGTATAAACCACTGAGCCTCTTGGGCTTGCCAATCAGAAGGTCAGCGGTTCGAATCCCCATGACGGACTGAGCTCCTGCTGCTTTGTCCAAGCTCCTGCCAACCTAGCAGTTCGAAAGCACACCAGTGCAAGTAGATAAATAGGTACTGCTGCTGCAGGAAGGTAAATAGCATTTCCCTGCGCTCTGGTTTCTGTCACAGTGTCCCGTTGCACCAGAAGCGGTTTAGTCATGCTGGCCACATGACCCAGAAAGCTGTCTGTGGACAAACGCCAGCTCCCTTGGCCAGAAAGCAAGATGAGCTCCGCAACCCCATAGTCGCCTTTGACTGGACTTAGCCATCCAGGGGTCCTTTACCTTTTTATACTGACCCGCAGTTTTCCCCATGGTTTCAGGTATGGAACTCTGCCAGCCTACCTGGAGATGCCAAGGACTGAACTTGGGACTTTCTGCATCCAGAGCAGATGCTCTGCCACTGAACTACAGACTTCCTCGAACCATCGCAGAAGAAGACAGTTTGGTAATCTCATCCAGAAAGAAGACTTAACCAAAAGTACCTGGGTGCAAGCCTGGGCAGTGTGCATGGAGGTCCTGGGATGCCAAGATGCCAAGACCACCCCCCTCCCCTCTTGGTCTCACTCATGTGGTCCAAAGGAAAGCAGAGCAATACATTTGGCACCAGGTGGGCTGCAGGAGTTGCCAGAAGAAGGATACTGACAAGCTGGAACGTGTCCAGAAGAGGGCAACCAAAATGGTCAAAGGCCTGGAAACGATGCCTTATGAGGAACGGCTTAGGGAGCTGGGTATGTTTAGCCTGGAGAAGAGAAGGTTAAGGGGTGATATGATAGCCATGTTCAAATATATAAAAGGATGTCATATAGAGGAGGGAGAAAGGTTGTTTTCTGCTGCTCCAGAGAAGCAGACACGGGGCAATGGATTCAAACTACAAGAAAGAAGATTCCACCTAAACATTAGGAAGAACTTCCTGACAGTAAGAGCTTTTCGACAGTGGAATTTGCTGCCAAGGAGTGTGGTGGAGTCTCTTTCTTTGGAGGTCTTTAAGCGGAGGCTTGACAGCCATCTGTCAGGAATGCTTTGATGGTGTTTCCTGCTTGGCAGGGGGTTGGACTGGATGGCCCTTGTGGTCTCTTCCAACTCTATGATTCTATAAATTGGCTACCCTCACTGGTTTTAGGCAGCCAGTCAAAGCAGTTCCACATTTTCTTGTACATTAGCTGTTTACTCTTAATCAGGCCTCTTAATGCTGCAGCTCTAGAGAAAATTGGTGATAAGCTGCTGCTGTTGTACTGTGTCAAGCACTTTTTTAAAAAAATGGACAGGGATTTCAATACTAGCATTTTTTCAGAATTCCAAAGTATAGACATTATCACAATACTGTTTACAGACCACATGACATTTTAAACTTTTTATCCTGGGCTACCTCCTTTTTAAACCAGTAAAATATGCATGCATAAGAATTACTCTATGTGCAATCTTACGATATGCATATCTACTCAGAGATTAAGTCCCATTGTAAAGTTGTGATACTAAAGTCACTTTCCTGGGAGTAACACCCACTGAGCAGTGGGGCTTATATGTGAGATTGGGCTGCAAGTAGCTGCAAGTGAAGCAAACATCCTTTAAAAAAAAAAGTACTTTGATGTAAGTGAAAGAAAATGATGCTTTGAGTGATGATTGATGGAGATGCAACAGAAGTGGCCAAAATACAAATGGATATGCAGAAGGATGGACTTACCATGGAAATTCCATGCTCATGAAAACAATACATTTGTGTGGAATCCAGTGTATAAAATTCACTAGGCTGAAGCTGATAGCTGACTGATGATTAGATGAAGGCGCTACATACCCAGGCAACTATCTGATTTCAGTAAACAAGCATCATATGTTCGATTTTTTACCAAATGAAGTTTTCAAAGGGAAGGCAATAAGCCTGAGCTTAATGCTTGTTCTTGTCCGGACACTCAGCGCAATATGAAAAATATTGATTGGCTAGATGAACTATTTTCCGAGCCAGAGTGGCATAATGGACCTTCATTCAGCTTGTTCTTAATGAGATTTGCCTGCACTTAGACCACTGTTGACTCTATTTTCTCCCTCCATAGCAGTCATATCTATTTCTCTATCTATCCGAAGAAAGCTAAGAAAATCCCTCCTCCCCACTAAATCCACATTTATTATCAAAGGATCGGCAAGCTTTTGAGTCTATGGGGGAAGAAGCGGTGAGACGAATTTCACACAGAAATGTTGTTTCTTCGTAATTATTTGGATTGATCCCTTTCTGTTTCCACCCAAGCATAAATGAAGCTGTGTATGTGTTATTGGAGCTGGGCTGAAATTTCTTAGAAGATGTCTGAGATGTTTATCTCCTTCCCCATCTCACCCCTGGAAAGCAAGTCCACTTATTTATACCAGGAGTGTACAAAACCCGACTCTCCAGTTGTTACAGGAGTGTATGGGATGTTAGGGGACGGGGAGTACCTGTGCTCCTTCTTTGGTAGTTTATCTACCTTTGGTCCCCCAGCCTCCATTCAGCTCTCATCTGTGGCTCCTAAAAGCTGTCAGCATGAGACAGCTCCCGCACTGTGGGAACAACTTCAACTGTCTGGCTAAACCAGGTGAGAGTAGTCGATGGGTCTCAAACCCTCAGTGAGTTAGGGACTTCCCCTGCGTATGAAGACAGGCTCTGATGGATTGAGCAGGCAATCTGATAGTGGGTCCAACGGTCAAGAAGGCATTTTCTGCAGGTGCTGCAGAGGGAAAGGAGGGGCAGATGGAGTTTGTCAATCTGGGAAGGTTGCCCATATAGGAGAAGGAAAACTCTGATCCTAAACCTCCACTGCCTTGTGGGATACCCTCAGGAGCAGGAAAAGGCTAAGGAGTAAACCCTAAACAAAACCAGGGTAGAGTGCCTAAGGGAGTTGCATGGTGCCTCCTTCTGGCAACCCCTGCAGCCCACCTATTGCTCTGCTTTCCTTTGGACCACATCAGTGAGGCCGAGGGGGGAGGTCTTGTCACCTGGGCAGCCCTATGCTCTATGCACACTGCCCAGACTCGTATCCCAGGCAACATCAGTTTGACTTCACCCCCAGAGACACACTCAATTGTCTCTTGAGACAGATGGACCCCAACACAACAACCAGTTCCTACAGAGATTCTACCTTGCTTCCCCATACTCTGAGATATCCATGGAGCACCCCAACTTTTCCAAACAACTTCTGCACATGGGGGATTCTAGGTACATAGGCAGCTTCCAGATCAGATCATTAGATCATCTAGCTCTGCAGTCTATGCTTGTAGTGGGCAGACTTTGAGCTTGTTTGAATTACTTCACTTTTTTTTAGATTCCCAAGATCAACCAACCAGAGTCAGGTGCAAAGCACATTAGGGGAATTCAAGAACGGAGTTTCTCTGAGTGTATTCTGAGCCTAGGGGTTTCTATCCAGTTTCATAGTTCAGCTGAGCCCACATTCCTTTAATGCAGTCCTCCCAGCAGGTGAGTCACTGCTACTTACAGGGAGGGGTGAGACGGCAGTGAGGTTGGTGTGGTGCAAATGAACCAGTAGGAGTGCCGGATTGGCTCAACTGGTTCATTTGCACAACACCAACCTCACTGCTGCCTCACCCTTCAAAGTAAGCAGCAGTGACTCACCCACCAGGAGGTCAGGTTTGCTGTCCACTGCTGCATGCTGTTTGCATACGAACTAGCCGTGGACATGGGTGGCACTGTGGTCTAAACCACAGAGCCTCTTGGGCTTGCCGATCAGAAGGTCAGCAGTTAGAATCCCCGCGATGGGGTGAGCTCCCTTTGCCCTGTCCCAGCTCCTGCCAACCTAGCAGTTCGAAAGCACACCAGTGCAAGTAGATATATAGGTACCACTGTGGTGGGAAGGTAAACGGCATTCCCGTGTGCTCTGGCTTCTGTCCCTGTGTTCCGTTGTGTCAGAAGCGGTTTAGTGATGCTGGCCACATGACCAGGAAAGCTGTCTGTGGACAAACGCCGGCTCCCTTGACCTGAAAGCAAGATGAGCGCCGCAACCCCATAGCCACTTTTGACTGGACTTAACCATCCAGGAGGGTCCTTTGCCTTAACCTTACTAACTAGCCATGCCAGCTGTGGTTGAGAAGATGCAATAATCATCTTTCCCCATCTCTACCTACCTCACACTTGCGTATATAAATTCAATAAATATAACAACAACAACAACAACAACAACAGCAGCAGCAGCAGCTTGTGCAAGTGTTTGTGCACCAATAACAGTGGTATAGAATTGGACATAAGGAAGGGTCAAGAAAATTGCCTACACCAATGGAAACACAATATCTACAGTTATTGGGTTATTTGTGGCATCCTTCATATGCGGAGGAGTGTGCTGAACTCCCAAGTCGTAACGTTCCTGCAAAGTCTGCAAGTTTAACAAGGGATAGCTATTGTTTAGTTTGCTGGTTTAAAGAGAAGAAGAGCAAATCTGTGAGAGAGAACTCACTTATCCTAAGACCACAATTCAACTGGTAAAGCTTACTTTCTTTCCAGGCACATGCCAACAGCTGAGGTAAGCAGTTGAATAAGTCTTACAGTGGAGTCCCAGCCACATCTACTTGGAAGTAATTCCTAATGGAAGTGGATGATGCTTACTCTTGGGTAAGCAGGGTTAGGATTTCAGCCTAAGCCACATTCTGTCAGAGTCTCTACAGAGAGGCCCACTGTTCATGTCGAGAACTCTGACTTTCTACTATTTCCAAATTGTGATGCAGAGAATCGCCTTTCTTCACTGGCAGGTTATGAAATATTTTGGCACAGTTTCATTCTGGTTAAATTTGATCTCACTCCATAATCACATTTTATACTCCCATCTGTTCTATGAGAATCCTAAAATGAGAGAACTTTCAGGGAAGTAATATTTTTGAACTACTCTTTTAAAAACAAACGGTTACACAGCAGGGTTTCAGAAGAAACTAGATTATGTTCTCACCGGGATACTCATATGACCACAGAACTGTTTGGAATAATTGTGCAACCAACATTCCAAGCAGACAACCTTTCTTTTGGGGCATTAGCTACCCCCAAAGCAAAGCATCTCCTTCATGGATCACTGCCTTGTCGTGGCGAAGGGGCTTGAATAACTCAGGGAAGCTATGAGCTATGCCATGCAGGGCCACCCAAGATGGACAGGTCATAGCAGAGAATTTAGACTAAATGTGATCCACCTGGAGAAGGAACTGGCAAGCCACTCCAGTATTCCTGCCAAGAAAACTCCATGGACAAAGACAACAGGCATATAAAAGTTATGAGGAGACTCTTGAGAGTCCCATGGACTGCAAAAAGATCAAACTTACCCATCCTTAAAGAAATCAGCCCTGAGTGCTCACTGGAAGGACAGATCCTGAAGTTGAGGCTCCAGTACTTTGGATGAGATGGTTGGACAGTGTTCTCGAAGCGACTGGCATGAGTTTGGCCAAACTGTGGGAGGCAGTGGAGGATAGGGGTGCCTGGCATGCTCTGGTCCATGGGGTCACGAAGAGTCGGACACGACTGAACGACCGAACAACAACAAAGCAAAGCATTATTTATTGATACTGTTTATTACATTTATATCAGACCTTTCTCCCAAAGGAGCCCAGAGTGGCAAACACACCAGGGATAAAACAATGCAATCAAAACATCTGTAAACAATCAACAATAAAAAACATTGAAGACAACTGAGGGAGATACAGACACACTTGACTGCTTCACCATCAGAGAAACAGAATTTTCAGCATCTAAATTGTGCCTAGGTTATGGGTGACAGGCAATCTCAAAAAAGTAGTTGTGTGGTTTTAAGCCTTTTAAATGAAATCTACTTCAGGTGCAGAATAATATTCAAGTAACAGAAACCCATACTTTCTTGAGATTGGGGAGATGAAAATGACATCATGAACAAATTAGGAAACAGGGCCCTTGACAAGACACCCTACCAAAATCAACTGAAGCAATTCAGCTCTGAGGTTGCGGTGCTCATCTCACTCTATAGGCCGAGGGAGCTGGCATTTGTCCACAGACAGCTTCTGGGTCATGTGGCCAGCATGACTAAGCCACTTCTGGTGAACCAGAGCAGCACACAGAAAAGCTGCTTACCTTCCCGCTGGAGCAGTACCTATTTATCTACTTGCACTTTGACGTGCTTTCCAACTGCTAGGTTGGCAGGAGCAGGGACTGAACGGGAGCTCAGCCCATTGCGGGGATTCGAACCGCCGACCTTCCGATCTGCAAGCCCTAGGCTCAGTGGTTTAGACCACAGTGCCGCCCAGAGGTTTAAGACTGCCTAAACAGGCAGTCTTGCTAAAACTCTCTTAAATGACACAATAGCCAATAATCAACCGCTTACATTCATCCTCACTCTCATGTGTGCTGTCCCTTTATTTTTAAAAGAAGTCCCAGCAACTGACAGGCATAATAGTTTCATATATGTATGTATGCAGGTGTGATAAGGATTTATACTTTGCCTTTCAATCAAAATTCCCAGCGTGGCTATGGCTGTGACCCAGTGAATCCTGGGTCATTAGCTATGGGCACGTCATTGTTCATGCATTTAATTCTCTGACATTTCTCTCTCAGTCAGTACAAACCACAAAGGATAAAGAAAAGTCTTCCCTTCTGGGCCCAGAATATTAAAAACATTCTTTACTAAATGGACACATTTGGTATTCTCAGTACAGGAAATAACCCAGAAGCTGTAACTGCCATCCACTTGTAGGTAATACAAGAAAGGTTTACTGGAAAGCAAATTAAGCCGCCGGAAAATGCAACAGACCACTTGGGCAGCTCGGCTACAAAAGTCCTTTCTATTTATTTTGTGTGTGTGTGTGTGTGTGTGTGTGTGCGCGCGCGCTTAAAAAAACCTACACCATTAAGAACTTGATTTGAAAATCCTTGGAGGGGGCAGCTTCAAAATGCATTGTAGAAAAGGTGAGATCCAGCACCCATGAGCCACAATACCTGCCCCAAATGCTGGCTTGATTATTGAGGGACCCAAGTTCTGATCAGTATTACTCATGACTCAGGATGCCTTCCTCTGGAAGCTCGTGAAAACAAGATTTAACATTTTTAAAATGCTGAGGTTTTTGTGTGGAAATAATTTTTCTTTGATTTTTACCAATACATAATTATTATTTTAAAAAAAAAAACCACCCAGATATATATCTGTAGACAGAGATCTCAGGATTTCCCCCACCCCCTCCACAGAGTCCTATTTTAAACATTTAAAATACACAAAAAAACAAAAGGAAAACAAAACCAATACCCCACCCGCCACCCCACAAACACATTTTAAAAGTCGTAAAATGTTAATCAGTTGGCAGGCCTATCTCATCCGCTGCCATCTTGGCATGGGCAGGGGCTGGTGGGCTACCTCTTTCTTCCAAGAGGAAGAGAGAGACCACCTGCCCCCATGCGAACTGAAGAGGGGGATTGAACAGCTGAGAAGCAGACGGCTTAAGGACGCGGGTAGTGCTGTGGTCTAAACCACTGAGCCTCTTGGGCTTGCCGATCAGAAGGTTGGTAGTTCAAATCCCCATGGTGGGGTGAGCTCCCGTTGCTCTGTCCAGCTCCTGCCAACCTAGCAGTTCAAAAGCACACCAGTGCAAGTAGATAAATAGGTACTGCTCCAGTGGGAAGGTAAATGGTGTTTCTGTGTGCTCTGGTTTCAATCATGGTGTTCTGTTGCGCCAGAAGCAGTTTAGTCATGCTGGCCTCATGACTCGAAAAGCTATCTGTGGACAAATGCTGGCTCCCTCAGCCTGAAAGTGAGATGAGCGCAGCAACCCCATTGTCGCCTTTGACTGAACTTCGCTGTCCAGGGGTCCTTTACCTTGTTACCTTTACCTGCATGGTCAAAGGGTGATTCCAACAACATTGAGGGTGGGGCCCTTCAGCTATTACTAGATTGCCACTCCCACCACCTCCAAGACTTCTAGAGGGCCACAGGTTTCCCATCCTTGCCATAGACCATTGGACCATTTGGAGCTCAGTACTGGTCAGTGCTGACTGGCAGTTACTCTCAAGGATTTCAGGAAGCAGTCCTCCCCTGCCTTGCCTGGAGATGCCAAAGGTTTGAAACTGGGACTTTTTGCATGCGACACATGTGCTCTGCCACTGAGCAATAGCTGCCACCTAAAACAGGATTGGAAACATTAATGGAGGACAGGTCCAGCAATGACTAGTAGGCATGATGGCTCAGGGGTGGCACATCCCACTTCACTGCCTGAGGCAAAACAAAAAGCTCCTCTTCCTGCCAACGTAGCAGTTCGAAAGCACACCAGTGCAAGTAGATAAATAGGTACCACTGCGGCGGGAAAGTAAATGGCGTTTCCGTGCGCTCTGGTTTCCATTGTGCCAGAAGCGGTTTAGTCATGCTGGCTACGTGACCCGGAAAGCTGTCTGTGGACAAAGCGCCACAACCCCATAGTTTCCTTTTACTGGACATAACTACCCAATGGTCCTTTACACGCACACCCCCTTTGTTTTACCTTAAGGAAGCCCACTTCTCAGCTGATCAAGCCTCCAGCCTCCAGCTCACACGAGCTGGAGTAGAGGCTTTGGCACCTGCTAACTGTGGGCAGCTGCGCTCTCCTCAGTGGAGCAGTTTAAAGAAGCCGGCTGCCCATGCAGTCCCTCTGCTACCTGGTCCGTCTGCCACCGCAATCCCTTTTCTTGCTATTTATTTTAGGTTTGTGCACACCCGGCACATTTAAAGCACACTGATAGCATGTAACTTCCCCCAAAGCATTCTGGCAACTGTCGTTGGTTGAGGCTATGCGAATTGTAGCTCTGTGGTAAATGACAGTATCTAGGATTCTTTCAGGGGGTGTGGGGTTACGTGCTTTAAATGTATAGTGTGTACACGCTATTGCTGATTATGGCAAGCCTTTTTGGTAGCATTTGACAGTTGAATAGCAGGATATAAATAAATATTGGATAATATTCTTGACTTTTCCGTGTAACATTGCACAAGGCACACTGGTACATCTTAAGATTATACCTTTTTATGGTATCTCCTTTATTATGTATAAGATGCACGGGGGGGGGGGGTGTCGCAATAAATTTGGTCACAGAACTATGGAGCCACCTACTGGTCTTCCACAGCTGCTCTTCTCAGGAATGCTGATTTGCTTGTAGCATATCCTGCCTTGATCTTCCTGGCTTGGATACTTTTGTTTGCATTTTCTTCATTCCGCACATCGGAAATCAAAATCTGCTCTTTTCTTGAAGAGATTTTTATGTTGCAATCCTCTGCCTGCTTACCCGAATTATATTTACTTCTGAGTAGAAACATATGCCCATACATGTGTCTATATATGTTAATAATTGTTCTGTGGTGCGATTGAATGGGGCTGAATCCCAGATATAAAATATAGATGTACTATATAGATATAGTACAGTGGTACCTCTGGTTAAGTACTTAATTCATTCCAGAGGTCCGTTCTTAAACTGAAACTGTTCTTAACCTGAAGCACCACTTTAGCTAATGGGACCTCCTGCTGTTGCTGCGCCACCAGAGCACGATTTCTGTTCTTATCCTGAAGCAAAGTTCTTAACCTAAAGCGTTATTTCTGGGTTAGCGGAGTCTGTAACCTGAAGCGTCTGTAACCTGAAGCATCTGTAACCTGAGGTACCACTGTATATAGAACTGCAGTCCTGGACTATTGATTGCATGCCAAGACCTGTGACCCTGCAGTTCACAGAGAGTAATTAAGCAGACAAAACAATGGCATATAATTTACGGGTAAAATAGGCCAGCAATTTTATTGGTTACAGATGTGAATGGTTTCGCATAGACATTCGGTGAAGCCACATTATTCCACTCCAGCCAGCCTTTATCTAAGGGTAAACCCAATGGGAGGGCTATGACCAACATCAAATGGGGCTACCCCCAATAGGTCTCCATTGGTCGAGTGCTATGCCTGGGCGTTGGACAAAAGTCACTCCTCCCGGATCACTTTAGCATGATAAAGATAAAGGTAAAGGACCCCTGACAGTTAAGTCCAGTCATGAACGACTCTGGGGTTGCGGTGCTCATCTCACTTTACTGGCCGAGGGAGCCGACGTTTGTCCGCAGACAGTTTTTCCAGGTCATGTGGCCAGCATTCTGGCAAAACCAGAGCAGCACACGGAAACGCCATTTACCTTCCCGCCGGAGCAGTACCTGTTTATCTACTTGCACTTTGACGTGCTTTCGAACTGCTAGGTTGGCAGGAGCTGGGACCGAGCAACGGGATCTGACCCCGTCGCGGGGATTCGAACCGCCGACCTCCCATTCGGCAAGCCCTAGGCTCAGTGGTTTAGACCACAGAGCTACCCACGTCCACATCATTTAGCATGATGCTCTTCACCAATTCATATTCCTTTAACCAATTCACACACACACACACACACACAATTCATCCAACGTTATTATGCATGAGGATAGGGCTTACCACCAGCTACAACAGCTATAACTCAAAGGGGACCAGGGGAAATCTTCCTGAAGTTGTTAGATTACAACTCTCATCAGTCCCAGCCAAAATGGTCAATGGTTGGCAATGACAGGAGTTGTGGTCTAGGGGCATTCAGATGGCTACCTGTTTCCCACCCCTGGCTGCAGCCTTCTAGGATTTCAGACCTAAGGCATTTTCTCTGTCACTTAGATATGGTCCCTTCCCAATTGGTAACTACTTTTCATGCTCAGCCAAACACCATGAAGGGAATGCTCAATGGGTGTCTGCATCCTGTGAAGGTCCAGATTCAGTCCAACCCACATCATCTTTGCTTAAAGATTCTTAGGAGAGAACTGTATGTCAGGAATAGGGATGGAAGAGAATTTCAATTCAGGACACATTCAAAGCCAAATCTGTCAGATGTCCACCTTCCAGAATAATATGCAAACAGAAGCACAGCTGTCCCTCAAAATTCACACTTATCCGAATTTTGCAATACGCTTCTGCAACCAAGGAACATTTACAAAAATGTTCATTTTAGGGGGAAGTATGCACAAAAATAAAGAAAATAGCATACAAAGATCATATTAGGGGAAATTGTTCAGACAAATGTGTACTTTTGTCAAAACTGCATATAAGAATGTGTTTATCAAGAGAAATTTGCATTGAAATGCTTGTGAATTTTCAAGAGGATCTTAAAAAAAATGTTGCAAAATGTAGAGAACTGAACTGAAGGTTTGAAAGTGATAAATTAAGAGAACTGCAATGGACAGCAACTTCCAACCCTTGTCAGGAATGGCCTATGGGTGCAGCTGCTGGTAGCACCCCCATTTCAAGTTCCCCAACTTGCATTCCTGATATGCAGTAGTACTTTACCCCATGTCCTGACAGCATGACAGCATGACACTGGATAAATTCTACTGAAGTGGAACCTCGGTTTTTGAATGTAATCCGTTCTGGAAGACAGTTCAATTTCCAAATGTTCACAAACCAAAGGGCTGTCAGCAATTTCAATGTGGAAAAAAGAGAAAATGTGCCTCGGAAGCCATTTGAGTTCCGAAAAACATTCAAAAACTGGAACACTTACTTCCGGGTTTTTGGCGTTCAGGAGCTGAAACGTTCCAAAACGGAGGTGTTTGGGAACCGAGGTTTGACTGTATGTGTTATGCAGAAGAGAAGATTATATGCAGTTGTGTGCAATTTTGCATCGTATGCATATTTTGGCAAAGCAAGATCCCTTACTGTGATGCATTTCCATAGGTTATTTTCACAAATCCATGCATACTTTTGTGCAGCATATACTGAACTTAACTGAACTGAAAAAGCAGGTGCATGGATTTCAAAGCGTAGTCTGTTGTTCTGAAAGTAGGACTTAAGTAGGCGCACTTTCAATCTGACTCAAATTTGTCCTCCATCCCTATTCTGAGGTTGATAGCCGATTACTTTAACACAATCTAAGGCAGGGATAGAGAGGCCAGATGTTGCCGGACTACCACTTCCACCACCCCCCAGCCCTGACCATTGGATAATCTAGCTGGGGATGCTGAGAGTTAGAGTCCATCAATCACCCTTAGGCTCCAAAATAACAAGCAGATTGTACAAAAGGAAGGGAACTCACATTGAATATAGTGTGGTTGAGAGTTTCCAGAGATAGTGCCTTCTGGGCAAATGTTGAAGCCCTCTTGAACAGCAGCTGGGTACCACCAAATTCTTTTTGCTGGGAAACGTGGCTCTGTTCTCCCCGCTCCCCTGCTCTGCAGTTGCTCTGCCACCATGGGAGTATTTATTATAGCGTAAATGATGAGAAAATCAAGATAGCGCAGGGAAGAACGAACGTGTGTTTTGTAAATTGTCTCTCATACTGCAGCAACAGTGAGAAAAAGAGGAAAGCAATATGATGATTAAAATGACTATCAGACACTCACCAGCTTGGCTATATCTGAAACAGTGAAAATTACAGTATAAATGTTCCAGTGTGCAACCGGCTTATTGAACATATTAATGCGGAGATGAAAGTCTAAGGAGAACAGATAGTCCCTCGTACTGTATTTGTTTCCTTGTTGATATACAGCTGCAATAATAGCTCAGGGGTGATTATAATAAAACAAGATAATATTTTAACTCTTCCAGGAGCTATAGATTGAGCCCATATATAACATCTAAAGGGATAAATCAGAGCAGTTGTCAAGGCACCAATATAAAGCTAATTTATTTCCTTAAAAATGAGAAGAAGATGTGATTTCAGATGTCATCCCTATGATGAATGAGCCACATTCTGTAATCAGTCATCCAACATAAACTATTATTTAGGAACTATTGGAAAGCAAACTACCAAACATATGTTTCCCTTAAACAACACACACAAAGACTTTGGGAATGCGTTCTGATTGTCTCAGTCAACGATTTGGGCACAACGTATGCATTTACGCAGATGTTATCTAAGCTATAAAACTCATAAAAATGTTTTACAGGAATACCCTTCCCATGAGGGGCAGGTGATGGCGCTACCTCCCCTTTGAACCTCCATTGATGTTATCCAATGCCTAACCGCCAATAGAGCCCGAAGGGCTCGCCGCCAATACCCTCACACCCGCAACCAATATTTAATACCCCTAATTATGTCTGTCAACCATATGTCGTTTCCTAAGTTTGAAAGATGTACGCCATCCTCGCGATATAAATGCGCCTCGCAGCGTTTTATGTCAGGGTGCTGAATAACCTGACCCGTCAGCGTTATCACCCGACGCATCACTGCGCTGTCCAACAATCTCCTGGCCTTGTTCAACGCGATGGGGCAATGCCCATCGCGCCAATAGCGCCTTTGTAGCAACGATGACCAAATGAGTGTGGTGCTAGGGAATATCGAGCGAAGTTCGTCTAGATCTTTAAAGATTGTCCATTTCAATTCCACAGATTTTCTATAAGCCAAATCGTTTTCCCCAAGCTGGATAAGCAATGCATCCGGGGGACCCTGCGAGGCGGCCTTGTATTTCAATCTAGGCAGGAGCTCGTCCCACCGCATCCCCGGTCTCGCGATCCAACAGATTCTGACCCTCCCTGGGAGGCCTAGGCAGCCGCCTAACCCCGTATCAATCGCTCTTTTCCGCGCCCAGTGAACGATGCTGTGCCCGCAGATCCACAACTGCACCGTGCTGCTGTCTGGAATAGAGAGGGAGAATATCGGATCAAATTACATCATGCTCCGGACATAGCCTTTGTAGGCGTTCGATTTCCAACGACCCAGGTCTTTTATCCCATCTAACGAAAGCCCCATATGCATGGCGGTGGTCGCGGCGCCTATTCTAAAGGAATGCGCGGCGTACTCCTTAGGTTGCAAACCCGTATTCGCGATAGCCCTACGCATCACGCGAGTGAACTGGTTTCGTGTGAGCCATTCGCCATCCTGATGTATCAACAAAGGGCCGGGTCCACTTGGCCTCAGGTGCAGGAATCTTCTGGCATCCTTAACCGGGCAGGGGCCCCTCCTGCCCGTTGCCTGCAGTCGTAATGTGGCACCTTTTCCCTTCTGGTCCGTCTTAGAATGTCTAATACGCAACAAAATATGTGTGTCAGTTAGGGTCACATCTCTCAACAGGATACCCCTGACCTCATTGCCTGGCTGACCTTCGCAGATCACCTCTCCCACCCTTAGGGCTCCAAAATATGCCAAAGAGAATGCGGCCGAAAAAAGTCTGGCCTCGTACTTAGACCAGCATATGGACCTAAGCTGTGTGTGTATTTGGCACAATAACTCGTAAGTAATTGGCCTCCTACCGTCACTGGGGGGCGGTCTTAGCCTGCGCCATCCCTCGAGCGCTCGCCGGACTAGGAAGTCCGCGCAAGGATCGCAAGAGTGAACCGCCTTACAGAAGAAGGAGATTGCCGCTGTCTGAATGTTCAGTGTTTTTGGCGCCCGCCCCAACCCCCTAAGGTGCACCAGGTATTGTAACACCTCATCCTTTGTGGGAGGGACCTCTGGTCTTATCGCCGTGGCCTTGGCTGTGGCTCTGAATTTATTAAAATCTGACCACGCTTTTTTATATGATCTGAGTGTGGACGGGGCAACCGATGCCAATACTCCCTTCAAGACTTCGTGTTGCCAAGGTTCCAAAGATGCTCCGGGAAAGGTTCCGGTGATTCCTGTGCTTCTGGTGCAAGCAAGCGGAAGCGGTCCATCTGGAAACGAGACAAAGCGTCCGCGATATCATTATTAATGCCAGGCACAAATTTGGTCGAGAATTGGATATTGAATTCTAAGCATAGTAAAACAAAGGCTTGAAGCAAAGCCAAAACCCTTGGTGAACGTGATGACTGCCTTGACAGGACGCTGACCACTGCTTGGTTGTCCGTTCTGAAGCACACCCGGTGATTCCTGAAAACCTCGGACCACAAGTGCACGGCGACTACTATAGGGAAAAATTCCAGGAATGTTAAGTCTCGGGTAATGGCAGTGCCCCGCCAGCTGCTTGGCCAGGGTTGGGCACACCACTTCCCTCTAAAATACACACCAAAACCTAGAGATCCTGCTGCATCAGACTGAACCTGGAAGTCCGAGTGCAGCTTCATCGTTTCTTGCCACAGGGAAATGCCGTTAAAATTATTTAGGAACCTCAACCAATTCGTTAAGTCAGCTTTTACTCCTTTTGGTACTCGGACCCTATGGTGGGGTAAGCGCAAACCAGCAGACAATTTAGCTAGGCGTCGGCAAAAGGGGCGACCTGGTGCCACCACTTGGCAGGCAAAATTAAGGTGACCCAGGAGTGATTGGATCTGCCTGAGTGTGAGCTTCCGGAGAGGCAAAAACTGAGTTATTGTTTCTTTTAAGGCCGCCAGCTTATCGGCTGGCAAACGTGATGTCTGCGCACATGTATCTAATTCTATGCCCAAATAGGTCATAGTAGTTGCCGGACCCTCTGTTTTCTCGGCTGCCAAGGGGACCTCTGTTTAAAGGGACTGTTGGCCCCTCCCCTTAGCTGACCGGATTGGTCAGCCATCGGGGAAGGGCATGGGGAATCTACCAACTGCACAGGGGCTGAACCTCAGCCCCTGTACGCATGCTCGGGTCGTGATGCCCGCAACGCCACCTCCTGCCGATAGGCGGAAGTGGCTTTCCTGGACTATCTGCAGGCCTGATTTAGAAGGCGATTGGGCCGGATCTGGCCCCCGGGCCTTAGTTTGCCTACCCATGGTCTTCTCCAAACTGCTGGAGTTCAGTGGTCAATTGTTTTAATTCTGTTTATATTGTTCATTTCTTTTAAAGTTGCCTTGCAGGTGGTGTGGAGGAAAACCAGTTATTTCTCGGTATAGCTCCTCTTCGGCAGAATTAGCAATGCCTTTAGAATTATGCTGTTTTTGACAAACATTGCTCCCATGTGGCTTCTTTAAGAAAGCAGCAATGCAGGAATATGTCAGGCTTCAGGGAATCGGCTTCCTCCCCCCTATGGCAGTAGATAAGAGATCAAATGAAAGGAACGCCCTACCAGTTAGAGTCTTTAATAATCGAAGTGAGAGAACAAAGAACACATCTCCTAGAAATCGTGGTGATCTTAAAATGCCCCCTCCGTCCCTATTAATCTACGCCACTCCTACCTCTTGTAATCTGAGCTTGTACCCTCTGTGCTTTCTGTACTGTCGCTTTCTGAGCTCTCCATGACTTTGGAGAAAGGGGGGAGGGTGAATGCTGTCCAGAGTCTGTGAATCTGTTAACCCTCTCTCTCCCAGTGTTTATTCTCCTAGCTGTTCCCCAACCAATATTTCCCAGCTTCTGCCTTCTGTACTATGCCCCTCTGCAAACCGCTATTCCAAATCTATACTGTCCTCCTGATCCAGAGAAGATTCAGGATCAGGGGGAGACACCCTTTGTGATTTATGCACATCAATAAGACGCAGAAGTAGGTCAGGTGTTTTCTGTTTGCAGTTGATTTAGCTCCCCTGTTGATTTGGCCACCCAACTCAGTTCAACGTTACAGAATGTTTGGCCCTTCTTGTACTCATCACTATTGTTCAGGCATCAGGTTTATTATGGGTAAGCTGGGAGAGGTACATGGATTGGGACACAACGGATGATTAAAATGATTGTATACAGTGGTACCTCTAGTTACGAACTTAATTCTTTCCGGAGGTCCGTTCTTAACCTGAAACTGTTCTTAACTAGAGGCGTGCTTTCGCTAATGGGGCCGCTTGCTGCCACTGAAACTCTGGCACACGATTTGCATTCTTATCCTGGGGCAAAGTTCTCCACTCGAGGTAACTCTTCCAGGTTAAAACAAAATTTAAAAAAATCTTTCCAGTAGCACCTTAGAGACCAACTAAGTTTATTCTTGGTATGAGCTTTCGTGTGAAGGTATCTGAAGAAGTGTGCATGCACACGAAAGCTCATACCAAGAACAAACTTAGTTGGTCTCTAAGGTGCTACTGGAAATAATTTTTTTTTAATTTTGTTTTGACTATGGCAGACCAACACGGCTACCCACCTGTAACTCTTCCAGGTTAGCGGAGTTTGTAACCTGAAGCGTTTGTAACCTGAGGCGTTTGTAACATGAGGTACCACTGTATATGGAAGGGAAAGGGATATTCATGGGTTAAAGGCGCTTAGCTGTGTCTAGCGATGCTGGTGGCCAATCTTGTAGCTGGCTGAAGATATAGATCAACACCCTCTTAGGCCTCCTAAAATTACTTCCCTGCCTGTTGTGTGCAATTCTTTCATTTGCAGGATTTCCTGTCCCACTGTTCCAATGCTTTCTTTATCAGAGTGTAAATCTACAGCAACTGAAAGACAAGAGCTGCAGTACTTAAAGCTGTTAAGTACTGCAGCCTTCACATAAAATACACTCTCTTTTTATGCTCTTGTCCACAGCTCCATATTTTACTGGGTACTTTTCACTCTGGGGCTGAAGCAATCCAAGTGCAAGACATTGCCTTGCCAGCAACATGTTTACATTATGTAAGGTATTGATTCCATAGAAATGCTGCAGTATTTTATATGCTCTCCAACCCAAGTTAAATAAAATACCCTGAGAGATAGCTTAGGTGGTAGAACATGAGACTCAGGGTCAAGGGTTTGAGTCCCATGTTGAGTGAAAGGTTCCTGCTGTTGCAGGGGTTCAGACTAGATCAGGGTTTCCCAAACTTGGGTCTCCAGCTGTTTTTTTTTACTCCAACTCCCATCATCCCTAGCTAGCAGGACCAGTGGTCATGGATGATGGGAAATGTAGTCCAAAAGCATCTGGGGACCCAAGTTTGGGAAACGCAAGACTAGATGATCCTTGTGGTCCCTTCCAACTCTACAGATCTATTATTCTGATTTTTGCTTTCCAATAAGTGCTCCAAATCCCCTAGTTTTGGAATACTATTGGTTCTCCACATGGTTTCCCCATTATTTGTACCCCAAGAACAGACCTGCCCTTTATCTGCTCCATTGGGATCCATGCAACCTCACTTCTCATAGTGAGGGAACTGCCAGAAGGTCCTTGGATGAAGATCTCAGTGTTTGGGCTGAATCATGGGAGTTGAGACACTCCTTCAGGTATGCAGGGCTGAGGTCATTTGGGGCATTAAAGGTCAGCACCAACACTTTGAATTGTCATTGGAAATGTACTGGGAGTCAATGTAGGTCTTTCAGGAGTGGTGTTATATGGTCCCAGCGGCCGCTCCTAGTCACCAGTCTAGCTGCCACATTCTGGATTAGTTGTAGTTTCCAAGTCACCTTCAAAGGTAGCCCCATGCAAAGCATGTTGGAGTAGTACAAGCAGGGGATAACCAAAGCATTACCACTCTGGTGAGACAGTGTGCAGTCTAGTAGGGTCTCAGACGGTGTACCAAATGGAGCTGGTAGACAGCTGCCTTGGACACATAATTAACCTGTGATTTATGGACAACTGTGAGTCCAAAATGACTCCCAGGCTGGACACAGTTACTCCATTCAGAACCAGGGGTCTGAGATAGTATAAGGATTCTTTCCTGCATTCTGCACATCAGAAGAGTGGCTTCCTAGGGGACTAATCCATACGACAGCGTCATTGATTTTCCTTTGCAACTGTTTGCCTTGAGCCAGTGCCACTTGGTCATGTTAAGTATGCTTAATAAGTGGCAGAGCCACTCTAAACTGGGGTTAGTTTTCCTCCTGCAGAAATGCTGGCATTCAAATATATATGATTCTGCTGATTGCTGATAGATATTAGCTGCTCCTCTTTCGATTGTGTAGCACACAAATCTATGAACCGATTGTCAGATCCAGGCCCGGATATTTCCTACTTACACTAGTTCCACTTCCAAAACAGAGAAATTCTGTATGCCACATGAGGCCTCACGAGCTCAGAAGTGATATGCTCTCACCGCACTTTGATCTGCACTAATGCTACATCCTTTCCCTGATGCATAAACATGGTCAGTATCTACAGTTAGGAACATCCTGTGCTGTGATGTCTTACGTTATTTATGCTATACTTGGAGGGAAAGCGGGGGCGGGAGAACTCTTATGCTTCCACAACATGCAAGTAGCATTCTTCTAACGTTGCTTGATTTTTGAAATATAATTGTTTACTAAATATTGATATTCTTCGGTTTACAGAAAATACAACAAAACAAAGCACAGTGTTTCAGAAAAACATTCTTTTTAAAGACATATAATGTTCAATTCTAAAGCACCACTCAATTAAGCATCAACTTTAAAGGAGCAGCAGAACAAAGCGATAGAATCATAGAATCGTAGCATTGCGTGTGGAGGTCCCCAACGCCACCCCCAAATAATTCAGACATGAGACATCATTTTTGTTTGGGTTTTTGGCAGAATTTAGGCCACAACTTTATTAAATTACAAATCAATGTGAGTGGTTGCGTAGGCATTGGTGCAGACTAGCTGCCCCACGGGACAGAGCTGACCACATGTCAGCAGTGGGAAATCCCATCTGGGGAGAGATCTGGGGGTTGGTATGCAGAACCCCCCCCCTCCCCAGTGGGTCCCAGGGGCTCTCGCATGGGCCCTGACCCCTACTAGGGTTTCGGACTAGCATATGAGCCCCTGGATTACTTTAACGGAATTCCCAGCACACCATCACCATTTGGAGAGACTACCGCCCCTCCAATCACACATAATGACCAATGCCTAACCGCCAACCTTACAAGTTGTGACTAGTTGCTAAGCAGTAGGCAAAAACCAGATGGCAACAGCCAATCAGCCAACTGGCAAAATTCCTACCAGGCCCCTGCCCCAAAAGCAGGCGACCCCATGACAGGCATAGCAAGGTCAACACAGGGGGGGGAGGGGGTGATCTGCAGCATGCAGCCAAGAGGGCGGTCAGTCACGAGGCTGACCCATATAAAGGCTGCTGGCTGTCCATCACCAATCGAATCTCTCTAACAACACCCCCCAAGCCCAATCAGAGCTGTGGCCATCTATACTATTCCACCCACAGCAATGGAGGTGGCTTGCTGGCCCCCACCGCAACATGCGCTCTCTATGAGGGAGAACCCGCTTTGTAGAGTTGGAAGTGGCCACAAGTTTCATCTAGTCCAACCCCCTGCAATACAGGAATCTTTTATAAAGCTTGTTGGGTCAGAAAGGGGAAGTAGTCCTGGGTGCATCTACGTTTGCCAACTCTTTGGATCAAAACCAAGCACTGATCTGCCCCAGGCACACCCTTACAAGATCGAAGTCCATTCAAGGCTTTAGGCCATGCATGAGGAATCTATGGCCTTGCAGATGTAGTTGAATTTCTTCTCTCATCAGCCCCAGCCAGCCTGGCCTGTGCTCAGGGATGATGGAAACTGTAACATCAGGTGGACCAAAGGATCCCCATACCTGCTGTAAGTTGCAATTCTTATCAATTGTCAGGGGCTGGGCTGAGAAGGAATAGTGGGGGCCATCTCCCCCTTCTCCTGAACCTTCCCGAGAACAGGAAGACAGTATAGATTTAGAACAGTGGTTTGCAGAAGGGCATAGTTCAGAGGCTGCAGAGGGGAGAACCTAGGAAATATTGGGAAAGGAATAGCAGGAAGAAGAAGAAGTACCAGGGGAGAGACATCTTCCCCTGCCCCAGTATGGCCAGGGTGATTGGAGGTGTAGTTCAACAACATCTGGAGGGCAAAAGGTTAAAATCTAGCTAGCCGTAAGTGGAGACAAGGTGGCCTTTTGTGTCCTCTTGCCCTGAGCCCTGAAGCTGTGGCCTGTTGAATGCAACTCCCTTGATGCAGGGTGGAACCAGGTAAGTTAATCAGGTCTTTGGCTGATCAACAGCCAATGCCCTTTTGAAATGTGTTGGACCAGGGATTATTGGGTTGTTTTTGATTTTATTATGTATTTTCTGTTTTTATAATTTGATTTTATGTTGTAACTGCCCTGGGAAATGATATATAATGAAATGAAAAGGATGTTTAAAATAGCATTTGTTTAAAACAACAACAACAACAACAACAACAACAACAACAACAACAACAACAACAACAACAACAACAACAGAAGCTTTTCTCTTGGGAATTATAGGGACAAAACTACCTAAAATGTATAGAAACTTATTCATGTATGCTACTACAGTGGCAAGAATATTACTTGCCCAAAAATGGAAAGAAGAAGTCTCAGCAAAGGAAGAGTGGATACAAAAACTTATGGAATATGCAGAAATGGCAAAACTTACTGGAAGAATAAGAAATCAGGATAGCAAACTTTTTATAAAATAATGGAAATGGTTTGTTGAATATTTACAGATAAATTGTAAACAGGTAAAAAACATTGGCAGGATTATTGCAATAACCTGCAATTTCACAAGAGGATATATATTAAAAGATGAATAAATGAGAAAATTAAGTTAATTTGGATATGCAGAAGATATTAAAAATAATTTTCAGAAACCGCAGAAAGCAGGGAAGGAAGTCAAGTTCTGAAATGTCAAAATGATTGTAAAATCAGGGAAATGTATAAATCTGAAAAGTATACACACACAAACACACACACAGACCCCCTGGGACCTGCGGGTAAGAAGGTAACAGTAAACAAATTTAATAAATTAATAATAAATCTGTACTTCTCCAAACAGGCTGTGCTCCAGTTTTTCTCGTGTAAGCTGCTCTGTGAAAACTTCTTGGGGAGTGGAGGAATGTTTTAATTAAAAAGATATTATTTTTAATGATTTTTTAAAAATTAAGAGTTGCAGAAGCATGTCAAATTTCCATAGTTCAGTAATCCAAAAAATATACAGCCTTTATTTATTTATTTAGAGTATCTCCATATCCTTTTCAACGACGACGACAACAACAACATTCTCCAAGTTGTTTACCTAAGACAAATTGACTAACAAATATGTTCCAAGGAAGTTGTCTGCCAATCTCATCAGGGACGGATCTTCCGCAATATATTCATGAACGCTTCAAAAAATCCCTGTCTTAATCCACCCATATTTAAAACCGTTTCTGGTTTTATGCCAGTACTGGGGAAACTGTTAAGTCTGCCCACATTTTTAATAATCCTTATCCTTCCTTCTCTGTGTCAAGCAAGATGTGTCCACCTCAGACAGCTAATATAACACCCCAACATTTGTTTTCCCACATTATAATTAATGATATATCTTTTATTTTTCAATACTGAGTAATTAAACATCTTGCAGCTATCAACATATGAAAAAATGAATTCAGTTTTCTGTTTTGTGCCAAGTTTGGTTCAAGGGCCCCCATATTAGTTGTTGAATATCCAACAGGATATGACTGGTTTGGATAGCATTGTAATTCCCAGTAAGAGGGAGATACACGGCTTGGGAGTGCTCATTGATCCATCTCTTTCACTAGCTTCTGTTTGTGCATCAGCCACACACATCCCAGGACATGGGCAGGCTTGCCCACCTGTGACATACATACATGACTTGCACTGACAGAACAATCACATTAGTGCTACACTGAATTCCACCCATTGGGTGTGCTTGGAGTATGACTAAATTGGATCCAACCCATGGGGCATAAGTCATGACTACCTTATCCGGTAACCATAATCACAATAAATAATAATAAACCTTTATTGTCACTACACCACCTGTGTGCAGTTAAATTAAATGACCCCCCCTCCCCACCACGCATACACTCAGTCTTGTTTACATATTGGCCCTCAATATGTTGCTGGACTACAACTCCCAACTTCCTGGACCATTGGCCATACTGGTGGAGGCTGTTGAGAGTTGGAGTTCAATAATACCTGGAGGGCCACAAGCTCCCCTTCCCTGGTATAAGCTGTAACTCTAACAAAGTACCGTATTTTCCGGTGTATAAGACGACTGGGCGTATAAGACGACCCCCAACTTTTCCAGTTAAAATACAGAGTTTGAGATATACTCAACCGCAGATTCTCCACCAGGCGTATAACACAACCCCTGACTTTTGAGAAGATTTTCCTGGATTAAAAAGTAGTCTTATACGCCAGAATATACAGTAAATACAATATGTGGAAGAACCCTGCAACTATTTCTCTCAACCAAGCTGAGCACCAATACAGCTTAAGCTATGAGTAGATGTGGCTTCAGAAAACATGTGCGCTGAAGAAGCAGGACATCCAATCATCTAACCCTGCCAATGTCTTTATCTGTTTACAATTTGTTTGTAGATATTCAATAAACCATTTCCACTCTTTCATTAAAAAAGCTTGTTATCTTGATTTCTTATTCTTCTGGTATGTTTTGCCATTTCTGTATAATCCACAAGTTTTTGTATCCATTCATCTCTCGTCGTGACTTCTTTCCATTTTTGGACAAGTAACATTCTTGCAGCTGTAGTTGCATACATAAATAAATTTCTATACTGTTTGGGAAGTTCTACAGTATAATTTCAAAGAGAGGGCAAATTCAACTTGAAGACAATTGCAATTCCGCTTTGACTTACTACTGACGTTTTTCCAGCGCTTTCCCTATATTCCGGTCTTCATTTCTAATGCAAGATTAAACGGACATTTCTGCTGCCATATGCATTCTGCTTGATTAGTATAATCAAATATAATGTGTAAAGGTTCTAACCCCCCCCCATTGTTTCTTGTTACATCACCCAAATCCTGGAGCCCAATGTCCTTCAACTTTCCACCTCCACCCCAATCATAGACATTTCATAGAACACAAATAATTTCAAGCCATTCCCCAACTGGTTCAATCAGAGACTAATCAACTGGGACAACTTATCATTTGTATATTCCGAGTGCAAAAATATGTTTATATTCCAGTGGAGCTAGTCTGGATGTTGCTATTTATTTAACTTTATTTGGAACCCTTCCTGTTCTCTGATTTAGTGACTCAACAAACTCACCCAGATTTCATGGATCATGAAGGCCTATCTAGGTTCTGTCTCACTTTTTATAGGGTCACCAATCACCATTTTATATGAGAGCCTTGGGTTCCTTTTTTATATTACCCAATGAGAGGACAAAGTTTAGTGTGAGCTGTTTTTCTTCTTCCCCACACTGTTTTCTTGTTGCATGGAGGATGAGTTTGCCACTAATCCGTTAAACTGGAGATGTTCCTACCTGGAGTTGTACCACAACACTGGCTTACTATGAATGGTAAAAGGGGGGAAACGACTTTGAATTCCATTATTCAGTTCCAGTGTGTGATGAATGAAGGAGAAGCAGCCCTTACAACATCTAAAACAGGGTTATGGCCAGTAGCAACTCTGGAGCTTTTCACCCAGGAGTTCCATATCTAGAAGTACGAAACCTATATTCATACTGCAGCACCCAGAGTGCACAGGTATTTATCATATTCCGCTTCCGATGGATTTTGTAAAAACGATCTGGCTGCTGCAAATGTCAAATGAGCAACGGGAGCTCATCCCATTACGCAGATTTGAACCGCCGACCTTCTGATTGGCAAGCCCAATAGGCTCAGTGGTTTAGACATCCATAGACATATATCTAAAAAGAGGGAAAGAGGGAAGTGGAGTTTGTGAACTCCATGAAAAGCCTCTCCAAAGTGGGGCAGTTGGGACAAACCTTACCAGGGTTTTCTCTCTCTCCTACCTGTCAATTTCCTCCCACTGCAAAAGGAAGCATCTCAGAAATGATGACAGCAAGCTTTCCTGCCTCAAAATATTTCTATTCATTTCCTTGTAATTTCTTCTTAGCCTCACTCAGGACAGGGGGTGGGGGGATTCAATTTTTTCCTCTGATGGAAAATCCATTTCCTGGTCATTCCTCTTTCAAACATTGTTAAATGCCACACACTATTTGGTAGTTTATCAACGTGCTTTTAATTTAGAAAAAAAAAACCCCCACTTAATTTGGACAACTTCCAAGGTACTAATTTAATCCTTATACCACTTAATTGCAATGAATGCCGCTTAATGGGTGCAGTAAATCTACAAGACCCCCCCTCTCTCTGTGTGTATGTGTGTCAGTGTTGCTGTGGGGTGTGTGTGTCTCACACTAGTTTGCAAGAAATTGTATGACTGATCCACCCTTTTCCCAGCAGAACCAGCTCACTTATTAATTAGTCCCAGCAAAATAGAAGACGTTAAGGTTATTCTGAGTGCTGTTGAAACTGTAGAGGAAACCAATGGGAGACGATACAGGTGTAAATAATCCAGAGCGCTGTACAATGAGCAGCTAGTCATTGGGGCTTGCAAGTTGTTGCGCCTTTGTCTGCATGGTTAAATATCAATACCATGTGGGCAAAAATGGGTCATCTGATGGGTGACTGTGATGTCAGGTGATTGACAGGTGAGCAGCCCCACCCACTGTCAAACTCAACCCATGGGGCGTAGGGGAGATAAAGACCAGGCCCAATAGCCAGTTCCAGGTCACCACCCCTCCTCTACAGAGAAATCAAATGAGATTTTAGATCCAGAAAACAAATTCAACCCTTATTCACTGTTTGCAAACTACTTGATATGTAGAACAATTTCAAAACAGTGAACAGCTTTTTTTTAAAAAATAATAATAATTCAATACGTAAGCCAAACAAAACAACAAAAACTGTGATGTTGCAGAATTGCATATGACCAGTAAATTAGGGTATGTGGCTTGACATTACTATTCTGAGATGCCTGGCATAAACCAAAAATGGCATATGCCAGTGTTAAAGGAAAATCCTTGGGCTCACTTGGATTACCAAACGAAGATACCAGCCAGTAATATAGGAGCGAAACAGCAGCCAGTAGGCCTGATCTTTATTCAAAGACTGTTGCAACAGGACTTCCACCCACCACATGGAAGAAGCAGGAAGAAGCCCCGAATAAAAGGGTGCTCCTTCTTTTATAAGTTTTTCCTTTTTCTCATAAACACAGTTTGTGAAGTCTCATGCGCACGTCATCACTATGCCATACATATGTCACAAACAGGGAGGGGTTTCTGACAGAAACTGGGTCATCAGGTTTTGCCCCTAACCCTCCTTTGCCCTCCACCTTAAACCCATTAAGTGATACAAAGGAAATATTTACAAGTTCCTGGTTTTCCAGCCAGGTAATCACACCTCTTTGTCCTGACCAAAAGCACAATCCATTCTTGGATGGTTTGCTATTGTCCGAGTGATGACTACTGGTCTGGCACCTATTTGCCAGGATGCCAGTGATTATCTCTTGTGCAAGAGGCTGTTGTGTACATGATCCCACGTTTCAGGGATTATGGCTGTCTTTACCAGTTTTCCCAACTCTCCACTGGAATGGTGTCGATCCGACATAGGGCTGATTTTATATGAATATTTGAAGGTTTTGCTGCACAAGGGAAGGTGAATACTATGCAACCTTGAACAAGATAAAGGTAAAGGGACCCCTGACTGTTAGATCTCTGGGGTTGCGGTGCTCATCTCGTTTTATTGGCCGAGGGAGCTGGTGTACAGCTTCCGGGTCATGTGGCCAGCATGACTAAGCCACTTCTGGCGAACCAGAGCAGCTCACAGAAACGCCGTTTACCTTCCCACCGGAGCGGTACCTATTTATCTACTTGCACTTCATGCTTTCGAACTGCTAGGTTGGCAGGAGCAGGAACCGAGCAACGGGAGCTCACCCTGTTGCGGGGATTCGAACCGCCAACCTTCTGATTAGCAAGCCCTAGGCTTTGTGGTTTAACCCACAGAGCCACCTGCATCCCTTTGGAACAAGATATAATGTAGCAAAACTTGGGTGGGTTTTTATGGGGATATTTACAAAATTGAATTGTGTCGGTTTGGGTGGTGGTCTGGGGGTGCAGTCAAAACAAAATCGAAAATTCTTTCTAGTAGCACCTTAGAGACCAACTGAGTTTGTTCCTGGTATGAGCTTTCGTGTGCATGCACACTTCTTCAGATACAGTGTCCTGTTAAACTGGAAACAACCCCCACCCCAAACCTTTATAAAAATTCTTGTAACAAAAGAAACAAGAAGCATCATCATAATTTGTCAAGCACACCAAAATCCACCTCCATTCAGATTTACCAGAATTCAAACTGGGATGTCCGAATTCTTGCAAAACTCCCTGTCAGTAGCGGGCCAGGGGGGAAAAAAAGATTGCAGGATTAGGGCATCAGTGGTCGAGCTTTGCAGGAAGCAGGTCCAAGTTCAATCCCTGGTATCTCCAGGTAAGGCTGGAAAATCCCTGTCTGAAATGCTGGAGAGCCCTGCCAATTCGTGTGGACTCCATTGAGACAGATGGACCAAAGGTCTGAATCAGTAAAAAGGTAAAGGACCCCTGGACAGTGAAGTCCAGTCAAAGGCTATGACATCAGTTCGGAGTTTGAATACAGTTTTTGTTTTTTAAAGGTATAATGCTACACAGGGACATACATAGGGATTCTGGTCTGACTGCACTAGCTACCAATGAGTTTCCGGGCCCAATTCAAAGTGCTGGTTTTGACCTAGAAAGCCTTAAATGGCTCAGGACCACAGTACCTCAAGAACCACCTCTTTCCATGTGAACCTACCCGGACCCTGAGATCATCTCCTGAGGCCCTCCTTTGTGTGCCTCCTCCTCGAGAGGTGCGGAGGGTGGCAACATGAGAACAGGGCCTTCTCTGCAGTGGCTCCCTGTCTGTGGACTGCTCTCCCCAGGGAAGTTTGTCTGGCGCCTTCATTAGGCACCTTCAGGCAACAGGCCTTTGGCTGATTTGATTGACATCCTATGCCCTTTAAAAATGTGTTAGTGGGGTATTGGGTTGTTGTTGTTTTTATTTTGATAATGTATTTTGTGGTTTTATATTCTGATTTTATTCTGTGAACTGCCCTGAGACCAGTGTGTATAGGGCAGTATACAAATTCAATCAATCAATCAATCAATCAATCAATCAAATAAGCAAGCAAGCAAGCAAGCAGTGTTTCACCAATATAGCAAACTGATTTTCTTTTCCCATCATATAGTTGCATCAGCTTTCCAGATTACATAACTGACTGTTAATAGAAATTCTATGATGTCATTGCAATTTAGCCAATAGCTGAAACAGGATGCTATTGCTAAGGACAGGTAGTGGCAATCTGTTGTTATCCTACCCCCTTCCAACCCCCCCCCCCAAACCCTTCATCTTTTCCCCTCATTCTAGGAACTAAGCAAATAAGGATGCAAACTTTTACGGTGACTTTAAAGAACCACCTGATTAAACCAACATCTTTTTTTTTATTGGGCATATAATTTAAATAACAAATTCTTCTCTCTGGTGATTTATGGAAAGCTCAAGCATAGTTTAGACTGTGTATCAGGCATCGGAATGGTTATCCGGCCCGGATCAAACCCATGGAGAGCGTCTGTGGGCCAGACATGCACAGCGCGATGCTGGAAATCGCGTCTGCGCATGTCCGTGATGCTGGAAATCGCACCTGCGCATGCCCAGACGCCGAATATCACACCTGCGCAGACGCGATTTTCAGTGTCTGGACATGCGCAGACGTGATTTCCGGCACCACGCTGCGCATGTCCGGCACCACAGACATGCGCAGACACGATTTCCAGCGCCGAGCAGGTCGCTCGGTTGGCGGGCGGCTCGTGGGCCGGTAAAACGGCCTTCGTGGGCCGCATCTGGCCCATGGGCTAGAGGTTGCTGACCTCTGCTGTGTATCTTTAAATGCTAGACGTAACCCCCCATAGGTATTGCAGGTATTTAAATTCAACACTTCTCTTAACTTCAGAGTCATGCGAGGTTAGGAGATATGGTACCTTCTGCTGGCACAGACTGTAAACTATCTGCAATTAACAAACAGGTCTCCTTGATTTATACGTACGGCGCTATTCGTTTGCAGACAAACCTTGTTAGTAAAAGTATTGTTCTACCCAAGCGACATATTTTAACATCAAGAGGCGGGCATCGTGGCAATAGTTCGCACCACGATCTGCAAATTAATTCTAGCCCCAGCACTGAGGCTTGAATTCTCATTTTTCACTGTCATATGTGTGGCTTTAGTGTCAAAAGTGATGCATCTAACCCCCCTTGCTTTCCATTTGAATAGCAGGCTATCACACTGTGACATAATCAACAACCTTGAAAAATATTGAGGCATGGATTTGAATATGAGTGCATTTATGAAGCTGCTCTACCTGCTGATTAAATTTCAAGCTTGGAATCAAGCCCCATGGTGATATGGTCCCGGGCAGATACAGCTTGAAGGGAATTGAATTTTGAAATAAAGTTGGTTTTGCAGGATACACTTCAAAAAAAAAAAAAAAAAGAGGCTTATATTTCTAGAACAGCCATGAAGGGGGCTATTAACAAGTACAGCCCTCTTGCAGCTTTGTGTGGCAAGGTCCCAAACCTTCCTGGGAAGTGGAATAAAGACACATGAAACAGTATTTTAGGTTAATGGGCGAAAAAGGCCACAACTTTTTGGGTTACAGCATCTGAGTGGTATTGGCTTAGGCATTGGAAACCACACAACTATATGTGACTCCTGCCCATCTGCAGGAGTCTTAGAAGGGTTAACCACCAGAAGGGGGAGCCCTGCTGGTGCACATCAACTAGGAACTCCCCCAGGGTGACCGCTAGGGGTTGTGCCATGGCCCTAGCCCCCCGTTTGGGGCATCGGACAGAGACCAAGCTCCTCAGATTCCTTTAATGCAATACCCTTGAAATAGGAGGGGTAGGTGATGGCCACTACCTCCCCTCCCCTTCAACCTAATACTCCAATGCCTAACCGCCAAACCTTACAAAGTTGTGATGATTTGCTACGAGGTAGGCGAAAAACCAAATGGCCGGTGCCAATTTGCCAAGTGGAAAAAATTCCTACCAGGCCCCTGTTCAAAAACAGGCGACCAACCAAAGTCCATAGCAAGGTCAGAAGATAAAGAGCCTAACCTAAGGGAGGGAGGACGAGAGAACTGATGGAGCAGGGAGAAAAGGAACAAGTCCGCGGCCATGGGCAGTTTAAATAGCCCACGCCATGTCCCCGGACCGTCCGGATTGGATGGCCTAAGGATGACGTGGCTGAAGACCAACCAATGGTGCAGGGGCTACCGCGTCCCATGCGTGTGGGGAGGGCTCGCTCCCAGCCCGCAATGTCATCTCCCCGGGAACGGGAAATGGCTTTCCCAGCACTTCTGATTCTTATCTTGAAATGTATCTGCTGCAAAGGTCTTCATTAGACAACTTAATAAGGCTGTGTTCAGTTCTGTCCTTCTAGGTTGGTTCCATACCTTCCAATATTTCTCCGATGAAATTGGGACATCCTATTCAATGATGATGATAATGACGACGACGACAATTTTTTTATTTATACCCCAGCTACTCTGGGTGGCTTTCAACATAAACATTAAAACATTAAAAAGCTTCTCTATACAGGGCTGCCTTCAGGTGTCTTCTAAAGGTTTTTAAGTTACTGGTTTCCTTGGCTTGGGGGTTGACTAACTCCATACCTGCCAACATGTCTCCAATGGAAATAGGGACATCCTAAGGAAAAGCGAGACACTCCGAGATCAAACCAGAAACCAGGATGGCTTCTGTAACTCCAGGACTGAAAATAGGGACACTTGGAGGGTCTGTTGTTTTCTAGGGTTAACTTTGGCAGATTTTGGTCTGCAGGCCTTTAGCATGAGAGGAAAAAAGATTCTTGGCTGCTTCTGCTAAGATTCGGATAGGAACATAGGAAGGTGCCTTATACTGAGTCAGGACGCCAGATGGTGGAGCAGAGAAGACAGCAACAAGCAGCAGGGAAAGAAGAAGCATTTTGGATTTAAAAAGCCAAGGTAAAAAAACGTTTTAATTGACAAGTATGCCCTGTGATGTTTTAGAATGATGTATCTAATATCACTCCAAAAGGGGGTAATAACGTCAAACAGGTCAGTGTAGATCCAGCCTGGTTGGGGGATAGAGAGGGGTGTGTACCAAGATAAAATTTACATTATTATTATTATTATTATTATTATTATTATTATTATTATTATTATTAGGCTCTATTTTCGCCTCAGGTCCTCTCCCTCTCCTCCCCTCCATGCTCCACAAATCTATACTTGGAGCAGATTTCATGGATAAGGGACAAGGGGAAAGGCAGAAGGTGTTCCAGTCCTTGAACCGACTGGATTACTTACAACCCTCGCTTTCAGGGTCCAGCTATACAGGTTCACAATTAGTCTGCTCACCCCTAGCCTGCAAACAAACAAACAACATATTTCCTACAGCATTTGAGGGCACTCAGTCAGCAAGCTCATAATGCTTTCTGCAACCATGAGCTACTTTGCCGTGTGTGGGTGAGGGGGTGTAGTGGGGGGACCGACCACCAGTAGCAGCACCACAAAGCTACTGCTTAATCCACTCATTTCTCTCTCTCTCTCTCTCACTCACCTACCACTTTAAAGATTTCTGTCAATCAAGGCCGAAGCGGACAAATGCGGGGAGTAATTTGGAATAATTATACCCCTTGCTTATGCACGAGTTGAAGAGGATAAATATTTACAAACCGGGAGCCATTGGAGACAATGACATATCCATTTGGCGCTGAAGAGGGAGACTTCACTTAATTTTCACTTTGCATTCCAACGAGGGCATTTTTTAGGGAAGAAAATGAAAGGCCTGCGTGCGCCTATTCTGCTGCGCAAATGGCCGGGGAGGAGGGGCGGGGGCGGGAAATATATGGTTGATTGTGAATGCTCCGAGTGTATTGAAATCCATTCATAAGGTTGCAGAGATGCTATCTCAAATGCTGCTCAGGGGTGCAAATGTCTTGTTTCCTTTTGGCAGGAGACGGAGGAGGCAGTTTGCATGCATAATCAGCGGGTGGCTGGTGAATGCCAGCGTTGGGACAGTGCCACCTTCTCCCCCTGCTCTCCCTCAGACATGCACAATCTCTCTCGCCCTCTCTGGCTCTCTCTCTCCACACACACACACACACACACACACACACCCGGCAATAATGGACACTTTAAAAATTACTTTCAAATAAATCGGAAGAAATGGAAAGCTATCGTTTGTGTTTTCAGAAATGGAAGCCAGTTATTGAGTCAGCAATGGTGCCAAGTTTTGGAATGGCGGAAGAAGCTTTCCCAAATTAAGCAGTTCCCCCCCCCCCCCAGATCTAAAATAATGATCAAGTCAAAGACAGACTTATAAAGTAGGCAAGTCTATTTGGAGAGGTATTGATATGCAGTTGAGAATAGAATCAAGAGGAGCCATGGAAGGGATTTGGGGGGGAGGGGAGTCAAGAGAGTGAAAACAATCTCGATATTTGGGGATAGTACTGCTTTTTGATGTATGTTTATTTTCTTCCCCCCTCCTCTTTTTTTCTCTCCTTTTGAAAATCAAATAAAAAGATTATATATATATATATATATATATATATATATATATATATATATAATGTGTGTGTGTGTGTGTGTGTGTGTGTGTGTATGTATTATACAAGTCTCAGAAACAAGCACTAGCCATTCCAAATGATTGTCTTTGTTGCTGTTGTTAAAAACCCTAATCCTAATAACAACCATAATGTATATACCGGTAGTTCTTAATTTCAAAATAATAATAATTTATACACCGCTTAATGCTGAAATAGGCTTCAAAGAGGTTTGCAAAGCATAAACCGGTTACACAAACTATAGCCATTAAAACCCCTGTTCCCTTCTCTCATACCCTCCAACACTGATGAAATTAGGAACGTCTCATTCCATAATGATAATTTTACTATTTATACCCCACACATCTTACTGGGTTGCCCCAGGCAGTTTCCAACATAATAAAACATTAAACATTAAAAAACCCAACCTTCCATATACAGGATTGCCTTCGGATGGCTCGGGGGTCGGATAATTTCATAGCCTCCAACATTTCTCCAGTGCCAATAGGGACATCCTACCATACCCTTTATGGTGCTGGAGGAGACTCTTGAGAGTCCCATGGACTGCAAAAAGATCAAACTTATCCATCCTTAAAGAAATCAGCCCTGAGTGCTCACTGGAAGGACAGATCCTGAAGTTGAGGCTCCAGTACTTTGGCCACCTCATGAGAAGAGAAGACTCCCTAGAAAAGACCCTGATGTTGGGAAAGATGGAGGGCACAAGGAGAAGGGGACGACAGAGGATGAGATAGTTGGACAGTGTTCTCGAAGCTACTAACATGAGTTTGGCCAAACTGCGAGAGGCAGTGAAGGATAGGCGTGCCTGGCGTGCTCTGGTCCATGGGGTCACGAAGAGTCGGACACGACTGAACGACTGAACAACAACAACCATACCCTCCAACGGTTCTCTGATGAAAATGGGGACGTCCTAAGGAATACGAGTCATTCCAGGGTCAAATCAGAAACCAGGACGGGTTCTCTAAATTAGAGACATCCCTGGAAAATAGGGACACTTGGAGGGTCTGATCTCCTTGCCTTTCTCGGAAGGTACTTCCCAGTAGAAGTAACATGGAGGAGGACAAAAGGTGAAGATGCAACCTCTTCTGCTGAATGACATGGAATAAATTTAACAATAAGTAAAAGCACACTTTCCCAAGGCAAGGTTCCCTTGTTAATGTAGTTTGCCAGGGCTTCTCAGTCCTTAGTAAGGATATCAAATCTCTGGCATGCAAACTACAATGCCCACAGATCTTTGCATTTTGAATTTCCTGTTCTACAAGCACTCAGGCCTATTGAAAGCTCCAGATGTAAGCTGGAGTCTTGAAGTTTCTCTGGTCTGCATAGCCTCTGACCATGCTGAGAGCTACATCATATAGGTATATGAAGATTTTATTGCAAACTAGCTCCTCTCTCATCACACCATGGTAATGAGAGTGGTAATGAAAGTATAACCCTGGGAGGTGCTGGGAATTAACAGCTATGTGAGAAGAAGGCATCAGCAATGGACGGTTAAGAGACCAGTGTTGTGTACTGATTCAAGGGTTATCATATCTGTATTACTATTGTTTGTATTCACATTAGGGGAAAGTAACTGCCTTCTTGTTCCAGAAGGAACAGCTACTATTGGTTCATTCAAGTTGCTGCATTTGGATCCTCAGTCTTATTGGTTCCCACCAAAAGGCAGCTTTGTGATTGCTTGAGATTGTTCCCTCCAAAATGTATCCTTTCTAGCCAGTCTTCTGCCCCTATAAATGTAGCTTCCCTCTCCTCAGTTCCCCAGTCTTGTTTGCCTGAATGAAGTGTGTTACATGAAGAAGCTGTCTCCTGCCTGCTATGTCAGAGAGCTGAAATCACTTACTGACATTACTAACCCCACACTATAACACCAGGTCTGCTTCTGAAAGAGAAGTAAAATAGCAAGTCTGGATAACAGAAGAGCTTCACGCAAAACAGACTATATATGAATGTAGTTGAATGGCTAGTTAGCAGCTCTGCACAGGAGGAGCTGAGAAAACAGGCAGCGCCAGAACCCGCCGTTTCTCCGTCCACACCACCGACAAATTGTAACCAGAAATCACAATGACAGCTGATTGATCGTCCGGGATCCCTCCAAAAATAAAAGAGCCGTCACTAAGAAGAAGCAGGCAGGAAACCTGTGGATTTTCCCCACCCGCTTTTGAGACGAAAAAAAAAAGATCCATCTTTAGAGAGCTAATTGCAGTATACCAAAGATGTGATGGCCACAGACATAGGCGATTTTGTTATTTAAAGTTGGTGCAGTCGAAAGTGACATACAGCCTACTTCATTGTTTGCAACCTCTACCCCAAGGACAGGTTGTCATTTGTTTTCCGTATATATAAATGTCAGGTTTATCATTGTCAACTTCATTAATACACCTATTAATGGTGTATTAATGAAGTGACAGCAGTCATGAAATTAAAAGATGCGTGCTTCTTGGGAGGAAAGCAATGACAAACCTAGAGAGCATCTTAAAAAGCAGAGACATGACCTTGCCGACAAAGGTCCTTATAGTTAAAGCTATGGTTTTCCCAGTAGTAATGTATGGAACTGAGAGCTGGACCATAAAGAAGACTGATCGCCGAAGAATTGATGCTTTTGAATTATGGTGCTGGAGGAGACTTGAGAGTCCCATGGACTGCAATAAGATCAAACTTATCAATCCTTAAAGAAATCAGCCCTGAGTGCTCACTGGAAGGACAGATCCTGAAGTTGAGGCTCCAGTACTTTGGCCACCTCATGTGAAGAGAAGACTCCCTGGAAAAGACCCTGATGTTGGGAAAGATGGAGGGCACAAGGAGAAGGGGACGACAGAGGACGAGATGGTTGGACAGTGTTCTCAAAGCGACGGGCATGAGTTTGGCCAAACTGCAGGAGGTAGTGGAGGATCATGAAGAGTCGGACACGACTGAATGACTGAACAACAACATATTAATCTATATGTTTAAAACAGAATCAGTGGAATATTCTTATTGCTGATGTCAGCTGGCAACATATTTCTGTAGTTGTTTTAGTATTAGTATGAGTTTTATTAAGGGGGTGGTTTTTGGGGTTTTTTGTTACAATTGCAAATATAAAAAATAGGGGGAGGGGAACCATGAGGAACATGAGGAAGCCTGCATGAGGCAGGTGTGCAGCTCAGGTACAGAAGCTGAAGAATGGGAAGATGCCTGTGAACTTCTCTAAGAAATAGGGGGTCTAAAAAATGTGGAGTCAGTGAGATAGCAGGCCATGGGGAGTATCACCAATCAGCCACAAGTCTTTTGTTGCAAGTCTCTCCTATTGCAAATGATATTTGATCTTCTGACGTTTGATTGTAGTAGATCAACATGAGAGAGTGTATTCAGTGCTGACTCATTTGGATAGTATTCTGTGCTGAGGTCTGGTTAATAATGCGTATATATTTACCACTTTGAGAGAGGGGGAATTTGGAACATTAAAGAAGAATTGCTGGCCAACTTTGGTAAGAACATGCTTTTCTGGAATAATAAGCCAGTGCCCCTTCAGTCTTAAGCTGGAATCTTAAAAGCTATAGGCTTCCTATCACTACATTGTCCAGAAATAGCCACTTTGTTGAAGGCAGACATACTTGCACTGTAATAGAAATATGATCAAGACCAGGTATAGGCAAACTCGGCCCTCCAGATGTTTTGAGACTACAATTCCCATCATCCCTGACCACTGGTTCTGTTAGCTAGGGATGATGGGAGTTGTAGTCCCAAAACATCTGGAGGGGCGAGTTTGGCCATGCCTGATCAAGACTACATCATCATGCACCTTCAGCCCGTCCTAATAGGCTGCCTTTTGCGGAGACATGCAAAGGAATGAGAGGATGCAGTTGCAAGCATTCATATTCCTTCACCCATACTTAGAAACTTTAAAAGGTATTTGGAATACCCTCCCCGTGGAAATTCATAGGATTCCCTAAGCATCATTTTCTGGCTCGCAGGATTCTAATGAGCCTAGACTAGCATACAATCCACCCAGAAATGCTGACAATTATCAGATAACAGCACAACTGCAGCATACCCTCCAACATTTCTCCGATGAAAATAGGGATGTACCATTCCATAATGATAATTTTACTATTTATAACCCACCCATCTTACTGGGTTGGCCCAGCCACTCTGGGCAGCTTCCAACATATATAAACACATAATAAAACAATAAACTTTTTTTAAAAAACACTTCCCTATACCGGATTGCCTTCAGATGGCTCAGGCACTGGATAACTCCATACTCTCCAACATTTTTCCAATGAAAACAGGGACATCCTAAGGAAAACCCAGTCAGATGGGCAGGTTATAATTATAATTATAATTATTTATTTTTCACAAAAATACATAAGAAAGCGCATACACATATCAAAAACAAAACCTTATAAACAAAGACATAACATAACTGCAACTAAAATTTCACCCACCTGACTTCGCTCCACCCCAGCTCGACATCCTTAAACCTTAAAAGTCCTGCAATCATTGTATCTTTTATATCATTATTATTATTATTATTATTATTATTATTATTATTATTATTATTACTACTATTATTCCGGGATCAAATCAGAAACCAGGATGTCTTCTCTAAATCAGGGACGTCCCTGGAAAATAGGAACACTTGGAGGGTCTGCTGCAGAGGCCGTAATTTGGCCAAAGACTTAATCTCTTGCACAGTTAGCATAATGGTGAATCCAGTTTGGGGCCAAAACAAATATAGAGAGGAAAGGGCCCATTGAGTACAAATCTCAAACTAATGGCTCAGAAAGGTAACATAATGTCATTTATATGGACCTTTTTTATCATGTGTTATCCATGCTATACTTAATGCTGCATGACTGTTTAAGTAATTAAGGGCCTGGTGGGGACATTAACAATGTAAGGCTTTATTTGCATTTACACTAATGACTTTATAATGGGGGTTTTATTATATTAATGAACACTATTGGCAGGAAAGGTGGAGAGAAGCAAGCTGAAAAGTGAGCAGCGCCGTTTGTTAATAAAGTCGCTGCGGCTGACACTGTTGACATAGGTGTTAATTTGCATGAAGGAAAACATGAGTGCTTGCAATGATCTATCATCATACGCTCAATGTACTCTGGAGTAATTGCTAAAATATAAATTTAGCCATTGTATCGGGTTTGAGATGGAAAGCCATTTGTTTTTGAAATTGCACTGTGTACAGGAGTGGTAAATAATGGGATAGATGCCACCAGTCCAGAGGCCCAGTGCAGGATTCAAGCAGAAAATGGTTTCCACTGTAGGGTGGTGCTTGGATTCCATGCCTCAAGGAACAGCTATAGGTCAATGGGAAGGCATAGCTGTCTAAACCACTGATCCTCTTGGGCTTGTTTATCAGAAGCTTGGCTGTTCGAATCCCTGCGACAGGGTGAGCTCCCCTTGCTCTGTCCCAACCTCTGCCAACCTAGCAGTTCAAAAGCAAGCCAATGCAAGTAGATAAATAGGCACTGCTGTGGCAGGAAGGTAGACGGCGTTTCCGTGCGCTCTGGTTTCCGTTGCCCCAGAAGCGGTTTAGTCAGGCTGGCCACATGACCCGGAAAGCTGTCTGTGGACATACGCCGGCTCCCTCAGCCTGAAAGCGAGAAAAGTGCCACAACATCATAGTCACCTTTGACTGGACTTAACCATCCAGGGGTCCTTTACCTTTTTTAATCTTTCAAACAGGGCTGAGTAAAAGTCCTCTTCAAACCCCAGAGAGCTGTCGCTGGTCAGTCTAAACCATGGGTGGGAATCATGGAATCATAGAGTTGGAAGAGACCACAAGGGCCATCCAGTCCAACCCCCTGCCAAGCAGGAAAACTATTCTAGTCTGTTTTTGAACTGGCCCATCCTTCTGGGGGCTGAATTCCAATGGTGGGTGGAGCAAAAGTTGGTGGCACCTTTATTCCCCCCCCCAATTGTCACAAACACATATGCACCAGACACACAACACATATTCTCTCTAACACACACACAGTGGATACCTGCTGTCACACAAACAAAGACCCTCCAAGTGCCCTTATTTTCCAGGGACAGTTCTGGATTTACAGAAGCTGTCCCAGTTTCTGATTTAATCCGGAAATATCCCGCTTTTCCTTAGGATGTCCCTATTTTCATCAGATCAGAGAAATGATGGAGTGTATGGAGTAATGCGACCCCCCAACCCAAGCCAAGGAGATAAGTAACTCTACAACCTTTAGAAGACATCTGAACACAGCCCTGTATAGGGAAGTGTTTTTTTAATGTTTAATGTTTAATGTTTAATGTTTTATTATGTATTTATATATGTTGGAAGCCGCCTAGAGTGGCTGGGGCAACCCAGTCAGATGGGTAGGGTATAAATATTGTTGTTGTTGTTGTTGTTGTTGTTGTTGTTGTTGTTGTTGAATAAGACATCCCTGTTTGCATGGGAGAAATGCTGGAGGGTATGGGCCTACCTTGTTCCAAAACATTTCCCCAGCCCCCAGTTCCTATTAATTAGCCATGCTCTTTAAAGGGCGCAGTGGGTTAAACCACTGAGCCTAGGGCTTGTTGATCGGAAGGTCGGCAGTTTGAATCCCCGTGACGGGGTGAGCTCCCATTGCTCGGTCCCAGCTCCTGCCAACCTAGCAGTTCGAAAGCACATCAAAGTGCAAGTAGATAAATAGGTACCGCTCTGGTGGAAAGGTAAACTCTGTGCGCTGTTCTGGTTTGCCAGAATCGACTTAGTCTTGCTGGCCACATGACCCGGAAGCTGTACACCGGCTCCCTCAGCCAGTAAAGCGAGATGAGCGCCACAACCCCAGAGTCATCCGCAACTGGACCTAACGGTCAGGGGTCCCTTTACCTTTACCTTTAAAGATAGAACCAATGGAAACCTACTGCCAAAACAACATAAGGAACAGGGCCATATGGCTTCCGCATTCATTGTGCAAAATGGCATCCTCCTTAGTTTCAGATGTTTCTGCAGATGTGGCTCAAAATGTCTAATTCCTTGAATCTCATCTCCTTCCCAAAACGACTGAAGCTAAAATAGTACTGCCTGGAAGGAAGGCTTCTTAGGTGCCTACGCTAGATTTACGAGTTCGCAGGGATAGCTGAACACGAGCAAGTTTGCTGCGTGAGACTTTGCTGCTTTACCTTTTGGCATCTTTATGCGAGTCAACTGGCTCCCCTGTCAAAATTTATATCCTTCCATGCACACTCTGAACCTCAATCATAGGTGCAATCAATCTGAAGGCTGTGCAGTACAATATGGTTCTTCTTTGGTTTGTGGAAAACGGGACGCCCTGTGCTGTTGCAATCCCACAGTGGCCTTCTGTCTAACGGCACTTTGTTGTGAAGTTTGGTATGGCTGTAGCAGATCAAAAACATAAGCAGTGGGTTCAAATGTAGAAGTGAAAAGTCAGTGAAAACAAAGATATGCATGCAGATGATCCTGGGTTTAATTTAACCCGGTAGGGTTGCGAAATACTACTGTCTGAAACTTTGGAGAGCGGCTGCTAGTAACTGTTAACAATATTGTGCTAGACAGACTAATGATTGATATAAGGCAGTTTCCTATATTCATTCATTATACACCAGAATAACAACAACAACAACAACAACAAATTTATACTCCAGCCACTCTGAGCGGCTACCAACAGAATTTGCCAATATCTTTCTTAAAACGGCGCTCAGAACTGGACACAGTATTTCAAGTGGGATCTGACAAAGGCAAAATAGAGTGGTGCTGTGGTCTAAACCACTGAGCCTAGGGCTTGCCGGTCGGAAGGTCTGTCCCAGCTTCTGCCAACCTAGCTGTTCAAAAGCACACCAGTGCAAGTAGATAAATAGGCACCACTGTGGCAGGAAAGTAAACGGCGTTTCCGTGCGCTGCTCTGGTTTTGCCAGAAGCAGCTTAGTCATGCTAGCCACATGACCTGCAAAAACTGTCTGCAGACAAACGTCGGCTCCCTCGGCCAGTAAAGTGAGATGAATGCCGCAACCCCTGAGTCATCTGCGACTGGACTTAACTGTCAGGGGTCCTTTACCTTTACCTTATAACTTCCTTTGACCTGGGCACTATACTTCCATTTCTTCTTTTTTATTCTTCTCCTTTAGCAATCACTCATAGCCGAGTAAGATTGTCTTCCATGAACACGGTCTTAACAGTGAGTCCGTAAGTGACTGTGGAGGCCAGTTCTGGATCCACACATCCTTCCATAGTGGGGACATAGGTTTCCGGGCGGGAGTTGATCACGGTGAGGGTTTGCCAAGCGTGCCTTCCTCTTAGCACGTTTCTCCCTTCCGCCCTGAGTTCTTCCATTTATGCAGATGTGCTCTGACACTGAACTATATGCCTTGCCTTATTTGGGCCTTACTCCCAAAGAATTGTGTGTGGGATTGCAGCTACAACACAACACAACCAGATGGCTCAAGCGCACCAATCACACACACACACACACACACACACAGCTGTGCAGAGGTATAAAACTGAGCTAGCAGCGCATGCCAGCGTTCAGCGGACTTCAACTTTTCAAGGTTATTTAAAGCAAATTAACAATGACAGTAATGTAATTTCTCTGGCACTATCTCTACCCTCCCACCCACCCAGCCAGCCATTCCTTCACAGACACATCTAGCAAGAATCTTTAGAGGAGTTTAAACTGATTGCCAGGACCTCTTTTGAAATGAAGGCATTTCCCCCCCATTATATATTCCCCAGCTTTGCGCAGAGGTGCAGAAGAAAGAGCATTTATGTTTCCATTTAAATGCACAGCTTATGCAGAACTATGGATGGAAAGTGACAGCATATATTTCTCAAGCCTTACAAATATTTACCTTTTCCGAAACACAAAGCTCAAATTTACAACAGCGACCTGCTTCAGATAATTCAGAAAAGGAAGGTGGTGGTGGGGGAGAGAGCTCCCTTTCCTGATTTCTTAACAAGATAAGGAGCTGGTAAAAGTGTGGGGCCGCTGCCATGCTAATTAAGGAAGTGACTAGAGCTATGAATTGTAATGTTGGCTCTGAGAGGGCCAAGCAGATCCTGACGCCTAGCGACTTATTCAAGGCTCTTAAGAAAAGACTGCATCAATGAACTGGAGACACAGCCCGCCATTCTAAAAAGGAAGCGAGCACATTGGCTTCCCTTTGAAAAGTGTAGTAAACCACGCCAGTCAAGGGCCCCCAGAGGTATTCACGTGATGACGTTCATACACTTAGGATTTAATTAGGCTGGGTAGAAACTAAACCGGTGATGGATCAAGAATAAGAATGCATTGTTGGGGGAGGAAAGAAGGACAGTGAAGGTTATATAGGTGATACTCACTGTCTTGAACGCATTCAGCGGCGAAGGAAGCCACTCGGGCTTCTGGGGCAGTGTGCCCAGGGGCGGGGCGATCTGCCCATAGGGGTGGGGCAAGGGCGGAGTGATCGGCCCCGGGGGGCCTCCGGCGTCTGACTGCCCTACAGCTGGGGGGAGGGAGGCAGCAGGTGGACAGATTGGGCAGCGCGGAGCCTCTGCGTGCCCAAGCCACTGCGTCTCTCCCAGGAGAGACGTGTGGCTTGGGCACGCTGCAGAACCCGTGGTGAGCGTCACCCAGCATTTTGTCAACCCATCAGTGGTGACACACGGGGTGGCCTGCCTCTACTGCACCCCCCCCTTCCTCCGCTCCTGACCGCATTGGCTATTAGGATAGTTAATGCCAGGGGAAGTTAAGGGAGTTGTCAGAGAGAAAGGACATAGGAAGCAGCCTTGCACCGAGTCAGACCATTGGTGCATCCAGAAATAGAATCATAGCATTGTAGAATTGGAAGGGATCCCCAACAATCATCTCGTCCAACCTCCGCAGCGCAGGAATCACCACGTCTAAAGAATCCCCTACAGAAAGGGGAAATAGCTAGGAAGTGGAAGGGGCAAGCAGAATATAAAATGGAAGAATGGTATAAAGAGGTGTGCGGTATAGCTGTTTAACAGTGCCTTTTTCTTTTTAAAAAATGTTTAGGGCTATTCTCATTTTCCTACTCGTATTGAAATACTACCCCTCAACGAGGCCAAACTTTGGTTCACAAAATGTTTAGGGGGTATGCTAACGTCCCTCCCAGAAAAAAAGCGCTGGCTATTAATGATAAAATAACATGTGCCATTAAGGTAAGACAGGGAAAATGCAGGGGAAATGATTTTGAGGAGATATGGAGGGTGTTTGTAGAATTTGCACTGGGGTCAAACCATCGCAAGAGGTGTTGAAATTTTGGGAGGTCGGATAGTTACAACGGAAAGGTTTCAGTGGTGTGGTGCACATTTTTATTCTTATTTATTTGTTTATGATTATTACTTTGTCCCCAAAAAAGAAAAATTTAAAAAGGGAAAAATAAATGAATAATTAGTTGTAATTGTTGTTACAGGGTTGTTGTGAAGATACAATGGAGAGGGAAAAAAGCAAGTTTTCCACTTAAAGCTGCTTGGAGGAAAGGTGGGATACAGTACAAATACAATAACAAATGAATAACCTCACCACAAATGCACAGTAAATATGCCATCTACAAGGGGCCTTAAAGCTAAGTTACATAATCATGTGCTACGTCAAATACAGAGACAAATGGTATGTTACCTTCATAGAAAGATTAGAATCGCTGGATCTTTTAAGGAGTCGTTTAAAAATATAGCTATCTTGTGCTCCAGTCTATTCCTGAAATATTTAGGAGTAATTGGGTCAGTTTCCTGGGACTCACTTAGAAGTTGGTGTGCAGTCTCTTTCCTTCCACTTTAAACATTTTGGTTTATGGTCTGTCTTTTAACTGAGAGTACAAAACACCGATACCAAAAGACCTATTGTCTACGGTTGATACGACTGAGTTTGGGACACCAGTGGATGTTTTCTCACAACGCAATAAGCTGTACCTTGTGGACTCAACTGAGTAGAATTGCACATGGTTCTGTTCTGTGTGGTTTTCCTTCGGCATGAATTGGTTTCATCCTGGAAGGACCACATAACTGCAAACCTCTGCGAACCTTAACCACTCATGATAGCGGTTCCCCCCCCCCCAGTGGGCACTGCTTTTGCACTTTTAAAGCAGACCACTGCAGCAGCCACAAGAGCCACAAACTTATTTAAAATTTAAAATCATGTCCCCGGGAGTTAATTTAATTTTCTAAATTGAAATAAAAACTGATCTCACCAGAAACTGGATTTTGCAGCCAGTCACACACTCTGCTCTCTTTTTGTGCCCCTGCAATACCATAGCATAGGCGTGGCCAACCTGTTGTTGTTGTTCAGTCGTTCAGTCGTGTCCAACTCTTCGTGACCCCATGGACCAGAGCACGCCAGGCACCCCTATCCTCCACTTCCTCTCGCAGTTTGGCCAAACTCATGTTAGTAGCTTCGAGAACACTGTCCAACTATCTCATCCTCTGTCGTCCCCTTCTCCTTGTGCCCTCCATCTTCCCCAACATCAGGGTCTTTTCTAGGGAGTCTTCTCTTCTCATGAGGTAGCCAAAGTACTGGAGCCTCAACTTCAGGATCTGTCCTTCCACTGAACACTCAGGGCTGATTTCTTTAAGAATGGATAGGTTTGATCTTCTTGCAGTCCATGGGACTCTCAAGAGTCTCCTCCAGCACCATAATTTAAAATCATCAATTCTTCGGCGATCAGCCTTCTTTATGGTCCAGCTCTCACTTCCGTACATTACTACTGGGAAAACCATAGCTTTAACTATACGGACCTTTGTCGGCAAGGTGATGTCTTTGCTTTTTAAGATGCTGTCTAGGTTTGTCATTGCTTTTCTCCCAAGAAGCAGGCGTCTTCTAATTTTATGACTGCTGTCACCATCTGCAGTGATCATGGAACCCAAGAAAGTGAAATCTCTCACTGCCTCCATTTCTTCCCCTTCTGTTTGCCAGGAGGTGATGGGACCAGTGGCCATGATCTTAGTTTTTTTGATGTTGAGCTTCAGACCATATTTTGCGCTCTCCTCTTTCACCCTCATTAAAAGGTTCTTTAATTCCTCCTCACTTTCTGCCATCAAGGTTGTATCATCAGCATATCTGAGGTTGTTGATATTTTTTCTGGCAATCTTACTAATTCCGGTTTGGGATTCATCCAGCCCAGCCTTTCACATGATGAATTCTGCATATAAGTTAAATAAGCAGGGAGACAATATACAATTTTGAACCAATCAGTTATTCCATATCCAGTTCTAACTGTAGCTTCATGTCCCACATAGAGATTTCTCAGGAGATGGATGAGGTGATCAGGCACTCCCATTTCTTTAAACACTTGCCATAGTTTGCTGTGGTCGACATGGTGTCCCCCAAATGCTGTTGGACTACAATTCCCACCATTCCCTGCTCACATGGCCAATGGTCAGGGGTAATGGGAGATGCAGTTCAAGAACTTCTGGAGGGCACTATGTTGCCTACTACTGCCACAGTATATTCATACCCCTCACAATTTTATTTACTATCACATTTAGATCCTGTCTTTCCAGTAGCAAACGTGGCTCCCTCACCCCAGTTTTATCTTCCAAACAACTATATGATTATTATCATTTTATTATCATTTATTAGATTTATATACTGCCCATCATATGATCTCAGGGCAGTTCACAGAATAAAATACAGGATAAATACAAGTAAATAATTAAAAGCAAAACAGCAATGAGCGTTCCCCACATCAAATGGGGTGTGCATGTTGCGAGGTCGCGAGTAGACCCATTGGATCATGGTGGCAGCTCCTGGCAGTTGGTCTGACTTCGCCTTCCCCAGGTTGGGATACCTGTGGACTCCACCTACTGTAGCAGCCGACCAATCCCGGCTGGGGAGGTGTTGCCAGGGGGATTGGCCAGGTAGAAGGAGGGATTATACAGTACACACAATAGAGCTTGAGTCATACCTGGGAAGCGGCCGTTGGATTCAGAGCTTCCCCACCCTCCACTCCCTCAATTGACGCTTACTTTGCAGGTTTAACCATCTTTTTTCCACAGGCACGCAGGCGCTGCTATGACAAGGTCGCTGTTGAAGGGCCGGAAAGGAATTTCCCTGCATTGGTAGGTTTCGCCTTTCCCGTAGCAATTCGTCACAACTTTGGCAGTTGCAGGCCTTGGGCGGAATCCTTTAGTCATTTACAGGATTGAGGAGGCGTGGGGCGGTGACCCCTGCCCCCATTGTAGTGGCGATAACAGGGTTCCCGTTAAAGGGGTCTCAGGGGGGAGGCATTGACCATACGCCCAGGGTCGTCACTGCCCTCCCCTTCCAGCGGCAGCGAAGGGCTATCTGCTTGAACATATGTTCTCCAGACTAGCCCACTTCCCAATCATGCTGAATAACCCTGAAGTTACCCAGAACCCTGGCTGGGGGGCTGGGAAAGATAAACGCCCAATGCCTGAGCCAAGGTCTTCCTACATCTGAATATTAATAAAGTTGTGGCCAATTTAAACCCATAGAACGTTGTCATGAGTTGTTATTTCCCTCAGGGGTTGCCCCGGGGTACGGGGGACTTCGCCTGGCCGCGCATAATAATAACCCCCTACTTCCCTGTTGAAGAAGAATGTTTTCACCTGGCTCCTAAAATATATATAATGAAGGCACCAGGTAAACTTCCCTGGGAGAGCGTTGCACAAACAGAGAAGACACATGAAGAAGGCCTCAGATGATGGACGCAGAGTCTGGGACGGTTTCTATGGGGAAAGGTGGTACTTCAGATATTGCGGTCCTGAGCTGTTGATGATGTAGATTAGGCTAAGTGATAATGAGTATTCTGATGTCACCTGGTGAGTTTTGTGGCTGAGTTTTAAATATGGTTCTCTCTACTCCGCGTCCTTGATAAACAAAAAACAAAAAAACCTTGCACCGCACTGGCAGTAACCTTCGAAACAGCAGCAAAGTCACTGATGGGGAAATATGCAGCACATTGTCCAGGCATTTATCAGAGGAGAGGGGCACTGCGATGTTTGGAAAGGAACTAGATAACAATATTTTAGCATGCATTTAAGCATTCGAGTTTTGCATCCCATAACTACCATCGCAGTTTGTCTAAATATATCTAATACATTCTCCCACGCTTGAAAACACTGGGCGTTCCCCTACTTTTAAAATTGCAGCTAGGTGTCAAAACGCATTTGGAAACTATTTCTTCCATAGGTAAGTTGTAAAATCAGTTGCAGATATAAATATTCATGCGTACAACATTTCACAGGTAAAAAACAACAACCCCAAACATGTTGGATCATCCTTGGTTTACATCTGCACAAACAGTGTGTTAAGCAACTGCATATAAAGGTAGGGATGCAAATGAAAGCTACATTTGCCTTTATGTTGAAAGTGAGATCTCGCGAGGTGGGAAACTGTACCCAAATTGTTCAAAAAGTGCAGCATGGAAGCTTGAAGAGGAGCAAAGTGCTTCTCCGTGTTCCTAAACCCATGATAGCTGCTGGAGAGTTTTAAGTTTTTCATAAATGCAACTGACAGCATTGCCTGAGGTTATTGCTGTGGGTGGCCATCTTGATGAAATAAAGCTGCTGCCTTCAGTGGCCCAGGCAGTATATCTTCTGCTTTGCTTTGGCTGTGTGGCTGACCTGGTAATAACCTTGGAAACAAATATAATTGTTAAAAAACACCACCACCCAACCAGAGGGCTTAGTTATGACCATCATAGCTCAGCCAGGATAGAAAAACAGGACCGTACAACATGTTTTACACACATACATGGTCTGTAAACAAAGGCATGAATATATCCCCAGGGCTAGTAACATTTGCTACTGTATACAAGTTGTTTTCGCATATGATGATATCCACAAAGATCCCAGTTTGCCATTCCATTCCTGCTGCTCTTGTGATAAGTACACAGGCTTGGATAAAATAACAGAACAGAAGACTTGGTTGCAAATATGGAATGCACTACATAATTAAGCAGAGCTCCCAACAAAAGAAGGTGACAGAATAGCCGATTACATACCCTCCAACATTTCTCCGATGACAAAAGAGACATCCTATTCCATGCCCCCCATCATTTCTCGGGTGAAAATAGGGACATCCAAAGGAAAAGCGGGACATTCCAGGATCAAATCAGAAACCAGGATGGCTTCTGTAAACTTGGGGCAGTCCCTGGAAAATAGGGACACTTGGAGGGTCTGCGATTGTGCCAGCCAAGTTTTATAGTAACCTGGCCTATGTGATGCAGGCAGGGAGGCAAGGGATTAGAAGGTTCACAGAATGCGAGTCATGTGCTATGTTTAAAACTTCTGCTCAAAATAGAAAAACACCAAGATCGTAATTAGAATTGCCCCTGCAGATACCAACCCATGAGGAACAAAAAGTAAATTTGTGGGTTCTCCTTCAAGACTAACCATCTGAGAAATTACCAAAACTTTCTGACAGTAAGAGCTGTTGACAGGGGAACAGTATCCCTTGGGAAGATATGGACTCTCCTTCCTTGGAGGTTCTTAAGCAGAGGTTGGGTGGCTATCTGTCATGGATGCTTTAGCTGAAATTCCTGCATTTCAGGGGATTTGACTAAATGACCCTTGGGTACCTTACACTCTATGATTCTATGATGCCCTCCATATGATGTTGGATTTCAGCTTCCACCAGCTCCAGCCAGCAATGTTCAGGAATGATGGGAGTTCTCCAGTTTTATCTGGAGAACAACAGGTTGGGGAAAGCTGGTCATCACTGACTGACAGCAACCCCAGGGATGAAATTAGTGGCCTTCTGCTTGTGCTTTATGACTCAGCTGTGTCCCTGTCTAAGCTTTAGGGTAGAACACATACACCCCCAACCCTTGTCGCTGGATTTAAGCTAATGCACCATTCAAAGTGAATTGGAAATTGCTGTCCCATTTAAAAGAAGCCTGATTTATAGCAAGTAACAGTTACAGCAAAAGAGAACTAGAAACGCAACTAGCTGATCAATCACAATTAAGAAGAACATTCCTCGCTAAAGTAATTCCAAAATGAAGAGAGTGTGCAAAGGGGGAAAGACAGGGAGCAGTGGGGTCACTCATTAGACATTGGAGGATAGAAAGAAGTACTCAAGATAGAAAGGGGAATTGTATCCTTCATGGAAGATGTCAGATAGTTAACTTCAGAGCTTTTCCTGTTGTGGCTAAATCTGACTCCAATACAGTAGATGATACTCTGCAGCATGGATTGGGGACCAATGCCCTCCAGCTGACGTTGGACTCCTCCAACTCCCATTAGCCCTAGCTTGCATGGCCATGGGGAGCAGGTGGTGCTGTGGTCTAAACCACTGAGCCTCTTGGGCTTGCTGATCTGAAGGTCAATGGTTCGAATCCGCACAACGGGGTGAGCTCCTGTTGCTCTGTCCCAGCTCCTGCCAACCTAGCAGTTCAAAAGCACACCAGTGCAAGTAGATAAACAGGTACCACTCCAGTGGGACGGTAAATGGTGTTTCCATGTGCTCTGGTTTCCGTCACGGTGTTCCATTGCTCCAGAAGCAGTTTAGTCATGCTGGCCTCATGACTCGAAAAGCTATCTGTGGACAAATGCTGGCTCCCTCAGCCTGAAAGTGAGATGAGCGCAGCAACCCTATAGTCACCTTTGACTGCACTTCACTGTCCAGGGGTCCTTTACCTTGTTACCTTTACCTGCATGGTCAAAGGATGAGTCCAACAATATTGAGGGTGGGGCCCTTCAGCTATTGCTAGATTACCACTTCCACCATCTCCAAGACTTCTAGAGGGCCACAGGTTTCCCATCCTTGCCATAGACCATTGGAGCTCAGTACTGGTCAGTGCTGACTGGCAGTTACTCTCAAGGATTTCAGGAAGGAGTCCTTCCCTGCCTTGCCTGGAGATGCCAAAGGTTTGAAACTGGGACTTCTTGCATGTGACACATGTGCTCTGCCACTGAGCAATAGCTGCCACCTAAAACGGGATTGGAAACATTCATGGAGGACAGGTCCAGCAATGGCTAGTAGGCATGATGGCTCAGGGGTGGCACATCCCATTTCACTGCCTGAGGCAAAACAAAAAGCTCCTCTTTACCACCAAAGCCTCCCTTAGCTGGGTCACACAGCAGCGCCCGCAACGCAGAAAAGGCAGGTTCCAGCAAAATCTCATGAGATCTCATGGAACCTTTGCAAGATCTCATAGTTGTCTTGCAGGACGCACAATATCTTGTGACATTTTGGTGAGATCTTACTGGAAGCCGCTGCTGCCACTTCTCCACCTTATGGAAGGGTGGACCCTGATGTTTAAATGGAGCATCCATGTTCAGAAGAAAAATGCTTTCAGTTTTAATCGCTAGAACCAGAAGATGCTCTCCATCCCTTCAATAAATGATAAGTAGTAGCTAAAAGTCTGTAAGCCTGTAAGACAGGTTATTCGTAATAGGCACTGTACATTAATTATAGGTTTTACCACCCTGTTTTGATTGTTTATTCTTATTATATTCTCATGGTGCATTTGTGTGTATGTTAAAAGTATTAATTAATGTGACACAAGAGATGCATTAGGCCAAAAATGATACTCACTGATATGATAACATCATTTTTGTATCCAATTCATCCTAGGGATTTTTTTTTCTTTTTCTTTGGCAAAACTAGGACACATTTTACTTATAACAAGCATTTGAGTATATTCCATACACTTACACCAAAATTTCAAACTCTTTCTCTTTCAGAGATCAACCACTAGTATTTATATTCTAACTTTTTAAAACATTATCTCTTTCCAATAGTTTGCTTCTGTTCTAATCAGTCGAAAGTGCAACAAATGGCCCCCCCTTTCATTGAAGAAACATAAGCCATATTGTTGGCAATTAAGATAAAAAAGCAGTATATAAAGCTTAAACTGACTGAACAAATCCAGAAGGCTCTGCAGATCCTCTATGCCTCTGCAAGCTAATTTAGATAAGCAGGATAACCTTTGCTAGAAGTCAGCTGCAAGTCCAAAGAGTATTTGAAATTTCAACATAAATAGAGTAGAATCACAAAAAAGCCTTGAATGTACTAGTCATGCTTAAAATATGGTCGTTTGAAGGCTCACAATGTTATTGCTTTGAGCATGTTGGGTGGTGCTCAGCCAGTGCGTCCTGTCAGTGCAAGGATTTCCAATTCTACAGTGGGAATCTCCCGATTCTCCTCTCCACATTTGCCCCAACTCCAGATCTGTTTCTGAGGTTTGAGGGAACCCCTAGAACACATTGGGGGGTAGTACGGGGGTGGGGAGGAGAGAGGGATAGTATTCTGCTATGCAAGGAGAAACCCTTGTGCTGATGGAAAGTTCACTTAATGCTATGTGGAATACAACCCTCTGCTGTGAAGATGATCTGAGAGCCAGTGCGGTGTAGTGGTTATAGCATTGGACTAGGACCTTGGGAGACTGGAGTTCAAATCCCTTCTTGGCTATGCAGCTCCCTGGGTGACCTTGGGCCAGTCATTGCCTCTCAGTCTAGCCTACCTCACAGGGTCGTTGTGGGGATTAAACAAGGAGGGGGAAAACCATATACACCACCTTGTGCTCCTTGGAGAAAAAAGTGGGGTATGAATGAAATAAAACTTGATGAAATCAAATATATAGAGAGACCCATTTACTATGAGTCTGCAGTGGTACCTTGGTTTACGAACTTAATCCATTCCAGAAGTCTGTTCTTAAACCAAAGCATTCTTAAACCAAGGCGTGCTTTCCCATAGCAGCGGGGGACTCAATTTACAAATGGAACACACTCAACAGGAAGCAGAACATGTTCTGCTTCCAAGGCAAAGTTCACAAACCAAAACACCTACTTCTGGGTTTGCAGCGTTCTTAACCAAGTTGTTCATAAACTAAGCTGTTCTTAAACCAAGGTATGTAAAATCTACAGAAGCTAATGGCAGAACGCATATTTAGCATGCAGAAAACCCCAGGTTCAATCTTGGCCATTGCCAAGTAGACATGCACAGGTTCCCTGAGTGAAAGCCTGGACAGTTCCAGTCAGCCAGAAGAGACAATACTGGTCTATGTGAATCAATAGTCTGAATCAGTGTAAGGCAGTCTCCTATGTCCCTAAGCTATTGGATAACTAAAGCAGGCTATCCTGTAGCAAACATAGTCTTGGTGGATGCTTCTTTGACCTGTGGATCAAGGGTAAAACACAAACTGTTTGGGGAATGAAACCTTAATATTTGGAGGAGTGGTCATTGTTGAAGAAAGAATAGCAAAATCGCAGCTAAGACTGACTGACACCCTTCTTTGCAAATTAAACCAATGTCCAGACTTCAACATTCAAAAACTTAACTTGCAGAAACTTATAGATGAATTAAAGCATAATATTTACAGCTACATGTTCATCCAAGCGTGGGCTTACAGTCCCTTCTTCTAACTTCCAAACACTGGTATTTTCCTCTCTTTCCAGAGCTCAGCATTCAACCTTCTGTATCTCATTGAGGCCATGCCTTGCAGCTCCTATGAAAGATTTCCACTTTTACCTTCTCCTGCAGCTTCGCTCCAACACTCCAACACTCGAGCTGGGACAGAGCCACGGGAGCTCACCCCATTTTGTGGAATCGAACTGCCAAGCTTCTCACCAGCAAGCCCAAGAGGCTCAGTGGTTTAGACCACAGCACCACCCACTCCCACTATTATGAAGAGGGGAAGGTGGGAGGTTGCGGGGAAGTCAGTACAGTGCAGCTCCAATGGCAGAGAGCCAGTTGGATGCTTCCACCACTGTGTCCACACCAACTCCTGATCAGCATGCCCAAGAGGCTCAGTGGTTTAGACCACAGCACCACCCATGTCCCTGCATACACCCCTCATCTCATCTTAGCTATGAGCTGCCTGTGGAATGGGAAGCTAACAGAAGCTGTCCATGTACAGTAGTTTTCTTTTGTTTGCTTGGATCATTACTGTACCACCCCCCACCCTCTCCTTCTGCTGCACCACTGATGTGCAAGGGAACATCTCCTTGCCGACATTTCATTAAAAGTTGTTCTGTGATCAACAACACTGGCTCCATCTCATTATCTTATGAAATATTAGGATGTATGACTGGATGCAGCTGAAAGCCATTTCCCCTTCCGAATATGGCTCCAAGTGGCAATGAGGCAAATCCCATCTTGATGATCTTTGTCGGAACAATGTTCTCCGGCGAGGTAATGTCAGAAGCAGTATGTTGCCTGCTAGATCTACTCCATGAATCACCAAAATAGGTACGGCGTAGCATATGGATATATCATTTCCCGGAGGAATGTACCTGGTAGAGCTGAATGCAAATTAAATTCCGCCTTGCTGCTTCAGGTATACAGCCAGCATAGGGACTGTGCTAGACCGCAGGTTTTGCAAGGAGGAGATCCCAGCTCAGTCACAGGGAATCTCCAGTGAAAAGGCACCCAGGAAGCAAAGCTGGTGAACACCTCTGCCTAAGACCTTATACTGATTCAGACAATTGGTCTATTTAGTCCAGGATTGTCTAGTGAAGGAATAAGGAACCTTAGACCCAGGGGCAAATGTGGTCCTCCAATTCTCAAGACTCTCCCCAGACCACACTCCTGGCCAGGCTAAGCAGAAAACTGGTCAATGGCATGTATTTACAACACCACTGAGTAGCCAGAAGGGAAAGTGCTTGAACCTCCTACCCATGATGTCGCCCAGTCTGTTATGAACTTTCCCCTTCCCATCAGCCAAGTAGGATCTCTGTGTCTTGAGCACCTACATGAGAGTCAACATTTCATGGGAGGGAGAAGAAAGCCGTACCTTGAAGTTAATGCTCTGACCAGGATGTAGAATGTACAGAGAGTAATGGCAGCTTTCTGCTGAAACTGGGGGACTGGAGGGCAAGCAAGATTGTTCATGAAGTGGGAGAGGTGGTCCACACATCTCATCTGGTCCTTGAAGTCTACATGATCAGAGGACCTCTTCAACCTTCTCTGGTCTCCTGAATAATTGAGACAATAATGTAACCAAAAACAAGCTTCGCATAGGTGTATTGCTGCTTTCAGTGTGGTGAGAGCTTGAGAGAAAAGAAAATATCCGAAGCTTTTTCTATGGTTACTTCCAGAACTTTTCAGTCATGCACTACGCTACTGAACCAGAACATGGGCAGATGTTAAGCAGATGTGCTCCCAGAAGATTCATATATTTGGGAGGGAGCACCAGGAAAGGAGCACAGTGGAACTGTCACAATCACCTTGATCAGGGGATAATTACCCTCAAACAAAGATGTTGATGTCAGGGAGAGGTGCATGAACATTTGTAGGATCACTGTGGTATCGTAAAGCATTTAAGCAACAGGAGGTGACAGGTGCTAACATTTCTGGATGATTATAACATGCCTCAGGTAGTAGTGTAAAATATCTTGACAAGAGATTCAGTTTGAGATTTTCCAAACCCTTTTATGTCTGTCAGCCTCTAGTGATTTCAATCAGCAGAGAATGGACTGTTTGGTGTGGTTTACAAAAGACTTTGGTTCTTGCGAGCAGAGAGATGGAACAGCTGTCAATCAGAACGCCTAGGTCTTCTGTGAAGTATCAATCAATAGTACAGTTTGGGCTTCATTTTGTTCTGCCCAGTAGGAATGTAAGTTGCAACTTACAAACCCCCTTGGTACCCTGTTTGGCCATCCTTATTGTTCCTCCAGACCAACACAAATGAATCTTTGCTCATTATTCCCATAAGCATTGGGACACAGATTGCAACGGTTCTGAGATGCAGGGAACCACTTCTTGGGTTTTTCCACACTACAGGCAAAGTTGTTTACAGGCATCCTCTCAAGCAATGGAATCCTGGGAGTTGTAGCTGTGAGAGGGGGTTGGTAGGGTTTCTTAAACAGGCTCGGCACATCATCAAAATACAGTTTCCAGGATTCTTTGAGAACATAAGAAGAGCCTGCTGGATTAGGCCAGTGATTTACCTAGTCTGTCATCCTGTTCTCACAGTGGACAACCAGATGCCTGAGCCCTCCAGCAGGACACAAGCCCAATGGCACTCTCCCTTCCTCTGGTTTCCAGCAACTGGCATTCAGAAGCATTACTGCTTCTGACCACCATGAAAGTTAAAGTATACGAAACAGGTTTATGTTTATAGTATACAGTAGATACATTTGCAGGATCTTGTTTCCTGGGGAATCTTTTTCAGCAGTAGGTCCACCCACCAACTCTTGAGTTAACCAGTGGAGCCCCCTTGCACCCTGTGGTGTAATGGAATAGTAGCAAGGAGGTGCACAACTCTAGAACATTTTCCACACAGGATTAATGATGCCATATCCATGGAAATGTAAAGAGAAAGAAGGTTCTTTTTATCATTTGTGGTGGTCTTGTAGTAAGGTTAAGGCTTACTGGGACATGATATATAATGAAATGCAAAGGATGTTTAAAATAACGTTTGTAAAAACAAAAACAAAACCCATAAGCCTTTCTTCTGGGAATTACAGGGATTCTGGGAACTACCAAAATTGTGTAGAAATTTATTCATGTACATGACTGCAGCGGCAAGATTGTTACTTTCCCAAAAATGGAAAGAAGAAGAAGTCCCAGCAAAGGAAGAATGGATACAAAAACTTATGGAATATGCAGAAATGGCAAATTTACCAGAAGAATAAGAAATCAAGATAACAAACTTTTTATAAAAGGATGGAAACAGTTTACTGAATATTTACACATAAATTGTACACAGATAAAAACACTGGCAGGATTATTGTAATAACCTGCAGCTATATAAGAGTATATATAAAAAGAAGATAAATAAATGAGTAAGTTAAGTTAATTTGGATATGCAGAAGATATTAAAAATAAATTTAAGGGACCACAGAAAGAGGGGGAAGGAAGTCAAGTTTTAAAATGTCAACATGAATGTAAAATCAGTGAAATGTATATATCTGAAAAGCATAAATAAAGTTTAAATAGATGATGCCATATCCTGGAGCAGAATTTCTCAGCATTGTTAGTTGGAGGGGTTAGAGGACAGGCCTGGTCCAGCATATGATCTCCTTTCCCTAAATCTGTTTATTTCCAGCTTACAAGTTTTTAATATCAATCAGACAGCTGTTGGCTGATCAGGGATCTGAAGCCAAGTCTCCCTAGCCAACGTCCAACCATTGCACCAGCCTTTGACTGCCAGCTATTCTATGATTGTCATCTGATCCTAATAAATGTGGGTTTTATGCTATGTAGGCCTACTGTTGTTCTTTGGGGAATATATGTGGAGCAACACAGCTGGCATTTCTATATGGTAGGGGCTCCTAACATGATGCTCTCCAGATGTTGCTAGACTACAACTCCCATCATTCCTTACCAGTAGCCGTGCTGGCTGGGGCTGATGGGAGTTGGAATCAAACAACACCTTGAGGACACCACTCTGGCTAGTCCTGCTATAGGAACTGTCATGGTGAGCTCTTGCAATTCGAAATGAACCACTACAGCACAGCTTGTACCCACTATAGGATCTACTATTTTATATAATGTATTTTTATTTTTTAAAAGTGTATTTTTTCCATGTGACAAATGTATCACCAAAAAATGGGGTTGGCGAGGGGCAAATTTTAAAACAGTGAAAGTCATCAAAGTGCAATGCCAAGTTGTTTAAACACCCCATTATTGGGCTTGTGCTAATTTAATTGCAAAATGGAGAAAACAAACAACCGATGAAAAAAGCATTAGCAAATTGCCTTTGACCGTGTGCGCAGATGCTCAGGCATTCAGATTAAATGAGAATTGCAATTAACAAGAGTGGATTTGATAACTGACGGCTCAATTTGAAGTGCCTCTCAAAATCCTTTAGTGTACACACACACACACAGAGAGAGAGAGAGAGAGAGAGAGAGAGAGAGAGAGAGAGAGAGAGAGATCTTCATGCCTTTCAATCCTGCTATGTTTTTTGATGGAATATATGCATTGCCCTTTCTAACTTGCATCAAGAAGTCTCAAGCCTTGAGAAAGCCTTTATATACAAAGCACAGGAGAATCTGCTTTGTATACAGAAGACTCAATCCCCAGCGTCTCCATGTAGGGCTAAGAAGGTCCTTTGAATCCTAGAGAACTTCTGCCAGTCGATGAAGGCGAAACTGAGCCAGATGGACCAATGGTCTGACTCTATAGAAGTGTTCTTCCTATGTGTTGTGTAACTGTCCAGGGGGTAAGAGCTGCAACACAGGGCCGGTTCTACCGTTAGGCAGACTGAAGTGTCTGTCTCAGGCAGCTGAATTTGGGTGCCATGAATGGGCAACAAATTATTGGTTTTATAGATTACTATTGTTGAGGTAGGAATTCCATCTCCAGATGCCAAAATAACTTGGCTAACCTTGAGTCTCATGCACCCAGGGCTGGTCCAAGATATTTTGCTAAATGAGACCAAGAAGCAGAAGGGGCCTACATTCAAATCCTAGCACCTCACCTTTAAGACTTAGGCCAGCTCTGCAAAACATGTAAACCACCAAGCCAAATGAATCCTATCAGCTATGTATGACTGCTTGCCCAGGGTCTCAGTAAACTTCCTGGTTTTGCTAAGGATTGCAATAAATTGAGGGAGGGTGAGAGGAGCTGTAAAGCACAGAAGAGGACATACTATATGGTTGGTAACATTCAGTAAATTAGATTGCAGTTGGATTGGCCTAGGTCCGTCAATGCAGGCTTCTACGCAATAAACATTGGCACGAGTCACTGCCCTTCTAGAAGCAGGAATGGTGGGGTATGGGAGAAAATTGCCCCAGACCTGCCCTGGAATTTCTGCAAACCCCCCTGCCATTGGTTTCATCACTGCACTATATCTAGCTATAGATCTTATATCTAGCTACATAATAATGTATGGAAGTGTAACTAATTATACTTAGTGTACTAAGTGTACTAGAAGGGACACGGGTGGTGCTGTGGGTTAAATCACAGAGCCTTGGGCTTGCTGATCCGAAGGTCGGCGGTTCGAATCCCTGTGAAGGGGTGAGCTCCCTGTTGCCCAGTCCCAGCTCCTGCCCACCTAGCAGTTTGAAAGCACGTCAAAGTGCAAGTAGATAAATAGGTACCACTCTGGCGGGAAGGTAAACGGTGTTTCCATGCGCTGCTCTGGTTCGCCAGAAGCGGCTTAGTCATGCTGGCCACATGACTCAGAAGCCGTGCGCCGGCTCCCTCGGCCAGTAACGCGAGATGTGCGCTGCAACCCCAGAGTCGGACATGACTGGACCTAATGGTCAGGGGTCCCTTTATCTTTACTAAGTGTACTATATTAGTGTACTACGTATATTATATCTTTATTTTTTTACTTTTTTATTTGCGCTCTCTCCCCCCCTTTTTTCTTTATTTCCTATAATTGAAATCCTCTTAATATAATATTAATAAACTAAAAAAAATCACATATGGGGTCATAGTTCTAAACTAGTGTCCCATCTGCACTATATTCCGAAAGCAGTATAACAGCATTTTAAACAGTCCTGGGAGCTGTAGTCTGTTAAGGGTGCTGAGAATTGTTAGGAGGACCCCTATTCCTCCCACAGAGCTACGTTTCCTAGAGTTCACAGAGAAGAGGGGTTGACAATTAAAACACTCTGGGAATGGAAGTTCTGTTAAGGCCTTAGGGTTCACTGAACAACTCTCAGCACACTTAACAAACGGCAGTTCCCAGGATTGGGGAAGGCATGACTGTTTAAAGTATGGATGGGGCCAAGGAACCTGAAGCTACCATATGCAGCTGTCAAGGGAGGTACAGGTGCTTAGATAAAGAATTGAAGCCCTCCTGCTCTAACCTATGAATCAATGAAGAAAAGATTTGAGGGAGCCTTTCCGAAACAGCAGCTAAAGGCATTTGTGCAGGGTGTGAGCCTATCTATCATCGTGTCGATTGATAACACAAACAGAACAATCTCAGTTTTTCATGCTTTCTTCAGATACTTTCTTCGTGCACAAAGCATGAATCCACAAAGCTAAAGTGTGTCTGGTTGGTTTTAGGTGTGTGTGTGTGTGTGTGTGTTTATAGTAGGAGAGTGCAACAACCCTGAGATTTGTCTTGGACCCTGACTGAATATTTCAGAAAACAGCCTGTCTCAATCTGATGTGTTTCATTGGCTGTCCAGTTTGGCTCATGTTTCATTCAAATCTATGTCATTCCCTTCTCCCTTCTGAACTACTGGGAAATTGTATATATATATGTTTATATTTATATAACCTCTCCCCTCATTTTGATAGAAAGCCCCTCCATAGCAGATACAAGCCTCCCAAGTTGGAGTTCTAAAGGCTTCCCCACTAGGCAGTTTTAAATTTTATTGTCAATAATTTCTTCTTTTTTCTATTTTGGGGTAGAAGCGGATGGAATTTTCAGGCAAGGTTTCCTCTTCTGAGGACATGAATTGTACCAAAATTCAGGATAGCTGGAGTGTTATATTTCCCCTGAAAAGGCAAGTGTTTCAGTTTTAGTGTGGGCTTTTTAAAAAAAGAAAAGAAAAAGAAAAGATGACTTAATCTACCCTAATATTTTGTGGGCAAATTGGTCTGAAAATTGCAGACATGAGAGGGCTGCCCATAGGTAAGAAACCTGGCAAATTTCAGGCAAATACACTCAAGGCTTTTGTTCTAGACACCTTTAAGACTGTTTGGGGGGGGGGGAGTAAGGATACCTATCGTGGATTTACTTCCCAAATAAAATGGCTACCTCTGAATACAAGTGGTGCGTGAAATGTCTAGACCAGCACTTATTGCCAAGTCAATGTGCTAAGGACAAAGAGTAATTCATGACTGCAGAGGTTCAAGGGGCATGAATTATTATTGATTAACTAAAGGATGATCCCAAAAGAAGCCCTGCTTGGCTGTGAGAACAGCCTCTCAGAGGGAGCACCTAAATATCCTAGGTTTGCCATATTTTCAAAAAAAAAGTTGAGCTTTTTTTTGGGCAAAATCTAAATAAAAAAAAGAGGGGGAAAAGAAGTTTTGAGCTATTTTTAAGGAAACAGCTCACATGCTGTTTACAAGGGCTAAATTCCGGCTATGGCTGGGACATTCTGGACATATGGCAGCCCTAAGATATCCCAAGAACAGTGATTCTTAGGCCAACCTTTGCCCAATGTAACCTTTGGATGACATCAACTTTGCAGATCATTTCCAGTCCCACGTTTCTATTCTTACGCATGCAAAAAGAAACACATTATAAGATGCTCACTCTAATGTGTTCTGTTGTATTTCTCTGCTGCCTGTAAAAAAAACCCCATATTTTAGAAGCACTCAGAAAAGCAAAATACACAAGGGGGAAATTGCTCAAGAAGATTTCACTCTATTACTTTGGCTTCATCACAACATGACACACCTTTGATAACAGACAAATTGGTAAGAGAATTGAATAGAGAAATATCCCTCCTGTGGCTTGGTGAAGGCTTGCTGTTTTTTAAAAAACAAAACCCCTCAATAAAAATAGCAGCACCAACACCAATGGGATTCATTACCATAGTTGTCAGCCCCTGGTGGCCAAAGTGGCCCAGACAGCTACATCCCTTGGTTATTAGGGGTTAAAGCTTTCTCCTTCGTGCATCGTGTCTCTGACCTAGAGCTCAACTTACTTTGACAAGTACATGCATACAGTACCAACGTAATGCAAAATCATATGTAGACTGTCACTTTCATGGTTGCATCGCTTTATGATGGGTAATAAGCAGGGATATGCTAGTAAAGAAAGATACAGATTGCTAAAGAGAAAAACATGTTATGGCACAGAGCTGTTGCCCTGGCAAGTAGAGTTAAAACATTGTTGTTGTTCAGTTGTTCAGTCATGTCCGACTCTTCGTGACCCCATGGACCAGAGCACACCAGGCACCCCTATCCTCCACTGCCTCGCACAGTTTGGCCACACTCATGCCAGTCGCTTTGAGAACACTGTCCAACCATCTCATCCTCTGTCGTCCCCTTCTCCTTGTGCCATCCATCTTTCCCAACATCAGGGTCTTTTCCAGGGAGTCTTCTCTTCTCATGAGGTGGCAAAAGTATTGGAGCCTCAACTTCAGGATCTGCCCTTCCAGTGAGCACTCAGGGCTGATTTCCTTCAGAATGGATAGGTCTGATCTTCTTGCAGTCCATGGGACTCTCAAGAGTCTCCTCCAGCACCATAATTCAAAAGCATCAATTCTTCGGCGATCAGTCTTCTTCATGTTCCTGCTCTCACTTACATACATTACTACTGGGAAAACCATAGTTTTAACTATACGGACCTTTGTCGGCAAGGTGATGTCTCTGCTTTTTAAGATGCTGTCTAAGTTTGTCATTGCTTTTCTCCCAAGAAGCAGGCGTCTTTTAATTTCGTGACTGCTGGCACCATCTGCAGTGATCATGGAGCCCAAGAAAGTAAAATCTCTCACTGCCTCCATTTCTTCCCCTTCTATTTGCCAGGAGGTGATGGGACCAGTGGCCATGATCTTAGTTTTTTTTTATGTTGAGCTTCAGGCATAATTTTGCCTAAATGGGAAATATTGTGGGGTCCTGCTTGCTGAAACATCCATGGGATGTAAAGGGAAGTAAAAGTACTTACAACGTAAAAATTCAATCCCAGCCACCTCCAGCCCAACACAAAGAGGTTTGGATGGCACCCTCAGCCGCAGAACCTATTTCTAAAGTCTTGGAGCATGGACAAAGTGTGCCTTTGTATATCCCATTTGTTCTCTGCTGGATAATCATGACCATCTTGTTTTTCTGTTTTGAAATCATTTTTGTTTCGTTTTACAAAATTACACACACACACACACATGGAAATGGAAAAAATATCCATATAAAGAGATTCCTCCAAATCTCAGGACTTCCTCCCTCCCCCTCCATAGAGTCCCATTTTCAACATTTATCACTGAATATTCTTCCATACTCCAATTTTTATATCAAACCATATTATCCATGGCAATTATTACACTACAAGTGAGATCAAAACCCTACTAATGTTTCCATTTGCTTACAGTGGTCTCCTAAATAGTTTATAAATCTTTCCCATTCTTTTATAAAGTTATTGTCCTCTTGATTTCTGAGTTTTCAAGTCAGTTTTACCATCTTGGCATAGTCCATCAGCTTGCTTTGCCACTTCTCTCTGGTAGGGACTTAGTCTTCTTTCCAACTCTGGGCAAGTAACATCCAGGCAGCTGTTGTTCCATGCATAAAAAGTCTTTTCTGTTCCTTTGGGATGCCGGTACCTATAATTCCTAATAAAAAGGCTTCTGGTTTCTTAACAAAGGTTATTTTAAGCATTTTCTTCATTTCATTATATATCATCTCCCAGAAAGCTTTTGTCGCCTTACAAGTCCACCACATATGAGACAAGGCATCTTCTTTTTCTTTACATTTCCAGCAGGTATTTGTACTTTTCCTAAATCATGACCATCTTGTAATCTGACTGCCTCCTAAAACTGTGACCTCCAGGCTGGCTTGAACTCAACATCAGGAATGAGTAAAAGGTGGAAACAATCCAAAGAGGAAACTTCACTTGGGGGCTCACGTGGATTAGCCTTTTACAAGTTTCCTCCAGCCATTTGGAAGGAGGAGCTGCTTATCCGTGAGAGGCTTCGGCTTGGCTGTGAGAACATTTAAATCAGGGATGGGGAACGTGGTGCCCTCTAGATGTTGTTGAACTTCCAGTGTCCACCAGCCCTAGCTAGCATGGCCAAAGATCAGCGACGATAGAAGCTGAAGTCCAACAACTTCTGGAGGGCCACAGGTTTCTCCATTCCTGATTTGGGATGCGGGTGGTGCTGTGGTCTAAACCATTGAGCCTCTTGGGTTTGCCAACCAGGTCGGCGGTTCGAATCCCTGGGCGGGTTGAGCTCCTGTTGCTCTGTCCCAGCTTCTGCCAACCTAGCAGTTCGAAAGCACACCAGTGCAAGCTGATAAATAGGTACCAATGCAGCTGGAAGGTAAATGGCATTTCCGTGCACTCTGGTTTCCATCATGGTGTTCTGTTGCACCAGAAGCAGTTTAGTCATGCTGGCCACATGACCCAGAAAGCTGTCTGTGGGTAAACGCCATCTCCCTCAGCTTGAAAGTGAGATGAGTGCCGCAACCCCTTAGTCGCCTTTGACTGGACTTAACCATCCAGGGGTCCTTTACCTTTATCTTTTCTACCATCCCTGATTTAAATAACCCAATCCCATGAGCACTGGCTGATCACATTGATCTTTCCAGATTTTCTCCATCACATGAGAGTCTGCAGTTTACCTTGACAATTTTTTAATAACGTTCAAAAGCATCATTCAAAAATATTTTTGGCCAGGAGAGATGTCCTCATGCTGTTTTAAGACTGGCATCTTCAATCAGACTTCCTATTTTATTCCAAATTAGTGCTTTCATATTTTGGGAAGGAAATAAAAGAACAGCAAGCTGGAATTAAATACTTGGGCATTTTAGTAAGCCAAAGTATCTGTTTCTTCCATTACGGACCTACATTGAGTTATCCTAAATTAAATTTCCAAAGGGATATGTTTTCAGATATTACATACCTCATGGTTGACAGGGACACTATGTAATTAGCTATTTATATGCAAGGAATACAAGAGATAATTAGAAACATGGATTATGGGAAAAGGCAGTCACGCTGACAGAGGGCAACAGAAGCCAACATATTAACTCAAATTTGTATATACGCTCATATGGTTTATCATGTGTCATTTGCCTTGTATTACATTAATACTTCATTTAATATGGTGCTAAAGCATCAGATTGTAATCTGCTAATTTATAAATTAAGCATGTATCCTTCTAAATACAGCAGCTATTGGCCTGGCAAATCAGTTAAGCCTCCTGGAAAATGTTAAATTAAGTTACATATGCTCTCAGGCTCTGGGGAGATGGTCTATGCATTTGTAATTACAACCACTGGTTCCATTCAAGTAGCCTGTGTTTCTTTTTCTTCTTTAACTTTTCATAGTTCGACAGGATTGCTTGGTAAGCGCAGAACATTTGGTTGAGCAGGCAAAGGCTAAGCAAGGCTTGTCAGGGTCACGTTGATGAACTTCCTTACAATATCTCCATCAGGAAGAAGCATTTCTGCTGATAGCCATGCGATCAATCCTATTCTATAAAGGTAGGGAGGCTCTCCTGATGTTGCTGAACACTCACCACCCCAGACCTTTCTGAGTGAGCTTGACAGGAGTTGCAGTTCAACAACATCTGGAGGGCCACAGCTTCGCCATCCTTGTATTAGAGAGGTTGCCTCAACTAAAGAACTATCTGTCAATCCAGAAAATGATATGCCGGGATTGGCCTTTGGCCTCAGCTGACTTGGGCTGGATCTACACTGACCTGTTTAACGTTATTCCCCTATTAGATTGATATTAAAGGTATTGTTCCAAAACAGCACAGGTCGTACTTGTTATTAAAATGTTTTTTTTACCTTGGTCTTTTTTCGTCAAATATAAGTAATACTCCGCCACACCTTTTTCCAAAATGCTGTTTCTTTCCTGCTGCTAGTCACTGGTTACTCTGCCCTCCGGTGTCACATTTTAATTCTCCCTCCCTCTGTGCCCTTTGTTATCTGCCCTCCTCCAATACCACTGGAGGGGTGTGTGTGTGTGTCAGAGTTTGAATTCAATACAAAAAGGGGGAAACACTACCTAGGGACATATGAGCAGAGTTTCACTGATATAGCAGCATAAAACGATTAAAAATTAAGCAATAAAAAAGACAACGTGATAACACGTTATGAACGTAAAAAGTAGAGTGTCATGTGTCCATCTACCTTATCAAAAGCTTTCCTTAACCCTTCCTTAACATTAAAAACCATGAGTGCAGATCTGCCCTTGGTTCTTGGGCAGACTGGTGCACCCATCTCGATGGGACCCTTGTAGACCAGAGCTCAGTCTACCAAAATTTCATTAGGATCAGAAGGGTGATGGTACAGGAGATGCCAAATGTTAGAATTTCTTATTTTGAGATGTTCCCTCTTCCATGTGCCTTTTAACACAACTGTTCCAAACAGGAAGCTGCTACTGGAATTGACCTTTTGTGATGGCGTGGGAGTCAGACTCTGATGCTGAACCTGAGGGATCCCAGCCTGCACAGGATTCCCCGCCTCCAGAACCAGCTGAGCCGGGGCCAGGGATTGAGCCTGAAGGATCCCCACCTGTGCTGGATCCCCAGGTGCAGGCATCAGCAGAGTCTGCTCTGGCTCCTGATGGGAGGGAGGACCCATTGCCTGCAGGTGCTCCACTCCCAGCCTCTTCAGAGGAAGCTGAGGCAGCCCCTGGGTCCAGTAACCCACCAGCCTCTCCTGAGCTACAGAGGCTCAGGGCAGAGAGGCGAAGGGAGTTAAGTGCCTACAGGAGGAGTGCTCGCCTCCAGGCCCGGAGGAGAGGCGAGTCTCCGGAGGATCGGGGCCGCCCTAAGCATAGGGCCAGATAAAAGCCAGCCAGACCCAGCCCAAGTTGCGTGAGCAACTTAGTTGCAAGCGTGTGCTCAACCTGCAACCTTGTGCCTGAACCTGCCTTGGACCTTGACCTGCTCCCTGCCTTGCTCCCCGCCGGACTGACCTCCTGTGGACCCCTAGACCCAGGACTGGACTTGGACCTCGCTTCATGGACAAACCCTTGGGGCCAGCACACCTTTACTTTATAGTTCCACATGCAGCTTATTTGGTGGTTGCATGTCTCCTGAGGCTCAGGGATGGCTCATAGCTCAGTGGTGGAGGTTTCCCCCTCCCCATTCAGAAGCTACCAGGTTCAATCCTTGGCATCCCTAGGTATGACTGGGAATGTTCCCTCCCTGAAATGCTTGAAAGCCACAGGAAGTGCAGATAGCAGTGAGCTAGCTGTAAGGCAGGCATAGGCAAACTTGGCCCTCCAGATATTTGGGGACTACAACTCCCATGATCCGTAGCTAACAGGACCAGTGGTCAGGGATGATGGGAATTGTAGTCCTAAAACTTCTGGAGGGCCGTGTTTGCCTATGCCCTGGTGTAAGGCAACTTCCTATTTGCCTAAGCGCTTCTTGCCACAAGGCTGGTATTGCCCAGAAATATGAAGTTGGGAATAATTCAAAATCAAGACAGAGCTGGCGCTGATTTTTTTTTTTAAGGGCTATGTGAGGAAAGCAGCCCAAGTTGTCTTGTCTGAGTTTGTCCACCTCTGACTTTAACGGCTCTGCAAAACTTGATGTATTTCCAAACAATGCAGGCATCAGCCACACACCTTTCATTACATCTCATGGTTCAGTTCCCTTTTGAGGTGCTGGAGAATCACCATTTCTTTCTTTCAATCCCAGAGCTGGAATGGTTGTTTTCAGCTGCTCTGCTTCAAAGAGGTGTTTCTGTCTCTTGGGGGGCTGCAGTCCATCCTATACCCATATGCATAGGAGGAAGTCACATCAAACTTGATAGGTTTTACTTCTAAATAGACAGGCATGCACAGGATTGCAGTGAAGAGCAGGTAGTCTGAGCCCACAATAAGCCTGTTGTATGTACAGAGGATAAATTTATAAGCAAGGGGACAATGTTCAGCGACTTAATTAATAGGCAATTCATCTCAACAAGGTTTAGCTGACAGATATTTTATGAGATGGTCATACTGGCATCAAGAAGATCACCTGATAAGGCTGAATGTTGCAGAATGTCAGCATTCCTTTGGGGGTTCTGCATTATATTCAATGAGGTTGTCCCATTCACTCAGGATTTCCACTTGTACAATGGAACATCCTCTCCTCCTCTTCATACACATTTCAAATTGGTTCAGGGGTTTCCTTCACCTCCCTCGAGCAGATTTCGGGATGCTTCCTCCTCCACTTCTAGAGGATCCTTTCTTACGATCTTGGAAGGAGCTGTTATAGTGTCGCCTGGCATGTGCAACTGAGCCAGGCATAGGAGCTGTTAATCACATTTACAACCCTTCCCAGGAACTCAGGGTGGGTCATATGTAGGGATGAATGGACCTATTAATGTCCAGACCATCCCATTTCTCAGAAGAGAGCACCAAGTTTGTTCCATTTATATAAAATTCTTGCAAAGTGGTCCAGGAGTTGTATACTGCCTCCCTCCTTCTATTCTGCATCCAGCAACCTACAGTTTGACTAGCTAGTACATAGAGCTCTTTGTCATTGCAGGCTTTGAATGCACATAGTGCATGTCCATCTGGGGACATCATCGAGTCCTGTACCCCCTAGGGGGACTTGTTTTTTGTGCCTTCGCTCTGTGGTAGCTGCTCAGGCTGTGGGAAGCTGGGTACCCCTGTTTTAGAATGGAATCAAGAAGGGCATGGACGCAGTACAAAATCCTTGGACTGCTTTGTAAAGACACCTGCCAGAGTGCAGATTCTGAAGTGCATCATCGACCTGCTCTAGTTCATGATCTTCTCAGATTAGATCAGGTGAGTCTGATTCAGAAACCATGTGGGGTGGGTTCCTCCTCCATTGCTGGTCATGTGCAGGCTATCCTATTTCTTTCTCTCGATCACTCTTTGAGAAAAGGTTTCTCTTAAACTTGACCCAAGCCACTTGTCATGTTTCATGTTTGGATGGGCCATTTGAGAGCAGAATTTCCTGATCCACTTCCTGCAATGGGCAGATATGTGTGGCCCTCCAGCTGTTCTGGGACTCCAACTCCCTTCAGCCCTAACCAGCGTGGCCAATAGGCAGGTATGGTAAAAACAACAAAGCCAGTGGACCTGATGGGATACCTGCTGAAATCTTCAAAGTGGGTGGAATTGAATTTACACAACAACTTCACAAGCTCATCAAAAAAATCTGGGAAAGAGAAGAGATCCCAGCAAACATTAGGGATGCCAAAATTATCAATCTTTTTTAAAAAGGTGACAGAACTGATTGCAGAAACTATTGAGGCATCTATTAGCTGCAGCCGGCAAAATTCTTGCAAGGATCTTAGCAAACCGTCTCTTAACAATATCTGAGGTGACCCTTCCTGAGTCCCAAAATGGTTTTTGGCCTTCTAGGTGGACAGTGGACATGATTTTCACCACTCGACAGCTTCAAGAAAAATGCAGAGAGCTAAGCCAACCCCTGTATATGGCATTTAATTGAGCTGATTAAGGCTGTCGACACTATAAATCATAATGCCCTGTGGACTATCCTTCTGAAAATTGGCTGCCCAGATAAATTTGTAAACATCATTTGGCTCCTCCATGATAATATGACAGCAACAATCACAGATAACAATGGCTCTCAAAGTGAACCATTCACAGTGGGATCTGGTGTTAAACAGGGTTGTGTTATTGCCCCAACTCTATTCATTATTTTCATTACCAGGATCCTACACTTTGTCGAAGGGAAACTCCACACCGGAATAGAAATCATATATCGAACAGATGGAAATCTCTTCAATCTGAGCAGGCTGAAAGCAAAGAGTAAGGTTACCATAACTTCCATCACAGAGCTTTAGTATGCTGATGGCAACATAGTGTGTGCACGCTCAGAGAATGACCTCCAATCCATCCAAAATATTTTTGCAGAAGCTTATGAAAAGCTTGGGCTGTCACTCAACATCCAAAAACCAAAGTGCTGCACCAACAAGTACAAAATAACCCCTCTGCAGCACCACAAATCCAACTCAGTGGTGTAACATTGGAAAATGTTGATCACTTCTACTACCTAGGCAGTTATCTTTACACAAAGGCCAGCATTGATGCCAAAATCCAGCACCGCCTGAGCTCTGCAAATGCAGCTTTCTCCCAATTGAAGTGCAGAGTGTTTGAGGACCTGGACATTCGTAGAGAAACAAAAATGCTTGTTTACAAAGCTATTGTACTACCAATATTACTATATGCTTGTGAAACATGGACCACTTATAAACACCATCTCCAACTCCTCAAAAGATTCCATCAATGGTGTCTCCGAAAAATTTTACCCATCACTTGGGAAGACAGGCGAACTAATATAAGTGTACTGGAAGAAGCAAAGATCACCAGTGTTGAATAAATAATTCTTCAACATCAACTTCGTTGGACTGGTCATGTTGCACGGATGCCCGATAATAGTCTTCCAAAGCAACTACTGTATTCCGAACTTAAAAATCGAAAGCATAATGCTGGTGGTCAACAAAAGAGATTTAAAGACTATCTCAAGGCAAATCTTAAAAAAATGTAGTATAAACACTGACAACTGGAAAACACTGGCCTGCAAGCGCTCCAGTTGGAGAACAGCCTTTACCAAAGGTGTCATGGGCTTTGAAGACACTCAAACTCAGGATGCAAGGGAGAAACATGCTAGGAGGAAGCCATGCTTGGAAATCCACACTGTGATCAACTCCTGCCCAGAAACCAATGTCCCCACTGTGGAAGGAAGTGTGGGTCCAGAATTGGCCTCCACAGTCACTTACGGTAAAAGGTAAAGGTAAAGGACCCCTGACAGTTAAGTCTAGTCGCAAACGACTCTGGGGTTGTGGTGCTCATCTCACTTTACAGGCCGAGGGAGCCAATGTTTGTCTGCAGTTTTTCTGGGTCATGTGGCCAGCATAACTAAAATGCTTCTGGCGAAACCAGAGCAGTGCACAGAAATGCCGTTTACCTTCCCGCCAGGTTCATTAAAACCGTGTCTATGGAAGACAATCTTACTCAGTTTTGAGTGATCGCCAAAGAAGAAGAAGAATGGTAGCAGCTGTAGTTCAGCAACCTCTGAAGGACCACAGGTTCTCTATCTCTATTGTTGATAAAGAACAATGACCCACTGCAATCAAAGGTAAACTCTTCACCACCACTCCTTGATTTGAGTTGAGTAAATGCTTAATTCTCACATGGCAACAATTGGGAAGACTTTTAAAAATTGATTAATTTACCCAAACAGAGCTTGACGTCCTAAGCATCTTCATTCAGAAGTAGGTCCTTCTGTGTTCAATAGGGCTTACTCTGTAACAAGTTTGCTCAGGGCTGCAGTTTAACTCTGGAGTAGGTCTATTAAACTTACAGCTTTGGAAACACAACTTCCATATTCCTAGAAATCATGTGTGTGATGGTATTATAGAACTATTCATTACTTTATATAACAGGGGAAATGTATTGTTATAAAGTGCATTTCTAGATTATAATCAGTGCATCATTAATCTTAATATCAGTAAATTACAGTCATGCTAGTACAATTTACTCCCAATGAAGTAGTGCCCTGTGATTTATTCAACCATTATTTCTTAGTTTCTCCATAATAGCTAGAGCTACCCAATACTTGTCTTCATGGCCCAGACTAATTATCCTTAAACATCCATTTCAGGAGTTTGCACTCTCTTCAGAATCAGCTCTGTTTTAAGCTTGGGGTAGAAAAATATCTTGCCATTTCCATTTTGAGACAGGATTTCCAGATGGGACCCTATGGCTATACACCTTTAAGGGCAGAAGGAAAAATGGAGAGAGAAAAGGTTTGAGTGCTATTATTAATTTATTGCAGCTGTTTTCAAATTGTGTTCTGGGAGCTTCTTCATAGCCCATTAAAGATTCCTTGCTAAGTATGATTGAAAGACGCTGGCAAACTACAGTCATCGAGAGGAATTTGCTACTGTGCCATTACATTCTTGAAAATGTGGGGCTATACCACTTTGGAGATGTTTTGCAGAATGAAAGAAAGGGTGCTCACAAAACATCCCCTTGGCCACTTGAAAGCAAAGTAAGCACAACCTTGCACCCTTTCCTCTCCTGGGACCCCTGGCCATTAGGTCCAGTCGTGAATGACTCTGGGGTTGCAGCGCTCATCTCGCTTTACTGGCCGAGGGAGCCGGCGTACAGTTTCCAGGTCATGTGGCCAGCATGACTAAGCCACTTCTGGCGAGCCAGAGCAGCACAAGGAAACACCATTTACCTTCCCGCCAGAGCAGTACCTATTTATCTACTTGCACTTTGGCATGCCTTCGAACTGCTAGGTTAGCAGAAGCAGGGACCGAGCAACGGGAACTCACCCCGTTGTGGGGATTCCAACCGCCGACCTTCAGATCGGCAAGCCCTGAGCTCTGTGGTTTAACCCACAGCTCCACCCGTGTCCCTCTCCTGGGTCATAAACAAATGCAATTTCTTTTCTCATGGAGAAAGGTGGAGATGGAAAATAGTCTGGGGAAAATGCAGAAGAATTACCAGCACTTCACTATCATCATTTTAATTTGTATACTGTCTTTCTATCTTACAATACTCAAGGTGGTTTACAAGCTGAAGAAGAAGAGTTTGGATTTGATATCCCGCTTTATCACTACCCGAAGGAGTCTCAAAGCGGCTAACATTCTCCTTTCCCTTCCTCCCCCACAACAAACACTCTGTGAGGTGAGTGGGGCTGAGAGACTTCAGAGAACTGTGACTAGCCCAAGGTCACCCAGCAGCTGCATGTGGAGGAGCGGGGAAGCGAACCCGGTTCACCATATTATGAGTTTACCACTCTTAACCACTACACCACACTGGCTGTCAACAAAAAAAGTACATCTTATAACAATCTAATGCAATGCTAAAGTGTGATAATAAAACATACATAACTTTAAAATAAGCAACCTACATCAAAAAAGTAACATGCAACAATCATTAAATAGTATAAAATAATAATATCAGCATATAAAAGTTAAACAAATTCACTCTTAACAGTTATAATAAATAATTTATAAACTAGAATCAATAAAACAACGGCAAGCCACATTACATCAAATAATACAATACAAATTGGGAAGCAGAGACTAGAGGGTGGCGAAAGGCAGGTGGAAGGAAGCCTTGCCTGATGAAGTCTCTCGCCTCACAGTTCTTCTTCCAGGACCAGCTCTCTTATGAGGACTCCTAGGGACTGAGTCGGGGGCGAGGCAGGTGATTGTCTGATGGGTGCTAATGCCTAAGGAGGCAGCTGGTAATATCTCAGCTTGAAGGAAAAGAATGGATGCAAATCAGGGATGGAGAACATTTTTTTCAGATGAGGGTAAGATGAAGACCTGGCTTATCCTCTGAAGGAGAAATAGGTGGCCAGAAGCAGAAAGGGCAGGGCCAAACAAACAAACAAACAAAGAAAACAACAACTACGGTAATTTGTTTGTGTTCGGAGACATGAGAGAGAGGATAGTTGGCAGAAGGCCCCTTAGAGAGGCACGGCCTCTCTGTGTCTGCCTTGCAGAAGTGGCTGCTGTCTGCCTCCACTTATAGTGTCATAGAATTGTAGAATTGGAAGGGGCCAGGTGGGTCATCTAGTCCAACCCCCTGCAATGCAGGAGTCTTTTGCAGAACATGGAGCTCAAACCCACATCCCTGGGAATAAATGCCTCGTGCTCTACCGAATGAGCTATTTTGGCTCGGCTCTGCCTGTATATTTGTAAATAAAGCAAATGCCACAGTGACACATTAAGGCTCCCCAATTCTCTCATCCAAAGAAAATAAGCCTGGTAGTGCTGGCCCCTAAATTTCTGTTTGCTCCAGGAATAGGGGTGCGCACAGCAATAACACACACATTCACACACACACACACACACACAAGTGACAAGGGCAGGGCTTTGAGACTCGGGAAGTATTTGCTGCAGAAGCCAAATTCCCAGATTAGTAAACCAAGCAGGCTAACCAATGACATGCTGATTAACTATGCAGCTAAACTATACAGTAAATCACTGAAATTGTAACACAGATGGGGAAGGAGGAATCATTAAATTGCTTAATAACATGCAAAAAATAAATAAAGGGAAAGGGGGAGCAATGCTCATCCAAGAGGGAAATATTTTACCACTTTAAAAAGTCTTCTGTTCCTCCCTCTAACACTTCTCACAGTTATGGGAAATAAAAAGCATCCCATCTGTTGGGCCAAATTCCCAGCCAGCCATCTTTTTCCAAAAAAGAAAGAATATTTCAAATAGGAGCTATTTATGCATTGAAATGGAACTTGAAAAGGTGTATAGAGCCATAGGGACATATTACATGCATCACACACTATCTTGAAAATGAACTGTTGTGGAATTAGCACCCATATGAAATGTCGGATATTCAAGTGGCTCGTGCACAAGTTTGCATTGCTCATTCCTGTTAAATTTACATTGCTGTTGGGTGTGTGCCAGCATTTCCTGCCATCGGCAAGCAAAGGTACCCTATCCCATTAGCATCTTCAAAAGTGATTGATGCAGGTGTCTGAAGGCATAAAATGCAGAAACCGTCACTATATCGGGTTCTACCTTGAGTAAGAGCACCTGTTGTGATCGGGACCTGGCAAGACACATCCCTTCCTGTGGGGGTGGGGCCGGCAGCCGGCCTTAGCAGCTATAGGGCTAGAGGTGTAGCTGGGCAAAGTGAGATGTAGTGATTTGTGATGGACAGCTCAGCGTCCTATATATTCCTCTGCACGCAGGGTGATCGTTCTCTTGGCTTCGGCTTCTGGTCACCCATCCCGCCGCCCCCTCTTTTTCTTAGGCCTCTGCGCTTGACCTTGCAACTGCCTGTCATGGGGTCGTCTGCTTTTGGGGCAGAGGCCCAGTAGGAATTTTTCCATCTGGCTGATTGACTGTTGCCATTTGGTTTTCGCCTACTGCAGTAGCAACTTGTCACAACTTGTAAGGTTGGCAGTTAGGCATTGGTTCCTGTGTGGATTGCTGGTTTGGGCGGTACCCATCCAGAATCATGATGATACTGGGAATTCCGTTAAAGGAATCCAGCGACTCTTATGCTTTGTCCGAGCCCCCGGTAGGGGTTAGGGCCGTAGCCGAGTCCCCGGGACCTCTGGGGAGAGGGTAGCGTTGTATCCCCCGCTCCTTAACTCTCCTCAGTTGCAATTTCCCAATCGCTGGTTTTAGGCCAGCCTCTGTCCCGGTAGGACAGTAGTCTGAACCAATGCCTACGCAACCACTCACCGAATTTGTATTTAAATAAAGTTGTGGCCTAAATTATTGCCAAAAACCCAAACAAAAATATGTCTCCTGTGTCAATTCATTGGGGGGTGACTTGAGGTCCTCGATACGCAAAGGGTCTGGTTAGTGTCTGGATGCCTGACCTCCTGTAAACTCTCATAGTCTCCAATTGCCACGGAAATGCCTGAACCTTCACAAAACCCTTAAGCAATCACAGCTTCTCGCTTTGCCATGCAGAGTCCCCAATTCTCAATTGCCTCTCCCCTCCTCAAAACCCCCCCCTCAAATTTCTCTCCACCTGTTCATTGGCTCCTAGCAGTTAGAGCCAGTGTGGTGTAGTGGTTAAGAGCGGTAGACTTGTAATCTGGGGAACCGGGTTCGCGTCTCCGCTCCTCCACATGCAGCTGTTGGGTGACCTTGGGCTAGTCACACTTCTTTGAAGTCTCTCAGCCCCACTCACCTCACAGAGTGTTTGTTGTGGGGGAGGAAAGGAAAGGAGAATGTTAACCGCTTTGAGACTCCTTCGGGTAGTGAAAAACGGGATATCAAATCCAAACTCCTCCTCCTCCTCCTCCTCCTCCTCCTCCTCTTCTTCTTCTTCTTCTCCTCCTCCTCCTCCTCCTGCTCCTCCTCCTCCTCCTCCTCTGAAAGGGCCTGAGGTCTTACAGTTACATTACAGGGAGGCTATCTTACAACAGGGGTGATTAAAAAAAAATTCAAAGGTAAATTGGCATTTTAATTCAAAACTTTGAAGTGTTAATGAAAATAAATCTGAGAGATTGTAAAACTGAAGTTCAGCAATCAAAACTAAGCTTAGGGGAAGGGGGCTTGAAAATATCTCCCCTAAATTCAATTCAGCTTTGCCTTAGAGTTCCTTCAGATAACCTGTTTACTGAGCATTCATCCCCTCTTTTAGTGAGCATCTGTTCCGATTTGCTTCAGCTGAGGTTATCGGATTTCTCCCTAATAAATCTTTATCCTACACTTTGTAGGGCATTTCCCTGCCCCTTTCCTTACTGCAAATGCCTGTTTTAAAAAGTAGATTTGTTTGACAAGAGCAAACTTTAGTTGTGAAAAATCTCAATTTCTGGTAAATGATTGAATCCCTCCTGCAAAACAGTAACAGTCTGGAGCTAACCTAATAAAACCGTTTTTTGAGGGGTGGTGATACCAGAGCAATGCAATCTTTTATATCTAACAAAGCAGCTTACTTCTCCCCCCCCCCACAATTAATGCTGTCATCTAAATTTGGACTTGCTTTCCCACAAAATCCATCATTAATTCATTTGCCTCTGAGTCACGCAGTTTGTACAATCATATTCTCTTGAAGGCTAATTAATTTCCATACTCACAATAAGAACAGAAGAGTTTCCTCCATCACATAAGATCTTAGCGGGATGCTTTGCTCTAACCAAATTATTCTACCTACTGCAGGTGTAAAGAGTGACATTTGTCTAGTGCCTATTAATTTGGGGAGAGATCTTTTTCTGTTATTATTAGCAGATTAATGATGGGGCTTCAAAAGTAAAAAGTCTATTATGTATATTAAGTCCCTTTGTCTCCTCAAGGCCGAAGTAGAACTTTACATGCTGGATGCATGTAACTGTCTACCAACATTGTTTAAATGAAAAAGTAGTCAGGAGTGGATTTGAATTCACCTGGAGAAGCAGCAGTTGGAGTCCTTAACTCTTTCTCTACAGACAGATTTATTTTTTTGTAAGAACAAGGTAAGGTTGCTATCTTCAGGCTGTTTACCCATCCAGGAAAATGGGACGAGGAGACAGACAGAGATAGAAACACACACACAGTGAGAGAAAGAGATGGGCAAATCAATCTATTCCTGATCCATGCAACTTTTTTACATATGTTTACTCTCAGGTCTATTCCATCTTGCTTCTGCATTAATCTGCAATTCTGCCTCCCTACAAACCTCTCTTTTTTTAAGTTGTTGCCTCTCATCCTAACCTCATAGGGCTGTTGTGAAGATCAGTTGGGGAGGGGGAGAACTTGAATTCCTTAAAGAAAAAGGCAGGTTATAAATGCAACAAATAAATAAATACAATTCAAATGCATATTTTAAAATTATTATCTCGCAAAATATGCATTTCTAAACACATTTCCCCCCCTCAAAATATGCAATACTAAAATGTACTCTTTATACATTTTTAAAACCAAGAACTATGACACAGCAATAGGAAAAGGTGAATGCTGGGGTATAACCAAATCCTAACCTGCACATCAGTCCAGGAGTTTTGCATCCAGTCACTTCATAACTAAATGTACAAAGATGGGACTTCTCAAGCATCCCTAACAAGAGGTGCCGATAACCCTGGGGACGTTGTTGCATGTGTCTGCCATACAACATCAGCTTGCCTCAGCTTTATTGATTAATGGTGTTTCCCCTGCTGAACCTCGATCCCTTTCAAATTTGGCATGCCAAAATTTGTTATTTTGACATGATTAATCTGAAAGGCATCTGTTGCATCACCCTGTATTCTGAGAGAGAAGATTCTGTACCTGAAACACATGGTGTTGCCTAGGGCTGTGCCCACCTGATCTGAGACTTTGGATCAACTCCACCCCAGGCTGATCCAGGGCTGGCGCAATTCAGTTTGCAAATTCGGTGCACATCACAAGTAAACAGCCATGAGAAAATGGATCAACCCACATGCCAGGATCCCTAATCTGGGTCCTTCTCCAGTTTTTACTTCTAAAAGAAAACAATCCAGGAATTGTTGCTCCTTTGGAGTTTAGTCATGGCACCTGTCCTGTGGCCTCTTCTCCTATACAGAAGAAGGAGAAGAAGAAGAGGAGTTTGGATTTGATATCCTGCTTTATCACTATCCGAAGGAGTCTCAAAGCGGTTAACATTCTCCTTTCCCTTCCTCCCCCACAACTAACACTCAGTGAGGTGAGTGGGGCTGAGAGACTTCCGAGAAGTGTTACTAGCTCAAGCTCACTCAGCAGCTGCATGTGGAGGAGCAGAGATGTGAACCCGGTTCACCAGATTACGAGTCTACCGCTCTTAACCACTACACCACACTGGCTCTCCACATACGACCATGGGAAGAAGCATTCTATCAAGTCAGACCATTAGACCATATGAACCCAGTGTCATAGCGTGGGTTACCAGCAACCAGGGCCACACAGAGGGGTGAGGTGGGGAAGGAGGGAAATGGACAGAGTATGTGTGCACATTCAACTGCCTAATGGTGTCTGTGTCACCCAGGAGATCACAGCCACAGAGAAAATAAAAGAAGAGTTGTTCTGTTGTCTGGAGAGGTCACTTCCTGGTTTGCATGGAGAAGCCGTTTCAACGGAGCCCAGCGATGGAAGCATGCAGCTATATTGAGGCAGCCCTGGGTGTTGAAATTTTGCAACCACTAACAATTTTGCACCCGGGGCAACTACCCCGGTGCCCACACCCCCATGCTACACCACTGCAGGAAGCTTGCTAACATTAAGAATATTGAAAATCTTTTTTTGAAAAGGAATCGAAATGCAAATTTTAGGATTTCTGTTTTAGGATTAGACATGGCACCTTGTTGTTTTCACTATCGTGCTATCAGAAACAGGGTGATGGCAAGTGCTAGGGCTAGAGGTGAGGGACTGCCTCTTAAAACCCATCTGCATCCACAGCATTCCTTTGCTTTGAATGTTCAAGTCTCTTTCGCCAAGCCGCTTGCTTATTAAACAGTGTTGCAGAGAGCAGAACTCAGGGGCACACCGCCGAACCCTCTCTTGCAAATGGAGCTTCCTGCTGTTTTACCACCCCCGTGGTTAGCGTATTTCCCCCCTCCCTCTATTATGCTCCTCTGGATATTGAATTAAATGTCAGATATAATTTGGCGTGAAAACATGAAGGCTGCAGCTGCCCTCGGAGCAAAGCTGACAGATGCTTGATACATCATCTCAATAGGGAGCTATAGACAGACAAATTGCTGTTCAATATATCACCACAAATGGTTACATGCATAACTTTTTTTTTTTTAATGGAAGGCTTTGGAATTTTAATATGCTATCATGTAAGCAAAAAGGACCCTTTTGCGCAATTAGTTAAAAACAAGCTCTGGAACTTTCCCAATCACATTTCATTGGTTCCATTAAGAGAGAGAGAGAGAGAGAGAGAGAGAGAGAGAGAGAGAGAGAAGAAAGGGAAGATTCTAAACCCATATCTGGTTCAGGCAATAAATGTAAAGTCTGTGAATTGGTATTGCTAAGGGTGAGCTCATACCCCAATGAAATCAACTGGGCCACATCAGTGTACATTTGAAGGCATGAGACTCTGACCTTCCAACTGTCCCTATTTTCCAGGGACAGTCCTGGATTTACAGAAACTGTCCTGGTTTCTGATTTGATCCCGGAATGTCCCACTTTTCCTTAGTACACCCCTATTTTCACTTTATACCTGTGCTAAGAAAAGCTGTGCCTTTCAAATTGTTGCCGGTTGTGCCATAGTTAAAAGCAGTGGAACTGTGTCGGCAAAAGAATAGAATAAAGTTGGCAACCTTAGTTTCTGTGAAGGCGTTTAGAAATGCAGTAAAATATAAAGATTTTTGTGTGTAAATCTCTCCAAATGAAGGGGCATCAAAAAGCTAAGAGGGAGGCAAGCTTTGCCCGTTGACTCAGAGTGCGCAACCATATTGATGGAAACATTGACCTGGAAATATTCATACAAGGGGAAAGTGGGGAACGCAATCTTCCCACATTTCTAGTGAAGTCAATAACTGAGATTGAGCTAGTTCAGGGGAATGCAACTATGTGCAAGTAATAAATTTACGCAGTGAGCAGTGGCTAGTTCTGGACTTGGAATAAGGACACAGGTTCAGAGGTGGTGCTAGGTGCTCCGGCACCCAGAGCGGCATACACAGGGTGGGGCTAGCCGCGTGTGTCCCAGGGGGCTAGCCGCCCACCCACAACTCTCCCCTGACTCCCAAGCTGTCAATAAAAAGGGGAAAGGCCTCCAAGCCATTGGGGGAAGGGGGGAGCTGTGCCACTTTGCCAGAGGCCTTCCCACTTGTTTTGATAGCTCAGGAGTCGGAGGAGGTTTGGGAGTCATGGGCGGGCAGGCGACGCACCGAATGTCACCGCTCCCCTCAGGATGACACACGGGGCAGGCCACCCCCCACCGCACTCCCCTTTCTCCATTACTGCATAGGTTCAAATCCCTCCTCAACCATAAAGTTTACCAGTTGATTTTCTCTGCAAAATCTACTTCTCAGGGGCTTTGTGAGGTTACAATGTTGTAAACTCATCCACGTGCATTGTCCTGAGCTTCATGGAAGGCAAGTGGAGTATGAATTTTAGGACTAAGCAGGGGATATGTCTCAGTCTCTGCTAGTGAACTTAACCATATCTCATTCACAACAGCTTGCTGTGCAATAAGATGAATACCTGTGTTGCATGATCATGAGATAACTTGATGGTGTCCAAACTGCATCTTGGCAAAATTTAGAATATGTAGTTTATTGCATCATTATCTATTTACTGTTCTTTTCTTTGGATCTCTCTCTCTCTCTCTCTCTCTCTCTCTCTCTCTCTCTGTGTGTGTGTGTGTGTGTGTGTGTGTGTTTCAAATGATGCCTTCTTGCCACTTTTGCAATTTGAAAACAAAACAAAACAAAAATAAAATAGAACCAGCCGAATGTGCTTTCTTTTTCTCATCCTGCAAATGATTACACCAAAGACTTGTGAAAATAGTGTGTCTTTCAGTGAGGTACTAATCATGGCATTTTGAAAACAACTATAAGGTAATCTGCTGTCTGTTTATTATTTTTCAGCTGCCTACATGTCCTGTGCAAATTACAATAGTCAATACCTTTCCCCACTCGAAACAGATTGTTGGAAAGTTGCTGCTCCTCCAGTGTCCCTTCTGCCATTCATTTGCAGAAGCGCTAGGTGAGACTGGTGCTGAGAATCAATTAAGCACAACTCTTCCTAATAGCCTATCTGGATAATAATAATAATAATAATAATAATAATAATAATAATAATAATAATGCAAGAGAAATTACTCCCGATTCCACATTAAGCCATGCAATGTATTGTGCAGGGCACATAATGCAGTTCTGTTCCATTACTGGGCTCTCTTTCGATAGCGAACCTTAGACTGAGAGCCATTCATGAACTTGCCACTCATTGTGAAGCAGCACTAAAGTGCTCATGGCTGGTGCCTGGAATCAGCATTATCAAGCGCCTCCTCGGTCTCATGGCCTAAAAAAAGGGGGTTACTGACAAAAACTGGAGCCCCCTGGCCATTTCTGACCATCTTCACCACTCTGGCGAGACAGTCCGTGGGCAGGTAGGGTCTCAGCCTGCGTACCGGATGGAGCTGGTAGAGAGCTGCCCTGGACACAGAATTGACCTGCGACTCCATGGACAGCTGTGAGTCCAAAATGACCATCCCCACTTCTGCCTGTGCTTACTCAACAGTATCTCGCCACCACTCCTCAGTGTCCAGCCAGTCCTGCTCTCTCTACCTCCCTCACACTCACATGCACACACACATAACCTGATTACAGGCACGCTCATTTCCTTCCTTCCAGTTATTGCTGACAAACCACTCTGAAGAAGCTAGTGCTGAAGTAGAACCCTGTTTCTTTTGCTGTCAAAGTGAAAGCTATATTGTTCATGTCTGAAGGACTGGGTAAGAAAACAAGACTGCTCTTTCCACGCCAAAACACTGAAGGACAAGCCTTTCCAGGGCAAGGATGGCTTCTGCTTCTCTTAGCATTTCAGAGGAATGCTGACTCAAGGCAAGCCTAGCTTTGCACCCTCCTGTGAATCCAAGTACAATTTTTCAAAACTGAAAGTTTGCACAATGTCTCAGCAGGAGATCTGCCCTGTGGTTACCAAGACATGTGTCATGTCTAACAGTGTGGTGAATTGAATAAGAATAAATTGCTTTATATTTTTAGATTTCTTCCTTCCCCCTTCCCCGCCACCCCACATAAACTCAGGGAAGTTGCTTAACTTCTCTGTGCTTCATTGCTTTCTATCCTAAAATTGGATAATGTTTATATATAGCTCAACCTCAATAAATTGTATGTGGAAAACTGTGGTAATAAATGGAACTTGATTGGTAGTGATGTCTGTAGATGGAAGGAGCCGAATCCATCAAAAATGGACAGATTAGTTTAGATTTAGTCTGTGCTTTGCTGCAGCTCCTATATTGATTCTGAACCTTTCCAGTAATGCAGTTAAATAACTGGCAAAAACAGGTAAATTAGTGTATATTTGGTTCTAAGTGTCTGAGGTTAAGAAAGGATTTATAAATAAGTGCAAGCTGGCTTTTACTTTCATATTAGTAGGTCTGTCACTTAGTGCATGCTACTGCTTTTATAAATGAAGGCTCAAGTAGGCAGTGGGTGTGGTTAGAAAAAATGTATGATAGATACAGTTCCACCGACAGTTTGCCTGTTCCTACAATACAAACTCTGATCCTTGTTCTGGATCACAAGCTCCTTTACTCTGCCCCTTTTAAAAACCTGGGTTAAAGGGACTATGGCACTCGCTCTGGGTTTATTTAGAACATCTGTGGATCATTTAATATAGCTGGGTGGAAGGAGAACTATCTGTATCGACTAAAAACGTTTATCGTGAAGGAATTCTGTCTCCTGTTGAAGACATCGAGAGACAGTTGGACAATCCTGTTATGCCTTGGCTCTTGGGACATCACTTTAATTCTTTTCTTTCTCAGGCAAGTATCAAGGAACAGGCACAGGGGTAGGCGCCCGGGGCGGCATTGCCGCACGGAGGAACCCCCTGGGCGCCCCTGGGGGTAAGCCTAACTGAACTCATTGGGACTTACCCATGACTAGATATGTATAGGATTGCACTCTTAGACTGGAGCGAAATGATCCTATATGTCACAAGTTTTAACTGAGTTGCAGTCAAAATGTGAAGTCCCATGAAAGAGGGATTATTGAAATGCTAAATTTAGCTGGGCGCTGTGGCTCCCTTCACTTCCAAAGGCTTCTTTCCTGCTCTTTCCCAACCTTTCTAGGTTGCCACCTAAACTACATTTGCAATTGGAAAGCAATTCAATTTATTTCTCTCTCTCTCTCTCCCTCCCTCCCCCCCCCCTTCTACTCTCTGAAGAAACTGCTCTTCCCGGACTTCACATTTTTTCTTTGCAAAATATTGCCTTAATATTCGATCAACTATGGCTCCCACAGCTCATCTCCTCCTCTCATCTCCATTTTCAACAGTCACACCAAGGCTATTTACGTTTCTTACCATGGAACTGCCTGAGTGAAAGTTCCCTTCTGCCCTTTGGTTTATTCCACCTTTGCCAATAAGAAGAAAGAAACAGTTGTTTGAGCCATACCGACGAGACTTTAATGTCGAATGGTGCTGCATAATATACAGAGACCCAGCCCTTACATAGGGCTGATATATTTCCCCCCTCCTGAACAAAGAACAAACACATAAAAAGGAATGGGAATCTGTTGCTGGGCTCCTGTCACTCAAAGGATTGTTATGTGGAAAGATACTTGACAGAACCAAGGAGGGGGGAACTTTTTATGCCTAAGTTTTTGAGCCAATCTATATAGCTTTTAAAAGACTAAAATCTGAAAGTTTAGGACACTATAGGACTTAACTGAAGCTAAGGTATATAAGACACTCCACCATCAGGAATGGGTGGATCTGTCTCTCTTGTTTTCTCTGAGTTTCTCATGCTTGCAATCTTCAGTTTAGTTCTCCAGATTTCTGCACCAGTTTGCTACACACACACACACACCACTCCATTTTCATTTTGTTTTCACTAATATGTTCATTTTGGGGCATACTTTGCCCTATTTTCGTAAACTCTTTTTTGTTGGTGAACTGCCTCACAAAATGTGGAGAAATGCAGATTTCAAAGGATAGCTGTGTTTTAGTTCTTTGGGGACTTTAGAGTGCACAGGAAACATAGCAGAACCAGAAACAATAGGAGTTTGCTGATGTGTAACACACACACACACACACACAAACACACACAAATATATATATATATATATATATATATATATATATATATATATATATATATATATATATACTAACTCTGTAGTCTTTGGCAGAACTAACTTGTTTGAAGTATCTGCATGAGGCTCACCTAAAGCTATCCTTTCATCATTATTTCTAGGGCATAATGCATTTTGCTTCCCCCCTCTCTTTAACATGCAAAAGAGACAGGTCCTTGTCCCCAGGGGGTTGACAGTCTAAAACCAGAAGCCTGCAGCCAAAGAGCTAGCTGGCTGGTTCAAATAAAAATGTGAAATTCAGCCCCTACTTATGAACTGCTCTTTTGCCTTGTTGCCATTCTGCACAAAGGCGTTTGCTACTGGATTCCTTATGTCCTTGAATAATTCTCTTGTTCTCTGTGTGCCCCGCAATGCCATTTTTGTCCCTCTCGTTAATATGATGGCTCTGGGTGTTGTTTTGCTCCTTTAAGGAACTGTAGATTGCATGCAACATAGGGCCTAGGTGAATATTCTGTTAATACAAGGATTGTTTTTCTTGCACAATAGAATGCTGTCCCACTCGCCTCCACCTATGTGCCCCCTAAATCTGTTTTGTTTTCTCCCCCTAAAAGCTCTGGAGCAGAACTGAGGAGGTGGAGTGCACGTGGAGCAGGGAAGGGGGAGGAAATCCAGTTGCACTAGTGTTAATCCTTATAGTACTGCAACATTTTAGTTGCATACCACGCAAAGCTTTTGGAAATTGTCTTGTAGAAGCTGGATCAGATTGTTGGGGATCTGAGGTGAAACACCCACACAGTGGAAGTTGTTCCCAATACCAGTCACCACATGGAAGCAGAGAAAGTTCAGTAAATTTACAGTTGCAGAAGATAAGGCTCAGTAAAACAGTTCTGGACATAGAATATATACAACTTGTAGATGTTTGCAGATACAGATGTATGCAGACAAGTAGCACCGACTGGCTAACCAGCTAACCCACTAACAGACAGATGAACAGACCAACAGACTATTGAGCTGATATGAATTAATCGCAGATATAGACAGGGGACTGGGCCGTTACCATGGCAACTGGCTTGGCCAACCATGTACCATGAGGTGATTTAGAGTCATGAAGGAAATTAACTCCTTCTCACGTCTTATGCAAACATCTCAAAAGCTCTGTTCTTCAGCAACTGGAATGTTCCTGAGCACACCAACTCTGTCACCAAGTGGTTAGGAGAACATGGGGACAACTCATAGAGGGAGGGGACAAAAATAGCATTTACACATACTTAATATAGCTGGGATAATTAAAGAGTTAACCCAAAGACTTCTCAGGAAATGTGAGTGTCGTGGGAACCTGGTGGCCACAAGAACCTTCAAAACTCTGTCTTCTCCAAGAGTATGGAAGATTCTACCTCATGGCCAGAGACTGAACTTTTTAACCTTCAGTTCTTTTTCAGACCTACAGTTCCGGCAGTCTATATCATGAGAATCCTTTAAACTTAAGTATTTGGGGGAGAAACCTACCATCAAGATTCAAAAGGGTTTGACCCTTTCGTCTTAAAGGATTATTCACCATTACTGTTACAGCCTGAAAAGAGCACAGATAATCCTTCTCTCCTCTTCTGCTTTTCATTAACAAATCAACCCAATAAAATGGAGCACGTGGCTGAAAGCTGATGAGAAAATTATTTTATCATTTACTTGTTTCAGACAAATACATGCACCCCATTTGACTTAGACAGAACTACAGCAATTCACTGAAAAGAAGAAGAAGAGGAAGAAGAGGAGGAGGAGGAGGAGGAGGAAGAGGAGGAGGAGGAAGAGGTGGAGGTTGCAAGTTGTGCTTCTGGGCTCAAAACGTATCAAAACGTGGTGCTTTTTCATCTCTCTCTCTCTCTCTCTCTCTCTCTCTCTCTCTCTCTCTCACACACACACACACACACACACACGTAGTAGCCATGTTATTCCCCAGTATCATAATCCACATACCATATTTTTCCATGTATAACACGCCCCTGTGTATAATATGCCCCCTATTTTGGGGGACTCAAAATTAAGAAAAAGGGGGGAGATTGCCCAGAGTTGCTGAACTTTTGTTTGGGGGGGGGAGGATTGCCCAGAGTTGTTGAGCTTTTTTGGGGGGATGTTGAACTTTTTTAAGGGGGGGGTTGCTGAAAACCGATCACTCACCAGACCTACACTGCCACTCGCACGCATCTAAGAAGCAACCTCTTGTCTGCCCCCTCGCTGGCAGAACCCACCAATCGCCAGCACAATTGCTGCAGCGACAGTCAATCATCACCAGCCCTTGACACAGCAACCAATAACATGACCAATAGCCGCTGACAAACTCCGGCTTGCGGCAGCAGCCAATCTCACGTCACCCTTATGCGCTATCCATGTATAAGACGACTGCCAATTTTTAACATTATTTTTTAATTAAAAAACCCCCTTGTCTCCTACACACAAAGCACAGTAATCACAAGGCACCTCCTTTCCTCAATTGACATATATTTAGGTGGTTTCCTTGCAACCACTGTGATGTGTCGTACACTCACCAGGCACCACTTTCATGATGTGGGCTCTGCATTGTGCACTGCTCCCTGGAGTTTGATTGGTGCCACTCTGAGCCACCAGCCTCGGGTGTGCTTGTGTGTACGCAGAGCTTTGATTGCCACTGGGAGCTTGCAGGGTTATTTGGAACCTCCTTTTCCTGTGCCTTCCAGTCAATCAGGCAAGCAAGCTTCGCCTGGAAAGTTCCCCACAAATGCTACAGAAAGACTTTGGTTGCAAAGTGTGCTGCCATACAAAAGAATGATGTTGCCCCTGCAACCTAACGCATATTTCAAACATGGAGAAAGTTTGTTTCTACAACCTGTATTGTTACAGCGACACTCAAAGAACTTACGTCATTGCACAATCTATGCAAAAGTCCACCATAAAAAGCAATGAACCATTGGCTTAGCCAGCTATAAAAACACAATTTCCTTCAAATTCCTTTGTTTGTCAGCTTTTTTCCCTTGGATTTATCCCCTCCCCCTTTTTTATTTTATCCATTACTCTGCTCCAGGGAAAAGACAGATTAATAATATTACACCGTGCAGGGTAAAGCATGCATATTCATGGATGCTCATGAATTATTTGCAAAATTCAATCGAGACAACATTCATCTCAGAGGGAAGCAATTAAAGTACTTTGCTTGCTCGGTGATAAATCACAAGTGAAATTTTCGTTCTTGATCACACGCAATTTGAAACATGGTTTGTTGAAAAGCAACATATTACAGCGTATTCAATATCCCTAAAGGGGGTGAGAGTGGGGTGGGGAGGGGAACCATTCAGTCATTTAAATATTAAAAGTTCAGTCTGGATCATAAAACATCCTTGTTTATAAAAGCAGAAACTACAAAAGGTTGGTTTTTTTTTTTTTAAGCAGCCATTCGATTTAATTTGAATCCAGAAATCTAAAAGAGCTTGAAGTACAGTGGTTTCTATGTAAAAATAAATAAATAAATAAAGTATAATGCCTGTGAACTAGTTTATGAAATCTTTAGATGTAGTTAGGAGAATTAATCAAAGGGCAAATGACAATGTTTGTTTCTCGCTGATATAGATGGGCAGGAGGAGGAGGAGGAGGACAAGGTTGGGTTACATCATGACTCTCACCTCCATAGGATTCTGACACTTTTCAGGTAAGGGCTCCCATATGGGCAATTTGTTTCCCTTAGGGCACACTTGCCCTAAGCATCTATACCTGCTTTAGCTTCACCAACTTAGGCCTGCAAAAGACTGAGATGATACCATTGAACGGATATTGCGAGAATTGGGTAGCATTAGGGCAAGAGTATTTGAGCAATTTGAGGGGAGAACTGGGGATAAGGCAATAACTAGATGGGAAAGCTGTTTTCCTGCAAATATTGTTGGACTACAACTCGAATCATCCTAGAGCATTGGCCATGCTGACTGGGACTGACAGGAGTTGGAATTTCACCACAACTGGAGGGCACCAGTTTCCCGACTCCTGGAGAATGAGAGGGCAGGTAGGCGGATAGAGTAACATCAGACCTGAATTTGGAAGAACTACCCATCACCTGAGTCTAATCTTATTTCCATTATTGCCAAGTGCTGCTCTGCTCTTAGATAGCTCTCAAGCTTCTGAAAGACATCCCAAGAGAAGAGAAAGACAAGAGAATGTTGTTTGCCACCCCACTCAGTTCCCCAGCTTCATCCATGGAGCACAGACCTGGGAATAGATGTCTAGACACTAGATTGCTGGGCATAGGTGTCCATAGCTGTAGAAGCGGACTGTGTTATCTTTCACAATAAAGAGTTAGCTATCTTCTGCGTGCATTCATTTGGTTGGGAAGTGTCTTTGACCATCAGGAATGGGGAGCCTATGGACTTCTAGATCTTTTTGGACTATACATAGTTGTATAATACCAACATCTGGAGTCCAACAACATCTGGGGGCCAAGGCCACAGGTTCCCTGCTACGCCTTTCTTTTATGATGTATTTGCTCCTCCTGCTGCTCCTCCTTTCACCCTTTCCCATCTCTCTATACTGAGTCAAGGGGGTGCATGGAGCTGATGAGAGTACATGCACAATAAGTCCCAAGTTCAGTCTCCATCACCTTACATGCAAGACCTCTGCCCAAGACATCACAGATCTGCAGCATATAATACTGGACCAAATGAATCAATGGTCTGACTAATACAGGGCTTTTCTGTATGTTCATATGTCCACCATACATCAAGCCTGATATCCATTTAGAACCATGTGTGAGAAGGTTCTTCAATGTCTAGGCATTGTCCACCTGCCATGTGCACCCAGATGGGGTAAGATCAGGGAAAGGATAGAGCTCAATGGAGGGAGAAGAGTATAAATTTAAATAATTTAAGGAATTATCAGGAAACTTAACAACATGGATATAATATCATCATTTGAAAGAAGTATTTAAGAAAGATAGGATATGAGGGTTTGGGGAACAAATATCACAACAGGAGAGAGACTTGTTGGAATGTAATGTAAAAGTGTTGTTTAAAAGAAGGTTCTTTTTCTCATATGTGGTGCTATTGTAGCAAGGTTAAGGCCTACTGGGAAATGATATATAATGAAATGAGGAAGACATTTAAAATAACCTTTGTAGTAATAATAATAATAATAATAATAATAATAATAATAATAAACCAGAAGCTTTTCTTTTGGGAATTATAGGGATAGAAACATATTCATGTACAGCAGCAAGAATGGTACTTGCCCCAAAATGGAAAGAAGCAGAAGTCCCAGCAAAGGAAGAATGGATACAAAAACATATGGAATTTGCAGAAATGGCAAACGTTACCAGAAGGAGAAGAAATCAAGATAACAAACTTTTTATAAAAGAATGGAAATGGTTTAAAGTAGATGAATAAATGAGCAAATTAGGTTAATTTGGATATGCAGAATATATTAAAGATAATTTTAAGGAACTGCAGAAAGAGTTTTGAAATGTTAAAATGATAGTAAAATCAATGAAATGTATAAATCTGAAAAATAAAAATATTTTTTTAAAGGATCACGCTCAGGAATGAGCCAGCTACGAGTGAAAGATTGCAGACAACTGCAGAAGGATGCCAGGAACAGCGAGACTTTGATGTTAATCAGACAGGGGAGAACCCACAGCTGCAGACTTCGGCTCTGCATGACCCTGATGGGCCGGCTGAGGAGGCAGTGGCTGAGAGCAGGCTGGAACATAGCCAAAGCTCTCTGGAGGAGCAAACAGGCTCAAACAGGCACAGAGAAAGTTTATCGGAAACAGAAGTGGTTGGAGATGATCCAATCAGTCCAAGGAGCCAGTGAATGGGAGGGCTTCTAGACAGGAAGCAAAACAAAAGATGTAAGGTGCAAATGTTCAATATATTCTGTAGACACAGGAAGCAGTCTTCAGAAGGATCATCTTGAGTAATTGTGCCTGAGGCTTCATAGAGCAGTTCGGAGTTATCTGTTTGTTTTTGCAATAAATCCTCCTTTTTAATTAGCTATGCTTACTGTGTTATCAAGCTGGGAACTTGGGAACCTGACAATGATAGAGCATCTGATTTGTATGCAGAAGGTTCCAGGTTCAGTCCCCAGCATCTCCAGGTAGAGCTGGGAGAGAACTCTGTCCACAATCATGGAGAGTCACAGCCAATCAGTGTAAATAGCACTAAGCTAGATGGACCAATCATCTGGCTCAGTTTAAGGCAGCTTCCTACAGTATGTTCCTGTGTTCTTCCTGTGATGAGATGGTAGTAGCCTCATGCATGCCCCAAGTTCTGAATAACAACCACTACACTGAAGCAAATTCCATATGAAAACTTTACTTTTAATTGCAATGTTTCGTTGTATAGGCTGCTGCGGGTGTTTATTATTGGTGTTTCTTAAATTTGATTGTATTGGATATATTTAAATTGGCTATTTTGTTATGATTGGAATTGTTGAGTTTTAATGTTTGCTTTAAATGAAATTGAATATTTGTTATTAGTGAAAGCCACAGTGGAAAGGCTAGAGTATTCACAGGTGGCTTAAGGGGAGGTGGAAATTAAATGTAAAAATAATGAGATAGAGGTGAAAATATAATTGTTAAAATTTGAGACTTCCCCGCCTTCCAATAAACATTTTCCTCCTCCTTATCCTTATTCCAGTGTTCTAAATAACCAAGCAAAATGCACTATATATATATATATATATATAATCTGTATTTTGAAAAATGTCATTAAATTACAATAAGTCCAGACCATTTTCATATTAAGCTGATTCATATAAACCATTTACAGCTTTGCAGCATTTAGTTTAACACCACATGCACATGAAAGACCCAAAACATTATCTAGGAAGAGACACTGAAAAATAATTTGAAATGCCCTTTATAAATGGGAAGTCTCGCAGAGTATGAAAAAAAGAAGAGAGTATTTCTGAAGTTTCATTACTGACAAAAATGATTAGGGGGATTACCAGTCAGTGGAAATAGTTGTGTCTTTAAAAAGGACAATTTGACTCATAGACCTACTCCTGTGAAAAAGAAGGTTAATGTACCTGAGATGGATTAGTGTAATTTTTCAGCTTCCCACAGTTGAGACGCAGAGCCAGTTTGGAGAATAAATTATAAATGAATCCCTTTTAAGAAAAAAAAAAAACCCCCATGCAGAATGAAATTGAGAAGCCGGTTCTGCTAAGACTTGTATCCACTGGATTTGTAAGAAAGATACATTGACAAAATTCAGTCTCCATTGAGCACAGTGTATCATCATCATCATCATCATCATCATCTCCACCCATGCAGCTCCAGAAAACCAGTGTGTTGTAGTGGTTAAGAGTGGGAGACTCGTAATCTGGTGAACTGGGTTCGCTTCCCCGCTCCTCCACATGTAGCTGCTGGGTGACCCTGAGCTAGTCACACTAGTTTGATGGTTTATTGTGCTTTTAATTCTGTTTGGAGCCGCCCAGAGTGGTTGGCAAAACCCAGCCAGATGGGCGGGGTAGTAGTAGTAGTAGTAGTAGTAGTAGTAGTAATAATTTATTATGCACCAAGCGGAAAGGAGTGAAAAGTTTGTAGTGTCTGTCTCAGGACTACATAAATTTCTCTCATCCCATTTCTGCATTAAAGGGAGAATTGTTTAGTTATTTCACCCCCACAAAAATCCATATTTTAATCCACATTTCTGAATGTATTGCCGCCCCCGCCCCCCAGAAATATGCATTTTCAATTTGATTTTTTTTTAAATATAGTTTTGAAGCTGAGAATTGGGTCAGAACAGGTCAGGAAGTGCCAAAATCTGGTGGGATAACTAAGTTCTGAGCCACACAGTACAAGAGGTGCAGATCATCAGGTCAGTTTGTAGCGGAATTTGCCAAGATGGAATCCCCTTGGTGTGAACGCGGGCTTTTCATAATGAGCGCAGTACAGTAGGCTGCAAATGGAAGAGACTGGTAGCAGTTTGCGCAAAGTAGAGCCGACTACCAAGAATTAGCATAGATTTCAATTGAACTGAATCTTCCTTTGCCACTTTTATCAGCCCACCCGGCCAAGGAAACAGGGGCTTCCGTTGTTGTGAAAAGATATGCGCCGCTATTTTCACATTAATGTCAATGCGATATTGAACAGATAATTTTAATTATGTAGTTTGGTGTCGGTTAGGCATTTTGAGAATATACTTTGAATAACTGCACCGGTTTTTCTGCTTCAATTTCTCTTAAATGCAAAAAGAGGGAGCTGAAGAATCGTATACAGGTGTGCGGTACTGATAACTATGCTTCGGTGTTTTCTTCACCCCTTTTCTGCATAAAAAAGCCCCAAACATTTTCTAACAGCAGGTGTTGTTCTTAAGAGAGAACACAAGTGAAGCTTTTATGAAATGGCATGTCAATCAAGTGTAATAAGTCTGATTTATTTTCAGGGTCTTGCAGTAGGTATTAATTATATAAACTGTACCTAGAAGTTGGACATAAACTCCTATTCTATAGGAATTTCAATAATTCACCATTTATGGAATAGCATATTATGCAAGTGAGGCTGGCATAATATTCCACTGCAACTTTGCTGGATTTTTGCAGTGTTTGAATCTTAATGGGAAAATCATGTATTATTATTATTATCATCATCATCATCATCATTATTTATATGCTGCCCTATACTCAGAGGTCTCATGGTGGTTCACAGAAAAAATCAACTAATAATAATAATAATAATAATTCATTCATTCAACCAATCAATCAATCAATCTGTATACCCATAGATCTTAGGGCGGTTCATAACATAACAGGATGAGGTTTTTCATTCAGTCCTACTGAGTTCAGTGGCAAGCTGTCCCCAAGGAGAAAGTGGGTCTAGGTTCAGAGACAAACAAGGTCTCTAGCAAGAGGAGTAACAAACACTTGCTTTTCACGTGGTTTGGATTTCCAGAGGTCACACTGCTATTTGCCGTATTTGCATGAACCAGGTTTTGAGGGAAATGCACAAAAAGGCAAAAGAAATGGGACACGTTTATTTGGTTTTTCAAATTACAGCTTTACAATCACATATCCTACATACAACATAAACACAAGATTCCATAGAATCTCCTGGAGTTCCGTCCAGGTCCTATTGTGGGTCCTATTGTTAGTCATTTCCTCCTGCATCTTTTGTAATAATCCCAATATTTTACATCTCCATTATATCCAAAATTCACCATTAAACTACAAGGGTTATTTCAATCCTACTAACAATTTTAACTGTTTACAATGGTATTTAAGATAAATTACAAATTCCCCCCATTCCTTATTAAAATTTTGGTCTTCCTGATTTCTGGTTCTTCCGGTCATTTTTGCCATTCCGGCATAATCCATCAACTTCATCTGGCATTCTTCTCTGGCAGGGACTTTATCTTCTTTCCATCTCTGGGCCAATAACATTTGAGCAGCCGTGGTCACATACATAAGTAGTCTTTTCTATTCCATTGGGATTTCGGCACCTAAAATTATTAAAAGAAAGGCTTTGGGTTGTGTTTTTTTAAAGAAAAAGTTATTTTAAACATTTCCTTCAATTCATTATATATCATTCCCCAAAATTCTTTTACTACCTTACATGTCCACCACGTATGATAGAAGGTGCCTTCTTTTTCCTTACATTTCCAGCATATATTTGTCCCCGTTTTATACATTTTTGCTAATTTAATAGAAGTACCAACGGTACATCATTTTCATATAGTTTTCTTTCAACTTACAACATGCTGTAAATTTCAGATCCCAATTCCATAGCTTCTCCCATGCTGTGAGTTGTATATTATACTTGTAATCTCTCACCCAGTGTATCGTTACTGATTTAACCTGTTCGTCTTTTGTATACTAAACTCAACATTTTCAACGCCCCTTGTTTCTAAGCATCACTAATGCCTGACACCCACCATTGTTTTTCAACCAGAACTCCCCTCGGGATGATGGTACCCATAAAACATGGCAGGGGAATGTGTGGTGCTGATTACAGTCGTACCTCGGGTTACGTACGCTTCGGGTTGCGTACTTTTCGGGTTACGAACTCCGCTAACCTGGAAGCGCAACCCGAAGTGTGCACGATTTGCACATGCGCAGAAGCGTTTTTGCGATTTTGCACATGCGCAGAACAAATTATTCGGGTTACGTACTGTAACCCGGAACGAATTAAGGACGTAACCCGGGGTACCACTGTATGTCTTTTCCATAAGTGTACCTAATGCATGTACACTAGTGTTGCATTCTTCTCTGTGACCCCATATTAATTAATTAATAATAATGCTTTTATTGTCAATGTACAACCTGTGTACAATGAAATTAACCGAAGGGTAACTGAAATTACCCTTGTTTAGTTCCAGACTGTGGGTTGTAGCTAAGTAAGTCCTACTCAGAGTAGACCCGTTAAAAGCAATGGGCCTAAGTTAGCCATGCCCATTCATTGCCATGGGTCTACACAGAGGTGTACGGCTAACATTGGATACAGCCCAGAGTCTCTCACTCAAAAGAAAAAGGCTTAGCTGGTCTGCACTGTATACAAATGATTTACTGTTTCTTTTCAAGTTCAATCATTCATTGCATCACCCAAAGGGAAGGAACAAACTTGTTCCACCTTCCTGATCATAATGTGTTTCCAGTGACATTGTAGTCCCCAAATTTATTAGTGCATAAAACAGGAACTCTCTTTTTCTCTCTCTCTCACCGGTTTGCCACTGGATTAAACACATTCAGCTCCATAAAAAGGTAACACCTGTACAATCCATTTTGGTTCTAAAAACCTCAGCAACAAAAAGAGATGTGTTGGCACGACTTCAGAAATCTCTTTCTTTTTTCTTTACTCCAAGTTCATTTTAGAGGATTTCCATAGGGATAGGGGCTGTACATTTCAAAGCTGCTTAATGTTTTCCTGTCCTTTAAAAACAACGGAAAGAAATACACTGAATTGCCCGCTCACACAATTCTATTTTGTGCCCAGGGCCGCCTTACCCATAGACGCTAGGGGTGTGGGGCACCCAGGCACCAGGCTCTCAGGGGCGCTAGGCCGAGAGTCTGGGGCCCAAGCAATGAGTCCGGGAAAGAGCCCGCCCATGTGGCGGGCTCTTCTGCTGCGGGTGGCTCTGCGCCGCGGGTTCGGGGGCAACCGAGCCAGCAAGATGCTGAGGCGGTCAGCTGGCTCCGCCCTCCTGCACGTCTGGGACTGGGTAACCTGGGAGGGGGGCCTCCGGCAGGATCTTTGCACCCCAGCACCACATATGCTTAAGACAGCCTTGTTTGTGTCACAGGCAGCAGTTGGCATTATGCAGTCCTAGAAGACCTCTAAGCCTCAATCAGTATCTGACACCCATTGGTTTGCAATAAAAAAAATCCCAGAGATAGGCATGTGCCTGGTAGCCATATTACCAAAGATTTGTTTCCCTTGAATTAAACACTCTTACATGGAACCTGATTGCACTGTGGCCTTATTTCCCCCAATAACATTCTAGGTTGCTTTATCAAAGCAAGCAACTGGGATTGAAAGATACTCGGAGTCCAGTGTGACTTTCATGCTCTTTATTCAGCTCATAGTAGTGAGGAATGTAGTTCCCCCAAAACGTTTGCTTTATATACACTATTTACACAATGGGCCCCACGTGATTGGCTAATTCCGGGATACTCCTGTATGCCAATCAGAGTGTGGATTCACTTCCACCGGGAGCTGGATTGGATGGCTCCTGCGGACCAATCAGACTGCTGCAATCTCAATCCTATTGTTCTGGGACCAATCAGACTGCTGCAATCTCAATCCTATTGTTCTGGGACCAGTCAGACTGCTGCAATCTCAATCCTATTGTTCTAGGACCAATCAGACTGCTGCAGTTTGGATCCTATTCAACTCAGTACATAACAGGGATCTTATCAGTAGTGGCCAGTGGGGTGGCACATGGAGATAATGGCATTGCACAGCTTGCTTCCAAATACTGCATGCCGCTGCCAGTTACTTAGAGCGGCAAGGCACTACAGAGCTCGACATGGTGGTGGGGACCTTGATGGACGCATCAGAATGGCTCTGCTGTTTCACCAGCACCTGGCAGGGCTTCCCCCTGATTCTCCCTGTTTCCCTCTTGGTAACTGGCAGCAATATGCAGCACTGGGAACCAACTGAGCAACACAGCTCAGACAGCTCAGTTGGTAGAGCACGAGACTCTTAATCTCAGGGTTGTGGGTTCGAGCCCCACATTGGAGAAAGGATTCCTCAGCCCAGTATACCTGAAGGAATGCCTCCATCCCCATTGTTCAGCCGGGACACTGAGGTCCAGCTCCGAGGGCCTTCTGATGGTTCCCTCCCTGTAAGAAGCGAGCTTACAGGGAACCAGGCAGAGGGCCTTCTCGGGAGTGGCGCCCACCTTGTGGAACACCCTCTCATCAGATGTCAAGGAAATAAACAAGTATCTGACTTTTAGAAGACATATGAAAGCAACTGTGTACAGTGGTACCTTGAGTTACAAACGCCTTAGGTTACAAAAGCTTCGGGTTACAAACTCCACTAACCTGGAAGAGTTACCTCGAGTTGAGAACTTTGCCCCAGGATGAGAACAGAAATCGCATGCCGGTGGTGGAGTGGCAGCAAGAGGCCCCATTGGCGAAAGCACGTCTCTAGTTAAGAACAATTTCAGGTTAAGAACGGACCTCTGGAATGAATTAAGTTCATAACTAGAGGTACTACTGTATTGGGAAATTTTAAATGTTTGATGTTTTATTGTGTTTTTAATATTCTGTTGGGAGTCGCCCAGAGTGGCTGGGGTATAAATAAATATGTTGTTGTTGTTGTTGTTGTTGTTCCTGCATTGCAGGAGGTTAGATGAACCTTATGGTCCCTTCCAACTCTATGATTCTATGAATATTCTGCCTGCGGCTACTTGATCTTGGCCAGCAAAGTTGTATCATGCCTGCATTATCATGGTCATCTAAGGTGGAGAAGCCATCTCTGTAAACCTCCGTCTGCATAGCTTTCCCCCTGAAACCATGTGTGAGCAAGATTTCAGTATCCAAGTAACTCTGCATACAAACAGTCCTGTGCCCAAAGGCTTCTATGCCACAGATGTCCACCAGAAATATTGCACCGTCTTACAAAAGGAATTATGCACATCTCCAGGCTTCGAGTAAGATTTGGAAGTTGGGAAGAAGTCAGAATCCCCGAACACTTCCGCACTATGTTCCAAATCACCCTGTGCTAAACAGCCACTCTGCTAATAAAAGCACTTCAATTCCTGTGGCCAAAATGGCCTGTAAAAACTCAGCCACAATTCTAGGAATCACCCTGAGCTGTGTCTGTTTATAGACCAATTCGTGCTACTGTTTGTTTGCACAGTTGAGGGTGAGTGGCCACTTGTGTATTTGAGAAACTACATATGTGACCCAGCCTTATTTGCTTAAGGAGAGTGTCATGCATGTCTTTTAAAGAGATCTGCTATCTGCAGAGATTGCTGGGAATATCCTTGTAAAACATTTATGAGCGGGAGGCTTGTGGCTAAATTAATAAAGCACCCTATGCACATGCTAGAAAACTGAAATGTTTGATGCTAAACTGATTAAAAGAGGGGAAATCCACTTAAAGCTGGCGTGTTAATTAATTGCAACACAGTGGGAAATGGAGGATACTGAGACTACAGTTCTCTACAAATGTGTAAAAGATTCATGAGAAGATTTCCCGGTCAGCTTGTGCTCTGAGCCCTTTTGAGATTAAGAAAGAGAGAACAGGCAGGGCTCCAAACCCACCATATCCAGCATGTGAGATAAAGCAGCAGAGGGATCTGCTGCAATCAGTTGGGTTTTAGTGCATGTTCTCAGTTATGGTGTGCCATGGTAAATACTAGGTTCTCACAATAAGGAAATTGATCATTATACTGTGGATAATTAATATTGATACATACATACATACATACATACATACATACATACATACATACCCCACCCATCTGGCTGGGTTTCCTTGACATCTGACATGAGGGCTTTCCACAGGGAGGGCACCACTACTGAGAAGGCCCTCTACCTAGTTATCTGTAACCTCACTTCTCGCAGGGAGGGAACCGCCAGAAGGCCCTCGGAGCTGGACCTCAGTGTCCAGGATGAACGATGGGGGTGGAGACGCTCCTTCAGGTACACTGGGCTGAGGTCATTCAGGGCTTTAAAGGTCAGCACCAACACTTTGAATTGTGTTCAGAAACGTACTGGGATCTAATATAGGTCTTTCAGGACCGGTGTTATATGGTCTCGGCAGCCACTCCCAGTCACCAGTCTAGCTGCCGCAATCTGGATTAGTTGTAGTTTCTGGATCACCTTCAAAGGTAGCCCCACGCAGAGTGCGTTGCAGTAGTCCAAGCGGGAGATAACTAGAGCATATACCACTCTGGCGAGACAGTCCGCGGCCAGGTAGGGTCTCAGTCTGCATGCCACCATCTCCCCAAAGCTTGACTCAGATTTCTTGCAAGTCAGTCTACACAATCCACAGAATCATCTTTTGAATATATTTAACTAATGGTCACTATTTATTTGTGTGTTCCCACAAGGAAATGATAAATGCAGGTAACCCCATCTGATTATTAGAAGAAAACAGAATAATTACAGTCGGCTAATTCTACTGTTTCACCTTTACTGCATCAGAGGAGACACCCCATAACCCACCATTTAACACATCCTGCCATCTACTGATGTAAGCAATGAATAGACATGGGGTAGCACGCAGTACAGCTCAGATACTTCATGAAGCAATATAGGACCAAGACAATGTGGGGGCATCTTTGCTGGTCTCAGACACTCCATTCTTTCCATCTGAATTTGGACCTGAAATAATAATAATAATAATAAAATTTTATTTGTACCCCGCCCTCTCTGGCCGGAGCCCAGCTCAGGGTGGCTAACATCATAAAACTAACACAGTATACAAAGAACATAAAAACAGGCAATGAATTAATTAAAATATACCTTAAAATTAGTTCAGAGCAAATTAAAATCTGGACAGATGGCAGTCCATGGGTTAAACTGAGAGTGGTTAATGTTCTCTAGGGCCAACTGTTACCACTGGTCTTATAAAGGACCTGTGAGCGGGCTAGAAGGCCTCTTTAATGCTTGTTCTTATACAGAAAGACCGAGTCAATGTGTGGGTGTGTACAGGGTAAGCTGTAAGCAAGCACAATTTGTGACATTGCACAACATAATTTGTGATCATGGGGAATGTCTGCTAAGCCTTAGCTTTCAATTTCTCAGCATGAGATACTCTGGTCTTAAAGTGCCGAGTTTTTTATTTTTTATTTTTTTAAGAAAAATCATCAAATAATTATTATAATGCAGGTTGATTTTCTTTTCCTTAATGGATTTTGCCATAATGAATGACAAGTATTTCATCAGCTTTCAAAGCATTCCTCACAGTCTTTAACATCTAACATCCCCATTCAGTCAGAAAATTGGCAAGAAATAAGAAACATGGAAAAAATATGGGATGCATCATATTTAAAAAATATGGGAGGGGAATTGGATACATCATATGGGATGTAACTCATATGGGGCGACTGCATATATCAGCTGATCAAGCCAGACCACTGAGAGAAGATTAGACTGATTATTTATTTTATTCCCACTTCATCTTTCCACCACGGAGTTCAGAACATCATAGATGGTAGCTGCTTGAGATGTTTGACAAATTTGGTCTTTGTGAAATGACCTGACTTGGGCTAATGCGCATACTGGAAATTCATGATCCACTGGATTTTCACACTTCTCCAAATGTTGCAACACAGTTCTCAGTGGTTTTGGAAAGCAAATGCACATGTAAGTAGTGTCTTGAGAGAAAAATGAACTTCTAAACCAATTTTAAGATACCCAATGAAATATGTTTTGAGAGGGGGGTTTTCCCCACAGAGTAATGTAGAATCAGATAGATAGAAGACTTTTAGAAGACATCTGAAGGCAGCCCTGTTTAGCGAAGTTTTTAATGTTTGGTGTTTTGTTTTAATATTCTGTTGGGAGCCGCCCAGGGTACAAATATTCTGTTGGGAGCCAGATGGGCAGGGTATAAATAACATCTTCTTCTTCTTCTTCTTCTTCTTCTTCTTCTTCTTCTTCTTCTTCTTCTTCTTCTTCTTCTTCTTCTTCCTTGCCCACCTTGCAATGCTTATCCAAGGCACATTAACTATGCTAGCTGGCATCCAGAAATAATATTTTTATTTAAACAAAGACCTGCAGAGCAATCCTAAGCATGCTTTCTCAAACGTCAGTCTTGCTGAGTTCAACAGGACTTTAAAAAAAAGGTAAAGGTAAAGGACCCCTGACAGTTAAGTCCAGTCGCGAACGACTCTGGGGTTGTGGTGCTCATCTCGCTGTATTGGCAGAGGGAGTTGGCCTACAGCTTCTGGGTCATGTGGCCAGCATGACTAAGCCGCTTCTGGTGAACCAGAGCAGCGCACGGAAATGCCGTTTACCTTCCCGCCGGAGTGGTACCTATTTATCTACCTGCACTTTAACGTGCTTTCGAACTGCTAGGTGGGCAGGAGCTGGGACCGAGCAACGGGAGCTCACCCTGTTGCGAGGATTCAAACCGCCGACCTTCTGATCGGCAAGCCCTAGGCTCAGTGGTTTAGACCACAGCGCCACCCACATCCCCCGATCAGCAGGACTTACTCCCAAGTAATTGTGGATAGTTTGGCAGCCTCAGACTAAAAGAGAAGCCCTCCCCCTCCCCTGCAGTTTGCCTAGCTGTTCCAAGAAAGGTACTCAATCACTGAATATATTTTGCATGAGCCTACAAGGCTACCAGATTAGTCTGAACACAGCCCGAATAGGTGCAGAATCTCATTTGGCATTTTGAGCCAGGGAAATGACACTTCTCAGGGAAATAACATGATTCATTATATAGCTGAGCGTTCCAAGCTGGGCCATTTCTTATTACTAATTTCAGCTACTTGCTGATACTTGTAACCCGTTACCCACAACTGGAGCTGGATTGGAACAGTGCAGGAGCTCCAAAAAAAATTGGGCTTGCTTATCCATGTCTTTGTCCCATATGAAAATAATATAGCCATTCAGGCCACTGGCTGGGGCATTTCCATGCAAGAAATCAATCATGAATTTATTTCAGCATGTTTTCTGGTTATTGTGAAATAACGGGTAATGGCATAAGATTAAAACTGAGGTGGGTGAACTGCCTTTGTGGGTGGGGAGTTGACACTAAACTGATTTTCCTTTAAGCTGCCTCGAATGTAGGCCAGGGGTGGGGAAACTCAGGTCTGGGGACAAATGCAGCTGTCTATCCAGCTCCTCAGAACTCTCCCTCATTGCCCCTTGACAGAGATATAAAATGAAGCATTCTATACAGTTTGAAACATACCCTCTCTGCAGGCCACAACTCTAATTGGCCCTGCTTCATTTTGCATGGCTGGAATGGGTCCCCGAACTGTGATAATACCTCTTGCTTGCCTGGAGGATGGAGATGTGTGTCACAGCTTCCAACTGAAACTGAAAATACCAGGATCGTCATGAAAACCCTTACACCATCATGCCTTCTCACCTTTTCACGCAGAGTCCTTTTCACAAATTCCCAGAGTTTCACCATGTTACTAGAAGTTCAGGTCCATGTGTCCCTCTAACATAAGGTTACCAGACATCCCCGTTTCCTGGGGACAGTCCCCGGATTTACAAATCAGTCCCCATACAAAATCCATTGAAGTTGAAAAGTGTCCCCGGATTCATTTTTTAAAAAAATCTGGTAAGCTTACTCTAACACAGGGTTTCCCAAACTCGAATCTTCAGGGGTTTTCGGACTACAACTCCCATCATCCCTAGCTAGCAGGACCAGTGGTCGGGAATAATGGGAATTGTTGTCCGAAAACAGCTGGAAACCCAAGTTTGGGAATCCCTGCTCTAAAACATTTCTTACATCCATGCCACCTATTCCCTCTTCCCCCATCCTCAATATGGTGCCACCCCCCTGCTTTGATGAAAACAAGATCCAGGTCACTTGAATGCCCCTAAGAAAGTTTTTCACCTCTTCCCTGCAGTCTCCCATGAAGAAACCGGGGGGGGGGGAAGCAGGTGGGGCCTCTCCATGAAGCAAGCTGCCATGGCTGTGAGGGGCACCAAGGAGTCGTGGGCACTGAAGATCGGCCATTACGGTCACTTGGCTCTGGCTTGCTTTGTTTGGCCACTGCATCTGCATTAGGGCTGGGTGATACCTGGTGTGTGTGTGTGTGTGTGTGAATTTTCTGTTTTGCAATTTAAAATACTCACTATACATCCTTAAGATAGCAGTGACTTCCCCTCTTCTCTTTCCATGGTTCATTTTACATATCATAAATCCCTGCAAATTGTACAAAAACTATACCATTCAGTATTCCATTATTGCATCCATCAATACTTATTTACACTGTTGAATTTAACTTAATGCTGCCAGCGTTTTCTGTACACAATTATTTCCCAAATATTCAATAAACGTTTTCCAATTTTCTCTAAACGTATGTTCTTCTTGTTCTCTTATTCTGTATGTTAAGTCTGCGAGTTGTGCATATTCTGTCAGCTTCAGTTGCCATTCTTCTTTGGCTGGAAGCTCGCTTGTTTTCCATTTCGGGGCTAACAAAACATGGGCCACAGAAGTAGCATACATAAATAACCTTTTTTGACACCTGGGGATTTCAGTCTGAATTATCCCCCACAGAAAGGACTCTGGTTTTTTTTTTTTTTTTTTTTTTTGAGAAAGTACTTTAAAACTTTTTTTTCAATTCATTATGGATCATTTCCCAATACAGTGGTACCTCGAGTTGCACACTCAGTTCGTTCCGGGGTTCCATTCGCACCCCGAACAGTAAGCAACCCGGGCGATGCTAACGCGCATGCGCGGACCGCACGGACATGCACAGAAGCATCCGTGCTCCGTGTTGCACTTCCGGGCTAGCGGAGTACACAACCCAAACGTACGCAACATGGAGTGTGCGCAACCCGGGGTATGACTGTACTCTTTTACCCTTTTAAAACTCCAGGCGATACCTGGTTTTCAATGCTGTGATATATCACTAACTACACATCACGATATATCAATATGCCACAATGTATGAAATAAGGATGGTGTTACGTAGAGTCATTGGCTGGCTTCACGGTTTTTCCGACATTGTGATTTTTGCATAGCACACAAACACACATGCATTTGTGATATATTGCCAGGTCAAAAAATATGAAACTGATATCACAACATGGAATTCAAACTATATTTAAGACAATATAGTGATATTTCGCCCAGCCTTAGTCTGCATTGCTGCCCCAGCCTCTGAGGAGGGGGGGGTGCATTGATGTAGAATACCTCCCTATTTTCATCAGAGGAATGTTGGAGGCTATGGTCTGTGTAAACCTCTGGCTGATTTCTGCCACATCTGTTTGCCCACTCACTTTTGCAGCTGGCCGCTCCTGCTTTTGCACAGGTCCTACCGATCACTGGCAATCACGGTCCTGGGAAGGTTGACCTCAGAAGGATGGCAAAGAGGGAATGAAACCCTTAGGAGGGCAGAGATTCCCCCTGATGTAGGCTCTGTTCAGAAATAAGATGTCCATGTTGAGATCTGGAGCAGGGCCAACAAAACAATCACAGTACAAACGCCCAGCATTCATTCCGCCTTCATTGTTGTCTGCACAAGACTTCTGAGAGGCGGCGTTTTGCAACCTATCATTAGGAGTACAAGAACAGACAGCATGATGACAATTGCAAGCATTTGAAATGTTTCAACAACAATTTCTTACATACGTTCCCCCGCCATGCTGCTTTTCAGCGCTGGATGTAATTATAATCCCTTTCAAATGACAACAACTTTGAAATTAGATACACCGGGTTTTGTCTATTAACATAAGCATACGGAGCAGGAATACACAGGGGAGGAATCAATCCTGCAAAAGATGGTATTTGACTGATTATTTATCCTGCAGCAGTAAAACACAGACTGTTTCCCCTGCCATTCAGCCATGGAGAGACGAAGCGGCTGGTGAAAATGAATGAACACAACTGGAATAAGTGGGATTTGTGTTCTGCAACACTGTGGCATTCTTTCTGGAAACGGGTTGGTTTATCCCTTGAACTCCAGCTGGGGTTCGTGAACACTGTGTTCTCTTATGCTGATTGATTAATAATTGAGAAGTCATTGAATAATAGCTGAGAAATCATTGTTGAGGGTATGGCGAAGCATGAACAATGTGTCAAAAAGGCTGCTTTTCTGAGTGGTACAGTATCCCTGCATGGAAGGCACTTGTAATGGAGCAACTGGCAGGACTGAATTACCAACAGGTGAGTAGAGGGTCCAGTCCTGCAGGTGTGCTGTTTGCAGGGATGCTTCCAATGCAAAGCAGAGCCTGGCAGCTTCTCCTCTTCTTCCTTTCTCCCTGACCATCCTTCCACCCGATGCTCCACCCTGTTAGCCATGGATCATTCAAGGCAGCCTGACCTGACCCGGGCATTTCAAGACTGTCACCCATGAATTGGCCCGATTTGATTTGGGATTTATGCTACGGCTGAATGCAATGCATAGCCCCACAAATTATATCCCTGTCATCATGCTAGAGATGCATCCCAACAGTTAAGATTTTTCTGATCTGAGGTCTAGGACTGAATGAAAATGCCTCCTATTTGCTGTCCCATTCTCAAACTGAAATTTGGGGGGGGGGGCAGGGGAGATATTTCATATAGGTGATATAGGTATAGGTATACAGATATAGACAGGGCTTTTCTTCTAGAAAACAAACAAACAAACGGTGCTGGTACCCTCCATGAAGTTGTTACAGTAAATGCCACATTTTCAAGCAGTGCTTCTCATCTAAACTGCCAAGCCTCTTGTAAGGTTGTAAAATTGTAAGGTTGGCAGTTTGAATCCATGCGGCGGGGTGAGCTCTGATTTCTCTGTTCCAGCTTCTGCCAACCTAGCAGTTCAAAAGCATACCAGCGCGAGTAGATAATTAGGTACCGCTGTGGCGGGAAGGTAAATGGTGTTTCTGTGCGCTCTGGCTTCCATCATGGTGTCCTGTGGCTTGGTCATGCTGGCCACATGACCCGAAAAGCTGTCTGTGGACAAATGCCGACTCTCTCAGCCTGAAAGAGGAGATGAATGCCACACCCCATAGTCGAATTCAACTGGACTTAATCATCCAGGGGTCCTTTACCTTTACCTTACCTTACCTTTCTTTTAGGAAAGAAAGGTGCCAGAACTGCGTACCTTGGTGTCAGGATGCTGTCAGTGGGTCCCGGCTGGTTGCCCAGGAAAGTATAAAGACAAGGAAAGGTTTCTTTCCATGCTTTTTTTATTTCAATCTTTACAAAGAGAGGCTATAGAACCCAGCCTCTTGGATAATGGCGTTGTCCCTTGTGAATCTCCACCCCCCATCTCTTCCACTTCCTCATTTGTCATTCTCATTGTCTCCTCTACGGGTGTTGCTACCTGCTCTCTGTCTTTGAGCTCTTTGCTCTCCTACTTTTAAGGCTTGCCGGGTTCTGGGAGATGGTGGGTCTGGAATGCTTTCTAATGACAAAGTGTCAGGTGGCTGTCCTGGCTCTCCCATGATTTCCCAACTTGTCCCCTCATCTGCCTCTGAGCTGCAACCTCCCTCAAACCCCTGTTGTAAATCTGTACTATCTTCCTCTTCCTGGAAGGGTCAGTTTGATCAGGCGGTCTCCACAATCCTTCCTCTGCCCAGTCCCTGACACTTTGTGTACCCCCAGGAAGAAAAGCACTGGATATAGATATACTTTGCAGAGGGACTATAGGGTAGGGCAAAAGTCTGAATAATACAAGTGACCTATTACCAAGGGATACTTTAGTTTACCATGACATTCTTTGCATGTACGTAATGAGTTGGCAAATACTTCATTTTTTTTTTCTCTGGACTATGTGGGTATAAAATGGCACATTGCTGCCTAGGTTGGACAGTGCTTCGTAAGGAAAGATTCCCGTTTCCAGTCATAACTTGAGGGCACAATCAGGGGCCAAGGCTTTCTGTGCCAAGCATAGTTTTTCTTTTCCAGAATTCACATAACGCAGTGTGCTTTATGAGGATGAGCTGTATCTCAGGCATCTTCAGCTACCGTAAGAATATGATGGTTGTTATGGCAACCCCTTTTCACTGTATGACAAAGTATTAAACACACATAACAAATTGGATAGATATGCTGGAACATTCCCCTTCAAATATACCCAATATATTTTTCTTTCTTTCTGTTGCTTTCGCTCTCTTCCTTATTTTATTATAAAAGGCTACCAAACAGCACATATCTGCATCCACTTCCTGCTCTCCTATTTACCAGTGCTGGCATAAGAGAAAAGGTATTCCATAATTACATATTTACATTCCTCTACTAGCATACCTAGGAACCCTGGGTCTGAAAATTCCCATAAAGGAATTATTCTTTATTGCAAAGGAAGCTGTTGGCTTTACAATCTAGGTTCACCTAGGCTTGCCATATTTTGAAGAGCAAAAAAAGAAGGCACATTTGCCGACTTTTACTTTTAACTATGGATCACTATGACAACACTCATTTTACATACCCATGAAAAAGAGGATATGTCCTGGAAAAAGAGGACATATGGCAACCCTAGTTCACCGCCAGTGGTAGTTGCTTCTACCTCTATTAGCGGTGTCGCTACTGCTGGTGGGAAGTAATGTAGGAAGGCATTCATTTATTGATTACTCGTGCTGCCCATCCAAATATTTTCTCTAGGGTAGTTAACAGCATTCAGGAACAAAGGGATGTGCCTGGAAAGCAAGCCGGGGGGGGGGGGGGAGAGTTAATTTCAGTCCCATGTCCTTTCCTCCGCTCCAGATTTCACTGTGGTGCTTGAAGCTTGAAGCCAGTGTGGTGTAGTGGTTAAGAGCGGTGGACTCGTAATCTGGGGAACCGGGTTCGCGTCTCCGCTCCTCCACATGCAGCTGCTGGGTGACCTTGGGCTAGTCAGACTTCTTTGAAGTCTCTCAGCCCCACTCACCTCACAGAGTGTTTGTTGTGGGGGAGGAAGGGAAAGGAGAATGTTAGCCGCTTTGAGACTCCTTTGGGTAGTGATAAAGCGGGATATCAAATCCAAACTCCTCCTCCTCCTCCTCCTCCTCCTCCTCCTCCTCCTCCTCCGGCTCTTCTTCTTCTTCTTCTTCTTTTCTTCTTCTTCTTCTTCTTCATAATAGATATTTTGTCTCTTTGTCTGAAGTTGGTTGCTACATTTCTGCTGTGTCGGCCCCTCAGAGTTTTTTTTTTTTATAAGAATTTATTGGTTTTACAACAAACAACATACAAATATAACACCCACATTAACCCACCCCCAACTAGAAATAAACAAATACACAAATACCAATAATTCTTCTTCTTATGCTGTAAAAAAAAATTCTTGGTCAAATCTTGGTACAGACTTCCCCTGCCTTTTCACCTTCGGTTCCAATCCCAAATATTACTTTAATAACATCTTATACCATCTTAATCTTAAAAAATCCAAATATCTAAAAATTAAAATCAAAAGCTTCTTTTTAACAAATCTTGTTTCGTGATAAACAATATTTTCCTATTCTTAACTTAACATAGATCAGATCATGTTATAACTTCATATTAATTCCACACAAGATTCTGGTTCTTATCCCCTTACTTTCAATATAAATCATAACAAATATCTTCATTCACTATAACTGCTGTTAATAACAAAAATTTAGAATACCTCTTTTCTTTCTCTAAAAACTTAAAGCCTTGACACACCGGTTTCAGGTTACCATAATACATTCTTTTCCTTTATACCTTAATATCGTTCACCCTATCCCCCTTCTGTCCATTTTCTTTGGTCGTCTTGCTCCAGAGCTGCTCCTCGAAGTATCCTTTTTCTTTACATAACCACAGATCCAGACTAAATCCAAAGTAGTCCTTGCATAAAACATCAGGGTGCGCACCTTTTCCCCCAGCCTCTCCGGTTCATCATCACATTCTTCTTTTATTTGTAGATATAAACATAAAGTTCTCACCTTCGCTCCCAAGCTCTCACCTCGGGAGTTAGATATAACAATTTTCTCCGTCCTGGGTCTGCCACCCCCAAGGGACGATCCATTACTCCGGAGTAGCCATACCTTTTCATCCTGTTGTTCAACCAACCCCTTCAGTTCTGTGCCAAGGCTCTCCTCCAATGCAGCCATTTCCTGTACAGTCTCCTCTGTGGGATATAACTTTTTTAACATATGGCAGTTCAATATTTCCAATTTTCGGTTGAGCAGTTCCAGTCTCAATAAAATAATCCTTTCTTCATGGGTCATTTCACAGTTCGTAACCAAATCAAAAACAAAGCCGAGCATGGCAGAAGCGGGCATAGGTGTCAAATTGCAGTTTCGGTTCTCAGACTTCTCCATCTTGCCAGTAACTTTCCATTCAGTCAAAGTCTTTCACGGCCATTTTCCCTGAATCCAGGGCGCAAGAACCAAAAATTTTAAAAAGAGATACTGTCCACCAGTTTAATCCCCAAAGGGAAATCCATAAGTCTCAGTTATCAAATTTTAAATACTTTGTAGCCATCGCTGTAACAGCAGTCTCTTAAGCTGGTTATTTTCTATCTCCCGAAGGGAAAGAGGCAGGCTCCCTTTCCAAATGTCCCCCAGGTCGTCAACAAGGCACAAAAACAGATCCAATCCAATACTCACGACACCGGGATTCTTAAACTCCAACTTTGACAGGTAGAACGTTAACGCTCATCGCGGGGGCAACCGCCGCTTCGCGTCCCGGTTGGGGCTTGTCCCCTGAAGCCCGGCTCCATTTTCCCTTCACCCCCACTCCCCCTTTACAGGGGGAGCGAGGGAAGGGTTCGGAGCCATAGTGGGCATAGCCGGGGAGCCCAGGGTGCGGGACGCTCTTCCCGCACCCCATCGGAGCCCCGCTTAGCGGTAGCGGGGCTCCAACCCCCGGGACGGACTGGGTCGCCTCGCAGCCGAGGCAACCCACGACCGCTCCGCCATTGCGTCGCCGCCGGAAGTCGGCCCCTCAGAGTTTTGCCTATATTCCAAAAAGTGAAGGCCCAGACATGGTGATTTAAGCACAAGGAGAAAAAGAAATCCAGTTGCTTGCCCGGGAAGTGCACTAAAAACAAAACAGTATAGAAGTGACACACCGGCAGCCAGTTGTATATAACCCTAGACGCCGCAGTACTCTGGAAAACAACACACACAACATCTCTCTTATATCGCACTCATTAACTTTTAAAAGCCTCCACTGCCTGTGCAGGATCATTGCAGCAAACTCTAAATGATGTATGAAATGAGAAAAGGAAACAAGCCTGGCTTTCTTGTCACCAAGGTGGGCTGTAATGCTCAGACTCATAAAGGGTTAGGAGAAGAAAACCTAAGCAGGAGAGAAGTTATGAGAGTGCCAGGAAAAACAAGGCGCAGCCACCACTGTCTCCGTTCCCCTCTTCACCACCATCTCCGAAAAATAAAATCAGCAAGAAAACCCTGGATTGACATATGAGCTGTCAACTTCAGGACCTTCCAGTTTATTAGGATGCCATCCATGGATAGTCTTTAATAAAAGCTTGAAGGATGATTTCTAATGAAACCTAGCCTTCTCTTAATAGTAATGGAGATGCAGCTCTCAAGATGCTGGGTCCATTTTCACAAAGATGCCCTTCATAATTTTAGATAAGCCATTTTTTTTGTCTTTCCTTGGTCTCATAGAGGGCTTAGAGGCAGTCACAGTCCACCAGCATTTTGACAAAGTGGAGGCTGGGATCATCCATGGTGTACTCCGATGCCAGGATCTTATTCTCCTCCTCCGGTATGGTGTTTCTCTTGTCTTTCTAGCATTTCTTCACCTCTTTTGGGTTGTATCTCTATGTCGTTGAAGACCTTGATAACTCCATCAGAGATGATTGCTCTTAATGCCATGGTGCTGTAAGCAAGGGGGGGGAGGAGAGAGGGGGAAAAAATAATCAGTACTCAGGGCTTCTATGTGGCGGTGGTTTCAATTTCTGTTTCAAGCGAGGTGCAAACAGAACTGGGTAAAATCCATCTACCTTGGTATCTAGGTCTTGAAGTATCATGTGCTCTGCCATCTGGTGAAGCAACCTCCTCCAAGTGGGACCACAGAAGAAGTCAAAAACTGGCACATGGATGGCACAGCGAATCCTTTTGAAGTGTTGGCCCTAACTGAGGAAGTCGTGGATTTGGATTTCGCTTCAGGTGGCAAAATATATTGGTCCTCCACTGCATGCTTGTGCCTGCACCTTTCATTCCATTCCAGTGAAAAAATATTTTCAGATATTAATCTATGGCAAGGATTCTGAATCCATGCTCTACTAGGGTTTCACAGGCTCTGTTCACATGTCCCACAGAAAGGTTTTAGAATAGTCATGAATATCTGTCCTTGATTTGTTTGGATTCCCCCCCCCCAACAGAGATAGAGACTGTTTTGACCATGACCACATTATCAAATGGGTTAACAAAGCCCTGGCCTAAGGCCCATGATTTTATTCAACACCCCACCCCGCCACCAAAAAAACCTACAAGTTAAAGGAGACCTTCACAACAGCCTAGCCTAGGGCCTATGATTTACATAATAGGATTTCCATACTGAAAACACAGGTGCTGAATGGAAGAAGAAGAAGAGGAGGAGGAGGAGGAGGAGGAGGAGGAGGAGGAGGAGGAGGAGGAGGAGTATGGATTTGATATCTCACCTTATCACTACCTGAAGGAGTCTCAAAGCAGCTAACATTCTCCTTTCCCTTCCTCCCCCACAACAAACACTCTGAGAGGTGAGTGGGGCTGAGAGACTTCAAAGAAGTGTGACTAGCCCAAGGTCACCCAGCAGCTGCATGTGGAGGAGCGGAGAGGCGAACCCGGTTCACCAGATTACCAGTCTACCGCTCTCAACCACTACACCACACTGGCTCTCACACTGGAAGAAAAGGTACAGGTGAGATCAAACTGTGGGTGTTCCATTTGCAAAACTGGACTTTTGCTTCCACAAATGAGATTTCCTCCTCGTCCCTTCCCCCAGCATCTGGTCTGGAAGGTTGAATGGTGTGTGAATAAAGCTGCCAGGAAGGAGGGAGGAAATCCCACTGCATCCTCTGGTGCAGCATTCAACCTCACCCTCTTTTATTTATAACATCAATAATTCCAGGCTAGATTGACAATGTAAGCCTGACTCCCTACTCTTTTAAATCACCTTGCAGTCTTTCAGTCAATAAAGAAAGCTTTCCTTGCCCACTGTTTTGGTCCTTGGTCTGTGATGGAGCACAGGGCTTCCCTATATGCAAAGAGCAGTACTGTCAATGTGCTGTCAGGGACTCCCGGCTGGTTGCCCAGGAAAGTGAAAAGACAAGGGAAAGTTTCTTACAGTCCTTTTATTATTGTTAATAATAATAATAATAATAATAATAATAATAATAATAATAATAATAATTTATACCCCGCCCATCTGGCTGGGTTTCCCCAGTCACTCTGGGCGGCTTGCAACAGAACATTAAAATGCAATAATCTATTAAACATTAAAAGCCTCCCTAAACAGGGCTGCCTTCAGATGTCTTCTAAAGGTCTGGTAGTTGTTTTATTCTTTGACATCTGGTGGGAGGGCATGCCACAGGGCGGGTGCCACTACCGAGAAGAATGTTACAGAGAGAGGCTATAGCACCCAACCTTTTGGATAATGGCATTGTCCCGAGTGAATCTCCATCCCTCCTCTCTCCCATTTCCTCACTAGTCATTCTCATCATCTCCTCTACAGGTACTACCTGCCCTCTGTCTTTGAGCTCTTTGCTCTCCTACTTTTAGGGCTCCCCAGGTTCTGGGAGATGGTCTGGAATGCTTTCTAATGACAACGTGTCAGCCAGCTGCTACTCCTTCTCTCCCATTATTTTCCAACTTTCCCCTCATCTGCCTCTGAGCTGTGACCTCCCGCAAACCCCAGTTGTAAATCTATACTGTCTTCCTCTTCCTCCCCCCTGGAAGGATCAGGATGGGGAGAAAGTCTCCATCATTCCTCCTCTGCCCAGTCCCTGACAAGGGCCGTACCCAAATACAGGAAGAGGAGGAGGAAAGAAATGTGATACAAATTTGGTAGTCCCAGCTATTTTGCTCAAAAGTTTTCCTTCCATTTTTATCTGAAGATAGATCCAGTCATTCCGTGTTTGTGTTCATTTGAACAAGTTAACGCTTGAAATTTCTGTACAGCCACAGCCAAGTTGCAGACAACAACTTGAAAAGAAGAGGAATGATTGCTACCTGGTCTTTTTTCATTAGCTATCAGCAGGTTGTTACAGATAGATTAGGGAAGGATGGAGACCTCATTCCCCATTCCAAGCATTGTCGTATTATCTACATAGCACATATTTGGTGATTACTAAAGCTTTCAAAGAAGGCTAAACTGATAATGTGGATAGAGTTGAGGCACATGTCTGCAACATCCTCTTACGTAGCATTTGGAAAAGCAGAGCATGCGATATGGGGCCTGTACAAGACAACATTATAGAGATATGAGTGACCTTCTGGCATATAGGCACACACGCTGTGGGGCGGAAATCCCAAGTATTAGCCCATTTACTGCCTAGGTTTATGAAATATCATGTTTAATGGGACCAAAGGGAAGCGATCCTATTGGAGGTCACCCACAGAGAACAATAACAGTCTATGCATTTCCAGGTCTGGCTCTTACAGAGTCAGCAAGCATGGTGTGGAAAGGCAAGCCAAGTTGCGACAATGGGCAAACATAGAGAAAGTGAGTTGGTGGCAGGAAAGGGCGGGAAAGCCTAATGGATCAGTTACTCGTGCTCAAACCAAAGAAGTGGTCCTCCTGACTAGAAGCTCTCATAAGGGACAGAATGACACGTGGCCTGTTCTGGCCTATCAATATACATGAGGCTGTTGCAGCCCTGCCCAGAAAACAATAGTGGCACATGGAGTGTTGTCAGATAAGGTTTCAAGCTGTGGGTCACAAGTTGAGCATCTGCTATCATCCTTTGTGCCTTCAGATTTGCTTCCACCATTGAAATGATTGGGCACACACACACACACACACACAATTTCTAAGAGCATCTGATATGGCACAGATTTTTTTCTGAAACAATGGGACATCCTTAAATATCTGAGAGACAGCCTCCTTCCTTACACACCCTCTCGTGTGTTAAGATCAGCCCTCTTGGTAGTTCCACCACTCTCAGGAGTTTAGGGAAGGGAGCTTTCCCAGGAGAATGCATTTACTGTGGCATCCCCTAAGTTGTGGATCTTCCTCCCCACAGACATGAGTCTGGGATCTTAGGGCGAAGGATGTATGGAAAATCCAATGAAAACTATAGTGATTCTTCCATAATCACATTGCCCTTTAATTACTATTAACATTGGTATTACGATCTTTTCATAAGAAGCTCGGGAATGTATAAAGGGGTTGAATGAGAGACCATGACTTACTGGGGATTTGCTTCATGGCTGGGTAGGATTTCAACCCAGATCTCCTTTGCCAAAAGTTTGGCACCTTATCCTCTACTCCCACTAAAATATTATGTATTTCTTTTTTTATTTCCTGTGCTACTACAATTTCATTCATTGGTAAAGGTACAAAGTTCCTAGTCCACATCATACATGGTTTATATCTACAGTGGTACCTTGATTTGCATACGTCTTGGTTGCATATGCTTTGGATTAAAAAACACATCAAACCCGGAAGTGCGTGTCCCAGATTGCAACTTTTTTTGGATTACAACCCATTGGGGAGAGGCCCCATTGGCAAAAGCACACCTTGGGTTGCAACCTGTTTTGGTTTACAAATGGACCTCCGGAATGGATTATGGTTGCAAACCAAGGTACCACTGTATTATCATTTTTTAAAAATAAAATAAAATAATACATGTTTATAAAAAGGGGGGCACTAATTCTTGGTATTAACACCCTTTTAAAAGCGAGCTGCACCTGCAGGAAATTTATTATGGCCACAAACTGTCAGACTTGCATTCTTGTTTATGGTTACTGGTGACATGGTGTTGTTGTTCAGTCGTTCAGTCGTGTCTGACTCTTCGTGACCCCATGGACCAGAGCACGCCAGGCACGCCTATCCTTCACTGCCTCCTGCAGTTTGGCCAAACTCATGTTAGTAGCTTCGAGAACACTGTCCAACCATCTCATCCTCTGTCGTCCCCTTCTCCTTGTGCCCTCCATCTTTCCCAACATCAGGGTCTTTTCCAGGGAGTCTTCTCTTGTCATGAGGTGGCCAAAGTACTGGAGCCTCAACTTCAGGATCTGTCCTTCTAGTGAGCACTCAGGGCCGATTTCCTTGAGAATGGATAGGTTTGATCTTCTTGCAGTCCATGGGACTCTCAAGAGTCTCCTCCAGCACCATAATTCAATATTTCGGCGATCAGCCTTCTTGATGGTCCAGCTCTCACTTCCATACATTACTACTGGGAAAACCATAGCTTTAACTATACGGACCTTTGTCGGCAAGGTGATGTCTTTGCTTTTTAAGATGCTGTCTAGGTTTGTCATTGCTTTTCTCCCAAGAAGCAGGTGTCTTTTAATTTCATGACTGCTGTCACCATCTGCAGTGATCATGGAACCCAAGAAAGTGAAATCTCTCACTGCCTCACTGACATGGTAGCTGTATATAAAGGTGAGCTGGGTTGGTTTCTTAAGTTTATTTCCAAGAGAAACAAAAAGATCTGGCACATTTTCCATAAGTTTGTTAGTTAAAGGGAAGTAAGCAGCTTGGCAAACATTTGAAATATAGCAACAGCAAGAGAGGCATCTTTTCAAAATCACAAGGCTACCAGGGAGAGCAGGTATTCCATCACTGGGACGCTGCTGGCTTCTTTTTTATTTTTAATCAAAGCTTCAACAATTAAGGAATGATATTTATTATGGAGGAGAGCTACAAGGCAATAAACAGCTTCTGTGGGCAATTAGGCACCAAAGCGGAGCTGGGACGCCAGATAACTGCAAAAGCTATTTATTGCAAGTCCATCAGTTTTACTCAAGGCAAAAACAGTTCCATCAAGCCGCTGCGCAGAACTAGTTATTACAACATATTCTGCTCTGTGGGGTGACTTATTTCTCATCAGTCTTCTAGAACTTTCTACATAGATTTATTGGAGGAACTTCTGGGCCCACCACAGAGAGTCCTGGGAAGTAAGTCCCTATGAAGGCCAAAATCAGAGCTGTCTGGATGTGTCCCTGCATGGGCATTGCATGGGGTGACACACAGTAGCTAAAGCTATTTACTGTTGTTTCTAAATCATAGGATGTCAGGAATGAGCCAGTTCCGAGCGAAAGTTTGCAGCCAACTGCAGAAAGCAGCCAGGAATCATAGAATCATAGAATCATAGAGTTGGAAGAGACCACAAGGGCCATCCAGTCCAACCCCCTGCCAAGCAGGAAAAGAGAGGCTTTGATGTTAGTCAGGCAGAGGAGAGCTGGCAGCTGCAGATTCCAGCTCTTCCTGACCTTGACAGGCAAGCTGATAAGGTAGTGGCTGAAAGCAGGCTGGAACACAGCCAAAGCTCGCAGGAAGTGCCCGCGATTTTCGGAGCTGCAGAAAAGAGTCCCTGCACCAGTTTAGCGCAACACACTAGCGGGCAGCTCGATTTGGGGGCGGCTCGTGGGCCGGTCAAATGACCTCCATGGGCCGCTTCTGGCCCATGGGCCTTAGGTTGCTGACCCCTGATTTAAACTAACTAGAGTTTGTCACCATGGCAAACTGGTTTATTTAAAACAGGAAATGGAAGTTCCAATCTCCTCACCACCAAAACCGTGCCAAAGGAGGAGTGATGAGCACATGATCCTAAGGGTCATGACTTCTTCTTCACATAACACTAAGCATAATGCCCAAAATGGCTCATTGTTGCCTTGATCCAGTGAATCTTTGCAGGCGTGGTAGGTCTAATACACTCCTTTTCATTCAAGAGCTTTCTCAGTGATAAACGGTATCTGCATGCTTGCATGGGAAGTGCAGAGCTCTCTCTCCTCTTGTGCTGCATTGGGGAAAGGTGTTTCTCCATTAGTTCTGCCATTTTTGTATCGCCATATGTGTAGGGCTCTTGACTGTGGACCACAACTGTGAAGTGTGAATGTGTGGGGCTCTTGACTTTGGGCTGAAAGAGTGAAGCATGAATGTGCCCAAATATTTATCTGCTCACAAAGCAAAATGTTACATCAACAGGGAAATAAATGACAAATACTCAAACCATTTTTTCATACCTCACTACTTCTCATGCGCCTAGGTAAAAATGGTCAATACTGCAAACCTTCACAAGTATACTACTTAAAAGTGTGTAAAAGTGAGAATCCGAAAGCTTTGTTTAGAGAAAGTTGTGCCCTCTGTGAAAACCCACAAAAGCTGTTCAAAACGGAATAAAAAGAAGATATAGAGTTACTCTCCTGCCTTAATTTAAAATATCAGATTTTTATTTCCACCGCAGAATAGCTTGGGCTAAAGCGTGAAGCATCAGTTGAAAACCTTAGCCTTTGCTTTGAGTTTCCAGACAAGAGACTCAGCCCTTTAATGTATTTTTCATTGTTGGGTGATATTTAATGTTTCATTGCTGCCTAAATTAAATGGGCATGGCATGCCTTGATGGCTCAGTGATGTTATCTGATTTGAGGAATCGTGTCTGAGTGTATGAAGGAATGTCATAATGCCCTAAGCTTTAGCCTATGTGCCGGTACTTTTAGCCTTAATATGCAATCCGCATTCATCTTTTCTTTCTGCCCTCTGCAAAACATTAATATTTTACCAAGGCAGGCAACACACACTGTCAATGCCAAAAGTTTCATATTATGCACAGGATGAATGTAATAACTCAATACTTAGAGAGCTCCTTTTATCTTCAAAGCGCATTAGCCCAATAAATGAATCTGACTTTGTGAGCATTTTTCAGGTGAGACCTTTTAAAGACTGAAATCTTGTTAGCTTTCTGAAAGCATTAATGTTCTCAGATGCCATCTGTAGGGATGAGGAGCACAGAGAGGAGTGTCACATATGTCGTGGGTATGAAAGTGTCCACTGCAGCTTCATAATTCTCCTACCAGCTTCCAGGAGCATTTGAAAACACTTGCACTCCATTTCCAATCTGAAGTTCCAAACTGACCAGCTGAGTACCTTTTCCTCTGACAGCATACACATTCGATGAGCCTTCTGTCGTCTGGGGATTTTGTACCTCTGTGGCCCATCTTTAAAGTATTGTGCTTGAAGCTATACAGCCTCTGACACTGGGCATTTGAGCTGATGATGTAATTTGGAATGTTCAACTGTGCGGCGAACTAAGCAGTTTGCAGTTCACGTTCTGTGAGAGAAGGGGAAGTCGTCATTTTGGCTGGAATGAAAGTGTCATTGGGGGATGGATAGAAAGCCTGGGAGGCAGAGGAAATAATGAGAGAAAAAAGAGAAGTTTTAGAGAAGCTGATCAAGAAGAGAGTGGCTAAGGGCAGAGATGGCAGTGGCTTGATAAGACAGGGATCTGGACAACAGACAATGAAGAGATTAAGTTCAAGAAAGGAGTGGTCAAGGATAGGGCATAACTGGGGAGGGGGGCAAAGCCAGGGCTGTATGAGCAAGGGCTAAAGCCAAGAATTAAACCCACAATTACCAGAATTCTGCCAGTTGTTAAATCTACTGTTACTGCGTCACATTGAACTGGCAACTCTAAGAAGACAAAGGCTGAAAAGGGATGTGTGGTAGGAGGGAAGCTGAAATTCCACAGGTTGATTTGAACTAGAACTAGAACTAACCCAGGGGTTGTCAACCTGGTTCCTTTCACCCACTAGTGAGCATTTCAGGATTCTAGGTGGGCAGTAGGGGGGTTCTACGGCACAAGCTGAATCCTCCTTCCATCGAGCACTGGTGGGCGGTAAGGAAATTTTACCATCAAGAAAGATGCATTAGTGGGCGGTAGGTATAAAAAGCTTGACCACCCCTGAACTAACCAGACAACTATTTGACTGCATGCATCTAGAAAGTGTAAGCTTATCTGGTATATATTACAGAGCAAGAGATGGCCAAGGATGAGAAGTGCCTCCTATCATTTCTGATAGTTTGTGCAGTTTTAAACAGAACTTTGGAAAAGTTCGGAATCTAGTACATTTTCAAAACTAAGAGCTTGAGAAGCAAGGTATGCACAAATCATTAGGCTAGAGACGGCTAATAGAACCAGCTTGTAGGATGTGAGAAAATGTTAGCTTGCTTTCAAGGTGGTCAAGAGGTGTTTGTGGTGTCCTGTCTTTCTATAAATCACCTCTCAGATAGCCTGCACTCTGCAGCCTTCCTGGGTGTCCGCACTTCCTATAAAACCTGTGACATCCTCAGTCCAGCTAAACTGGAAATGCACATGGTGGGGATGGGGGGGGTGTACTATGTGCCTGACTGCTGTTCATTGTCATTTCGCTTTTCACTTTTACTTTTACATCTCACTTGTAAAACAAATTAGAAATACTTTTGTATAGGGTAAAAAAGGTAAAGGACTCCTGGGTGGTTAAGTCCAATCAAAGGTGACTATGGGGTGTGGAGCACATCTTGCTTTCACACCAAGGGAACTGGCATTTGTCCACAGACAGCTTTCCAAGTCATGTGGCCAGCATGACTAAATTGCTTCTGGCACAACAGAAAACCATGATGGAAGCCACAGCGCATGGAAACGCTGTTTACCTTCCCACCACAGCGGTACCTATTTATCTAGTTGCACTGGCGCGCTTTCGAACTGCTAGGTTGGCAGGAGCTGGGACAGAGCAACGGGAACTCACTCCGTTGAGGGGATTCAAATTGCCGACCTTCCGATTAGCAAGCCCAAGATGTTCAGACCACAGCGCCACCTGCTCCCTACTTTTGTATAGGACAAAGGCTACATTCACATGGCAGTTTATCCTGTTTACATGATGTTTCCCAGAGGGTTTAGTTCCACATTAGGTTTGAGCTTTCACATGACATAAAAGCAACTTCCAGAAATATAGTACAATATAGAACTCATTTCTGTGTTACTTGCTTCCAGGAAGGGAGAAAAAAAAACATTTGTAAGTAGCATAGAAATGAACTGGGGGTTTTTTAATATCAGGGAGCACAGGCAGCTGGGGAGGCTGACAATTGCTGGATAAATATTTACTGGGAAGAATATATATATATATGTAAACATGTGCACCGCCTCCAGCAGCTTTGCCATGATAAATTAAGATCAATCCCATGCCCACCAAGACTAAAGAAAATCCTAAAATGCCCTGGGATAGAGGCAGAAAAATGAAAGTGTCTTTCACAGCTGAAGAAAGATTTTGAGAAACTGGAGAACAGGTTTCAGCTGGTATAAAATATAATTTAGCAGAGAGCTCCCTGATTCATTTGCTGCGCAGGTTAAAGAGGAATACTGGATTTCTGAACAGATCCCTGGTCCATGAGAAATTATGGAAGGGGAATGATGTTATACTCTGAATTTCCACTCCCATCTTGGCAGCAAAAGTTAGAGCCTTGCCTTTTTAGTCTGGGTGCTCCCAGTCCCCCCCCCCCCGGCAGTCTGTCTGTCCATTCCTATAGAACAGGGGTGGCTAATCTATGGTTGCCCATATGTTTGCTGGACTCCAACTTCCATGAGCCCCAGACAGCTTGGCCAAGAGTCGGGGGAGGGGGGATGATGGGAGCTGTATTTCAGCAACATTAGCCACCCCTGCTGTAGACAGACCCTCCAAGTGTCCCTATTTTCCAGGGACAGTCCCAGTTATACAGAAGCTGTCCTGGTTTCTGATTTGATCCCGGAATTTCCCGCTTTCCCTTAGGACGTCCCTATTTTTATTGGAGAAATGGAGGGTATGCGACCCCTGAGCCCAGGAGATAAGTAACTATAAAACCTTTATAAGTCACCTGAAGGCAGCCCTATATAGAGCAGTTATTTTTTTAAAAAAAGTTTAATGATTTATTATGGGTTTACAGTGGTGCCCTGCTAGATGAATGCCTCGCTAGACGAAAAACTCGCTAGACAAACGGCATTCACTAGCGGAAGGCTGCCTCGTCGCGAAAATAGCAGTTTTGCATTGGTGCTTCGCAAGACGAAAAAATCGCTCTACGAAGACACTCACAGAATGAATTATTTTCGTCTAGCGAGGCACCACTGTATATGTTGAAAGCTGGCCAGAGTGGCTGGGGCAACCCAATCAAATGGTCAGGGTATAAATATTATTATTATTATTATTATTATTATTATTATTATTATTATTATATAGGACACCCCTGTTTGCATGGGAGAAATGTTGGAGTGTATGTGTAGAACAGAGGTTGGCAACCTTAATCAGAGGATGGGCCGGTCGACACTCTGTCTGTCAGAGCATGGGCTGGATTGTGTGCGCACACGCTATTTCTGGCGCACACCCGGGTCAGGTGCATGCGCACAGGCACCACCAACCCAGTAACAGAAGGTGGCGGTGGGGGGAGCGGTAGGGGTCGCCATGGGCCAATTAGACAAGCCTCGTGGGCCGCTACCGACCCCTGGTGTAGAAGTAAAGACCCCCTAGCAAGAAATCACTACTCTTCCTTTCTGAATTAAGCCAAGCCAGCATTCTCTCAGTAAGCCACACCTGTATAGTTTTGCATGCTGTTAGAACAGAAGTTTATTCCAAGCAATACTGGGGAGCAGTTTCTAGGCCTCTGCTGTGAAGTGTGTGTGCATTGTGATTGATTGTGTTCATTAGGAAGCTTGACTGTTTCATCATCAATGGATCTGTTAGCCAACAAGATAACCGAGAGCCAGCCAATGTGTTCTAGTAATTACTGAAAGTTCAGATAAAGCATTTTGCAAAGGAGCCTCACCTTAATGAATCCTCGCTGATGTAAAGCAGGCAAATCATTATCCATTAGAAACCTTTTCCATAGGTAGCATGGGAAGCATCCCAACAAAAATGGTGAGTTGATTCCTGGCTTTTGAGATACTGAAAGATGTGTCCCAAATGTGTTCTAGGTTTTATGGCTGTGGGGGAGAAAGCCTGAAAGCTTTATTATTATTATTATTATTATTATTATTATTATTATTATTATTATTATTAGAATTTATATACCACCCTATACCTGGAGGTCTCAGGATGGTTTACAGAACAAAATCAGAATATAAAACCACAAAATATATAATCAAAATAAAAACAACCCAATAACCCCTCCCAACCCCCCCCCCCACAAAATAAGAAACATATAGGTTGAAGGTTCAAGCTCTTCAGTTGACACAGGAAGAGCTCCTCAGAAGGGTCAACTGAATGATGGGGGTCAGAGGCTTGCTAGAGCCATCAGGAGATAATTGCTTGTTTGTTTGTTTGTTTTTGCAATAAATCTTCCTTTTTCATTACGTATGCTTACTGCGTTATCAAGCCTGGAAACTGGACTCCTAACAATTATATTGTTTGGCTCAGTCACGTATCATTACAACTGAATAACTGTTTTTTGCAAAAGTTTGGAACTGTTTCTTTTTTCTGAATTCTCTCCCCCCCCCTTTCTGTTTACAGGATTGAGTTCACAATTGTTAATAATCTACAGTCACAACAGGAAGAGAGAGGGGAGATATATATTTCTTTGTTTGATTAAATTTATATGCCGCCCTTTATCGAAAGAGCTCAGAATAGGATTCAAGACAAAACACAATAAATAAACCAAAACAAAACAATAACATCCCCCCTTCCCACAGACACATTTAAAATGCTGCAGAATATTGATCAGCCAAAAGCCTGGTTGAAGTGGAACGTTTTTGCTTGGATTTTAACTTAAAAGTCTGCTGTGAGTGTTTCTCAGGGCTAATTCCTTGGCTACTTTGGTAAGAAGCAGTGAATGTTTGGAAAGATATGCCACGGCATAAAAATATATGGCGCTGCAGACCAGATGGGTAATTAATTTGTTTGCTTAATTTTGACTCCAAGGTGTTAAAAAAAAATCATTCAGAAAACTGCATATAAGTTTAGGAACATTTCAAAGAATAATTGTACTGTCCTTATCTCAGGTAACCTTGCAACAATGCAGAGACTGTACAAGGAGCCAGTGCTATTTTTCTAGAAAAAGAGGTGCCGAAGCTCACCATGAACTTCTCCCTTCTCCTCTTAGAATGGCAATGGTGGCAAATGATAAGGTCCAACCACATCTGGAGGTCCTCATCTATGCTTTCAGATGAAATTTGCACCTGCATCTCCCAAAGACAAAAGTCAACACGCCATGAACAAACTTAGTTGGTCTCTAAGGTGCTACTGGAAGGATTTTTTTTATTTTATTTTGTTTTGACTATGGCAGACCAACACGGCTACCTACCTGTAAATGGTATTTGCAGTTTTTGTACCAAATTTACCATCTAGGTCTGATTCGAACACAATGGGACGGTTATGTCTCGACAAACAAAGTGAAAACGAAGAGGAGGCACTTTTAAAACTTTGTGGTAGAAGATGTATTTTCGGTCCATTTATGTTGATTATCCCCCTATCATATCCCAGGCATTGATCCTAGCAGCCAGGCACTGGGAATAGACAAACAATATGAATCTTCATTAGCTTAACAGAGGTGGTGAAAGGGCTTCTGAAAGGGACATGACAGAAGATGGATTATACAGGGTGTTAAATGGACAGTGCAACAACAAGGCAATGCTTAAAGTAGAATAATGGAGATTCCTTTAACACAGTCTAGTTTGAGTAAGTATAAGCTTATACTTAAGTTTATACTTATCTTTATGCCTGTATTCAACTTTAAAGCAATATATGTCTAGGTAGAGTCATCTTCCTAATTATTAAATGCCACAAGCCATAACCATGAGGATGTCTAACATATCCTTTTCTAACTTCTCTTGTTTCATTTCATTTCCATCCCTTCTTTTTTCAATGATGACCCTCTGGTGGTAGATATGGGGTTACCAAACAAGTTCCCATTCAACATCTCACCCAGACCTGCTGATCTCCAGCAATACTGCTACATCAGAAGTCTTCAAACGAGACATCCTGGGATCTGATTGTGTATTTTATCTCTCTGGTTAGCCATGTTTGCTGGTAAAAGGAATGGATGGCGGAAGCCTGTTGAAAGTATGAAAATGGATAAATATGGTCCAGTTGAGGATGAGCTGTCAATTTTGATTTCTCTCAGTTTATCCTTTTTGTCCTAAACTGAGTTCTCCACATTTCCATGTCAGTCTGAGATCTTCTTTTTTTAAAGATCCACATGAAAATTCACCAGTGTGAATTTCTTATTGTACACATTTCTAATGCAATTTTGCCTAATATACACTTTTTTTGCAAAACAATTTCCCCTAATATAATGCATTTTTGTGTTTTATTTTACTAAGATGGACATTTTGTGCACACATTACCTCAGTATCCTTATTTTTGTATGCATTATTTGGCTAGGGAGCTGCCCTGTGAAATTCAGAGATGTATGAATTTCAAAGGAGAGAGACATTTTTTTGTTAATATATTGTTTGGGAAAATGCAGGTTAGGTAGGTTAATCTTTAGAGGCACACTGAATTGAATTTCTTCCCCATCCCTAACCCCAATTCTGATGCTTTCGAACACACCATAATCCCTATGTTCGGGGGGGGGGGATTTAAAAAAAATCCTTCCAGTAGCACCTTAGAGACCAACTAAGTTTGTTCTTGGTATGAGCTTTCGTGTGCATGCACACTTCTTCAGATACTCTGAAACAGAAGTCACCAGACCCTTATATATAGTGAGAGAGTGGGGAGGGGTATTGCTCAGAAGCGTGGTGAAAATGTGTGATTGGCTGATAGGTGCGGAAAACCTGTTGGCGACTGTTAACGACTGCAATTGGTCTAACAGGAAAAGGCAAGGGGTGAGATGGCTAAAGATAGCTTTGTCATGTGTAATGAGATAAGAATCCAATGTCTTTGTTCAGACCAGGTCTCTCCATGGTTTTAAATTTGGTAATTAGTTGCAATTCAGCAACTTCTCTTTCCAGTCTATTTTTGAAATTCCGTTGTAGTAAGACAGCTAGAAGATCTTGTATATATGTTCTCAAGTGTTGAATGCTACCAGATTGTGGTCTTTGAAGAAAAGGAAAGGATCCCCCTTCCCAGAATCCAATCTCTCTCACAGTGCTATGCTTCTTATGGAAGAGGTACAAGCTAGACAACCCTGGCAAATATTTCCCTTTCAAGTCCCTTCCATGGTGTGAATGGAACAGGGCTGTTTTATGCATTACCACAAACCTACTGATACAAAACTGATACAACATTCAGATTTTAAAAAATAAAATAAGGTGAAATGGACAGGGTTCAAGGGGATGTTTGTGCTTTGGAATGAAGAACGTGCCATTCAGTTAAACCAGTTTTGGATAACAAAATTCAGTTAAACCAGTTTTGGATAACACAATAATTATAAGAAGTTGGATGCTTTTAAAAGAGGATTAGACTAATTCCTGATGAAAATGTTCTACCTTCACAATGCTTCTGGATACCAGTTGCTGGGAAACACAGGAGGGATGAACTCAGGTCCTGCTTGTTCGTTCCTCATAGACATTTGGTCAGCCATTGTGAGAACAGGATGCTGGACTAGAGGGGCCACTGGTCTGATCCAGAAGCCTTTTCTTATGTTCTTATATCAAACCTTTCTTCCGTTTTGGAATTCAAGGCAACAAATATAGGCAATATTCTATGCAGTTGCTAACCACCCCCAGACCTGTTTATTTCCGGCAAGGTTGTTGCATCATGCTCCTTCAGACTGTGCAATGGGACATTTGGCTTTCTACCACGTTGGAACTAAGGATGTTGCTGATGATATGATGATTAGGATGCTTCCCCCAAAGGTGTTGCGAGTTGTACTGAGTTCTGAACTCTTAATATGAAAGAGGGGCAGCCTGTGAGGTCCACCTCTCCCTTTGTTCAAGGAGTTCTAAGCAAGATGAAACATTGACTGCAAATGTAAAAAGACAATCCCAGCACTTTCCACAAGATGAATGACTGTTTTAGGAAGGTACATTGCCCAGAAAAGCAATTACACAGCAAATCACCCATCTACATAGGTTTGGAATAAGAACAGCACAGGTCTTATATTTATATCCATTTGCCACTTAATGCGGGTTGCAGCAAATCATCTCAGAAATTAATTGCTGCAGCTGCCTGCTGTTATTCGGTTAGCCCTCAGGTGTCTCTCTTGGGGGCAGCATGAAGATATACCACAGCAGACACCTTCCGTGTGTGTGTGTGTGTGTGTGTGTGTGTGTGTAATCCAATCAGGGGATATTATTCACTGTTACACTGATGTCTGCTCTGTATCTGTGTGACTGAAAGAGGAAGAGGCAACCAGTGTTCAAGGATGCATTACAGTTATTCAAAAAACATTGGGGGAGAGGTTCAAAGCAGGGCCAATGAGCTGTGTGGCCTGGAGAGTTCTGAGCATCAGGAGAGAGGCCTGGTGGACCACATTTGGCCTCCAGACCTCAGGTTCCCCACTTCCAGGGTAAGATGACAAAAGTGTGGTTGAGGATTCTGTTATCTGACCAGCCAGCCTCCAAAAGGAAAAGCAAAACACACACACACATATTTGAAATTTCTGTTTTGCAATTTAAAGTACTCATTTTACATCCTTAATTTATCAACGACTTCCCTTCTTTTCTTTCCTTGGTTCATTTTACATATCATAAATCCCTGCATATTTTACAGAAACTATACCACTCATCAGTGCTTTTTTTCTGGGGGTACGCAGCGGTACCCTAAACATTTTGTGAATCCAAGTTTGATCTCATTGAGGGGCAGTATTTCAATATGAGTAGGAAAATGAGAGTACCCCTAAACATTTATTTTTAAGAAAAAAGCACTGCCATTCAGTATTCCATTATTGCATCCATAAAAACTTGTTTACACTGTTGAATTTATCTTAATGTTGCCAGCGTTTTCAGCTGTACACAATTATTTCACTTATATTCAATAAATGTTTTCCAATCTTCTTTACACATATGTTCTTCTTGTTCTCTTATTCTATATGTTAAATCTGCGAGTTGTGCATATTCTGTCAACTTAAGTTGCCATTCTTCTTTGGTTGGGACCTCGCTCGTTTTCCATTTGGGGGCTAACAAAACACGGGCTGCAGTTGTAGCATACATAAATAACCTCCCCCACCCCCTTAAATCCTGCCCCAAGGTGTTGACAATTACATAGCTGTCTCTCTGATATTTTTGTGTGCAGGCCAGTGCAAAACCAAGGCACCACAAACAGATGTTGGGACTGGTTATGGATATATCCGCTGTTCTCCTATGACCTTGCTTCAGTAAGAAAACTTATCACAGAGTAAATTGGAGAAGGAAAACAGTGGTGCCAAGACTTATCAACTCATTATACTTGAAAGGTTTTTGGAACAACAAAATACCATGAACATATCTTGGCAGGCAGCGAGCTGGTAAGCAGCTGTTCCCTACACATTCCTGATTCATTTGCTGCCAGCATATTTAATACTTCTGCCAAAATAACTGGATGTGAACTGGATGCTGGTTAACTCAGGTAAAGCACGGGATGCTTGGTGCGGATGCAGATGACGTTGGCCCTGCTGGAAGTGCTATGCTTAATAGCCGTTGAGATCTGGACTCAGATGGATCGCAATCTGGGATGTAAGGCTTTCTGAATTCATTTCCTGGGTTAGCCATTAGCATGGTGGCTTTCATCTTATGAGAGCTTCGTGGTTCATTTTACCACCACCCCATGGTCTTTGGTTGAATCTAGATCCATTCTCTATCCCTGTTCTTGATGAGGGTCACCTCTTGACACAAACATCCCAAGACGGCCTTTACAACTTAAGCAAGAGGTAGTTACTACATCTTGGCTTCTAGAAGCAGAGCTTTTGGTGCTGGGGGCCCGATCCAGGATCATTTCTAAATAGATCCAGACTCCTACCACTCTCGTCTGCTCTGAGAAGAATCTGCATGGGGCAGATTTTCCCAGTATGACAAAAATCTGGAGCTTTCCAGGGTTCTCCAGCTTCTTCACATGACAGATCCTGCCGCAACAATACATATCAGTTTGTCTTTTCATGTTCTTTGTCTTTCCTGTGTCCTCTTACATCTCACTGCTGTCTTCATTACCAGCTGCTATTGCGTTGCTTTGAGGATCATCATTTGTCTCATTGACTTCACTCTTTCTGTGTTTCAATCATTCAAGGCCTTCAATAAAGCGTGGGTGGCTGAAAGAAACTTCCTGGACCAGGGATGTAACAAAAGGAAGGAAGGAAGGAAGGAAGGATGGAAGGAAGGAAGGAAGGAAGGAAGGAAGGAAGGAAGGAAGGATAGATGACGATGCCTTCCCAAAACCAGCATGGAGATTACCAACCCTTCTGTCTTGGTGTGCCTAGGTGCAGCCCTGCTGACATCTAAAGGCTCAGGACTACAATACCTCAAGGAACACCTTTCCTCATATGAACTGTCCCAGACCCTGTGATCATCATCTGAGGCCCTTATTTGTGTGCCTCCTCCACAAGAGGTCCAGAGGGTGGCACACAAATAGTTTTGACAGCTCAGGGGAGGCTTGGGAGTCGCGGGAGGGCAGTGTGCCGAATGTCCGCCATCGGCGGCTCACTCTACCCCTGTGGGAGGCTCGCTCTGCCCCCGGCTACAGGGCACGTATGCCGCTCCGTGCACCCAAGCAGCTATCCCACTCCTGGGAGGGCACCTTCCGTGCTCCCCTCCCCTCAGGAGCGCGGGCACCCTGGGCAGCGTGGGCATATCCTCTGCCACTGTCCACTGTCTCAGGGCACTTTGAAATGTCTTCATAATTTCACTGGGTGTGGGGTTGCGCTTCCTCAATTGTTTTGCTTTGGCATGTGTGCTTTTCCTTCCAGTAAATATGTCTCCAGTACTCGATGTCACTGTCTTCAGCTGCTTGATCATCCTGAACTTACCCCTGAATGGGGTAACTGTGCCCATGAAGGACCAGGTACACAGCCTGGGAGTCATTTTGGACTCTCAGCTGTCCATGGAGGCACAGGTTAATTCTGTATCCAGGGCAGCTGTCTACCAGCTCCATCTGGTACGCAGGCTGAGACCCTACCTGTCCGCAGACTGTCTCGCCAGAGTGGTGCATGCTCTAATTATCTCTCACTTGGATTACTGCAATGCACTCTATGTGGGGCTACCTTTGAAGGTGACCCGGAAACTACAACTAATACAGAATGTGGCAGCTAGACTGGTGACTGGGAGCGGCCACCAAGACCACATAACACCGGTCTTGAAAGACCTACATTGGTTCCCAGTACGTTTTCAAGCACAATTCAAAGTGTTGGTCCTGACCTTAAAGCCCTAAACAACCTCGGTCCAGTATACCTGAAGGAGCGTCTCCACCCCCTTCGTTCCGCCCAAACACTGAGGTCCAGCTCCGAGGGCCTTCTGGCAGTTCCCTGACTACGAGAAGCCAAGTTACAGGGAACCAGACAGAGGGCCTTCTCAGTAGTGGCACCCGCCCTGTGGAACGCCCTCCCATCAGATGTCAAGGAGATAAACAATTATCTGACTTTTAGAAGACATCTGAAGGCAGCCCTGTTTAGGGAAGCTTTTAATGTTTAATAGATTATTACATTTTAATGTTCTGTTGGAAGCTGCCCAGAGTGGCTGGGGAAACCCAGTCAGATGGGCAGCGTATAAATATATTATTATTATTATTATTATTATTATTATTATTATTATTATTATTATTATTTGACTCCATGGGATAAGTCAGATCATGACACCTTCCCCTGAGCTTTAATTGAAGTGCAGGAAGCCAAGGAGGCTGGCTACCAACTCCCTCGATGGTGCTGTAAACAGAACAGTGTTTATTGCCAATTCCTACCTAACAGTTTTCCAGGTTCAAGTGAAAAGGGACGCACAGCTGAAAATGCTCTATAACTGACAAGTCCTAGGCCTGAAGAAGGAATGAGGCTGTGTATTTTTTGTTTCCCATTCAGCTGTCAGCCATAATTTCGTATTTAAAGGTTTGAAAGATAGCAGCAGGCAGCCTACTTGAAATTCTGGTCAGGTGACATCTTCAACCTTTCCTCCTTCCTCTGTTCTGCATTTTGCATAAATAGGGAAGAGGAGCTGACATGAGTTAGTAATGTTCACCTGCTGCTTTGTGCTGGAATCTTTTTGAAACATGTGCTCATGGGTTCGGTGCCAAGAGACGGTTCTCAGAAGAAAAGGGATGGTACTTCAGAACTTGCTCATCCCCATCCCTCAGCCAAGATTGCTCAAATGTGTCTCTTTCCAAGACATTCTGTTGAGGGATGTGTTGATCTCCCGTTGGATTTCTATTCCAAGTCCTCAAAATCCACTTTTCCCCACTTCCTAATTTACCTACCCATTGAGCTCATGGAGGCTTCAGAAAATTTCCATCAAGACAGGAACTATGGATGACCTGTGATTCCATAATGAATACCAGCTTCATGTATCTCTGGTCCCTTCCTGGTTGTCCCATAGACTAGGAAAGTTTTGAACAGGAAACTTCCTGATATGTCATCCTTTGCTTCTGAATTTAGTCAGATTTTCCCTGTGGGAGAATTGAAAAGCCAAAAGTGTGCAGTTCCTGGGTTAAGCCATTGCCTTATTGTGCTGCTGTGTGGCAGGTTTATTTGGTGGATTTAGATAAGGGATATGGAACCCCAAGTCCTTCAAGAGTCTTTCTAACTGGTTCTTGGCCACACACCCTCCTGAGCCATACCCCTCCCCCAAACCCTGCTTCACATAACAACAACAACAACAACAACAACAACAGCAACAGCAACAACAACAACAACAACAACAACAACAACAACAACAACAACAATAATAATAATAATATATTACTTATACCCTGCCCATCTGGCCAGGTCTCCCCAGCCACTCTGGACGGCTCCCAACAGAATATTTAAAACACGATAAAACAGCAAACATTAAAAACTTCCCTAAACAGGGCTGCCTTCTGATTTCTTCTAAATGTCAGATAGTTGTTTATTTCCTTGACATCTGGTGGGAGGGCGTTCCACAGGGCAGGCACCACTACCAAGAAGGCCCTCTGCCTGGTTCCCTGCAACCTCACTTCTCGCAGTGAGGGACCCGCCAGAAGGTCCTCAGAGCTGAACCTCGGTGTCTGGACTGAACAATTGGGGTGGAGATGATCCTTCAGGTATACTGGGCCAAGGCAGTTTAGGGCTTTAAAGGTCAGCACCAACACTTTGAATTGTGCTCAGAAATGTACTGGGAGCCAATGTGGGTCTTTCAGGACTGGTGTTATATGGTCTTGGCGGCCACTCCCAGTCACCAGTCTAGCTGCCACATTCTGGATTAGTTTATGCCTGCTTAGATTGTGTCCTTGAACTCTGATAGTGCTTCTTGCTTGCCTGGATCGAGGAATAGGTGGAAATGTGTGACTTTGAGAACACTAGCCTACTGTGCAAAGGTAAAATTCACATTTATTGCCCTGTCCACTTTCACCTCATGCCCTTCCCAGTACTGGCATGTGGTTGCCAAATGGTTGCCCAGGGGTCAGTGTGGTCCTCAGAATGAAAATCCTTGAGTTATACCCATGCATGAGGGATGTAGCATTTGGCTTGGGGTTAAGCTGATGGAGAGTTTGGAGCCCCATCCCTCAAATTTAGATATTACCTACATTGTTTGGTCCTGGTTCATTATGACTTCTAAGAAAGACACACAGAAGTCCCACCTCCCCCAGGAAGGCTACAACTGCTGTGTGCTGAGCAGATGACATTTTGTATATGTTCAGAAATGCTCTCTTTTATTACATGACTTGATAGTACTGGAAACCAAGTCTGATGAGGAACGGTTGAAGGAGGTGGGTATGTTTAGCCTGGAAAAGGGAAGACTGAGAAGAGATTTGATAGCCATCTTCAAATATCTCAAGAACTGTCACATATGGAAGATGGCGCAAGCATGTTTTCTCCAGCTCCAGAGGGTAGCACTCAAAGCAATGTCTTCAAGTTACAAGAAATGAGATTCCAACTGGACATCAGGAAAAACCTTCTGACAGTAAGAGCTATCCAACAGTGGAACAGTCTCCCTCAGGAGGTGCTGGACTCTCCTTCCTTAGAGGTTTTTAAGCAGAGAGTGGATGGCCATCTGTCATGGATGCTTTAGCTGAGATTTCTGCATTGCACAGGGTTGGACTAGATAACCCTCAAGGTCTTTTCCAACTCTACAATTCTATGATTCAGTGAAATCTGTACTTTAAAAGAAAGTTCATTATGTTGGTGTTACTCATTTTGCTATCTGTAAGGAGGAAATATATTATTAAAACTCAATGAAAAATCATAATGGGGCATGGCCACAGACTGATGCTAAATGGGTGTGGTTAAAGAAAGGGTGGTCACATGACTTACAGCATCCAGAAGAGATTCTCTGCCCCCTCCCAATTTATACCACTCAATAACCCCCATAAGCAAAATTATTCTAAAGCATAAGTGCTGATGGGAGGTGTTTCCATTATATACCATTCATTAAGGATGCAAAGCCAGGAACTAGTCCTAACCCTTCAACACAGCTCTTTTAAAGTGGTTTTAAAGAAAACATATCAAGCTGCAACGCAGTTTTGCTTTCCAAATATATTCTCTTCTTGAGATAGGTTGTAATAGGAACCAGGGAAAGAGGCGGGGTGGGGTGGGGGGAGAGAGATCTTCTTTCCCATCAACCTGACACCAGAAAGAGCCAGTTATCTTTTGACATTTTGCAGATAAACAAAAAGTCTTTTTATTTAGTTAAGCTTTAGCTCAGGCATCGTACAACCTTGGCGATGGTGAGAGCTGAGGGTGGAATAACAATGGACTGCCTCCTTTGATTTGAAGCAGCATCTAGTTTAAGAAATTTGCTCCAACTTCCTGAAAATTGTAAGCTATAAATATTAACTGCAATGAAAAGTTTCCTTCCGTTTCTTGTTTATTTATTCACGTACCTTTGTTTAGTTACTGCTTTGTGCATACCAGAAGATCCAGTGGGATTTTTTAATTTCCTGGGAAATGAGAAAAGTCACAAATGTGCCCTGGGCTGGAGATATTAGGTGGGCTATTGCTAATACTCCCATGAAGAAGACTCGAGACACAGGTATGGTGAAATGGTCTGCAAAAGCAATTTACCAAAGTATGAGCTTGTGGGTTTGAATTAATATATGTAAGCGAATCATCCCTCCAATCCCCTGTGTGTGTTTACAGTGGCATTCTGGGGGCCCAAGGTCAAGGACTGGGAGAAATTCATCCTTCCTCGCTTCCTGAGCATTGGTTTATGGGAACCCGACATACAAAGGGGGAAATGTGCCATTTGAAACAGAGGTTTCTCCCCCTCTGCAGAAACTTCAAGTGGGATTCTCACCAATCATCTTCAAAGGAGATTTCTGTAACCGGAGGCAGATTTAGGGGAGCATGCACAGCACACTGAGCCAAGAGGGTGCCGCAGGGGGCGCTGGCACAGTGATGAACAACGGAAGGTGAGAGGCAGGGGGTCTAGAATGAAACCTAGAATGACGTACATGAAACACGTCCCTGACATGTGCATACAATATTCGTTATGGAGATGTTAAACAAGAGGCACAAGAGCATTCCCCTCTCATTCCTCCTCTTTATTCAGTGTATAAACAGGGGACTGGGAGAAGGCATTACACTGTTTTGGGGGGGGCACAGATATATTATGCTATAAAATGGTTTGTTACCCACCTTTTGTTTCCAGTTGTCATTTATTTGGGAACTGTCTCTAGTACCTCTAGAAATAAAGGGGATGATTACATTTTATAGGCAGGGAGGGATTCATAAGACCCATAATGCTCACAAAGAGGCAGATGTTTCTTGCATCCACAAAGCCTCTGTGCCCTCATCTAATGTAAGCAAGTCATGTGGGAAATGCTGTAATTTTAGGTTTACTTTTAAGATTAGATGGGAAAATGCTGGTTATTATTTGGAAACGATTGTTCTCTCTAATTGTGCTTCAAATAGGTGGGAGGTGGGGCTTTGCTATTAAAATAATACGCACTTGGGACAACTGTGGGGAAGAGTTTCAACGGGAATGATTTGTAAAGCAGAGACATCCGATGATATTGTTAATTGGTGTACATATGAGGGAGGGATTAATGCCATTGTTGGCAGCAAACACACCATTCCCTTTTAGCAAAGCGGTTGGGATGGACCTCGATCTTTCTGAAGAAGTGAAAACAGAGATACTGGCCTAGATCAGCATTCTCTGATCACCACTGTTTCACCACTGTAAGAGTGAGAATAATGGTTGTGTGATATGAAAAGCAGCATAGCAGCTCTGCTTCTGGCACTAGCGGAAGCTTGTTGCACAACTGGGTGCATAATAGGATCTATCAGGGCTACAGCAATCTGTTGCACAACCAGCCACAAGAACCATGTTGGCTTCTTGTGCCTTTTCTTGTGCTTGCTATTCAACAACAACAACAATAATAATAATAACAACAACAGAATATTAAAAACAAAATAAAACATCAAACATTAAAAACTTCCATAAACAGGGCTGTCTTCAGATGTCTTCTAAAAGCCAGGTAGCTGTTTATTTCCTTGACATCTGATGGGAGGTCATTCCACAGGGCGGGCGCCACTACCAAGAAGGCCCTCTGCCTGGTTCCCTGTAACCTTATGAGTTTCCTTTATTTATATATATTGCTAACACACATGAGTACCTGTGTGCATCAATAAATGAGCAGAAAGCACCATAATGCAGTCACACAGTGTCAGAAATGAGGCAGCTCCCAGTGAAGGTTTGCAGCCAATGGAAGAAAGCTGCCAGGAACAGAGAGAGTTAACTTTCATGCAGGATGAACAGCAGCAAGTGCCAACTCCCCCACCCCTTGGAATGCCAGGGGATAAAGGAACAGGTTAGAGTGGGCTGGAACCCAGCCAAAGCTCTCGGAAAGTTCAAACAGGAGTGAAAAGAGTTGGAAGTAGTTTGTTAGAAAGGGAGGGGGGAGCTGATCCAATCCCTCCTCAGAGTTGGCTAAAGGGAGGGTTATTAGACCAGAAACAAAGCAAGAGACGTAAGACACGAAAGTTCTCTATCTTCTGTAGAAACCGGAAGACGTCTTCAGAAGGGTCATCTTGACTGATGATGTCGGAGGCTGTGTTAGAGCCGTCCAGAGCTATCTGTTTGTTCTGACAATAAATTGTCCTTTTTAATTAACTATGCTTACTGTGTTATCAAGCTGGGAACCTGGACTCCTGACAACACAGGTGCAATCGCATCAATATATGCAATGCTCAGAAAAACCAATTTAAAAGTCAGGGAGAATATGCAGATACATTTATATTCCTACAAAACAGTTATTTCGAGTACGCCAAAGTATTGTGTAGTGTCAGACTCTAACTAGGTGACTTGTGAGGCTGTCACAGTCTCTCAGTTGTTGCAAAATATAAAATGGGGGGGGGACCATGAACACTGCCTTCAGTTCCTTTGGATGAAAGGTGGGATAGGAGTAAATAAATCTGTACATTTTAGAACCATTTTAGATTCTGTTAAAGAAGGCTTTAATAAGCAGCTAAAAAATAGTGTCACAACAGTCCTAGTAGTGTTTAAGATTAATACAAATGAGTTATATTCTTATTGGTTTTTTTGTTATTTTTTAAAGCAATGATTCCAATATCTACAAGGCTCATGAAGAAATGGCATAATCTACTTTTTCTTTTCTTTTTATGGAACAATAAGAAAGCTTCGGGCATTGTTAACATCCTCACATAAACTACATAGCAAAGGGAGGGTGAGTTGTCCAAATTTCACACTTTATTATTCAGCAACACGGCTAAAGGTATTAGTGCAGATTTCTCCCTCTCTTCTTTGGTAATAAAAGTAGTGTTTCATATTTGTGCCTATGCATAACATCAGCGATGCGGAGCAGAGGAAGATGCAAATGAACTCCAGCAAGATGCGCATGCTGCAGATGCAGAATTAATTGGAGACATCCTCCTAATTGAACAGAATTCAAGGGGAGTGGAGCAAAAAGCTGAGAAAACGTGTGATGGGCAGGCCAGCTGAAGTCCATTCCATCCTGTTTCTGCATGTGCTCCAAACCAGTATTTTTAAAGGGGGAAAAAATTTACAAAACCTGTACAAAAGCATTTCCATGTACTTAGAATGTTCTCCAAGAGTTGACTCTCTTCACCCTCTGATGAAATAGAGATGTCCTATTCCATACCCTCCAACATTTCTCCAATGAAATTAGGGACATCCTAAGGAAAAGCGGGACATTCCAGGGTCAAATCAGAAACTGGGACAGCTTCTGTAAATCTAGGACTGTCCCTGGAAAATAGGGACGCTTGGAGGGTCTACAGTTCTTGATGCCTGTGTTGACAACATGCTGCATCCAGAGGCAGCCATGCTTTCCACCATATAATCTCCAAGAGTGATGCATCATCATCAAGTCCTGTTGCTTCCAAGAGGGAATTGCAGACTATTTTTTGACATGTGTGGCAAAGGCTGATTGTATTCTCTCCTGGACTTCTTTGAGGAAAGGTAGGATATCATACAATTTATCTATTGCCACAGACTGCTTTGTTTCCATTTCCCTGTGCATAATCTGCCTCAGTACCAGCCAGTCTGCACTAAAGGTTTGAAAGCCCCACAAGAAAATGATGTGCTTTCTCTTGCCAGGACTGCATACATATAAAGCAAAGGTGCACAGTGCCCTTATTTTGCAGAATATTGTTTGTGTCTGTGATTTCCTAATTGTATTCTTGGGAACCCTATTTTAAAATCCTCCAGGACAGAGGAAAATGCAAAGATGTGTTCAAAATGACTTGGAATGACTAATATAAACAAGCATTTTAGAGCAGTGGTCTTCAATTTTGGGGGTTGAGAAACTGCTATAACATCCCACAATATCCTGTGGTACCCCAATTACTCCTCGCTGCCTCCCACGAGGTTTTTTTAACTGGCACTAAGTAATTCGTTTAATAGTTGTTATAGTTGAAGACAGTGCTATTTTTCTAAAAAAAGAGGTGCTGGAACTCACCATGAACACCTCCCTTGTTTCCTTAGAATGGCAATGGCGCCCACCTGAGATCTGCTGGAACTGAATTTGGGTGCATTCCGGCTGAAAAACAGCCCTTGGTTGAAGACAAAGCTTCATAACTTGGGAAGCATAACAGTGAGCTGCCAGTTTGTTTGAAAAACACTGATTTAGAGGGAGGCCAAACAGAATCTTCCGTTGCTCTCTAAGCAACTCTAGCTTACAGAATGAGGAGAGAGAGAGAGAGAGAGAGAGAGAGAGAGAGAGAGAGAGAGAGAGAGAGAGAACACTGGGTAAAACTTGGCTTGGAATTACTCCAGATCCCAATGTGTTAGAACTGCTGGAAAAACATAGAGTGGACTTTTAAACAAATGTATCATTCCTCACTGGTTTCTCAGTGTGCCCCCGTGAGTTCCCAGTAATGGCGAGGATACTTATCTGAAAGGCTGCCTGACTTCCACTTTTAATTTTTCCCTGTCCTGTATAGACACGTGGGCATACTATTTGTATTCCAGGACAAACTCTAGAGTGGCCATGTGTCCTGCTTTGTAAAGGACAAAGAAAGAGACCTAAGGAGAAGCAGCAGCAGGGGCCTTGAAGCTGCCGGTCAACAGTTCACACCAGAAGAGTTCACAACTGAAGAGCAGACTGACTACAGGCTCATCTGCACTTACCTTTGCTCCACATTTCTAGGCACAGGTCTGGCTTTGAATTTCTATTTAATTTATAGTAAAGGTAAAGGTAAAGGGACCCCTGACCATTAGGTTCAGTCATGTCCGACTCTGGGGTTGCGGCGCTCATCTCACTTTATTGGCTGAGGGAGCCGGCGTACAGCTTCCGGATCATGTGGCCAGCATGACTAAGCCGCTTCTGGTGAACCAGAGCAGCGCATGGAAACGCCATTTACCTTCCCGCTGGAGCGGTACCTATTTATCTACTTGCGCTTTGACGTGCTTTCAAACTGCTAGGTGGGCAGGAGCTGGGACCGAGCAATGGGAGCTCACCCCGTCGCGGGGATTCAAACTGCCAACCTTCTGATCAGCAAGCCCTAGGCTCTGTGGTTTAACCCACAGCGCCACCCTTACTTATATCTAAATGTGTATCTATACATATAAATTAACTGGTGCCAATTTTGTGCAAATCTCTTTTGTCCAGTTTTTTTGCGTGGTGTATTTTCCTTCCCTTTTTAGAGATGCATAAGTGGCCATCCTTGCACAATGCTTGATTTATATGGGGAGGAGAGAGGTCCTGTTTAGCTTACTTTTGTAGTGACCCTCTAAGCTACTGTTTTTAGAAGACTGAATGGGGTGGGTGGCTGTGCATGACTGGGAGGCATTGAGGGAGGAGGTTGTGAATTTCCTCAAGGTCTCCCCCACACCTTTCCCCACATAATCTGGGCACTGCTGTCAGTTCATGCAAGGTGACCTTTAGATCAAACAAGGTTGGCAAGTGCTTTAGAACACTGGTTTTCAACCTTGTGCCCCTTGGTTGTCGACTACAACCCGATCATCCCTGACCATTGGCTAATCTGACTGGGAATGATGGGAGTTGTAGTCCAACAACATCTGGGGCCCAAGGTTGAAGACCAGTGCTCTAGAACATGCTCCAGCACCTTCTGCAATGCACAGGGTTCCATGGCAAGCAAGTCAATGTAGAAATAATTCACTCCAGCAAGGCAGAAGTTTTGGAAAACACTCCTCCAGGTGGATAATTGAATCTTCTATTCGCGGACACACATGAAGTGTGCAGTGAGTTGACGGAAATCAGTTACAGGGAATATTTGATGGGATGCAGGATAGTATTTAATTTGGCTTCAAACTGAAGCAACTTGAAATCAGCTTGTAGCAATGACTCAAGAAATGAGATTCCGACAAAACATTCAGAAAAAAACTTTCTGACAGTAAGAGCTGTTTGGCAGCGGGACAGACTCACACAAAAGGCAGTGGACTGTCCTTTCTTGGAGGTTTTTAAGCAGAAGTTGGATGGTCATCTGTCGTGGATGCTTTAGCTGAGATTCCTGCATTGCAGGGGGTTGGACTAGAGGACCCTTGCGGTCTCTTCCAAGTCTAAGAATCTATGATTCTATGACTATAGCTTTTAAAAGTATGTACTTCCTCCTTTGGTTTCAAGGTGTTTGGGGCATTGCGACACTAAGAAAGTGGTGCAGAGACTGCACAGGACTTTCTGCAACAACCACACAGCTATGGAAAAGCTACTTCAAGAGCCTGGCAAGAGGCCGCGCTTTCCCGAAAGCCAAAACACAACACAAATATGTGCTGCTCATCAAAGGGGCCTTTTCATTTTCTGCTGTCTTAAAGAGTGTTGGCAGGTAGATTTGGCTCCGTGTCTCAGCTTGCATTTTGCAACCCAAGGATTGCCTGATTCTTTGTTATTCCTTCCTGTCATATCACCTGTCTGCTCTGGATGCTGAAACCCATCCCAGAACATGACATTGCTGTGGAATACAATTTTCTGAGGTTTCCTAGGGAACCAACACCTAGAAACATGCGTGCAGTCTGCTCAGAGAAAAGGTGGGACAAAACGGATGCCTGTAAGAATCGGGAAACAAGCAGCTGGGTTTGGGACAATGGAGAGCAGCATTTCAATGACAGCTAATAACTTCTCCTCACATACACATTCTCTTCGTATGAAAGAGGGCTTGCCAACTACCCTTGCCATCATTATGACAAGGTGGGGTATGTGTGGAGGGAGAGCTTATGTTCAAGGAGCCTAGGATGGGAGAGGAATGCTGTCACTGGAGGACGATCCTTTAGAGCACCCCAACCTCAGTCTGCCCTCAGCCAGCACCGACTTGCCTGCCTTCTAACTTACAATCAGTCTAGAGGTTGGGACTTTCTGTTGGCTTCCTCCACTTCACTGTTATCCTGGTAGAACTCAGCAGAGAGGAAGATTGGGGCAAAACTAGAATTAGCTGGCTCTGCATGCCATTGGCTCTAGCTCCATCTACCATTGGTCTCACTGCATTTCATCTTACCAGGCCCAATGGGAACCAGCCATCATGGAGTGCAAAGCATTTTTGTCCATTCTGTGTATAGGGTGGCATAACAGCCTGGGGTGAGCCAGAAGCCAGAACCCAGAAGCTGTAGGAGTGCAAGCAAGGACTAAGGGGAAAGCCAGGAGGCATAACAGCCTGGGGTGAGCCAGAAGCCAGAACCCAGAAGCTGTAGGAGTGCAAGCAAGGACTAAGGGGAAAGCCAGGAGGCAGAATCACCCCCTCTCTTGAGGAAACCTTACTTCAGGCATTGGGAACCTTGGGACCTCAATACATTTCTGAACTACAACTCCCATCATCCCTGGACATTGGCCATGTTCGATGGGGCTGATGGAAGTTGCAGGTCAGAAACATCTGGAGGACTAAAGGTTCTCTACTCCTGCCTTACATGGATACTGCATCCATGGATGGGAGGGAGGGGTGATCATGTCCCCATGCACATCGCCTGAACCCTACTGCATCCCCAACCTTCCCCATGATGGCCAGGAAAAATCTGCAACAGGTTTTTACTCACATTATGCGGGTGTAAATAGAACAGTCCACACAATCAGGGACTCTTCTTTATCAGGGTCCTCAGCCGGGCAGGGGGTTCTACTATCATTCAAGTGAATGCAAGTGGGGGGAGGGGGCCCAAACTTGCAGACCTTGCAGAGGAGGAATGGTGGAGACCACCTCCCCAGCCTGACGCTTCCAGAGAAGACAGTTCAGAATTACAACAGGGGTTTGAGGGAGATCACAGGTCAGAGGCAGATGAGGGGAAAAGCTGGGAAATAATGGGAGAGGAGGAAGAAGAAGCACCGGGGGGGCAGCTGGATGGACACAGTGTCTTTAGAAAGCATTCCAGGCCCCCCCTCTCCCAGAACCCGGTAGATGGCTCAGAGGCAGAGGGCACTTCTCAGCACCCGTAGTGAAGATGCATGAAGGGAGAGAGGGAAGGGGTGGAGACTCACTTGGGCAACGCCATTATTCCAAGAAGCTGCATTTCCAAGCTCCTCTCTGTGAACATTGAATAAAACACAGTTGGTAAGAACTTTCCCTGTCTTATCCGTTCCTGGCAACCTGCCGTGGGGGTTGGTTCCTCTGCCGCCTGACAGAGGGGCCTGAACTCAGGTATTCAGGCAAATACCTAGACATGCTTCTTGTTGCTCAAGCAAGGCTCAAGTGGAACAGGAAGCTCTTTCATACACCTTCCTGAATAGAAAGATTCAATGGCCCATCTAGATGGGTGGAGTCATTATAAGGCCTGAAGATAATTCACTGAGAAGCTGAGACCTGCAAATCTGTGGTTTGCCACATGAGGTATGGATCCAGCCATTCCTGACAAGAGTGAAGGGTAGACTTTTCTCTCACTGCAACAATGGCCTCAAGTGCAGTGCTTTGTGGGTGAAAGTAAAAGGGGAAATTGGGGACATACAGTGAATTGGGGCCTTAGCTGCTCACTGCCTCCAAACACTTAGATACAAGCCTTCTCTTCTCCATGCAAACCCACCTCTTCATTTGAACAGCCCATTCCTGGGTTCTCTTCCTTGGTAAACAGTAAATGCTGTTACTGTGAAATGGAACATTAGGTGTTGACTTTTAACAGATTCCTTAGGCACTAAACTCAATGGTTCTTGAGACATTAGTCTGAGCTGGGCATAAGGAGATGCTGATACACTGTTTCTCAATTCTGAACATATCAAGATGGATAGAGTAGTTTTTCTTTGTCTTTTAATTGCTTAATTTAATGAACAAATTAGAAATATTATTAAATGATTGCAACGTAAGTATAGACTGGATTCATAGATACAGTCATATATATATTCACAAAATCATATACAAATTTATGAAAACAGTCTAATTCATATGCACTATTGTGAATGTTCTGCTCTCTATGAGTAGAAAGAGACTCAAGGAAAATATATATATTTCTAATACCTAAAATGTATTGAAAGCATAGAATAACAGAGTTGACTATATTATCCTTTTACAGTATGTTTTATAGTAGTTGAATCATCCGAATGTATTAAAGAGTGCGGATTAACTTGTACTTTATTTTCTAATAGAACAGAAATGAACTTGTTTTTTTATTGGATCTTATCTTTCTCTCCATTAACTCTAATAAAGTTAGTTATTTCCAAAATGTTAACCAGGAATCAAGAGATAGTGGCACAGGATTCCCCCCTCTCATTTTTGACAGAGCACAATTTGAGCTGCCATTAATAGATGAGCTGCCATTTCCCAATTCTCTTCTGGTATAATGCCTGTAAGATATCCAAATAATTATATTGGGAGATCATGACCCCCAAATACTTATTTCTGTCAGCACAGATTCCCCAAAGACTCCTTATCATTGGACATACCCATATAATGTAAAATATGTGTGCATTAGGAGTCTCCTATCTCCAGTGTTGGTCATTGGCCCTTGGGTATATTTTATTCAGTCTAGCAAGAATCAGAAACTATCATGTCAAAAACTTATGAAAAATGTCTTTAAGGGAAGACAGGGAAGATTCCTCTACATGCAATATCATTCATCTGTTGGTATTTTGAATGGACATATCTGCTTTCCAACTGGCCCAAGAGCAATTCCCAGATGATTCTAGTTTTATTTATGTTTCGTTTATCTGACCTAAAGGACCACATGACTGATTAACTGCTGAGATCAATAGTCTAAAACTCATACAATCTTTAAATGAGCCATAGTTTCATTTAAATTATGGTTCATTTAAACCAGGGGTTAGCAAACTGTTTCAGCAGGGGGCCGCTCCACTGTCCCTCAGACCTTGTGGGGGGCTGGACTATATTTTGAAAAAAAAATATGAACGAATTCCTATGCCCCACAAGTAACCCAGAGATGCATTTTAAATAAAAGGACACATTCTGCTCATGTAAAAACACACTTCCCGGACTGTTTGTGGGCTGGATTTAGAAGGCGATTGGGCCACATCCAGCCCCTGGGCTTTAGTTTGCCTAAAGGTAAAGGTAAAGGTACCCCTTACCGTTAGGTCCAGTTGCGGATGACTCTGAGGTTGCAGCGCTCATCTCGCTCTATAGGCCGAGGGAGCTGGCATTTGTCTGCAGACAGCTTCCGAGTCATGTGGCCAGCATGACTAATCTGCTTCTGGTGAACCAGAGCAGCGCACGGAAATGCTGTTTACCTTCCCGCCGGAGTGGTACCTATTTATCTACTTGCACTTTGACGTGCTTTGGAACTGCTAGGTGGGCAGAAGCTGGGACCGAGCAACGGGAGCTCACCCTGTGGCAGGGATTTGAACCGCCAACCTTCTGATCAGCAAACCCTTGGCTCAGTGGTTTAGATCACAGCGCCACCCGCATCTCATGATTTAAACTATTACCTGGAGATGAAAATAAGACTTTTAAATAAAGTTTAAGCTTATAACACCCTTTTTGCCAGTGTAACATTTGTTGGGTCATGTGACCAAACTGAACAGAGTTTGGAATAGGTGTAAGACTACCCTGCCACTTGCCACCTCTTCCACAAATATTGCCATTCCCGCAAAATTCTCCTTTTTCAGGATTTACCCCAGTCTTGGCTCAGTCAAATGAGCATCGGATGAGCCAGGATGGAGGACTTATGCCAAAGTATCTCTGACATATGCTGAGATTATGGACATCCACGAGTGTAGCCCCAGCTGAGCCCAAGATCAGCCACAGACCCACTAGTTCCAAACTCCACTGATCCAGGCAGATCTTGAGTTTGCAATGTTCAAGTCTGGACCCAACGCATAATATTTGACAATAAAGCATCAATATATGCAAATTGCAGGACTGGTAAATAATAGGTGGGAAAGAAGAAAACCAACCTTCAAATATCCCATAAGAGGGAAATGTTTTGGCTGGAGAAAGTAAGTGGGTTCGGATGGAGATTCTTCCTGAGCAATTCTGGTGCTGTGTGCTAGTTTAGTATTCTCATAAGTGACCTTGGAGAAGTAAATAGAGATGGAAATGCTGCCTCCAGTCGCAACAGAGAATACTAGATTGGATGAACCTTTAGCTTGACTCTGCACAAAGCAGCTCCCATGTGAGCAGTTTCTGAAATGTAAAAACAACAACACCATAATTGCTAAGAAATATCAATATTTATATTCTATTATTATTATTATTATTATTATTATTATTATTATTATTATTATGTACAGCCTTAAATAATTATACCATTAAATATTGATTTAAACTTGTATTCAATATTTATATTCAACCATCCTTTCAAATGCACAACCGTTTTGAAACCAAATGAATGTTTGTGTAAAGTAACTTGAGTCCACTTGGATTCCTGCGCTGAAGTCTGCAAAGTGAATCTGGCCCAATAGTACTTTTCTCCTGGACCTTCTCTTTTCAGTTTTTGGGTAGAAAATGTGAAAACTGAAAACCCTTTCAACAAGTCTTAGCCTTGCCGATATATATATAAATAAATAAAATAAAAAAATAAATTCTGTTCCATCCATCCACCCGACTGAGCTTTGTGGGTCCAGTAATCTTGTTATTTTCCAGAAGAGTGAAGCCTAGAAATCTTATTTAAAGGACAGGATGCATCTCCCATTTTCCTCTTATAGATGACACAGTGCTGTATCATCAAAACTTACACACTACATTTAAGCACCTAGAAGCTCCATGTGGTTTTCAAATTTAACAAATATTATTTAACAAATAATATTTATTGGCGGCCCCTATGAGATGAGGATATTAGATGTAAGGACTATTTATTTGTGTGCAAGTTATATTTCTGCCCTACCCATTTCTTTATTCTATTCCTGAAAAGTGTGCTCCAACTACAGTGGTACCTCGTGTTAAGAACTTAATTTGTTCTGGAGGTCCATTCTTAACCTGAAACTGTTCTTAACCTGAGGTACCACTTTAGCTAATGGGGCTTCCCGCCACCACCACACCGCCGCCACGTGATTTCTGTTCTCATCCTGAAGCAAAGTTCTTAATCCGAGGTACTATTTCTGGGTTAGTGGAGTCTGTAACCTGAAGCATCTGTAACCTGAATCGTCTGTAACCTGAGGTATCACTGTAGTTGACAATGTAAGGTAATCCAAGTCATCTCTATCTATGTTGCTATTGGGATCATAACCCACGTGTCAAAATAGTGCCACTGGGAAATCTCCATAACTATTCCTATTTGTCTTCCCACCCTGAAAAAGAGAGCAAGAGCTCTGATTGGGGCTCTGGTGAAAGGAGAGGATGGTTAAGCTGGCATGGTACATGGAACTTTTGTCCTGTGGCAAAACTAGAAGACAGGGCAATTCGGATTGGTAAAGCAAAACAAAGCAGGGGTTAAGGGTTACTGTACACATACCAGAGCCATGTTTTTGAACTGATTCTCATCTCATTCCCCACAGATACCTTTTGAAAATATCAAATGAGATCTGATCATTTACAGCTTGGCACTAAGCAAGGACTGCAGATGAGTGAGGGAGCAATGTGGTCAGCACAGTGCAAACACCAGCAGCAGAAGTGTCTGATTACAGTGGTACCTCGGGTTTAGAACTTAATTCGTTCTGGAGGTCCATTCTTAACCTGAAACTGTTCTTAACCTGAGGTAACACTTTAGCTAATGGGGCCTCCTGCTGCCACTGCACGATTTCTGTTCTCATCCTGAAGTAAAGTTCTTAACTCAAGGTACTATTTCTGGGTTAGCGGAGTCTGTAACCTGAAGTGTCTGTAACCTGAAGTACCACTGTAGCTCCAACTGCTGTGTTTGCACTGCACTGACCTCCCTGCTGCCTCGCCCCTCCCAGTAGCTAACATCAAACTACCCCCTTGGAAGCTAGTCTAGGGACTCCACCCCACCCAGGGAGCCTGCTCTGCTTCTTGGCTTCACATTCACCTGTTTACAGCTAACTCTGCTACATCAACATAGCATTACACAAGCCTGATGAATAGGATAAAGTAAATCCATTCACTAATGTCCTTGTGTTGCAGGATGCTATGAAGTACGTGAATGGATAAATTACTGAAGATAGAGAGACTTTGCCAAAGCACGAAGATCTCACAGCTGAATTTAGCCAGCTATCCCCAGGCAGATGCCTTTTGCTTTATTTGCACGTCACTTCTGCCTGTCACTTGACTAATCAAAGTTTGGCAAAAGTGCATAAAAAGTTATAAAAGTCTAATACCCTTTCAGAACTCTAATTTTATTCAATGGCCTCCTTGTAGCATGGTGCAGCTGAAGATATTGTATGCCACATATATTTTCCTCTTAGCAGTAGTATTTATTACTTAAAACCCATTAACTGCTAAGTGTAGTTTATGCCATATCATAAGTGGAAAGAATCAATGTTTCATAAGTGTACCATGGTCCTCCTTATATATATATTACTTGGAGTGCTTTCCCCCCATTGGTACTGCCTTCTCCATATTTGCTTTCCTCATGCTAATTCTTAATAAGTCATCTTCTACCATTAAGGCTTGGGTGGGTTCACCGGTTTACTGCAATGGTAATAAATAAATGGTAATAGCCTTTTAACAGATCAGGTGTCACTAGCATAGTAAGGTTAATTAGATAAAGGACCCCTGGATGGTTCAGTCCAGTCAAAGTCGACTATGGGGTTGCAGCGCTCATCTCGTATTTCAGGCCGAGGGATCTGGCATTTGTCTACAGACAGCTTTCCAGGCCATGTGGCCAGCATGACTAAACAACTTCTGGTGCAACAGAACACTGTGATGGAAACCAGAGAGCACGTAAACGCCATTTACCTTCCCGTCACAGTGGTACCTATTTATCTACTTGCACTGGTGTGCTCTCACACTGCTAGGTTGGCAGGAGCTGGGACAGAGCAATGGGAGCTCACCCTGCCATGGGGATTCGAACTGCCGACTTTCTGATTGGCAAGCCCGAGAGGCTCAGTGGTTTATGCCATAGCGCCACCCGCGTCCCTACTATCATGGTACATAACCGTGTGTGTGTACCACTTGATTGTCTGGAGAGGCACGTGTGCTTATGTTATAAGCAAGCCCCCAAATAGTACAATGAATGTACCTGCTTAACATCAATAGGCAGGGAGTTCCAAAGTGTTAGGTCATGATTAGCCAGCGTGGTGCCCTCCTGATGTTGTTGAACTATAATTCTCATCAACCCAGCCACCATAACCAGTGGTCAAGGGTGATGAGAGTTGTAATCTGACATTGTTTGGAAGGCACCAAGCCATAAGAAGCCATGGGGGGGGGAACCATAGAGGATAGGAAAGCCATGCTGCCCTGAGTTATAAGGTGCAAAGCATGGTACTGTGGAGACTCAGCCAGCAGAGCAGAATCAGACTGCAACTAGGTTAGGCAGAGGTGATCAGCACCTTGGACAGCTCACCAGCTGCCTGGAAGCTTTTTCCATTTAGTGAGCGGAGCTTGTACAGTATTTCGTGCTGATGACTCCACTCTTGATGTGGAAATGTGGAGAGATGTACTTAAGGTGCTGGGAAAAAAGAGAAGTGGAGAAAAACCAAAACTGGCCGGTTTCCCATTCCCTATTAACAATTCCCTTGTGCTCTACTACTTTCTGAGGGCTACAGGAGTGGCCCAGATCTTTGGCGACTTAAATTGACGGAATATGCGCAGCTTGCGGGCCTAACATATAGAATAAGAGAACAAGAGGAACATACATTTAAAGATTGGAAAATGTTTTTTTGAATATATGGAGGAAAATTGTGTTTATTTGAAAACATGGGCAGCATTAAGATAAATTCAACAGTGTAAATAAGTTTTGATGGACGTAATAATGGAATACCGAATGGTTTAGTTTATATAAAATATGCAGGGATATTTGTTGTGCAAAATGAACCATGGAAAGAGAAGAAGGGAAGTCGTTGATATTTTAAGGTTGTTTAAGAGAATATTCTAAAATATAAAACAGAAATTTAACAAGAAGAAGAAGAAGAAGAAGAAGAAGAAGAAGAAGAAGAAGAAGAAGAAGAAGAAGAAGAACAGGAGTGGCCCAGATCTCAAGAGCCTCTGTTCTATGCCAGAACTGCAGAGTAATAATCAATTAGTGGTTATATTTTTCAACATTCAAAGAAAAAACTGATTTGTGGTGAAGCCCATGGCCACTTCTTGGAATTTTTTTTTTTGGATTTTTTTTTTCTTCTGAGTTTTTTTTTTAATTCCTTCCTGAAAAGTGTTTTTACCAGCTCACCACTGTGTCAAGTCTTTTATTTCATCTGCCCAGCTGATAGAGCCTATTAGAGAAGTGGACCAGGAGGGGTAGTGATAAGGAACAAAACGGCAGGCTGTAGTAGGCATTGATTCATCTTTCCATTTTTCAGTCAGTGCTGCATCTTTTGTACACTTTGTATTTTTTTTATTTTTTTTTTTAAAAAATATTTATTTATTTTCAAGAGGTGCGGGGAAAGTTTGGCTCTCAGGGATGTTAAAATAAATGAAGACCTTCTTGAAGATGAAGAAAATAAATTATTAGCCCTCGGGGCCAAAGAAAATAAATAGGATGGCCTTCTCAGGGCTAAAGAAAATAAATTAAACATAAAAGATGCTATTTCAGGGACAAAGATTTATCTCTCTCTTTTTTCTTTTTTCTTTTTAAGAAAAAGCAGCTCTGAGAGGGACATGCTAATACTCGATCGTCCCAAATAGGAGAGCTTGGTTTTTGTTTTTCATTGTTATTTGGTCTCTCCTTTGCAAAATCCATTAAGCTCAGCAATATTGAGCCCCCTTCTGAATTTCAAAGTGCTTGCTGCTTTCGTCACCCTCTCTCTCTCTCTCTCTCTCTCTCTTCCCTTGGACTAAATAGCTATTCCCCTCCCGCAATGCCGCCACCCCCCATTTTCAGAAAATTATGCTGCTGTGCCATTTCCTTCAGAGGACACTTTGCATATAAGAAGTAAAATTACTCTATTTCATCTCTCAGACTGTCAGGGTGAGGATATTCCGATTTATCATATGCTTCTTTTCATCAGCTCCCCTCCAAAATTGTTCAGTGCAGTCCCTGAAAGTCTGTTGATGGGATGTATGTTCCCATCATATCTCCACCACCACCTCCCAGGAACACAAAGAGTAGTATGCAAAACTTTGGCAACCAAAATGATATGCATGGCGTTGTATAAATGGCTCCTGGAAAGTGCACAGCAGATTCATGAATTAGGAATAGGGAACGGCTGGTCCACGGAGCAGATACAGTCTGATGGGCCTCCTGATCTGGACTAGGAGCCTCTCCTCTCAGACCCTGCTCCCTTCCTCAGTCCTGACCCATCTGCCGGCCCATTTCCCACACTGCATAGTGCTGGCAAGGGGGAGGTCACAGGGGATATTTAAGAAGTGGGGGAAGCAGGTGATGGAGGACCAGGAAGGTGGCAAGTATCTACCTAGAGGAGTAGCCCTGCTAGGGCTCTAGCAGGAGACAGTGTAAATATGTGTAGTTGTGTCCTCAATCCTGCCAGTAAATGAAGCCACTGGCTGAAGTTTGGTGTCTGACTTTTTTTCATTTCCACTGGCACAAGGGGAACCTGCTCAGACCCCTCACATTTGGGAACTGTTTTCATGGCCAAGTGCTCCAACAGGAGCTTAACCTGAGTGGTAGTGGTGGCTAATGCAGATGGGGTGGAACCACCTTCTGACACTGGTGTCACTGCAGCTTAGCTAATGCAGATGGGGCAGGGAAGCCAAGGATGGGGCAGGGGGGGCAGGGATTTGTGGATGTACTAGTACACTAGTGGCCAAAATTGTGGGGGGGGGACCCCAAACAACTTGATAGCAATCACATAGCACACTGACAAATGTCCTGCTCTCAGCTCCAGTACATAACATCAATAGCTGAATCCTACTGTGATCTGATTGAATCATTGCCAAAACAAGATGACACCCGATTGGCTCTCTAAACACACTTGCTCATTGGCTACATTCAAATGAAGGAAAGCTACTGCATATCAACCTAAGCAAGTTGTGCTTCCTTTTTCTGGTTACAGGTAGGTAGCCATGTTGGTCTGCCGTAGTTGAAACAAACTAAAAAAATTCCTTACAGTAGCACCTTAGAGACCAACTAAGTTTGTTCTTGGTATGAGCTTCTGTGTGCATGCACACTTCTTCAGATACCCTGAAACAGAAGTCACCAGACCCTTATATATAGTGAGAGGGTGGGGAGGGGTATTACTCAGAAGGGTGACGGGAATGGGTGATTGGCTGATAGGTGTGGTAAACCTGTTGATGACTGTTAACGACTGCAATTGGTCTTACAGGAAAAAGCAAGGGGTGAGATGGCTAAAGATAGCTTTATCATGTATAATGAGATAAGAATCCAATTCAGCAACTTCTCTTTCCAGTCTATTTCTGAAATTCTTTTGTAATAAGACAGGTACTTTGAGATCTTGTATAGAATGTCCTGGGAGACTGAAGTATTCTCCTACAGACTGAAGTATTCTCCTTATCTCATTATACATGATAAAGCTATTTGGTGACTTCTGTTTCAGGGTATCTGAAGAAGTGTGCATGCAAGAACAAACTTAGTTGGTCTCTAAGGTGCTACTGGAAGGAATTTTTATTTTATTTTGTTCCTTTTTCTGGTTATTTGGCTATAACTTTTGATAGAATACAGATAATCGTTGCATTACATACGTCATTAAATTACCTTTCCATTGATATATAACTTTATCGTATTATTAATAATAAAGTGGTGTTATGAGCCATCCAACTTCGGAAATACACTTTTTCTAAAAGGTTTGCACAATTTTGGCCACTAGCATAGCTGTCACCTTTCCCATTTTTTGTGGGAACTTCCCTTATTCCAGCGCCATTTCCCATTGCAAAAAAAGGGGAAAGTTGACAGCTCTGCACTAGTGTAGAATCAGCCCAGGGATTTTGCTGTTGTTCCTGCATAGCCTTGACCTTGGTGCCATCCTGTCCCACCCCAGTTCCATCCAAGCAAGTTGGAGCGGTGCCAGTTATTGGATTCTACCATTTGACTGGTGGCCCAGCTGTGCCCCCCATCCAGACTGGAACATCCTAACTAATGGAAGGGCAGTTTCATAGCTCTGCTGCCATCACGCGAGCTGTTCCTGGTGAGTGGAGTCAATGCCGGCTCTCTCCTCCGTTCTACTCATACTAACTCAAGTAAGGGTGCTTTCGTTTGTGGATTCCCCTGTTCCAAATGGCCAGGCCCAGTTCTGTAAGTCTTTTTATCGTGCTATTTATAGTCCAAACTGCTTTGCATGTTTTCCCTGTGATTTGTTGCTAGTCCAAAGGCCACTACTTCTTGGCTTTCTCTTTGCTGTGAGAATATTTTTAGCCAAAGGATGCAGAACCTCCATTTAGCGGTTTTATTAAAGATGTGTGGAGGTATACTTAACTCTTCAATTAGTGTCATTTTTAAAATAAGGGATAACTTGAGTTTCAGTCTGTTATTTCTTTAGCATCACTTTCCTTCCCTTTCTGAATTTAATACTTCGCAGCAGATGAACATCATAAAAGCTGCACAAGATCAAATGTCTCTGAGATTTGATTTTATTATATAAAGCCTGCAGCTTTCAGATAAATAATTTGTGTTGTGTTGGGGAGCTGCTATATAATGTATATTTAGAGGCATCAGCAGAAGTCCAAGTGTGACATCTATTGACAGCAGCACATTCTTCGTACCCAGCTGTCAGTTACAAAGGAACAGTGAAGCATACCATACAGCCAGATACTTAAACACTTTAGGCACCTTTGCAGATTCTCTGTCTATATAATGTAATGTAATAAATAATCATTGTTTACTCATTTGTCAGGGCTTGATGGTGCAAGGTGGGAGGTGATGGTAGCAGCAGGGCATTCAGGTAGCTTTCCTGGAAAAAAAAAAAACATTGCTTATCTTATTCCCTAATGCATGGAAGTCAGGGGTGCCACCTCAGGAGGCTGAGCTCTTTGCCCCCCTGAATAGTTAGGCTAGGGCAGAGCTACCCTAAAAAATTCAGGGGGTGGAGAACGTCAACCGCAGTGCTGCAACTTCCATGTCTGGCTTCTCCTGTGACTGTCAGGGAAAGAGGCACAAGCTCCTCTTGATGTCGCACACATAGATCCCAGGAAATACTGGAATGGGACCAATGCTACTCTTCCAGAAAAGCTCCTGTTACACCAAGAGTTGTTGCTGGAGTATGGGCACTTGCCTCATGGATTTTGGGGGATACAACCTCTTCACCATGGGAGGTAGGGAGGGAGGGAGGGAGATCTTTCTGTTGACTTGCATAGAAGAAGGATAAAGGTAACGGTATCCCTGACCGTTAGGTCCAGTCACAGACGACTCTGGGGTTGCGTGCTCATCTCACTCTACAGGCCGAAGGAGCTGGCATTTGTCCACAGGCAGCTTCCGGGTCATGTGGCCAGCATGACTAAGCTGCTTCTGGAGAAACCAGAGCAGCGCATGGAAACGCCGTTTACCTTCCCGCCGGAGTGGTACCTATTTATCTACTTGCACTTTGACGTGCTTGAAAGCTGCTAGGTGGGCAGGAGCAGGGGCCGAGCAACCGGAGCTCACCCAACCATGGGGATTTGAACCACCAACCTTCTGATCGGCAAGCCCTAGGCTCTGTGGTTTAGACCACAGTGCCACCCCTATCCCTTAGGAGAAGGGAAAATCCTCATTGCATGGGGAAAAATTCACCCCCCCCAGCAAAGACCCTGTTATCTCAAAGGTCATTGCTGAGGGGTGGACTTCTCTTTGTGGGATACAATGGAGATCTGTCCATTGCATGTGGAAAGGCATAGATTTCACCCCCAAATTTCAGTAAAGGTTCCCATGGTAGACATTTAGCGGGGTGGGTTCTGAAGCAGTGTTTCATGAAAGTCAAGCATCTGAAAACTACTGAGCTGTTATAATCCATTAGAAAGAGTGTGAGAAGAGGAAGGTATGCACTTTTGTAAATCATTTGTAAATTTGTTTTGCTAATAGAGAGATAAGTGAGCCTTCCACTCGCAAAATAAAGATGACATTTAGCATGATAAATGGCAGCATCCTTGCCCTATCTCAAAGCTTCAGATAAGCTGCTACAGTCTAGCAGGTCTGCTGATGACTTAAAAAAAAATACCTAGGGCATTCAGGAGGTAAGTCCAGTATCCAGCCTCTAAGGTATCTTGACCATGCTTGAGTAGATCCAAGTTTGTGTGGGAAGTAATGGAATTAGGCTGTCAGAACAGTTGCACTTAACATGTCCTTAGACACACACACACACACACACACACACACACACACACACCCGCCACACCTTGCTTGGGGGATTCGTCTTTCTTAAAGCTCCTCTCATCCCCTCTGTGCTCTGTGCTACAGCTCAACAGAATAACATTAGCTACCACTTGTCATTATATTACAAGATGTATCCTTCTTTCACATGCAGAAAACTCAGAGCAATAGTACTCATTAACTACCTGCATTAAAGTCTTGACAAAAGCTAGGTTGGAGTGGGAAAACTCATTATACCTGATGTAAAGGGATCATTAGCTAGCTGAATGATTATAGGATATCTGAGACTTACGGAAAGCACAGGGAGAACTACAGGCTAGGAGAATTGCCATACAAGCCTATAAATTATTATCCAGTAAAAGTGCTGTGTTTGAGAGAGAGAGAGAGAGAGAGAGATGCAGTATTTCCTAGTGCAAGCCCAGATTCTGTTTATTATTTAATTGAAGGAATTATTTTACATACTTGTCTGCTCTCTTAACAAAACTGTATCTCTGACTACTTTGTCCTTTGAGTTGCCCAGGTCTGCTTTTGATCTCAGATGTCACATAAGTGTTTATTTCCTCACCGAAGCAATGCTGTGAACTGGTAATTTAAAAGACAGGGCTTGCGAAAACTGAGCTGTCAGGGCAAAGCTGCCTCTGCAAAAACTGAGTATTTCAGTGCTGCCTAACAAAACCAAGACAGGACAAGTTGATAGATATAAGCAAAGCCATGTTTGCAAACTCTGTGGAACTTGCAAGAAGTCCACCAGCACTACATTGCTTCATTCTTCTTTTTCATCCTAAAATACGTCTATGGGTTACATTGAGTTCCCCCCCCCCTTTTAATAGACACATTTAATAAAGCTAATTCACAAAAGTGGCAGAGAGGTTTGGATTTGAACATCTGCTAACAGAGTGGCATGCTCCCGGATCTCAACTCCCCAATCCCCCTCTGTGCCTCCACAAAAAACTGCTCTGGAACACGGGGGGAAGGGGGGCTCTATGGAATAGCACCCTCCGGCTGCAGTCACATAAAAGATGCTCTTTGTTATGAAACTTATCATATAAGAAGCAAAGGCACCTTTCCACAAACTATTAATCAATTTGACTTCATTCCTACATCTGGGGAAATCCAGCCAGATGGGTGGGCTATAAATATAACAACAACAGCAGCAGCAGCAGCAGCAGCAGCAGCAGCAACAACAACAACAACAACAACAACAACAACAACAACAACACGTATGTTAACCAGAATACATTAACAACCCTGTCAGAATGCATCAAAGAAGAGGAGGAGGAGGAGGAGGAGGAAGAGGAGGAGGAGGAGGTGGAGGAGGAAGTAGTTCCATTTTCTGGAGATCTCACTTCCTGGCTTGCATTGAGAAGCCGTTTTCAATGGAGCCCAGCAATGGAAGCATGCAACTGTATTGAGGCAGCACCGGGTGTTGAAATTTTGCACTCCTAACAATTTTGCACCCAGGGCAACTGCCCCTGTGCTCCCCCCAACACTACGCCATTGTGTTGTGTTGTGTTGTGTTGTGTGTGTGTGTGTGTGTGTGTGTGTGTGTTCTGAACTGGATGTGTGCTTTCACAATCAATCTTTTTTATACACCAGTCCTAAGGGCATCTACTTAGAAGCAATACAACTTATTAGTTCAAACCAAGTGAGTTTAGACTCTCGGCTTTAATGAACTAACCATAACAAAAGAGAGAAGTTGCATAAATAAATGTTTGGCTGGAGCCCTCAGTGCACTTGCTAAAATGAACTTGCTAGAAACAACTCTTAAAAAAACAAATACAGTGGTGCCCCGCTAGACGAATGCCTCGCTAGACGAAAAACTCGCTAGACGAAAGGCATTCGCTAGCGGAAGGCTGCCCCGCAAGACGAAAAAGTCAATGGGGCTGCCTCGCAAGACGAAAAAACATATATTTTGTTGTTGCAAAAACCGCTATTCTGCCTTGGTGCTTCGCTAAACGAAAAATTTGCTATACGAAGACACTCACAGAACGAATTATTTTCGTCTAGCGAGGCACCACTCTAAAACCAATGTCATATCTCCAAGTGACAATTCTACACATACTACAGTATTATGGGGGGAAGTGTCTTCTCTGCCACAGTAACAGAAAGTCTCTTGTCCGGATTGTTACAATTTGAAAAATTCTAGGCATGCCATTCAATTAAGGATACCCTTCAAAGAGGAGAGTGCATTTTGCTCAGAAACTAGCATTGGGGGGCTTTCAATTCCCAGGTTTTCACACAGTCCACAAGGAGACTGTCAATTCACAACATCAAATGGACCAGAAATTACCATGTGTCCTTTTGTCTGTGTTGACTGGCTAGCTGATGTTCTTTGCGATCACCCGTGGCACACATTTAAAAGCTTCAAAGAGAAGATCACAAGCTTGGCCTTGTGTTTCTTTTAATAATGGATGACCTGTACAAAAATTAGTGCTGCTTTTCTTTCTACGATTTCTTGTTAATGCTCCAGAATAAGCCTCATTTATATAATTTCTTTTCAATTAAGTTCCTCCCCTCTCTCCCTCTCTCTCTCCTCTCCTCTCCTCTCCTCTCCTCTCCTTCTCTCCATCTTGACTTGTCTTTTTCAGCTTCCTCATATATGCTATCAGTTTTACTCCTTTAAAAAAGAAAAACCTCAGACCATTTCTTAAGTCAGAAGTCAACAAAGTGGGTGTCATCAATAGTATAACCAGAAATTGGCTCTATAGCAGAGTCTTCCAAACTTTTGATACCTGGATAACTTTTATTTCTGGATTAAAACTGGAGGCACACTTTCAGTGTGTAATACAGAAAGGCTGGAACCAGACGAGGGATTGGAGAGAAATTCAATACATTTAAACGTGAACCTACCTTGTTTCCACCATGCAAACCAAAACAGTCATCCTTCAAAATCCACACGCCTGAATGATGCAATGCAGTTCTCCAGCCAAGTAATATGTACAATATGCATATAGTAGAGTACCATAGAATCACAGAGTTGTAGTTGGAAGGGACCCTGTGGGCTTTTGGTTTTAACTGGAAAAGCCTTAAAACCAGTTTAGCACTTGGAGTGGTGTCCAGCAACGCTCCCTTCTGTGTTCTCCTGCCTCTCCAGTGCTGTAGCAGAGTGTTTCTGTTCAAACCTCTAAGAAGACCTTCTTCTTCTTCGTGCGCAACGGTATGTGTACCTTTCGTGCCAGCAATTAAACTCCCACAAAGTCTGGCTTGATTAAAGCAAGTAAGCTTTATTTACAAGCATATAAATTACAGAGTTTTCCCCGGAGATTGAGAAGCCATCTCAGGTCTCTCCGATCCTCTCAAAAGTGAAAGTAGGACTTGTCCGCTCAAAGGTGAAGGCAGGACTGACCAAGAAATAAACGGTGCGTCACATAACTCACAAAGGCAATGCATACAGCAGATAACCCGGATGTTGTGACACATCCTCCCTGTGGGAGGAGCGAACTGTTGAGCTTCTTTAACTCTGAAAGCTTCAAACATCACACAGACCCCGAGGGTCATCCAGTCCAATTCCCTGCAATGCAGGAAAGTCGACACATGCCCCCCCATATAATTACAAGTATTGACGAATATAACATTAAAATGCATTGTGTTAGATGAAATGGCTCTAGAAAAAATGTGTGGGATAAGCGCTGGGTAAACCTAAGGTGTAGTATTCCCTCTCTAGCCCTACCCAGAGGGGCTTAGGGAGAAAGTCTGAAGATGGTCCCTGGTAGAGAAGATGGTTCCTTGGGTACCTAGGCTATTTCAAACTGATCCCCACATCTCTATTATTATTATTATTATTATTATTATTATACCCGGAGGTCTCAGGGCGTTTCACAGAAAAGATCACAACACATATCATCAGAATAAAAACAACAACCCAATAGCGTGCGCGCGCACACACACACACACACACACCAGAAAAGAGCCACATTTTAAAAGGGTATAGGATGTCAAACAGATCAACTAAAGGCCTGGTTAAAAAGGAACATTTTTGCCTGGCACCTAATGGTGTATAATGAAGGCACCAGGCATGCTTCCCAGGGGAGAGCATTTCACAGATGGGGAGCCACTGCAGAGAAGGCCTGTTTTTGTGTTGCCACCCTCTGGACCTCTCGAGGAGGAGGCACACAAAGGAGGGCCTCAGAAGATGACCTCAGGGTCCGGGTAGGTTCATATGGACAGAGACGGTCCTTGAGGTATTGCGGTCCTGAACCGTTTAAGGCTTTATAGGTCTAAACCTACTGGGCTTCTCTTCCTTCTTCCCTCTTTCTAACATTTTTTTCTATCTCCCCAGTCTCTCCACCCTTTATTATGCCTGGGACATAGCAGCTGGGTTCCTTTCCTTCCATCCATCAAGCCGATAGCTAGGAGTGCAGGTAGAGCTTCCAGGCAGTGTTCAAATGTAGTCTCTTTGGGAACCATTGCCTGGTGATGCAGATCCTTGCCTACTTAAAGGCACTGGAAAAGCTCTAGCAGGCCCTAATGACCCATTGCAGTGTGCCTTTGTGTGTTCAAGTGATTATGCCAGCCTTTAAGGGAATGTATGCAATTGTGAGTGTATTGACTACCCAAGACTTCACATCTTCAGTGAACCCTAATCTCCAGCCATGGGAAGCAAAATTCAATGAGGACACCAGCTTTCCCAAGTGTATTTTCATCCCTCCACCTCTTTGGTTTCTTCAGAAGTCCTTGCAATCTCTCTTTGCAGCAATGTAATTCATTGACTATGACCTCGTAAGCACATATTTGCGATGTACTTACCAAAATGACTTCAGAAGTAGATGTTACAGTCTAACAGTGACTTGTAAAGTTGAGTCAACAAACTGGAGATTAAAAGGACTGAATGCTGTTTGGGGAGATAAATGCTGCTAACTACAGAAGTTTCTCCCCATGATCTCTAAATAATTAGAAAACGCAGACCACTGTTTACTAGAAGGGGGGCAGTCAAGGATAGCAGGTCTTATGCTTAGACTGCAATCCACAATGCTCTGCCTCCATATCATCTCCTCACCTGGCTGGGCACCTTCTCCTTCCTGTTTGTTCTCTTGCCTCTCTTCACTCTTACCTCTTCATCTGCATTCCTGAGCTCCATTGCTCAGACATCATTTGAAGCTGGACTTAAGCGTGACTATGTAACTGCATTGTCATTTTAACCCCTCCTGAACAAAGCTGCTGTATCTGATATTCTGCAACAGAAGCTCTGAGAGAGTAAATGTTATTTTTACCTTTTACAAGACTGTTTGTGTCTGCCTAAAGCATCCTGGATTACTTAAACTAAATGCCTAAAACTAGCCTTTCTAAGCTTCCTTTTCAGCTGCAAAGGGTTGCACTCTGCTGAACTCATGTGAGGGAGGGAGGATAATATTTAATAAATATATTCTGTTCTAGCATCTATACACATCGGTACATCCTCCCCCTTCTGCTATTATCTACCCCAGAGACCCAGAGTCCTGCCCAGACAAAAGGTAAAAAGGTAAAGGACCCCAGGACGATTAACTCCAGTCAAAGGCAGCTATGGGGTTGCAGCGCTCATCTTGCTTTCAGGCCAAGAGAGCCAGCATTTGTCCACAGACAGCTTTCTGGGTCTTGTGGCCAGCATGACTAAACTGCTTCTGGCACAACGGAACACCGTGACAGAAGTGAGAGCACACGGAAATGCCATTTACCTTTCCTCTGCAGCAGTACCTATTTATCTACTTGCACTGACGTGCTTTCGAACTGCTAGGTTGGCAGGAGCTGGGACAGAGCAACGGGTGCTCACCCCATCATGGGGATTCGAACTGCCAACCTTCTGATCAACAAGCCTGAGAAGCTCATTGGTTTAGACCACAGTGCCACCCGCGCCCCTTTTGCCCTGACAGCACCCCTGATAGCAGGTGGTGTAAAGTCTCTCTGGTTGAGTTTTGAATATAAGAAAGCTGGCTTTGTACCGCACTCTGCTCAGGCTCCAGAAACTGACCCAAGGGTCCCTTGTATGGAGAACACATATTGCAAGTTTGGATGCAACTGCTTTGCTTTGCTTTGTCTTGAAAAGTCAGCCAGTTTTAGCCCTCCTTCTCCTTCTCCTTCTCCTTCTCCTTCTCCTTCTCCTTCTCCTTCTCCTTCTCCTTCTCCTTCTCCTTCTCCTCCTCCTCCTCCTCCTCCTCCTCCTCCTCCTCCTCCTCCTTCGTATAGGAATTACTCCTTGCCAACTCACTTTCTCATTCATTCCTGCATTACATGACCCTTGGGGTCCCTTCCAACTCCACAATTTTTTGACTCTGAGCAGAGACCTTTTGTTCTGTAAGTGAGGCATCAGACTTGCAACTACATACTTCTATTCTGCAATGGTACCATATCAAGAGGGATGTGTCATATGTTTATTTGTTAAATAGTTCTAGTCTAACTATTAATTCTTACTCTTCTTTGGTGATCACTCATAGCCAAGTAAAATTGTCTTCCTTGAAAACGTTTTTAACAGTGAGTCCATAAGTGACTGTGGAGGCCAATTAAGTTCAGAATAGAGTAGTTGCTTTGGAAGACCATAGTCAGGCATCCACACAACATGCCCAGTCCAATGAAGTTGATGTTGAAGAATCATCACTTTGACACTGGTGATCTTTGCTTCTTCCAGTACACTGGCATTAGTTTGCTTGTTTTCCCAAGTGATATGTAAAAAATTTTGGAGACACCATTGATGGAATCTTTCGAGGAGTTGGAGATGGCGTTTATAAGTGGTCCATGTTTCACAAGCATACAGTAGGGTTGGTAGTACAATAGCTTTGTAAACAAGCATTTTGGTTTCCCTGCGAATGTCCCGGTCCTCAAACACTCTGCAATTCAATCGGGAGAAAGCTGCACTCACAGAGCTCAGGCGATGCTGGATTTTGGCACCAATGTCTGCCATATCTCTCCCAGCCAATCACTTATACCCAATCCACTCACATTCAATAGCACTACAACTCAAAACACTCCCTACTACACATTCATTTCCTCCTTACAAAAGATTGCTGAAGAGACTACAAGATTCTCCAATCCATCGCAGCACTAATGGGTTAATACCTCACACCTACTGAAGCATTAAATATACTGGGGAAGGCTTCTCATGTAAGCTACACCCTCTATTGCGTTCTGTGTGATCCCTCCTCCCACCTGGCCAATCCCCTTGGCAACACCTCCCCAGGCGGGATTGGCAGCTGACTGGGGTAGGCGGAGACCACAGGTATCTTGCCCGGGAAGGTGGTGCCAGTCTGAACTGCCAGGTGCTGCTGTGGGATCCAAGGGGGCTGCGCACGACCACGCAAAATGAACACCCCATTTGATGTGGGGAACGGTCATTGTTTCATTATTCTACTGCTGTGCTGCCTTGCTTTATTTGAAGACTGGCTTACACAGCAGCTGAAATTTAAGACTTTGGGGCCATATGCACCTAGTCACATCTTCAGAGGCAGGTGTGTGAGTTAATGGTTATTCCCTCAGCACTGAGTAGGAAAAGAGAGTGCTTTTACAAGGAGCAGAATTATATAATATTTGGCAGCCGTGCTCAAGTCTTCGCAGTTATGGCACAAAGCGGAAAACTAGCAAAAAAGCTCTAGTATATTAATGAAATGCCCTGCAAACATGACCCTTCTGCCATCTTAAGTCCGTGGGTTTGTTTTTTAACATTCAGTGGAAGTGGTAGCAGGAAACCAGGTAGTCAACTAATGTTTCTTCAGGAGAGTAATGTAATGTATATTGTTATGGTCACACTAAAAACACATTTACTACAAACTGCAATAGTCTCTAGTGGCCGTTGGCTACACACAGCTATATAAATGAGTAAATGATGAGCCAAAGGCAAAGGATCTATAATAAATAAAGACAAATCACACTTGCAAAAAGAGATGCTCTAAGGCAAACTTTTCTTCATAAATGGAGGGGCACAGAAAAGGGCAAGCATGTGGATTTCAGAGCAGAAGCAAATATCCATAATCGTTTGAAATTTGTAGTTTTCCTGTGTGAATTTTGAATGTGAAATTTTCATCTTTAGTTTTTACACACCCACCCAAAACGTGGATGTTTCACATCGCAATTCTCTTCATAACTAATCAGAAGTACGTCCCGTTGAGTTGAATGGGACTTACTCCAACACAAGGGTATCTAGGATTGCAGCTTTTGCCAGCACCCGTTGATAGCTTCCATTTTGGCAGGCATCAGAGATGAGACGTCGCAAGCTGCCAGCGATTATAAACACTAAGCATCGTTGCATGGTATGTATCAAATGCTCTCAGGGCCAAACGAGATGTGCTGCCAGCAGATCTGTGTGTCAGAACTAGGTCTGCTGGTGCATTGCTATGAGCTGGATCCAATATTGCTTTTATTTAAATTAATAGACACCCATTCATTTCGATGTGAGAAATCCAATGTGGCGCTAAGGAGATCATTCCATCCAAGCCCTGTTGTGCTAATGAAAGTCCTTGCTCTGGCTTCTGCTAGTGTGATTCATGAGCTGAATCCATCTCAATGTGTCTACTCTGAACTTAGTCTGATATAGCCCTTGTGGATTTAAGCCAGTATCTATCCACGTCTTGTGCCCCTACTGGGCAAGGCAAGAAGACTGGAACAACCTTTAGCTCAATCCTGATACCTGGACTCACAACTGTGTGTTATGAGCACCTGCACTAACTCCAGAGGTTCAATAAACGCTGTGGCTGCATTAACTTCAAGCAGTTCTTCTTTATTTCTACAAGCTACAATATATTTACAGATTGTACAGACTATAGAATAGCACACACATTTCACGAGGCTCAGAGAAGCTAAAGAGGAGTTCAAAGACTCAGTTGCCTCCCCCTTCTCTCTGATCACCAAGTCATACGATTCTCACAAAGGGAGGGGTGAAATGCTAACAGCCCTATGGGGGAGGGGATTATTAGTTTGGTTTATTCTTGTTTTTATATTGTCTTTTTATTTTTGTGCTGTGAACTGCTTTGAGATCTATGGATGAAGGGTGGTATTCAAGTAATAATAATAATGGTGATGTTGGTGATGATGTAGGGATGCTTTTGTAGGCCATTAGATATGAAGAAGAAGAAGGAGACCCCAAACAGTTTCTGCATGCATTTTCTTCCTCCCCTCCCCACCTTAATATCTTCTCCCAGTAAGGCTCCACGACAAGAAGAAAATCCACCATGAAAAAGGGTGGTGGCAGTGGTTGTTTTTTAAAAAAGGAAATGCTTGGGGAATGAAATGGTTCATAGGCACCATCACCTTTCTCCCTGCTCAATGTACTCTAAATTGATTCCCCTCCTGACCCCCCTGATTTATAATTATTGGCATCTGTCAAATTTCAATCTCTTTGCATCATCTCTCGTTTGCACTTCAGTTACTGTCAGCCTGGAGCACTGCAAATATATTCAGAGGCAAGTACAGGGATAACCAATGCAGTGGTTCCAGGTGTTGCAACACTCTGACTCCCATTAGATCCAGCAAGTAGGGCCAGTGTGATTCAACATCTGGAGGGAACCCTGCTGCCTGCCCCGGCTGTAAAAGAAGGCCAAATCTGTCCTTGTTGAGATATATATATATATTCTGAACAGAAATATTAAGAACAAAAGTTTATATATAAAATTTTGTTCTGATATTTGTATTGCAAAAACTCTTACAGTAGCCAACATATTGAAAAGGGGGGGGGGATGCAAAAACATTTTTTTTAAAATGCAAAAATCAAAACACAACATTCAGATGTGAAAACTGCAGAAGCGTCATAGAATCTGTTCCCAGTAGAATGATACTAATGTTCAAGGAGAACATGTTGGAGGGTAGTGGCTCATAGTCATTGATAGCCTCATCATGGATTTACTGTATCTTATCCTCTTTTGAAGCCATTCAAGTTGGTGGCTTTCAGTACCATCTGCGGGAAGAAATTCCATAGTTCATCTATGTACTGCTACATGAACTGCTAATAAAGCTAGCCTACTGCATATGTCTTGCATTTGGTGAGGTGTTGAAGTGGATTTTTCTTCTCTGGATATTCTTGAATTCTATCTGGTTTCAGGGTAACATTAAATACCAAGGCCAGAAGTTTCAGGAATGCATTCTAGGAACAAAATTAAGGGAAATAATGAATTGGGGGGAAAGTATAAATCTTATTTATGCAGTGCCAGTGCTAAATGCCACCACAGAATTTGAATCTTTTGACTTCACTTTATGCTTCAGTGCTATAACATCCAATGCATTTTTTCTAATAAGCCATATCTCTGTAGAAATGGAGTCTGGGGAACATCTTTACCATATATTTAATTTCCACCCAAGAAACATTTTTTTGCAAGGTTTTATTCTTAACATCATACAGCTAAGCCCCGCATATTGGATTAAAGCTTAACCAATAAGAACAGGAAAGTTTGATGCTGTGAGCCTAAAATGAAAACATCATCTGCATGAGATGTAATTTTGGGGGGTGTAAAAAAGACAAATTAAATATCAAGGATGGGACATATTTCACACAGTATGGGAGGTAAAAAGCCATCTGCAGTACAAACAACAAGAAGAATGGCACTGATGTAATTGTTGGAAAAATGCTCTGGGGCAGACGGCGAACTCCCCAAGACTCCGGAGCGTCCTCCTGGTGGCCCTCTATGGCTTGGCATGTACCTTCAGTCCAGAGTGACAGTAATCTGCAACCCTTTCCATATGAAAAGAGCACACAGGTCTTCTAGCATCACGCAGCAAGAAGAAAGACTCATCTGTAGCTCTAAACTACTTTGTTTACAGTCTATATACAGAGACTCCATAATCACATCTGTGTACTCCGATCAAGAGTACAAAACTGTGACATGGCAGTAGGGAAACTAAATTACAATAGCAACACTTAGGCGGAAGAGATAAAGCAGACTTCAGTTCCCGCACTTTCTCTTGGACACTCATGTGAATTACACTAAACATAACAGTCCCGCTGAAGCAGCAGAGGATAAATAAAAATCCCAACAGTAATAGACTGGTAAGATAACATTGACTCCCCCCCCACACACACAATCCATGCTACTCAATTTAGCAAAATGGGTGCATTATATTAGCATGTGCTGCTTATTACTTGGAATAATAATGATCTGAGTAGATCCAGCTGCTGCAGTCAGTGCTTCAGTTTGTACATTGAGCATGCCAGATCTGTTTTCTGGATCAGAAAACACTTGGTGCGTTCAATGGGAATGTCTGGTTCTTTGAGCTTTCTGGAGTCTTCCATTTCTCCCTCTCAGAAATGGATGCCTATATCAATATAAGTTTCTAACTTTTCCAGTTTTAAGTTGAGCTTGCCATATTTTGACATCAGCTTGTGATTTTTTTAAAGTCCTTATGAAAGATTACTACCACTTTTCTCCTGATAAACACTTTGTACACAGTTTTCCTCATATACTCACTTTTGCAGGCAATTTCCCTTAATATAATGCATTTGTTATAATAATATAATGCTGTTTTCACTCCTATGTGTATTTCATGTACACTCTCCACTACAAATATATTTTTGCTACACATTTTTTTTTTTTGGTTGGAGAACTGCATCGCAACATTTGGAGAAGTATGAAATTTTAAGGAAGTGCAGATTACAAAGGTTCACATTAAAATGCGAAACACAATTTTCCCACAATTTCTATTCTCTCTCTCATGTCTGGTACATGAAAAGTCACTGGGAGCAGAACTAAAAATAGTTATGATGTGAGGTTAGGAGAGCATTTCTTCTGATTTCGGACTACAAGTCCCATCATCCCTGACCATTGTCCATGTTTGCTTGGTCTGAAAGGAGCTGAAATTCAACATCTGGATGACACCAGGTTGGAGAAAGTTGGTCTAAATTGCCATTTCCTGTAGTTTGCCTGATTCATATGTGAAGCACCCTCTCCTTTTTCCCAGGACACAGTGCTGTCACATTGCCCTGCTCCTAGACCACTGGAACCACTAATGGACAGCCAATGGAACTTCTCTGATGGAGACACAGAATACATAAGCTAGTTTGCTCAATTTCAAGAACCTAGATTTTTATTTTTATTTTACTTATGAAGGTTCACATGCAGTTTCATAACATCATAGTTTTTGTGGTAGTCAAATATGTGTTGTTTATGAGTTGATACTGCTGAAGCTTTACAAAAACCATGATGCAATGCAAGCGCAAGTAAACATGTACGACCAAAGAATGTCACGTCACACAGGTCTATTTTGCTTGGTTCTCTTGCTGCAAAAATTGATACTGTGCAATTTGACGAGAAGGGCTTGGTGCTATATTCACTAAGCTACACCAAACTGCAATCATTAATGGGCACAGATTCTCACATAGCCTACTGCAAAAACACATCATAGAAAGAGCAGGGCTGGCTAGTGAAAATAATTGTTTCTCTGAGCTGTCACCATGTCTCTGGAGCCTGCAAGACTTGGCAGAATTAAATATAATGAACTGAGACCTCAGCACAATTATTTATTTTCAGATTGGTGAAGTGCCATTTTCTTCCCCGTTCAGAAAATTAACCTCTGCAAAAGCCAACTTGCTCTACACAAAATTAATAAAGCAGAGCATGCCGGCAATAACTTACACATGTTTATTTATAGGAGATGTCTCCAGTGAGGAGGGTTAAGATGAAAAATTGACTCAAAGGACTTCATTCTGAGGGGATTTACGCCAAGTCTTGCCTTCCATTCACATTGTTTAGACTCGGTGTTGCTATACTGTGTGTCTCCCTTTGGCATTAGAAATTCTCTTTCCACAAGGATTAGCATAATCTTTCCAAAAGTTGATGCCTTGACCAGGCAATAGGCTAAACTGAGCCAGGCCACTAGTCCATTTAGCTCAGCGTTGCTTGCACTGACTGGCAACAGCACAAGATAATTTCAGGCAGGGTTCTAAACATGTGCTACTGGGGGTGGGGCAAAATAACTGGGCCTCTAGGAGCTGGCATCCCTGGTGCAGATGTGCCAGGATTTGGTGCATTTTGGTTAATTATTTGCTAGTTATAGTGTATAATAATCTTGATAGTTTCCTTGTTCTAGGCAGTACCTTTGGGTTTTTACCTGAGGTACTGTGCTGCAGAAATAAAGAACGGTGTCTATTTTGGTCTGCCTTCCTTAGCTGCATTTTTATTCAAGAAACTCCCTACTTGGGAACAAATTGGGTGGGTGGAACTAGCCACTTCCTTGACACAGTGTTGCCTGGGCATGAGTGAAATGGACTTTCTGCTGGAGCAATGGCATCTCACCATCCTCTCTTCTGCCCTCCTCCTTAAAGCCCTCTGTGCACCTTCAAAATCTACTCCAGGGTGTTGGATTCCACCCAGAACTTTCAGAACATATTATCCCTTACAGTTTCTGGAGCCACAATGGGAATTGCTGCCCTCATCAGGGATTCTCCAGCATACTTGGTGCATTCTCCAGGGAGATTGCATAATAGACATTCCCTGGACCTTGGGATTCAGCTCACCCAATTCACTTCCTGACGTTTTCAACTCCAACAACTCACGCACTAATTAAATCCTCCCAAGGAAGACAGTGGCTTATATTTCCCCTTGGCATGCTCTATTTACATGGAAGACTTCTATATCTTCCAGGGAGGGATATGTGTGTGAGAAAGAGACACACACAGTCTGCCCCATTTTGGTTTTGAAATTTATCCTTTGAGAAGACTTAACCAGCAGCTAGTGTAATCGCTTCAGAAAGATGGACTCAGCTCAGTGAAAATCCTTCATTCTTTGACGGTTGCTGCAGGGACTCTGGGGAGTTTCGACAGCAGATGCAGAAACTAGTTCTGAATCAGGAGAGAGTGGGGGCAGAAGATGAGCAAAATATCTATTCTTTTCTCATCTGTCAAATTCAGAATACTGCAGCTAGGTTCACTTCCCCACTTAGGCTGATTCTGTTTATGAACCTTTTCTACTACCAGGCTAAAAAGGAGCACATTCTCCCTGAGCTAATGTAGCACACACACCATCCACATGAGCTTTCCTTTACATGTTGCCCACAGTCAGGGGAGAATAAAAGCAAGCAGGTTCAGCTGGGAAAGAATTAAGAATCGCTCAGAAGGCATCCCAAACAGAAAGCCTGGAAGATTTGCTCTCTCCGGTTATTGGGAGTTGATTTGAAAACACATGCATGAACTATATTTTGTTTGTGCGCATGTTTGAAATATAATGGAAATGAAAAATGGCTAAAGGTAAATTACAGAAGGTTTAACGTGGCATTTCCCCCCCATGGGGCAATTTTAATTCCAAGGAGAACACTTTGAGCTCTTGCTAAATTAACAATTATGCTGTTTCTCTGGTAGCAAACCTGGGAGTGTTGTAACTTTAGATCATGTGAGAGGGATTAGGTGAGTTGCTTTTGAGTCTTTGTCTCCCAAACTTCATGGAGTGTAGATGTAAAATGAAGCTCTCCGGAAGGGAGAGTAAACAGCCTGGAAGATGGAATGCAAATTGTGGAGATTAATCTGTTTGGATTATTTCGTATTTTGCAAGATGCTGAATTTACCCATTTGCTTTGAATTTGCTTTGCATTGAAATGAATGGGGTGTGACAACAGACCGACAATGTAACCTTTTGCTACAGCAGACAGTGGGGTGAGTAGCAAAGATTTTGGCAGGGGATCAACTGCAGCAGGACAGAAACAGAGTTGTGTGTGGTGAATGCAGTGTGGATCAGAAAATGCTGCCCTCTTACACCCCTATCTAAGACCCATCTTTATCCCCAAACTGCAACAAAGAAGTCTATTATAATTTTTTGTCATATGTTTATCTCACCCTGCCCCCTCTTTTTCTCTTATAATCCCTCCTCTCTTTTTTCTTCTCTTTTCCATGGTTAAACAAAAAATTCTGAAGAAATAAAAGTAAAATGGCAATGGTGATAATTCTGCACTGTCAAAACATAGCCCCGCTTACAGATCCCAGCTCCTCAGTTGAATAATAACAATAACAATAATAATATTTATTATCTATATCCACTCTGGGCGGCTTCCAGCACATATTAAAACATAATAAAACATGAAGCATTAAAATACAGGGCTGCCTTCAGATGTCTTCTAAAAGTTGTGTAGTTCTTTATCCAACAGGCTGAAACTTGACTGGTCTTTTGAGTCACAACTGTTGGAAGATTCATTCCCCTGTGTGCAGTCATAGGTTTATTGTTTATCTCGTGGCTGGGTATGTGTTTTCATTCCATGGAGTGGGAAGTGATGTAGACAGGATATTTGTCTTACTGTGTTTCCCTGAAGTAGGACTTCTGCCCTTTGTTCTTTCTCTTTGCTGTCTGATGCTAGAGAGGGAGCCATGTTGAAGTGCTCCGACTGTGTATATATGTAATAAAGTAGGTTAGCCAACGTGCTGAGTTGCTGTAGTCTGTTACACAACTGCGCAAACCTCTGCGGATGCCTAAGAGTGTGTTGATGTACTCCCCCATCAATCACTATGATGTCTGGGGGCTGAAGAGGCTGAGAAGCTCCTGAACAATCGCCCAGGAAGAAGAGAACATGCCAGTCGGGCATGTGTCTCTGCCAGGGTTCTACTTGTGAGTAGAGGCCATTTCCTGACACCAGTGACGCCATTTTAATATGTTGTAACTCCTACATCTCCTTCTAAGTTGCTACTGCTTACCTACTTGGTTTCCCCATCCTCTACTTCCCTCTGATTTGGTTTTGAATTTGGGAGTATATCTTTCCACCCATTTTCTCAGACACATTTCCACTGCTTTTAAATCTCAAGACCTCTTCCTATCAAGCCAGTTTTAAAACCCGATATTAACCTCAACAGCAGACAAATGAAGAAGTGCCTATGTAGCTCACCTGGCTTGATTGAGTAGACTTGGGCCACCATTGTGTCTGTGTTGCTTTGGCTCAGTCCATTTGCTCCGGTAGCTAGCTGAAGTTTAGCACTCATAATTTGAGATAAAATGAGATAAAACACCTCATTTGCAGAGGCCATGACTAATTTCCTGCACGGTTCACAACTTTCCTCAGAAATCAGGCCTTTCATGTTGTTTCTCTTGTAATGATTTAATCTGCAAAGAGACTTAACATATTCTCTTTGATTCCACCCCGTCCTCTCTCTCTCTCTCTCTTCCAAGTCTCAGTCAGAATGATCTCACAAACAACTTTAGTCTTCATGTTTTAGTCTTTGATATATTCAGGATGTAAAGGGATGATTCTCAGTTTGATCCAGAAAATCAGTATACACCGGAAGTGTGTGTGTGTGTGTGTGCGTGCGTGCGTTTGTGTGTCTATAGAGTTCCCCCCTCAGCATTCCCTAGTTCTTCTTTAGAAACCTGGGAAACCCTAATATTGCATTGCATGTGTAAACTCATCTGTAAACTGGCAAAAGGCAAACTGACTTCAAGAACAATGTCTTTTGATATAAAACAGAGGGCCTCAGAGAATGTGGTGTGTCTGGATACATCAAAGAGCAATATCCTGGATGTATGAAACAAAACTTCACCTCGCTTGCCCCAGTGGAAGATCTAAACCTTCATCATCAATGAAAGATGAAAAAGATCATACTGTTGGTTTCTTCTGTGTGAATAGTGTTATACTTGTGCCATGTTCCTCGACGGAAAAATTATTAATAATTGCAACTTTAAGCCAACTGGAAGAATGGTTGAGTGAATTGGATGTGTTTAGCCTAGTAAAGAGGAGACTGAGAAGAGATACAATAGTCATCTTCAAATATCTAAAGGGCTGTCAGATGGAGCAAGCTTCTTTTCTCCTGCTCTATTTTTTTTTAAAAAAAATTATTCATTTTATAAGGAAAAAAAACCATATACAGAAACAAACACAACACAAATAAATCTTATACAATCTTCACATTTTCCCACTGTCATCTTGGGCCGACTTCCCCCGATCTCTCCCTTCTGAATTTCATTTCCATTCTTCATTGGCAGATACATACATTAACCAAAAAATCCATTATTATTTATTTACTTATTAACTCATATCAATTATAATTTACCTAATACATTTTAAATTGTATATCACTAATACCCTACATGCTACCGATAACCTATAACTACTTCCCTAGGGACTCTAAAATTTAAACATGACAATATTTTTTTCAAATAAATTTTAAATTTCTTCCAATCTTCCTGGACCGTCTCCTCTCCTTGGTCGTGTAGTCTCACTGTCAGTTCGTCAAGTTCCATAAAGTCTATCATCTTCACTTGCCATTCTTCTACTGTTGGTATCTCTTGATTGTTACAGTTCTTTGCAATTAATATTCTTGCAGCTGTCGTGGCATACAAAAAGAAAGTATTGTCCTTTGGGGGGATTTCATCCCCTATAATTCTTTTCTCCTGCTGTAGGAGCTAGGACCCAAACCAATGGATCCAAGTTACCAGGAGATTCTGACTAAACATCAGGAAGAACTTTCTGATAGTAAGAGCTATTTGACAGTGGAACAGACTCCCACAAGAGGTGGTGGAGTTTCCTTCCTTTGAGGTTTTTAAGCAGAGGTTGGATGGTCATCTGTCACGTATGATCTAGTTGGGATTCTTGCATTGCCGAAGGTTGGACTAAACAGGAAGAAGCCTGTTAAAGGCAAACAATGCCAAGACAACCTGTAGGATTAGGGCTGTTCTCAGTGGGAAAGGGGAGGATTTCAATAGGTTGGGATTTGGTGAGCATTCAAAGGCAGTAATGCTTTTGAATATCAGTTGCTGGAAATGGAAGAGGGGTGAGTGCTCTTGTGTTTGGTTCCTGCTTGCCAGTTTTCCACTAGCATCAGGTTAGCCAATGTGGGAACAGGATGCTAGACTTGGCGTCATCCAGCTGGCTTTCCTTATGTTCTTATCATCTGCTGATCCTGTTATGAGTTAAATTAGGAGGTTGTGGCCCTAGACCACCTGATCCTTGTGACATGTCTCATGATTCCAGGGTGTACCATCAAAGCCTTTAAAAGAGCCTTACAGCACCTTAAAATAAATAAAACAGGCTCAGTTTTGTTTTGTTTTTTGTATGCCTCTCCATAATATGTTCTTCCTTTCTGAATCATTCATCACACAAAAGTTTAAAATAGTTCCCTTGTTGTTTTCCTGGGTGATCATATTGGCCAAAATTGGTTCTGGGTAATCTCTGCTCTTCCTAAACCAGGATTCTGAGATTGCTTTGGGGTGTTTTCTTTTTTTAGGAAACACATTACTTTGAACAAGACGTAGCCCAAGCTAAGCACATTTAAGTCCTTCTGGTTTTTCAATGGGGCAGTTAAGGGCATACGAGTTGGCTGCCATTCCTTACTTCCCCATGAACCTTAGCAGTAAATGTGCACAGCATCCTACTCAGTGCAGCTGAGCTTAATAAATCAGCTTTCTGAAAGCCCTTATTATGAAATGATTAAGAGCAACCAATTCAGTGTAATTAGTTATAATTCTCTGATTATCTCCACTGCCAAGGGGGGCGGGTGGGAATTGACAGTATCTTTGCCCCTTTGCTTGCAAGGCCTTCCCCCACACATTTGGGCTGCTTTTTCAAACCAAAATATTGTGGCCTCCAAACACCTTCTTTTTCAGCTAGCCAATACACACACCGTTACGAAACTGAAGAAGGCAGGATGTGTGGGCCCGACTAACCCCGACCAAACATCATAAGGTGGATTTTATAAGAAACTGGTATTTATTTTGCTTCGAACTTTTTTAATGCCACATAAATTTTGATTTGTCGAACTATTTTATTTCTGGCTAATTGTAATTCTGTGCAGGTGAAAGAGGCTGAACATTACTTGACCTGCTTGCTCAATGCACCACCAATAATTGTTCCGCAATCATTGGGGTGTTCTTTTATAAGAGACCTGAACTCCTATTAAGTCAGGCAATTCTTTCATAAGAAGTGTTCTTACCCATCCAAAGAGTGTTAGATGGTAGAAAGGCACTGTTTAAGAATCTTATATAAAGTTTGAGTGTGCATCTGTCTCACCGCCTTGAACCCAGTTCACAAGAAACCCCTCAAAAGTTATCCTATTCCAGCTCCCTCAAGATTAATAAGAACTGTGCAAGAGCACAGCCAAGAGATATATCTATTCATGATTTAAATGTGTTTTTGAAACAAATGCTTAACCATATTTTGGATTTAATGTTAACTGAGTCCTTAATTTTCTTCTGTAACAAGTAAATGGGACATGAGCTCAATAATGGAGACTTTTATTAACAAGCTGATGGTTATGAATGCTTGGTTCAGGGGCCTTGTCATTGCTGATCAGTTTTAACAATTGCTTAACTCCCATTTTAAGAATGTATGTTGTTATTGAGTGGAGAGAATCCCATTAATTTCATCTCTGCTATGAATTCCTGCTTTGTTTATTTCATAAGATTTATATACTTCTTGAGTATAATGAATCCTCAATGCAGTTTACAAAAAGAATAAAGCAATAAAATTAACCGTAAAAAACACGCACCTGTTTAAAACATTTTTAAAAATTAAAGTTGAGCTAAAAAAAAGAAGGCTGATCGCCGAAGAATTGATGCTTTTGAATTGTGGTGCTGGAGGAGACTCTTGAGAGTCCCATGGACTGCAAGAAGATCATACCTATCCATTCTCAAAGAAATCAGCCCTGAGTGCTCACTAGAAGGACAGATCCTGAAATTGAGGCTCCAGTACTTTGGCTACCTCATGAGAAGAGAAGAATCCCTAGAAAAGACCCTGATGTTGGGAAAGATGGAGGGCACAAGGAGAAGGGCACAACAGAGGATGAGATGGTTGGACAGTGTTCTCGAAGCTACTAACATGAGTTTGGCCAAACTGCAAGAGGCAGTGAAGGATAGGCGTGCCTGGCGTGCTCTGGTCCATGGGGTCACGAAGAGTCGGACACGACTGAACGACTGAATAACAAAAATTAGATTGACACACGGCAACTGAAACAGCTGAATGTAGAGAAACAGCTGGATATTATTGGCATACTGATGGCAATTTGCCCCCCAGCTCCTCAACTCTTTTGGAAGTAACTAATTTTCTGGATCCATTTCAACCGGGGTTTTGGCCCAGTTTTGGCACAGAAACTGCTTTGGTCGCCCTGCATGAAGACCTCCGTTGAGAGAGAGACAAGGGAAACATATCCCTGTTAATTCTTCTCAAACTCTCAGTGGCTTTCAATACCATCGACCATGGTATCCTTCTGGAATGACTGTCCGAACTAGGGGTGGGCGGCACCACTTTGCGGTATTTCCAGTCCTACTTGGATGGTTGTTCCCAGAGGGTGTTGCTTGGGGAAGGCTTTTCAGCCTCGTGGAGCCTTTAATGTGGGGTTCTTCAGGGCTCAATCCTATCCCCTACATTGTTTAACATGTACATGAAACTGCTGGCTAGGGTTATCTGGAGGTTTGGAGTATGCTGTCCGCAGTATGCTGATGACACCCAGCTCTGTTTCTCCTTTGCATCTGCAGGTGAGGCAGTAGAAGTGCTGGACCAGTGTCTTGCCTCGGTAATGGACTGGATGAGAGCCAACAAACTGAAACTCAATCCAGATAAGACTGAGGCACTGTTAGTGGGTGGTTCCCTAGGCCAGATGGGTAGGAGGTCACCTGCTCTTGATGGGGTTACACTTCCTCTGAAGGAGCAGATTTATAGCTTGCGGTTCCTCCTGGATCCTTTGTTGTCACTCGAGGCTCAGGTGGCCTCAGTAGCCTGGAGTGCCTTCCATCGGCTTCAAGTCTTATGCAAGTCATCTATTTTTATCACAAATAGCTAACAGGGAAGTGTTAGCCACACTCTGAACCCAACCAGCCACAAGCACTCTCTTCACATCATTTGACTGTATGAGCTGAATCTGATCCCATGGCACATCATTGATTCTGGTACTGGATGCTTCAGCTACAGCTGCAACTAGGGTCAGGGGACAGGATATTGCTTCCTACCTTCCTTTTGATGCTGGGAAGTACATTTGAGAGTGGAGGAGATTATTTTGATTTACTCCCTACACATCCCCAAACCTGAGGGATGGAAGAGTCATTCCCTGCTTACCTCTACCTTTCTCCACCCCTGTTGTGTCTCCTTGATACCTCACTGCTGCCAATATTTATGTCCTTGCTTTAAAGGAAGATTGGACAATTTTTTTCCAACCACAACAGCTCCATATCTGCAGGGAAAGCTCCAACTTTGAAAACTGCTCACATTTCCAAGTAACTCAGCTGATAAAGAAAACATACACACAATTTAGGGGAAAGGAAATCAGCATTCAGGGAGAAGTCTTTATCAATTAGATCTCTTCTGATGAGAACTGAGACTGAAAAACCAAAGAGGTTGGTATATTGTCAGTTGTCCCTCTCTCAATCCCAGAAAGAAGTCTATCTATATAAACAACAACAACAACAACAACAACAACAACAACAACAACAACAACCAGTGCTTTGATCAGAGCAAATGGATCACACTCAAGATTCCAGCTGATAATCTTTATTCCCTGGTGGGACCCTCTTTGGAAGAAAGAAGCTGGGTAGAATATGAACTTCTGCTTCTTGGGAGGAAAGCAATGACAAACCTAGACAGCATCTTAAAAAGCAGAGACATCACCTTGCCGACAAAGGTCCGTATAGTTAAAGCTATGGTTTTCCCAGTAGTAATGTATGGAAGTGAGAGCTGGACCATAAAGAAGACTGATCGCCGAAGAATTGATGCTTTTGAATTATGGTGCTGGAGAAGACTCTTGAGAGTCCCATGGACTGCAAAAAGATCAAACTCATCCATCCTTAAAGAAATCAGCCCTGAGTGCTCATTGGAAGGACAGATCCTGAAGTTGAGGCGCCAGTACTTTGGCCACCTTATGAGAAGAAAAGACTCCCTGGAAAAGACCTTGATGTTGGGAAAGATGGAGGGCACAAGGAGAAGGGGACAACAGAGGATGAGATGGTTGGACAGTGTTCTCGAAGTGACTGGCATGAGTTTGGACAAACTGCGGGAGGCAGTGGAGGATAGGGGTGCCTGGCGTGCTCTGGTCCATGGGGTCACAAAGAGTCGGACACGACTGAACGACTGAACAACAACAGAATATGAACAGCTGCCATTCATACATAACCACAGGTATGGGGAGGGTAAGCCAATGATGTATGTTTGTGACAGTGATTCACTGGGTGGTATTCAGCTAACATATCCCCCTGCTGGTTGAAGCCCTACACAAGGGCTTCTGCTTGAGGATCAGGGCTTTCCCTGCTCTGCTTCCCCTGCATGACCACTGCATAGCCCCAAATTGGTTCCTGGGGTGATAGAACTCCAAGAACAGCATGTTGGGGGGTGGGGAGAGTCCAATCTGGCAAGCTGATATGCTTGCACAGATGGACTGTTCAACATAACATCATGTTGAATTCCACCGATTGATTTAATAACACACTACAGTGGTACCTCGGGTTACAGATGCTTCGGGTTACAGACGCTTCAGGTTACAGACGCTTCAGGTTACAGTCTCCGCTAACCCAGAAATAGTACCTCAGGTTAAGAACTTCAGGATGAGAACAGAAATCACGCAGCAGTGGCACGGTGGCAGCAGGAGGCCCCATTAGCTAAAGTGGTACCTCAAGTTAAGAACATTTTCAGGTTAAGAACGGACCTCCAGAACGAATTAAGTTCTTAACCCGAGGTACCACTGTATAACTTGGATTCCTGCTATGAAGCCTTTAAGGTCTTGAACCTGTGTGATTCTGTATGACTTGTTTTGTATATTTTAGTTCTTGGAGCTGATGAAGATTATCCATTGAATTTGCACTTATGCATGTCGATGTCTTTGTAGGAATATCAGAGGAATAACTTGCGCTATACAACGCTTTGGTATTTCCTCCTCTATTCTCATCAGTGGAGATATAATTGGTAGAGACTTTTCCCCTGGATGCTGGCTTCTTCCCCCTTCAAGTGCTTTTGTATATTTTCTCCATCAGCTGCATTATCTGGAAATGCGACCTGCATTTAAATCTGAGTAGTCGTCCCCCCCAGCAACAGAATTAAATTCCCATAGCGTCAGTGCTCTTCTTACATGACATTCATGGGTTTGAGATTGCTTCTGCAAGCGCAAGAGGCAGCTTGTTTTAGAGCACTTGAGTTGTACCGGAGTCAGAGTGACTTGGGCAAGCAGGTTAACAGCACAATTCTATACACACACACACACACACACACACACGCACACCGTGTTTTCCCGAAAATAAGACATACCCATAAAATAAGCCGTAGCAGGATTTCTGTGCATTTGTGCAATATAAGCCATACCCCGAAAATAAGCCATAGTGATGCGGCGCCTCCCTTAAGACGGCCTGGATAGGTGTGGCTATGCAACATACCGACGTGGAGCAGTTAAAATAAGACATCCCCCCGAAAATAGGCCATAGTGTGTTTTCTTGAGGGAAAAAAATATAAGACTGACAGTGTCTTATTTTCGGGGAAACACGGTCTGTGTGTGTGTATGTGTGTATGAATATGTATACCAAATAACTTCAAGGACTTACTCCCAGGAGACTAAGTCGGGATTGCAGCGTAGGTGACCTGGGCCACAAGTTTTTTTCTGAGGACGGAATAGAAAATCCTAGATATGGCTTCTTTGGCTACTTTGACAAATATGTCAAAGAAGAACTATACATTGCCAGAGCACACACTTACAGAAGACTCCATAGACCATTAATTGGCGAAATGGTTATACAGTGGTACCTTGGTTTAAGAACAGCCCTGTTTACAAACAATTTGGTTTACGAACTCCGCAAAACTGGAAGTAGTGTCCCGGTTTGCGAACTTTATCTCGAACTAAGAACGGAATCCGAATGGTGGAAGGGCACAGGCGGCAGGAGGCCTCATTAGGGAAAGCGTGCCTCGGTTTAAGAGCAGTTTCGGTTTAAGAACGGACTTCACTGGAGAGTGTTTCTGATCCCCCTTCTCCCAGAACGCAAAGTTCATTGAGAGTGCAGGAACAGCAGAATCAGAGACATTTGACCACGAGTGGCCACTGTAAGGGAAGCTGAGGTTGCTAGGAAGGGGGGAAGAGGAGCCCAGTTTGGAGAAACACCATTATTAAGGTTTGTTGCATTCCTTTGTCGCTCGTAATTAGGATTGAATAAAACTTATTAAAAAGGACTCTCTTCGTTTTCTCTGCTCTTGCTGCAACCAGGGGTGGAATAGCTTTCACAAACCCTTGACGGAACCATGACACTAGCTGACTGGTGCCAAAGCACAAAACCCAAAAATGAGTGCCTTTTGGTTTGATGCTGTGGTGCAAGCCAAGTGGCGTGAGACAAGAAACAACAACAACCAAGCGCCTTTGGTCCGGCGCTTTGGCGCAAGCCAGCTGACTTGTGCCAGAATGCCAGACCAAAAAATGGGATGTTCCAGAACCCAGTAAGAAGCCAGAAATGTCTTCTGTATTTTTGGGGTGTGCTGCTTTAATCGGGACAGTTGGGTGCAATAGGGTAGACTCCCGGGCAGGACCTGCACTACAACACAGACAGATGGCAAAATTGTTCAGTAAGCTGATAGTTGCACTCCAGTAAGGATTCTGCTTGCTCTCTACCCCCTGTATGAAGGCACAGAATTAGGACCTTGGTGAGCAGACACCCAGTGCTTCATCTGACAATTGAAAGGTGTGTGCTAATGGGGTTAGAACAACATCCCAGATAGAGACCTCCCACAATGTGAGTATATAAGCAGAATTCCAGAGTTTTGAAATACATATTCCGCTAGCAGCTGTTGCTGGATAAACTGTCCAGATGTGAGGGGGGGGAGCTTCATACTTTGTTCCAATACCAAAGAGATAATGTCTGATCATTCTGTGCATAAAAAGCCTTAGCAAATGCGGCTGTCACTCAATGTTTCACAAAGGAAATATAATTTGTGCATCTTCGTCTGCAGCCTAGACAGATGGAAGCACAGCAGGTAGATAAATACAGCCATTCTCTCCCATGAATACCTTCAAAAGAAAGGTCATAGATAAGACAGCAAGCAAAATGAATGGAGATTAGGAGGGACATCTGTTTATTTAGGATAGCAAGAAGAAATATTCATTGCTTTTCAAATAGATTTCTGCTCACAACCTTAACAGTGGACATCTGCTTAATTCTGAACTCTGAGCAATCCTAAGTATTAGTCTTCTCATTAAAAAGAAAGAAAAAAAGAATTGCACAATTAATCTCCAGGGATTATTTCTCCTTCTTTTTGAATGTGCTGTGCCGTAAAGCCATGCATTTTATGACAGCAGGAGCATGCGAGACACAGGCCAACCAAATGACTTGTTTTGTCTAACAGGTAGGTAGGTACAGGGCACATTGTTGAATGTTTCCTTCTTCTTCATGGATGAAGCTGTATGATTGACACTTGCTTTGGGTCTTTGATAGTCCCCATAATATGGTGCCTTGTGTAAAGCAGGGCAAAGCTGAGCAAAGTTGGTTTTATATCCCCCACCCACAAAAAAAGCAATAACATGAATAACAATATGCCACCTTAGGGGAGAGTTCTCATGTCCTGGACAGTATTTTTTTGCAGGAGAGCTGTGATCCTCTTTTGTGTTTGATGTGCTAATTTAAATCAAGAAGAAAGTTTCAAGAAATTAGCTAACAACCAGATATGTTCATCAGTACTAGATGCAATCTGACCACTTCTGGAAACAGTTAGTATTTTACCCAGGAGTTACCGAACATTTAGAAATTCAACATTTGCTTGCTTCTCAATATCTGAATTTCAGTTTAAAATACAATTGCTTTGATACTTCGGGGGTTTTTTATTCGAAGAGAAAGAATTCAAATAGCAACCAATCCTGTGTCCTTCTCTGCTTTAAGGAAACAGTGAAACTCAATTTGCAAATTTAAATCTGAAGACCCCCTCATTTTGACTTCATATTTTAAAGTTAGTGGAAACTGACAGATTTAATACTTCTTACAAATATCTTCTTTAGATTCATCTGGACTTGAACGTATGACAAGTCAAGTCCTGAGCTCATAAATGACAAGTCCTGAGCTCATAATTCCGGGGTCACACTAGGCATAGATTGAGTCTTGGTACCATCAACAAACGCTGGTGAAAGGAGTTACAGGGAAATCTGGTTACAGGGAAATCAGACAGGGAAGTTTTTAATGTTTGATGTTTTATCATGTTTTCAATATTCTGTTAGGAGCCACACAGAGTGGCTGGGGAAACCCAGCCAGATCGGTGGGGTATAAATAATTTGTTGTTGTTGTTGTTGTTGTTGTTGTTGTTGTTGTTGTTGTTGTTGTTGTTGTTGTTGTTGTTTTGTTGTTGTTGTTGTTGTTGTTGTTGTTGTTGTTGTTGTTGTTAAAGATTGGGGGGATGAAAGACAGAGAGAAACCATAACTGACAGATGTGTTCATCCTTACATTCTGCTATATTTAATCCTAACCACATCTATTCAGAAGTAAATCCTGTTCAATTAAACAGGGCTTGCCTTCAGCATAAGTTCCTAAGTCTACAATGGAAGTTGTGATCTAAATTGTTTCTGGAAAGCTCAAATCTGAAACTACAGAAAGCATAAAAGAATTGCCATACGCTAACATACTAAGTTACAGTGTTGGAATTACAATGTCAGCTGGCGACATGACACAGTTATTGACACAGACCTGCAAAACTATTAACTAGACAAAGAGTGGAAGTGCTCCTTAAGATGTCCTTCAGTTTCAAATCATGACCACCTAGGGCAAGGTGACCTGTTTTGCAGCCAACAGTTATGTGAATGGAGGTGATTTCACCCGTGCAATATTCTGCTAGCTCCTCATGGTCGCAAGTTTTTTCAGAGTCGGACACACTCAGTGGGAACTAATTTGATGACACACATACTTGTGCACACTTAGGCTAGCCACCTGCAAGTAATAGCAGGTCATCTTCCCGAAGGATGGTTTTAAACTTGGGATCTGAAATCATTAGGGTGGTCCAGTCTTATAAATGTTTCTGCATGCCTTGCATAGGTTTATTAAAATCTCCTATTTTGTGCACACCTTGGTAGCTCAGTCAGTAGAGCACGAGACCCTTCATCTCAGGGTCATGGGTTTGAGCCCCACTTTGGTCAAAAGATTCCTACATTGCAGGGGGTTGGACCCTTGTGTTCCCTTCCAACTCTACAATTCTATTTTTCTGTGATCATGTCACCTCTTACACACCTTTTCTGTGAACCCCAAAGTCCCGAATCCATTAGCCCCCGTGATGTGTTTGCACCGCACAAACTTCCCCATCCTCTGACATTCTTGACAACCAGTAGCAACGCACCTGGAAGGAAGCTATTGCGGCAGCTCTGCCACATTGGCAAGCCTCTTCTGATACAGATATAGCATGTTAAGTAAACGAATGCTTCCTGTGATTATAAAAACACTCTCTGTGGCAAAATATATACGCGCACATCAAAATTCCAAACTTAAAAGGGGCTAAACTTCTCCCGACTTTTAACAGCTGAGATCTCCTCTTCTCTTTAACAAGATCTCATCAGTAAATTAGCCTCTCCCATCAAGGACTCAGCATCTCTGGGGGGAAAGTGTTGCTCTCGTACGCTCTCCCCATTGCTAAGGGGAGCTCCTTTCAAAGAGTTTACATCAGGTGTGCTCGCTTTTAACACACCTCACTTTGCTGCAGGTGCCCCTTCAAAGAGTTTGCCTCCTTTTTTGTCAGAGGAAGAGTTAGCCACCTTCAAAGCACCTCATTTAACATTACTGAAGGAATTTAAAGGCATCCGGACATAAAACGCTGTCTTGAAACGTGACTTTAAATTTTCATGAGCCCAGGTTCTCTCCCCCACTGCAAATGCTAGATCTCGTTTTTCAGATAAGCCTGTCAGGGTGGGGAGGAATAGCTTCCAAACAGAAAAATAAATAAATGTAAGTCTTGGATCCAAATTTCTGCCAGTGCATGAGAGGCAAGGAAGATGTGGCTGTTGGAGTCAGGTCCACTACCACAAATGGGGCACTGCCCCCACCAAGCCCAACCTGCCCTCACATGCCTGCCATCGATGACCCGTGTAGTCCCTTCCAACACTAAGATTCTATAATTCTACAAATCATAAATTTGTAAGTAAAGAAATAAATTGATTTGTCCTTGTTTGCTTCTTTGTTCATTCGTCATTGCCTTGGGACAACCACCAATGGCTAGAATTGGCACGCAGGCTGAGACCCTGCCTGCCCGCAGACCGTCTCGCCAGAGTGGTCCAGGCTCTGGTTATCTCCTGCTTGGACTACTGCAATGCGCTCTATGTGGGGCTACCTTTGAAGGTGACCTGGAAACTACAACTAATCCAGAATGCGGCAGCTAGACTGGTGACTGGGAGTGGCCGCCAAGACCACACAACGCCAGTCCTGAAAACCTACATTGGCTCCCAGTATGTTTCCGGGTACAATTCAAAGTGTTGGTGCTGACCTTTAAAGCCCTGAATGGCCTCAGCCCAGTATACCTGAAAGAGCATCTCCACCCCCCATCATTCTGCCCAGATGCTGAGGTCCAGCACCGAGGGCCTTCTGGCGATTCCCTCACTGCGAGAAGCGAAGTTACAGGGAAACAGGCAGAGGGCCTTCTCGGTAGTGGCGCCCACCCTGTGGAATGCCCTCCCACCAGATTTCAAAGAAATAAACAACTATTTGACTTTTAGAAGACATCTGAAGGCAACCATGTTTAGGGAAGCTTTTCATATTTGATGAATTATTTTATTTTAATATTTTTCCAAAAGCCACTCAGAGTGGCTGGGGAAACCCAGCCAGATGGGCGGGGTACAAACAATAAATGATGATGATGTTAACTGCAAGAAGGAAGAATTCCCATCCCTTCCAGAGATGGGATTCCTCAAGCATCCGTGATCCTAAACTTTATCCAACATCACAGGCATTGTCAATACATGGTGAGACACCAATGATTGAGTTTGCCTAGAAGGCTGCAGGGCCATCACAATGTGACACGTAATGAAAATCTATACTAATGTAAGTATCTCATTCCTTTAAGTAAGTTTTTCTAAGCACTGTAGGTATGCAAGTGTAATTAATTTTATCTCGCTATCTCCTTTTCCCAGTGCACAGATGCTTTTACAGAACTGATTTCTGTGTGTGTGGTACGTACATGGTTGTACATCCTTGCACAATATGTTCAGCCTTGTAGCCTGCTTTTCAAGCAGTGCTCCAGGGAGAACCAGTCACGATAATTACAGTGATACAGTGGCCCCCATTAGAAGATAGAACCAAAATTATTTTGGGTGCTATATCGTGATCTTCCTTGTACAGAACAGGAAAAACACACACACACACACACACACACACATATCAGTTTTGAAAATCAGAGGCACAAGGACATCATCAATAGATACACATCAAAGCCAGAAGTGTCATGGCAAGACACTGGAGGGATTTTTCAGGAGTGACCACTGGTACCAAACTGTATTGGGAAACAGACCAATTAGAAAAGTTAAGCAACAAACTGAAGCCAGTATGGCTCCCCTTTATTACACACACAGCCCAACAAGACAACGACAGGAACCCACCAACAGCATACAAATCGATATGGCTAACTTGACCCAACAACCCACCCCCTACTGCCTCCCAAACACAAAGAAAACTCACTGCATTCAACCGAAGACAGCCAACTAGGCCCTGGGTCCCCCAACATTTCACTGCCAATGAAAATGAATGAATGAATAAATAAATAGAAAGAGAACCTACCCACGTAGGCAAAAGAAGACATGACTCAGTTCCATTCTTCATGACAACATTAATGTGGGAATTTTCAGCTCTCTTTAGCACTGTATGGCATTGATCCAGTTGTAAATCCTACACCAGATTAACACTTATCCTTTCACAGAAAAGAGATTATACCTAAGAACCAACACGTACATTTTAACGAAGTGCTCATGGTGCTGAAGCATTAAGATATTAGTCATATACAGTAGGGTTTCTTTTATATATCTTCACCTCTGATGTCATATTAAAGGCACAGGATACAGTAGACAAGTAGGACCCACAACAAAAATGTTGCAGTTTGGAGTGCTTCCAGTTCAGGATTCCAATATTTTTATTCCATTTGAATAATCTGTTGGGCACTCGTCACCAGTGTTTGACCCTGCAGCACGATGAAATGGAATTTAAGCAATCAGATCCTGAAAAAGAAACCCTTGCCAGACCCTCCAAATGTCCCTATTTTCCAGGGATAGACCCAGATTTACAGAAGCCGTCCCGGTTTCAAAATTGATCCTGGAATGTCCCGCTTTTCCTTAGGACTTCCCTCTTCTTGTGGGGGGATATGGAGCTATGAGACCCCCAAGCCAAGGAGATAGGTAACTATACAACCTTTAGAAGACATCTGAAACCAGCCTGTATAGGGAAGTGTTTTTCAATGTTTACTGTTTTATTATGTTTTTATTTTTTTGGAAGCAACCCAAGTCAGATGGGTGGGGTATAAATAAAATCATCATCATCATGATGGAATAGGACACCCCTATTTTCATCAGAAAAATGTTGGAGAGTATGTATTTCCTGTCTGAGAGCCAATACTCTGCCTGCATCTGTCACCGATGGATGACAGTTGTAATGTCTGGTCTGCAAGACCTAACATGTAGAATAAGAGAACAAGAAGAACTTGCATTTAAAGAAGATTGGAAAAAGTTTATTGAATATATGGGGGGAAATTGTGTACATTTGAGAACGTGGGCAGCATTAAGATAAATTCAGCTAAATAAGTTTCGATGGATGTAATAACGGAATACTGAATGGCTTAACATATGCAGGGATTTATGTTGTGCAAAATGAACCATGGAAAGAGAAGAAGGGAAGTCACTGAAATTTCAAGGTTGTTTAAATGAATATTCTAAAATGTAAAACAGAAAATTTAATAAAAATTATAGGGGGGGGGACCCAAAAGGACAGTTGTAATGTCTGCACAACTTACGCTTGACAGATTTGAGATGCAAAGGAACCCCCTAACCATGTTTTGTATCCCCTTGAAAAGCGCTTGACGGCTCCAGGAAGTGCTGCAGTCCCGGGCGTGGGGTGGGGGGGTGGGACAAAAACACTCAGGAGATCTATGGAGTCCCTGATGGGCCATGTTAGGCATCCCTATCCCTGAGCCAAAGGATACCCACATGCATATCAAGGTATGATCTGAGTTGCTTTCTTTTCGCTCTCGCTCTCTCTCTCGCTCTCTCTCTCTCTCTCTCTCTCACACTACCCATCTGGAACACACAGCTTCAATGAGCATGATTTACCTTTTTTTCTCTGGCTCTGTTATCTGTGACCCTGAACACTTCCAGTTGGGGGTTTAATATTGTCTGCAAGCTACTGAAATATTGCAAATGGGACGTTGGGAACAGTTCTTTTCCCCTAACATATCAGATTTCCTCCTGATAGGGCAAATCTGGGTTAAATTGGGGAGAAGGGATACAGATCAGCATTCTGATGTCGTCATGTGGATTCTGCACGAACACACAAAACACAAAAATCTCAAGCATGAGAGGCACTCATAACGACACACACGACGTAACAGGCTGTATGTAACAGTATGACTTCTATTTCAAAAGACAATTCAACATATCATATCACAATTTGTAATTCCATAGACCAATTTATCATATGAGCGGAACATATTCTGAGAGATTAAAGTCCAGCGGATTGATCAGGAGATACAGTCTATTCAGTTCTTATATTAGCAATAACCACGATGTGGAATGTTTTTATCAATCTTGTAGTGTTCCATGTGTTGATGCTTTTGAGAATTCTAGCGTTCCTTGTAAGTAGCATTCATTGCACAAGAAACCCTCCTCTGGAAGTACTCCTTTCTTTTCTTTTCTTTTTTTGCACAGGTTATTTCCCGAAAATCCCCACAATGCTTACATTCACTGACCTCATCTCTTAATGATAAAGAAAATCGTTTTCTTTACTATTTTGAAACATAATGGGCAGTATTTTAATTACTATGTTAATTACTGCAGATAGACCTAGCAGAGACGCTAAATGCGAACATTGCCTTGGACTATACAAATTGCATTTATTTTTGAAGGGTGGAATGATGTGTAACCAGCCTTAAGACTGTGTTTTAAAGGAGTCCTTAATTAACGGCATGCTTGTGGATGCACGCAGCATTCTGCTAGCTGCTTGGGGAAAGACACTATTCAATTGGCCCTGTTTCGAAAGTATCACAGTGCACTCTACAGGGATCATTCTCCAAATACAAGGAGAGATAATCCTTCTTTGATTTCACAGAGAGAATCACAGGGTATTAGACTTGCCAGTGCAGCAACAGTTCGAAAAGCCTGCTAGACGTTTAGGGGGCAAATGTAATCCAATTGAAGTCAATAGGAGTTTAGTCATTGACTTCGGCAGAATCCAGACAGAACTCTGAATTTCTTTCCACTTCACTACAAGCCAAGAGCTGTCTTTGAGATAATGCTTGTCCAAGTTGGGTTTTTCTTTTTTCTTTTTTAAGGTTTGCCTTTTCAAAAAATGTCAATAGCTCCCCTGCCCATTCACCCTGACCATTTATAGTGGATTTATTCAACATAGAAATTAGGTGGCAAAAGGCAGGCAATCTAAAGTGTGTGTCGCTTTTTTAAAATGTGCTTAATGTTTGCTACCACAAGAGGCATGGGCTGGCTGGTGGGATGAGGTGCATTTTAATTAAAAACTCAGGCATGCCATGAATAGCCATGCTTATAATCACTGCTTCTTTTTCTCCTTTTCATCAGAGTCAGGTGGATCTGGGCAAAAGCTGAATCAGTGTCTGGAATCGGCAATGGACAGGAGGTGGACCAGTTATCTGAAGTGCACCCTAGACAAGACAAATATGTTAATGGTGAATGGTCTGTCTGATCTGAGAGATGAGATTCAACCTGTTCTGGTCAGGTTGAACACTCCGCCCTAAAGCAGTAGAGGGACATAGAGCCACTCTCCCAACACTGACCTCACTGCAACTAACCTGGATGGTTACAGGTGGGTAGCCGTGTTGGTCTGCCATAGTCGAAACAAAATAGAAAATGCTTTCCAGTAGCACCTTAGAGACCAACACGAAAGCTCATACCAAGAACAAACTCAGTTGGTCTCTAAGGTGCTACTGGAAGGAATTTTCTGTTTTGTTTTAACCTGGATGGGTACAGGGTGGGGTGGCAGCAGGGTCAGAACCATGCATGTGCACTGGCTTGTTTTAATTATTTAACTTCTGAGGAAGGGTTACTCCTCCCCCCTTTTGGAAGAGTTACCTATGAGGGTGTATGTCCATCCTTTCAGGTAATAAAGAGGTGTTTTTTAAACTAATAATAATAATAATAATAATAATAATAATAATAATAATAATCCAAATCAATTCCAGAATTGCTCCAAACATTGTTGAGCAATGGGAATGAGAGAGAGAGTGCTGCTCGGCATGGGCGCTGTGCAATAGGCACTCAGCCAACAGTGTCATAGTCAAACCAGAACAGGCACATGCTTCCGGGGATTACCTTTGCCTTTTCTATGGGGATGCTACAAGAACCTGCATCCCTGTTTTGTCCAGGGAGGCACACACAAAATGATCCTGTGTCTCACAGACAAAGACAGGAAGACAGCTTTTCAATACCCATGCCACATCTCCGAAAAGTTATCATCTGTGTGCACAGCCTGGATCCAAAGCACAAAGCCTAACGGCAGCCCTCATGTGGAACATCAGTGATCCAGAATGAATGGCCAGAAACTCAATAATGATGAGCCAGCTTTGTTCTTCTGGGCAGGGCAGGAAATGTCCTAAGACCAGTGAAAGAGGCCACAGAACAGAAACATCTAAACTAGTTCCATAAGCTTCCTGAAGGGTAAATGATGTGTTAATTGAACTTTCTCCAGCTCATTGAACTAGACTATTATAGGAAATTGATCTCTGGCTCATTGTCCTTTTCTCTTTCAGGATAGCCTGGTCAAAAGATTATTGTCTTTGCTTTCTGCTGTGTTGCTTCCTCTCTTGGGTGTGGGTACATGTGGCGAGGGAAATACGCTAATCCCCACCCCCCACCCCCACCCTGTGAACAGAAGAAGGAAACAGGCAAGAATAAAATAGCTACATGTTCGAAAATACACCACAAAGGGCTTTTAAATGTCTTTTGCAAAAGATATTTTCTCACCGCCATCAGGGATGAGAAACGACAGGGATGAGGAACAGGCAAAAGAAACAAAAAGCAGGTTAAAGGAGCCACTGGAGCTGTGTGCAGCAGTTTAGAACCACAACATGTTTGCTAGCATCATAACCCCATGCCATGTCTTCTCTTAAAAGTCTTTGTTGTGGTTTCTTTCTATAGAAAAAAATTAGCTTTCCATTGGTGCTCTATGCAGACAGGTTTCAAAAGTATCTGAAAACCGTCTAATTCATGGGTGGGGTGTCATAGTTTTTGCAAACAGAATCCCTGATCAGGATCTTGTACGGAGTAGAAATTAATTTGCTCTCCACCACAAGAATGAATGTGAAAGCTTTAATGGAAAACAGTCTTAAAATACTTACAAATAAATGTTACAAAATACAAAATAACACATTGCTCTTAAACAGAAAGCAATGCGGTTCAGTCTTCTTTTTAGCCTTTAATCCAGTTCAATAAATTTTCCTTTCTCTGGACCCAGAGAGAGAGCCTATGCAAGCATCTTGCTTGTTCAGGAGCACTGAACTGAACTTCTCCTGGTGCTGGCTCCGGAGATTGATTGAGACACTGAGTTCTCAGGTTTCATCTCATGCTGAGAGCAATCTCTGCTTGGATTTCCAGGGATGAGTCATGAATTGGCCTTAAACACTCAAAAAGAAACATACATCCTTTTCTGCCACATTAGCTAGAAACAAACCTCTCTTGCCCAACACAAATCTCTCTGCATAACATTTTAAATACATTGCATTCAAACATAGCATTTTATACATATTAAATTTATATCTTTAACGTGGGGAACCTCAAGCTTGGGGGCAGAATGTGGTAGGACTGTGCACTGGTTCTGTCTGAGTCTCAAGTCTATTTCGGAATATTCAGAGGGACTCAGACAAGTCAGCTACCCAAGGAGATCAGTGATATCACTAAATCACGTCACCCTACTTGCATCGCAAAGGACTATCACTGTACGGTCTTCTTCCCTGTGTTGTCAAATGGCTTTGTATTCTTGTTTGCTTCTTATCATTCCTGCCCCTGCTTCCTTCTGAGCAAGGTTCTAAAAAAGAAATGTATGTACAGTGGTACCCAGTGTTATGCACACGATCCGTTCCGGATTGCGCTACGTAACATGGGCGTGCTTAACATGAACGCCCTGGGGGGGGGGAACCCAGAGGTTCACTCATTTTTGCGCTTCTGTGCATGCGCAAAGTGCGCAGAATGCTTCTGCGCACCCATGCATCACGTGTGCTCCTGGGAGGACCTCCGGGTCGCGGAGGTCCGTAAGTCGAACGTACACAACATGGAGCGTACGCAACTCGAGGTATGACTGTATTTGAATTAATGCACATGAAATACCTTACTTTTCTGTGTATAAGACTAGTTTTTGGTTTTTTTTTTTTACTAAAAAATAATGTTAAAAGGGGGGTAGTCTTATACACGGGGGCAATTTCCCCCCATTTTCTTAATTTTGAGTCCCCAGAAATAGGGGGTGTCTTATACATGGGGGTGTTATACACAGAAAAATACGGTGTCTGTTCTGACAATCTGCTAGATCCATTTTTTGTTTTTTCTTGGGAGTCCCTTATGTCCCTCCGAAACACAAAAGGGTATGTTCAGTCTTGATTTAATTTTCCAATTTATAAGCATCTGATCTGTGATGACAATCAGGTAAGGGGAAGAAGACAATTTCCATATCAAATTAGCTGCTTTGTGTCTGAAGCTATCAAAAACAGAGTGGGGGGGGGTTAGACCAACAGAGGAAAAATCTCACCACCTTCCTCCCCAAGAGTAGTTCGGTGAAATCATAAGCTAGTTTTGTAAGGGTAAAGAAATGGCAGCTCTAGATTTCTTCCCCTTTCTCTTTCCCCTTCCCCTTCCCCTTCCCCTCCCCTTCCCCTCCCTTCCCTTCCCTTCCCTTCCCTTTCCTTTTGCTCACCCTTCATTCAAAGGTGAGGAAAGGGACCATAACGCAGGAGCTGAAGCATTAAATTACTAAGAAGACCATTTGCTCATATGTGCAGGAGAATTATGCAGATATATCCCAGGTTCGTCATCCAATGAGCTGTTTCAATAGCTGGTAAAGCATGTCTTTTGAGTTGTTGCTTTGAAGGTATAAATGGTAATTTTGCATTATACTACATTAAAAACTGTAGCCTCACTTAACTGAACAGGGAGAAAGATAAGTCCAATGTAAGGCTCGTTTGAGCTTGAAAACTCATCCTTAGCTAAACCAATGACCCACACAGAGGTCCTTGGACATCGTCTGCTTTCCACAAGTCCCTGGTTGATACATTTCCTGGGAATCACCAGTTAATTCCCATGATAGAGAAGAGAGATTGCCTCCTTCTCCTCCACCACAGAGATAACTGCTATTGCTAGCTGGGCGTCCCATAAAATAGGGATGCAGGTGGCGCTGTGGTCTAAACCACTGAGCCTCTTGGGCTTGCCGATCAGAAGGTCGGCTGTTCGAATCCCCATGACAGAGTGAGCTCCCGTTCCTCTGTCCCAGCTCCTGCCAACCTAGCAGTTTGAAAGCATGCCAGTGCAAGTAGATAAATAGGTACCACTGTGTCGGGAAGGTAAATGGCGTTTCCATGCACTCTAGCTTCCATCACGGTGTCCCATTGCACCAGAAGCTGTTTAGTCATGCTGGCCACAAGCTTCTGCGGACAAATACCCGCTCCCTCAGCCTGAAGTGATAGTCGCCTTTGACTGGACTTAAGCATCCAGGGGTACTTTACCTTTTTGGAGAAACACTGTAACCACTGCACCATATTGTCTGTAATTGTTTGGTTTTAGCTGTGGAACTATACCATGGGCCTTCAGTTCAGACAATATTTTCTTCTCAGTGTCTCCCCCCCCCCAATAACTGGACCATCTTTGAAGAAAAGAAGACTAATGGGCTGCCTTACATCTGGGATTTCAAAGGCGAAATTGCCATCTGGGTGAATTTCTAAAACATGGTGCTTTGTCCTTAGCCAAGCCAATTGAAAAATCACTGGGATTTTTGCATTTTTGGGGGGGGGGGAACCTCAACAACTTTGGGGTTTGTCTAAAAAAAAACAATGGGGTGTTTTGAAATATGGCAACCCTAGATAAGTGCTTCCCCATTATGTTTTGTCCCCTTTCAGCTTTCTTGCTTTCTCTGCCTCTCCAGAAGATGTTAAACTAGGGAGAATTACCTAGCCTGACTCACATACTTTGCCTAATCTTGCACTTAGGAACATAGGGTGGGATTCAATGTATCATTATGGTAATTGTCCCATCAGCACTAGGATATCTGCTTGTGCAACCAAACATTCTCCCCCTCCACTAACTTCCACTACGTTCCCAAGCACAATTCAAAGTGTTGGCGCTGACCTTTAAAAGCCTAAACATCCTCAGCCCTGTATTCCTGAAGGAGCATGTCCACCCCCACCATCCAGCCCAGACACTGAGGTCCAGCTCCGAGGGCCCACTGGTGGTTCCCTCACTGAGAGACATGAAGCTGCAGGGAACCAGCCAAAGGGCCTTCTCAGTAGTGACACCCTCCCTGTGGAACGCCCCCACCCCCCGTCAGGTGTCAAGCAGATAAGTAACTCTACAACCTTTAGAAGACACCTGAAGGGAGTCCTATTCAGGGAAGTTTTTAATGGTTGATGTTTTCTTGTGTTTTTAATATTTTGTTGGGAGCCGGTTAGAGTGGCTGGGACAACTTAATCATATGGGTGGGTTACAAATAATAAAATTATTATTATAATTGTTGTTAGATATGTTCTAGGAGTCCCCCAACCCTCTGGAGCAGATTTGGGAAAGGTTCATTGTGTGCACAGTGGGAAGGAGAGAAGGGAAATCCTAATTCTATAAACAGACATCCTTGCATGGATGGGGCTCATTAGTAGAATGCCACCCATGGGCAGCTGCCTTGTTCAGAGTCAGACCACTGGTCCATCTAGCTCAGTATTGTCTATAGAACTGGCCGACAGAGTATTTCAGACAGGGTTCTCTCCCAGTTCTACTGGAAGATGCAGATGCTGAACCTGGGACCTTCCGCATACAAGACAGATGCTCTGTCAGGCTTCAGGGAATCAACTTCCTCTCCCCTTTGGCAGGCGATAAGCAGAACAACGGAAAAGGAGTCTTCTTACCAGTTAGAAACTTTAATGATCACAGCGAGAGAACATAGAATCCATTTCCTGGGAATGACGGTGCTCCCAATTAAGGGTTCCACCCACTTCCTCTCTAGTCACCCAGGTCACTACTGCGTCTTGTAACCTGAGCTCATAACCACTGTGCTTTCTGTGCTGCCACCTTATCTGCTCTTTTTGACCTTGGTCTGAGCAGATGAACGCTTTCCAGAGGCAGTGAATCTGTTAACCCTCTCTCTCCCAGTGTTTCTTCTTCTAGCTGTTCCCCGTCCAGTACTTCCCAGCTTCTGCCATCTGAACTATGTCCCTCTGCAAACCATTGTTCCAAATCTATACTGTCCTCCTGCTCCTGGGAAGATTCAGGATCTGGATCAGGAGCAGGGGGAGGCTCCCACCATTCCTCCTCAGTGCAGCCCTCCTCAGCATGGTCCCTGACATGCTCTAGCACTGAGCCATGACCCTTACCACGTCACCTGCTTCGTGTCACATTGGGATGCCAAATCCAAAATTCAGCAACCTGAATGAGATTGCTGTTGTCCAAGTACTCAGAGGAAGGATAGCAGGAAATCAGATGTAGCACGAGGCCTGCAAGGATGTGCTATTAACTTGCATGCACTAACGTGCACAGGGACTTTCTCAGACTAGGACCCATCGTTTGTTATGTATTCTGCACCTGTTCCATCATCCAAACAAACCATTTTGCTTGCCTCTCTCAAAACTGCTGAGTAGCACTCGGCATATGAATTTAGGTTTTATGGATCGAAGACATTCACAGAGGGGTGTGTATTAAAGCCAATGACAGGAATTAATGTGACAACGCTTTCCTGTATTTGATCGGTGGCATGTCATTGCTGGTGAGGAAAGCAAAAAATATCACTGCATTGTGAATTACCATCAGATAATATGAAGCACCGGCTGAATGACAGACAATTCTATTTCATTTGCACACACACACGAAAACACACACACACATACTGTGGCCTATTTAGCAAAGCTCTGGCCGTTGCACAATAAAAAAGCAACCTTTGGGGTGCTATCGGCTATGAGATGCCTCCAGAACCTTCAAGAAAACAATGCACCAGAACACAAATTCTTGGGGAACATTCTGGTCTCCAAGATCCAGCTGGAGTTGAAACCCAGAGATCATAGTGATCAAGCGGCTGGAGCGTCTCTCCTGTGAGAAAAGGTTATGAACACAAAAATCAAGCCAATGACCTATTTAGTCCAGCATCCTGGTCTCACATTGGCCAGCCAGATGCTCATAGGAAACCTGCAAGCAGAACCCAAACACAAGAGCCCTCTACCTTGTTGTTGTTGTTGTTGTTGTTGTTGTTGTTGTTTAGTTATTTAGTCATGTCCGACTCTTCGTGACCCCATGGACCAGAGCATGCCAAGCACTCCTGTCTTCCACTGCCTCCTGCAGTTTGGTCATACTCATGTTGGTAGCTTCAAGAACACTGTCCAACCATCTCATCTTCTGTCGTCCCCTTCTCCTTGTGCCCTCCATCTTTCCCAACACCAGGGTCTTTTCCAGGGAGTCTTCTCTTCTCATGAGGTGGCCAAAGTATTGGAGCCTCAGCTTCAGGATCTGTCCTTCCAGTGAGCACTCAGGGCTGATTACCTTAAGAATGGATAGGTTTGATCTTCTTGCAGTCCATGGGACTCTCAAGAGTCTCCTCCAGCACCATAATTCAAAAGCATCAATTCTTCAGCGATCAGCCTTCTTTATGGTCCAGCTCTCACTTCCATACATACCATAGCTTTAACTATACGGACCTTTGTCAGCAAGGTGGTGTCTCTGTTTTTTAAGGTGCTGTCTAGGTTTCCCTTTTTGTAGTTTCCAGCAACTGGTGTTCAGAAGCATTACTACCACCAACAACTATGGAGGCAGAGCAGAGCAATCATGACTAGTAACCATTGATAGCTTTTTCTTCCATGAACTTGTTCAGGATTCCCATAGGCATCTAGCTGCCTCCCATGAGAACAGATTGCTCAGCAAGATAGGCCTTGGGTTCTTATGAATCCTTTTTGAGAGGTTTTATCACTATTATTTATATTTTATTAAATTTCAAAAAATTAACATATACACTCCAATACGTAATTTTTAATTTTGTTTTCCATGGTGGTTTTTTGTTGCTTTTTTAAATTTCTCCCCTTTGCTGCACCTAATCTTCTCTCTCTTATAACAACAATGCAGTAATTTTTAATTCCTTCCGTTGCTCATAGTTCAAATCCTGCTCGTGAATTCACCACACTATAATATTTTTTTAAAAAAAAATAGTTTGAAAAAGGCCTAGATTATTCTACAAAACAATAATCATTAGGTTTACTTATCCATTCTTCTTTGGTGGCAACTTCTTCCTTCCTTCCATTTTTGTGCACAGAAAATGCTAGCTTCTGCCATTACATGCATAAACATCTTACTCCTCTCGGTGAATCCTTTTTGAGGGTTGTTGTTGTTTCTTGTGGAGCTTTCCCCCACTGTCCTGATTCTAAAACAAGACTGTAGCTTAAATGCAAGAAGCAAGAAGCTGAGAAGTCCGTTCAGTAGATTAGTCATCTGCCCAGAGGCGCAACTGGCAGTCTTACTGAGCTGACCAAAGGTGTGATGCTTTTCTGAATGGACTGTCATGCCATTTTAACTTCCTTATGTCAAGCAGCAAAGAGCTCTTGCTGCAGACTGAAAGAGACAGGTATGAGGAGATGGCAGGAAGCTGAGGATTGATGTATACCAGTTGTTCTGAAGCAGCTGCTCTGCTACTCCTGCTGCATCCTCTAAGTTGAAAGGCCGACATCAAAATATTGTGGCTTTCCAAATGTCATAATTACAGTATCTCAACGCAACCTTGTCTTCACTCGGCAGCTTTCCTTTTGTCTTCTCTTTCATTTCTTTAATGCACCATAATTATTTCTTCAGTGTGCATCAATTATCTCAGAATAAAGAAACAAATTATCATAATCATCTCTGATTTTCTCCCCTTACTTTAGCATTTCTTTGATCTGTTTCCCCATCCCTGTGACAAAAAAAGGGGGGGATCCGATTTAGGAGTTCATCTCAGTTCTTGCCTTGTTTTCTGGATATGCCTTGTTGTGTAAATTGCCTGTCAGTTGTGGAATTGTCTGCACCTCTCTGGCAACTCCCTTGTCCTTGCATTCATTACCTCCTGCAGATTGAAACCCGTTTATTAGAAATGCAGATCGTGGGGAAATACTGGAATGTGGTGTGACATTATGCCCCTTGCGTTGCTTGGCTTCCCCATGATGAAGTGCTTCTCAAAAAATTAAACACTCAAATTTTCCGTAAGAATATCACTGTCTTGCGGAGTTAATAGGTGCTATTGTTCCAATATTGGGCATGTTAAAGCGGTTTAAGCAGCCGCTGATCTGAAATGAACGGTTCCAGTTACAACAACGATGACTTGGGGTAGGATGAGAGAAAAACAATGCTCTTTCGTCTTCTTTGAAAGCTAATGAGATGCTTTAAAGTGAAAGAACAGGAACAATCAGGCAACCTAAACAAAACAAAACAAAGTCAACTCCTTTGCTGTTTGCTTTGAATTGCTTTTAATCTGTTGTACTTCAACGGCACAAGCTGGACAATGTGTCCAATACTGAGAAAAAACCAGTAGCCACTATCTCCCAACCAATAATAGCCAAACATCTTCTTCTTCTTCAGCTACCACCCATAGCCAAGTAAGATTGTCTTCCATGAACACGGTTTTAACAGTGAGTCCGTAAGTGACTGTGGAGGCCAGTTCTGGATCCACACGTCCTTCCACAGTGGGGACATAGGTTCCGGGCAGGAGTTTGCCAAGCGTGTCTTCCTCTTAGCGTGTTTCTCCCTTTTGTCCTGAGTTCGAGCATCTTCAAAGCCCATGACACCTTTGGTAAAGGCTGTTCTCCAATTGGAGTGCTCGCAGGCCAGTGTTTCCCAACTGTCAGTGTTCATACTACATCTTTTTTAGATTTGCCTTGAGAGAGTCTTTAAACCTCTTTTGTTGACCACCAGCATTTCGCTTTCCATTTTTAAGTTCGGAATAGAGTAGTTGCTTTGGAAGACGATAATCAGGCATCTGCACAACATGACCAGTCCAACAAAGCTGGTATCTCCCAACCAAAAATAGCCAAACATCCATCCATTCTGAAGTGGCAAAATGTGGGCTGAGTGAATGGAGATTGATTTTCTCAACCAAGCACACACTTAAGTTGGTCATGTGATTGTTTTACCCTTGTGTCCCGGTATCAGGTACTGACAGGTTCCACTGGAATACCATTCTATCTTAGCTAACTTCCTGAAGGTCCTTAGCTCTCTGGTGTCTATGCTGAAATTCTTTCACCACTTCAGAACAGTTTTGTTAGAACCATCAGGGGCCGAATAAAATGGCTTTAGGGTCCACAACCTGCCAGCACAAAGCCAGTTGACCAAGAAGTTACCCCCTCCTGCATCAGAAACTAGCATCTAGGCTTTCTACCAAACCCCATCAAGGCTGGTGCCAGGTTAGCAGAGACCCGGGGCAAGCTGTCCTCTGCCCGCTCCCTGGGACCACCCCATTGGGGTCACTACAAGGGAAAAATGAAGACAGTGGTAGCTGCTGGAGCTGCTTCACTTTGTGTTTCTTTGGTGAGCCCTGGGATGTTTTTTTGGGGGGGGCACTCATATCCACCCCCGCAAGCTTACCATTGCAATGGAAGGACAGGCAGTGTTGCTCACCAGGGAAGAGTTCGGTAAATCAGTTATTACAGTGCCACCATCTTGTATTATTAAATTGTGTTGGTCAAAGGCATTGTAGAGTAATAAAGATTTTAGTGGCTGATGCAGCCACTTCACTCAGCATTTTGCAGGTGGAAACAAAGCCAACCCCAATCCCTTACTTATTTTTAAAGAAATGATGGTGACAGCTCATCTGAGCCCTCAGAGGCCCCAGCATTTACTGCATTGTGTCAAGTGCTAACTCCAGGCCTGATTCTCATCCCTTACTTTGATTGTCTTTTCTTCATGAGCACCCACACAAAAAGCTAATAAGGATAAAGAATTAGCCAAATTCAGGGTGCACTTGGGTCTGCAACCTCCCTAATATATAAATATATGGCGATAAAATCCCTTCCTTTGACTTCCTCTCTTTTCTTTCTTAGATACTCTTTCCCTTCTCTGATTGATTATCTCCCAGTTCTCTGCTGCCTTTGCAACTCCCTCAATTTGCTAACAAAAACAAACAAACACGAAAAAATGGTCGAAAATAATAAATCCATTTTGAAACAGGTCTCCAATTGACACCATTTGGAGGTGGGGTGAGCTAACAGCAAACTCTGCTAAGGAATCAAATGCTAATGAAATGGACTTCCGGCGGCGGCGCCATCGTGGGCGGTCGTGGGTTGCCTCGGCTGCGAGGCGACCCAGTCCGTCCCGGGGGTTGGAGCCCCGCTACCGCAAAGCGGGGCTCCGGTGGGGTGCGGGAAGAGCGTCTCGCACCCTGGGCTCCCCGGCGGGCCCATTATGGCTCTGAACCCTTCCCTTGTTCCCCCTGTAAAGGGGGAGTGGGGGTGAAGGGACAACAGAGCCGGGCTATAGGGGATATGCCCCAACCGGGACGTGGAGCGGCGGCCGCCGCTCGTGACGAGCGTCAATGTTCTACTTGTCAAGATTGGAATTAAAGAAACCCGGTGGTTGTGAGTATCTGATTGGACTTGTTTTTCGCTCTTTTCTAACGATCCGGGAGGTATTTGGAAAGGAAGCCTGCCTCCCTCCCTTCGGTGGATAGAAAATAACCGGTTTAAGAGACTGCTGTTACAATGATGGTTACAAAGTATTGGAACTTTGACAAGTGAGACTTTTTCGATCTCCCTATGGGGAGCAAGTTTGTGGAAAATATCTCTTTTTAAAGTTTGTGGTTCTTGCGCCCTGGTTACAGGGAAAATGGCTGCGAAAGATTCTGACTGAGTGGAAAGTTACAGGCATTAAGATGGAGAAGTTTGGAAGTTGAAACTGTAATTTGATACCTATGCCCGCTACTGCCATGCTGGGTTTCGTTTTTGAGTTGGTTACGAACTATGAGCTAAGTGATGATCAAAGGATTACTTTCTTGAGACTGGAACTGCTCAATCAAAAATTGATGATTTTGAACCGGGACATGTCAGAAAAGATATGCCCCACAGAGGAGACTTTTCAGGAATTGGATGCATTGGAAGAGAGCCTTGGCAAAGAGCTGAAAGGGATGATTGAAGAACAGGGCAAAATGGTCTGGCGACTCTGGGAAAATGAAACGTCCTTTGGGGGTGGCAGACCCAGGACGGGAAAAATTGCTATATCTAACTCTCGAGGTGAGAGCTCGGGAGCGTTGGTGAAAAAATTATTATGTTTACGAATAAAAGAAGAATGGTATTGTGAACCGGAGAAGCTGGAAGAAGAGGATGCATGTACCCTGATGCTCTATGCAAGGATTGTTATGGACTTTGTCTGGATCTGTGGATTTGTAAGGAAAGAGGACATTTCGAGGAGTGGCTCTGGAACAAGACAAGCAAAGAAAATGGACAGAAGGGGGATAGGGTGAACTGTATTAAGGGTAAAGAAAAAATGATTTATTATGGTACCCTGAAACCGGTGTGTCAAGACTTTAAGCTTTTGAATAAGAAAAGGGATATTTTAATTTTTGTTATTAGCAGCAGTTTTAGAGAAAGAGGATATTTGTTATGATCTGTTTTGAGAATAATGTGTTATGATTTAGAATTTTGTGCTGAAATAATATGAAGTTACAATATGATTTGTTCTTTGTTAAGTTAAGAACGGGAAAATATTGTATACTAGAAAATAAGATTTTTTAAGAAGAATGTTTAGTTGTGAATTTTTAAAATGAATTTGAATTATTTTTTTTAGAATATGAAGTTATTAAAGTAATATTTGAAATTGGAACCGAAGGTGAAAAGGCAGGGGAAGTCGGAGCCAAGATTCGAACAAGAATTTTTATTTTATTTTTTGGTATAAGAAGAAGAATTATTGGCATACTTGTATTTGTCTATTTTCAGTTAGGTGTTGGGTCAATGTTGGTGTTTTATTTGTTTGTTATGGAAAATTAATAAATTCTTTATAAAAAAAATGCTAATGAAATGGTGCATGGAATTACTTAATTTGGTAGAAAACAACATTGATGTGTTTAGGAAATTATGTCTTAAACAGCTATTACCTCTGTTAATTATCAGTATGTTTTAATTGCCCAGATGTAGAATATAAAAATTTTACATATGGCTTTTTTTCCAGCCAGAGCTCAGCTCCAACACCTCTCAGGTAGGCGCCATTTCCATTCTAAGAGAACAAGGCAGAAGTTCATGGTGAGCTCTGGCACCTCTTTTTCTAGAAAAATAGCTCAAGTTTGTTGTAAGAGCCAGTGAGAGGAAGATGTGGCCTAACCGTGTAAAAGGTAAAAAGGTAGAGGACCCCTGAATAGTTAAGTCTACTCAAAGTCTACTATGGGGTTGTGGTGCTCATCTCACTTCAGGCCGAGGGAGCTGGCATTTGTCCACAGACAGCTTTCTAGGTCATGTGGCCAGCATGACTAAACTGCTTCTGGCACAACGGGACACCATGACGGAAGCCAGAGTGCACAGAAACACTGTTTACCTTCCCGCCATAACGGTACCTATTTATCTACTTGCACTGGCATGCTTTCAAACTGCTAGGTTGACAGGAGCTGGGACAAAGCAATGGTAGCTCACTCCATCACGGGAATTTGAACCGCCGACCTTCTGACTGGCAAGCCCAAGAGGCTCAGTGGTTTATACCACAGCACCACCCACGTCCTAGCCCTAACTGTGTATTAAGAAAGGGATGGGATGAGATTTCCAAGTGGGGCACCCTCAAATATGTAAGCATTCCTCACATAATTGAGGTAGGCATAACTCATCTTTAGTAGGCCCTATCCTTGATCTTGGAGCACTTCCAAAGTGTTTTGGGGAGTGGGAGATGTTGTCGTGCCCCTCCTGATGGCAATAATGTGGCAACAATGGGGAAACATCACAGAACAACTGATAAAGCAGAATGATTTCTGTGCAATCCAGTATAGAGCCACCCATACACCATTATTATTGTATCAATGACCTTTTGCAATATACATCTACAAAGCAAAAAAAAACAAAAACAAAAAACCCCACCAATCTGGTTGGTTGACTGGGATTTTTTTTAACTGAGAACGCCATTTGCATAACAACATCCAGGCCCCTTTCTTAGTCACTAATTGTCTAAGAATGTCTAAGTTTGAAAAAGTCAGGTATATCCTAGATGTCAGGGGCTGGACTGAGGAGGAATGGTGGGAGCCCTCCCTCCCTTCTCCTGAACCTTCCCAAGGGCAGGAGGGCAGTATTGATTTAGAATAGTGGTTTGCAAAGGGGCATAGTCCAGAGGGGAAAAGCTGGGAAATACTGGGTGAGGAGCAGCTAGAAGAGGAAACACCAGGAGAGAGACAGCTGGCAGATTCACTGTCTTTGAAAAGCATTCCTGACACACACCCCCCTTTGCCTAGGACTAGACAGGCTCTGAGAGTTATATAACAGAAAGTGCAGTGGCAACAAGCTCAGATTACCTGGTGTAGGAGTGTTGTAGATTAATGGGGACGGGGGGGTGAACTTGTACTGGGGGGAAATGCCATTTCTAGAGAGATATGCATTCCTTTGTCTCTCGCTGTGATTGTTAAAGAAACTAACTGGTAAGAACGCTCCTTTCATTTGATCTGCTTATTTACTGCCAACGGGGAAGGGGTCCGATTCTCTGAAGTCTGACAACCAAGGCAGGCAGGCAGGCAGGCATCTCCCATGTAAGGCCCAACCTGAGCAGGAATGGTCAGATCCAGTGCTAACCAAACAAGAACTCTGCAATCAGACAGGATAGAGGTAACAGGATGGAAGTTTATAAAATTATGCAAGGCATAAGAGGATAGTGAGAAGTTATTCTCCCTCTCTCATATCGCTAGAACCCATGGACATCCAAAGGAGCTGAATATTAGAAGATTTGGGACAAGTAAAAGGAAGTACAGTGGTACCCTCAACTCAACTCATTTTATTTCGGCTTTAAGCCCATAAACACAGCAACCAAAAACAGAAACAGAACATCACAGACTGGTTTACAATTACTAACAATAAAATAGCTTAAAAAATACTCAGCTGCGTAGAATATGATAAAAGTTAAATTAAAATTTCAAACTGTATATAGCAAACCATTGCGTTTCTTAAGTGTCAGGACTGATGTCAGAAATTTTGCCATATGTAAAGTTACAATCGGGTCTGTATCTTGCAACAGAAGAGCAAGGTAAGTCTCTTCCAAATACCCGGGTAATTTTTGAATTAGTTGAAGTAGTAACATCTTTCGGGCATTAGAATACAAGGGGCAGACAACCACTATATGGTGCAAGGATTCAATCGAGCGGTTATCACAGGCACATAAGACAGAAACTTGGCCCCCGGAAAATCTGTGAAAAAGAACGTTTGAAGGGGAGACATTAAACCGTGCTTTAATAAAAGCGAAATGGTGACTAGCAATAGAAAGAGTTGGTAGATAGGCATGTGTTTGAAGTGGGGGTACAATGCCCAGAGATCTCGGTGAGCATGTCCCCCCGCCTGACAGTGGTACCTCGGGTTAAGTACTTAATTCGTTCTGGAGGTCCGTTCTTAACCTGAAACTGTTCTTAACCTGAAGCACCACTTTAGCTAATGGGGTCTCCCGCTGCGCCGCCAGAGCACGATTTCTGTTCTTATCCTGAAGCAAAGTTCTTAACATGAAGCATTATTTCTGGGTTAGCAGAGTATGTAACCTGAAGCGTATGTACCCCGAGGTACCACTGTACCTCTTCATGCTGTGCAAACTATGAAACTTGCTGCCACTGGAAATAGTGTTGGATCCCAAATTAGACAGTGTTAAAAGTGGATTGGACAAATTCATGGAGGAAAGGGCTATTGAAAGCTACTAGCCCTGGTGGCTAGGGTCTACTCCGTAGCTGGAGGCAGTAATGCTTCTGAATACCAGCTGCTGGAAACCAGAGGAGGTGAGAGGGCTCTTGTGTTAGGTCCTGCTTGCGGGATTCCCCATGGGCATCAGGTTGGCCACTGTGAGTACAGGATGCTGGACTAGATGGGCCATTTGGCCTGATCCAGCAGGCTCTTCTTATAGCCAAAGTTCCTGGGTGACAGGAAGGAATGCAAAGTCCCTCCTGCTCCACTGAGGAAAAGACATAGCAGCAAGAGGAGGCTCAATTATTTCCCATTCATCTGAACTAGGCTTTACTGGGCTTTCATTTGAGCCTTTCCTCTCCTTTCACTGAAATAATTGAGTTGGGGGGGTCTTTGTTCTGGGCTTTTAGCTCCTTCTGTGCTTTCTATCAGCCAAAATTACTCTTGAAGTCAATCAAAGCTCCAGCAATTGGAGAGGCGACCGGGCTTGCGAGTGTGACGGGCAGCAGTGCCCTTTTCTCAAGGCTGCCTGCATAGGAAGATCCCTTGTTCAAGAGGGCATTTCAAAAGACAGTGGATCAATAGATCCTTTGCTAATTGACCCGCTGGTGGAATGGGCGAAAGCTGCAGGAAATACAGTAGAAGAAGAAGAAGAGTTTGGATTTGATATCCCGCTTTTCACTACCCGAAGGAGTCTCAAAGCGGCTAACATTCTCCTTTCCCTTCCTCCCCCACAACAAACACTCTGTGAGGTGAGTGGGGCTGAGAGACTTCAGAGAAGTGTGACTAGCCCAAGGTCACCCAGCAGCTGCATGTGGAGGAGTGGAGACACGAACCCGGTTCCCCAGATTACGAGTCTACCGCTCTTAACCACTACACCACACTGGCTCTCACAGTGTGATGGGAAACCCTGCTCAGCAGCCTAGGTAAACAAACCGAGGGCATGATCCAGTTCAAGCCGAGCGCATTAGGTCTCCTTGATTTCAGTCAGAGACTTAGGCAAGCACTTACCTCTCTCCCATGCAAAATTGGGGAGACTTTAAAAAGGCACTTTAAGGGTAAGTAGATTGCACCCCCTTTGCTAGTGATGAGCTTTAACCAGATGCAGAATTAGGGGACTGTGACCAGTTCAGTTGTGCTGGGCACAGTAGCCTTGGGGACACATCGGGGGGCACTGCAACTACAATGTAGAATAGAAGGCGAGAGGTGAGTGATGTTGGATTTTGACATCACACCGGGTGTCATTGAAATTTGAGACCCCAAGGTCCACCGCTGCTGTAACAGCAGTGGTGTTCCTGAATTTATTTATTTTTGTCCCCTTGAGAAAAGCACACATACACACACCCTTGAAACTTCACAAATGGAAATAAGAGCATGCTTGCAAAACTCTTATTCCACCCCATTCAAAGGATCGTAGCTGGAAGTTTCCTCCTCCCTTTTACACACTGTGGAAGACTCTTCCAAGCCTGCAGCGTGTGGGTTCAGTTTACAGAAGCCTATCATCTACTGACGATACATACACAAGCTAAAATTACTTGAGGTGCATTTATAAGGCTGAGCTCCACTATCTCCCTTTATGGCAAATTTTAATATTTGATGTCTAACGATTCCCCACCTGCAGCTTGAAGTGCTTGACAATGCAATAGTGTGTGTTAATGCTGAAAACACAATTTATTGCCTTGGGTCATGCAATGATGCAGAGGCCCCATGAGGCTGACAGATCCAGCTTTCAGCATGTTCTGTATATTAAATGCATTATTATCCAGAGCATAACATGCAGGTGGTGCTGTGGGTTAAACCACAGAGCCTAGGGCTTGGTGATCAGAAGGTCGCCGGTTCAAATCCCCATGACAGGGTGGGCTCTCGTTGTTCGGTCCCTGCTCCTGCCAACCTAGCAGTCCGAAAGCACGTCAAAGTGCAAGTAGATAAATAGGTACCGCTCCGGCGGGAAGGTAAACGGCATTTCCGTGCGCTGCTCTGGTTTGCCAGAAGCGGCTAAGTCATGCTAGCCACATGACCCGGAAGCTGTACGCCAGCTCCCTCTGCCCGTAAAGCGAGATGAGCGCCACAACCCCAGAGCTGTCCGTGACTGGTCAGGGGCCCCTTTATCTTTACCTTTATCCCATCTGAGGTCATCTGATGCTTTCAGAAGCAGAAAAGGGTGAGGGGGATCCCAATAATATATTTTGCTTTAGATGTTGTTCTTTAAAAGCATAATTTAATGATTTGTTCTCTATATGATCCTAAGAGTTAATCAACAGATAATGTCTCAAAAGTTCTGTTTACCAGATTTGTATACGGTTTTAAAAATGACATCCATCATCAGCTAAGTATAGCTATGCTTACGCATTCAAGTCTCATTCTCCAGGTCTGCAACCTGCAACACTTTAGAAATTTTATGGCAACTTGACATCCAATAGTCTTATTAGCAATGTGCTTTTAATAGAAAACCTGTTGTCAAGGAAACAATGGATGGTATTCAACTATGGAGTTGTGCTAGCACAACAACTTTTAGCTGTGCTGTGCAATTTACCCAGCCTCTCCTCTTCACATGTGCCCACCATGCACCCCTAAATCTACCCCAGAGGGTTGTGGGGGTGAGCAAGGGGCAAACATTGAAGTTACACGGTGCAGCTAAAAGTTGTTACGTTAGCACAACTCCTTGAACGAATATCGCTTAATGCATTTTAGGATTGCAAGTCCCATTTGCAATACACATTCCTCCAAGAGCCCAACTGATTCAACTGTAAAGTGTGCCATTTAATGTGCAGTCAGGCGTAATGCAACTGCTATAACCAAAGCAAAACAGGAAAAACGATAGAGGAGGTTTTTAAGGTTCCAAAAGAATGTCAGTAGGACAGGCAACATTTCTTGGGAAGGTCTGCATCACCTTAAGGTGCTGCTGAGTTTCTCCTAAAACACCTCTACAGAATATGTGATCCATGAGAATTGGCATATGCTACAGTTTTAACGGTTTTTCGGTATTTTTCTATTTCCTATTGCTGAATTTTTTACACTAAGTTCAGTATCTTTTCAAACTGTTGTGTGATGTATCATACACTTTTGCAGGAAAGTGGGACAGAAATTAACTAACAGCACAATCCCATTCATATATGTTCATTAAAAAAAACACATCAATTTTATTAAAGGTTTTCAACCTAATATACCATAAAAATCAAACTAAACTAAAGAGAATAATAAAAAACAATATATCAAACAGAAAAGGTAAAGAGAAAAATTAAGTAAGATACGTTGATAATAATCCTCATATGATCCTCATAAAACACAAAAGTATAAATATATCTATGTAGCCCTTGGTCACCATTATATATCTTAATCTCCACACATACAGAAAGTTGAATCCTCTTGCCTTCCACCTGGGAGAGCTTCCCCTTCCTCAGTCTCCCACCCTAAGAAAAGCCACTCTGACCTGCCTCTCATATAGGCCCTAACATGTGTAATATCTAACTGTGACATACTCAAAGAAGACCCACTGAAATCAAGAGGTTTGATTAAATTAAGTCGATTGCTTCCAATGGACTCCAGTGTTCTTCAGTTTGGGGTTCCCAGATGTTGCTGGCACTACAGATCCCATCAACCCCAGTCAGCTGAGTAAATGGGTAGCGCTAATGGGAGTTGCCATCCAGCAACATCTGGGGACCTAAGGTTGAAGAACACTACCCTACTGTTGAGTTTGACTTAGTTGGATTAGATAGATAGATAGATAGATAGATAGATAGATAGATAGATAGATAGACAGACAGACAGACAGATAGATAGATATAGACTGACAGACAGATGATAGATAGATAGATAGATGATAGATAGATAGATAGATAGATAGATAGATAGATAGATAGATAGATAGATAGACAGAGATAGAGAGATAGATACATAGATATAGATAGATAGATAGATAGATAGATAGATAGATAGATAGATAGATAGATAGATAGACAGATTATGATAGGTGATGACGATCAAGATGAAGATGAAGATGAAGATAGATAGATGATAGATAGATAGATAGATAGATAGATAGACAGACCGACACAACATACGCACACACTCCCCTGTGTTACTCCCCCCCCCTTTCTAAAATTAAAATGCAGGCTCCTGGTTAATTATCCTGGAAGTGCACTTCAAATATTAGGTAAACACTACAAATGAGATGTAAATGAAGGCAGCAGAACAGCTGTCAGCTTGCTAGCTGATTAATTTTCTTTAGAAGTCACAACAATTATGCTCCAACATACTGCCCACTCTTTTTCCTCCTCTTTCCATCACCCATTTAAATTCCGCAAGGAAATAAGAAGAGCCTCCTTGGAGAAGGCCAACCAGATGGCAATGGGAACCCCACAAGCAGAACCTGAGTGCAACTGCAGTCCTCCCTCTTGTGAGTCCCAGCGACTAGTAGTCAAGGACACTGGTGGTAGGGTATGGCCATTGTGACTAGTAAGGCGCAATTGTTGCTTTGGGGGTGTAAAGTTCTTCTGTCCTCTTATTCAGTTTTTTATTATTTTTCTTCCTAGTTTGAGTAGCGCCTTAGCTTACAACTCAGCTAGTCTAAAGCGTTTTCACCTCAGAACTTTATTTTCTTGGAAGCAAGGACATCATATTGTAGATGCTCTTTATGCATCAACCTAAAACTGTGCTTGGTCTCTGCCACCATAAACTCCCCAGGCTTTCAGTGTTTCCTAGCAGTATTTCTCCCTATAACATACAGCAGGGATAAGATGCCGGTGGACCTCCAGTTTGTTGCCTATCTACAACTCACATCATCCTTGAACCATTAGCCATGCTAGTTGGGGCTGATGGGATTTGGAATCCAGCATCATCTGAAGGGTGATTGGCCAACGAAGGGATTGAAATGCACAAGGGGGCAAAGAAGAGTCATGCATCCATAAGCACCTGTGATGGAATCCACATATCCAACCATGTCAGCAGAAGCCCTGCACAAAAACGTCCACTTGCACCATGGGGCTTTCCTGCCTCCCCCAACAAAATTGGCTTGGGTGTGTGTGTGTGTCAAGAGAACCCCTGGAACAGCATGCAATGGAAGGAGAGGAGGAATCATTCTGTCACACAATGTCAGGGACTGGGCAGAGGAGGAATGGTGGAGACCGCCTCCCCAGGGAGGAGGAAGAGGAAGACAGTATAGATTTACAACAGGGGTTTGCGGGAGGTCGCAGCTCATAGGCAGATGAGGGGGGAAGCTGGGAAATCATGGGAGAGCCAGAACAACAGCCAGCTGACAAGTTGTCACCAGAAAGCATTCCAGACTCTCCATCTCTCAGAACCTGACGAGCCTTAAAAGTAGGAGAGCAAAGAGCTCAAAGACAGAGGGCATGTAGAAGCACCCGTAGAAGTGATGAACGAGGAAGTGGGAGAGACGGGGGGTGGAGATTCACAAGGGACAACGCCATCATCCAAGAGGCTGGGTTCTATAGCCTCTCTCTGTGAAGACTGAAATAAAAAAGGATGGTAAGAAACTTTTGCTTGTCTTTGTACTTTCCTGGGTAACCAGCCAGGAGCCGCAGCCATGCAAGCTGCTGGCAGAGGCAGAACAATTTCAAGAGCACAATGTTGAGTTAAACACACAGGATTAAACAGAATCGGTCATAGTCACTGGTTGCATGAGACCACAATATATTTGGGCACACACACTTCCCATTCCCATTTTAGCAATCACAGTACAGTGGTACCTCGGGTTAAGAACTTAATTCATTCTGGAGGTCCGTTCTTAACCTGAAACTGTTCTTAATCTGAAGCATCACTTTAGCTAATGGGGCCTCCCACTGCCGCTGCGCTGCCAGAGCACAATTTCTGTTCTTATCCTGAAGCAAAGTTCTTAACCTGAAGAGTTATTTCTGGGTTAGCGGAGTCTGTAACCTGAAGCGTCAGTAACCTGAGGTACCACTGTATACTCAATCAGTCACTAGTGTGCCTGCTGTGTTGTGTGAGGGGTTTCATATGGTTCTTTCACCCAGTTTTAATACATCCATCCAGTTGCCAGTTTGGGTGCGCTTTGCCGTTGCTGATATCTGATGCGGGGACAAGGGGAATTTGAAAGTGTCAGCATTTAAAACTCTGTCCCCAGGTGAAGCAAATCGACAATCTCCAGCTCAATTTCCATCCATAAAGGGGAGACAGAATAGGCGGTGTGCTGATATGACTTAGTTATTTACTATCCTGCAGCATCATTTGGCAGTGAACTGGAAGGATATTTATTGTGCCTTGCAGCACATCCAGTACTTGTCAATTTTTACAAATGTATTAGCTGAGGGTTGGGGATACTCATTTTTCTCCGAAGGTTTTTCACTCTCACTCTAGAGCTCTCATAGAAGATCTTTAACCTCAAAAACAAGCATCTCTTGCCCTCCATCTCCCACAGCACCAGGGAAACAGCATTATGAGACAGGTTTTTTTTTTAAATGTAGGAACATGTATTTGCTTGAGGGAAGAGCCCCCGGCGAGGGTGGGAGGAGAGATGCCGGCTCAAAATCCCTCTGGCCTAAATATATGGAAGTCAACACAAGTAGATAAGACTCTCAGAATGCACTGAATTATAATCAGCTTCAGGCCCAGAGGTGCAGTTCACACGCAATACTAAGCCAAACCATGACTTACCATGAATGAGCAGAGAATAGGTCACTGCCCCTCTTCTGCATCCACATTGCATTAAACCACAAATTTGATGTAATGTGTAATCTGAATCTGGACGTTTGGCTTAGCTATCTCCAGAAAAATCACGAGCTGTAACCCAGTTTTGTCCTATGGTTTGCAGCTCATGGTTTGCTAGTGAGAGATAAACCACGTCCCTGAGTTTGGATGACACACTAAGGCAAATTGTGGTTTAGTTCAGTAGCAGAACTGCCACAGCAGGAGGCAAAACAACCATGATCTCCACTCCAGGAGCTTGCATGTTTGCTTGTCCATTCTGAACCATGGTTTGGCTTAGTGTTACATGCGAACAAGGTCAGAGTATAGTGGAAAGAACTAGACCACAGTCCACCACAGGAAGTTAAATGAACATCTCATATGGAGGACACCAGCCCAGAGGCAGAGAAAGGTGGGTGTGGTGGGTGTGACCCACTCCAGATGCTATCCCTGAGGGAGGTGACATCACCGCGCGCACACACCCTGGGAGGCTTGTGACGGGTGGCTGCGCACCCCCCAGGAGACTCAGGGCAGGTGGCTGCGCACCCCTGGGATGCTCACCCCACCTCCTGGGATGCTTGCCCTGCCCCCGCGGGGGGCTAGCCCCACCCCCCCCAGGTGCACACTGCTCTGGGTACCAGAGCAGTTAGCTCCGCCTCTGCATCAGCCAGACTTCCCAAAGAGCTGTTCTTCCTCAAGGTCACTTTACCCTGGGGAAAGTATTCCACATTTGAGAGACCCACCAATGAAAAGGCCCGTTCTTATGTGGCCACCCTCCTTCAGTTGGGGCAGAGTTTATGGAAGGGTTCATATTGCCTAGTTTGCTGAGTTTGCCCCCAGCATGTGGGAAAGTCATGCAGCCAGACTGGGGCTTTACTTGGCAGAAAATGGCATTACAGTTTTAGAGAAGAAGTGTGCTGTGTTACACGGCGGTCTGTAGAGCAGGCACTTTGGACTCAGTCTAAGGCCTTCTAGCAGCAGCACAACTTAATAACCTGCTGTGATCTGCACACATGTGTTGGTCTCTGACCCTTATCACCACTAGGAAGTATCCTAAAGAGGTGGTTGTAAAAAATGGTGCATAATCACTCAGAGGCTTGCAGAGAAAAGGCCCAGAGGCAGACCACTGTTGGCAATACAAAAGTGAAAAATGAAAGCACCTGAAATCTAACTCAAAGGACTTCCTAGTATGGCAGGCCAGGAGGACCAATATAAAAAGGGGTTGTTGTTGTTGTTTTTAAGGTAAAAGATCCCTGGATGGTTAAGTCCAGTCAAAGGCGGCTATGGGAGATGAAAATGATGGACTATATGGAACTTGCTGAGATGACCGGGAAGCTCCGTGACCAGAGGGGCGACGCGGTGGGAGAAGAATGGAAGAAATTTAAATTGTATTTTAAAAAGTATAGTAAGATTGAAATTTAGAAGGAACTTGGAAGAAAAGTTAGACTGCAGATTTAGAATTTTGTTAAGTGTTAAAGAAATGGGAAATAATGAATTAAGATTGTAGTTAAAGAAATGGATAGGATCTTTTGAAAAATAAGGTTTGTACAATGTAAAGAAATTACTAAAGATGAATGACAATGAACGCAGGAAGGGCAGACATGAGGAAATTAATTTACAATGTTAAGGAAATAATCAGTTTTTAACTAATGATTTTTTGTTTTCCATTCTTGTAGTTTGTTTGTAATAGTTTTTATTTTTATTTTTTTGTAGTTTGTTTGTAATAGTATTTGTATTTGTTTGTTGTATGTATTTTGTTGATGTTTTGGAAAAAGTTAATAAATATTTTTTTTTAAAAAAAAAAAAACCAAAGGTGACTATGGGGTCCAGCGCTCATTTCGCTTTCAGGTCAAGGGATCTGGCGTTTGTCCACAGACAGCTTTCCAGGTCATGTGGCTAGCATGACTAAACCGCTTCTGGCACAATGGAAACCAAAGCACACAGAAACGCCGTTTACCTTCCTGCTGCAACGGTACCTGTTCATCTACTTGCACTGGTATGCTTTCAAACTGCTAGGTTGGCAGGAGCTGGGACAGAGCAACAGGAGCTCACCCTGTTGTGGGGATTCAAACCACCAACTTTCTGATCGGTAAGCCCAAGAGGCTCAGCGGTTTAGAGCACAGCACCACCTGCTTTCCAAACCCTTCCCCCTGTAGTGTCCAGCATCACCTTCTATTCTACTCCAGAGACTCCCCCAACTCTGTTGTGTATGAAGCTGGTTTTTTTAAGGGCATAGGGAGTACAGGGATAGACAGCAAAAAAAATTGCCTCTTCCTCTCTCCTTTCCTCTAGCGTGGAGTGGAAGTTAAGATCGATGCAGCTGTCTTTTATATGAGGGCCCCAGTTTCTCTATACAGAACTAGCTATACAGGTGGTAACATAGGGTAGCTTTGCTGCTAACAAACTCTGCTTCAGGAGAAAGGCCAATTTGCCATCTTACTCTCCTTAGCCCAGGTGATTTAGCTTTGGAGAGCCTGAGAACAAAACCTGAAGCTAAAGTATCAAATATGCATGTCCAGCATTACCAAGCCAATGTTTCATAACCTAAAGAAAAAGGGGAAAGCAAGTTTCTGAACTTGGCTGTTGCTAAGGTAGCTTGATGTTGATCCCACTATAACCCACTTTATTGTTCTGCTCCAGTGTTTTATGATTTCTTCAAGTAACACCAGCAGTTTGGGGTGGGGGTGGGGGTGAGGATTCACACATTCCTGTTAGGAATGTATAATGTTATTGCCTGGCAGTAAAGAGAGGCCAAGTATGCATTAAGCCTGAAGGCTAATAATGTCTTGCCGTTAGAGACTTGTATTTTGGATGGGGCGTATTTTATGTTTATTTGCTACCTGGCTCTCTTTGAAAGCCTCTGGTCAGACTACTAGAAGCACGGCTACTCGGGAATATACAGATCCACAGAGTAGCAAAAGTGTGCATTCCTGAAGACTACAGATACAAATATATTGGCAACAGTGGGAAAGTGGAATTTGCTGCCAAGGAGTGTGGTGGAGTCTCCTTCTTTGGAGGTCTTTAAGCGGAGGCTTGACAGCCATCTGTCAGGAATGCTTTGATGGTGTTTCCTGCTTGGCAGGGGGTTGAACTGGATGGCCCTTGGGGTCTCTTCCAACTCTATGATTCTAGGTTGGGAAGGCACATCCTTGCGGGAGGGATTTGTCCTGGCCATCTTCAAAGATGCAGTCATTCAACCACTTCTATGTATGTATATATATAAGCCCACCCTGGACCCATTGAATTGTGACATCCAATCACAAATAAACCCTTTTTTGGGGGGAGGTAGTGGAGAAGATTGTGGTGAGACAGTTACAAGCACTCTTGGATGAACAATCATGTCCCATTTTGGTCCAGGTTCAAGCCTGGTTATGGGACTGCATTGGCCTTGCCCTGAGTTGGCTGCCCTGATGGACTATTCTTATTTGGGAAGGGCCCTGTTGTTGTTGTTGTTGTTGTTGTTGTTGTTGTTGTTGTTGTTGTTGTTGTTGTTCTTTCTTGATTTCTCTGTGGGTTTTTTATACCACTAACCATGGTATCCTCCTCAACAAACAGTGAGATGACTGTTGGAGGCACAGCTTTACAGTGGTTCCGGTCCAATCTCTGGGATCAGTTTCTGGTATTAGCATTTGGTGATTATATTTTGGCTCCCTGGTCATTGTGCTGTAATGAGCAGCATGGTCTTGGGGACACCATTTTGTCCCTAATACTATTTAGCATCTACATGAAGCTGTTGGGAGTGGTCATTCAGAGAGGTGTCATCAGTACATTGATGGAACCCTTCTCTATTTCTTTGTAGCATCTGAATCAGGAGAGACCATGCAAGTCTTGGACCAGTGCCTGGACTTTGTAGAGGGCTAGAGTTGGGGGCTGAAAATCTAACTCTGAACTTGGGAAAGCAGGAGCACTGTGGGTTGCTGTCCATGGTCCTGAACCCCTTTGCCTTTGTGCTTTAGTTCCTGTCCAAGATCCTGATCTCACTCCACCACAAAGGAGGCTCAGACAGTTCTGGTCATGCCTCTCATCATATTGTTTGGGCCATTGTATCTTCCTCATGAGAAAGATCACTGTGGATCATGAAAACCAGGAGCAGTGTCCTTTTTAATTTGGTGAATGGTTGCTATTCAATTTTATACGTAAATGAAAAGCTTTTTTGCTACACAGTCCAGTGTTGTGTAGCTTAGCCCTAACTGACAGGGACCTTGCTATGCACTGCACCTTCCCCAGATGTCAAAATAACAAGCCTTTCATTAGTTGCATTAATAAATGCAGTGCTGAGACTTTTTTTACAGTTTGCATGGCAATCTGCATTTGACCTTGGTGGATGGGCAGAAGCCTGAGTGTAGATCACTTAGACTCCATTCCAGCAACATAATATATGAGTGGCTAGACATCTGGGCACCTCAAGGTCTATCTGTCATCACAGGATCATTGTTGTATGTCATTTTATAATTATGTCTACCAGCATTTTTGTTGTGGTGGTAGTTGTTGGTTTTTGTTTTTTTAAGGAGGAGTACAAGAAATATTCCATTTCTGCATTAGATACATTTTCATCATTGTGTTCTTGACAGGTTTTATGAGTCTTTGGAGGGTTTTTTCTTTATTTGTGACCATCTTTTGAGAGCAATGTCATGAAGCACTTGTGCAAGCTGTACTACACATCATGCATCAAATAGAAATCAGAAGAAAGCTGATGGGTCCAGATTGGGCAACCTTGCCATCAGGGCTCCCTGTAGCACAACAGGGAATACTTGCAATTTCTGCATGTTTGCATTAACCCACAGCTTTCTTTGATAATTTCAACTTTTAATTTAGAATTATTTTGAGGCTTAGAAGGCTACCCACTGAATTAACTCATGTTTTAGCTTGTGTGTATGGAGCAGGGTGCCCTGCTTTGCACCAAATACGCACACACACACACACACACAGAGAGAGAGAGAGAGAGAGAGAGAGACAGAGAGAGAGAGAGAGAGAGAGAGAGAGAGAGAGAGAGAGAGAGAGAGAGACTGCCACAGCATGTTGGGCATAGAATTAAACACATGCCACCATACATCTAGCTGCAGTCTTCTCACCTTTGTCCCTGAAAGGGAAATGTGAATAGTACAGCTATAGGCCATCCTGCAGCAACCTTCTCCTACATGTGCATTGCATTGTCTGGATTGCCCCACAATACTTTCTCTTCATTAGTTGGTTATTTGCTATGGGGGAATTGTGCAACAGGTACTAATGTCAGGGATTGGGCAGAGGAGGAATGGCAGAGACCGCCTCCCCAGCCTGACCCTTCCAGAGGAGGAGAAAAAGACAGTTCAGAATTACAACAGGGGTTTGAGGGAGTTCACAGCTCAGAGGCCGATGAGGGGGAAAGCTGGGAAATAATGGGAGAGGAGGAGGAAGAAGCACCAGAGGGGGGACAACTGATGGACACAGTGTCTTTAGAAGGCATTCAAGACCAGTCAGTGGCGGAGCTAGGCTCCGCGGCACCCAGGGCGGCAAAGGAAACGCCCCGGGGGCGGGGCGTCGTGACGTCACATTGTGCCGTCACGATGCCCCGGCCCTGGGGCGTTTCCGGGAGCGCCGCCGCTTCTGCAGCCCCCTTTTAAGCCGAAGAGCCCGCTTTTAAGCTCTGCGGCTCAAAAGGAGGCTGTGGTAGCGGCGGTCCGACTCTGCTGCTCCCGGGGCGACTGAGCGAGCGGCAGCGCGTGGGGGTGACAAGCGCCGGCCCCTCCTGCCACTCCCCACGCTGCCGGTCACCCTGGGAGCAGCAGCGCTGCACGGACGGGGTGCTCCCTCGGCCGTGCGCTGTTGCTCCTGGGGTGACGGAGGGAGCGGCAGCACTTGGGAATGGCGGGAGGGGCTGCCGCTTGTCACCCCCATGCGCCACCGCTTGCTCCGTCACCCCAGGAGCAACAGTGCACGGCCGAGGGAGCACCCCGTCCGTGCAGCGCTGCTGCTCCCAGGGTGACCGGCGTTGCGTGGGGAGTGGTGGGAGGGGCCGCCGCTTGTCACCCCCACCCGCTGCTTGTCACGCCTGCCACTAGGGGCGTACCGCCCCCACCGCACCCCCTAGCGACGCCCCTGAGACCACTCCCTCTCCCAGAACCTGGCGGGCATTGAAAGTAGGAGTGTAGATAGCTCAGAGGCAGAGGACACTTCTCAGCACCCGTAGAGATTACGCATGAAGGGAGAGAGACAGGTGGTGGACACTCACTTGGGGCAACCCCATTGCTCCAAGAGGCTGCATTTCTAAGCCTCTCTCTGTGCATATGGAATAAAAAGCATTGATAAGGCAACTTTCCTTTTCTTATCCAAACCATGGGGGTTGGATCCTCTGACACTAGACAACTAAGTAATAAGATTCTCTGGCAGCAGCTGCTTAACAATTTCTTGACCAGGAACCATTTCAGTGATGCATGTGTTGGTGTCCTATGAGAAAATTGTCCAAATAACAGCTCATTTCTATCTCACATGTGCACTGCATAGAATCATAGAATTTCTTTAAATTAGAAATCACTAACTGATGAAATGGTATAATTATTCCAGTACATCTGCAATATGTTACTGTTCACTTTAATCAGTGGAATACAGTAAACAACCCTTCCCCTCACTTCTGTTATGATACAGAGCTCCTGCTGTACGGGGCTTCCCCTTAATGTCTCTGTGGTCTTCCCTCTAATTTTCATCTTGCATGTGCTACTTTTTATAGTCCTCAAGAATATTTCAAACATTCTGCCACGTGCCCTTTGTGAGGAGGCTGGAAAACTGTATTCCCCCAGGTGCAAAGCTTCCGAGAAAACAACAGATTGCAATTTCAGGGGCACCTTGGCCTTAATAGATACAAATTTTGCATCTCCTCCTACACCCCCTACCCCCCCCCCAAAAAAAAACACCACACTGCTATGTGCTACCATATCATACTTCAGTGAAAATCTGAAGGCAGGATTCTGGGCTGATGGGGTGGAAATGCATAAGAAACTGAGCTACACTCCTACCTCCAAATTTCCCAACACTCAGTCATCAGGAATCCCAAACAGTTCAAAACACCCCAAAAGAAACATGGGATGTCCCTGCCTCAACAGGCCAATGGCCCATCTAGTCCGGCACCCTGTTTTCACAGTGGCCAACCAGATGCCTATGAGAAGCCCACAAGCAGGATCCAACCACTAGAGCATTCTCCCCTCCTGTAGTTTCTAGCAACTGGTATTCAGTAGCATTACTGCCTCCAACCATGAATACCCATCGTGGTTGGTACCCACGGATAGCCTCCTCCTCAAATATTCCTTGAGTTAGAGATGGGTGAGCAGATGTTTGGCTGGAAGTTCAGAAAGCTGAACCTAAATATTACTGGCATGATGACAATGAGCTTGGGGATTGCCTGGTTCCAGTTGAGTGATATATGACACTCACGCACATGACCCTAGGTGTCCTTTTGAGCTGGAGAGGTGACCAAATATTAGCCCGTCCCTTGAGCGTGTGGAGGCATTGCTGTGCTAACCACAGCCACCAGGAAAAAGATAAATCAGTTGGATAAGATCTGCCCAATCCAGTGAGCTGAGAGGATGTTTTGCCCCTCCAAACCCACATCCCCTCTACAAGTTCTCCCTTCTACAAGCCAAAAATTATCCACAGAAAACAAAACCCAGCTTTGATTCTATCATTAATAAAGTGTTCATTCTCATCAGACCTCTTTCTGGTAGTGCACACTCGGATAAGAGGTTAAGCTGACATTTCATAGCTTTCGGAATATGAATTTGAATTATTTTTCTCTCCCACTCACATAGTGGCGCTGTTACTTCCAGACATCAGGGCCCAATTCTGGGTCTCTGTAGTCCAGCTCCTGCTTCTAAGCAAACCCCAGAAGCATCTTCGTGCCTCTTTGAATCTCACGTTACAACCTCAGCCTTGATAGGTGCTTCTATAATACTAAAATCTTAAACCTTAACAATGGGTTTTTAAAAACAACGGTGCACACTAGCAGCATGCCAAATTCAAAGACCTACATTGGCTCCCAGTACATTTTTGAACACAATTCAAAGTGTTGGTGCTGACCTTTAAAGCCCTAAACAGCCTCGGCCCAGTATACCTGAAGGAGCATCTCCACCCCCATCATTCAGCCCGGACACTGAGGTCCAGCTCCGAGGGCCTTCTGGCAGTTCCCTCGCTGCAAGAAGTGCGGTTACAGAGAACCAGGTAGAGGGCCTTCTCGGTAGTGGCACCCACCCTGTGGAACGCCTTCTCATCAGATGTCAAGGAGATAAACAACTACCTGACATTTAGAAGATAAGATAAGATAAGATAAGATTTATTTATTGTCATTGTCCGTATATACACAGTATACACAACAACGAAAATCAAACACCCAAAGACCGGATTTACCATACACATTTGCACATATCTCCAACACTCTCATCCTTATTAAAACATAATCTATTAAAACATAACATAATCCAGAGTATAACATAACCTATTAAAAGCATAGCATAACCTAAGAGCCTGTCTCATTCCTTACTACTCACTGCTTACTATTACTTACTACTGACCCTGAGATCATTATTAAGTGCAATCAAAGCTCTTGGATAGAAACTATTCAGAAGGCGTGTGGTTCGAGTTTTCATTATCCTGTATCTTCTGCCCGAAGGCAACAGTTCAAAAAGGTTGTGAGCAGGATGGGTGGGATCTCTCAGGATGTTGTGTGACTTCTTCAAACAGCGAGACGTGAAGATCTCGTCCAGGGTTGGTAGTTGGAGCCCAATAACATTCTGGGCAATTTTAATTATTCTCTGTAAAGCTTTTTTATCCATTACAGAGCTGCTCCCATACCACGATAGTATACTATAGGTTAAGACACTCTCAATGGTACTGTGATAATAGGACAGGAGTAGGTGCTGAGATAGATTCAATCCCCTGAGCATTCTCAGGAAATACAACCTCCCCTGCACCTTCCTCACAGCCATATTAATATTTACAGTCCATGAGAGGTCCTCGGAGATGTAAATGCCCAGGCATTTAAAACTGCCAAGACATCTGAAGGCAGCCCTGTATAGGGAAGTTTTCAATGTTTGATGTTTTATTATGTTTCCATATATGCTGGAAGACACCCAGAGTGGCTGGGGCAACCGAGTCAGATAGAAAGGGTACAAATAATAATACTTGTAGTAGTAGTTTTGCACCACGTAATTTAAAGGGGGGAAACACCCTTCATAAAGATGTATAATTGAAAATATATTTGGGACCTAAAACAAAATGTTGCAATGTGTCTGTCTCCTAAAAGAGGTGATCCAGTTCAGGTTGGAGCCAGTCACTCCCTCCTGGTTTGACATTCTCTATCACCTGTCACTGCAAACTCCGTATTTGTTTTCTGTCACTTTGCATTCCATAGCTAGTAGAATTCTTAGTCCTCATGGAGTGGTTTTCTTAACGGGTGGCGCTGTGGTCTAAACCACTGAACCACTTGGGCTTGCTGATCAGGAGGTCGGCGGTTCGAATCCCCGCAATAGAGTGATCTCCCATTGCTCTGTCCCAGCTCCTGCCAACCTAGCAGTTCCAAAGCACACCAGTGCAAGTAGATAAATAGGTACCTCTGTGGCGGGAAGGTGTTTCTGTGCACTCTGGTTTCCATCACAGTGCTCCATTGTGCCAGAAGTGGTTTAGTCATGCTGGCCACATGACCCGGAAAGCTGTCTGTGGACAAACACCGGCTCCCTCGGCCTGAAAGCGAGATGAGTGTTGCACCCCATAGTCGATTCAACTGTATTTAGCTCTACAGGGATTATTTACCTTTACCTTTTTCTTGGGGCGGGGGGAGCCCTCCTATGGCTTTTTAAAAGTTGCTTTGCAGCTTTTTAAACCTAAGCAAGCTGATACTTCTCAGTCACCCTAGTTTGGCCACAGTCCTATTGGCACTCACCACCTGAGTTCACTACTGGAAAGTGTGAGGAGGGAAGCAAAGCTGAAATAGAATTTGTATTTTTGGTAAGCAGATTTAGATTCAAAAATGTGCTTGGGAATTTGTTTCTCTGTTCACTTCATCCATTTCCTAGATTATTGTTATTTTTTAATATATTTAGCCAGACTCAACAGCAGTTGCTAGGGGAACTACTTAGTTTCTCCAGGGGGAAAAAACTCACCTTCCCCCTCTCTCTCCTTCACCATCTTAGCAGCCTCTTTAAAGGAGAAATATAGACTGTAGATGAAACTTGCTGAACTGGGGAATGCAATATTTCCCTAGTGTCTCCAACAAAATGTATCCAGCAAATTGGACTGCATCTGACAGGCTGTACTCTGTTATTTTAGCAGCTGTAGCTAACTGAATTTCACCTTCATGGGCAATGGCTGTCAGCAACCATATCCAGAAGAACAAATTCTGCCTTCAGACATGGCAACGCAATCTTGCTGGAGAGGAGTGGATGGTGGGGTTTTTTTTGTTGTTGTTGTTTTGTAAAATGCTGTAGCCAATTAACAGCTTCATCCACAAAGCTGAACACTTCGATTTCGCCAGCTGTAGACCTGCTGAAGTCAGTGTGACTGAGCTGGATTATGCCCAAGTATTACAACAACATTTCAGATTGGCCTGTAATAGGATAATGCACATCCAAGTGCTCTCCTTTCTCATTCTGAAGATATGAATTCACAGAAGAACATGCCAATCTGCAACTAAATATAAATATCTTTGTGGCAGTGTGTGAACTATGCAGAGTGATGGAAGGGCATAATAGGAGAGGAACGAAGCACTGTACTGTATATATAACACATTAAGTCTTAAATCCTAGGCACTACGGTGATTAACAATGCAACCTGATGCATGTTTATGCAGAAGGAAGTTCCGCTGTGCATCTTAGGGCTTAGTTTCAGGGCTTAATTCAAAATGCTGGTTTTGACCTATAAAGTCTTAAACGGCTGATTACTGCAATACCTCAAGGACCTCCTCCTAACATATGAACCTATCTGGACCCTGAGATCATCTTCTAAGGCCCTTCTTTGTGTGCCTCCTCCTCAAGAGGTTCGAAGGGTGGCCTTCTCTGCGGTGGCTCCCCATTTCTGGAAAGGTCTCCCCAGGGAGGTTTGCCTGGCACCTTTTTTCAACTGGAACTCACCAGAACTAATTTCCAGCTCCTCTCAGGTGGGCAGCATTATTAAGAGAACAAGGGAGGCATTCATGGTGAGTTCCGGCACCTCTTTTTCTAGAAAAATTGCACTGCAAAGATCTCAGGGTGGCTCACAACATAAAAGTACATAAGAATGTGATCTGAGTACTGAAAAATGTTCCCCACCCTTAGCCTAGAGACCCTGACCAGGTAGTCCTGCTAGTTGTGGCCTCTGCTGTTCCCTCCAAGGAAACTCAATTTCATACATTGCTTTAAACTAGCTGACCAAGTCCTTTGGTCGTACACCTTCTAGTAATACAGCTTAGATAGAGAGTATTTAAGATGGGGAGGTGGTTGCATTGAAATGGGTGAGTTGGGGGAATTCCACAAGGATCATTTAAGCTTGCAAATTCATGGCCACAGAAACAGTCTCTCCCATCTTCAAGTCACTACCACTTCCGTGCACAGTTTAAAAGACAAAGTGTATTTAATTTACAAAAATGAGCTATAATACGACGCTGACCAAACTTTCTTTTTTATTACTCCTGCAAGCCCTATTTCATTAGCAGAGGAAAGGACAAATTTAGTTTTAATCTCTCCCTGTCCATAGAATTAAATCATTGGCCTTGTAAATTATGCATGTGAAATTACCAACAATTTGGGCTTGTGCAATTTCCAGTAAAATGTGCTAATCCTGAATTATGTGATTTGCACTGTTTCAGATAGACTAATTTGTCAAGGCTGACTGAATCCATTTAGTGCCTCCTTAAAGGTGTGGATGGATTTGATTTGGAAGCAGATTTACATCCTTTACTCACATAGCAATAAAACTGTTGGCAAATTCCTCAGATCTCTCCCATTAATTTCCTCCTTTCAATGCTATTAAGGTCATAAGGAAGGGTAACTATACCAGATTTCAAGTATAAAAAAAAAAGTGTGGAATTAAATACCTTCTTGGTGTATCTACCCTGACCAGTTGTTCCACATGGGATGCTAGGATAACAGCAAAAGGAGGCTGGGAAGGCAACTTTCATTCCTGCTGAAGACAGCTCAGAAGATCATGAAAAACCAGACTGGTGCATTAGGGAAAATTAGAACAAATCAATTCAGATGTGTTCGCAAAAAAAAATATGTAAAACAGAGAGAGAGAGAGAGAGAGAGAGAGAGAGAGAGAGAGTGCAGAGCCAATATTCTCTCCTAGTTTCACCACCAAATTAGGCAAGGCATTTCAACAGTGTAGGTGGGAGCATTGAGAACACGGTCAAAGTATTGTGCATAGTCACTGTCAGACTGTCAGACTAGTCATATAGCACATTTTTCCACAGACACTTTGTTCTCAAAGCGCAGTGGTACCTCAGTTGTCGAACGCTTCGGAAGCCGAACGTTTCAGTTTTCAAATGCCGAAAACCCAGACGTGAACGCCTCAGGTGTTGAATGGCTCCAGAGGCGTGTTCCTCCATTTTCTCAATGGAATTTGCCCATTGCGCCTCAGTTGTTGAACGTTTCGGGAGCCGAACGGTCTTCCAGAACGGATTGCGTTTGATGACCGAGGTACCATTGTAGTTCACAGAAAACAGACAATGTGATTGAAAAACAGCACAGTAGTCAATTTACGTAGTAAAATTCAGTACGCCAGTCCACTATAATGTTGACAGTTCAACAATTAAGAGTATGGAAAGCACATCAAAAGTTTCATTATAAAATAAACTAAATAATACCTGGCGCCAATAACAAAAGCAGACTCAGCAGGCAGGCTTATCAGATCATGCTCCTAGCTGTGTGGCACAGGGAACATCTTTGGAAAGAGCACAGCAGTCCTTGAATCCAGGGGCAGGTAAAGGCAGGCAGGGCAGGGATGTTAGAGCATTCTGACAAAAATGGAAATGGCAAAAGTCAGAAATTTTCTGATGTTCACTTATTTGCCTCATGTCCAGACAGCAATCATGTCCAGCGAAGACAATTAGTATTCGTGGTAATAATAATAATAATAATAATAATAATAATAATAATAATAATTTATTTGTACCCCGCCCATGTGGCTGGGTTTCCCCAGCCACTCTGGGAGGCTTCCAACAGAGATTAAAAATAACCTAAAACATCAGTCCTTAAAAACTTCCCTAATCTGGGCTGCCTTCAGATGTCTTCTAAACGTCAGGTAGTTGTTTATCTCTTTGACATCTGATGGGAGGGTGTTCCACAGGGTGGGCACCACTACCAAGAAGGCCCTGTGCCTGGTTCCCCATAATTTGGCTTCTCGCAGTGAGGGAACAGCCAGAAGGCTCTCGGCGCTGGATCTCAGTGTCCAGATAGAACGATGGGGGTGGAGATACTCCTTCAGGTATACTGGGCCAAGGGCATTTAGGGCTTTAAAGGTCAGCACCAACACTCTGGTGTGAGAGCCAGTGTGGTATAGTGGTTAAGAGTGGTAGACCTGTAATCTGGTAAACCGGGTTCGCGTCTCCACTTCTCCACATGCAGCTGCTGGGTGACCTTGGGCTAGTCACACTTCTTTGAAGTCTCTCAGCCCCACTCACCTCACAGAAAAACCTACCCTGCAGATGGAAATCTAGCACCTCTGGCAGAAGCCTGATCTGAAGCCTTTCTCTGTTGCATCCTGGTCCCCCCTGTGTTCCTACTGTTATGGAGCCATGGACCAAGGAAAAGGTTTACTGAAAAACAAAATGCACATTAATCTCGGGACCCGATATCCCACACGAAATAGATAGCAGGTTGCATCCAGCGACTATTCTACAGACGCACATTCAAAGCTTGGAATTCCGCTTTCTGATCATCTCAGCAGTTTATTACTTTGGAGATCTCTTTAAGAATTCATAAGGGATAATCTGTATTTTTATCTTGGTTAGAGGTTTCGGTATTGTGCATTCTTTTTATGGGTCTCCTTGAGTATGCTTTGTTTTTTTTTGTTTTGTTTTTTAAAAAAAACTAATCGGCATCGTCGTTTTGCGCAGGGCTTCCTTTTCAGGCCTGAAAATGAGAGCTCAGCCTCGCTCTCTCTTTCAGTAGTAGGTTTTTGTTTTGTTTTTTGCAATCGGTTCCCCAGGAATTGATTCTTTTCTTCTTCCTTTTTTTAAGCACGCCAGTTTGCATTCTGAATACATCAGACTTAAGAACTAATTGGGCCATGGTGGCATATATTGTGGCAAAATAAATCTGGCAGAGTGGAGACTGCATTCAAGATTTGCATATGGGCCTTGTCTGGATGTGAGACTTAAACGGAAACTTGAAACACAGGCAGGTGGTGGTTGTTTAAGAGGACAAATGCCTGGCTCCCCAGCATAGCTGTCAACCCTCCCTGCTGTTTCCCAATGCTATAATAAGAGAATTTGCCACAAAAAAGGGGGAAAGGTTGACAGCTATGCTCCCCAGCGCTCTGTTTCTAGCTAGTCTACTGATGGCTCTACAGCCCATCTAGCACAGCACTGTCTACACCACGGGTAGGCGAACTAAGGCCCGGGGGCTGGATCCGGCCCAATCGCCTTCTCATCCGGCCCGCGGATGGTCCGGGAATCAGCGTGTTTTTACATGAGTAGAATGTGCCCTTTTATTTAAAATGCATCTCTGCGTTATTTGTGGGGCATAGGAATTCGTTCATTATTATTTTTTCCCAAAATACAGTCCGGCCCCCCACAAGGTCTGAGGGACAGTGGACCGGCCCCCTGCTGAAAAAGTTTGCTGACCCCGGTCTACACTGACTGGCAGCAGTTCTCTGAGGTTTCAGAGGTCATTCACGGTCCCACCTGGAGGCTACAAGATTGAACCTTCTGCACACAAAACCATCAAGCTATTGTCATGGTGTTGCTGTATTTTCATTGGATGGCATTCAACAGAGTTTGAGTACACCCAGTGCTTTTTTTCTGGGGGGGGGGGACATACCCCTAAACATTTTGTGAATCTTTGTATTTTCGTCCATTTACTGTATTTATGTTTCCCAATTTGAAATATAAAATGGTGGTTTTCTTGAGTCAAGATGAGAGTACCCCTAAATATTTTTTTGGGGGGGAGCACTGAGTACACCCATTAAAATCAATGGGCCTAAATCAATCATGTTCATTAATTCCAGTAAGTAAAACTGGCCAATATAGCTGAGGTTTCCTCACCAGGGCTGGCCCAATACATTTTGACACAAAATGCCCCCCCAGGAGGGAAGTAGCCGTGAGTGCAGACCCTCCATGTATCCCTGTTTCCCAGGGACAGTCCCAGATTTACAGAAGCCACCCCAGTTTCTGATCTGATCCCAGAATGTCCTTATTTTCCTTCGGACGTCCCTATTTTGATCGTAGAAATGTTGGAAGGTATGGAGTTATCTGACCCCTAAGCCATCTGAAGGCAGTCCTGTACAGTATAGGAAAGTTTTTTTTTTTTAAGAATGTTTAATGTTTCATTATGTTTTTGATATATGTTGTAAGCTGCCCAGAGTGGCTGGGGTAACCCAGTCAGATGGGTGGGGTATAAATAATAAAATGATGGTGATGGAATATGACATCCCTATTTTCATTGGAGAAACGTTGGAAGGTATGTGAGTGAAGAGCTACACAGGGAATAAATATTTTCATCAAGAACAAGTGTGGGGGGAGACCTGCAGAGCCTCCTGTTTGCCAAGAGGCTGATATAGAGAGCCAGTGTGATGTAGTGGTTAAAAGCGGTAGACTCGTAATCTGGTGAACCGGGTTCACGTCTCCACTCCTCCACATGCAGCTGCTGGGTGACCTTGGGCTAGTCACACTTCTCAGAAGTCTCTCAGCCCCACTCACCTCACAGAGTGTTTGTTGTAGGGGAGAAAGGGAAACGAGAATGTTAGCCACTTTGAGACTCCTTCGGGTATGATAAAGCGGGATATCAAATCCAAACTCTTCTTCTATAGATGCAGTGTTACGGGGGCTGTCGAGGAAGTGGGAAATCCAGCCTCCAAGGATCACGCCACAGCTGTTCCTGCCACCGCAGCAGCATCAGCGGGCAATGTATTCCTCGGAGTCCCGATCTGCTGCCCTTGTGGATCCTGCCACCTGTTATTGGCCAAGAGATGGAAAGAAGATAAAGTCCCTACCAGAGAAGAACAGCAGATGAAGTTATGGATTATGCCGAAAGGGCAAAAGTGACCAGAAGAATCAGAAATCGGGAAAACCAAAACTTTAATAAAGAATGGGGGAAATTTTTAATTTATCTTAAAAACCATTGTAAACAGCTAAAACCATTCATAGGATTGGAATAACACTTGTCGCTTAATGGTGAATTTTGAACATAATGGAGATGTAAAAGATTAGGATTATCATAAAAGATGCAGGAGCAAATGATTAACAATAGGACCCACAAAGGGGAGGTCTCCTGATGATTTTGGGGAAATGAAACAGGTGCAGCTTTTAAAATATCCCCTGAGTATGTTTCACAAAGTTTTTCCAACAGAATGCTCCCCGCCTTCAGGTATGATGTGCCAATGTATTGATGGTGTTCTGTTAAAAGAACTTAAGAGCAGAGCCTGAATTTGATTGCATCCAGCTGATTGGACAATATGTGCTGAGGTGTGTGTGTGTGTGTGTGTAGCCAGTCACTCCCAGATTCTGTGGGAAAGGCAATAAGTTGTTGCTCCCCCTCTATATTAAATCAAAATAATTTCATGATACAAGGTTATGGATCATTAGATTGGAGCAGACCCTCAGCTGTGCAAGTTTACCTGTATGAGGGGAGTTGTAGCGGAATATAGCAGAAAGCAAATTCAAAGTAAACAGCTCAAAGATTCCAGGGCAGAAGCTCACAGCAAAGTGGCTTTTATTAAACAAGCGTTGTGCCAAGGTCAAGAGGCCTGCCAGGGGCATTTGGCCTGGCCAAATTATATTACCACATTGGAAAATACGGCGTTCTTTTACAAGACTCTAAACAGTGGTGAATAAACCCATCCATCATATTTAGCTGGAGTCAACACAGCAAGCCATATTTTTCTTCTTCTTCTTCAGCAAGCAGAGAAAATATTGGTGTTGCCATTCGCATTTTAAATCTAAAATCAGCAATTGAATTTTGAATGTGAAATCTTGCTTCAAAATTCAGGTTCTTTATTAGGACACAATCCTACGGTTCATTGGGGGGGGGTGCACCATGGGACATGTTATTTTGCAGATCTCACCCTCCTTTCAGAGATGTTGGCATTTCCTGATGATTTTGGGTAAATGAAACAAGGTTTCATCTGTCAAATACTAACTGACATTGCATGTAGCTTCTCCTATACTACTACCATTGCATGTCAGCTGTGAAATAATCTCTAAAGCATAGTGGTATTTAATAGCTGGTATCAAATACTGCCAAATCCATTCTTCCATGAGCAAGTTTTAAAATAGGAATAGGAATAGGAATAGGAATAGGAATAGGAATAATTTATTATTGGCCAAGTACATTTTCCAACATACTTGGAATTTGTTTCGGCTACATTGCAATGTAAACATACAGACACTGTTCCTCTCACAATACAAAGAAGTAAAGAAACCCCACCCATATTTTACCTCCCCTTAAGCTATACAACTACGAATTTAACAATTTAATGGCACAAGGGAAAAAACTATTCTTGTTAATTCTTCTTAATGTTGCTCTGTGTGAGACATGCATGCCAACTGGCAAATATCAAAGTCAAGTATCAAATGATGAAATCAAACATCAATGTAAAATGTCTGATATGAAAGCAGACATAGCTAAGTACCAAATTCTGAGATCCAATATTTAGCAAGTATTCACAAAACAGCTAGTGAATATTCAGTGTCAGCATTTGCAGAAGAGACTATGGAGGGTGAGATTTTTTTTCAGGGTTACAATAGAGTTCTTCTAACCATTTAATTAACAGTTTATCATACCATAAAGATAAATTTGGACTGGCTCGTGGCTATAATATTGGCCGGTTTATATAACCATAGTACAGATTGTGTGAAATGAATATATCTGTTTATGCTATACTCTGAGGAAGGCCCAGAGAGGTGAATTTTGTCTTCAATGAATAAGAAGTTAGTTCTCTCTTAACTGTATGGGATATGAGTCTCAATGAGCTGATATCAGCACAAATAGAGGCTACTTATCTTCAAATTCCTTTAGCTGGAGAATCCAGCTCAAATATTTTAACCCCCAAGGCATTAATACATAGCTGCCCTCAAAGACCACCCGACTGGGGAATTCCCATGCCCACGAGATTTTTATGGGACTATTATTTTATTTAAATGAGAATAAAAGTGCTTAGTGCAGCAACCTTGGATCAGAATCAGCTTGGGGGCAAAGCGCATTTGATCAAAGGAACCTGCGCATGTAAAAAAACTTTATTAATTTTTAAAATAATGACAAAATACAAACAACATCAACCATACTGGTACAAAAGGGGAGGGAGGAAGACAAGAATGGATATAAGGGAAGATAATAACCTACATTAATTCATGTGAGTCATCTTTTACAATCACAATCCAAGGCATCAAAAAATCACTTTATCCTTATCTACTAAAATATATCCTCTCCACAAACTTAATTGAACCATTGGGGGTCTGTGAACCTGCACATTCAAGAGACATATATTATTCCAGTAGAAATATATAGCCTTCAAACTAGCTGGAACTTACACATGTGAATAGAAGTGGGGATATCTAAGATGACCTATTTCGAACTATGCAGCTTCGACTGCAACAGAGACACTTAAACTTTGTGTTAAAAAGTGAATCTCCAAAGTGGGGGAAGCCTATTTTGGTATACTCAAGGCTATTTGAGGGAGGGGGCTGGGGGAAGCCAGTTACACATTATGCTAAACTAGAGATGGGGTACCAGTGGGTCTCCAAACGTTGTACAGCTCCCTTCATCCCTTACTATTGGCCATACTGGTTGGAGCTAATGGGAATTTGACAACCTTTGGAGGCTCACAGGTACTCTATCCTTGTGATGCATGTGAATGGGAACCTTAGTTCTTAAAATAATTGCCAAACACAGGATTTAGGAAAAATTGAGAGTAAGCGTTTTATTGCTGAGCAATAAGGTCTAGTGAGTCACCTCCAAAAATCTGGACATCGAATCCCAGGTGTCCATAGGTTTTATAGATCTCTTCAGATATTACATATTCATACATTGGAGCAGAATTAAACCAATAAGCGTTGACATCGCCTTTCCTTTTGTCCTTTTAAAGATTACTTCTCTTTTCTTAATTTTTAGTTACATTTACCATATTAGGTGTTCCTATGATCTAAGCCTTATGACTATCTTGTGACTATGAGACAATGGGACTACATGACATCAATTTACTTAGATATATTTGTTCTGCTAACTCAGCTGTAATCCACAGAAATGATTTCTTACAAAGTACAATCCTAATGTATGAATGGTTACACAGAATACAAATTATAAATACAAAATACAGAATAAGGCAAAGGTGAGATTATATATGTTCCCTTTAGGTAGTCTCACTACACTTGCACTAGATGCTCAGCTGGCACTGAAAATGATGATCAGGCATTTAAGACCACCCACTGTCAGGCTTCAGGGAGTCATCTTCTCTTCCCCACCCCACCCCACCCTCTGTGGCAATAGATAAGCAGAACAAAGGGAAGGGAGTCTTCTTACCAGTTATAAACTTTAATAATCACAGCGAGAGAACAAATAACACATCTAGAAATGGTGGTGCTCCCAATTAAGAATCCCATCCCATCCCTTTACATCCTTATTAATCCATGTCACTTCTACGTCTTGTGATCTGAGCCTGTCCCCTCTGTGCTTTCTTTGCTTTCTGTTCTGCCACTTTCTCAGCTCTTCTTGACCTTGGGTAGAGCGGATGAATGCTTTCCAGAAACAGTGAATCTCTTCGAGTGTTTCTTCTCCTAGCTGTTCCCCATCCAGTATTCCCCAGCTTTTGCCTTCTGAACTATGCCCCTCTGCAAACCACTGTTCCAAATCTATACTGCCCTCCTGCTTCTGTGAAGATTCAGGATCCAGATTAAGAGCAGGGAGAGGGAGTCTCCCACCATTCCTCCTCGGTGCAACCCTCCTCAGCACGGTCCCTGACACCCACCCACCCTCTGCCTCTTGCAATGCTAGTAAAAATCACTGGTGTTTTTGTGCAGCACCTGTTCAACTAGCCAATGATGGGGGCAGTGAAACATAGAATGCCACCGTGTAATGATGCATGGATGGAGAGCTAAACGCACAGCCACTGTTTTCACTTTCAGTTTGGTGCTCAAGGTCTCGTCTGGGAAACGATCGTCTTGGTCTGTGACCACAACAGTAACTTCTGCAATACGGTTGGAATACTAGAGCCAAACTATGCATTACACAACCCGTAACATGCAACTGCATCTTCAGTTTTCCCAAGTGAATTTGCCTGGAGGTTGACTGGATTACTTCAATACTTCATGCCCATTTCTTCCTGAAGAGAATGTCTCTAATGCTGTGTTGCTTTCTTATAATTACACGCTGAATTTTAGATATTCTGAACATGACACTTCAAGAGTGGCATTACAGTAAAGTTTATTTCCCTATAGATCAATTTCTATGGTTCCCTCCCCCCCCAAAAAAATTTTTTTGCATAGTTTTAGGTTAAAGCAGATTTCTGTTCAACACATTATCTAATTTTTCTGGTATGAATCCAGGAAGATTTTATATACATAATTGTTATTTTGTTGAAGGCTCTGGGGAGAGAAATTTAATGAAAACAAACAAAAAGCTCTACTGGTATTAAAAGATGTGTCTTCCACTAGTTTTCTCATTTAGAAAGATATTTTGAAATGTTGGCTATTGTTTTAGTCTTAATGATTTCCCATGGCTTATTCTTGCGAGATGGGCTCCCAAGCCAAATTTAGCCCACAGATACGGCTAGTTGGACCCAGTTCAGAAATAATCCCAGTGCTGGGCCTACTATGAGTCACATGACTCAGGTGGTAGATTGGGAATGGTGGCAGATTGTGGCCCCCTACCCCCTCATTCACTACTCACACCCAGAAATGATTGGCCCGTTGGTTAGACCAGCCAGCCAATCACCATTGCTGCCCCTGCTTGCTCCTATGCCTTGTGCAGCCTATGCATACATCCCTTCCTCGTACGCAGGTGTCCAGCGACCCACATCCAGTGGGGCACGTTACTAGCATTAGCAGAGTATCAGCAAGAAGCGAGGCTGTAGGTTTTTGGCATCGCAAAAGCTTCTTTATTTACAGCAGATCAAAACAACAAACATAGCTGAGTGTGAGCAGCAGCTTCACAGATGTCTCCTCCGTCCAAAAGCAGAGAACAAAGAGAGAAAGTGCAAAAGCACATAGAATGGAAGTACAGTGTCTGAGTTCCTATCCTATCACTATGGAATGTAAACAGTGGATCACGAGATCCAACAGCAATTTGAGAATGAAATTACTAACACACCCTCCTGCTAACACCACCATCTCTCTCCTCTCTCACCCTCCGTCCCACTAGCTCACCCATCCACCTGCAGCCACACCCTCCACTGCCAACAAAATGGAGGTGAGCTTGCTGGTTTAGGGGATTTTAACCCCAGTCTCCTAGGTCCTAGGACAACACTCTAACCACTACACCAGGAATGAAGTTGCCAACTTCTGGAATGGAAGAGGAGGAGGAGGAGGAGATTCAAAGGGTGCAGCAGTTACTATTTCATAATAGCTATGATTCCTCTCAAGCTGTGCCAATAAGCGTCTTTCCTTGAAATGGATTTGGCTTCCCTTGCCCAATAACATCTCCCCCTTTATTCAGATTAACGTTACCAATCTGTATATGTATTTCTTTTTCACATTCCCCTTTCAAAGCCTCGTTGTAGCAACAACAGCAGCATCACCACCGGTAGCGTAACAAAAGCTTCAAGATGCATCCATTGTCCTATCCGAAAGCTTTGTTGATGTAATTGAATGTTAGCCCTAGAGTGAAAGGAAGATCTGCTGACTAGGAAAGCAGCATCAAATGTAAATCAATTTCCTATCCTTCCCCTCCCACTGCCCTCCTCTCTGCCATTTCCTCCCCAGACAGCCTCACAGTGGGGCAAATCCCCATCTCTCCTGATTTCTTGCCCAGAACATTCTGATACACCAGATATATTGCAAGTTCTCTTCCCCTAATTAAAACAATGTTTTTAAGTGTTCCTTTTGGGTTTCAAAGAAATAGTGGCTAGGGGGTTTGCAAAAGACAGCCAGCTGCTGACAAATAGCTCCACAATTTAATTTTATACAGGCTCTGCCTCCTTCTAATAGGAAATGAATCTTTTTTTTTTTCATCTTCTTCTTCTTTGACCCTGGTCTGACCTGTATAATTGAGCAGAAACACACACCACACCTTGCTCAGCAGTTCCCCATATGGCACAGCAAGCAAAGTTGCTTGTGCCAAACGACGATCCAATTATAGCTTGAGAAGGTTGCTCCATTATTGCATCTGATGCTGTAATTAAATTTGCTAACTGCGCCGAGTTGCCAGCTCTGCCACTTTTTTGGAATATGGGGCATCTGTTAGTGGGAATGATACAGGGCTTGTGAAGATGCATTGGAGTGCCCTGGATTTTATGTCTATCACACAATTGGGGTTTTGCTCCTCTGAGAAAATTACACTTATAAACTGTTTGTGTGTGTTTCACTTTGTAGGGTTTGTGTGTGTTTAGATATTAAAGTGAAACCCTGCTCTAAATCCCATCCAACTACAGTGGTACCTCGGTTTACGAACAGCCCTATTTAAGAACCATTTGGTTTATGAACTCCGCAAAACTGGAAGCAGTGTCCCGGTTTGCGAACTTTACCTCAGTCTAAGAATATAATCCGAACTTTGGAAGGGCAACAGCAGCAGGAGGCCTCATTAGGGGAAAGCGCGCCTCAGTTTAAGAGCAGTTTCGGTTTAAGAACGGACTTCCGGGACAGATTAAGTTCGTAAACCGAGGTACCACTGTATTAAGGGAATTATGTGAGGACAGAGATCACGCATTTTGAGTCTTGGGACCTCAGTTACGTTATGAAACAGTCTCTCGAAATGTCAATATCAGCCTGATATTTCAAATATTTAGAAAGAGAACAAAAGCTTTGTTGACTCCCATTGTTCTACACAGCTCATTGGTTAGAACTAGACTTCTGCTCCGCCTTGTTAGACATCACAAAAATACAGAACCCAGGGTCCTCCCACTGGTTTCCCCGACTGAAAACAGTCAAAACCTGTGCCAACTACTTGGCGAATATCACCATGGCCTGTTTTCAAACTATCCCTACGGCCTATCTGTCAGGCAGATTTGCAAAAATCCCGGTAGAGCACCGTATATGTCCTTGTCACATGAGAACCAAAGAGGATCTCACACATTATTTGTTGCACTGTCCCATCTACTCGGCCTTCAGGGATGTGATCTTACAAACTATTCCCAAATCAATAGTCAACTCGGAGGACCAAGTAAAGTTTCTGCTGGTGGGCGCTGACCCACGGATTTCCCACGTGGTATCGGTCTTTGTGGCGAGGGCTATGAAAACTAGGGTGGGGTTCATGGATGATGTAGGGAGGGCCCCTCCATTGCTCTCCTAACCTGTTGTTGTATCCTCTTTCCTGTATGGTGGGGGGATTTGGTTTTGTCTCCTTTGCTGGGACAGCGCAGCATGAATTTTAACTTATTTTAATAATTTTATTGTTTATCTTTTTAATAATGTTATATGGTATTTTGTGTAAAGGCATGGACCTCACAATTTAATAAACTTGACTTGACTTCTGCTCTTTTTTTAATTCTACAGTCTTTCACCTCTAACCGTTGTTCATGCAATATAAAGACAATTTCAGCCTGAATTTAAAATACAAATGTGAGAATTTGCATAATGGCTTTAGAATCGCTTGTGATTGTATCTCCAGAATACCAACCCTTAACAGGGATAGCCTTTTCTTGTTTTATTGATAGAACAGCAAACCTTCACGAGTCGCTGTCCATGGTACATTCAGGCAAATAGCAGACAATGGACATGAAAGAAATGCCAGAACAACAGAGAACAATAACCAAGTGGGAACTTATCACAGCATATATTTAACCATTTTGTGAGCTTGTTGTCACTCTTGTCTTGCCAAAAGAGGACAATTTGTTTGAAAATATATGTTCTTACCGTCCGTCTGTCCCCAAGTTAACAGACTAGACAGAGACATCGAACATTTAGTTGGGAGGGGGTATAGCAGTAATTCAGCAATTTTATGATGAGATATTTACTGACTTTACTAGAGCAAAATTCACACAATCATGTGAATAGTTCTAGGCAGAGAACTACCCTGGGTCAATGAAATGCAAAGTGGGGCAATTCTGGAAGTTAAATGCTTTGCTGAATCAGGGCTTCAACGAAGCAATGTCTTTATCCTAGATCTGTGATTACTGCCCTCTTATCAATCAATACCTTCTCAAAGACATAGCAGGAGCACTGAATGAGCACTGGGGAGTGTAACATATTTTACCTAATGCAGAGGGGATAGATCATTGGAGGAACATTTCAAAGCCAAAGGTAATAAGCTTTTCTTCAGCATCCTTCCTCCTGCCTGATTTATTTTCCAAGGGCTCATAGAAAAATCTTTACAATTGATTATTTGACTCCTGCTAGTGCCACATCTGCTTTATTCCCTCTCTCCTTTTAATCTCCTTGGCAGCACTTTCCTTGGAGATACAATGTGGAGGAATGTGGGATTTCGGAAAAAAACAAACGACAATATTTTCTGGAGAGTATCTGTTGCTGCGAAAGCAGCCAGGTCTCTTGTGGTACCTTAAAAATCAAAACAAAATAGAAAATTCTTTCCAGTAGCACCTTAGAGACCAACTGAGTTTGTTCTTGGTATGAGCTTTCGTGTACATGCACACTTCTTCAGATACACTGAAACAGAAGTCACCTGAACCTTAAATATAGTGAGGGAGTGGGGAGGGGTATTACTCAGAAGGGTGGTGGGAATGGGTGATCAGCTGACAGGTGTGGAAAACCTGTTGATGACTCTTAACGGCTGCAATTAGTCTTGCAGGGAAAGGCAAGGGGTGAGATGGCTAAAGATAGCTTTGTTATGTATAATGAGATAAGAATCCAATGTCTTTGTTCAGACCAGGTTTCTCCATGGTTTTAATCAACAGATTTATTGTGGCATAAACATTTTTGGCCTGCATCTGTGGTATCTGAAGATGTGGTCCAGGAAAACTTATTTCACAGTAAATCTGTTAATCTTAAAAGGTGCAAAAAGACTCCTCGGATATCTTTCCTGTGCCAAATGCTTGCATCCTGACAAATGTTCCTTTTTTCCAGCACAACAAACCTCAGCACACAAGCTATTGCTATGTTGTTGGAAATTATTGATTTGGGTCAACTAAAAGATTGCTTTAGATCGCCAGATTCCAGATTTATCATGATTGTTGCCTTGTTCAGACTGATAATAAGAAGGGGATCCATGTCTAAAGAGAGTGTTTCTAGCAAAAAATAAAAATAAAAATGGTGTGGGGTTTTTTCTTTAGGATTTTTCATGAAGTTGAAAGTGTTTGCTGAGGATACAGGTGAAACTCGAAAAATTAGAATATCGTGGAAAGGTTCATTTCTTTCAGTAATTCAACTTAAAAGGTGAAACTAATATATGAGAAAGACTCATGACATGCAGAGCAAGATATGTCAAGCCTTTATTTGTTATAATTGTGATGATTATGGCGTACAGCTGATAAAAGCCCCAAATTAACAATTTCAACTTTGGGGTTCTCATCAGCTGTATGCCATAATCATCACAATTATAACAAACAAAGGCTTCACATATCTCGCTTTGCATGTCGTGAGTCTATCTCATATATTAAACTCCAGTAGCTAATAAAAACAATTGCTTACATAAATGGACTTTTCCATGATATTCTAATTTTTCGAGTTTCACCTGTAATGCATAAATTCTGTGGGTTGCATTCAACTAGCTATTATTCAAATTAGACACATCAAAATTAATAGGCCTAAATTAGTCATGGCCATTAAGCTCAATGGATCTATGTGTCTAAAAAAGTTAAATATAAACCCACAGGATTTCATGCAAACAGACAGTGCTTTTTTTCTTTAAAAAATGTTTAGGGGTACTCTCATTTTCCTATTCATATTGAAATACTGTCCCTCGAAGAGGCCAAACTTAGATTCACAAAATATATAGGGGTATGCATACCCCTGTGTACCCCCAGAGAAAAGCACTGCAAACAGATAAATGAAAGTAAGGGTCAACAGCAATAAAATCACACATAACAGGAACTAAAATACTCCCTACATGATACCTTAGGGCCATAGCTCTATGGTACAAGATCAGCTTTGCAAAAAGCCCCATGTTTAATACCTGAGATCTCCAGGTAAGGTTTCCTGCCAGAAACCAGGAGAGCCACTGTGACTGAGAATTGAAGACACTGAGCTGGAGGATCAATGGTCTGTAGCAGTCCAGATTTCACCTGTTGATGCACTTCCTGGCAGGTTGTGACTTGTTGAGATTATTGATTAACCTCCAGGAAGGCAAAGCTGGAGCATGAGTGGTCACAAGGAATTAGGGCAAGTCACATTGGGTAGTCTTTTGTGGTGCTGTGTGGGTGGCACTGTGGTCTAAACCGCTGAGCTACTTGGGCTTGCTGGACAGAAGGTCAGCGATTCGAATGCACACGACGGGGTGAGCTCCCGTTGCTCTGTCCCAGCTTCTGCCAACCTAGCATTTCGAAAGCACACCAGGGCAAGTAGATGAATAAGTACTGCTGCGGCAGGAAGGTAAATGGCATTTCCATGCGCTCTGGTTTCCATCATGTTGTTCTGTTGCGCCAGAAGCAGTTTAGTCATGCTAGCCACATGACCCAGAAAGTTGCCTGTGGACAAACACTGGCTCCCTCAGCCTGAAAAGTGAGATGAGCGCTGCACCCCATAGTTGCCTTTGACTGGACTTAACCACCCAAGGGTCGTTTAACTTTTTTTAAAGTAGGATGAGTCTCTGCATAGTCTTTTGTCATTTCAAGCTGTACATGCCAACATTTGCCTATCACCTTCTTACAGGAAGAAGCCCCACTGTAAGGAACGTTCTTACTGACCCAAAACATCACTGTGAAGGACAGCAATGAATGTTTCTCTTTTGTGGTTTTATTAACATTTTTTTATGAGGTGTAAAATAGCCCTACAGTCTCAAAGCCAACAAACTGGCAAGAAATGCTACTTGCTCCATTAAGAAATGAAAGAAAGGCATAAACCACCTGCCCTCTCCATATAATGGCTGAACACCTCTTTTGACTGGGGGAGACCCTGATACTCCTCTGCCAGTTATTTTCAAGGATTTCCCATGATTTTAAACAAATTGTCACCAAATTAACACAAATTCTATACAAATTTAAAAGCTGACTTCCCACCCGCCCAGATGCCCCTTCCATTTTTCCTCCCTGCTTTGCTGCTCCCGGTAAAATAGCTTTTCCAACTATTATTTCAAAATACTGTACATTCATTTCTTCTCCCTACACATCCCCTGTTCAATTACCAATTTCTGCTATGGCTTTTATACATGTTATAACCTGTCCTCAAAATAGTTGAGTAGAGTAAATCCTCTTTTATCTATCTATAATAGTCAGTCATCAATTTTGAGACATTTCCTTCTGATACCTCTCGAGAAACACTTTGCCTGAGGAAAACAGATCTTGCTTCCTCCCAGATGCACACATTCCTCCCTAACATGGCCTTGAACGTTGCTGGCCCCAGTAATCTGGCCCCCAGTAATAAACAACTCGGCCTCATTGGTGCTGCGTGCAGAGGGTGAAAATGAAGCCCCTAGAATTTATTTATTTATTTGTTTGTTTGTTTATTGTATAAACATATAATATACATTTCCCACACACACACAGCCAGTCTCCCAGTGTCACCCAGCACTCGCATTTCACCAAATTTAATCCTCAATTTTACATACAGCTAGTAAAGTAATAAATCGTTAATTAATTAATTAATATAATCCACATATCTTCTTCTCTGTCTGAAAGTCTCAGAAACCATCAAGATGGTATACATTGTGGCCCATCCTGTCCCTTTCACTGTTCTTATTCCCAACTTCAAGCTTCAAGGGTGGTGTAATCTCAACAAATTCCATATCTCCTCTCCATCCTTTCCCCTAAACTAATAAATCTTCCTGCAGTCCACCCTACAGGTCCTCAGCTCCATTACATCCAACTCCACAGTTTATTTGCTTCCGAGTGCTTAACAGACAATCAACCCAGTTGTTACCGATCTTCTCTTCTTTACTATTTTTATTTCACAATATGAATTTCCAGGGGGTGGTCAAAATCCCTCAAAAGTCCCCCAAGGTTGTTACTCCCCGTCTTCTTTCAGGCAAAGTCCTTAGTTATCAAACAAATCCAATGCAAAGAGGTATCTTTAAGGTCTGCTCTTCCCGAAAACTTTACATTCCATTGCTTTAGGGGAGGGTAGATAGCACACATCCTGAAGAAAAAGCATGACTTAAAATATTGCCTCCCCTCAGACCCTGATACCCCAGTATCGTCTTTTCCTTCCACTTTGGCAAGTTTATGCCTGATTCTCATGGCCATTTTTGATGTGGGATGAGATCCCGCCAGCTAACATTTCTCTGCAATTTTGGTGTGGTCCACTGGTTTGATGTTTGATGCTGGATAAGATTTTAGCTTATTGTGTCTTGATCTCATCATGCAATGATGAAGAGCCACATCAAATATTCTCCTTTTACAGAGTGTAGGGGGTCCCCACCCCATGAAACTCTTTTGGTGGAGTGAAGATTTTCCCCCATCCCTGTCCCACCCCCAAAGCCAAGGTTTTAAGAATCTGTACTTTTGGAAATCCTGTTCAGAGAACCATTATTTTCCCTGCCTATTGCTTCTTCCCCATATGTCAGGTGAGTGATGCCATCTACTTAAGAATCATGCTACATGATCAGAGTTTCAGCACTGCTTAAAATCTTGGGAGGAGACTGTATGTATTTTGGACTCAGATCCTTTTCGCCTGTAAAGGTGCCTTGTAGCAACCTTTTGATGCCACAAATCAAATCAAATGGCCTGAATGTTCAGCGACAGGCAACAATTTGCAATGGTCAATATAACAGTGGTCTTTTCCAGCTCCATGATTTGTTATGGGAGGCATTTAGAAGTGTGGAATATAAATTAATCCTACTTAATCAGGGTCACTGTGTCTGCACTGTTAAGAAAACAACAATAATTTATAGAATTTCAAATATAATTTCAACAGGATGTTTGCATGGGCGTAGCCAGGATTTATGTTAAGGGGGGGGCAGGACACCCAACAGTCTTCATCCTCTGTCTGGCTCTGTCTAGCAGACTCAGAATGAAATGTCTCAGCTCATTTATAGCCATTCATTGAAATGAGAGATGAAACTGTCATGAACATACACACACTAGCAGAGAGTCTAATCCAGAATGTGTACATAGGTCACAGTGAATGTCTGAGATCTGATCAACGTCCACATTCAGATGTGAACACTAACAATCCTAGAGGAATTTCCTGAGGTGCAAACCGATGAACATTGACTGTCTTCTAAATGGGGCTGTCACCAATTTCCACTCTGACCCATACTCATCGCAAGCAGCCATTCTCCATTCCTCTGCAGTTCATCTTCCATCAAAAACTGCTTCATCTCACTTTATTTATCTCACTGTCCAGTGTGGCAGAGCGCACGGAAACGCTGTTTACCTTCCCACCCCAGCAGTTCCTATTTATCTACTTGCACCGGTGTGCTTTCAAACTGCTAGGTTGGCAGGAGCTGGGGCAGAGCAATGGGAGCTTACCCTGTAACACAGATTTGAAGTGCTAACTTTCTGATTGGCAAGCCCAAGAGGCTCAGTGGTTTAGACCACAGCACCACCAGCGTTTCCGTGCGCTCTGGTTTGCACCACAGTGTCCCATTGCGCCAGAAGGATTTAGTCATGCTGACCAAATCACCCGGAAAGCTGTCTGTGGACAATCGCCGGCTCCCTTGGACTGAAAGCAAGATGAGCACCACACCCTATAGTTGCCTTTGACTGGACTTAACCATCCAGGGATCCGTTACCTTTACCTTTATGCAATTAATTGTGTAATTGACTGTGTTATTCCGCACCATTCATGCAAAGGAAACAGAATTCAAATGGGAAGGGGCAAATAATCAATTATGTGTTGTTTGTGGACTGAAAACAACAACAACAACAACAACAACAACAACAACAACAACAACATATTTCAATTGCATTCTCAAAATTTATTTCTGTTCTGGACATGGGATGAATAAGCAAACATCAGCAATTTCTGCTCCTGTTTCCATTTCTGCCAGAATTCTCCAACTGGTGATTATGGAAAAGTGAGAAATATATATCTATTTTCAAGTGTTCATGAAATTAATCTAGAAATGTCATCATTCAAACATGGATGCCATTGTTCACAAAATTTTGAACAGATTATGAACATTCAACCGAATGTTGAAAATCCCAGGTGGGTTTTCGCAAATGTTCAGAAATGCAGGAACAGACTCCTGAGTGCCAACAGTCCATATTTCATATTACAACCTAACTGAGTGATTGTAGATTTATAGCTGACAACACCTTAAGGCTTGAGAGGAAAGGGGAGCAAAAGTGTAAAAGACGCCAAGAGAATTCAGTAACTAGAGAGGAAGTGCCTTTGGACATATCTATCCTTGAAATTATTTACTGAATTAGAAATTGCATCCCTGTGAACATGACAGAAATTGTTGCTTCTAAAGGAGGTAGATTTTCAATTGTAAAAATGTTACATTTTGTGGGGGGGGAAATACGAGAGAGAGACATTGCACATAATTTTGTAAATCAAGGAAATCTTTAATAAAAATACATTTTTTAAAAAATGCTACACATCATGAGGGCTAGAAACTTGTGTTTAAAATGATAGCTTTCTTGGTTCCAACAAGAGTGCATCCTGCCGAAATGTTCATGATAAAAGCAGGGAGGGGGCTATATTCTGGCAAACATGAATATAAGCCAAAGTCTCTGGCTGTAACCCAGCTTGTGCTGCATATTAAGTAATTAAGGATGTGCGCTTTTGGGGAGGTTATGTTATCATTTCCCTAATGACTATAAAAACCAGTTTTCTCAGGCTCCTTACATAGCTATAACCTCTTTATGATCTTTACTGCACTATCTGCCAGCTTTATATGCTTTCTTAACCTGTTCTTCAATACCTTTTTCATAATACACAGGGGGCTTTTTCCTACATGTTTCAGTGATGTTCTAATCAAAGGCCATCAAATATATATGGCCAATTCATTTGCAGAAAATCAAACAGATAAAATAGCACTGTGGCAAATTTCCAGTTTCAACACCTTGGGTATACTGAAAGCCTGTGCTTTCAGATTACAGTTGAGTTTACAATTGGGGGGGGGAGGAAACGGGACCCCCAACCTATCACAATCATTTATGGAGGTCTCTAGAGAGTTCAAAAAAAAAAGATGCCTGGAACATAGGAAGCTGCCTTATACTGAAACAGATGCTCCATCTAGTTCAGTATTGTCCACACTGACTGGCAGCAAATAGAAAAGGGGGTCTTTCCCCGTTCTATAAGAAGTTGCCAAAAACCGACAGAGAGGGCACTATATATGCATTGTTCACAAGAATCAGTGGCTTGTTTTGGTTCATATCTGGTCTTCGTCTTGAGCTACGTTTTCGAGGTATGCCCTCCGCCGTCCTTGACAGACAACATAACAGATGTCAAGGAATTAAACAACTATCTGACTTTTAGAAGACATCTGAAGGCAACCCTGTTTAGGGTAGTTTTTAATGTTTGATGTTTTATTGTGTTTTTAATGTTCTGTTGAGAGCAGGCCAGAGTGGGTTGGGGAAACCAGGCAGATGGGCGGGGTATAAATAATAAATTGTTATTAATTATTATAACCTGGTACCATATGAAGACAGACTCTGAATATGTGGGCAACTGTGGGTGGAAGACATCTTGCACTATTTACTATATTGCCAACTATACATTGGACCCAGGAGGCAATTTCTCACCTTAACGTCCGTATTGGAAAGATGTCTCTCTCCGGCAGAGAAGATCCTATGGCTTCTTAGCGATGCAAACATTTCAATGACTCATAAAGTCACCCTTTTTTGCTTTGGTGGACAAAAAGTCCAGGAAGAAGACCCTGGGCAATATCGCAGTGAACTGTAAGGGAGACACAGAGATCTAAATAGATAACACTGTGGCGCGACACCCCTTTTTCTTGTATTTATTTTTGATCCAGATTTGCCATGGCCAATGGCTAGTACAATAAAGTTGTTTGGATTGGATTGGTCTTCATCTTGGAAAATTCTCTGAGGGCCAATAAATCTGTCATAGCAAAAGGGCAACCAAGGCTTCCAAGACTCAGGTTGTCTCCTTGACCCCCGAGCTTTCCTTCATTCCTCCCCTTTCTGGCTCTTTATATGCATGATTTATGGCTAATTCACTCCAAGGTGTGCAAAATTGGCCTTTGTTTTGGAGCCATTATAACACACCACACGTAGGTGCTGTTTAAATACATTGTGAAAAGAATCTTGGCCTTGGCTTGCCTTAATCTACTCAGATTAAGAGAGCCTTGAAGATGCTCTCAACAAACATGCCATCATCTTGCCATACACTCTAATGCTGTTTAAATATCCATCTATCACGACCAATGGGACCTTGGAAACACGAGTGTTGCTTTTGACTGGCATCTGATTTTGATAGAAGATGTTCTGGACGGGGAAAGGGGACCTCCCCTGCAGGAATTCTACATAATCAAACACGTCCTTCTTCTGCGTTGCTTTTTTTATTTTTGGCAGAATGGCTGTCACATACAAATAAGCAGTGATTTCCCTCAACTGCTGGTCTCTAAAGAAACAAGCTAACAGTTGGGAACAGATTGGCCAGCATCGACTTTTCCTCACAGGATTGTTAATGAGCTACCTGGAGAAATATCCTGCACAACAAAGTAGTTTTGAAGTCAGAACTCTCTGTCACTTTGGAGACTCAGAAACCATATTGCATCTTGGGTTCTTTAAAAAAAAGCGAGATTTTGTTGTTCTTATCTTGATAAACGTACTGCGGGTGCCAGCGCATAATGGCTACCAGAGAATTGGGGGGGGGGGGCGGGACATGATGAGCTAATGGATGCAGTTACCTAGAGCAGGTATCTCAGATCCCCCAATCCAAAGAGAAACCTGTACCCCTTTTACATGGATTGAGGATAGTGATAGGGGAACAAACTCCCTTACAATTTGTAATTTTGTTGCTGAGTTATGGACCCAGTGCTATGATCTCAGGTGAAAGTTCTCTGGCATTGTGCAGTTTCAAAGTGCAGTGGTACCTCAGTTCTCAAACGTCTCCGTTGCCGAACCTTTCGGAAACCAAACGCCTGAAACCCGGAAGTAAATGCTTCTGTTTTCAAACACGCCTCAGAAGTCGAATAGCTTCCGCTGTGTGCTTTTCAATTTTCTCAATTGCATTTGCAGCCAGTCCTTTGTGCCTCGGTTTTCAAACATTTCAGAAGTCAGAATGTTTTTTCGGAACAGATTATGTTTGAGAACTGAGGTACCACAAGTCAGAGGTGGTGCTGTGGTCTAAACCACTGAGACTCTTGGGTTTGCCGATCAGAAGGTTGGCAGTTCAAATATGCACAACGGTGGTGAGTTCCCGTTGCTCTGTCCCAGCTCCTGCCAACCTAGAAGTTCGAAAGCACGCCAGCGCAAGTAGATAAATAGGTACCGCTGCAATGGGAAGGTAAACGGCATTTCCATGTGCTCTGGTTTCCGTCATGGTGTCCCATTACACCAGAAGCAGTTTAGTCATGCTGGCCACATGACCTAGAAAGCTGTCTGTGGACAAACGCTGGCTCCCTCAGCCTCATAGTCGCCTTTGACTGAACTTAACCGTCCAGGGGTCCTTTACCTTTACCTTCCAAGTCTAAAATTACAAAATTACATATAAGGTGGTGTATATTAGGAGAAATTTGCTCTAAAATCCTGGTGAATTTTCATGAGGACAAATTGCTCATTGGTGTGGCAATCTGGAGAACTGAATTTAAGATTGGAAGGAGAGACTAAGAGAAACAAACAAACAAACAAAAAAACACCCCACAGATTTACCTATCTCTCGTTTCAAGCTTGCAAGGCCTTTCATCAGGGAAATCTAAGCCTACTGGCTAATCATGATATACTTCCTCATTTAGCAAGTTGTATTTATTTAATGTACTGTATATTCTGGCGTATAATACTACTTTTTAATCCAGGAAAATCTTCTAAAAAGTCGGGGGTTGTCTTATACGCCGGGTGGAGAATCTGCGGCTGAGTATATCTCAAACTCTATATTTTAACTGGAAAAGTTGGGGGTCATCTTATACGCCCAGTCGTCTTGTGCACCGGAAAATACGGTATTTATTCTTGCATTTATATCCCAATTTTCCTCGAAGGAGCTCAAGTGGAGAACATGTCCCTACCCTTATTCATATCACTCTCAGAACCACCCTGTGAGGTAAATCACATACCTTCCAAGTGTCTCAATTTCCTAGGGACAGTCCCGGAATTACAAAAGCCATCCCAGCTTCTGAAATGATCCCGAAATGACTCTATTTCTCCTGCCGGTGCTGCTCTGCTTTCTTGGTGCGTGTTTTTCTGTTTTGTAAATCTACCAAAGGATAAAATAAAATCAGGATTAGGGGTTGTTGTTTCTCCAGGACAGTGGAAGGCATGTGTGCTGTGTCTTCTGACATGAAATGTTCTGCCGGGGGGGGGGGGGGACACACCAAAAATAGGTGGTCAGGGAATGTCAGGTGGGGGTGGGGGAATGAGAAATGTCCCTATTTTCATCTGAGGAATGCTGGGGGTATTAAATTAGGCTGTTAGTCGGTGAGTAGTCCAAGGTCACTCGGTGAGCTTCATGGCCAATGGAGATTTGAACCCTGGTCTCTCTTGTCCTAGTCTAACACTCTGACCGCTGGCTTTATGGTTACTCTGGCTTTGGAGTGTACTTTAGAGGGATTCGAGGAAGGAGTATGAAAGGGAGGCAGCAACTCAGGAAAATCGAAGGCTGGCATGTTCACCAGTGAACCCGTCTGTTATTATGAGGAGGTCGGCTGGGAGAGGATGCAAAGTTGCCGGTTAAAATAACAAGCATGCAATGAGGGCTAGGGAGATGGAGAAGAAGGGAAAACAGTAATAGGCATTTGTCTGAGCAGTAACAATGCAGGAAGGCACCAAAATTCAAGTCTGACTCATAAGCATCAGCGATGCTGTGATAAGCTATGATACTTTCCCTGGTGCTTTATCTAACTGTGAGAGCAACACACAAACTCACTGCTTCTTGTATTATTAAGAGCTTATTTCTTGCCTGCACAGCTGGGCTCACTGGTTCAATTTCAAGTAGATTTCAAGTACAGTCGGCAGAAGAAAACATCCTCCGAGAGTGGCATAGATTCAGGTAGGGAATGGAGGGGGACTCGATTTTGGAGCGGAAACCTGATTGCTAGATCGCTGCGCCCCGTCCCTGTCTGCCATTGCACAGAAGAACACGTGCGACTCTCCGAGGCTTTGACTCTGCTAGAATCAGAGAACAGAAATTCTTGAGTCGGGGTGCATTTGTTGAAATGCCTTATTTGAAATATCTGGGGATCTTGCAGAAAGGTAATGCTCATTAAGCACAGTGGAAGACGGCTGTGTTTGACGACCTCCAGAAAGTATGTGAACAGAAATAAATTAGAAGAGGGGGGAAAGACACCATTTAAGAAACAGCAATTCTCACATGAGAATTGTTTGTTTGTTTGTTTGTTTGTTTGTTTGTTTATACCCCGCCCATCTGGCTGGGTTTCCCCAGCCACTCTGGGCAGCTCCCAACAGAATATTAAAAACATTTTAGTTCTTTGAACAAGGGTGGGAAACAGGCCCAGGGGCCAAATGCACACACACACACACACACAGTTCTTTCTAGCCCCCAGGACTGTCCAAAGGACATACGCCTTTCCCCTCTTGGGCTGGATATGCAAATGATATGAGACATTGGCTGTGTGTGCTCCATGCTTTTTTAAAAAATGCAGCTGAACCCAGGCACTCAAAATTCTACATCAGGAAAAGTTGAATTCTGCATCTTGGGGGGAAATATTCAAATGGTGCAGAAGGATGCTTGTTTAATTGTACCGTATTTTTTCGTGTATTAGATGCCCCCATGTATAAGACGACCCCCTTTTTTAACCCAAAATTAAGAAAATGCACTATGCACTATCCGTGTATAAGACGACCCCTTATTTTAAACTTCAAAAAATTAGGAAAAAATATAGTCTTATACACGGAAAAATACGGTATATCATTTAGACTGCAAACGTTTGCACTCTTTCTTGGGAACAAGTCACATTATCATAGCATCATAGAATCTTAGAGCTGGAAAGGACCCCAAGGGTCATCTAGTCCAACCCCCTGCAATGCAGGAATCTCAGCTAAAGCATTCGTGACAGATGGCCATCCAACCTCTGCTTAAAAACCTCCAAGGAAGGAGAGTCCACAACCTCCCGAGGGAGACCGTTCCACTGTCAAACAGCTCTTGCTGCCATAAAGTTTTTCCTGATGTTTAATCGGAATCTCCTTTCTTGCAACTTGAGAAAGTACAAATTAAATTAAATTCAGTGGGACTCATTTCTGAGGACACACCCACAGGCCCAAACTGTAAATCTGCATTTTTCTGTCTCCTACTTAATGCACTAATGCTTCATTTCAAGCTTCTGAAACTCTACCTTAGCTACCCCTCTGATCTCACAGTTTTCACCTGGCTTTCCCCACATGCCTTCAAACATGTTCCACGAGGGCTAGAAACTTTGCCTTTAAGATGAAAGCTGAGATTATTTCCAAAACTGGATACTGTGCCCAGTGATACCATAATTTGCACTAACATGGAACATCAGGATATATTAGAGTTGCCATATTTCAACAAATCCGGACACAAAAGTTGTTGAGCTCTTTTTGGCCAACGCAAAGTTGTTGACATATGGCAACCCTGGGATACATACAAACCCAGCTCTTCCTTTGAAATGGCATGTCCAAGCATAAGCTCTGCATAAAATCACGGTTAGGACTGTTATTTCCCCGCCTCTTTTGTTCTTCTTGCTCATCCTCTAGTCCCCCCCCCCCATTGTATTGTATTTTATTCCTCTATTGCAAGTTAACACTGACTGTGTCACTCAGCACAAACTTCACACAGCAAGTGACCTACTTTGGCATTTGTTATCCACCCGATTTGGGTAGAAGTGCAAAATAATGACTTGGCTCCATGCGCTGGCCTTTTTACCTTCAGAATGGACTTCTAAATCAAGCCCGGAGAGCACTGACTGAAAATCATTCGGGGGCTGTCTGCTCTAAAGGTCACCGCATGAAATAGTGCAAGATAAGTTTGCCCTAGTTTATAGTGGAGCAATCTCCATCACAAGGGGACCATGAGAAGAAGTGCCACTTAATTCAGCTTGTCCGGCACCTTCAGGGTCTGGGATGGCAATCGGAACAAGGGAAGCCAATGGGATCTGTCTCCTAGCTGAATGAATCAAGACAAATACAGGCAGCAATGGCATAAAATATATGGAAGAAGGCCTGTCTTGTACTCTCAAAACAAGCATGCTGCATCCTTCAAGGTCTACCAGAAAGGTCTTAATTTTCTGTCCGGTGGAAGATCAGATAATCATTGACTCAGTGTGGTTCAGACCCAGCACTGAAAATGGCACATGACATGGGAAAGCTGTTAACCTTCTCCCTCTGCTTCTCTTATGTGCGCTGGGAATAATTCTCTATCTTTATGGGATTTATGCTTTTGGCCTTCCACCCATCCCCACTTTCCAATTATTCATTAATTCTCTGATTAGCATTCTTAATATAGTGCCTGTCATCCGCGCACCTGACGATTCTATTTAACAAACATCGGAGCGGCATTTGATGTCTGTAGACTAAATCTTCATTTTGTATTGGGACAACATGTTGCTAACGGCACGGTGAGTCGGAGGCAGCGCCGTGAGATCTACAAATCTTTCCATTCCAAGAAGCGTATTTGGACATCGGGAGACGCAAATATGTGCCCACGCACGGGATGTCTCTCGGAATTGCATGCAGAGATCTGAGAGCCAGCAAATCTTATTGAAGGAACACACCCCCCCCCAAAAAAAAAGGTGCGTGCAAAGGAAATTCAGCAGGGTCAGGTAAAAGGTGAACAAGCAGCACCCCAGGCTTGGGGTTTGTTGAGGAGTAGATGAAATAAGGCAACCCAAAGCTTTTCTGCAGGAAGTAGCTGGTTCTTTGAACCTGGTCCTCCTGTCCTTAGCCATGCGGTGTAATAGATACACATGTACAGGTGTAAATGGAAAGTCCGGCAGAATTTGTAAGCCTTAGAGCAAATATTTTTCCCAATACTGGAAATGTGGAATCGACAAGTGCTGCTCGCGGTGATGACTTCTATCTGCCTTGCTTCTTACTGCCTGAATTATCCTGTCTTCAGCTGCCTTGGTTCTAGGAGTTTGCATTCAGAGGCAAATTTACCTAATCTGCAATTTATGAAGTGATACACAAGGCAAAATGCATTCGCTCCAAATGTGCACATTTCTGAATTTTGCAATGCACTTCTTTAACTAAGTTGTGTGTACAAAAAGTCTTGTATTAGGGTAAAACATGCATCAAAAAATTCTCCCGTCTGTGAAAAGGATGCATTTTATTAGGGGACATTGCTTTGCAGCCCCAACCCCCCAAAAAAGGTATGTTAGGAGAAATTAACTGTTGAATTTTCCTAAGGACTTTAAAAATGCATGGAAATGTGGCGAACTGAACTTGGAAAAATGAGAAACTGAAATTTTCAGATTTAGAATGTGTACAGTGGCAGCAAGGTACATATGGGGATCATCAGCCTGGGAAGGTAACCCATACAGGAGAAGGAAAACTCTGATCCTAAACTCCCGCTGCCTTGTGGGGTGTCTTCAGGAGAAGAAAAAGCTAAGGAGTAAACCCTACACAAATCCAGAGCGGAGACAGTTGTATGCCTCTTTCTGGCAACTCCTGCAGCCCAACTGGTGCCAAACGTATTGCTCTGCTTTCCTTTGGACCACATCAGTCAGGCCGAGAGGGGGGGGTCACACACATGATGTGCAATGTCGGTTGCATTTTTTGAGGACCCCCCTCCAAAACACGTGCAGGTCGCACGTCCACGTTGCACCCACAATCTTGAGATGGCACCCCTGTTTGGTTGAGTTTCTTGGTGAGGCCAGTTCAGTTTGTCTGAATGTTCCAGGCATATGCTGAGGCCAATTACAAAGCCTTGCCTTGTCCATCTAGACCCCCATGGCGTTTCTCACCAGCAGGGCAAAGAAGAATTAAACTAAATGTTTCATCTCCAATCCCCCTAACTCGAGTCATGTGCTAATAGAAACTTATGCAGTTGGATGGATGTTAACTTAAGGCAAAGAGGTGAGAGATCTTGCTGTCAAGCGGCCGTAAGATTTATCCTACCTTACGTTATTAAGTTCGGGATCTAAATCTGGCTTTTGTTCCAGCAGAAGCCTTAAGGGATCGTGGATAATTTCCAGCATATTTAGCAGAGCACACTGAGCCTTCCCTAAAGAGCAGTTCCGTTAATTGCTCGGGAGCGTTTCTGGACACATAATCCTGTCCTTAAATTACAAAGTGCTGAAGCTGAGCCAAATGCCACCCCCACAATCTACACAGAACGGCGACGAAAAGACCCTTGGCGGTTCTTGCCATGCTATTGACATAATGCTCCTCTGCAAAGTCCACCGTCTTTCCAGAAAGGGATCTGTTTATTATAATACGAACATGCACATGATCCCTGCCAGGCTTCACTTTAATCTCTGTTAAATAGCAGAGTTATTTCATAAGTAATTCCAAACACTGATGGAGCACTAACATCCCAGGAGGGAGGCTGAGCTCCAGCATTGTCTAATGCATTAGGAAGCTAATATAAGAAGGATTTGCCACAATTAGGAGAAGAGATTAGGAGGGATGCGTGCAAAGTGTTTGACTAATAAAGAAAGCTTCTTCCTGCCCCCATCTTTCTCACATGTGAAGTAGCAATTTTGTTCACTCTCTCAGCTGTTCAGTTTGTCCCACTGTTGCCATAATATCAGAGTATTATGTCTCCAGACCGTGGGTGGAACTCAACATACGAGTGCTAAGGCAAATGTTCCTTCAGAACAAGGATTTCTGCTTGGGCAACAGAACATTCTCTCCCTGTACTCCATAAATATGTTCTAAGGATTCCTCAAATTTTCTGGAACAGATTTATTTGTTTATGGCATTTATATTACCCACCTTTTACTCCAAGGAGGTTAAGGTGTTGGACACGATTCTTCCCCCTCCTCATTTAATCCCAAACATAGGCACCAGCTCCTGGGAGCTGAGGCACTCCCCCCCCCATGGTTTTTTGGGGGGAGCTTCAATGTTCAGAGGGCATTCAGCTCTGCCCTCTGGCTCCTTGTGATGTCATGTGCTCAACATCAGGATGTCGCAATGGGCCCCCTCGATCATCTATAGAAGTTGGTGCCTCTGATCCCAAAGCTTTCAGGCTGAGAGGTGGCGACTGTCCCAAGGTCACCCAGTGATAATCATGGCCAAGTGTCAGGGACCGTGCTGAGGATGGCTGCACTGGGCAGGAATGGTGGGAGCCTCCCCCTTCCCCTTCTCCTGCTCCGTATCCTGACTCTTCCCATGAGCAGAAGGACAACATAGATTTGGAACAGTGGTTTGCAGAGGGACATAGTTCAGAAGGCAGAAGCTGGGAAATACTGGTTGGGGAACAGCTAGGAGAAGAAGCACTGGGAGAGAGAGGGTTAACAGATTCACAGTCTCTGGACAGCATTCACCTGCTCTCCCCAAGGTCAAGAAGAGCTGAGAAAGTGGCAGAACAGAAAGCACAGAAAGCACAGAGGGGACAGGCTCAGATTACAAGAAAGCAGTGGCGTGGATTAATAGGGAAGTAAGGGGGTGGGATTCTTAATTGGGAACACCGCCATTTCTAGGAGATGGGTTCTTTGTTCTCTTGCAGTGGTTATGAAAGTTTCTAACTTGTAGGAAGACTCATTTTCCTTTGTTCTGCTTATCTACTGCCACGGGCGGTGGGGGGGGGAAGCTAATTCCCTGAAGCCTGACACCAAGTGGGGATTTGAACACTGGTCTTCCAGGTCCAGCACTCTAACCATTACATCACAATTGCTCTCTGGAGTGGTTGCATGTGGGAGAAGGAGAGAGGGGGGTCCTGTTTTTTCAAGCAGAACTTGTTGTGCTGATGGGACTCATCAGTAGAATGCTGCCTGGGTATTGGTATGTTTCTTGAATATTCCAAATTTTGCCAACTCATAGAATTTTGCATTTGGAAGGGACCCCCAAGGATCATCTAGTCCAGCCCCTGCAATGCAATGAATAATTGTTAGTTTAGACATTCAAATATTGAATGCAACATTCAAATTTAAATTGTACCTCAAGACTGAATGTGATGCAGTGCACGTGAATGTGGTGCACGTGTCTACTCAGAAGTAAGCCCCATTAGGTTCAATAGGACTTACTCCCCAGGTAATCCACAAACACAAGATGCATTGGCACCTCTTGATTGTTATGATTTCGGTAGGTGTCAAATTTGTAATCGGATAAACTGTCAGCTGTCAAGTACTGTCAAGTTTCAAATCCCATTGCAAGTCAGTAAACAGTGACATGTCCTAAACGCTGCTGCTTGCCAACTGTCAAGCACTGTTAAATGCTACCAAATATTGATTTCAAACATCAGATGTCAAATGCAGATATCAAATATTGGGTGAACATTTGGCAAACGGAGAACGTCATGTAAATGTTGCAGACTGCCAAGGATCTCACTCGAATGAATGTTCCTCCACACACACACCCCAAATAAAAAAATCACCAAAATTGCTGCAGGTCAAAAACTGTCAAGTTGGGAAGAAAATTGGGTCAGGATTCTTTCTCCTAAGAGCTAGCTTTTTTATATAGAGAGAATTACATTCAATTGTGCAATCCCCCTGCAGTATGAAGTGGTACAGGTTTAGCATCTCCATAAGAACTAGGCCAGGTAAGAACAGACATCTTGGATCAAGCCAAAGGTCCATCTAGACCCCCGATTCCTCTTTCCCGCAGTGTCCAAGCACCGGGAAGCCCACAAACAAGATTACAGCATTTGTCTCATGTCTTATCTCCACCAGTGGATGATTTTAGAGGTCGTCTACCTAAAAAAATCGAGGTTTAATTTCGCTATCATAACAAGAGCCTGCTAGATCCAGCTGAAGGCCCATCTGAACCAGCTTCCTGTTCTCACAGTGGCCAAGCAATCCATGACCACAAGAGGACTCTCTTGTGGTTTCCAGCAGCTGGTTGTGATGAACTGGCAGGATGATGGAGAGGAGGAAGAGGATACAGGTGAGGGGTGTAGCTGGAACTTGGACACACTGGGGCAAGCAGGGGATGGAGAAGGAAGTATTCACAGGGTGACAGAAGATGGCAAGGGGATAGGGGCAGTGCACAGGAACCAGAGCAGCAAGACCCATCACCAGAGCTAGAGGAGCCCCTGTCTCCACGAACTCGGCAGGCTTTGAGGCATAAAAAACCCGTAAAGGACCCGTGGATGGTTAAGTCCAGTCAAAGGCGACTATGGGGTTGCAGCGCTCATCTCGCTTTGAGGCCGAGGGAGCTGGCGTTTGTCCGCAGACAGCTTTCTGAGTCATGTGGCCAGCATGACAAAACCACTTCTGGTGCAATGGAACACTGTGACAGAAACCAGAGTGCACGGAAACACCGTTTACCTTCTCGCCACAGCAGTACCTATTTATCTACTTGCACTGGCATGCTTTCAAACTGCTAGGTTGGCAGGAGCTGGGGCAAAGCAATGGGAGCTCACTCCGTTGTGGGGATTCGAACTGCCGATCTTCTGATCGGCAAGCCCAAGAGGCTCAGTGGTTTAGACCACAGCATCACCCGCGTCCCTGATTTTGAAGCATAGGGAGCAGTGGAAAGGACACTCTAGGAGGCTGAGGCTGGCAAGGGCCCACAGCCCAGCTCCCTAGCTGGGCAGGTGGGGCTCACTTGCTCTGGGAGAAGGTGTGTGATTCCAGAACTAAAGTAGGTTCAGGACAGGTGAGGGTCATACGCCTCATCAAGCTCAGATGCTGCAGTCAGCTTAAAAAGTACAAAAGGGAAGTAGAGCTGATATGCTGTGTCTGCTCAACTGCTTGTGTTGATGGACGTTGGCTTGGATACTCCTGGACCTCTATGGGACTGTGCTTTGGGTTTGACTCTACACTGTATCATGCTTGCTGGAGTTCAGACATGACTTATCTGGATTCAGCCTGGGTTGCATTTTCTGACCTTTGGATTTTGGATTTGCTTGCAAGGATTGATGCCCAGACTTTGAGCTTTGGACTTGACATACTGACTTCCCACTAGGTGGGCCAGAGATTCAAAACACTGGTGCTCAGAAGCATTGCGGCCTCTGTCTATGAAGACAGAGCATAGCCATTATGGCTACTATCCATTGGTAGCGTGCTCTTTGAACAGGAACACAACATTGGTTCAGAGCTTCCAATCCCCACAGCCTACACTGACACAAAAAGGCCTAGAGTAGGAGATGCAAGGAAGGCTTGCTTAAAGGGCCTTGTGCATCCAAGCACATCTTGGTAAAGTCCACCAATCCAGGAGACAGGCTAAGCGTTAGATTACTGCAATGTGTTATACGTAGGGCTGCCTCTCAAGATGGTTCGGAAACTTCAGCTAGTGCAGAATTCAGCAGCCAGGTTGCTCACCAGAGCAAGATGGTTTGGGCAAATTACTGTCAGGCTAGAGCACGCCAGTGAACTCTCGCAGCTGTCTGACTTGGACACCAGCCCAGATCTGCAAGGGTGGACTGATAAGAGAGTTGCAGAAGAAAGCGAAGGAGGGGGGTGCACAGCTCAGAGAGATAGAAGACACATCGGAATATAGTTCTTCAGAGACTGTTACCCCACCCCTCAGCCTGCAGGAGCATTGAAGGGGTGGGTTGGAAGCGACGTCAGAGGGTGGGGTCCTCACATGGTGTTAAAGGAAGGAGGAACAACGCTGTAGAGCCAGATGAGTCATCATCCAATGTAGCCGGCAGTCGTGAGAGCAGGGGGCTGCAGACCTGAGGCTGGCTTGCTTTCCTTTTCTGTTAATAAACTTCAACGTGCCTGGCTGCTGCTTACAGTTACACCGGTCCTGGTCCAACTGCACTAGCTACCAGTTAGTTTCCGGGCCCAATTCAAAGTGCTGGTTTTGACCTATAAAGCCTTAAACGGCTCAGGACTGCAATACCTCAAGGACCGCCTCTTTCCATATGAACCTACCCGGACCCAGAGATCATCTTCTGAGGCCCTTCTTCATATACCTCCTCCATGAGAGGTCCGGAGGGTGGCAACACAAGGACGGGCCTTCCCTGCAGTGGCGCCCCGTCTGTGAAATGCTCTCCCCTGGGAAGATCGCCTGGTGCCTTCATTACACACCTTTAGGTGCCAGGCAAAAACGTTCCTTTTTAACCAGGCCTTTGGTTGACCTGATCTACATCCTATGCCCTTTTAAAATGCAGCTTTGGGAGGAGGTGTTATTGGGTTATTGTTTTCACTTTGATTTTATGTATTGTGATCTTTTATGTGACCTCCAGGTATAGGGCACTATATAAATTCTAATAATAATAATAATAATAATAATAATAATAATAATAATAATAATAATACAGGCAGTCAGCACTAAATTGTCCTGTTCTCTCTGCCTTGTGCTGTTCTTCTCCCACTGTGCTCTCCAGCAAATGGTCTGGTGACTAGCACACACAGGGACCTGACTTCTGGTTGCCAAACAGTTTGGAAGTTTGAGAACAAGAAGAAGAAGAAGAAGAAGAAGAAGAAGAAGAAGAAGAAGCAATTGGCCCTCCCTGGAGTTTCGCCTTGGGAGGCAAGACAGAAGTTCCCTTTCCACTCCATGATTGCAGGCCTCCTTGATATGTCATCTCTGCGCATCATATATTATAAATAAAAGGACCCCGCGAAGACGAACGTGGTTTGCCTCCTGCTGCCCCACAGTAGGCCAGCAGTTGGGAAGAGAGGCAGCATCTCGCCCAACTGCTGGATCCTGGGAATGATTCACAATTCACTCAGGGTTTCCCCCCCCACACACACACACACCCTCAAGGCTTCAAAGCGCCCCGTGGATTTAATCATGAGGGGAAAATTTAACTACAAATTGTTTGTTACAGCTGATAAGCAGCTGAGTGAGAGTCAAACTGTGACTATGTAACATCCAAGAATGCTTGCCGGCATTAAAAAAAAATCTTCCATTTAAGCTTTAAACCCAGGCTGCCAGTACAGCCTGCTAGCTTGAAACAGCCTCCCAAAGAAGGGGGGATGTGCCGAAAAGGAATAGTACTCGTGACTGAGGGATTGTGGTGGAGATGGAGGCGTGGGAGACATGGCAGAAAAGAGTGGCACTTCCTATTTTGTGCCGCCCCCAGGCGAGGCTTTGTAAGGCTTTCTCCTTAAGAGAATCCCTCGCAAAGTCTCCCTGCCAGGAGGGGAGGAGAAGAAGCTTCTCTTTAAGGAGAAGCCTTTGCCAAATCTACCCCTACCCCAGGCAAGCAGAGTGGTGACGCCAGTGGCGTACGGAGCTGCTTTGCCGCCCGGAGTGGCAAATGCGGGGGCACCCCTGGGGGCGGGGTGGCACTCCGTAGCGTGCATGTGTTGTGATGGCACGATGCATGCGCTCTACGGAGCACAGTCCGTCCGGGCTGCCGGGCGCAAGCAGCCGCCGCACGGAAGTGGTGCCGGGGGTGGCTTGGGAGTTGCAGGGGGGTGGCACCAAGTGTCACCCCCCCTCCAGGCTGGAACCGGCTGGAACCGAGGGCGTGCTGCTCTCAATGCCCCCACCTTCCTACGCCACTGGGTGGAAGAGCTTCTCCTTGGCAGGAAGCCCAGGCAGAACCTCACACCCCGCCCCATCACGCACACACACACACAAGTTATGGTTCAAAATGTGCAGGCACCCTTCTATGAAATGTCTGTGAGATGGCCAAATCTGTGCCCTCTATTTGCGACTGGGTCGGAGGGCCCAATCCACATACGGTGTACTGGCCCCGAACTTAAAAATGGAAAGCGTAATACTGGTGGACAACAAAAGAGGTTTAAAGACACTATCAAGGAAAATCTTAAAAAATGTAGTATAAAAACCGGCAACTGGGAAACACTGGCCTGTGAGCGCTCCAGCTGGAGAACGGCCTTTACCAAAGGTGTCATTGGCTTTGAAGACGCTCAGACTCAGGACAGAAGGGAGAAACGTGCTAAGAGGAAGGCACATTTGGCAAACCCTCACCCTGATCAACTCCCACCCAGAGACCAATGTCCCCACTGTGGAAGGATGTGTGGATCCAGAATTGGCCTCCACAGTCACTTACGGACTCACTGTTAAGACTGTGTTAGTGGAAGACAACCTTACTCGGCTGTGAGTGATCGCCAAAGAAGAAGATGATTGGCCCCAGAAAACCCTGTTGTTCCCTCTGCCCCTCAGTAAGACCACCTGAAGGAAATGACTGAATTCAACTTGCCCATAGTGGTTTGTGGCCATTGCTAGCCAGATTTTTTCTGATCCTTTTTTTAAAAAAAAGACGTCCAAATTGTTGGCCATCACTCCATCTTGTGGGAGCACATCCCATGATTTCAGTGTGCCAAGTAGTATATTCTTTTTCTTCTTCCTACACTCAGCTTCACTGAATGCCCCGAGTGTTATGAGAGAGGAAGAAAGGCACCCCTCTATTCACTTTCTCCCTATTCACTATCATTCTGCTCCTTCCTTCTCTCTAAATGTTCCCGAGCAGCAGAAGCACATGTGCCAAGAAGATAGTGCCAAATAGTTCAGAGGGGAGGGAGCCTCGCCGGTTTTAATGCTGCATTCATATCTGCAAATACACACACACACTTCCAGCAGGGGACACAGAAAGTTCAGTGTGCAGCAACTCTCTGCAGTATTCCAAAGGGAGCATGTAATCACTGAGGTCTGAAATAACTTGGTCTCAGCATCATAAAATTCCTGCCATGGTGGCAGGTTGTGGGTTGCCCTTCACAACAAAGGGTTAATGTGCTGTTAACTCTCATTTCAGGTCAATGGAGCCGATTGAAATCCTTATTAAGCTCAGTAAACTGTGTCCAGAAAACAGGAATGGTTTGGCTTGGCTTTTTTGTTGTTGTTGTTGTTTGTTAACTAAGGAACAAGTTGAGATCTAAATTCCCCTAAATTGTTGTTGTTGTTCAGTTGTTCAGTCATGTCCGACTCTTCGTGACCCCATGGACCAGAGCACGCCAGGCATCCCTATCTTCCACTGCCTCTTGCAGTTTGGCCAAACTCATGTTAGTAGCTTTGAGAACACTGTCCAACCATCTCATCCTCTGTCGTCCCCTTCTCCTTGTGCCCTCCATCTTTCCCAACATCAGGGTCTTTTCCAGGGAGTCTTCTCTTCTCATGAGGTGGCCAAAGTACTGGAGTCTCAACTTCAGGACCTGCCCTTCCAGTGAGCACTCAGGGCTGATTTCTTTAAGGATGGATAAGTTTGATCTTTTTGCAGTCCATGGGACTCTCAAGAGTCTCCTCCAGCACCACAATTCAAAAGCATCAATTCTTTGGCGATCAGTCTTCTTTATGGTCCAGCTCTCACTTCCATACATTACTACTGGGAAAACCAGTAAATTAGAAAACCTAAATTAGGGTGTGACCAAATTAGATGTCTGGTTTTGGGTGGGGGTGTTAAGTCTGCAAGCTGTGCATATTCTGTCAGCTTAAGTTGCCATTCTTCTTTGGCTGGGACCTCGCTCGTTTTCCATTTTTGAGCTAACAAAACACCGGCCATAGTAGCAGCATACATAAGTAACGTTTTTTTTGACACTTGGGAATTTCAGTCTGAATTATCCTCAACAGAAAGGACTCTGGGTTTTGTTTCGTTTGGGAAAGTACACATTTATTTTAATTTATTGGTTATATAAGTTTCCCACATTTCCTCAAAGGAGGTAAAAGTAGAATACATGCACACACCTATTTCATCTTCAGAACAACTCTGTGAGGTAGGTTAAGCTGCAAGCCCACCCAGTCATCAGCTTCACAGCCAAGTGGGGATTGGAACCCTGGTCTCCCAGATCCTAGTCCAATTACAATAATAATAATAATAATAATAATAATAATAATAATAACAACAACAACAACAACAACAAATAATAGTTTTTATTAATTATACCCCTCCCATATAACCACTACATTACACTGGCTGTCCTATAATGCCTCATTAAATTTCATGAATCATGGTATATATGTGAGATATATCTATATGTCCTATATATATAAAGGTAAAGGGACCCCTGACCATTAGGTCCTGTCACGGATGACTCTGGGGTTGCGTCGCTCATCTCGCTTTATTAGCCGAGGGAGCCGGCATACAGCTTCTGGGTCATGTGGCCAGCATGACTAAGCCGCTTCTGGCGAACCAGAGCAGCGCACGGAAACGCCGTTTACCTTCCCGCCGGAGTGGTACCTATTTATCTACTTGCACTTTGGGGCGTACTTTTGAACTGCTAGGTTGGCAGGAGCAGGGACCGAGCAATGGGAGCTTACCCCGTCGCGGGTATTTGAACTGCCAACCTTCTGATCGGCAAGCCCTAGGCTCTGCGGTTTAACCCACAGTGCCACCCATGTGTTTGTGTTTGTGTTTGTTTGTGTGTGTGTGTGTGTGTGTGTGTGTGTGTATGAATGAGAGAAAGGGGTCAGTGGCTGCAATTGAGCAGCTGTACTTCTTTCCCTGCCTGAAGGTTATCAGCTCTGACAGGAGGCAGGGCTGCCCAGCGAACCATAAGCCTCACTCTGAGAGTACTTAGCGGTTTGCTGAGTTGCCTGCCAAGGCGATTCATGACCGGTTTGCATGGGGAGAAATAAGACAGCGCTGCTGAGGAGGGCACATAGACCCTTCCAGCAATAAAAAACAGCATTAGGCAATGCAAACTCATCAAAATAGGCCATGAAACAACCCATAAAAGAGATGAAACAATATGAGAGGCATCATAATGGAAATAAGTACAGTATCATTTGCACCTCTCAGGCATATCTCATTGGCTGGCTCCCAGGTTGAGTCTCCTCTCTCTCCCTCCCTCTCTCTCTCTCTCTCTCTCTGCCACTTACACTGTAATCCCTCTTATCCAAGCATCCTCAAAGGTAAATGGAGCCTGACACAACAACATAGGTTCACCCCAGGTATGTGTCTCTCATGGTAAAATCGGGATCAGAAACCGAAGGCTCCAGAGCCAAACTTGCTCCCTTGAGAAGAACAGAACCAGTTTCCCTTGCCATACACATACTGTGCCACTTATCAGTGCAGAGACATGAGATCAGAGATGGATTGATCTGTCAGTTTTGGTCCTCATTTTCCCCATCTTAAATTCAGCGCAACTTGCAAAACAAAATAAAACCCACAGAAAATTCGTCAGCATTTTAGTGCAAATTTCTCCTAATAAACATCGTTTTATTTTTTTGCACATAGCTTTGACTAATGTACACAATTTTCAATCTACCTCCCCTAATATGGTGCACTTTTTGTTTGTTATCCCCCCCCAAAAAAATATATATATATTCATTTTTATGCAGACTTTTCCCGAATATATGCCTTCTTTTGTAAACATCATTTGGAGAACTGTGATGCAAAATTCAGAGAAGCTTGAATTTCAATGGATGGCGGTGCTCCAGTTCTTGTATTGTTTTAGAAAGGATGGATTTGATAGATTTGTCTTTAAATGCAAACTGAATCAAACTTCTCCCTCATCTCTACATGGGATGCTAGGAAGACCTGAAGCGAATACCAAGGGGATTTGTAAGCAGTTTACAGTACTTGGAATGGAGGTTGTGCAGAGGTAAGCTAACCCACTATTCTCCATCTCCCTTTCCCTCACTCCCTTTCTCTCACTCCTGAAATTAGTTGTAGCTCATGGTTTTAAACAGGGGCCAGGATGGAACAAGAGCTGAATGTACACTGGTCGGTTCTAACATTAAAAATGCATTATAAAAATATAACACCAGAGGGCACTGCAGAGCAGCAATCTGTCAGCAATGGGAAAATTACATTGAAAGCTATATAACGTTTTTAAAAATAGCTTTTAATAGCCTTTTTACAGATCAGTGTAGATCCAGCCAAGGTGTGGCACCACAAGGGTGAAGGGAAATAGATGATGGACCCCAGGGGGTTAAAACTCCAGTTCACATCCTCCTTATATATAGATTTCACAGACATCAGTACAAATACAAATATGTAAACATACAGTGGCTGGGATCCAGATCCTATTGTTCCCACTGCCAGCTATGCCAGATGGAGCTCTCTGAGTGCATGGCACATTTCGCTCAGTGATTGCTCACATGGAGGCAGTCTGGCTTTCCGTGTGAGCCTGACTACATTGCTCCAACCCTAGAAATTAGCCTCTAGCTATATCATAAGAATCTATTAATATTCACCAACCAACACCAATTAAGGGAATTGCATTTCAAAGTTTCAGTCTTAATACAGATTGTGATCGTTAAGCCTGAATACTAAAAACCGCTTGGCAAAATTCAGCAGAGCAGCGTGTCATAGCAAGGAGGCCCCTTGGAGGGAATATACCTGACCTTTCCTGGTCGCACCGTTTACTTTGCCTGAGGATGTTTAACTTGATCTGCTTACAATCTTTGGATTGGCAAGCCATTTTCAGTTCCCTTTTTCTTGGAAAAGCATTGTGCCTTTACTTTTTGTGTTCCTATTATTATTATTATTATTATTATTATTATTATTATCCACACAGCAACCCTGTGAGGTGGGCTAGGCTGAGAGTGAATGACCAGCTCAAAGGTGTCCTGTGAGCTTCATGCCTGCACCTTAGGCCGGATCTACACTGACCTGTTTAACGTCATTTCCCCTATGGGATGCAGGTGGCTCTGATCTAAACCACTGAGCCTCTTCGGCTTGCCTGTTAAAAGGTCAGCGGTTTGAATCCCTGTGACGGGGTGAGCTCCCGTTGCTCTGTCCCAGCTCCTGCCAACCTAGCAGTTCAAAAGCAAGTAGATAAATAGGTACCACTCCAGCGGGAAGGTAAACGCCGTTTCTGTGCGCTGCTCTGGTTCACCAGAAGCGGCTTAGTCATGCTGGCCACATAACCCGGAATTTCAGACTGAAATTCCCAAGTGTCAAAAAATGTTACTACTGCGGCGGGAAGGTAAAAGGCATTTCTGTGTGCTCTGGTTTCCATCACGGTGTCCCAGTGTGCCAGAAGAAGTTTAGTCATGCTGGCCACATGACCCAGAAAGCTGTCTGTGGACAAACGCTGGATCCTTCGGCCTGAAAGTGAGATGAGCACTGCAACCCCATAGTCGCCATAGTATTTCCCCATTAGTTACGTTGTTCTAAAATGTCACAGGGCATACTTGTTAATTAAAATGTTTTTTACCTTGTTTTTCCCCCCCATCAAATGTGACTGATACCTGGCCACACATTTTCCAAAATGCTGTTTCTTTCCGCACTGCTGGTCGTGGGTTGTTCTGCCCCACCCTCCGGTGTCACATTTTAATTCTCCCTCCCTCCCTCCCTCTGTGTCCTTTGTTACCACCCCTCAAATACCGGGGGGGAGGGGTAGAGTTTGAATGCAGTAAAATGAAAAAAAGGGGAAACACTACATGAGGAGATATGAGGAGTGTTTTATCGATATAGCAGCATAAAATGATTAAACATTTAGCGATAAGATAGTCTAAGGCAATAATACATTATGCACGTAAAAAGTATGACATCACGTGTCCATCTAGGTTATCAAAACTATTCCTTAACCCTTCCTTAACGTTAAAAACCATGAGTGTAGATCTGCCTTTGGCCTATCCAGATTAGGGTATAAACCAGGGGTCCCCAAACTAAGGCCTGGGGGCCGGATGCAGCCCAATCACCTTCTAAATGCGGCCCACGGATAGTCTGTGAATCAGCATGTTTTTACATGCGTAGAATGTGTCCTTTTATTTAAAATGCATCTCTGGGTTATTTGTGGGGCCTGGCTGGTTTTTTTTACATGAGTAGAATGTGTGCTTTTATTTAAAATGCATCTCTGGGTTATTTGTGGAGCATAGGAATTCGTTCATTTATTTATTTATTTTTCAAAATATAGTCCAGCCCTCCACAAGGTCTGAGGGACAGTGGACCGGCCCCCTGCTGAAAAGGTTTGCTGACCCCTGGTATAAACCCTCTGGCCTATACTAAAGTACACAAGCCGTTATTCAACAGTGCCTTGATGTTAACCACTTTAGAGCAGTTTTTATCACACATGAAATCCCACTCCCTTGCTTTAAATGTCCAAAGCAATTTTCCATATTTGTAGAGCAGATCTCTAAAAGACACAGACTAAACTCCTAGAATAAACTCACCCCTTCTTCCCTGGTGGGGAGGGGAATGCCATTTTGTGGATCGCCTCAAGTGACAAAATGTCTGGAACCGGCCCTGCCACAAATCCTGATTGTGCCCTGAGGGCTCTGCTAACCTAGCTTATTAGGAACCAAGAACATTTGTCCTCTTGGGTGCAGGTATTTAATAACTACTTAAAAAGCGGTGGTATCAAGCAAGTGACCTCGACTCAATGGGGATGTGCTATCACAGGTAACAACTAGTTGTGGATTTAACTCAATTGTGCCAAATTAAGGATAGGCATGAACTCCCAGCAAAGGAATTACAAGTAATCAGCCATGAGGAGGAAGGCTCTGCTTGCTTTGTGTACCATCCTCATTCCTTCTCTCTCTCTCTCCCTCTCTCTCTCTCTCTCTCTCTCTCTGAAAACAGAAAATTGATAGCAAATCCACAGTACCTTATTGTCCCTGGGTGGTTAGAGATTTCCAGATTGTTAAGGAGTCAGGGGTATTGTTGTCAGCCAGATGATGAAATCCTAACAATTTGTCAGCACGTTTGCAGGGAGTGATGGAAAACGTTATTTCAAATGTCGGGAGTAGCGTTGCTTTTCACTAGTGAGGAGGAACACTGGGCAGATTTTATGTAACCCCTTCATGGATAAACATACTGTATGCAGGGGCGTATCAAGGGGGCGGGGGGCCCCGGGCAGCTCCCTGCTGGGGGTGCCATTTCGGGCGGTGGCCCCACCCCCTGGGCACTGCCGGGGTGGAGCCACAGGGGCAGCCAGCGAGGAGGGATTCCACCCCCTCCTCACTGGCCGCCCCTTGCCTCTATGCCGAGCTCCACCGCTGGCTGGCTTGCGGAGCTGGGGCAAGGAGAGGGGCGGTCCAGTGAGGAGGGGTGGCACCCCTCCTCGCTGGCCCGTCCCTCTCCCTGCCCTGACTTGCGATCCGCCAAGGGAACCCTAGCAGCGGGCTGCAGAGACTCCCGAATTTGCCACCCGGCACCCCTTCGTGCGGCAGCTGCTCGCACAGGCACGAGCAGCCGTGGCACGAAGGGGTGCCACCGCCGGGTGGCGGCTTCAGGAGTCTCCCGAAGCCACCGCCCAGCACCCTCGGGAGCAGGGCGTCGCATGCATCATGACGCACACACATGCCGCAATGCCCCACCCCCAGGGGTGCCTCTTGGCTTCCTGGCCCGGGCAGCCAAGGGGCTAGATACGCCCCTGACTGTATGGGAACACAATTTCCACCAATATTATCTCATCACAGATCCTCATGCCTTTGCCCCGCAAGGCTCTCTGAGCTGTTAGAAAACCTGTTCAGTAGCAGCATCTGTTCCTTCTGACTACCTTCCCTTCCAATCCTGGTCAAATGGGACTTCCAACAGAGGAGCAGTCTTCCTTCTGAATCTCAGATCATGAGAAGTGGCCAGGGACTGGTAGTCACTGGCTTCATGACCTTCCAGAACAGGGCTGAGGAACCACAGTCCAGAGTGCAAATATAGACCAAATGGAGTAGAATGGGTTTATATGGAGCACTCCACAAACCAAAATGCAGAATCAAGACATTGGTTCGCCCTTAGTCAGAACTGCCTCTACACTGGTTGGCCTTGTCTCTCCGGGGTTTTAGACAGGAGTCTTTTCCAGGCTTTCTGGGAGATGTGAGAGCTACAACCTGGGACCTTTTGCATGCAAAGCACCTGCCCAACCACTGAGATGCTCTGTAGATCCTGTGTCAATATAGCACTCACATTAAAGGTGAATCAATCAGCAGCAGTGAGGCAGGAAAGAATCAATCCAGTTTGGTTTCTCTTAGTTTCTCATTTTCCAGTCTCGGTTTGCCCTATTTCTGTATCAGTTTTGAGGATTATTATTTTTTAACACACAAAAACACACACACCAAAAGAAAAGATACCAAGCTGCAGTTTCATGTACATTTCTTCTCATATGCCCATGTTGCATCTTATAAAGCAAAGACATCACCCTGCCGACAAAGGTCCGTATAGTTAAAGCTATGGTTTTCCCAGTAGTAATGTACGGAAGTGAGAGCTGGACCATCAAGAAGGCTGATCACTGAAGAATTGATGCTTTTGAATTATGGTGCCAGAGGAGACTCCTGAGAGTCCCATGGACTGCAAGAAGATCAAACCTATCCATTCTGAAGGAAATCAGCCCTGAGTGCTCACTGGAAGGACAGATCCTGAAGCTGAGACTCCAATACTTTGGCCACCTCATGAGAAGAGAAGACTCCCTGGAAAAGACCCTGATGTTGGGAAAGATTGAGGACACAAGGAGAAGGGGGCGACAGAGGACAAGATGGTTGGACAGTGTTCTTGAAGCTACCTACATGAGTCTGACCAAACTGCGGGAGGCAGTGGTAGACAGGAGTGCCTGGCTTGCTCTGATCCGTGGGGTCACGAAGAGTTGGACACAGCGAAACAACTAAACAACAACAACACTCACCCCAATATAGTCATTTTCGGTTGGCAAACAACATTGTGAGATATGGGGAAGTGTTACTTCAGAAAGATGGCTGCATTTTGCTTTGCATAGTGGTTTGTGGGCTGCAAATTATGTGTGTTTGCCTTAAAATGCAAACCTAATACTAATTCTTTCCACCCCTTTCCCTAACCTTAGCCATTCACTTTGGGGTAAAGGTCAGGGAAAGGCAAGAAACAGCAAGGAGACGAAGGAAGGAAGTTGACCGCATTCACATTAAGTTCCTCGTCCAAGGCTCTGCACGATTTCCCATCATGATGGCAGAAGGAAAGAGCATGAAAAGAGCATTCTACCGAACGAGGCGTCTCACAGCGCAAATTGCTCGGCTCCATATAGCCAGAGCATCGAAGGGAGAGGTTTTTATGCACCATCCTTTGGGAAATATTGGAAGCACTCAGGCACCAGTTTACTTGAACCTTGGTATGTCAGGACGGTGACACTTCCATAAATCTTCATTAAGGCAACATGCCTTAATCTATTATCTCCGACCATTTGGAAACTCCCAGGGGTTGGAGTTAAAGCGCTAAACGGCGGCGGCAACAGCTAACGAGGGACAGATAAAGTTGCAGAGAGCGTCTTGGGAGTTCGAGCAACACTCCACTCGAGCCATCCATGCATGTCTGACAGCTGAACAATGGCTGCCATATAGCCAAGGTCTTTTGCTGTTGCACTTAGTGCTGTGCAGCAGACAGGAAGTTGTGTAGCTGTTGGATCAGGGAGGGGGAACCTGCCCCCCTCCAGATCTTGTTGCACTGCACAGGTCCCTCATCCCTGCGCTAGAAAAAGATGGGGGAGAGAGAGATGGAAAGAAAATAAAGTCCCTACCAGAGAAGAATGGCCAATTAATCTGTTGGACTATATTGAAATGGCAAAATTGACCGGAAAGCTCAGGAACCAAGAAGACCAAAACTTTAATAAAGAATGGGGGGAAATTATAATTTATCTTAAAAACCATTGGAAACAGTAAAATTTGTTAGTAGGGTTATCGTTTTGGACACAATGGAGATGTGAAAGATTTGGATTATTATAAAAGATGCAGGAGGAAATGATTAACAATAAGACCCACAAAGGGGAAGACGAGGGAAGTCCAGGAGATTCTATGGAATTTTGTCTTTATGTTGTATGTTGGATATGTGATTGTAAAACTGTAATTTGAAAAACCAAATAAATAAATTTAACTCCCCCCCCCACACACACACAAAATATAGAATATCAGGCAGCTTCCTATGTCTATGAAATGGAGAGGAAAGGAATAAAGCTTCCAGATGCAAGAATATAACACAAGCATGTTAGAGACCCTCCCAGTGTCCCTATTTTCCAGGGACAGTCCCGGATTTACAGAAGCCACCCCGGTTTCTGATTTGATCCCATAATGTTCCACTTTTCCTTACAATGTTCCTATTTTCATCGGAGAAATGTTGGAGGGTGTGGAGTTATGCCACCCCCAAGCCAAGGAGGTAAGAACCTGTCTAACCTTTAGAAGACATCTGAAGGCAGCCTTGTTTAGGGAAGTTTTTTTAAATGTTTAATGCTTTATTGTGTTTTCGTATATGTTGGAAGCTGCCCAGAGTGGCTGAGGCAACCGAGTCAGATGGGCAGGGTATAAATAACAAAATGATGATGAAGATGTCCCTATTTTCATCAGAGAAATGTCAGAGGGTATGGAGTAATGCGACTCCACCCACCCACCCACCCCCAGCCAAGGAAATAAGTAACTACCGGTATACAGTGGTGCCCCGCTAGACGAATGCCCCGCAAGACGAAAAAGTCAATGGGGCTGCTTCGCAAGACAAAAAAAATTCGTCTTTTTTTTTTTTCGTTTAGCGGAGCGCGGCTGTCATTGCCGCTTCGCTAGACGAAAAAACCGCTAGACGAAAAAAATTCGTAGAACAAATTATTTTCGTCTAGCGGGGCACCACTGTACAACCTTTAGAAGACATCTGAAGGCAGCCCTGTATAGGGAAGTTTTTTTAATGTTTAATTCTTTATATGTTTTATATGTGTTGGAAGCTGCACAGAGTGGCTGGGACAACGCAGTCAGATGGACAGGGTATTATTATTAGTAGTAGTAGTAGTAGTAGTATTTAATTTATTTAGGATGTCCCTATTTTCACTGGAGAAATGTTGGAGAGAATAATCAGAAGAGCCTTGCAAAATCAGACCAAGGCCCCTCTAGTCCAGCTTCCTGTTCTCACAGTGTCCAAAAGCATGACAAGCATGACAGCACTCTCCTCACTAGGTGTTCTTCAGCAACTGGGGTATTCAGAGGAACTCCAGCAGTGGAGGGAGAACACAGCCGTCATTGCTAGTTAGCCTTATCATCACTGCTTCTTCTGGGAGAAAAGTCCATAGTTTAACTACCCAAATAGGTGGAACAGTGCTTGTTCCTTGTTTGGGAAGAACTGTGTCAGTTCTAGATGCAAAAGGGTGAAATGAGTTGAGAAGGATATATGAGGGAAGGCTCAAGGTTAAAAAAACAAAACACCCCAAATTTGCTGGGGTGTGTGTGTGTGTGTACAAAACTAGATTTTTCGAGCGACTTGCCTAAGATCCCGGACAAGAGGTCACCAGATAAGCCCGCTCGATGTCACAAACCCTGCCCACCTGTTGGGAAGGGAGGGCGGAAATTGTTAGCTCAAAAATGGAAAACAAGCGAGGTCCCAACCAAGAAGAATGGCAACTTAAACTGACAGAATATGTGCAGCTTTCAGACTTAGTATAAGAGAACAAAAAGAACATACATTTAGAGAAGACTGGAACCATGAACCATGGAAAGAGAAGAAGGGAAGTCAATGATATTTTAAGGACGTTAAAACGAGTTTTTTTAAATTGTAAAACAGAAAATTTAATAAAAATTTTGTAGAAAGTTTCAATGGAGGAATGATGGGACGCAGAGCTACTTAACTTTTTAGCTTCGGGACATTTTTTTTTTCTGCTCAAAATTCCCACTACTCTTTTTTTAATTCCCACGGGGAAACAAGATACATGTAACTATATTTTTTCTCTTGTAGGCTGAATAAATAATCTAGAAACTGCAGCTCTGCGAGGGGAATAGGGGGTCTCCGAACAACTCTCAGCACCTTTCACAAACAACAGTTCCCACAATCCTTTTGGGGGAAGTCATGCTGTGATACTACAGACAAGGTCTGTAGATGTGTCAATGAAAAGGCTGGACCTCCACACACCTTTTAAGAGAAGATAACAAAAATTAAGCCCCTTGCTGGATTTGAAAAGATATTGTGGTCTCTCCGGGTTCTTGTGAGCCTTCCAAGGCTCTCTTAAGTCAGGCGCTTGATGAAGGAGTTAGCCCAAGACCCGCAAAGACATTTGTAGCTATATCATGCTTCAGTAAAACTGTCTCTGCCAAGGTCTATCTGAAGAGCTCATCTGTGGCCAAGCATAACAGGGAATGAAATGTGTATCGATTAATAATGCACCATCTCTTTAAGCCTGTTCAAGGGAGGTGAGGGTGAGGGCATTTGGAAGCGGTTGGGGTGGGGATGTGAGAGAGGTTTTCATCGTCAACTTTATAAAAGTGTTGGCAAGCAGATTAAAGCAGTCTTGTAAACAAAGGGTAACATGTGTGCCATATGGAATTTGAGGGACTCTCTACATGCAGCCCAGTGGGCTCCCTCCAGGACCCTCTTGGTGGAATTAATCAAAGCTGCTTTCAAAGTTTAACACTGAACGTGATTCTGAATACATTTGGGCATCTCTGTTGTTCTATGCACCTCTCTTTTCCTAATTGTTCAGTGACTCAATAAGGGTTCCTTTGAAACATTCGCTTATAGAGAATGTGTATATACATTTTTATTGGCATCTGATATATTACTAACAGAGGAACTACTCTATTCTGAATTTAAAAATGGAAAGCGTAATGCTGGTGGTCAACAAAAGGGGTTTAAAGACTCTCTCTCAAAGCAAATCTTTCTTCTTCTTTTTAGTATAAACACCAACAACTGGGAAACACTGGCCTGCGAGTGCTCCAATTGGAGAACAGCCTTTACCAAAGGTGTCACAGGCTTTGAAGGCTCTCGAACTCAGGAGAAAAGGGAGAAATGTGCTAAGAGGAAGGCACACTTGGCAAACCCTCACCATGATCAACTCCCACCCAGAAACCTATGAATTGGGCACCTGCTTTGACTCTGAGGGAAAGCAGGGAAAGTGTAGAATGTGGTACTTGGTACAGAATTCAGTTTCCAGTAATTTTGTAAAAGCTAAGTATCTAGTCCTTATGATTATGAAGACCTTTTCTCTCTCTCACACACACACACACACACACACAGAGAGAGAGAGAGAGAGAGAGAGGAGAGAGAGGAGAGAGAGAGAGAGAGAGAGAGATATCCTCTCACTTCTTCAGGCAGGATGTGGCATACGTGATAGCTCAGTCGGTAGAGGATGAGACTCATGATTCCAGGGTTGTGGGTTTGAGCCCCATGTTGGTCAAAAGATTCCTGTATTACAGGAGGTTGGATTAGATGACCCTTGGGGTCCCTCCCAACCCTACAATTCTATGAGTCTATGATTCTCCCCTTGCCTCTATTCTGTCCTCAGAGCAACCCTATGGGGTAGGTTAGGCTGAGGGAGAGTTGGTGGGCTCTTTAGCTCTGCCGAATTTATTTTGTTTCCGAGTTGCTTGTGACAGCATGTGATTTTTACATCTGCTTTCCACCACATTGACCTAATGCTAGCTAATTTAGCGGAATGAAGTGCTAAAATAAATAATCACAAACTCCTGATGGGTGCTTGGAAGAGCCTTTGGTTGTGAGCCTCTCCACCCCTGCAGTTTGAAGTGACACGGTACAAACTCGGGGTTTCCAACCTCATGGTCTAATGACGTCTGACATGACATGCATTGCTGATGATCAGGTCATGGCAAAGGCACCGGTATGTGATTTTTCACTTGGAGCCACACAGTATGCTAGGAGGGAAGGTTTCATCCTTGCCTCTCCTGCTGCTATCCCCAAAAAAAAAAAAATCACTTGATGCTTCTTTAGGATGCAATAAGGAAACAGCTCCTGCAGGTTCGATGGGGGAAGAGAGTGCACAGGTCCCTCATCCCTGCACTAGAAAAAGATGGGAGAGAGAGATGGAAAGAAAATAAAGTCCCCACCAGAGAAGAATGGCAAATCAATCTGTTGGACTATATTGAAATGGCAAAACTGACCGGAAAGCTCAGGAACCAAGAAGACCAAAACCTGAACAAAGAATGGGGGGAATTTATAATTTATCTTGGAGACCACTGTAAGCAGATGAAAACACTAGCAGGATTGCAGTAACACTTATAACGCAGCAAGAACTATGGAGACAAAGGAGTTATGTAAAATATGGACTATTGAAAAGGATGCAGCAGAAAATGTTTAACAATAGGACCCATGGAGGGGAAGGTGGGAAGTCCAGAGATTCGGAGGAATCTTTTAACTGTTGATGTGTATGGTTGTATTGTTATAATTTTATATATGTAAAATTAAATAAAAATTATTTTTTTAAAAAAAGGAAAAGAAAGGTGGGAGAAAGAGCACCACTTGATCATCCTGAAAGGGATGTATTTTTTCTGCTCAAAATCCCCACTACTCTTTTTTAATTCTCATGGGGAAACAAGATACATGTACCTAGAGACAGTCCTCTCCTGAGCTTTAAGTATGAGAGGAGATACAAATGCAGACTGGGGAGACAAGGGGGAAAGGTAAAATCTTTTTTTCCCCCAATCTGTGTAAAACCACTTTGAAAGGCTACTCACTCAAAATGGCCAGAGTACCAGTTCCTTCTGAAACTACTGTTGAAAGAAATGTGTTGTTTGCTTACACAGAAGGTAAAATATCTGGCGAAGATCTTTGCTTTTTCCAGTGTCATAGCAATGATTCTTCAACATCAGCTTCATTGGACTGGTCATGTTGTTCGGATGCCTGATTGTTGTCTTCCAAAGCAACTACTGTATTCCCAATTTAAGATTGGAAAGCGAAATACCAGTGGACAACAAAAGAGGTTTAAAGACACTATCAAGGGAAATCTTGAAAAATGTAGTATAAACACCGACAACTGGGAAATGCTGGCCTGCGAGTGCTCCATTTGGGGAACAGCCTTTACCAAAGGCGTCATGAGCTTTGAAGATGCTCGAACCCAGGATGAAAGGGAGAAATGTGCTAAGAGGAAGGCACGCTAGGCAAACCCTCACCATGAAACCTGTGTCCCCACTGTGGAAGGACGTGTGGATCCAGAATTCGCCTTCACAGTCACTTACGGACACACCGTTAAGATTGTGTTCATGGAAGATAATCTTACTCAGCTATGAGCCATCACCAAAGAGACCCAGTGTCCAAAACCAGATTGATCTGGTGAAGATACAGTAGTTTCGCAGCCAACACTCTGTATGCTTGCTTAAATATACCGCTAATGTTTCCTTGGTGTCAGAATCCCCTTTTCCAGGGTCACCAAATGAACCAACCCTGCCTTTTGACCTGGTGCCGAGATGCTGTTGCCATATCCTCACACCTGTAGACCTGACTTCCAAGTTCCATCAGTCTTGTTTGTTCACAATATTGCACAGTTCACTCTAGGGCTGCATATGTATCATCCAATAATTCTGGGAACTGGGAAGAAAATATCACCACCAGGCTACTAGCAGGAATGGTTGAATTGTGGAGTGGCACTGTTTGTAGAATCATGGAACTGTAGAGCTGCAAGGGACCTCCAGGCGTCATCTAGTCCAACCCCCTGCAATGGAGGAACCACAACTAAAAGATCAGTGGTAGAATACCAGGGGAAGACCTGGACCAGTTCCCCATCTCTCATCACAATAATACTTTGCTACATCATCAAACCCTCTTTTGCTGTCCTTTGCACCAAACCCAATGAAGTTTGATCTTCCTAGAGGACCCCGTTTGGAATTTTAAGGCTTGCAGAACTGAGGTTGTTCTGTGGTATTTAATGATACACTCCACCAACACGGACTAAGTTCCTTTAAGACTAGCACTCTTTTTTCAATGAACCCCACCACCAGTCAAAATACGTGACACGGGTGGGTTTCTGGATTGCTTAAACAACACTGCACTCTGCTGGCCAGATAAGCAGAAATATTTTTCTCACTTTGCGGGGAAGGAGGGGACGCTCTGGCTTTTTTGCAAATTAATTAGTGGATGTGTGGTTTCTAATAGGATGTGTGTGTGTGTGTGTATACATATATAATCATCCTAGGAGCATGCACGTTCCAGGAGCATCGCACAGAAGACACTTGCCAAGGTTGTCTTTGTGGCCGCTGAGACCGAGTCCCCCAAAGCAGCCAAAACAAAGCTACATCCCTGTCCTGGAAGCCTAACGAGCTAATGGAGATTATGCAGAGGGGATGTGATCCAGGCCTCTTTAGCTGTTTGTCAGAGTTCAGCTGCCAGTATAGACCTGAACCAGCATCTGTCTAATGACCTGCTGAGAGATTCTGCTGATCTTGTCTTTGCGGCGCAGGGATAATGAGAAAGAAAGACGACTGAAACAGACTTTCAATGAAGGCAGGAGGCTGTAAATGCAGCCCCCTTGGGGCACGCGCGGGGGGGGGGGGGAGAGAATATCTGTATACAACCCCAAATTCTATTTTCAAAAGCCATTCCCCCTTGGAAAAAAGAAGATTATTTCCATGCAACTCTGTCCTTTGTCATCAGTACTGGCACCGGCTGTTCCAGTTTCATTTGAGGTGATTTTTTTTTTGGGGGGGGGGGGGGTTCATTGCTTTCCGTGGCCAGATGGATATGGACCGGAGGATTAAGCACGATGAAGGCTCTTCTTGCTAATTTATTTGAAAATGAGGGCTATAATGCTTTGAACTTCGGTGTCAGCTCCTCTCACTCAGGAATATCAAAGCGGCTTGCGAGGCAATTAGTTAATGAGTTGGCCAACCTCGTCGCACCTCTGGGGTATTAGAGAAGCCAGGTTTGCTTCTCAGATGGGGTGGGGGGGAGAACAAAATCACTGGAGAAGATAGACAGGCGGTTTCATCCACTTCAAGGTAGCCCGATTGTTTTAAGGAGGCTCGCAGCACAGTTCTACTTGGAAGTAAGCCTCATTTGATGCAGTGGGGCTTTTCCCTATGTCAGTTAATATAGGATCACAGTAGCCAGATAATATCCCCCCTCTGTAATACACCTCAGCACAGGAGAAGCTGTAAAACTTCCTCCAAGGACCTATGCGGTTTGGTTGTATCATCTAGACAAGATTTGATTTCATAGAATCATAGAATTGTAGAGCTGGAAGAGACCCCAACGGTCATCTAGTCCAACCCCCTGCAATGCAGGAATTTGCAGGTGTCCCATACGGGGCTCGAACCTGCAACCTTGGCATCATCAGCACCACATTCTAACCCACTGAGCTATCCAGACTAACAGTATGCAATGTAGTGGCAGCTGTGATTTGAATATGCGTTTCATAAGCAAACCCTCAAGGATTCAAGCTTTGTAACCCATGCCTGGCGGGGGCACTAAGGCTAAGGGGTGAAGCTTGAGTGGGGAATGATGATGTCAACACTATACGAAATGCTCTGGGGTTTTTTTTGGGGGGGGGGTTGGGAGAGTTGCAAGAAGCAGTGCGATTCGGTCCCATGTTAGTATGTTGACCACTTACACAATATCTACAGAGTTGACTAGAGCAATGCACACATGTGGGATAATTTACTATCAACTTGGAGTAAATATATATATATACACATATATATTCTGCTGTTGGCAGGGGCGGAGCAAGGGAGCATTGGGGGTGGTCCACCCCAGGTGCCACCCTGGAGGTGGGTGCCCCCGCGAAGCCCAAGCTGAGTCCCGCCGCCCGGTAAAAACCGTGTGCCGACGGCTTGTTCGCAAACCTGCTCGGTGCGCACTTTCCTTTTTTCAGCTGGAGCGGAGGCAAGGGGCAGGCCAGGGAGCCCCTCGCCTCTGCCCACCCTGTAGCGTGCATGCGCCGTGCGTCCCGACACATGCGTCTTGCGGCGGGACACACGGCACATGCGTCACAACACACGGCACATGTGCACTACGGAGCACCACCCGCCCCCTGGGGGTGCCGCCGGGTTTGCCGCTCCGGGTAGCCTAGCGGCTCCGTTCGCCAGTGGCTGTTGGTATGCTAAACCTGTACGTTACCTACCTAGGATTTGGCAGTTGTGCTCTGCGGAGGCTTTCTGTGCCTTCACATTTTATCCGCAGCAGTGGAAAGTGAAAAGGGAAATAAAAGTGATAGCTCTTTTTAGATTCCTCCTTAGAGCGAACAGGGAGAAAACAGAGCGTCGCTTTTAAAAGATCTAATTTGGCCCCATATAATGAGTCACATTGCAGAGGCACAGAGAGGCTCTGAAACAGATTGGAGTGCTTCCTTGAAGCTACAGATATAGATACAAATCGAATCTTGTGGGTGGTGTGCACCCCGGTGGTTAGTTACCCATATGTGGGGTGTGTGGGTGTGGGTGTGGAGGGGAGTGTAAGGCTCTCTCTTCTTCTTTGCAGGACTCTCCCATGTGAAATTGACTAGGACTGAAGCTGTCTGCAAGCTGCTCTAATTCAATTTCATTCTTCTGCTAATATGCAAGACTAGAAAAAGTTCCCTACACAAAGGGAGGGAATTCTATAAACACACACACTTCCTTATCTTGTGACGTTTCTATAGATATCAAACTACATGCAACGGATCAGGGCAGATTCCACAGAGTATACCCCTGTCCCATTGCTCTACAGGCCCAATCAATAAATAACTGGCCAGTAATATAATATAATGGACAATATAATGGCAAACACTAAGCAGACACACTCTCCGCTCCCTGTAACTGTCAGAAAAAGCTCCCCCCCACACACACATACACAAACCTGCACTGTTACCTGGCTGTGTGCTAGTTCTTTTTTTATTAAATTGAAATTATCATTTATTTATCAGATATACAGTGTTTAGCAAAAGTGTGCAATAAACATTCCAAATGCAAATGAAAATTAAAAAAACAACAATTACAATTACTATATTTGCTTGGTTTTGTTATTACCCCTAACCGGTATCCAATTCTATGCACTTATAAAATACTACAAATGAATCAATAATAGTTTAAGTAATATAAACCAAAAATAACATATCATTGAACGGGCTGTGTGCTAGTTCTTTATAGTTTGCATGCACCTTTCCTGAGAGACAATGGAGTGCGCCTCTGGGGGTGAAGTCGAACAGCTGTATTGGCAGCACCAAAGTGATCTCCCTTGGACACAAACCTAGGCAGTGCGCATGGAGGTCTCGGGCCGCCCAGAGAAGAAGACTCTCCTCTCAGCCTTTGCTGATGTGATCTAAAGGAAAGCAGAGAAATACACTTGACACCAGCTTGGCTGCAGGAGTTGCCAGAAGGAGGCGTACAAGGTGCCATCCAACTGTCTTAGGGACTCCTCCACTCTGGATTTGTGTAGGGTCCTTCTCCTGAAGATGATCCCGCCAGGCAATGGAGGTTTAGGATCAGAGTCTTCCTTCTCCTAGATGAGCTACCTTCCCAGGTTGACAAGCCCCATGTGCCTCTCATTTCCCTCTACAGCACTGCAGAAAACACCTCCTTGATTGCTAGACACATTCTTGGTCTCGTCTTCCCAAACCACCACAGCCTGTCATTGCATGTAGGGGAAGTCCCTTACACACTGAGGGTTTGAGACCCATCGACTACCTTCACCTGGTTTTGCTGGCCAGTCAAAGCCATTTCCTAGGGTGTGGCTGCTGTCACATGCTGACAGCTTCCAGGAGCCGCAGGTGAGAGGCGAGTGCAGGGTGGGGATCAAAGTGGAAAACTACCCCAGAGGTACTACCCCCCCCTTAACACTCCTAGTCCTTTATATATGTATGATTTTTATACTGCTTTTTTGTGAATATTTCCAGAACAGTGCACATAAGGCGGCAGGAATGTGTAATATGTCATCCAAGGGGCCACATACGGTTCTCCGGCCTTTTGGTGTCTAATTGTGAGTGTCTGGAGGTGGTTGGAGGATGGATGGTGGCTAACAAATTGAGGTTGAATCCTGAAAGAAGTACTGTTGTGGGCAAAAGGGGATGGGCAGGTGTGGAGGACTCCCTGGTCCTGAATGGGGTAACTGTGCCCCTGAAGGACCAGGTGCGCGGCCTGGGAGTCATTTTGGACTCACAGCTGTCCATGGAGGTGCAGGTCAATTCTGTGTCCAGGGCAGCTGTCTACCAGCTCCATCTGGTATGCAGGCTGAATCCCTACCTGTCCGCAGACTGTCTCACCAGAGTGGCGTGTGATCTGGTTATCTCCTGCTTGGATGATGATGATGATGATGATGATGATGATGATGATGATGATAATTTTATTATTTATACCCCGCCCATCTGGCTGGGTTCCCCCAGCCACTCTGGGAGGCTTCCAACAGAATATAAAAATACAATTATCTATTAAACATTAAACACTTCCATAAACAGGGAATGTTATTGCAATGCACTCTACGTGGGGCTACCTTTGAACGTGAGGCTACCTTTGAAGGTGACCCAGAAACTACAACTAATCCAGAATGCAGCAGCCAGACTGGTGACTGGGAGCGGCCGCTGAGACCACATAACACTGGTCCTGAAAGAGCTACATTGGCTCCCAGTAGGTTTCCGAGCACAATTCAAAGTCTTGGTGCTGGCCTTTAAAGCCCTAAATGACCTCGACCCAGTATACCTAAAGAAGCGTCTCCACCCCCATCATTTAGTCCAGATCCTGAGGTCCAGCTCCGAGGGCCTTCTGGCGGTTCCTTCACTGCGAGAAGTGAGGTTGCAGGGAACCAGGCAGAGGGCCTTCTCAGTGGTTGCGCCCACCCTGTGAAACGCCCTCCCATCAGATGTCAAGGAAATAAACAACTATCTGACTTTTAGAAGACATCTGAAGGCACCCCTGTTTCGGGAAGTTTTTTATGTTTGGTGTTTTATCGTGTTTTTAATATTCTGTTGGGAGCCACCCAGAGTGGCTGGGGAAAACTGTATGTATGGGTGGGGTATAAATAATAAATTATTATTATTTTAAGTGGGTGGCAAGGGAAGGAGGAAAACAGTGAGAAGAGAATGGTGGGGTGGGGGGAGGGAAAGAGAGAAAGAATGCAATGGAGAGAGACTGGCACTGCCCACCAGCAGAATTCAGCCCCAGTCAATTGCCCCCAAGGAAAAGCAATCCTAGACAAGAAGCTAAGACAACCTGGTTAGAAAGCACCATGTTACGAAACAGTTAATGCCCCTCCAAAAGAAAAGAAAAACCCAATAAAGAAGAGAGCAGAGAGGAAAACTTGTTTCAGCAGACACAGCTTTGAAAAGTGCAATGGAAAAGAAAGGCATTTCTTTAGCTTTCCTCCAGAAGGATGACAGGGGGTGCCACATGGGAGCTGACATTCATGCTGGGCGAGTTGTGTTGATTGCTAGACCCGCAAATATAGATCTGAGGTGAAAAGTGGGGATTGGTAGGATAGCAGGTGATGTTGAAAGGCACACATGTCTTGCTCAAGAAGGGTGGGAGGGCTGCTGCTTGGTTGGGAAACAGGCGGGTTTGTAAGCCAAAGGTATACTGGCACGACTGGGCACAGCTCAGAAAGACACCTGCCTAAATCCTGCAGGGCCACTGACAATGTGGGTCAGGCTGGCTGGTGCTGAGGGGAGTTGCAGGCCCAACACATCTGGAGAGCTGCAAGTTCCACATGCCTGGTGGAGACAATACTGAGCTAAGGTTAAAAAGGGGGGGGGGGTAAAGGACCCCTGGATGGTTAAGTCCAGTCAAAGGCCACTATGGGGTTGCGTTGCTCATCACGCTTTCAGGCTAAGGGAGCCAGCATTTGTCCACAGACAGCTTTCTGGGTCATGTGGCCAGCATGACTAAACCGCTTCTGGTGCAATGGAACACCGTGACGGAAGCCAGAGTACACGGAAACGCCGTTTACCTTCCCGCCACAGTGGTACCTAGTTATCTACTTGCGCTTGTATGCTTTTGAACTGCTAGGTTGGCAGGAGCTGGGACAGAGCAATGGGAGCTCACCCCATCATGGAGATTCAAACTGCCAACCTTCCAATGTAAGGCACCTTTCTTTATTTCTTGTATAGAGAAATTCATAGAAGGAAAGGCATTTAAGCTGGTTTTTCCTCGAAGTGAAAGTTAAATGTTCTACTAAAATAGTCCTTCCCCTTTCGTCTCGGCTTCTGGCAAAGTGATGCAGAAGGAGAAGCTGGAGAATATATTAAGACACCAAGGGTGGATCTACACACGGGGGGGTGGGGGTGGGTGCCTATTGAAAAGTAAGAAATTAAATTGTTATAACAAAAGGAGAAAACGCTATGGAAAATCGCAAATAAATTGTTTTTGCTCTCCAGCGTCATCTGGTATTGTGTGTTTATAACGCATTCAAAGCACTGTTTTTAGCTGAGTCTCAAGTAAGATGTGGTCATGGTTTGAGCACTGAGCTTTCTTCTGTCGTCACAGAAAAATCTTGCATATGGATAGAAGACAGAGAAATTCCAGGTAAAATATAGCTGTGCAAAACTCAAATGGAATATAAAGGAAGAGAGGGAGATTTATAATAATAATCTATATAATAAGCTTAATTATCAGTTTGAATAATTTTGAATAATTTATTATAAAAATGATTATATCTTTCATACTTTTGAGAATCAAGCGCCTGTGCAAAATTGTTGTGGTTGTATAGGGTATTTTAAGCTGTAGACATTAAACACTGATATACAACCGTTAACCTGATTATTGTGTTTATACGCACATGGGTTATTCCACTGCGAATTTATCTTTCAAGGGTCTCATCAAAGTCAACAGCAGCCCTCAATCACAGTTGTCAGCAGGTTGTTACCAAACCTGCATTCATCGTGACTGCAATTGCATGTCCAGCTGTTGGCTGTGAGCAATGGCAAATTATATCCTTTCTTTTCAGCAAGAATGTTTCCCCTTTGTGTCAAATTCTGATAATGCCTTTTGCTTGTCTGGATTGGGGATAGAGAGAGTTGTGTGAGTGTGTGTGGATAAGGTTCTCTCCACCCATGTGCTAATAATAATAATAATAATAATAATAATAATAATAATAATAATAATAATAAATATTTATACTCAGCCCATCTGGGCTGGGTTGCTTCAGCCACTCTGGGCAGCTTCCAACACATATGAAAACATAATAAAACATCAAACATTAAGAACTTCCCGATACAGGGATGCCTTCAGATGTCTTCTAAATGTTGTGTAGTTTTTTATCTCCTTGACATCTGATGGGAGGGCATTCCACAGGGAGGGTGCCACTACTGAGAAGGCCCTCTGCCTGGTTCCCTGTAACCTCACTTCTCGCTGTGAGGGAACCACCAGAAGGTCCTCAGAGGTGGACCTCAATGTCTGGCCGGGCTGAACAATGGAGGTGAAACACTACATCACACTGGCTTTCCTTCTATTTCCTCTGGTGTCGTTTACTCTGTCAAAGATTAACTTCTATGGGACAGGATTCTGCTCCGTTTGCTTATGAAGCTCTCCCAAGAGACATCATAAATATCGATGGCTTTATATATAAATAGATGATAATAATAAATTCTGAGCTAGGGCTGAACCCAAGCAGAGCCTAGGAACCATACACAAGTCGTTGCTGTGCTACTGAGAGGGAGAGCACAATGTGCGAAATACTTCAGTGACACTGATTTCTTCCATTATCCGCTGGATTATTTGTGAAATCAAAGGCTGTAAATATAAATATGCATGTTTGTACAAGGCAACACCCAGTAAGCCACACAGAGCTTTCTGCCAGAAGAGTGGGATGTAATAAATACTGTGGTGCATGTCTCATATATTTCTGCATCCTGTGTTTCAGGTGAACCAGCAGATGGAGTCACTGTGTTATGAAATGCACCAACATCCCAAGGGTTGCTCTGCCAAGGCTGTAGTAGGAGACAGTGCCTTTATTTCTTAAGGGGATAGGCTGTGATCCGGGGCTATATCTATCTATCTATCTATCATCTACCTACCTACCTATCTCATCTATCTATCATCTATCTATCATCTATCATCTATCTATCTATCTATCTATCTATCTATCTATCTATCTATCTATCTATCATCTATTTATCATCTATCTATCTATCTATCATCTATCTATCATCTATCTATCTATCTATCATCTATCTATCTATCTATCATCATCATCTATCTATCACCTACCTACCTATCATTTATCTATCAATCATCTATCTATTTACATTGATCTATTTAGTGGTTTTACTTTGACACATATTGTGTATGTGCATATGAACAAAATGTGGAATGGGGGCAGTATTTTGTAGATCTGTGTGTGTGTGTGTGTGTGTGTGTGTGTGTGTACACACACACACACACACACACACACACACACATATATAGGACCCGTTCCTCGGTCCCAGCTCCTGCCCACTTAGCAGTTCGAAAGCACGTCAAAGTGCAAGTAGATAAATAGGTACCGCTCCAGCGGGAACGTAAACGGCGTTTCCGTGCACTGCTCTGGTTCACCAGAAGTGGCTTAGTCATGCTGGCCACATGACCCAGAAGCTGTACGCTGGCTTCCTCAGCCAGTAACGCGAGATGAGCACCGCAACCCCAGAGTCGGACACGACTGAACCTAATGGTCAGGGGTCCCTTTACCTTTACCTTTATGTATATATAATTAAATTTTATGTTTTTCGATTTAAAATACTCATTTTACATCCTTGAGATATCAGTGACTTCCCTTCTTCTCTTTCCATGGTTCATTTTACATATCATAAATCCCTGCATATTTTACAAAAACCACACCGTTCAGTATTTCCTTATTGCTTCCATCAAAAACTTGTTTACACCGTTGAATTTATCTTAAGGCTGCCAGTGTTTTCAGCTGTACACAATTATTTCCCATATATTCAATAAACGTTTTCCAATCTTCTCTAAACGTATGTTCTTCTTGTTCTCTTATTCTATATGTTAAGTCTGTGAGTCGTGCACATTCTGTCAACTTAAGTTGCCCTTCTTCATTAGTTGGGACCTCGCTCGTTTTCCATTTGGGGGCTTATTTTTGTAAAGATCTGGTATGCCATAGCAATAAAAGGTTGAGCTCTGGAATCAGGAATCTTTCTAGGGCTGCCATATTTCAAAAAGTAATAACCAGGGCTCCCCTGTTTTAGTTCTAGGAAAACCCCTAAGTTTATGTTTACTTGCCGAAGGAAATTACCCCGAATGTCATGTCCACCGCGGTACTTCTTCCATGAACTCATTACATGCCTAAAGGCAAGTGACGATTTTCCCAATCTCAGCTGCCAATTGCAGTGTGGGGATGACAATACTGCCCCACCCTGCCAGATTTTATTTTATTTATTACATATAGACCACATTCATTTTCCAAGGAATTTCATGTAGTGTACATGGTTCTTCTACTCCCCATTTCACCCCGCAGCTTCATGACCAAGTGGAGATTCGAACCCTGGCCTCCCAGCACTCTAGCCACTGCCACTGTTTTACAACACCCAAAATCAACTACCTTTAGTGGTTGCCTCATTCTGACTAATGCTGGGGCTGGCCCTGTCCACGTTTCTGAATTGATCCCAGAATGTCCGGCTTTTCTTTAGGACATCCACTGGAGAAATGAAGTTACGTGACCCCCAACCCAAGGAGATAAGTACAACCTTTAGAAGACATCTGAAGGCAGCGCTATTGAAATATACTCAAGAGTCAAGTGTGAATTTCATGCTTTATTCAGCTCATAGTAGCAATGAATGAATCTTTCCCTAAAACATCTGCTATATATACATTATTTACACAATGGGCCCCATGTGATTGGCTAATCCCGGGCTACTCCTGTAGGCCAATCAGGTTGTGGATTCACTTCCTCCAGGAGCCTGATTGGCTGCTCTTGCAGGCCAATCCGGTCGTTGATTCACTTCCACCTGGAGCTGGATTGGGTGGCTTCTGCGGACCAATCAGACTGCTGTATTCTGGATCCTATTGTTCTAGGACCAATCAGACTGCTGCATTCTGGATCCTATTGTTCTAGGATTCAGCTCAACACATAACAGCTATATAGGGAAGTTTTTTTTAATGTTTAATGTTTTATTATTTTTATATATGTTGGAAGCTGCCCAGAGTGGCTGGGCAATCCAGACAGAAGGGCAGGGTATAAATAGTTACATTTATTACTATTATTATTATTGCTGAAGAATTGATGCTTTTGAATGATGGTGCTGGAGGAGACTCTTGAGAGCCCGTGGACTGCAAGAAGATCAAACCTATCCATTCTGAGTGCTCACGGGAAGGACAGATCCTGAAGTTGAGGCTCCAATACTTTGGCCACCTCATGAGAAGAGAAGACTCCCTGGGAAAGACCCTGATGTTGGGAAAGATGGAGGGCACAAGGAGAAGGGGACGACAGAGGACGAGATTGGACAGTGTTCTTGAAGTATGACCAAACTGCGGGAGGCAGTGGAAGACAGGAGTGCCTGGCATGCTCTGATCCATGGGGTCACAAAGAGTTGGACACGACTAAACAACTAAACATGTTGGTCTGAAGCTCAACATCAAAAAAACTAAGATCATGGCCACTGGTCCCATCACCTCCTGGCAAATAGAAGGGGAAGAAATGGAGGCAGTGAGAGATTTCACTTTCTTGGGTTCCATGATCACTGCAGATGGTGACAGCAGTCACGAAATCAGAAGACACCTGCTTCTTGGGAGAAAAGCAATGACAAACCTAGACAGCATCTTAAAAAAGCAAAGACATCACCTTGCCGACAAAAGTCCGTATAGTTAAAGCTATGGTTTTCCCAGTAGTAATGTACGGAAGTGAGAGCTGGACCATAAAGAAGGCTGATCGCTGTAGAATTGATGCTTTTGAATTATGGTGCTGGAGGAGACTCTTGAGAGTCCCGTGGACTGCAAGAAGATCAAACCTATCCATTCTCAAAGAAATCAGCCCTGAGTACTCACTAGAAGGACAGATCCTGAAGTTGAGGCTCCAGTACTTTGGCCACCTCATGAGAAGAGAAGAATCCCTAGAAAAGACCCTGATGTTGGGAAAGATGGCGGGCACAAGGAGAAGGGGACGACAGAGGATGAGATGGTTGGACAGTGTTCTTGAAGCTACTAACATGAGTTTGGCCAAACTGCGAGAGGCAGTGAAGGATAGGCGTGCCTGGCGTGCTCTGGTCCATGGGGTCACGAAGAGTCGGACACGACTGAACGACTGAACAACAACAACAACAACAAACAACTAAACAACAAAATTATGATGATGATGATGATGATGATGATGATATAGGACGTCCCTATTTTCACCTCCCTATTCTGAAAGCTGACCAACTGTGCCAGCCACATCCTTTTGGGGGGTGGCAGTGCAACATTGATGATACAGGGTGCTCAGGAAATGTCTCTTTATGAGGCCAATTATTAAGAGATGATACCCTGATGAGGCAGAAAATTGTTTCAGAAAGCTTGGTATGTGAAAGCCATGGCCTTTGGGAAGGTGACTCATCTCCCCCACATCCATCAATCCCAGCTAATGGTGATGCCTGATCTAAGCCAGGGTAGCCAATGGGTTGTGGGCCGCAACTTCTTCTTTTCCACAGTTACGTTTTCACAATTTAAAGCAAAAATTAACTCACATTTCTACCGGATCTAGATTTATGCAAATACATTTTCACGAACCATCTCTTTGAGATTCTTTGAATTTCTTGACTTCCCTCCGTACCCTCTTCTGGTTCCATATATAAACCAATTTCTTCTGCATTTCCGTACTTACACTTTTCCAATTATTATTTCCCATAATTTTTTCTAATTTTCTACTAGTTGCAAGCATTTACGTAAAATCCTGCCAATGTATCAACCTGCTTACAGTATTTTTGCACATAAACAATAAACGATTCCCACTCTTTTTTAAACTTCTTGTTGTCATATTCCTTGAGCTTTGCCATTAATTTTGCCATTTCTGATTTGCCATTCTTCTTTCGCCGGTATCTTTTCTTCCTTCCATCTTTGGGCTATTCGGGCGGCTGTTGTAGCCTGCATAAATATTTTCTTCTGTTCTTTGGGGGGTTCAGTTCCTATCAATCCTAGTAAAAAAGCTTCTGGGTTTTTTTTTTTTAACAAAAGTTAATTTAAACATTTTCTTCAGTTCATTATAGATCATTTCCCAGAAGCTTTTAATAACATTACATTCATAGGCTACAACTTCTGCCCAGCTGGCAGGGCCAATGGTCAGAGATGTTCAGAGTTGTCATTTGGAGAGCACTGCATTGACTACCACTGATCTTAGGTGCAGGGTTGGGAGCAGAAGACTGCAGTTTTGAGGAAGAGAGGAAGACCACAGAGATGAGCCAAGAGCTTGCTGATCGTTGAAAGCCAGCCGAGGATGTTCCATTAAGGCAAATGGGACACTGCCTCCTCCCTGCAACCTTAGGCTGCCATCAGCCAGCTCCATCTGCCTGCATTGCTGCTTACAACCAGTCCAGGGGGCAGCTCTGGCTGTCAGCTTGGTCTCAGCTTTGCCCCTGTAGAACGTAGCAGAAGGATAGGGGTGAAACGAGAATTACAGTGGTAACTTGGTTCTCAAACTTAATCCGTTCCGGAAGTCCATTCCAAAACCAAAGTGTTCCTAAACCAAGGTGCGCTTTCCCATAGAAAGTAATGCAAAATGGATTAATCCGTTCCAGAATTTTAAAAACAACCCCTAAAACAGGAAGTGAACATGAATTTTACTATCCAATGAGACCATTGATCCATAAAATGAAAGCAATAAACAATGTATGGCAGTCACACAATCTATCTATCTATCTATCTATCTATCTATCTATCTATCTATCAGTTGTTGTTGTTGTTGTTGTTGTTCAGTCATTCAGTCGTGTCCGACTCTTCGTGACCCCATGGACCAGAGCACGCCAGGCACGCCTTTCCTCCACTGCCTCACGCATGTTAGTAGCTTCGAGAACACTGTCCAACCATCTCATCCTCTGTCGTCCCATTCTCCTTGTGCCCTTCATCTTTTCCAAAATCAGGGTCCTTTCTAGGGAGTCTTCTCTTCTCATGAGGTGGCCAAAGTACTGGAGCCTCATATCAATCAGTACCTGAACTAATATTAGAGCTGGCCTGTACTTAATGAAAACTGTGCTTTTTCTGTGCAACATGTGGAGATCTGCTGTGTGTCAGCCTCCTTGTCTCACTGGATGAAAATGGGAGAGTACAGATAGCATTCTGCTGTCAAAACAAGGTTGGTTTATAATTACAGTGTCTGTTGGATGATTTGTGCCTGAACATGTCATAGGCATACAGTTGTGAGTGACTGTGGTCCACAGCCACCTCGTTGCTGCCGTATCTCAGCACTGGGTTGTTGTTGTTGTTGTTGTTGTTTTTAAATAAATAAATAGTAACATTATGGTTTGCTAAGGCAGTAATGAGCAATCTGATGAAACTGTTCACCTACAAAAGTCATGTTAATTGCTAGTGGTGTCAGACTTGGGAATGTGCACCTATTTCTCTGTTTCGTCTTCCTGAATATTAAGGGACTGCCTTTTCATAAGCTGGGGCAATGTCTCAGGTAGGTCTATGTGGCCGCTTCCTGCTGAGATCCAGGATCTCATGAAGAATGTGGAGTGGCCCTACCAGTAAGCAGGGTGAAGCAACCTGCCTCGGGTGGCATATTTGGCCAGTTATCTTATCTTTGTGTGATGCCTTTACTGCCATGGGGGAACCACGTGGATTTGCTGCCTCATCAACATGTCTCGAGTCATTTCTTGGGAGAGACATTGCCCTCTCCCTTACCCTCCAACATTTCTTCAATGAAAATAGGGGCATCCTATTCTAATAATAATAATAATAATAACAACAATAATAATACTCCACACATCTGACTGGGTTGCTCCACTCTGGGAGGCTTCCAACATATATAAAAACGTAAAATTAAATATAAAAAACTTCCCTCTACAGGGCTGCCTTCAGATGTCTTCTAAAGGTTGTATAGTTACTTATCTCCTTGGCTTGGGGGTCACATACTGTAACCCCATACCCTCCAACATTTCACCAAGGAAAAGAGGGACGTCCTAAAGAAAAGTGGGACATTCATGGATCAAATCAGAAACCTGGATGGCTGTGGTAAATGCGGGACTGTCGCTGGAAAATGGGGACACTTGGAGGGTCTGGAAACAGGAGGTGGGAGAAGACCAACAGTGCTTCTTATTCAACAAGAGGCCTCTGTGGAGGCAAATTGGGCAGGGGGTACTCCCAAGAAGGTGTGCTGGAGTGGGCTGCAGCTGCGGTCGGCACTTTGGCAACGGTGGGCAATGCATTCTTTGGTGACTGGATCTGCCGCCAGTGTGGTGTAGTGGTTAAGAGCAGTAGACTCGGAATCTGGTGAACCAGGTTTGCTTCCCCGCTCCTCCACATGCAGCTGCTGGGTGACCTTGGGCTAGTCACACTTCTTGGAAGTCTCTCAGCCCCACTCACCTCACAGAGTGTTTGTTGTGGGGGAGGAAGGGAAAGGAGAATGTTAGCCGCTTTGAGACTCCTTTGGGTAGTGATAAAGCGGGATATCAAATCCAAACTCCTCCTCCTCCTCCTCCTCCTCTTCTTCTTCTTCTTCATGGGTGGGCTTGCCATGCCATGTGGTATACATGTGAAATTCGAAAAATTAGAATATCGTGGAAAGGTTCATTTCTTTCAGTACCGTAATTCAACTTAAAAGGTGAAACTAATATATGAGATAGACTCATGACATGCAAAGCGAGATATGTCAAGCCTTTATTTGTTGTAATTGTGATGATTATGGCGTACAGCTGATGAGAACCCCAAATTAACAATTTCAACTTTGGGGTTCTCATCAGCTGTACGCCATAATCATCACAATTATAACAAACTAAGGCTTGACATATCTCGCTTTGCAGGTCATGAGTCTATCTCATATATTAAACACCAGTAGCTAATGAAAACAATTGCTTACATAAATGGACTTTTCCTTGATATTCTAATTTTTCGAGTTTCACCTGTATATATTGTGAGTGGTGGAGTGTTGAAGCAAACAAAAACAAACAAACAAAACTTGCATTGCTTTCCCGCACAATAATTACAGCGTGCGGGAGGTTGCAATTTCTCATTTCATAGTTACTCGTGTGCTGATGTTATTGGGTTAAGACCCGCAAAGTGGCTCGCAACCCCCAAGGTACATCTCAAGCTCATCCAGAGGGTCCCTCAACCATCATGAATAGTTTTGAGGAGAGTGCAGGGATCTGCAGCAGGAAGGAGTGGGCAGAGCAGCCCCATGCCCCATTCAAAAATCAGGTCTTTAGGATCCAGTTCATTCTCTTTAATTTCATGTTGTCATATTTTATCTCCAGCTTTTTACTGTGCAATCCTCCTCAGCCCTGAGATATGGGATTGGCAGTGTGTGGGGAGGAAACCAAATCAATAAAGAAGTAACACAATCAGATGTAGGCTAGGAATAGAATTTTAATGCCATTTGAAATTACTTCATTGATTTTAATTTGTATTCAGTTTCCTTAAAAAGGGGCGGGGTACACCGCAAATACCAAGCAGACTCTGAAATATACTTATTTCTCTTGGAAATGCATGAAATCTCACCAAATGATGCAAACCCAAGGCATATGAAGTGCGATCGCAAGGATGTTTGCTCATAAATAAGTCCCACTGAGTTTAATGGGGCTTACTCCCTTGTATCTGTGGATTGGGTTGTAGTCTTAATAATGCAGTTTTCATTTTGTCCTTCACCTGTCCCATGTATTGCAGTTGCTCATGCTATAGATTAAATTGTGATTTATTGACACCGTCCCGTCTGCCGGTCTCATCGTGAGAAAGCTGAAGAACATAATCAACTTTTATGGCAGAGTTTCTGCAAGGTGGTTAGCACAGCCCGCCAGCATGGCTGAAACTGTTTTGTTAATGACCATCTTGGAATTCTTCATCCTACTATGAGACCCAGTGCAGTATAGTGGTTAGAGTGTTGGACTGGGACCTGGGAGACCAGGGTTCAAATCCCTGCCCAGCCATGAAGCTCACTGGGTGACTTTGGGCGAGTCACAGTCTCTCAGCTTAGCCTAACTCAAAGGATTGTAGTGAGGATAAAATAAGGTTGGCAGTTTGAATCCCCACAACGGGGTGAGCTCCCGTTGCTCTGTCCCAGCTCCTGCCAACCTAGCAGTTCAAAAGCACGCCAGCGCGAGTAGATAAATAGGTATCGCTGCTGTGGGAAGATAAACAACATTTCCATGCACTCTGGTTTCTGTCATGGTGCCCCGTTGCGCCAGAAGTGGTTTAGTCATGCTGGCCACATCACCCAGAAAGCTGTCTGTGGACAAACGCCGGCTCCCTCGGCCTGAAAGTGAGATGAGCGCCGCAACCCTGTAGTCGCCTTTGACTGGATTTAATTGTCCCAGGGGTCCTTTATCTTTAATGCCTTCTGTCATATCTTAGGCTGTTTCATCTGAGTATGTTGATGTGATAAGATCACCATAGGCCAATGTTTGGGTTGCGTGTGCTTAAATCAATATTTTTTATGGAACTTTTAAAAATCAAAGCACAATATTAAATCACAGAAGTCTCATATTTTCCATTGCCTTCCTCCCCTTGGTTCCCCAGCATTTGTGGTTCAGATGGAAGCATTCCTGTTGTGCGAACAGCCAAGAATGTGACTAGCAAAAACCGCAACCTCTTAACACACACACACAAACACACAGCCACAGAAAAGGGAAGGGCAGAGGAAGTGTCAACAAAGGCATGAGTGTCAACAAGGAAGAAGGAGGTACCTTCCTCATTCATCTCAAATGCATCTCTCTCCTAAAAAAAAACCACATGCTTGGATGAGATCAAGATTCAATTGTCTGCAAGCCCGTGTTTTCTTGACAAGACAGGATGCTTCAACAGTGTGTCACTGTGGTTGTGAGATCACCGTACTGGAGAGATTGAAATACCCAGTTCACCCTTCTGCTGTTAGGACAGGGTCATTTGTTCCCTCATCCCCTTGACCTTGACACAATATTGTGTGTAACACTCCCCTACAGAGCCAGCAGAAAAAACAGTCCTAAGCGACTCGCGTGAACAGAGATCTACAAGCTTCAAGGAAAGGCCAAGACACATGCTGTTGCCATCTGGAAAGTCTTCTAAAAGTGGATTTCATTCGGAGGAAGTGATAAGTCATTAAACCCTTCCTTCCCTGCTAGGGATGCCTTGGAGCCTTCAAAACATTAGATATTATGCTCAGTAAAAAGTTGATTTAACTATATCAGCCACCGCATAAAAAATGATCCTATGAAACTGTCATGTTGCATTGCAGAATTCCTAACACACCATTCCTGTCAATAATAATAATAATAATAATAATAATAATAACAATAATAATAATTTATTTATATCCCGCCCATCTGGCTGGGTTTCCCCAACCACTCTGGGCGGCTCCCAACAAAAGATTAAAAATACATTAAAACATCAGACATTAAAAACTTCCCTAAACTGCCTTCAGGTGTCTTCTACATGTCAGATAGCTGTTTATTTCTTTGACTGTTTGACTGGGAGGGAGGAGCGGACAGACAGAATCACAGAACTGGAAGGGAGCACAAGGGTCATCTAGTCCAACCCCCTGTGATGCAGTAATCTTTTGCCCAACACGTGGCTCAAACCCATGACCTGGAGGAAGAAACCAAAAACTCAAGCTCTTTGCTGAGTTACTCAAGTTCTCCTAAGGACCAGCTGGAGTGGAAAGAGTTCAAGAACGAGTAGCAGCCACCGCCAAAGTTTGCGGGTTGCTCAGCAGAGCAAATGGAGAAGCTCTGCAGTTCCCTATGTCTCCCCCTATATAGCCTGATGGAATGGCTTCTGCAGATGATAGGTGGAGGGGGGGGGGAGGTGATGAGTAGCCTACAGTCTAAACATACTTTAAACACCGCCCCCAAAAGATGAAACCCCAAAATGGAAAATGAGTGAGGTCCCAACTAAACAATGGCAACTTAAGCGAAGCGGACGGAATAAGTGTAGCTTGCAGACTTAACGGTAACATATAGAATAAGAGAACAAGAAAAACATACGTTTAGAGAAGACTGGAAAATGTTTATTGAACACATAGGAGGGAACTTGTGTACACTTGATGTATTAAGATGAATTCAACAGTGTAAATAAGTTGTGATCGATGTAATAATGGAATACTGAATGGTTTAGTTTATGCAAAATATGCAGGGATTTATGATATGCAAAACGAACCATGGAAAGAGAAGGGAAGTCATTGATATATTTTAAATTGTAAAACAGAAAATTTAATTAAAAATTAATATATATTTTTTAAAAGGTGAAGCCCAGAGGAGGGAAGAAACCTGCCATTTCTTCCAAAGCTGAATTCACTCCGTCCTAACCTGTGAATTATCACATTCCCAAGATGTGTTTTTGATGTTTTAGGTCAGGGGTCCCCAAACTAAGGCCCGGGGGCCGGATGTGGCCCAATCACCTTCTAAATCTGGCCGGCGGACAGTCTGGGAATCAGCATGTTTTTACATGAGTAGAATGTGTGCTTTTATTTAAAATGCATCTCTGGGTTATTTGTGGGGCATACGATTTCGTTCATATTTCCCCCCCCCAATATAGTCCCGCCCCCCACAAGGTCTGAGGGACAGTGGACCGGCCCCCTGCTGAAAAAGTTTGCTGACCCCTGTTTTAGATGATTACCGAGATATAACATCATGAGCGTAGTCAGGAATTATGTTGCGAGTTGTTGTTGTTCAGTCGTTCAGTCGTGTCCGACTCTTCGTGACCCCATGGACCAGAACACACCAGGCACGCCTATCCTTCACTGCCTCTCACAGTTTGGCCAAACTCATGTTAGTAGCTTCGAGAACACTGTCCAACCATCTCATCCTCTGTCGTCCCCTTCTCCTTGTGCCCTCCATCTTTCCCAACATCATGGTCTTTTCTAGGGAGTCTTCTCTTCTCATGAGGTGGCCAAAGTACTGGAGCCTCAACTTCAGGATCTGTCCTTCTAGTGAGCACTCAGGGCTGATTTCTTTAAGAATGGATAGGTTTGATCTTCTTGCAGTCCATGGGACTCTCAAGAGTCTCCTCCAGCACCATGATTCAAAAGCATCAATTCTTCGGCGATCAGCCTTCTTTATGGTCCATCTCTCACTTCCGTACATTACTACTGGGAAAACCATAGCTTTAACTATACGGACCTTTGTCGGCAGGGTGATGTCTTTGCTTTTTAAGATGCTGTCTAGGTTTGTCATTGCTTTTCTCCCAAGAAGCAGGCATCTTCTAATTTCGTGACTGCTGTCACCATCTGCAGTGATCATGGAACCCAAGAAAGTGAAATCTCTCACTGCCTCCATTTCTTCCCCTTCTATTTGCCAGGAGGTGATGGAACCAGTGGCCATGATCTTAGTTTTTTTGGTGTTGAGCTTCAGACCATATTTTGCACTCTCCTCTTTCACCCTCATTAAAAGGTTCTTTAATTCCTCCTCATTTTCTGCCATCAAGGTTGTATCATCAGCGTATCTGAGGTTGTTGATATTTTTTCCGGCAATCTTAATTCCGGTTTGGGATTCATCCAGCCCAGCCTTTCGCATGAAAGGCTGGGCTGAACCTGGAGAAGGAACTGGCAAGCCACTCCAGTATCCCTGCCAAGAAAACTCCATGGACAAAGACAACAGGCATGTTGCGAGTAGCCAGGGTTTATTGGGGGTGGGAGCCAGGACACGTCTAGCAGATTCGAAATGAAATGTCTCCACAACAGTTGTTTAAAATTACTTTCTTTTGATCCCAAGTGCTCAGAAAAATCTGTCAACATCCTTTCTACAAGTTCTACTTTTAGTTAAGTATCTTTATTTATTTACCTGATGGGGGGGCACCTGCCCCCTGCTCGCCCCCGCCCGCTACACCCATGCATAACATACGTGATGCGCTTCCAACATGCAAGCTCAAGCCTGCCCCGTACGGCGCCGTGAGTTCAAATGCCAAGAATCCATCAAACCAGAGCTAACTTGGAAGCCGTCCGGGAAACTTTGGCCGCCGCTTGGAAAGCATGCAGCGGCACTCCTTTCCCGGAAAGTTGCGTTAAAAGAGAGGTGGGAGCCGAAGGAAGTCCCACCCCTGCCCCCAGACGAATCCCCTCCGAAACGCTTGGCGCATTTGCGAGGAGGTTTGCTAGGATCCATCGGGAAAGGATTGGAGATGCGCGTCTGAAGGAGAGACTCCGCCCAAGGGGAGCGCAGGCTGGTGACCTTCGCCTTTGCGCGGCGGTACTTTCGCTTCCAAGGCTATTCCCTCCCCGCGCGGCGCGTCATCCCCGACCAGGAGCCCGTGGGACGGCGCGGGGCGAGCACCTGGAGGCTGCCGGGCCCCTCCTACCCTGGCCGGGGAAGGGCTTCCCTGAGTCCGGCGTGCTGGCTGGCTGGGGCGCCACAAAGCAGGGAGCTCGCCGGCCGGCTGCTGGGGAGAGCGAGCGCGGATTCTTGCTTGGCGCGCCTGGAGACCCGGGACTCGAGCATGGCTTTTGGCAAGAGTCAGAAGGATCCCTTCGGCACAGCCGTGGGGCACCTGATCGGTAAGAAGCGGCAAATCCTCCCCCCTTGCCTCCCCTGTGGGTGGCTGCCCCTGAACTGAGCGGAGCGCCAAACTTTCCCAAGGCACCGTCCCATTTTTAGACGGGGAGGGAGGGCAGCAGCGCGGTAGCGGAGGCAGCCTTTGCGCGCCTAAGGGCTCAGGTGGCGTCTCCAGGTCTGGAGCCGTTGGGGAGACGCTACCTGCCAGTGCCTGCAGTACTAAGCTAGCCTTGCCAGTGGTGTGACTCGGGGCAAGACAGCGTTGCCATATGGATGTAGGCGGAGAGGGGGGCAAAGGATAGTTTCTGCTGCCCTTCCTAGTTCTGGAAACCTAACAAGCTTCTTTGGGTCAGCGGGGCAGGTAAGGGGATATTAGCCCTGTGTTTAATGTTTTTGCACCCCCTTCTAGTGGGTGTAGCCAGGCTTTATGTTAGGGGGCAGGCTTAATGTTAGGGGGTCCGGACCTCAGTTAAGTATTTTTATTGATTTTTGGGGGGGGCAGCTGCCTCCTTTGGCTACACCCATGCCCCCCTCCTATAGATGGAATTCTGTATTACCTACATCAGGGGTCAGCAAACCTTTTCAGCAGGGGGCCGGTTCACTGTCCCTCAGACCTTGTGGGGGGCTGGACTATATTTTGAAAAAAATATATGAATGAATTCCTATGCCCCACAAATAACCCAGAGATGCATTTTAAATAAAAGCACACATTCTACTCATGTAAAAACACCAGGCAGGCCCCACAAATAACCCAGAGATGCATTTTAAATAAAAGGACACATTCCACTCATGTAAAAACACGCTGATTCCCAGACTGTCCGCGGGCCACATTTAGAAGGTGATTGGGCCACATCCGGTCTCCGGGCCTTAGTTTGGGGACCCCTGACCTACATAGGCAGGGAACTTAGCTAGAGGGCTTTTGGAGTTCCCTTTGGATTCTGCTTCAAATCTGATAGGTCAACTTTGTTGTATTTTTGTTTAGTGGTGATGGCTTCTGCTCATTTTGCTGAGCTGGTCTCCTGGACTCATGCCTCAAAGTCCTACTTTAATGGCACTGCTGTACTGGGTGACACACTCAGTTAAACTACTGTGGTTTTTCAGCTCGTCCAGGTCCATAGAAACCCAAGAGCTACACCAGTTACTGTTGCCCCTCCAGGGGGTTCCAATTCCAGGTCCCTAACCAATTTGTTTGCTGTTGCCGTGCTAACTAGTATCCTCCCACCCACTGTGCTTTAAGCAGCTGTCCCATGAGCAAATATCAAGCAGCTGCATTTTATTTATTGCTATTATTTTTTTCAGAATTTTTTTTTATGCCGCTCAATTGTAAAGGAAAAAGGAGAGCAACCCACCTTAAAGTGATTTACAAAAAAATAACAAAACCATGACATTACCAGTAAAAACTGATATTTGAAACATTCAAACATAATTAAAACCAACAATAAGCTCAAAAAAATACCGATTAAAATGCATGTGTTGTTATTGATCAACACTGTATCTTGATGCCAGGATAAGATTCGCCTGCCGAAATCCTGATCAGGGAAGGCAGGAAAGCCTCACCAGGAAAGAAAGAGAAATCTTGATAGCCTTATCTCTGTTTTGGAGGTCAGTCATCACTAAGCTTTAGTCAGCCACAGAGGATCAGAAGGTCTCCTTTGTTTGGCTCCAGCGAAACAAGACACCACCCAGGTTGCTGTTTATTCAGAATATTTCTTAACAATCCATCATCAATAGAATCCAAGCTGGTGTGTGCACTGCATTCACAGAATGTATAAATACTGTGTAAAGTTGACAGATGAACTTTACTGCAACAGAACAATAAAGTGAAAAGCAGAAATGGTCTAGATCCCAACAACCCTCTACAATCTGAAGTGCCAGGGCAAGTAGAATACAGTTTCAGTTTTTCTGATACCTGCAGACTGCAGTGCCCAGCCAAGGGGCACTTTTTACTCATGCTTTTCTTAGCCGCTCTGTGTGACAAGTGTGGAGGCCGGAAAATGTGGCGGAAGATGTGCCTTTCCTTTGAACCAGTGTTCAAAATTAGCCAGGCGCCAGGCGTGTTTTGTGACTGGTGCGGGTCGAATTGCGGCCACATTAAGATCTCTGGATGCCAGGTTGGCGACGGACATCCCCATCTGGCTGGCCCCTCCTCAGTTAACCTCTACAACAACCCTGTGAGGTAGGTGAAGGGGCTGTGACTGGCCCAAGGTCACCCACTGAGCTTCGTGGCGGAGTGTGGATTTGGACCCTGATCTCCCAGGTCCTAGTCCAACACTCTAACCACTGCACCACACTGCCTTGCTTGAGTTCTTCTGCTGTGGGGCCGCTATATGAATTAAGTAGGCAGATAAATATGGGGAAAGCAAAATGTCACTTAGAGAAGGATCTGAAATATTTTCCTTGAAGCTTGAGTTTGTCTTATTCTGGATTGCTTTATTTGATGTTTTAATGTGTTGTGAGCCGCTTTGAGATTTCCCCCCCTTTTACTATATAAAGTGGTATACTGTAGAAATAAAATGAATAACAATAGTAATAACAATAATAGCTCTCATTGGGGAGCGGGGATGGCACCTAGACTGTTGTGGCGACCATAACCTAGGTTTAAGGTGCCATTTGGCAATTAGCTTATACTGTGGTACCTCGGGTTACAAACACCTTGGGTTACAAACACTTCAGGTTACAGACTCCGCAGACCCGGAAGTGGTACCTCAGGTTAAGAATTTTACCTCAGGATGAGAACAGAAATGGTGCGGCGGCAGCGGGAGGCCCCATTAGCTAAAATGGTACCTCAGGTTAAGAACAATTTCAGGTTGAGAACGGACCTCCAGAACGAATTAAGTTCATAACCAGAGGTACCACTGTATATCTGAGTTGCTAATACTGTTTAGGAGCCCCTCTTAGCTTCCCTCCCTAAGGAACAAAGGAGGAATAAAAGATATCAGGAATGCCTCCTCTTCTCCAAATGGCTGCTGGAGAAAAAGAAGGGGAGGAGTTTGGATTTGATATCCCGCTTTATCACTACCCAAAGGAGTCTCAAAGCTGTGAGTGGGGCTAAGAGACTTCAAAGAAGTGTGACTAGCCCAAGATCACCCAGCAGCTGCATGTGGAGGAGCAGGGAATCGAACCTGGTTCACCAGATTACGAGACTACCGCTCTTAACCACTATACCACACTGGCTCTGGAGAGGCGGCATTGCGGGGGCTGCCCAGGAGACAACAGCTCCAGCCTTAAAGGAGCACACCGCTGCAGCAGCAGGTCAGCGGGTAATGCATTCTTTGGAGGCTGGGTCTGCTACCCCAGTGGATCCTGCCTCCCAAGGCGGTCGCCTCACCTTGCCTTACAGGTGGGCCGGCTGTGCTTCACATCCTTAACACCGCTGACTTCCAGTTGAGAGCTCAGAACCCATCCGTCAGTTCTCCCTTTGCTGAGACTGCGCGTCTCTTTCCTTCATTTGGAGTGAATGCAGCCCACGTTCCCTGCTGCCGTGCTCAAAATAATGAATGCGTTGCATGTTGGAATTCCCCGCTTCACTCAGACACATGTGTTGATGGAGGGAAATGCATTCCTTTAGCTCCCCCTGGATTGTGAAGATGACGGGAGTGCTTGGAGACTCGCTAAAGGAGTGACTCATCAAAGGTTTAAGTGATGCTAGTCAGTTTCAGTCCATTCTCCTCAGAAAAAAGTGAGTTTCCCCCTTGTATTATATCAGGGATGGGGAACTTCTGGCACTCCAGATGTTGTTAGGGCTAGAGCTGGGTGATATATGGGTAAATTGTCTGAAACCGGTATGCTGTTCAGGTAGCGATTCTGGTTTCAGACATTTGGAGCTGGCAATGCATCGCTCCAGCTCAAATTGCCTGCAGACGGCAAAGGCACAAGCAGATGGAGTCTGAGGCAAAGGTAGAAAGGTAAAGGACCTCTGGACGGTTCAGTCCAGTCAAAGGCAACTATGGGGTTGTGGCGCTTATCTCGCTTTCAGGCCGAGGGAGCTGGTGTTTGTCCACAGACAGCTTTTCTGGGTCATGTGGCCAGCATGACTAAACTGCTTCTGGTGCAACAGAAGACCATGACAGAAGCCAGAGTGCCGTTTACCTTCCCACTACAGTAGTACCTATTTATCCACTTGCACTGGTGTGCTTTCGAACTGCTAGGTTGGCAGGAGCTGGGACAGAGCAATGGGAGCTCACCCCATTGCGGGGATGCGAACCGCCGACCTTCCGATCGGCAAGTACCTTCTCTGGCTCTGTCTGCCTGCCTGCACCGTTGAGGAAGCCCCAATGCTCCTCCAGCTCGTGTCGTGCAAGCTGGAGCGGAATTGGGGCTTGTTTAAGCTGAGGAGTGAGAGGCCTTCTGTCTCCCAGCTGAGCAGTTCAATGAAGCCCCAATGCCCCTCCAGCTCACATGAGCTGAAGGTATACAGGCTTGCTTGTAGGGCTGGACAATGTATATTGGCTGCTTCTAAGGTAGGGAGGAAGAAGCAGGTGAGATACAGAGATTGTGAAACACCAGCATATTGTGGTACAGTCGTACCTTGCATCCTGAACACCTTGCAAGTTGGAACATTTTGGCCTCTGAATGCTGCAAACCCGGAAGTGAGTGCTCCAGTTTGCAAATGTTCTTTGGAGCGCGAACGTCTGATGCAGCTTCCATGGCTTCCAATTGGTTGCAGGAGCTACCTGCGGCCAATCGGAAGCTGCACCTTGGTTTCCAAACCTTTTGGAAGTCAAATGGACTTCCGGAATGGATTCCGTAAGACTTCTGAGGTACCACTGTATTTAGCTGCTGATATATCACAATCACTGGCGTACGAAGGGGGGTGGGGCGTGTCGCCCCGGGTACCATTTGGGGGAAAGGGTGCCATCGCGGCCACCCCCTCGGGACGCACAACCCTGGTACACGTGTCACACCCCCGGGACGTGCACCACGCCCCTGGGACGCGCACCAGCCACGCCCCCGCCTGTTCTCCGCTCTGGGGGCTGCAACATGTTGCTCTACCACTGGTCACAATGCTGAAAACAGATATCGCCCAGCCCTAGTTAAGGCTGATGAGTGTTGGAAGTCCAGTGACATTTAGAGGTCATCTGTGACTGGTTCCCCATCCCTGTATTACCAGAGGCAAAGGAGGACAGAGTTTCAGTGCCCTTTGTACTTATGCAGAGTAGGAAGTTTCGGCGAGGGCAGCTATTGTCATCTTCGCAGGATAAACATCACTTGCTAACATTCCTACTTTGCCTAACAGTTATTAAGAAAGTCGTAGAAGTCTGGTCCTCTGCAACTGGTCAGCTCTCAGCCTTCCACAAACTGATGCCCTCTAGATGTTTTTGACTACCGCAACCCCTGTCAGCCGCAGCCAGTAAACTGAGTGGTTGCCAAAATACCTGGAGGGCGCCAGGTTGAGGGAAGATTGTTCTAGTCTGCTATCTAGTAAGCCACTTTCAAAGCATTTCATAGAATCAGAATGCTGGAAGCTGGATATCCTAGGTATTTCCTGACATTGGCTAACTGGTTTCTTTTTTCTTTTCTTTTTTATAAAAGAAGGAGTTTTAAGACTTGTGGTACTTCGGAAGGAATGACTATTTTAAATCAAAACTCTTTATGCCAGTCATTTGAAACAACCATAATTATATTTCCTGTTTGTTAGGTGTCTGTATAGCATCGGCATAGGTATTTTGGATGGGCAGGGGGTATTAATAATAATAATAATAATAATAATAATAATAATATTTATTATTATTACTCTTTACTGGAAGTAAATCTTTGTCTTTGCAGAAAAGGCTACTTTTGGAGCGCTGCAGACAGAAGAGTGGGGCCAGTTCATGCACATCTGCGATATTATCAACACAACTGAGGAAGGGTAAGTTGGTTCATGTTCTGCAGAATTCTCATGGAATTTGTTCTTGCTGATAAGACATATTGGCCTTCCGTGTTAAAAGTCTAATCCCGTTTGTATGACGATAAAGGCACTCCGCACCCTGGTGTAAACCCTTTGACCCATGCCAGCTTTGTCCTCTGTTGTGCATGTGTAATTTTACAATTCGCTCATCAATAAAGCCACATGTGAAGGCAGTAGGGAATCTGATTTCAATGCATATTTGTTGATACCTTTACATCTCAAGTTCATGTTTACTGATGCATGTTTGTTTATTTAACAAAATTTATATGCTGTTTAAGTGCAGTGGTTTTTAGAGTTGCTGACTTTCAAACAGTCCCTATAGCTGTGCCTTTAACTGAAGCTTCAACAACAGCAATTACACAGGGGGCATACTTATCGCCATGCTGTCAAAAGCTTTGCCTGTGAATTCCTGTTAAAGGCACAGCTACAAAGACTGGTTTAAAAGTTGGCAACTGTACTGCAGATGCAGCTTTAAAACATGACTCACGAAGCTACCCCAGAATGTCTGGTTCATGACTGCGTACAGTAGGTCATGTTAGGATCTTGGTTGAAAGCGTGATGAGTGCCGCAACCCCATAGTTGACTTTGACTGGACTGAACCATCCAGGGGTCCTTTACCTTTTACCTTTACCTTTTGTTTCTCTCACCTGAATGGGTCTATCTGCCAGCAACTTCTAACGTCAAATTGGGAGGTGCTTTTGAAATTTAATGTAACGAAGTAGAGAAACTACAGAATTTAGAGATGGGCTCAAGGCTGCAATAATGCGAGGCCCATTGGTTGTGCTAAAATCCATGGGATCCTTATTCTGAAAAGGGAGCCTGTAAGTGCCTTTTTAAAAAAAGAAAAGAAAAGAAAAAGTTCAGTTTCTTTGCCTGGGTGTTTTTTTCTGACACCCCCCCCCCCTCTCATCTATACGAGCAGCTGTGCTGTGTGATAAAGGAAGGGGTCGTCACAGTTGCAATATTCACATGGGGCAAGCTGGTGGAAGCAGAGAAAGGGTTAACAAGCTCTTTGCTTGTGACTCACATTATGAATGATCCAACACCGTGAGCCCTCCAGCCCTTCCCCAGTTCCAAATATGACCTTTATTCAAATTAGTCACTGACCGCATCTTCAGAAACAATATTCAGACATGGATAGGTGATCTCCACTTAAGCTTATTGGTTGCAAGCAAAAGTGCTGTGCTTTTTTCTCGGAACAGCAGAGAGCACCTCGCTACTGGAACGAAGAAACGACGTAGCCAAAGGCTGGTCACTTACAGTGTAATGATGATGATTGTGTGCGTTCCTTGATCCTAACATTTAATTTGGATGAGCAACAAAGACATCCACTGTAAACGGAGGAGTCATCGGTGGCTCAGTTAGCATGAGCTAAAGCGACAGGCTTTCTTCCTAGAGAAAACTCAGCCCATGTAACACGGGAGTCCTTATCTTAAGAGAGGGATGGGGTGCCTGGAGCCACCAAGGTGTTGCTGGATTACAACTTCCATAATTTCTGAGCAGTGACCATGTTGGCAGTGCACTCCTTTGACCCAACATTTGCTCTAGTAATGCAACGTAGTGAAAAAAAAGGAAGTGTTAGAAATGCACGTTTTGTGTTCATCTGCTTGGAAAATGTGTCCCCTGCATTTATTGTAAAATTCTCACGAGGGAGGAGCGAAGGTTTCTCCTTACATTTCCTCCTTCTCCTCGCTCCCATTGCATGGATTTATAAATAGGTTAAGTCGAGTCAAAAGTGAGTATGGGGTTGCGGCGCTCATCTCGCTTTCAGGCTGAGGGAGCTGGCATTTGTCCGCAGACAGTGTTGAGAGCCAGTGTGGTGTAGTGGTTAAGAGTGGTAGACTCGTAATCTGGGGAACCGGGTTCGTGTCTCCGCTCCTCCACATGCAGCTGCTGGGTGACCTTGGGCTAGTCACACTTCTTTGAAGTCTCTCAGCCCCACTCACCTCACAGAGTGTTTGTTGTGGGGGAGGAAGGGAAAGGAGAATGTTAGCCGCTTTGAGACTCCTTCAGGTAGTGAAAAGCGGGATATCAAATCCAAACTCTTCTTTTTCTTCCGGGTCATGTGGCCAGCATGACTCAACCGCTTTTGTCACAAAGGGACACCGTGATGGAAACCAGAGCCCACGGAAACACCATTTACCTTCCCGCCACAGCGGTACCTATTTATCTACTTGCACTGGCATGCTTTTGAACTGCTAGGTTGGCAGAAGCTGGGACAGAGCAATGGGAACTCACTCTGTCGCGGGGATTCGAACTGCCAACCTTCCGATTGGCAAGCCCAAGAGGCTCAGTGGTTTAGACCACAGCGCCACTCGCTCCCATGGATTTATAAATATGGTGGAAAGCAATAGCCCACCCCATCACTCAGTAGTGCAGCCACCGATGAGGTGGAGTGTACTTGTTTATCTGCTAGCATGTGGGGGAAAATATCTAGATTGTTTTGAAGCTTCCTATAATTAGACTGGAATAGAGCCAAGAAGCTGGTGTGAACACCCTTAGTCTTGCACAATTTGCCACAGGATTTTTGATAGGGTAATCTAGTGCTATTAGTGTTTGGGCTCAGATAATGGGTGAGACTATTTTGGCAGTGGCCTCATCTCCTTTTAAGAAAAGGTTTGACGATCTGACGTGAAAACAGAGGTGGCGGCAATAAAACAATCTGCTTCGAGTCTCTGGCTCCACTGTTTAATATTTAAATACTAAGTTGTTGTTGCTGCTGCTGCTAAATTTTGCTTATAAATGGAGCACATTGAAGTGCTAGATGGGGAAGAAAGAGAGGAATGTTTGGGGGGAAATTCATTTCGGGGTCGGGGGAAGCTTCGCATTGTACGATACAAAGAGAATTCTTGTTTGAAAGTTTTGTAACCCGCTCTGAGATCTGTGGATGGCGGGCCGGCTAAAAATGCTTTTAAATAAATGAACAAATCTATGCAGTTGGTTTATCAGCTGCAAAAATAGTATGGCCTATTGCTTTGTCTGTTTGGGTCCGCATGAAAGGTGAGATTGGTGCTTTCAGGATTTAGTGACTGTAATTTGTTTTTACTGATTTTAATACCAAATTTAAACTTGTTGTAATTTGTCTTGGGACCTGCTGGTGAAGGGTGGATAATAATAATAATAATAATAATAATAATAATAATAATAATAATAATAATAATATATCTCCAGGTTCCAGCATTTAGTCATACTCAAGATTGACCAAGAGATAGCATGACCATTGATTATGCAGTTAAAGCAGTCAGGGAATGAGGATAGGAGCAGGATCCATTGACCAAGACACTGGAAGTCACATGGGACAAAGGAAGTGGGTTTAGTTCCCACTGAAATGTGTCTCTGAATAACTTCCTTTTACTTTCTCCCAGGGTGGATAAAAATCAATGATTTAAAAATAAAAATAAATAAATAAAAATCGGATTTTTTAAATTTAAAATGGATTTTTTTTTTAAATAAAATGCTTTTTGGGGAAAACATATTACCATCCAAAGGTTATTCAATCATGAAATAAAGATTAGTTTTTTAATTATGTAGAATAAGGCTGTATATGTTTAATTTTTTGGTAAATAAATTCCATTAATCCATTCACAATGTCATTTATGCTCTTCCAGAGGTTTTTATAAGATTATTGGGTAGTTTCTCTGCCTACAAAATATTATCACAGATGCTTGGTTTACTTTTGCAGTTCTCAAAACTGAATTTGACTCAGCAGAGATCACATGCCTCTTCTTCACAGCAAAAATGTTATAACATAAACAGAGTTGAGAAAAAGACCTTAATCCTATTGTTCTACAAACCTATGAATACAGAATCAACCCCTTCAGTGTTAAGTTTCAAGAAGTTCAGTGAACAGAATAGAAACAATATTTTTCTGATTGTTTGGAGTGGAATGGATCTAATAAATCTATTTAAATTGTTATTATTAAGGTAATGATTATTTTTCTCCTTCCTAAGTACAACAGAAAAGTTGTCCAAATATGAATGATTAACCTATTAAACTGGGAATAAATAAAACTAATATGAAAAGTCCACCCTGCTTTCTCCCATGTAAGTGGGATGGAGTTAATTAATTAATTACTTGGTTTTGTGTCTATCCTGCCTGTAATCCAACCATACTACATGGTGGTTTTCGTGTTTCTAGAGAAAAATAAAGCATTGCGATTGGGTACCCTCTAGGAAATGTGAGAAGAATCTGCCTACCGCCCTAGATCCTGGGTGACCAAGACTTTCAGATTCTGAACATCCACCTGTTCACACTTTGCACACAGCCCACCTGTCACGAAGACAGTAATCTCGCAGCTGCTGAAAAACAGTGCATTATTTCAGTTTTATCTGGATTTTCTTCCACGCAAACGGTGGCTGCAGTCTTTATCTCTCTGGTTGGTGTCACAGGGTAGATAGCGTGTTAAGTCAATGCTTTTATCTGGTTTCCTTTCTTTTAATTGCAGACCCAAGAATGCGATCAGAGCGCTAAGGAAAAAGCTTTCCAAAAACTGCAACCATGTTGAGATTCGTCTGACGCTTTCTGTAAGTATGATACTCTTGATCCTCATAAAAAGAGTCTGCCAAACACTGAAGGGGACACCTTGGATTTCTCTGGATCACAGCCCAGGGAGGAACCTGTTTGAGCGGAACATTTTACTAAACAACAGCAACATTTTTTCCTGACACACCAAACATGAACTGCAGGGGAAGGCGGTGCTCATTTTCTGGGTCATGTTTAGGTGAATGCCAGCTGGATCCTTGTCTGGGGTTTCTGAGCACAATTCTTTATGGACAGAGGTCAATTGTTCTTCACCGTTAGAGATTGAACAAGAGATTAACCTCTGCTTTCCACCTTCAGGGTTTGCCAGGGGTGGGGGTGGGGGAGAGAATTTTGCCAATATTATGAAGAAGACAAGCAATGGCATATGGAGATAAGTCTTTGCTCATCTTCCAATGCCCCACCTGGGTTTTACCAGGGGCCTTCTTGTTGTTGTTTGGCGATCACTCATAGCCGAGTAAGATTGTCTTCCATGAACATGGTCTTAACAGTGAGTCCGTAAGTGACACTGGAGGCCAATTCTGGATCCACACGTCCTTTCACAGAGGGGATATAGGTTTCTGGGTGGGAGTTTATCACAGTGAGGGTTTGCCAAGTGTGCCTTCCTCTTGGCACATTTCTCCATTTCATCCTGAGTTTGAGCATCTTCAAAGCCCATGGCACCTTTGGTAAAGGCTGTTCTCCAATTGGAGCAATCTCAGGCCAGTGTTTCCCAGTTGTTGGTGTTTATGCTACATTTTTTTTAGATTTGCCTTGAGAGAGTCTTTAAACCTCTTTTGTTGACCGCCAACATTACACTTTCCATTTTTAAGTTTGGAATAGAGTAGTTGCTTTGGAAGATGATAATCAGGCATCCGTACAACATGACTAGTTCAACGAAGTTGATGTTGCAGAATCATTGCTTTGGCACTGGTGATCTTTGCTTTTTTCCAATACACTGGCATTAGTTTGCCTGTGATGTGTGTAAAAATTTGGGTGATGTGTAAAATTTTTCGGAGACATAGTTGATGGAATCTTTCGAGGATTTGGAGTTGGAGTTGGCGTTTATAAGTTTATAAACCAGGGACCACCACCATCCCTTTTAAGGTGTGAGCACTGCTTCATTGTAACCTGGGCAGGTGGTGCTGGTCCTAGAAACATATTTGGAACCTGAATCTCTGGTTGCTGTACAAGGGAAGGCCTCTCGGCCATGGGCAGTCCTCATAAGTGTCGCATCATCACCCACAGGCACCTCATACTATGGTATTTAGCATGTTACTCAGAAAATTGCTTCTTGGTTTTCCGTTTTTGAATTATGCACTCCGGTTAAGAAGGGAAAGAGTAGCATCTTGTTCAGTGTTGTGTTATTCCACTGGCATTTTCCACGCAGTTTTCCACTTTTACAAATCCAGTATTCATTAGTGCAAAATAGAGTCCGTTGCGGCAAGTGTTCTTAACCATACACAAACACTGATGGTTTCTAGCCAGAGGTAGGGGGAGAGGTATTGAGATCACAGAATAAAGGTCACTCGATCAGAGCAAGCAAGATACTGTCTTTTATTTTGACCGACAAACTTTGGAGTTGCATACATCTCAGTTTGTGGTTTGCCATTCAAGAGAAGCTTGGGAAACAACAACGAAGAGTCTTGTGGTGAAATAAAGGTTCACAAATGTATCATGGAGTAAGGTTTTGTGAAGAGAGAGAGAGAGTTTGAGCCAAGTCACGATGTGTATTTGCATATCTGCAGTCTTGTGTTGAAGAAAAATGAGTTGTGACAGAAGCTTAATGAGAAGGGGATTAAAATGAAACAGTAGACATCGTAAATGCTATCACATGAACAATTGTGCGTCTTCCTGGTTGCCCCACCTCGAAAAGGAATGAAAGGGCAACTAAAAGAAAAAAAATAAAGGATAGCATTTTTATCAGAAATAAGAGGATTAAGCAGAGAGAGGGCTTGGTTAACTAATGTAAAAGAGAATGGAGACAGTTGGCATGGAAAGAATGAGTAGGAAACAATATCTCCCTTTCAAAATACAACTCAGGATTATTTAATTGAAGCTGTTAGAGCGTTTTATGATGAGGTAAAGGATAAGCCTAGTTATACAATTGGTAGTTAACTTACGCCATTGACTGCCCCCAGGATGTTATAAGAAAATGGCATAGGATTTCTATGGAATGTTTTGGAGTAATAGGAATATTGGGAGGGGCAAACTAACACTGCAACCTGTGTGTTACCAGCCACGGGCAACAAATAACAGGAGATGGCTGTCCCTGTCAGATGTTGGTTATGACTTCCTGCATGGTCAGAAGCACTTCCAGTTTATTATTATTATTATTATTATTATTAAAGATTTTCTTGATTTACAAAAGTGTGTGCAATGTCTCTTTTGTATTTTTTTCCATGTAACATTTTTACAAATCAGTTTTGGTTGTTGAGACATTAGGGAGGGAAGGGGGAGAGAGGTGGGTGGGTTGGGGGATGGCTGAGGTGGGGTGACGATGTTTCTATTTTCTTTAATATATGTAGGGTTTGGTGTCAGCGTTGATTGCGTAGGTTCTCTGTTGTTTGCCTGTGCTCCTTTGGCGGTGAGAGAGGTTGGGATTGGCGTAGGGTGTGATTGTTCATTTGTGGTTGGCTGTGGTGATCTTTGTTTTCCTGTGTGAGTGGGGTGGGTGGGTGTTTAGGATCAGGTTAGCCATATTGATTTGTAGGCTGTCGGTAGATTTTTGTCATTGTCTTGTTGGGCTGTGTGTGTGATGAAGGGGAACCATACTGGGGTGAAGGTGTCTTCTTCTGTTTGTCCCTGTGTCAGTTTCAGGTTACTGGTTAGTTTTTCTAGTAGGGCTGTTTCCCATACTACTTGGTACCATTGGTCCATGTTTACTCCTGACAGGTCTTTCCAGTGTCTGATTATGATGTTTCTGACTGCTGAGAGTAGATGGATTATGAGTTGTTTGTGTTGTAAGTGGGCATTATTGTCTTGGAAGATGTTTAGTAAGACCAATTCTGGGGTGTTCCAGTTAGGTAGGTAGCCGTGTTGGTCTGCCATAGTCAAAACAAAATAAAATAAAAAATTCCTTCCAGTAGCACCTTAGAGACCAACTAAGTTTGTTCTTGGTATGAGCTTTCGTGTGCATGTACACTTCTTCAGATACGGTACTTCTTCAGAACTGAAGAAGTGTGCATGCACACGAAAGCTCATACCAAGAACAAACTTAGTTAGTCTCTAAGGTGCTACTGGAAGGAATTTTTTATTTTGTTTCGTTTCAATTCTGGGGTGGTTTCTAACACTTGCTTGGTTATTTTACATATTTCTCGTGTGGTTCTTGTCCAGAATGTTTGGATTTTGGGGCACTCCCACCACATGTGAAAGTATGAAGCACTTCCAGTTTAGATGGGATCATTGTTCTGACCCAGAATCACATTGCTTGTGGGTATGTTGATCTCCCATTTGTGCCCAGGATCGGATCTAAGTCAGTCATGTCAAATGGTGATATGGGTAAACTTACATAACTTAATATTTCCGGGGCTTGTAATAAGCAGGAATGTGTGACTCCTTTTTTGTTTTTTGTTTTGTTTCCAAACGGCAGCCAGTGCAAATGTGACTTGGCAGTTCTTGTACACAGAGTTACCTTGTTGGTCACAGCGTATTATGCTGCTGCTGTGGAATTTGTGGAATTTGTTTTGCAAAAACATTATTAACATAAGCTAGGAAGTCATTAGGGCAAACAGGTGATTCACAGTGCTCTGTTACAAGTTAAGCTGCATAAATATGAATTGCCCCAAAGTTTTGGTGTTCAGGTTCTTTATCCAGAAGTGGCAGAATGCCAGGGACTGGATGAATTGAGTGTGGTTCTGAATGAATACCTCTCCCCTTATTTTGCAGCCATGTTCTCATTTAACTGGAAAACATTCTGAAAGCATGTAAAGGTTTGCCAGCAAAGGTTCTGGACTGGGTCTCGTTCTAGGTTTCACAGAGCTTTTTATCCTGTTTCCCCTCTGTGTTGATATTGTGGCTCTGAGTGATAGAGGATGTATGTTTCAGCAGAGCTCAGTTGCTTAGAGCATTGTGCTGATAACACCAAGGTCGCAGGTTCGATCCCCGTTTGGGGCAGCTGCATATTCCTGCATAGCAGGGGGTTGAACTAAATGGGTCCCTTCCAACACTATGATTCTATGGTTTAATTCAGTCTGTTGAAGTAAAAAGGTAAAGGACCCCTAGACGGTTAAGTCCAATCAAAGGTGACTATGGGGTTGTGGCGCTCATCTCGCTTTCAGGCCGAGGGATCCGGTGTTTGTCCATAGACAGCTTTCCGGGTCATGTGGCCATCATGACTAAACCACTTCTGGTGCAGCAGGACACCGTGACAGAAACCAGAGCACACAGAAATGCCGTTTACCTTCCCGCTGCAGCTGTACCCATTTATCTACTTGCACTGGCGTGCTTTTGAACTGCTAGATTGGCAGGAGCTGGGACAGAGCAATGGGAGCTGACCACTGTCGCACAGATTTGAACTGCCAACCTTCCAGTCGGCAAGCCCAAGAGGCTCAGTGGTTTAGACCACAGTGCCACCCGCGTCCCTCCTCTGTTTAAGTAGCCAGTGCATCACCTAAAGTCAACAGAGGTCTGTTAAGATGTTTTAGCTTATGAGAAAATGTAGACACATTTCATTGGCAATTTTTTTTTTGACTCCATGTTAGATGGCACCTCAAAATTAAGTGGAGACATAGTTGCCAATTCCTAGCAGCCTTGGGGGCTTCTGCCCCCACAATAAAATATTTGAGGGGTCAAGTCCAAACAAAGTTGATGGGCATTTCCATTCAAATGGGGTGTGTGCACTGCATCGATTATGTGGGGTGGGGCTTACCTGGGCCCCCACAATGTTTTATTCAAGTTGCACCCTTGTGTGGAGGTGCCACACATTCATCTACCCTGCTGAAACACTCCCATCAGAGCAGTCCAGCATGGTCAATCATAAAATATGTGATGTCCTATCATCACCCCCAAATAATATTCTGCAGTTGTAAAGACTAACAGATTTATTGTATCCTAAGCTGTTGTGGAGTGGAGCTTTCAAGGCATGAAGAGTCCATATGAACTGGATCTTGCTCATTCGCTGTCTTGACAGCTCTGAGGAGTAAAAAAAAACTGGTGCAGACTAGGGAATGGTCTGCAGGCACATGAGACCAACACCCTGCTGAAGCTAAGCAGGTCTGGGTCTGGTCAGTACCTGGATGGAAGACTACCACTCTATTCTGCCTCGGTCAGACCACACTTGGAATACTGTGTCCAGTTCTGGGGACCACAATTTAAGAAGGATGTTGACAAGCTGGAACGTGTACAGAGGAGGGCAACCAAGATGATCAGGGGTCTGGAAACCAAGCCTTATGAGGAATGTTTGAAGTAGCTGGGTATGTTTAGCCTGGAAAAGAGGAGACTGAGAGGAGATATAATAACCATCTCCAGATATCTCAAGGGCTGTCACATGGAAGAGAGAACAAGCTTTTTTCCCTCCTGCTCTGGAGGGTAGGACTCGAACCAATGCCTTTAAGTTACAAGGAAGGAGATTCTGACTGAACATATATGGAAAAGCTTTCTGACAGTAAGAGCTGTTTGACGGTGGAACAGTCTAGCTCAGGAGGTTCTGGACTTTTCTTCCTTTAAAGCAGAGGTTGGACAGCCATCAGTCATGGATGCTTTAGCTGAGATTCCTTCATTGCAGGGGGTTGGACTAGATGACCCTTGGTTCCCTTCCAACTCTACGATTCTATGTTGCCTTCGGTTCCATGATAAAATAAAGGCAGGGTTTGAGTTTAATAAACTACAAAGAAAGAAGAAGAAGAAACAAGTTCAGAAAGTCTGATGCTGTGCCCTAGCCCAGAATCCACATTATTACCTAAGCTTTCAGTTCTGTGGAATACATAAAACAATATAGGTGTAAACAGGATATGTCTGTTAGCCTTCCGGGACAGTAGACATTTCCCTGTGTATTCTGTGCTTAAGCACTACAGCATGACTGTGATTGCTCTTTGCATATTCTGAGTTGCTTCCTGTATCTTGTTGTGTAAAGCCATTAGCAACAGAGGTGAGCAGATAAATTAGGTTGATCGGTGACTGACTTTGGTTAGGCATCAGCTAGGTTGCCCCGGGGCTGACACCCTGGGTCGGGGATACATCTAAAGTTGCCGGAATACTTGTCTCCAGCATGCTCCCGCCGCCTGCTCCTTAGCAACCCTGAGTCACTCCGTATTGCATACTTTGGTTCCTTGGTGTGCATGTTTGCCTAGCAGAAACAGCTCCGGTTTCCACTTGGCATGCAGCTTTTGTGTCGGATTTTTCATTTCATTTCCGTTTACCATCCCTGGGAACTGAGCGCTCTCTGTTCCAGTCAGTCGGAAAAGCTGTGATAACAGGACACTGGGCTTTGAGATGTTTTATCTAATAATTCGTTCTGCAAACTTAAGGTTTCTCCACCGTTCAAGGTTTTGTGTTGCCGTTGTGCGGAGAGGCGTCGTCATCCTGTTGGTACAGGAGTTGCAGATAACATCCCTGACCTACTGCAAATGGATTCCGTTTGCTTATGGTAAAGAATATTGGCAGCTAACACAAAACAGCTAGAAGCGTTTTCTTCTCCTGCTCTGCTCCAAGCTTTTTATTTGTGGATCTGTTAAAGCCAGGAATCTGGAGGCCAGCTGAAAACAGAGGATGAAGTCTGAGGAGATAGTTCTGTGGTGGAGCAAAGCCCGGCAAAAGCAAACTGAGGAAGGAAAGTGCAGAGCGATTTGCCAACCCAATGTTTCAGTGCTCACCTGACCTGGAGGGGTTCCAACTAGGCTGGGGGAAGGTTAGGCTGCAGGCCAGATGAGGGTGCCCTTGGGAGAGAAATCGTAAAATGCTCAGTATTTCACAGGCCTCCCAAGCTGTCTGACGGGTTGCAACCTCTATGCCCAAAAGTAAAGGATGGAAGTTTTATAGCCCTGTAGGGTCTGATCTGCCTTCAGGCAAGGCTGTTGGTGGTGAAACTTGATGTGAAACTGTAATCCACATTCCTTCCTACACTGCACAATGTGTGCAAGGAAAGAATCCATGTCAGATTCCATGTGGAAATTCTGTTTCTGTATGAATATATTGAAATAAACAAAATTAGCTCTTATTCCCTTATGGGGTACACAAGAGTCCTTGTAGAATCCTTTGCAGGTTCTCCATCGGTAGGAGTAAATAACAGAGGCCAACCAGAGAATAATTAGAAGCGAAGCAGCTAATAAGCTTGATCTTTCATAGAATCATAGAGTTGGAAGAGACCACACGGGCCATCCAGTCCAACCCCCTGCCGAGCAGGAAACACCGTCAAAGCATTCCTGACAGATGACCTCCAAAGAAGGAGACTCCACCACACTTCTTGGCAGCAAATTCCACTGTCGAACAGTTCTTACTGTCAGGAAGTTTTTCCTAATGTTTAGGTGGAATCTTCTTTCTTGTAGTTTGAATCCATTGCCCCGTGTCCGCTTCTCTGGAGCAGCAGAAAACAACCTTTCTCCCTCCTCTATATGACATTCTTTTCTATATTTGAACATGGCTATCATACACCCCTTAACCTTCTCTTCTCCAGGCTAAACATACCCAGCTCCCTAAGCCATTCCTCATAAGGCATCGTTTCCAGGCCTTGGACCATTTTGGTTGCCCTCCTCTGGACACGTTCCAGCTTGTCAGTATCCTTCTTGACAAGCTGGAACATGTCCAGAGGACACATTTATTGTCTTTATTGTTCTGTTGCAACAGGGTTGACCTCCCCACACACAGGAGAGCAGGGGAGGGACCCAGAGCCATGCGTGCCAGCACTTATAAAGACATTTCAAAAATCCCCCCTTGGAGTCCAGCCCCACCCCCAGAAACCTCACACATACATCACAGAAGGGGTGTAGCCCAAGACCACCCCCCATACCTCATGCCTACATCACAGAAAAAGGCAGCTTCCAACAGATTTAAACAGGAATCTAAGAAGTTTGTTTCCCCCCTTCCTGCCAGGCTACCTGTTAATGCCTTATCTGATTGCCTTTTGTTAGCAGCCTGGCCATTTCTTTGAAATGGTAATCATTTTAATTTCCTGAGACAATGGGAAGGTTCTCCCACCCCCTCCTTCTTTGCAGAGAAACAGTTTGTCAGTTTGGGAGTGAAAAATGGTTTCAGGGCTGTTTTCCTGTGTTGCTTCACACATGTGGCCTTGTTTGCTTGGCACACTTATGATACACACACACACACACACACACACACATAACCTTAATATTCTTACAACAATATAATAATAATAATAATAATAATAATAATAATATTTCATTTATATGCCGTCCATCTGGCTGTGTTGCCCAAGCCACTCTGAACAGCTTCCAAGACATAAAATTACAATAAAACATCAAACATTAATAGTAACAATCTGATCCAATATAAAAGTCACAATAACTTTCAAATAAACAACTTACCGGTATATCAAACAAAGCAACATTCAGAATCTAATAGTAAACAGTAAAATTAAACATCAGCAAATAATAATTAAACAGTTCAACCACAATAAAGAATTGCCATTCTATAATCAATAAAAGTAACAGCAAATCACAATGCATAAAATAACACAAAACGTACAAAACCATGTAAAAGTATCAAATTGAGAAACAAAGAAGCACAACTTATAAAATATATACAGTGGAACCTTGGTTCTCGAATGCCTCGGTACTCAAACATTTTGGTTTCCAACGCCGAAAACTCGGTAGTAAGTGTTCCAAGAGAGCCAGTGTGGTGTAGGGGTTAAGAGCTGTAGACTCGTAATCTGGGGAACCGGGTTCGCGTCTCCGCTCCTCCACATGCAGCTGCTGGGTGACCTTGGGCTAGTCACACTTCTCTGAAGTCTCTCAGCCCCACTCACCTCACAGAGTGTTTGTTGTGGGGGAGGAAGGGAAAGGAGAATGTTAGCCGCTTTGAGACTCCTTCGGGTAGTGATAAAGCGGGATATCAAATCCAAACTCTTCTTCTTCTTCTTCTTCTTCTTCTTCTTCTTCCTGTTTCCGAACGTTTTTCTGAAGCTGAACATCCGATGTTGCTGTCGGCTATTATTTCCGGGGTGCCTGCGCCAATCGGAAGCTGCACCTTGGTTTCTGAACATTTCGGAAGTCGAACGGACTTCCGGAATGGATTGTGTTTGAGAACCAAGGTACCACTGCATATATATCCCTGAACTTTTCCCTTCCCTGCTGTTGCTGCTGCTGTTCTCAAAGTCATAGTCTGGGAAAGGCTAGTTGGGGCAAGGCAGGTGGAAAAGCCATTGCCTGATGAGGAACAGAAAGTCTCTCTCCACTGCCCAGTGCTTAAAACAATGAAAGGTTCATTTCTGGTGGTGGTTCCTGGCACCTACTGGAACCACCTTGGTATTTTTCCTTGAAATACAGTAAAAGGCAATGTAACCACAACAAAAAATAATAAGTAGTGGTTTTAGGCGGTGTTAGAAACTCAGATATATAAGTTAGGTGCCAAATGGCACCTTAAATCTGGGTTACGGTCGCCACAACGGGGGGTTGTAGTAGATGTTTCTCGGGGTCCCTTCCAATGCCAGGGGCAGAGGATGGGGGGTGTTGTGGAGGGGGGGTCCACCCTAGGTGTCACCACTGAAGGGGGTGACAAAATGTCGGGTGGCACACACTACGGGGCCTGCAGTGCGCCCGAGCCACGCGTCTCTCCTGGGAGTGACGTGGTGGCTTGGCTGCCTGCAAGCTTTGCGCTGCCCCAAACGGTCCGCCCGCCGCCTCCCCTCAGCTGTAGTGGGACGAGGCAGGCAGACTCCTCGGAGGCCCCACAGAGCATGCTGCCCAGCTGGCCCTGGCTGGCTCCACCCCAGGCGCCTGATCGGCTTGCTCCGTGCTGTTCAATACCACAGTTCTATGATTCTATGATCTCTACTACATTGCTTGACTGTAGCTTACAACAATTCACTTGTCCCAGTATGCAAGAAGGAGAAACACACATAGTGGAAATGGAAATGGTATGAGCTATGCACAAAGGCAGAGGTTTTTAAACTGTGGACACCAACCTGGCACCCAGAAATCTCTGTGTAGTTCGACCCATGCCAGTAGCAAAATTAGCCAAGCACCTGGGGAACTTTAAACACCGGATGTATGTGAAGATAGCTTAATACGTATACATTTAGGAAACCGCTTCTTGGATGGGGTTTTACAGTTCCCAAGTCCAGGATCTGCTCAGTTGAGAAATGTTTCTTTTAGACCAGTGTTTTTCAACCTTTTTTGGGCAAGGGCACACTTGTTTTATGAAAAAAATCACGAGGCACACCACCATTAGAAAATGTTAAAAAATTTAACTCTGTGCCTATATTGACTATATATAAAGTAATTCTCTTGAATAGGAATCAAACACAATTTTTCCCACGGCACACCAGGCAACATCTCGCGGCACACTAGTGTGCCGCGGAACAGTGGTTGAAAAACACTGTTTTAGACAATGCAAGAAGGAATACAGCTTTTAGGCCACAAGGTAGCTGCTTAATAGTTAACCTCGTTTCATATTAATCGACTCTGGGTGTGTCAAACCTGTTTTTATGAGAAGCTCCTGGTTTCGTGTGTCGATAAAACAACCTGCCAGGTTTAATAGTTCCCTGGACTTTGGCCAGTGGGGTTTGTGTGACATCTGCATGGTGGAAATGCAAGAGCTAATTGAGGGATCAGGGTGCTGCTGGTCTTCACAAAGAAGATCTGCAGGAGTTCAGCATCTGCCCACACAGATCTGATTTCAGAGATCCGGGTATCAGTAGTGTTGCGACTTTCCCAAGAGAGGTTGTACAATCTCCATAATTACTGAGTAGTAGGCCCGGCAGAATTACTAGGGTTTTCTGTTTTAGGGCATGGTTGGGATTGCAGATTAAGTAACCTTGTAAATCCCACAAATGCATTCCACTCTGGGGAACAGCTGCATGTAAAGTGGGGCCCCATAGGTACAAGTCTAGGAGTGGGGGAAACACCTTCCAGTTAGCCACACACTACCCTCTTTTTAATGAGCAAATGGTTATAGACTCTTCATTTTTCCCTGATTGAAATGGATGGGGTTTAAGTTTTTCACCTATAGAAGACACCTGAAGGCAGCCCTGTACAAGTGAAGCTTTTGAAGGTTTCATGTATAGCGAAACCTCGGTTTTTGATCGTCTCGGAAGCCGAACATTCCAAAATGTTTTTGAACACCAAAAAACCCAGAAGTAACTGCTTCAGTTTTTGAACGATTTTCAGAAGCTGAATATGCCATGCGGCTGCCATTTTGAGTTTTTGGTTTTCTAACTTTTCGGAAGTCAAATGGTCTCCCGGAACGGATTATGTTCGAAAACTGAGGTTCCGCTGTATTAGTATGTTCTTATATATGTTGGAAGAGACGCGGGTGGCGCTGTGGGTTAAACCACAGAGCCTAGGGCTTGCTGATCAGAAGGTTGACGGTTCGAATCCCCGCGACGGGGTAAGCTCCTGTTGCTCGTTCCCAGCTCCTGCCCACCTAGCAGTTCGAAAGCACGTCAAAGTGCAAGTAGATAAATAGGTACCACTTCAGCGGGAATGTAAACAGCATTTCCGTGCACTGCTCTGGTTCACCAGAAGCGGCTTAGTCATGCTGGCCACATGACCCGGAAGCTGTACGCCGGCTCCCTCGGCCAGTAACGCGAGATGAGTGCTGCAACCCCAGAGTCGGACACGACTGGACCTAATGGTCAGGGGTCCCTTTACCTATATATTTTGGAAGCTACCCAGAGTGGCTGGGTCAATGGGCTGCCCAGTCAGATGGGCAGGGTACAAAATATTGTTGTTGTTGTTGTTATTTGCTTGATTTGTTATGGGATGGGTCATATGATTGAAACCTTGTTCTCTCTCATCTTTATATGTGTTTATGTGTTCATTTAAAAACTCCCCGCACATCAGCTCTGTATATTGTCTTTTTCATATGCTGGACCTCCTGCATTTCTGTGAAATAAATGGAATACTAATTAGAAAAGGGGATGGTACAGTACAGTTGGCCAATAAAACAGTATATCCCTAGGAAGCTGTAGAACTGACTCCTTTGGTGAAAGCTGTAAACAGACCTCAGGGTTCAGGGTCTACCAAAGTTGTGCAGATCATTTCGCTCCTGCCTTAATGCAGATTGTTAGACTGTGGTAACCCAGGAGGCTGCTTCTAGCATCTGCAAATCTTGATGGTGCAACCTTAATTTCCTTTTGCAATTTGACCTGCGGGCAAAATGCTATTTGCTGAATGTTAGTCGTGTTTCCCAAGGTTTCAGTAACTGGGTTGCACATTTATACGTACTCTGCTTCCTTCCCATAAGCTCCATCCCTCTAAACCCCTGCCTTGCCTGGGGCACAGAAACTGCACCATTTTTTAAAAAATAACTGTGGAAGGTGTTGCTGAAAGAACCTTTATGGTGCTAAAGAAAATGGGGGTTTATTATTACTATTATTTTAAGACTGGTGGTTGCAACCCAGCAAACAAGTGCTGTAACTTTGGAATAAATGACTCAGTTTGCTATTTGTCCATCAGTGGCAGGAGTGGGGAGACAGGACTAGTGGGCCTCCGCCGAACATTCTTGGATTCGAACTCACATCACCACTGACCATTGGCCTTGATGGCAGTTGAATCTCACTTTGACACTGGTCTTCTGCTGCACCTGGCAGCAGCACACTAGCTTGGGAGGGATGCACAACAGTCTGTGTAGTACACACAGCTCTGACTGCTCCCCTCCCCTCAGTATTTGCCGCCCGAGGTGCCTGCCTCCATCCTACCTCATGGTAGAGTCACCCCTGCTCAGGGGACATTTTCTTCACAAAGCCATTCGGTGTGTAGGACAGTATAGTTACGTGAATGTGTAATTCACATTATAACTGAAGGAGCGTCTCCACCCCCATCGTTCAGCCTGGACACTGAGGTCCAGCTCTGAGGATCTTCTGGCGGTTCCCTCACTGCGAGAAGTGAGGTTACAGGGAACCTGGCAGAGGGCCTTCTTAGTAGTGGCACGCACCCTGTGGAACGCCCTCCCATAAGATGTCAAGCAAATAAACAACTATCTGACTTGTGGAAGACATCTGAAGGCAGCCCTCTTCAGAGACGTTTTAATGTTTGATGTTTTAGTGTGTTCTTAATATTATGTTTTGGGACGTGGGTGGTACTGTGGGTTAAACCACAGAGCCTAGGGCTTGCCGATCAAAAGGTCAGCGGTTCAAATCCCCGTGACGGGGTGAGCTCCCGTTGCTCGGTCCCAGCTCCTGCCAACCTAGGAGTTCGAAAGCATGTTAAAGTGCAAGTAGATAAATAGGTACCGCTCCAGCAGGAAGGTAAACGGTGTTTCCATGCGCTGCTCTGGTTCGCCAGAAGCAGCTTAGTCATGCTGGCCACATGACCCGGAAGCTGTACGCCATCTCCCTTGGCCAGTAAAATGAGATGAGCACCGCAACCCCAGAGTCGTCCGCGACTGGACCTAATGGTCAGGGGTCCCTTTACCTTTACCTAATATTCTGTTGGGAGCCGCTCAGAGTGGTTGGGAAAACTCAGCCAGTTGGGTGAGGTATAAATAATAAATTGTTGTTGTTGTTGTTGTTGTTGTTGTTGTTGTTGTTGTTGTTGTTTTATTGCCATGCTTTCATCCTCACATCAAAATGTTCTGTTAGAAGACCAGGTTTATGTTGCTGGTGTGACCTCTGAAGTCCTTCTCTGAGAAACTAGCTCTTCATCCATGTCCCACGGCAGCCTCCAAACGCACTTGAGAATAACTTCTTGTTTATTGTACACCTGAGGATGATGATTGCTGAGAGTCTTCTGACCAGTGTTCGAAATTAGCCAGGCACCAGGTGCATTTTGCACCTGGCTATCAGCCACTTGAGACCAAGTGGAGATGCCTGAGTGCCAGGATGGTGCCTGACATCTCCACCATCTGGGGATTATTGAATCTTAGTACCACATCCTGTAGAATTCTGTTATATTTTATCTGCACAATCAAAATGAATTTCAGGAACCAAGTTGCTTTTTTTTGGATTTTTATCATAATCCAAAATTTTCTTCACATTTCATATAATCCGCTTTACAAAACTTCCTGCAAACCTACTAGTGTGATTTGCTGTTTCCAATTGTTTTTCAAATAATTTCCAATTTTTTCCCAGTCCTCTAAGAATCTCTGGTCGTGTTGGTTTCGGATTCTCCCTGTTATCTTGTCCAATTCTGCGTAGTCCATCACCTTGATTTGCCATTCTTCTATTGTCGGTAGTTCTTCTTGCTTCCATTTCTGTGCCAATAATACTCTTGCAGCCATTGCCGCATATAAAAACAGTTTTTTATCTTGTCTGCTAATATCTTGACCCACAATACCAAGTAGAAAGGCTTCTGGTTTTTTTTAAAATAAATGTATATTTCAGCATCTTTTTCATCTCATTATATATCATTTCCCAGAAACCTTTCACTTTCTTACATTCCCACCACATATGATAAAACGTACCTTCCTTATCTTTGCATTTCCAACAACATGAAGCTGTCTAGATGTTGTTGGACTATAGTGCTGTTATCCTTGTCCTGCCGGTTGGGGCTGAGGAGACCTGTGGTCCAACAACTGGAGGTCTCTACATAGAAATGAGCTGTCAGATAATTATGCTTGTGGGGTCCCCACATTTTGGAGCCATCCTGCAGCTTTCTCTGCACTACAAAGGGCATACCAATCCTGGCTTTAAAAATGCAAACGAGTATGGTTAGTTTTCAGTAGGTTTCTTCCACAGCATGCTACTGATCTGCTTAATCCCTACAAAAGAGCCAGTGTGGTGTAGTGGTTAAGAGCGGTAATCTGGGGAACCGGGTTCGCATCTCCACTCCTCCACATGCAGCTGCTGGGTGACCTTGGACTAGTCACACTTCTTTGAAGTCTCTCAGCCCCACTCACCTCACAGGGTGTTTGTTGTGGGGGAGGAAGGGAAAGGAGAATGTTAGCCGCTTTGAGACTCCTTCAGGTAGTGAAAAGCGGGATATCAAATCCAAACTCCTCCTCCTCTTCTTCTTCTTCTTCTTCTTCTTCTTCCACTCCAGGAAGAAGGCCTCTGCCATTAGGCAGTCAGCCAGCTTCCGAAAATGTTGTTGAATGTGCCCAATGAATGTTTACATTTTCCTTGAATTTAACAGTGGCTCCAACTCGGTTGAAGAACTAATTGCAGTCCTGTAATCAAAATAATTGTTCCTGTTGGAAGCAACTTTCAGCAGTCAGCTCACAAATGGCTGGCACGCACGCACACACACACACACACACACACACAAAGTTGCTTCACCTAGTTGATATACCTCATTGAAATCAATGACAGGGTTGCACCGATCTAATTGAGTTCAAGATCTGGCCCATTAACTGCATTAGCTCTACTCAAAATCATAGCTTAGCTGTTTAGCCCTCGCTTGTCTAGGGAAAAGGCACTAATCGGAGTTGTGTTCTTAATTCCTTCGCATAATTTGAAGAAGACTGTCTTAAGTGCGCAGGATCTCTTTGAAGCCCACTCTGCAGGCAATGGGTTGACCTGATTAGCATGTCTTCAATGCACTCTGGTTTTTAAAAGGCCCCATTCAAGGCAAGGCTTTTTGGCAGCTGTGGATTGCTTGGCTTCTCAAATGGCAGTATACCCGGCTCCCCATTCCCCCCTCTTTTTTTTTAAAGTGGAAGTTCTGTATCCTGTGAGTGCACATTTCTTCTCCCGAGAGCCTGCGTACACTGAGGGAAAGCTGCTTTTTAAAATAGTTTTTAAAATGCTGTTTTCAGTTAAGCCTAAGTTAACTTAGTTAACGGTAAAGGGACCCCTGACCATCAGGTCCAGTCGTGTCCGACTCTGGGGTTGCGCGCTCATCTCGCTCTATAGGCCGAGGGAGCCGCCATTTGTCCGCAGACAGCTTCCGGGTCATGTGACCAGCATGACAAAGCCGCTTCTGGCGAACCAGAGCAGTGCACGGAAATGCCTTTTACCTTCCCGCTGGAGCGGTCCCGATTTATCTACGTGCACTTTGACGTGCTTTCAAACTGCTAGGTGGGCAGGAGCTGGGACTGAGCAATGGGAGTTCACCCCGTGGCAGGGATTCGAACTGCCAACCTTCTGATCAGCAAGCCCTAGGCTCTGTGGTTTAAACCACAGTGCCACCTGGGTCCCTTAGCTTAGTTAGCAGTTAACTTAGAAGAGAAGACTCCCTGGAAAAGACCCTGATGTTGGGAAAGATGGAGGGCACATGGAGAAGGGGACAACAGAGGGCAAGATGGTTGGACAGTGTTCTTGAAGCTACCAACATGAGTCTGACCAAAATGCGGGAGGGCAGTGGAAGACAGGAGTGCCTGGCTTGCTCTGGTCCATGGGGTCACAAAGAGTCAGACATGACTAAACAACTAAACAACAACAAAAATAGTTTTAAAAATGCTGTTTTCAGTTAAGCCTAAGTGGTTGGTGTGTGCCCAATACAGTGGTACCTCAGGTTACATACCCTTCAGGTTACAACTCCGCTAACCCAGAAATAACGCTTCAGGTTAAGAACTTTGCTTCAGGATAAGTACAGAAATTGTGCTCTGGCAGCGCAGCGGCAGCGGGAGGCCCCATTAGCTAAAGTGGTGCTTCAGGTTAAGAACAGTTTCAAGTTAAGAACGGACCTCCAGAACAGATTAAGTTCTTAACCCAAGGTGCCACTGTACTCCTATAGCTCAAGCTTTTGCTACAGTGAATCCACTTTGAAATATTTATTGGCACTTCAATGTAGATGTAGATCACTCTCTTCGTGTTTCACCAGTGTGGTGTAGTGGTTAAGAACGGTAGACTTGTAATCTGGTGAACCGGGTTCGCGTCTCCGCTCCTCCACATGCAGCTGCTGGGTGACCTTGGGCCAGTCACACTTCTTTGAAGTCTCTCAGCCCCACTCACCTCACAGAGTGTTTGTTGTGGGGGAGGAAGGGAAAGGAGAATGTTAGCCGCTTTGAGACTCCTTCGGGTAGTGAAAAGCGGGATATCAAATCCAAACTCTTCTTCTTCTTCTTCTTCTTCTTCTTCTTCTTCTTCTTCTTCTTCTTCTTCTTCTTCTCCTCCTCCTCCTCCTCCTCCTTCTCCTCCTCCTGTTTGTCCTAGCTTTGTAATATTGTAATATTTGTAATATTGGTACTAGTTTTGGGCAACTGAAGAATCGGAATGATCACTATTTAGCTAGGCTGCTAAATTTGACAGCTCTCAGGCCCCTTGCACCAAACTGTATATTTAAAACCACATCCAACCACATTGAACAATAATGGCTCCGCCACGAGAATCCTGGGGGAAGAATCTTTGTTAAGGGTACTGAGAGTTGTTAGGAGACCCCCCCCCCATTCCCCTCACACAGTGTTAGAAACTCAGATGTATAAACTAGGCGCCAAATGGCTCTTTAAACCAGGGTTACAAAGCGGAATGCCTAGTTGCCATTTTTGGATCAGATGGCTCTAAAGTCATATTTTTCAATACGGATTTTTGGTTCCTGAAATTCTCTCCCCCCCCCCCCAATTATATTTTATTAAATTTCAACATTTTTAACATACACAATAAAAATGCAATTCCTTCTTTTTTCTTTTTGGGGTCGACTTCCCACCCCGTTTTCCATGGAGTTGTTGTTTCTCCCCTTCTGCTGCACCCTTTTTTAGTTCCTGAAATTCATTCTGACTGTGCAGATAAAATACAGTCCTCGGAAGAAGGAAGTGCACCCTCTTGGAATGCACATATGTAAAACCCTCTGTGGTTTTGCATATGAGGACATGATAACAATCATTTGTCCCTTAGCACGTCTTAAAATTATATAAATACAACCTGGGATGAACATCAACACAAGACATATTACATTACATCGTGTCACGGTCTATTTAACAGAAATAAAGCCAAAATGGAGAACAGGAGGTGTTGCTAGTTTGTGAAAACAGACAAAATCCAAGGATCCCCAAGCATGTACCTCCAGATGGTAGGGACATCAGGTGCCATGCTGGTGCCCGGGCATCTTTACTTGGTGGCAAGTGGCCCATAGCCAGGTGCAAAATGCGCCTGGCACCTGGCAAATTGCGAATGCTGCCCTCACAGAACTACAATTCCCAGAATTCCCTGGGAAAGGGGACTGGCTGTTAAAGCACCCTGGGTACTGTAAGTCTGTGACAGGACTAGAGGGTCTGCTCTCTCAGCACCCTTAACGAAAGGACAGCTCCTATGATTCTTCGGGGAGAGTCATTACCATTGAAAGTGGTGTGAAACTGCTTTAAATGTGTAGTGCAGATGGGACCGGGATGAGAGTGCTCAGAGACCTGATGTATAATAATATTATTATTATTAATAATAATAATAATTAGTTGTTATTATTATTATTATTATTATTATTATTATTATTATTATTTATACCCCACACATCTGGATGGGTTTCCCCAGCCACTTTGAGCAGCTCCCAACAGAATATTAATAATAATAATTTAAAAGCGATAAATCATCAAACATTAAAAACTTCCCTATACAGGGCTGCCTTCAGAAGTCAGGTAGTTGTTTATTTCCTTGACATCTGATGGGAGGGCGTTCCACAGGGCAGGCACCACTACTGAGAAGGCCTGGTTCCCTGTAGCCTCACTTCTCGCAGTGAGGGAACTGCCAGAAGGCCCTCGGAGCTGGACCTCAGTGTCTGGGCTGAATGATGGGGGTGGAGATGCTCCTTCTGGTATACAGGGCCGAGGCCGTTGAAGGCTTTAAAGGTCAGTACCAACATTTTGAATTGTGCTCGGAAACATACTGGGAGCCAATATATGATCTCTGTGGCCACTCGCTGACACCAGTCTAGCTGCCGCATTCTGGATTAGTTGTAGTTTCCGGGTCACCTTCAAAGGTAGCCTCACATAGAACGCATTGCAGTAATGGTCATGATGGGGAGAATCTCTCTCTCTCTCTCTTTCTCTCTGCAGCTCCTCGACATGTGCATGCAGAACTGTGGCCCGAGCTTCCAGTCTCTGGTTGTGAGAAGGGATTTCTGCAAAGACAGACTAGTGAAGCTGCTGAATCCAAGGTTCAACCTCCCTGTTGATATGCAGGAGAAAATCCTGACCTTTATCATGGTAAGTGCTCCTTTTCTATCTTTCCCATTTTCCAGTGTTGCCAGGGTAGTAAATGTTTCATGAGAGCTGTACTGGGAAGCGTCGGACAGGGATCCAAGTCTCTGCTAGTTCGCCTTCCTTTTTATCTTAAGCCATGGTTGGAAAGCAGCAAAGCTATAGGGAGAGTAAGAGAAAGTTGGGCAAGAAGAGCTCAGCATAGCTGGCTATCAGCCTTGCTTTTAAGCCTTTCCTTTGTTGTCCTGTCAAGTTCCTTGGCTGCTGCTATAGAGAAAAAGGAGGGTTTTTGCATAGTATTAGCTCTGTTCTCAGTGTCTCTATTTAAAAAAGCAAACAAAAGAATTGCCATCCTGCCAGTCAACCAACAAAAAGTTGAGTGTCTTTGCTCTGTGTGGGTGGGAAAAACGAGAGTTTGTTTACACCACCAGTTAGCCTGAAATCACAAACCGGTGAACTCGTTTCTGCCCTTGGCTTGACTGGCTTCAAACCTGTTTGCATTGTGTAGCAGGGGCAGCCAGCCTGGATATTACCTTCCAGGGATTTCTTCTTTGGTTGCATCTTTCCCAAAAGAGAATTTTTCCTTTTTCTTTTTTTTATAATAAATTTTATTCAATTTTGAAAACTTAAAACATATTAACTTCAAATTCAATATACAGTGGTACCTTTGTTCTCAAACTAATCCGTTCCGGAAGTCCGTTCCAAAACCAAAGCGTTCCAAAACCAAGGCACGCTTTCCCATAGAAAGTAATGGAAAACAGATTAATCCATCTCAGACTTTTAAAAAGAACCCCTAAAACAGCAATTTAACTTGAATTTTACTATCATTAATCCATAAAATGAAAGCAATAATGAATGTACTATAAAATAAATAAGACAGTATTGTAGATGATAAAAATAAAAATAATCTTTTTTTCTTACCTGCATTGATTATAGTCATTGTTTCGATGGGGAACTTTTATCCATTTCCACAGTCACATCCCATTCTGAGGGCTTTAAGGAGGCTAGTTCTGGCCATCACTGGTAGTCTAGCATTCTCTGCCACACTCCCAGCCGGTGTCACGGTGGCCTCCGATGTGGGAAAGGAGCATGTTGACTTTACAGCACATTCCTAGGCCTGTTGAAATCAGTCCCAGTGAATTCAGTAGGGCTTACTTTCAAGTAAGCAGGCCTAGGATTGTAGCCCTACGGTGCAACGCCAGACTCTCCAATTAGTAGATGAACTGGGTTCCGCACAGTCACAAAAACAGATTAACCGAAAATGCCTCAAGAAGAAAAATGCAAAATAAATAGCAAAAATGAAAGCGCCGAACTTAATCCATTCCGGAAGTCCATGTCACTTCCGAAAAACCAAGGCGCAGCTTCTTCTTCTTCTTCTTCTTTTTAATTAATAATTTATTTTATTACAAAGTATATACAAAATATTACAAATAAACACAGGCATACCTACGTATATCCTTATTTCCATAAACACAAATCATCATCTAAAAAAGAAAACAAATGAAAAAGAAAAAGAAAAGGAGAGGGGAAATGGAAAGATAGAAGAGAAGGAGGGTTCAGAAGGAATCCTTCCAGATCTGAACTATATTTATCTCCATACATAATCAATATTAAAATTTCATAGATTGACTTTCACCGCTACACTGCACTTCCTATAACTAAACTAGGAATTTCATCTGTCATTCTTCCATGTGACACCATTTAATATATTTTCTGATAATAATATCACAAATCTACTCTAAACACAACCAATACCTTTCACTTAATCCTTGTCCACCTAAATAATCATTAAGACATTTCCATTGTTTTTGAATTGTATTTTTCGGTTTTTGTCTTATCAAATCAGTCAGCTTTGCCAAGTCCAGATATTCAGACAATTTACTCAGCCATTCTTTTTTGGTTGGAATATGATTTCCTTTCCAATGCTGGGCTATCAATATTCTCGCTGCCGTTGTTGCATATAAAGAAAAATATTTACTTTCTCTTTTGGGATATCACCATTTATTATTCCTAATAGGTATGATTCTGCTCTTTTACTATGTGATGTTTTTATTAATTTTTTAATTTCATCGTGAATCATATTCCAATACTTCTTAATTTCAGGGCACGTCCACCACATATGAAACAGTGTTCCTGTCTTTTCATTGCACCTCCAACATTTGTTATTTTCAGATTTATTCATTTTAGCTAGCCTGTCTGGTGGCGTATACCATCTGTGATGTAACTTCATAAAGTTTTCTTTTAATTGGTATGATGCCGTGAAGTTAATATCTTTTGTCCAAAACTTCACCCATTTTTATACTCGATTTCATAGCCTAAATCTTGTTCCCATCTTGATATAGTTTCCCTTTAATTTCTTGATCTAATTTCTTATTATTTAATAATTCATACATTTTGGTGAGTGTTTTCTGTTTACTCTGTAGAAATTCTTCTAATTTCATTAGTTTATTCTCAAATCTTCTATTTTTTAAATCTTTTTCAAAAGTCGCTTTCAATTGGAAATATTCCAGCCAGCTTATTCCCATCATTTTTAATTCCTCATAATCTTTTAATTTTGGTCTTTCTTCCGTTTCTTCTGTAAAAAAAAATTTTTTTAATCACATCTTTCTGACTAGTGATTTAAATCAAGTCTTACTGACTAGTGATTTAAATTGATTTGATTCAAATCAAATCCACCCTGTTTCTACCCTACCCAGAGATGCCAGGGATTGAATCTTGTGACCTTGTGCATGCAGAGCAAGTGTTCAGCCACTGAGCTACGGTCCCTGCCCATGAAATAGGCTTTCAGCTTCCAAACACACACATATACACCATCACATTTAATTAATTACATTGCCCTATACCCGGAGGTCTCAGGTCAGTTCACAGACCAAAATCAAAATATAAAACCACAAAATATATCATTAAAATAAAACCAACAACCCAATAACCCCCCCCTCCAAACCCCACATTTTAAAAAGGGCATAGGATTTGCCTGGCGCCTAAAGGTGTACAATGAAGGCACTGGGCGAACTTCCATGGGGAGAGCATTCCACAGATGGGGAGCCACTGCAGAGAAGGCCCCGTTCTCTTGTTGCCGCCCTCCTGACCTCTCGATCACAGGTTCCGGGTTGCTATGGCAAGTGGCGGTCCTTGAGGTATATTGCTCTTTCTGCTGGCGTTTCCCACACAATGCCATCACTTGGTCTGTAGACACAAGGAGAGGTTTGAAAGAAGCTCAGCCGTCCCTGGGAAAATCAGAGACCTTGGCTTTTGTCTCAAAACGAACAATCTTCTAAACAATAGCGAGGTTGTTAGTTCTGGCGGGTGATCCGTGGGTGATCAAATATAGTCAACAATGGTGCCTTATTTCAGTAAACAACCGTTATTTTGGAATGAAACGTGAAAGGGAGCAACCTCTTGTTCAAACAAGATCTGAGAGACACACACTCTTTAATTTCAACCCTCCCCTAGCTGCTACGGTTTCTTGGCCTGCCATCCACCTACCCAATGTAGTACCTGCCTGAGATCCTGTAAAACTAGACAGGCAAATGCAGAATGAGGAAGAGATATGAGAGTTGCAGAGTAGCAGAGTTGCACTTTAATGCGTTGTGTCGCCTTTTTAAAAACACTGAGAATGGGATGAGTTGAGACAGCACCTATGAATGGATGGGACCAGGTTGTGATGGAGGGGGGGGGGGAGAAAGAGCTGAAAGAAATTACAGCATTTTCTTCTTTGTAGGGTTGCTGTGCGATGCATCTCTCACTATGCATTCCTACCATTGCTATGCCAACTTTAAAACTATTTATTTCACCGGGTTTCAAACAGGGTGGATTTGATTTAAATCAAATCAATTTAAATCACTAGACAGCGAGAATTGATTTAAATCATTTTTTTTATGACAGAAAGACTCATTCTTGCTGGTATAACCTTAATATTTACAACCAGATGTACTGGTTCATTTTTGGAATAATAACTTTTCAGAGTAGTTTTTACAGTTCTATCCAGAATTACTGATTTGGTTATACTATTAGAAATACATAGACAGATAATTATGAAATGATGGCAAGGTTTAATAAGTTAACTGTTTATAGTGGGACAACCTTTCTGCTGTACTTTATTGGAAGGAGAAAAACAAACATTTCCTTAATAACATTTTAAGCAATTTATTAAAACAAAACAATAACATTATAGCATATGCATCCATGTTTGTTAACTGATGTGGTTAAACTTTTTTTTTTTTTTTAAAAAAAAACACCTTAGATTGAGTTTTAGCACACATGAAAATCTTAAAACAAATCCTTATTTCCTGATGAAATATAGCCTTTGGACTATAATGTAACTTAAATAGAAAACTATCTTTCGAAAGATTTTTCCTCCAAAAGCATTTTATTTTAAAAATCCAATTTAAATTTTAAAAATCTGATTTTTTAAAAAATTGTTGATTTTTATCTACCTATTTCCAATCACATTTTGTGCAGAATTGCCTCCCAAACTGCTTCACAGCCGTATGCAAAAATGCAACAATAAAACTATTTTTAAAGGGAGGGGGAAACCCCACTGCAATTATTTTTGTCATATCCCCATTCTGTGAAAGAGAAATTGTGTCGAACCTTTGGCCTGTTGCGTCTGTTTCACTGGGTCTGTGGCAGACCTTGGTGAATGGATCGTTGGAGCAAAATATGCTTTTTGTAAATACAGTCGTACCTTGGAAGTCGAACGGAATCCGTTCCGGAAGTCCATTCGATTTCCAAAAGGTTTGCAAACCAAAGCGCGGCTTCTGATTGGCCGCAGGAAGCTCCTGCAGCCAATCGGAAGCCGTGGAAGCCCCGCTGGACGTTTGGGTTCCAAAGAATGTTCGCAAACCGGAACACTCACTTCCGGGTTTGCGGCGTTCGGGAGCCAAAACGTCCAAGGACCAAGGTGTTCGGGATCCAAGGTATGACAGTATTGGCAGTTGTGGGGGTATGTGTGTGTGTGGAAACCTTAATTCTGTTTCAACAACTTTTCTCTTTCCTTTTTTTAAAAATACTTTTAAAAAGACATGGGCTCGAGGATTTCAAGGTGCTGTGGATGTGAGTGATGTAAAGGAGGTGTACCTGGAGCTGCTTAAGAAAGGGGTCGAGTTTCCGTCCTTGGGAAGCAACAATGGAACCAAGAAGGTAGGAATGCTCTTTTGGCGCTTACTGATTGGAAACAGGATATGCTCATTGCAAAATCTGCATGTGTGGCAGAGTTGTGCTGGCTAATTAAAAAGCAATAATGCACATTTGACAGAGTGATTTCCATGCTTAGGAAACCAGTCATACGTTTCTGCCTTGGAGCATTTAAAAATCTGAGAGTGGGAGGAATTGTTGTTGCTGTTTTTCTTTTTTAAAAAACAGGAAGTGTAGAGGTTGAGGTGCTTAAAACTGCCCACGAGATCCAGAATCCCCAGTTTCATCTCTGTGGGTTAATGCAAATGTAGGCATCTGGATTGCCTTCTGGGCTTTGTAAATTTCCGCCAAAATAAAAACAGATCTCAACACGTGAAGGCAAAGCACAAGGCGTATTTTGAAGGCGGGATAGGAAGGAGGGAGGAGTGTAAAATTGGTTATAAAGCACATTGTGGACTTAAAAAAAAGAAATTGAGGAGCCTCCCCCCCCCCAGGGTTCATGGTGACTGTGAAATAACCTTACACTTTCACCTGATTAATTTAGGCGCAGAATAGAATGCAGAATAATATTTATTTGACAAGTGTAGTGCTAATTTCTCATTTTATGTATTGTAGAGTATGGAGTTATGTGACCCCCTGAGCCAAGGCAGCCCTGTATAGGGAAGTTTTTTTTAATGTTTAATGTTTCATTATGTCTTTATATATGTTGGAAGCTGCCCAGGCAGCAACCAGCCAGATGGGTGGGGCATAAATAATACAATATTAGTAGTACTAGTATCGGGTAATAAGAATTGTTGTTGTTAAATAGGTCATCCCTATTTCCATTGGAGGGTATGAAACAATATAACGGGTTTATGGTTCCCAAAACAACAACACCCTAATATCTTATTGCATTGTGTATCCACAGCCTTTACCTCCGGTCTCCACAAAAGCATCATATGGCAGTCCCAGGAGGGGCATTTTAGGATCCCTTAGCCCACCTACAGTCATAACACTGATTCCCGAACAGGTAAAGCGCCACTATTCATTTTAATATTTTGCAACTCAAAAGAGTTCGTTGTCACAACCCACTGGCTTGACACTGGGGCTTCTAAACCTTTTATTTACTTACAGTAGCTGGATGTTGTTCAATAACAGTGTTTCTCTGGGTAGCTTAGAACAATAACCAGTCAACAGAACAATAAAAAACTACATAAATATATTAATGGCAGCAAGGAAAACAGTATAAAAAAATAACTTTATCTGGCACCGAAAGGAGTATAGGGCAGGCACCAGGTGGGATTGCATTGTATAAGAGGGTAAAAAGGTAAAGGTAAAGGACCCCTGACAGTTAAGTCCAGTCGCAGACGACTCTGGGGTTGCAGCGCTCATCTCGCTTTACAGGTCGAGGGAGCTGGCGTTTGTCCGCAGACAGTTTTTCCGGGTCATGTGGCCAGCATGACTAAGCCCCTTCTGGCGAAACCAGAGCAGCACATGGAAACGCTGTCTACCTTCCTGCCGGAGCGGTACCTATTTATCTACTTGCACTTTTGGGCGTGCTTTCAAACTGCTAGGTTGACAGGAGCTGGGACAGAGAAACGGGAGCTCACCCCGTCATGGCGATTTGAACCGCTGACCTTCTGATCGGCAAGCCCTAGGCTCAGTGGTTTAGACGATGTTTCTATTTTACTTAATATGAATAGGGTTTGGTGTCAGCGTGGTTTGTGTAGGTTCTCTGTTGTTCGCTTGTGCTCCCACCACACCCAACCACAAATGAACAATCACACCCTACGCCAACCCCGACCTCTATAGGGAAGCTTTTTAACGTTTAACTATATTTTTAAATATGTTGGAAGCTGCCCAGAGTGGCTGGAGCAACCTAGTCAAATGGGTGGGGTATAAATAGTAAAATTATCACTATTATTATGGAATAGGAAGTCCCTGTTTTCACCAGGGAAATGTTGGAGGGTATGCAATGTTTATGCATGCTCATACAGAATCTGTGTGGCACTTATTCCCTGGTACATGCATTTAGGATTGCAGCCTTAGTTCAGCATTGAATTTTCTAATAGGGGTAGCCAAAGGCCCCTAAGAAACTTACAGCCAGCTATTATTAATATTATTATTATTATTATTATTATTATTATTATTATTATTATTATTATTATTTATACCCCATCCATCTAGCTTGGTAAGCCAGCCCTGGAATGAATACGTCTCTGCTACAAAGCTAGCAGGACTTTCAGAGCACAAACCATGACATGCAAAATAATTGTTGCCTTGTATTTTACTGTGTTATGGTCCTGAACAGATTGGAAAGCTGTACAGCGAACTGGATATGGTAAAGATGAATGTGAGGGTCATGTCAGCCATCCTGAAGGAAAACGTCCCTGGGTCAGAAAATCCAGATGATATGGAGCTTCTCCAGGTACAGTAGGGGCCTTTTGCTGGGATAGTTAATGAAAAGCAAAGGGGTGAGTATATCTATTACAAGTTTGTTATTGTACTTCACCGGATCTTAACCTATTACTGTATTTGTATGAATGTATTCCAAATGTCATTGAATTTGTCCATGGAAAGTCTGTGTTATATGCAAGTTGTTCATATGTTGCGAGTTTGTATAAGTCTTCAATCCAGTCGTAGAAGGGAGCCGCATTTTTATTTTTCCAATTCATCAGCATCAGTCTTTTTGCTGTGGTAAGGGCACGGAGAGTCCACTCGCCTTGTCCTTTTGTAAGGTTCAATGTGCTGGGTATATAATTCAAGAGGATATTTTGCTCTGTACAGTGGTGCCCCGCTAGACGAATGCCTCGCTAGACGAAAAACTCGCTAGACGAACACATTCGTCTAGCGGGAGGCTGCCCCGCTAGACGAAAAAGTCTATGGGGCTGCCTCGCAAGACGAATTTTTTTCGTCTTTTTTCCCCCCCGTCTAGCGAAAGCGCGGCTGTCATTGCCGCTTCGCTAGACGAAAAACCCACTAGACGAAAAAAATCGTAGAACGATTTTTTTCGTCTAGCGGGGCACCACTGTAGATGTCAGGTTGTTCCGTACAGTCCTGTTGATGGTTTCAGTCACCTTCTGCCAAAAATCTTTCAATATAGGACAGTGAAAAGACATATGTTTTAGAGGAGCATTATCCCTAGGAGGGATGTCCAACCAGCAGATTGCGATCTACCGGTGGATCCCCAGCTGATCCTGGTAGGTTGCAGAACCCTTATCGTATACAAAAAGTTACAAGGATAAAGCTAAAAAGCTCTGTGCAATCCTCTTGCAAAAAAACTCAACAACTCTGGGCAATCTACCCACCCCACGCACGCTCCTCCTCCCTCCAATGACAATGGGTAGATCGCCGCCAGTTTTTTCATACTGGGAGTAGATCACAGCCTCTTAGAAGAGTTTGGATTTGATATCCCGCTTTATCAAGACCCTAAGGAGTCTCAAAGCGGCTAACAATCTCCTTTCCCTTCCTCCCCCACAACAAACACTCTGTGAGGTGAGTGGGGCTGAGAGACTTCAGAGAAGTGTGACTAGCCCAGGGTCACCCAGCAGCTGCATGTGGAGGAGCGGAGACGCGAACCCGGTTCACCATATTACGAGCCTACCGCTCTTAACCACTACACCACACTGGCTCTCACTGGCTTAGGAGTTGTACATGCCTGCATTCCATCTCCAACAGTTAGATACCTTAGCTAGCCCTTTTTTAAACAAATGTAATGGGGTCCGGTATATTCTAAATACAGTATTATTTTTTGTTTAAGTTTAAGGTCCAGAGACACCCTTGCTATAGCAGTTAAAACAGTAGTTAATGAAAAGGGAAGGTGATGGAATATATGGAATCTCAAGGCATTAACTTGCACTCTGGATTATTAAGGAGCGGGACCCAGCACCAGTGTCTAGCGTCCCTGTCCAGTTCCACCTGATGCCCCTCTTCCCCAACAAGCATACTGGGTGCTGCCACCATGGGCAGCTGCGGAGACAGGCAGGGGCATCCAGCCTAGGACTGTGAGAAAACCCCCTGGCAAAGTAACTGCAGCTATGGTACCATCTTGATTTCCCCAGAGTTCTATAATGGGGTCCAGAGATATTCTAGGGAAATTAAGATGGCAGTGTCTGTCTGCAGCCCCTTGGCCCATTCCTGTTCCTCTTAATCCATGCCAGTTCTAAAATGTAAAAAGAGAAGAAGAAAAACTTTAAAAGAACCGAAGAGATCCCAGTATCATGGAGCCTATCAGAGAATTATTTCTCTCAGAATCGAAAGGGGTAATCGGGTTTAAAAACAAAGCACAAACCCATTTTAAAACAAACAAATCCCAAACTCATTTTTTTAAAAAGCAAATTGCATGCCTATTTTAAAACAATCTTTTTGGTTAATAGTTGTATACCCAGATTACTTTTGCACCCATCTACCCACAGATGGAATCCATAACGAAGAAAACCATGCTCCTTGAAGTGGCTTTAAATGTAAACAAATTATTTTGGAGATTTCCTGCAGAACTGATTTCTGTTTTGTAACACAACCTAATCCTTAATAAAAACTTTTTTTTTAAGTGAAATTCTGGGAGGTAGTCTTGGAAAAGGAAGGGGGGAAAGGGAGATTTCCCTAATAATATGTTTCCTTGTCAAGAGAAAATCCCGTCCAAGGCTTTTTCTTTGAGCACTTCAGTAATGGGGAAATGTTTTTGCCAAACCCAGTAGTTCTTAGATAGTATAATGTGGATTTCCAATAAACAGACGAAGCCTTCATACTATGCATGTAAAAAAAGTTATAAGACTAGATTCCACCAATACTGTCTGACTTGGCTCCTTTTTAAAGCTGCCCTTCCTACTTATTTTATTAAGCATTTACAACATGGCGCCCCATAAAGATTTGGCCATGTATGGAACTGTTTTGGGCAATACAAAATAGCCATTTCAGAGAAGAAAAACAGTCACTTCTCTGAAACACTCCCTCAGGCAAAACACCTATACGTTACCTGCTCAGAAACCAAGAGGACAAGAGCTTTAAAAAAGAATGGGGGGTGGGGAGATGATAATTTATTTAGGAGACCATTGTAAAGAGATGAAAACGTTAGCAGGATTTAAACCGTGCTTGTAAAGTAACAAGAACTATGGACATTTTAGATGGGTTAAATATTTGGATAGCTGATTGATATGCAGCTGTAAATATTGTCACTAGGACCCATGGAGGGGATGGAAGGAAGTCTCGAGATTCAGAGTAATCTCTTTATATGGTTTCTTGTTAATTGTTTATATTCTTTAAAATTAAATAAAAAATATTTTTTTAAAAAGAGAAAACCTTAATACGCGTGCACACACAGGGGTTGGGATATTGGCACCCACGGTAGGGAATCCAGATTTACAGAATGTATCTATTTCCCCTCCAGCGCCTTTTGATACTTTTTAATGGGATGAATTTTCCACATTTGTGCCCTCATGTGGCAAGATCTGGCACTTGTGGTATGAGGGCATGAGTTTCGCTCTTGTAGTAAAATGCCGGATCTGACCACATGAAAGGTGCATTTGGAGGAATTAAATCACCACACAAAATCGTTGTGGTAAGCCAACTCATAACAGAAAAAACGGTAGTTGCTCCAGAAAGCCACGTGAGACATGAGCCTGAAGAAATGATCTGTGGGAGAGCTGTGTGGCATAAATGCCGTCTCAAGAGCACAGAGATAACATCGTTGGGTTGGGTGCATTCTTAGTCAGAGGGAACCCACTGGAATCAACAGGAGGAACCTTAATACCATCAGTTTCAATGGATGAACTCTTAAGTCTGACAAAGGCTAAATCAAACCCATCGTTTCCTATTTTGTCTGCTATTTTCAGTTTCCTTTCTATTTATTTATTTAAAGAATTCGCCTATCGTCTCATCGAAATCCAGGAGGCAGGTAGTTAATTTGAAGGTGCTTTCCCTTTCCCCCTTTACACTGTGGACATGAACTGTGTACAACTGAGATGTCTAGAGATCTCACACCTTGCGGATTTAAAACTCTTGAGAAGATATGCCTCACCACTTTGTAAATCTGTGGGAGGTGCTGGGAATCCATCCATTAACATGGATAGGTTTAGAATCAGCCTTGTTTCTAAAAAGAGTTTTCTTGCTCTTAGGAAGTCAGAGATGGGTGGGTACGTGGTGGTTTTTTATATTATAAATTTATGTTGTGAACCGCCCCGAGATCTGCGGGTATAGGGTGGTCTACAAATTTAATAAACAACAACAACAACAAATTTAATAAACAACAACAACAACAATTTAGTGTGTTAGGTCAACAACAACATTAATTAGTGTATTAAGCTCCCAATATCTGGAAGGCCATCTCCATCCCTAGTGACCTTCTCTGGCGTTAAGATGTGCAGAGGGGAATATTTTGGTAGCTCCATCATTCTCAGATGTGCTGAGAATGGTGTCCTGGGAAATAATTTTCTTTGACAGCCCCTGAATTGTGGAACTATTTTCCCACAGAGGAGCAACCCAAATCTTTATTGTACAGATTTCACTATGAGCCGAAGACGCAACCTCCGTATCCTGACCTGCAGCGTGAAAGGGTTGCATCCAATTAAGCCCTACTCAAGAGTAGACCCACTGGAATTAACAAACGGAACTTGGTTGTGACCCTTAACCTCAGTAGGGCTCAGGTGCGCCAACTCCATCGGGCTGAGGCCTCTACAGCCCCCCAAATGTCTGCTGGAACAGGACTCACCTCTTCCCCAATCTTGAGGGAACACGGGAGGCATGGTAGGCTGTCACCCTGGGCCGCGCGACATTGGGAGACACTGAGCAAACCTAGTCAGCCTCTCCCGATGTGACAGTTGTCACGCATGCATGATGTCACACAATGCGCGATGCACGTGGTGCCAGCCCCCCAATGTTGGGCGCAACTCAGTGCTTGTGGTAGGGCTGTTCTTGAGTGAGACTAGTGTTTGATATAACCCAAGGTATATTGCTGGATTCATACTGTTCTGTTCAATTTAGAATAGCTCTGCTTGTTTTATAATTGCCATGTTTTTATAACTGTATATTTTGTTGTTGTAACCTGGCCTTGTACCTTACGGTGAAGGGCGGGTAGCAAACCTTATAAATGAATAAACAGGGGAGGTCTGCAATCTGGTGAATGGCGATGCTGCCATATGAGTTTTGCGAATGCCCAGAAATGCAAACCCCTCACTTTTTGGGGGACACGCAGTGGTGACAGCGTAATTTCTCTTGAGTTTTGGGGCGTTCCCAATTTTGATCTGGGGCTGTTATTTCTTCCCCACCATGCAGTTTTCAAATGATGTAGAGCAGTGCAATTAACAACATAATGGCACACACAGCCACCTCGTAAAAACGGCAGTAAAAAAGAGCCAGCCAATTATATGCACTGATTTATTGCAGTTTATCTGTAGAAACTCAGTTCCCTCCCACACATGCATCTTTTATAGGTTGGCTTTTGTTTGTTTGTTTGTTCCTTCCGCCAAAGCTGAAGGATTCTTTCTTGGATATGAAGTGCCTGCAGTTTTGTTTTGTTTTTGTTTTTTATAAAAAAACAACAACCCATATAGAGTTTCTTCGTTGATATCTCTACCCAGGCCTGTTAGAGATGCTACTGCTGCATAAAAACAAACTTTTGAATTGGTGTGCATAGCATGGGCCTTTTCTAAAGCATCTCTTAAGCTTCTGGCCTTTGGTGATTTGGAGCTAATTTTCTACCCTTGAGGCACACCTCAAGGTTGTTGCAGCATCAGGATGACACCAGGTGTTGTGATGTGAGCCCCGGTCAAGTTGTGTTTTGTTTCTAACTATGAGACTAATTAATGGAGGACATGATGACTAAACACAAGATCACCATTAATGGTTACCAAATGCTATGCACAAGCAATAATCAGGGATGTGGATACTGTGACCCTCTCAGGTGTTACTGGGCTACAATTTCCACTGCCCCACTGACCACTGGCCCTGCTTGTTGGGGCTGATGGGAGTTGGGACTCCAGCATCATTTAGGGGGCCACAGGCTCCTTGCTCCTGTGAAGGATGGCTGTCCTCATCATGCTTTAGGTAAAGGGACCCCTGACCATTAGGTCCAGTCACGGATGACTCTGGACTTGCGGTGCTCATCTCGCTTTACTGGCCAAGGGAGCCGGTGTACAGCTTCCGGGTCATGTGGCTAGCATGACTAAGCCACTTCTGGCAAATCAGAGCAGTGCACGGAAACGCCGTTTTCCTTCCCGCCAGAGTGCTACCTATTTATCTACTTGCACTTTGACGTGCTTTTGAATTGCTAGGTGGGCAGGAGCAGGGACTGAGCAACGGGAGCTCACCCTGTCGCAGGGATTCAAACTGCCGACCTTCTGATCGGCAAGCCCTAGGCTCTGTGGTTTAGACCACAGCGCCACCCGCATCCCTCATGATGCTTTACTTGTTACTTTTCCAAGATGATGATGATAGATAGATGAGAGAGAGAGAGAGAGAGAGAGAGAGAGAGAGAGAGAGAGAGAGAGAGATCTGCTGGACATAGAGTGGACATCTCCATGTTCAGAGACTGTATAAGTCACAGTACTAAATCCTGTTTACTTCTTGTGTTGGGGCTCCTCAGAAGGATCTGGTTGGGCTCTGTAGGGAACAGGATGATGGTGTAAATTGTCTGGCTAACAAGCTTCCTCTGTTTAGAATGGCCAACATATAATGTCTTACTGAGAAACAAAGTAGGCCTGTGGCAACCCAACTCCAGATAATCCAAGCTGTTGAGCCAATCTGCAGGACACAGAGGCAGCAAACAGATTTGACCAATTGGCCCCAGGCAACTGATCCAGAAAAAGAGTGGTGTCCAACTTATACTCTGGGAAGGCTCACTGAAATCAATGGATACGTTAGTCAGTTGCTGGTTTTAGTGAGTCTTCTCCAAGTATGAGAATCCAATGCACACAAAATGGCCTGATTCAGACAGCCTCAGTACAATGAAGAAACATATCTGAAGGATTTCCAGGTCAGATTGTGGAGAGTGGGAAGACTTCTTCTTTGTCTGTTATCCTTCTTTATGGTAGTCGCTGGTATCCAAACAGAAACCCAGTGAAGAGGATGTAGCGGAGGCCTTCTTTTTTTGATTGCATCTGCTTTCAGGGCAGATCAGTGCTGGACCAAGACATTTTGGTGGCCAGGCAAAGACTATATTTGCTTTCCCCTCCCTTTCTAAGTCCCAGTGAAGGAACCTGCTTCACCTTGCTACACCATAGCTGTCAACCCTCCCTGCTGTTTCCCAATGCTATAATAAGGGAATTTCCCGCAAAAAAGGGAAAGGTTGACAGCTATGTGCTACACGGAAGGGCTGGCCCTGTATGTGGTCCCCTGAAGACTGAAGAGCCTCTGATTGTGTGCCTGGGATGTAAACAGTGTGTCTTTGACGCCCATTGCTTTTGCTTTTGCCCCAAATGCTGATAGCGAATGTCTTTCCTTTCATCCCTCGGCAGAAGCTCTATAAGACGTGTCGGGTAATGCAAGAGAGAATTATGGAACTTCTCGCGACTGTGCAGAATGAAGACGTGATCACAGAACTGATACAAGTGAATGAAAATCTGAATAATGTCCTACTGGGACATGAAAGGTAAAGCTGTTCTGTATATGCTGTGAACTCGCAGCTTATATATACATAGGTTATGCCAGTTTCAGGAGTGGGGAAACTGGCCCTCCCAACTCCCATCAGCCCTAGCCAACCTTGACTCAACGGTCATGGATGATGGGAGTTGTAGTCCAACAATATTGGAAGGGCTAACAGGTTGCCTGCTCCTGCAATAAAAGAAAGTTGTGATTGAGCTAACAAAGAGCTTTGTCCCCTTAAAGTGTTCCTTGGGAGTAGCCCTCATGCACACTTTCCCCTTCCCCTTCTGCTTTGGAGAGAAGTGAATGTCTGAACCAGTGGATCCTATGCTTGGCTGGTGAGCATAGGACCTCTTCCTGACTGTGCAATATTTGCCTCTCAGCGACTGCCGAGTCTGGCATTCCATTGTTCAGTTCACTTTCCACCCCACAGCAAGGAGCAGGGGAGAATGCCTGTGACCTACTTCTGATCCCACCCTTGGGAGAGTTCCAGGGAGATAATCTCTGAATAGACTAAGTTACAAATCTCTATTGTGATGCTTACATTATTTTCTGTGTCCGTTTAGGCTTCTTTTGAGACACAATTCTCTGGAGAGAAGCGAACATTGTTTCTTACCTGTCAATCCGACTGGCACAATGCAATTCTTTCCCTTGGCACATGAATGCTGTCCAAATATAATGCTTTTGTTATAGAATAAATAAAGATCAAAAGATAAAATAAAAGATAAGTAGAAATTGGCCCCATTACTCAAGCGCGCTAGAATAATGGGACCAATTTCTTTCTTACTATTTTCTCTTTGGCTTATTTATTTATTTTGAAATAAGCCAGCACCCATTCTTGAGTGATGGGGCTAATTTCCCTTCCCCCTGGGAGGGTTTTCTTGTAAGAAGAAACATTGACAAAAGCTGGAAGCAGGCAAGCTAAAAAAAAAGGCCATAACAGTCTTCCTTGCTAGCTGAGGTTATAAAAAGAAGGAAGAAGATAACACCCCCTCAAGGTCTGCTCAGAGACTGTGAGATTTGCCTCCTTGGTGATTCTCAATTAACTGGCCATCTCTGGAATATGGCAAACAGTGCATACCCATCTTTCCATTGTTCATCGTAACTGCATGGCTTGAAACGCAGGTACTGATCGTACCATTTCATACAGGTTCTCTCGAAACAGAGTACGCTTCTTGGAGAATCAAAGGATTCAGAACGAAGGTGCAGGGGTAAGTAATTAACAGCCCTTCCTCTAGCCTGCAAAGAGCCTTCTCTTGTTAGGACAAGAATTCTGGAACCTCTGATGCTGTTGGATTCTTTGGTCTCTTGAGTCATTTTGCAATGTTTATGGTTCATGCCTTCTAAGTCTAGGCATGTTGACTCAGAAGCAAGTCAGAAGCTATGTTTGGTGGTGCTTACTCCTAAGTAAGTGTGTGTAAGATTGCAGTGCATAAGATTCAGTGTTCGAAAGAGGACAAAGCATAAATTGCTAGTTCACCCATTACGTTACAGAGCAAGTAGGGCCATTCCATTGTCACGGGTGGGACACTTTGACCATGTTTTTTGGTATTCACACATGTGTAACAATGTAAATATACATAAAAATTAACAACCAAAATTTAAACTATGTTCTTAATAAGATACTGAACATTTTACTAATTTTTTATTATTTTTATGGATATTTTTGACAATTTTATTAAATGTTAAAAGTGTTGTCACGGGTGGGACAAAAAAAGGACATGGAGCTTGAGATAAGTTTGATTTATGGAAAAACTGTGAGTTGGGAGGTGAATCAATGATAAACTCAGCATATCTGTTTAAATCAATGTTTATTGGTTACAACTATGCAATCAGGAATTAAGTTTAAGAAATTTAACGATACAAAATTAAGGGGAAAATGCTGTCATGGGTGGGACAATCATCATAAAACCTTTAACTTGAACACTTCTGTGAAGACTACGTGGGTGGACTTTTGAAAAGAAGGTCCATAAAATAAACTTCTTTTGTCTTTAGCTTTTAAAAAAATGGTTAGACTGCACGTTTGGAATCTTCCTCACCAAAGTCCAGCGCTCATCTAGCATTCTTATCAGGCTCTTTTTTCATGGAATGGCCCAGTAGCCAAATATGTCTGGGTGGTGGATGGGGGAGGAATCATTCTCTCTCTCTCTCTCTCTCTCTCTCTCTCTCTCTCTCTATATATATATATATATGTATAATAAAAAAAATCAAAAAATATTTCCAGTAGCAACTTAGAGACCAACTACGTTTGTTCTTGGTATGAGCAGAGCCGTCTTAAGGGGATCTGCCGCCCTGGCGCGGCTATCCCTCCGGCGCCCCCGCCATGCCGCCTCTCCGCCGCCTCCCTCCCGCGCTTGCCGCCCCTTGGGAGGGGGGTGGGCGAGCGGGGGGTGAGGGGCGTGGCGCTGGAGCGGCGCGGGGCTCTGCGCGCCCTTCCAGCGCTTCCGGGATGGGAGGCGAGGGCGGCCGGCTCGCGCTCCCGCGCAGCTCGCGCTCCGCGCGCAGCTGGACGGCGCGGCGCTGCTGGGCAGCTCGCGCTGCATCGGGCGGGCGGGCGGCTGCGCGCGGGGGCGGGCGGCCGGCTGCGCGCGGGGGCGGGCGGCCGGCTGCGCGCGGGAGCGCGAGCCGGCCGCCCTCGCCTCCCAGAGCCCCAGCTGGAGTGCTGGAAGGTCGCGCAAAGCCCCGCGCCGCTCCAGCTGGGGCTCTGGGAGGCGAGGGCGGGTGGCTTACAGCCGGCGCGCGAGTGCCCGCCTGCCCGTGGGGGCGGGGGCGGGTTGGGGAGGAGGAGCCCGGTATGCCGGCGGGCTCGCGGGGGCGCCCCTGGGGCGCCCAGCGCCCTGGCGCACCGCGCCACCGGCTTCTATGGATGAGACGGCTCTGGGTATGAGATTTCGTGTGCACGCACACTGCTTCAGGTATCTGAAGAAGTGTGCATGCACACGAAAGCTCATACCAAGAACAAACTTAGTTGGTCTCTAAGGTGCTACTGGAAGGATTTTTTGATTTTATATTTTGTTTTGACTATGGCAGACCAACACGGCTACCTACCTGTAACTCTCTCTCTCTCTCTCTCTCTCTCTCTCTCTCTCTATATATATATATATATATATATTCCACTGAAAAGCGGTTGCAAAAGGAAAGTGGGGAAGCAGGGAGGAGGAAATCGCAGTACCATCCCTAGTGCTTCTTCCAAAGACAACTGTTAAGCTGTCATCTTACACAATTCTTGCAGAAGATAATTCTTTTAATTAATTTTGGCTGCACTTATCTTGAACTGTGAAGCGTTCTTCGGGATCAATGCAAAATTATATCCTGCTCATTCTATTACTTGATCCGAGAACCTTCAGATTTTACAGCTGGTGAATCATAGATGGTCACACTGGTGACTTGAGTAGACCCTTACCACCAGCCAAGATCTGCTTCCATAAGAGAGCAAAACGGACCTTCTTGGCAATTGCTTATTGCACACTGAATGTTCAACCTACACCTAAGAGGGAACACTAGGTATAACCTCTGATCTCTTTCTTTCCTTTCAAGGTCCATGACAACCAGCCGTCTGCTCCTTCGTGTGATTTGCTTGACCTGGCTTCAAGCTTTTCCACTACTGTGCCAAAGCCTGGGGAAGTTGGCCCTGCACCTCCTCAGTTTTCAGAATTGAGTATGTACAGTCATACCTTGTGTTGCATACGCTCTGTGTTGCGTACGTTCGGGATACACACTCCCGCCCCCAGAAGTGTTTTCCGGAGCGCGCGCGGCCGCCGGATGCGCAGAACACTTCTGCGCACTTCACGCATGTGCAGAAGCACTCAAATCGCACTTCTGGTTTTTCAGGTTTTTTTTTAACATGCATTAGAGTTACGCACACCCGCGTTACGCATGGCGACCCGGAACGGATCGCGTGCGTAACCCGGGGTTCCACTGTATGTATGTTTTAATGGAATGCTATGAACCTTGTGGGAAAATATGGAAACAGACTTATCCTTGTACAGGTCCTATGGATTTGGACTGGAGAGCTGCAATATGGAAGATCTCCAAGGTGTCACACAGGAGAGATTCTTATATTATTGTTGTTGTTGTTATATATATCTTATATTTGTATACTGTCCTGTACCTGTAGCTCTCAGGGTGGTTCACAACATAAAATAACATTATAAAAACCACAAAATGTATGATAAAAACAAAGACAATAATCCCCTCTCCACAACGTATTTTAAAAGGGCATTGGGTGTCAATCAGCCAAAGGCCTGGTTGAAGAGGAACATCTTTGTCTGGCACCTAAAGATGTATAATGAAGGCGCCGGCCGAACCTCCCTGGGGAAAGCATTTTACAAATGGGGAGCCACTGCAGAAAAGGCCCTTTCTCGTGTTGCCACCCTCCGGACCTCTTGAGGAGGCACATGAAGAAGGGCCTCAGAAGACCTCAGAGTCTGGGTAGGTTCATAGAGAGGCAGTCCTTGAGGTCTTGCGGTCCTGAGCCGTTTAAGGCTTTATAGGTCAAAATCACCACTTCAGTCCTATTATTGCTAGGGAAGTGCTGTAGCTCATTGTTAGAGAGCCTCTGCTTTGAAATCAAGAGGCCCCAAGTTCAATTTCCAGCATCTCCATGCAGAGCCAGGAATATCTCCTGTGTGAAACCTTGGAGGTCTGCCTCCAGTGTAGATGGAGCTAGATGGACCAAGTGGTCTGACCCTACGTGTTTTCTGGATCCTCTCAGATGCATTTCAGACATCATACTTAAGAGATGCAGACTGTGACCTAGAAGCCAGAGGCACATACATGGAGGGAAAGTACAGGCAGTTCCACCTTTCGGTGTTTTGGATCACTAGGATTGTTCCTGTATGTATCAGTAGCCAGAATTCCCCACTTCACATGGGAAACACTGGCTTAACCGAAGCCAGAATCTTTGCACCAGAGCTGGCATATGAAGGGAGGAGGCAAGGGAGCAGTGCTCAGTCCCAACACGCATTACCAGCTTGGTGAACCATGGCTTATAAAGCCAGGAATGATCATCTGAAGATGGCTGTTGTGAACTGAACTTCACATGAACTCCCAAATGGTGGCTGGATAATAGAAGACACACATCCCCACCTCGAGTTTATTTGAAATAATGTGTTGCTGAATTCTGCTTATTGATCTATATCCTGGGCCAATGTCTTGATCAGAGATCACCACAGTAAAACATTGCCTATATTTTATTTTTTGTGTTTTAAAGATTTGCAGAAAAATCACAGTCATGCCTGTTTTTCTTTCTTTCTTTAGATTGCCAGCCACAAAGTGTTGCTGTTCCAAGCCCCTACCCCACTCAGCCACCACTTTACCCTCAACTAAATTCACTCGCAACTACAAATGCTGCACACACTCCGTAAGTAGCAGCTTTTGAAGCTATTTAAACCTTTTAAATGGGGTTGAAAGGATGATAGGCCAAGTTGTAAACCAGGACATGGTCACACAAATGTCCCATCTCTGGAAGCTGCCAAAAATTTAAAAAACAACAACAGGTAAACATTTGTCAGACTCAGTCCTTCATTTTGTAAGGTAATTTGTGGAAGGTCAGTATGGACTTCTGTGGACCGAGACAAATTGAAAAGACAGGAATTTAACAATGGGGCCAGAAGTTTGGATGCTGAAGTTTGAAATTTCATGTATGGTTCCTTGATGGCTTCCCATTCATTCTTTCCTCTCTTAGGTTCACATCAGAAACACAAAGTGCATGTCAAAGCTTTCCAGGTAGCTCGACATACATCAACGTAAGTAGCAAACTGTTCCTCAGTCCTTCTTCAGTAGCAAGTATCACAGAGAGATAGCTTTGCACATGTTTTCTGTTTGTGTAAGTGATGCTGAACTCTGGGTCCCATCAGCATGGCCAATGACAATGGTCAAGGATGATGGGAGTTGTAGTCCAGCAACTTCTGGAGGGCCACAAGTTCCCCATCCCTGTTGGTCCAGCAGCGCAGTGTTTGTGGTGTTAGTTATAGGAGTTATTTGTCTTAACGCTCTTTATCAGTGCCAAACTTACCCCGAATCCTTATTCAGCTGAAGCAATGTCATCCATGAACAAAGGGGAAGGATCTTGTAGGCTCAGGAGAACAAACAAACAAACAAACAATATTTAGGAAATATTTAAAGACGCGGAGGTTACCCAAATGGCCCAGTGAGTACTGAGCAATGGGTGGCCGTGAGTTCCTTCTCTGGAGGTTGTAGGCTCTCCCTCCTTGGAGGTTTTAAGGCAGAGGTTGGATGGCCATCTGTCATGGATGATTTAATTGAGATTCCTGCATTGCAGGGAATAGATGACTCTTGGAGTCCTTTCCCACTCTAATATTCTATTATTCTATTGCCCTTTGCTTCATTTCTCCTCTTCTTCTATACCGTCCTGCACCTGCAGATCTCGGGGCAACTCACAACATAAAAATACAATATCAAAGTACAAAATGCATGATAAAAGCAAGAACAAAACAACAACAAACCAATACCCCCCTACCCCCTCCCACAAACACATTTAAAAGGGTATAGGGTGTTAGTTCTCATCCCAGGTCTCTCTAGCTGACTCTTCTTTTTCCTCCTCTGAGAGGAAGGAACAAAAAAGGGGTCACTGGAGGAAGCATGTGAATATAAAAAGGATAAAGTGAACCTCCTCGTTCCCTGGAGAGGTCATTTCCTGGTTCATGCCGAACAACCTGCTTTTAAATGTTCAGAAGTGGGTTATGACGCAAGACCTGACTATAGGAATTCAGTGTGAGCTGCCCGTGCAGATTTATGTAGCTGGTATTCGGCATCCATGTTTCCATCCTCACCCCTCAAAAAACCAAAATGTAAGAGCAAAGAGAGGAGTGGAGAGTAGATTACAACAACCCTGCAGTGTCATCGGTTTTCATACACTGCATTGAAGGTTGGACTTAGTGTGGTTTACAACAACCCTGCAGTGTAGCTAAAACAGGCGAAGGGAGGCTGTGTAAATAGAATAACCGCATTCTAAAGTAATCCTCAAAAATGTATTGTCTAGAGGCCAGTGAACCAACAGGCTTGCTCCACAAGTCAAGAGAGGAAATCAGATTCCACACACACCCCTCTTTAAACAGTACTCTCGTGGTTGTTGCATGGCAGACAGCACTTGAAACAAGGGAGCTTGGGAAGCAGCTTGTGTTACGACTTGTGAACCAGTAATTATTAAAAACTCCCCCCCCCCAAGAAATAACCCAGAGGTTAGTGCATGTCTAAGTAGCTCTTTGGAGCCCAGCTGAGCCACTACAGTGGTACCTTGGTTCTCAAACTTAATCCGTTCCGGAAGTCCGTTCCAAAACCAAAGTGTTCCAAAACCAAGGCGCGCTTTCCCATAGAAAGTAATGCAAAACGGATTAATTCGTTGCAGACTTTTAAAAACAACCCCTAAAACAGCAATTTAACATAAACAATGTACTGTAGTTACACAATCAATCGGTAGCTGAACTGGGTTCCACACAGTCACACACAAAAAACAGAACCAAAAAGAGCCGCAAAAACAAAAACGCAAAATAAATAGCAAAAACACAGACAGACCTCAGCAAAACACTCAAAACGGAAGTGTGGCACTCAATCGGAAGCAGTAACACTCAAAACGGAGCACATTCAGCTTCCAAAAAAAGGTTTGCAAACTGGAACACTTCCTTCTGGGTTTGCAGCATTTTGGGTTACAAGTTGTTTGAGTACCAAGGCGTTTGAGAACCAAGGTACCCCTGTAAATGCTTTCTGAATCGAAGAGAATTGTATTGCAAGCAACAACAGGGTTAATGGATTTCTGCCTCTGCTGATACTAACTTTAATCCTCACATCAAGAAGTAAACAATCCAAGAATAAACCAGCATGTGAGGCCAAACCAGTTTTTTCACAAAGCTATCTTCCTACATACCTGCTTTAATTCATTTCGTTCCCTTAGGTGAACACCTATTTAAATCCAGTACCTCTGCATCCGGTAAGCCTTCAGAGTAATGGCTCAAGAGAGGTGCCCCCAGCAGGTAAGTCTGACCAACTGCAGTTAACATTACCTAAGGTGTGACTTTCTTGTATGTCAGCAGGATATCCAAATTGGACTATGACCTGTTTGGGATAAGCTTTAAAACATGCAGAGGTTAGCCAAGGTGGGAAAGTGAGACTGTGCTTTCCCAAGGGAACCAATTGCATAATGCAAGCCTGCACATGTTGGTTTTAGATAAATTATTCGTTAATTTTATCTCTGCATAGGCCATGCTTCCTGGCCCGGGCCTTCCCAGCCCTAAATGACTTGAATTGAGCCGGAAAGGGGGATTTTAAGTAAGCTCAGCTTAATGTGTTTTCCAGACTGCAGGGAAGAAATAAGTGAGTTCCCTTCAGACCATCCTGCACTATGTTGGGAGATGCAAAGGCCTGGGAAAATTAAGTTCAGCTACAGTTCTGTGTTCTAGTAATACATTTTACTAGAAAAGGACCGTCGCTCAGTGGAACATGCAAAAGGCATTCAATCTTCAGGAAAAGCTGGGAGCATATTCCCTGTCTGAAATCCTGGAGAGTTAACCTACCAGTTAGTGCAGAGAATACCAAGCTATATGGACCATTGGTCTGACTAACGCAACTTTCTATGTGGTTAAATATATTTTGAGTCCATAAAACCTTTTCATGCTTGTATTGTGCTCTTTCCTACTGCTATGATCCACTTGTATAATTTTGCCTTACCCTAGAATTACAGAAGAAGGTGGTATTAAGGATGATTGGGACTTTAGTTGGTTATAATTTTACATTAGCAAAGCAAAATGATGCTATTTTTTTTAACGACTCTGGGTTTCCTTCTTCCACAGACGTATCAAAAAGCAGTCCGCCTCCTCCAAATTATTACGAGCTAATGGAATTCGACCCCTTGGCTCCCAGTGACAAAACAGAGTAAGTAATTTTGAGAATGACTAATTTACTGCTTGTCGATACAGCAGATTTATAATACAATTCAGGGTGTTGGCCACCGAAGGTAAATGAGTGATTGATTAAAGTTGGCCAAAAAAAAAACCCCATTCTTGCAGGCACACTTGTTGTTAATCAGGACTATTTGAAAAATAAATATGTCGTTAGTTAAAATACAGATTTATGTAAATCCCTAGGGTTGGATCCAGAGTATCATTTATGCTTGGTGAAAGCAACAGAGATACAGCGGATTTCTGCAGGACAAGGCGGCAATTTTTGCCCATTTCTCTGCAACCTCCAGCACTAGCGCCCCCACCCCACTATGGAAAGTCCCCCCCCCACCCCAAATTCTCTAGAGCAGCTTTTCAGGAACCTGCAGGGGAAAGGAAGAATTGGCAGATATTGCCTCCCCCTCCTGTCTCTGCTGGGAGTGTCTTGTGACGGAAGTCCTACTAATAGGAACTCTGGATCCAAGCCATGGAAAAGTAATTACAAAGCCGAGGCTACGAATTCAAAGTTTTAGCCTCCTGGTAAGCAGCGAGGGCCTCGCAGCTCTGAAGTACATACGGCAAAACACTGCAAAACTATTACACACAAAATCCAAAAGATAAAATAGATTAACATGATGAGCAAAATCTATCATTGTGTGAGCGACCATCCAGATCAGATTTTGCATGTGTGCAGGGGAGAGGAAAGTGCATTCCCACTGCACAAATGGAAGTCTGCTCTGCTCACACATTTTGAGCACCGTAAAACAACCCAATTATCCCCTCACACAATGCATAGCTCTCAACCCTCCCTGCTGTTCCCCACTGCTATAAGGGAATTTCCCGCAAAAAAGGGAAAGGTTGACAGCTATGCACATTGAAATTATTTCTGTTACTAGGGAACTTGTGGGCAGACTCATTGACCAATTCATTTTTGCAGACATTCACTGAAGCTAAGTCTGTTGGGGTCAAACAAAATTGTTTGAAAGGCTGGATGTGGGCTGCAGACCACGAGCTGGCCATCCTTGCTATGAGGAATTGGATACCATGGATAATGAAGCAAAATGAGTTTTATGCTATGTGGGGCTCAGCCCCTAGCTCTCCTATAATTGTTTTGTTGACTAATCCTTGTTATTCATGTCACAAAAGAGGGTTTTATCTTGTGCTTTTGATTTCAGACCTGTATATGAAGAAATTGATGCACACCTATTCAAAGCAAGTGTTAGAAACAACACCAGTTGTTAAAAGCAGAGGTCCAAGAGAACCAGTTCTTTACCAGTACTAGAGATTCTTTTGATCACTCAAAACCTGTCAGTTCAGTGACAAAGAATAGGAGGACAATTTTTGGAAGATGATTTGGATATGTCACACCGTTCATATGAAGACGTTCAAAACCTATCCTGCATTAAGTTCAGTTGATCGTTAAGAATGCAAGGTTCTACTTGTACGTATACTTTGGACCAAAGTCTACAAATTCTATACAGCATGTCCCCCCCCCCCAAAAAAAACCTTTTTTTCTAGGGAGCAAAATACCCAAGACTGTAATTATAAAAGAAACTTTGCACTTAGAAAAATAAGGTACTTTTATTTTATGGTACATTCTGCTTAGTTATAAAAGCAAGCAACTTTTTCCATAGGTAGAACTACATAATGGAACTTGATTTAAGTTGATGTGCATCATTGTGCTAGAGGTCCAGGACCAAATCGCAGTTCTAGCTAGCCTTCAAGCTGTTATCTGGGATATAGTGCTAAATTTTGTGGGGGTGGACCTTACTCCTCTATGTATCATCTTCCTGTAAAACTATTTGCTAACCAGGCTCATAGTTTTGAAATCAGATGTTTCATAGCAAGTTTCTTGGTCTTCTGATGACTAGTCACTATAGCACTTTTCTCTAAATAGTTTATGTAATGCACTCATTGTCTCAGACTTGCACAAACTATTCCAAAGCAGAGGGGAATGTGAATACAGTTGTACCTTGGTTTTCGAACAGCTTAGTTCTTGAACGTTTTGGCTCCCGAACGCCACAAATGAGGAAGTGAGTGTTCTGGTTTGCAAACTATTTTTGGAAGCCAAGCATCCAACGGGGCTTCTGCGACTTCTGATTGGCTGCAGGAGCTGTGCTTTGGTTTCCGAACGTATTGTAAGTCGAATAGACTTCCGGAACTGATTCCATTTGACTTCCGAGGTATGACTGTAGTCTCATGATGGTTTGCTGTAGTAGATGTATTGCTCCATTTCTGTCCTAACATTCTTTAAAGAGCTGCACGTGTGATGGGAAGCCACATATGCTCTAGTTTTCATGGGCTTCACTGCAAACAGCTAAACAAGGCACTAAGCAGCTGGATGGGGGACAGCAAGGACATAAGCACACTCCCCTTTAAGGTATTTTGGGGCAACTCTGCCCTTGTTTGTTATTATAGCAGTTTTCCACATTAAACAGGTACTATTAGCAACTAAAGTTATCTTTAAGAAGGTAAGGACAGTCACTTGGGTCATAGGATCATACAATGTAAAAGGGTGATGGGAGGAAGTGCCTTCTTTCCGATTTAAAGTAAAGTAAGTACTGCTCTGAGACTATGACCGCCAAACCTATTTATAACGAACGTCATTACAATCAGCTGTTCAAATCAATGCTTGCTAACTGCAAATGGTACATTTTAAGTCTGATTGCTATGTAGTATTTAATTATGTTTTACAATTCCTATGCTGTTTTTATACAATCCAAATAAAATGCGGTCAGAAACTAGCTAATGGGTGGTTTCAGTAGCTGAGCAACTCTCCAGTTTAACACAGCTCTTTCCTACCTGGTTTTATAGCTTGTCTCCTGCATTTTATGTCAAATGTTTGCATGCCAGTGTAAGTAAGGCAGCACTCCATTGCTGCTTTATTTCTCAGTTTATTTGCTCTGCAGCTACCGGTATCCAGCTTTGCGCTGAAGTTTCTGTTGAGTGTTCACTGCACATTGGAATCATACAGTTAACAACACTGTGACTTGTAGTGTAGATATTTTGAAACTAGCCGACGTTTCTGTTGTCTGCCATGACCAATACCTCTTCTGTCTTCTCTTCCCTGCCCCAAGGTACACCTATCTTTATTGGTAGTTCTATTCACATTGGCCAGGAATTTTACCCAACAAAACATACAGGGCACAGAAAATTCAGGTAAAACTGTTATCAACCGAAAGTGCCAGAATCCCTAGGAATATTCTGTCATTTGATCTTTATTTTTTAAAAGGTGCTTTCATGTACAGTGGTGCCCCGCTAGACGAATGCCTCGCTAGACGAAAAACTCGCTAGACGAAGGCATTCGTCTAGCGGAAGGCTGCCCCGCTAGACAAAAAAGTCTATGGGGCTGCCTCGCAAGACGAAAAATTTTCGTCTTTTTTTTCGTTTTGCGGAGCGCGGCTGCCATTGCCGCTCCGCAAGACGAAAAACCCGCTAGACGAAAATTTTCGCAGAACGAATTATTTTCGTCTAGCGGGGCACCACTGTACTGTACTTCAAAGCACAGCTGAAATACATGCAGGAAAAGTCCCTCTGCACCCTGATACGTAAACTATATTCAGACTAAATGTCCAAAACAGTCATGATTTTTTAAAAAAGCAAAATATATTTTACACACACACAGAGAGAGAGAGAGAGAGCTTTTCACCATGTGAGTGCCAATGCAGCTCTAAGAATAGTACCAAAGTTTAATATGCTAACCTTCAATGTCACTTTAACAGAAGGGAATAGTAGGAGGAAAGAGTTATGGCTGGGAGGAAGAAAAAAAAATAGGTCTAAAAAGAATAATCAGGGAACTTACAAGAGGTGGTTTCCTTTGATTCTGGGTTGGTTACAGATTCTTTTGAGTTCAGTTTACGAGAATATAACATAGATGGCACAGAACAGCTGAGTTTCAGCATAACATTTCATATGGCATCTGCACTTTGGTTACAAACCTTCACATAATTTATAGATGAGTGCTACCTCTGATATATTGCAAACAGCTAAAGGAGTTTTAGCAGTGTCTAAAATTAAATTAGATTTGAAAATACCACCCTCTACATGCATTTTATAATTATTATTCATAATCATGGTTCCTGTGTGCAAAATTAAACATCGCATCTTCAAATCTCTATATGATTCAATTTCTAAAACACAACTTTTACCGTTTTTAAGCAACTTCCTACTGAGTTAAGGAATGTGCTTTTGCAGTCTGTAGATCACGAATATTGAATAGCAGAGAATCTCCACTGCAGTGTCTGGCTGCTGTACTATTAGTTATAACCGGGGAGTGGCAGTTTCTGTCCTTCCTTTGCTTCAAAAAATGTGTAAGAAAGAGTGATCAAGTCAACACTGGCCATCCTTGGGTCTTCTGCAAATTCAGGATCAATGAAGAAAAATACCGGCATGTCCACTTCTTCGTGGGGATTAAGTCGTTGTTCTTCAAAGCAAAAACACTGTAAATGTGAGGAAAATAATGGTTTCTGAAGTTTATATTAAGCCAACAATATATCCACAATCTAGTTTAGGGGGGGAGGGGAACCTCTGTGCCTAGTTCAATTAAATGTGGCAAAATGCTATTTGTGATGTTTTCCACCAAAGGACATGAAAAATCCATATACTATTCACTTTGCCACTGTCTTGTGAAAACTGTAATAGCCGCTTAAATGCAAAGGGTAATATCCAGAGTTAGTCATACTCCTAGTACAGCAGCTGAAATTAATGGACTAAACTCCATGAATTTCAATGAGTCTATGCTGACTATAACTTAAATGGAGATCACTCCAAGGATTTAACATGAAGAGCTAGCACCACTAACAGTGAATTAAACCATATTACACCCACACTTTGGGTGTGTGTGTTATATTTTGAACTATTCAGCTTTATTTTATCTTAGAAGAGACAGCAGATATTGAAGAAAAAACTTTTTCTTTATTAGCTTTTTCAGAGCAGAGGGTGAAGCTAGATCCTGAGTCTGGAGGGTAAGTTTTCCTTGCACCAATGACAAGGAAAGTGGAGGGCATATATCTACATCTTGGATATTGCTGCTAACATGGATTACAACAGAATCAGGCTTCACAAGTAGGAGAGTTCAGTTAGCAGCAGCAGCAGTCCACTCTTACATACGACACTTACTTGTATCTTGTTGAAATACTGCCCAGCTTCAAAAGGTACCACATTGTAGGTAGAGATTCCAATTATTGGTTTATCAGTGGGATTCTTTGCTTTATAAAATGCCAGTGCGGTCTCTCCTGGAACCACCTGTAAGAAGAAGTTGTTCTAGTGATCTTTCTTGCTTTCCCCAATGTCACTGCCAGCCAAATTGCGTTATGGTGGGTAAGTTTATAAATGGTTAGTAGTCACAGTATTGCCTCTGAACCCAAGTTGCTGTGAACCTTGTAAATTTTTCCTGAAAGTGGGGAATGCTCCCTGTTGCTACTAGACAGCAACAACATCAGTGTGCATGGTTGTGCTTGTTTAAAGTCAATCAATCTCCACAATCAGGCATCCTAACATAAGGTTGTTGGGGATATCTCTCTAATTCTATGTTATGCCACATCCCCCACAGCTATTTTGTGACTGGTGCCCCTAGCACACACTCAAAATTCAAAACATGCCCAGTGGTCCTAAAAGATTGTCAACCCTTGCTCTAACTCACCTGAGGGAGACAACACCTGTACATTCATCAGTATTCTGTGTTGGAATGCTAACAATGTTCCAGTCCAAAGTAGGGCTAAATCAAGAAACTACCAAAAACCCATGCAGATGTGGCATGGAGGACAGACTTACATAAAAGGAAGGTCTCCAGAAAAGAGGTTGTCTCTACAGCACGCTGCTGTGCTCTTCCAACCAGGAACACAGAGAAGTGCGCTATGGCTCACTCAATGCCTCTGACCGAGTCAATATGGCATAGCAGTTACGAGGGTAAAACTGAGATTGGGGAGACCCAGATTCAAACTCCCACTTGGCAAAGAAGCTCACTGGATGACTTTTGGGGCAGTGTTGTGGGGGGGGGGGGGAGAGGACAGAACACACACAGTGCCTTTTGCTTGTCTGAGAAAGGCAAACTAAATGTAGTAACTCAATACAGTAATAACAACATGAATCCACATGCTGATTTGGTAGCAGCAGCAGTGGCGGCAGCAAGATGCTAAATTTCCCTAGGTGTAGAAACACAAAAGGATAACTGTATCTGTGCTCAGAGCATATAGGCAGTGCGGGGTTGTGAGCCTGTTTGCCAGGAGGTAATCTTTACCCATCACTGGCAACAGACTAATTGCATGCTTACCCTGTATAAGTGCCAATCAGAATTTAGCATTTGATTTGTGCTGTTTAATGTTATTGTTTAATTTTGGTTTAGACTGTGTATATTTCCTGCCTGGTACCTTTGGGTGAGGATTATAAATATTTCCAACAAAATGTAAATCCAAAGGAGAGTATTTTCAAACATTAGCAATAACTGCAACATCACACCAACAGCAGCATTTATTCAAACAGTATACCCTTTCCCCTCCCACTTTGCACCATTTCAAATTAATTTTACTTTGGGATGCAGGTAGGTTCAGAATTCTACACAGATGAAAAACTGCACCAACTTCTGACTCTGAACAACTGCTATACTGCAGTCTGTAGACCTTAATGCCTGACAAAGCACATTATAAAACAAGCAGCCTCTCATTATGATTACTGCAATTTAGCATGGCTAGTTACAACCTTCACCCTCTATCGATAAACCACGAGACTGGCACTTGCATAAATGACTGTTAGAAGGACACCCCCAGACATCTCTACAAAATTTTAATAACTTACATATACTTCAGTCTGCTGAGGTCTGAAATTCCACTGAAGGCTTGCATGTACATCTGCATTGAAGGTAACCTTAATGATGCGATCTTTAACAGGTACCATTGTCTCAATCTCTCCTGAACCATGGCCTGCTACTGCTGACCCTCCAAGTCCAGTAGCCTTAAAGGAAAAAAAGCTGTAATTAACAATAGCCTGGTTAAAAACAAGAAATGGTATCTGAGGCAAGAATTAAACAGAAACAATCTCTTTCAAGAAAGCTTCAACAAGACAACCAACATAAAAGCTGCTACTTCTATGTACAAAAGCCAGATGGACAACGAACATGGCAAGAGTCAATTGCACCCAATTAAACGATATGAAAAGACTTACTTCCTTACCCTTCAAGTGATTTCTAGGCATGTGCTACCTAGAACAGTTATTGGTGGGAAACAACCATTTAATGTAGCCTGAATTATTATCATCATCGTGAGTCGAGTGAGATTTTGAATATGGACAGGCATCAACAAAGGGACCAGATCTACTGGACAGAATCCAGAAGGGACCTACAAGCAATTAAATCTTCAAAATGTTCTCTGTTGTTTCTATTCTTTTCATCTATTTGTCTAAATGCTTGCATGTTCAACTAAGTTCTGCCTTTATAGAGTGCTGTTTTCAAGTAATGCCCCCAACAGTGCTGGATAGGTGATATAAAAAGATCCCATACACTGTAAATGTGAGCAGTGTTCTAGGCACATTTTGTGACAGGGCATCTCATTAGCACGAGCAATTTCTGAGCTCTCGGCACAGGACTGTACCTAAGATTTCAGATTAAACTGCAGAGTGCAAGGAAAGGAGGAGCTTTTTCTGCCTCCCCACTTCCAGCCACTCTAGAAGATCAGAGAAGAGACCCTCTTTAGAATATATTTTTTCTGGGGGGGGGGGTTAGATAGGGGGAGGACTAGACCATGCGAAAAAGAACGTAAGATTTTAGCTGCAGTTCATTCATTTTCATCTTTGTATCCCATTTGTTCAAGAAAGCAGTCTCTCCTTTGGGGAGAGGGTGCCATGGTTGCTATGGCTCTAAAGGTAAAGGACCCCTGGAAAGTTAAGTCCAGTCAAAGGGAACTATGGGGTGCGGTGCTCATCTCGCTTTCAGGCCGAGGGAGCCGGCGTTTGTCCACAGACAGCTTTCCAAGCCATGTGGCCACAATGACTATACCGCTTCTGGCACAACGGAGCACCGTGATGGAAACCAGAGCGCACGGAAACGGCGTTTACCTTCCTGCCACCTACCTTCCTACCTATTCATCTGCTTGCACTGGTGTGCTTTCGAACTGCTAGGTTGGCAGGAGATGGGAAGAGCAATGGGAGCTCATCGCAGTTGTGACCCATAAGGTGGCCCCTTTCCCATAAAGATTAGGAAGAAGGAACAGGATAAAACAGCAATACATTGTAAGGGAGATTCACGGGTCTAAATTGAATAATACTGCATGTGGTCATGGAGGCTCCCTACTTCTAGTCTCAATTGCACTGCATGGCTCAAGTTGAGTTTCTGTTTTATACTTTATATTGCCTGCGTCGTATGTTTTTGTCGTAAACGTCCTGAGCGGAACATAAAAGCTGTAATCTAATGAATACAGTACTTATGGACAGTGAAAATGTATAAATTTGAAAAGTATATATATATAAGATTGACAGGTGGCAGCTCCTGCTCATCCAACTTGGGGGACAGATCCAGCGCACAGACGCCGCCATCAAACGAAGGGACATCCAGGGACCCTCTTCGTGCAAACGGTTGGATTTTGCAGATTTTCGAGTCAGGGCAAGTAGGTAGAAAGAAGCTGCGGGTCGCACGCAGCTTGGCAAAGGAAGCAGCCCCATCGCTCCCCTGACTCTGCAGCACTTCGCCTCCTCCTTTCCCTGCATTTGGGAAACGCTGTCTCGCAGCCCCATCCCATGCTTGGCTCCCCACAACAACCCTGCGAGGCAGGCCCTCTCCGAGAAGCGAGCCCCGAGGCGGCCTCTCACCTGGCAGTAGAGGCGGTAAAGCGGCACGGCCGCGTAGGACATGCCCGCCACGCCCACGACGCCGGCCGCCAGGTACGTCAGCACCGTCTTGTTGCGGTGCCTCCAGTCCTCCTGCTGCCGCCGACGGGCCCCCGCGAAGGGGTCTCCGCCGCTGCCCTTGCCGCGCCGCCCGCAGCAGGCCGCCGCCTCGACGTTGCCATGGAGACGGAGCCAGGCCCGCCAAGGGGCCCATCCTTGCGCCGCGGGAGCCGCGAGGCAAGCCCAGCCCCGCGCGCAGCCGCCCATGCCTTGCTCTCTTTTACTGCCCCGCCCCGTCCTGTCACGTGGACGCGCTCGTCATTCATCTCTCCCTCCCCGCCACCATCACTCCAGGCCTCCTCTCCTCTCGCGCGCGAGGTTGCCAGGTATCGCGAGAACTCGTGCCCCAAGGTGGCGAACACACAGCCGGGCGGCGCGCGCGCGACTGTCGCTTGGCCGCCGCCTCCTCCGCTTGCGGGAATCGACTACGGCGGCCGCGGGGGGTAAGTCCGCGTTCTCGTTTACCTGCTCCCTCGTCGCCCCGCCTCCTCGCAGGGCAGGGTTTAGCTCCGTTGATACGGCATGAGGCTCTTAATCGCTGGGTCGTGGGTTCGAGACCAGCGTCGGGCAAAAGATTCCTGCCTTGCAAGGGGTTGGACTAGATGACCCTGGTGCTCCCTTCCCACTCTATAATGCTGTGCATCCTATGATTCTACAGACGGAGCAGTGAGAGAGCCTCAGGCTGTGGTTACATGATACAAGCAAGCACACACAAGTTATATATATACTGTAGTATACATAATATACACACATTCATATATATGTAAAAAAAGCACCTCTCAGGATAGCTCAGTTGGTAGAGGGCGAGGCTCTTAGTAGTTGCTGTAGAGATTCAGATAAGGTGTGTGAAGGGCTTTGAAATGCTATATTGAGACTTATTAAGCAGGGTACTGTTGTAAGAATTTTAAGGTCTCAGATATAGAATAAATATTCATAAATGCAGACATATCTAAATATATGAACCATGTGTCTGAAATAGTATAGGATAGGAATCCCGAAGCCATTTTGACTCTCCCAATGATCTCAAATATTCCTCTGCAGTAAAGGAGGCAAGGGATGTGGGCTTGCCAATCAGAAGGTCTGTCCCTGCTCCTGCCAACCTAGCAGTTCGAAAGCACATCAAATTGCAATTAGATAAATAGGTACCGCTACGGTGGGAAGGTAGACGGCGTTTCTGTGCGCTGCTCTGGTTTGCCATGCTGGCCACATGACCCGGAAGCTGTATGCCGGCTCCCTCAGCCAGTAAAGTGAGATGAGCGCTGCAACCCCAGAATCGTCCGCAACTGGACCTAATGGTCAGGGGTCCCTTTACCTTTTTGCCTCCCTTAATTGCCTCCCCATTGTCTTTTCACTTACAAATCCTGTCTTAAGGGTGTCTTTGTATATGAATAGGGTGAGCCTGTGACCTGGACTCAGGAACTAAAGTATTAATTAACCTTCGCAAAAGAATGGCCAGGTGGCCCAGGTAATGCAGTCAGTGAGCATTATCAGGTATCCTGGCAGGCAGGATTTCAGCCTCCTTCCATGATGTATGTATGATGTTTTGGGGGTGGTAGTCTTGGGCTACAGGGTGGGCAATTTCAAAAGTCAATATAAGTGTTTTTGCACCATTGTTCTGGGTTCTCTCCTGCGTGTGGTGAGTGGGGACCCTGTTGCAGCAGTTCCTTTAATAAAGATCAGACTTACTAGCCACTTTGCTTCTCAATATTCTCTGGTTGGCCTTTGTTATTTTCTCCTACTGATAGGGAACCCATTTAAGTACTCTTATGGGAATACCCCATAAGGGAAAGGGAGCAGTTTTTCTTATAACAGTTCCAAATAAATTCTAAGCTCTTTGGGCCACAACTCTATGAAACAATGATTCTGGAGGAGGCTGAATGAATGAATGAATGAATTTATTTTTACGGTCACAGACCAGCTCACTAAGGAGGAGGCTGATAAAAGGTGTCTTGAAAAGGACTGAGATGCACTGTAGGACTAGACCTCAAGTGAGCATTTGGAAAAGGGTGCGGCAGTGGCATACAGTGAAAGGTAACCAGGTAGAAGTAGCCACTTGGCAGGGGAAGCATCACTTTGCCCCAGCCAAACATAGAGAGCAAATCTGTAAAAGGGAAACAAATGAACTACATTCAGTAACTTTTTTTTGTAAACATTCGCAAAAGTGCTTTGAATGCATCCTTATTCTGTTTATCCTGTGGGTAACATAATATCTTCTAATGTGGATTGGATAATAATATTGAAAGTTTTGACATAAATTTATTTATTTATTGAAAAAACGAAGCTAAGTTGCTGCATTGTGAATAGAGGTGCAAAGCCCCTGTAAGAATTGCACATTGCAACTGTTTGGAAATTTGCCATTGCCTTGAGTGGTAGACTTGTAATCTGGGGAACCGGGTTCGCGTCTCCGCTCCTCCACATGCAGCTGCTGGGTGACCTTGGGCTAGTCACACTTCTCTGAAGTCTCTCAGCCCCACTCACCTCACAGAGTGTTTGTTGTTGGGGAGGAAGGGAAAGGAGAATGTTAGCCGCTTTGAGACTCCTTCGGGTAGTGAAAAGCGGGATATCAAATCCAAACTCTTCTTCTCTTCTTCTTCTTCCAAAGGACTATTATGGGTCCTCATGAAATCAGTCGAACTACATACATCACATTGCATTTCCGGACTGCCCAAACAGATTAGGTAATTGGCTTAAGTGTTCAGTTTTCCTCTAACAAGCCAGGAGTGCTTCTTTCGGGCCCCTTCTGGGCTCTTGCAGTCCATGCAGAAATAGACAGGAGTTGAGATCTTCATAAAAAGTATTTAGCAATTACCTCGGTATATTTACTGGAACAGAGGAAATGGACCTGTTTATCTCTTGCTGCTTTTTGCTTGCTCAAGAGGCACTGAGCTTATCGGAGGCTATTGAAAGCAATCTGAAGAAGCCTATGGAATTTTCATAAAGAGGATATTACCTTGGGGGGTGGGGTGGGGGGAATGGCTGCAGTAGATAGTAAATAACTGCCTTTCATGTTATTGTGGTTGTCAGCATGGCTGCTAAAAACAACTTTATGAATTTGTATTCTCCCCACCACTTTTCATTATAGTTCCATGAATGCACATTAGGCAGAGTAAAGGGAGATCAGGCACAAAGCACACTTGCCTTTTATCTGAATTGCAATCCCTATGGCTCATACGCAGTGACGTTTTGTGAAAGAGCTCAATGACATGCTCTCTTTTCCTGGTCGCACCGCTAGTTGAAGAAGTGGGAAAAGCTTATCAACTTTCTTCCTGTTGGCCGGTCAGAACAGCTGATCGGTGATGGCCATTTCACATAATTGTTGTTGATCAGTCGTTCAGTCGTGTCCGACTCTTCGTGACCCCATGGATCAGAGCACGCCAGGCACCCCTATCCTCCACTGCCTCCCACAGTTTGGTCAGACTCATGTTGGTAGCTTCAAGAACACTGTCCAACCATCTCATCCTCTGTCGTCCCCTTCTCCGTGTGCCCTCCATCTTTCCCAGCATCAGGGTCTTTTCCAGGGAGTCTTCTCTTCTCATGTGGTGGCCAAAGTACGGGAGCCTCAACTTCAGGATCCGTCCTTCCAGTGAGCACTCAGGGCCGATTTCTTTAAGAATGGATAGATTTGATCTTTTTGCAGTCCATGGGACTCTCAAGAGTCTCCTCCAGCACCATAATTCAAAAGCATCAATTCTTCGGCGATCAGTCTTCTTTATGGTCCAGATCTCACTTCCATACATTACTACTGGGAAAACCATAGCTTTAACTATACGGACCTTTGTCGGCAAGGTGATGTCTCTGCTTTTTAAGATGCTGTCTAGGTTTGTCATTGCTTTCCTCCCAAGAAGCAGGCGTCTTTTAATTTCGTGACTGATGTTACCATCTGCAGTGATCATGGAGCCCAAGAAAGTAAAATCTCTCATTGCCTCCATTTCTTCCCCTTCTATTTGCCAGGAGGTGATGGGACCAGTGGCCATGATCTTTGCTTTTTTGATGTTGAGCCTCAGACCATATTTTGCGCTCTCCTCTTTCACCTTCATTAAAAGGTTCTTTAATTCCTTCTCACTTTCTGCCAACAAGGTTGTGTCATCTGCATATCTGAGGTTGTTGATATTTCTTCCTGGCATTAATTTATGGTATAACTGATAGCAAAATATTTTGTGTTTCATGTACTTAGTGTTTGTTTATACCTGCTAACTCGTAAAATCAAATAGTCATTTATTATTGGCTTCTTTCTTTCTTAATGTTGATTGCTTATTGGAAATTTGATTTTGGATGACAAAAACTTAGTTGTTGTAGCTAATGAAAGGTTGGCTTTAGACATTTATCTGTAAACCCGGATCATAATGGCTGCAGATTGAACCACATGAGAAATTTCCCCTCGCAATAGCCCTGTGATGTGCACCTCTGTGTTGTTCCCATTTTACAGACTCAAACCCATGTCTTCAGAGTTTAAACATTCAGAGAGATACATTGGCTCCCTAATGCTAGCATGTTACTGAAGTGCTGTGCTAATTAATTAATTACGCATTCCACTTTTTAAAGCAAAAACTTGACACCTTTGATCTGAAAATTACAGGATTTTCGGTTGGGCATGCTTCCAGCAAGGATTCCTAGGATTGTGGTCTTACTGTGCAGTCATATTAAAGCTAGGCATTGCTAGACATGCATTGCCTTTCAGCTCATAGAGGCAATTTCCTGTTGCATAATAGCAGAGTCCTTGCAGCAGCTTAATGGAGAAAATCTGTACATTTTAACCCCTACATTTTCTGTTTAACCCCACAGAGCTGTTGACATAATTGCAAACAGCATCAGCAACCAGCCACGTGTCTTTACTCATTGCCAGAGTTGAAGAAGCAGAAAGTAAGAAAAAGTTTTTAAAGATTTATTCAAGCCTATAAGGGAGCAAAATGGCCGTAGACATTGGCATGCCCCTCCATTTTCCCTCACCTTGCCTTAGCCTTTCCATCACTGTTTCTCTTTAGCAATCAGAGAATGGCTTACAGCAAAAGCTGTTCTCCCCCCCCCCCCAACGAACTTTTCTGAAACAGCTTATTTCCAGGAGGGGTGGGTGCTTAAAGAAAGGAAACTGAATTTGTTCCTGCTGGATTTGTCCCTGCTGTAATAATAAAATCTCTCCCCGCACCCTTTGAAATCAAGAGAAGTAGAAGTGTGACCAGCTCATAAATTTATGTTTTACATTATCTTTTCCTGAAACGTGGTTAATTAGCTGCTGTCTTTCTCATTTGTGAATTGTAGTGTAGTATTGCCTCAGAGACAGTGGTAATACAATGCTCTCTCAGGTTTGATTTCTTCCCCTTCTTTTATCAGCATTAGGTAAAGGTAAAGGGACCCCTGACCATCAGGTCCAGTCGTGTCCGACTCTGGGGTTGCGGCGCTCATCTCGCTCTATAGGCCGAGGGAGCCGGCGTTTGTCCACAGACAGCTTCCGGGTCATGTGACCAGCGGGACAAAACCGCTTCTGGCGAACCAGAGCAGCGGACGGAAACGGCGTTTACCTTCCCGCCGAAGCGGTCCCTATTTATCTACTTGCACTTTGACGTGCCTTCGAACTGCTTGGTGGGCAGGAGCTGGGACCGAGCAACGGGAGCTCACCCCATCACGGGGATTCGAACCGCCAACCTTCTGATCAGCAAGCCCTAGACTCTGTGGTTTAACCCACAGCGCCACCTGGGTCCCTTTTTATCAGCATTACACTTCTGCTAATGCAGACAAGTATCTCAGATCCTCTGGTCTCTAGATTCACACTAGGCACTAGGAATTGGTGGCAGCCATCTGTTTCCAAAGGAAGCTCTGTTAATTTCCCTCAAATTTTGACCTAGCATTGTCCGTACATCGTTTCACTGTGCAATTGCCAGCTGTATACATATGGCTTTCTCTGTCTCCTTGTCTCGTCTCTTCCTATTGTACAGATTTGAGGAGTTTTCTTAATCCACTTTCAGCCAAGGAATGCTGACCTAGTTTTCTCTATCCTTCTTGAATAATTAAAATCCACAAGCAGTTTGATCGTTCCGGTAGACAGAATTAAACTCCTTCTTGTACACTTGCCGTCACTGTTGCATAAATAGCAGCGGGGAATTTTTTTCCTTCCTCTTGCAGTAGCGAGGCTGTTCTGTGATTTCCAGTACCTTTTCATCAAGGCCTGCCTAACACATTGTGCTGCCTTAGTTGAAGTACAAGATTCCACCCACCTGCACTTCAATTCTATGTTCGGATTGGCAGTAGAACCTTTTCTCCAGCTCTGGCGATGGGACATCCTCCACAGCCTTTGAAATTAGCCAGGCGCCAGGGGCATTTTGCTCCTGGCTATTGGCCGCTTGTGACCAAGTGAGGATGCCTAGGCACCAGCATGGCGCCTGATGTATCCACCACCTGAAGATGCATGCCTGGGGATCCTTCGATCGTGACTGGTTTCACCCACTAGCAACACATCCTGTAGAATTCTATCCATTATGTTTTATCTGCACAGTCAGAATGAATTTCAGGAACCAAGAAGTCATATTGTCAGATATGGCTTTCGAGCCGTCTAGCCCCCAAATGGCAATTAGGCATTTCATTTTGGTGACTGCAACCCTGGTTCAAGGAGCCATTTGGCACCTAGCTTATACACCGTATTTTCGCGCCATAAGACGCACCTGACCATAAGACGCACCTAGTTTTTAGAGGAGGAAAGGGGGAAAGCCCTGTTTTTTTGAGGATCAGCTCAAAGTGGTGCAGCTTTTTTTTGCAAAGGGAAAAGTCCTGTTTTTTTGAGGATCAGCTGAAAGTGGTGCAGCTTTTTTTGCAAAGGGGAAAGCCCTGTTTTTTTTGAGGATCAGCTGAAAGTGGTGCAGCTTTTTTTGCAAAGGGAAAAGCCCTGTTTTTTGGAGGATCAGCTGAAAGTGGTGCAGCTTTTTTGCAAAGGGAAAAGCCCTGTTTTTTGAGGATCAGCTCAAAGTGGTGCAGCTTTTTTGCAAAGGGAAACGCCCTGTTTTTTTGAGGATCAGCTCAAAGTGGTGCAGCTTTTTTGCAAAGGGAAACGCCCTGTTTTTTTGAGGATCAGCTGAAAGTGGTGCAGCTTTTTTTGCAAAGGGAAAAGCCCTGCTTTTTTGAGGATCAGCTGAAAGTGGTGCAGCTTCTTTTTCAAAGAGGAAAAGCCCTGTTTTTATGGGGTTCAACTCACAGTTCTGCATCTTCTAGTCCTACAGCCATTTCTACAGTTTCCAGTTTGTTTGTGTGTATATATATATATATATATGTGTGTGTGTGTGTGTGTGTGTGTATATATATACACACACACACACACACACACACATATACATACATATTAAAAATTGTCCAGTAACACCTTAGAGACCAACTAAGTTTGTTCTTGGTATGAGCTGTTGTGTACATGTGTATCTGAAGAAGTGTGCATGCTCATACCAAGAACAAACTTAGTTGGGTCTCCAAGGTGCTACTGGACAAATATATATATATATATATATATATATATATATATATATATACATACAGTGGTCCCTCGACTTACGAATTTAATCCGTTCCGAAAGCGCATTCGTAGGTCGAAAAGTTCGTAAGTTGAAAAAGCGATTTCCCCATGGGAATGCATTGAAGCAGTTTTTAAAAGAAAAATTCATAAGTCGAGGAAACCGCATCTAAAATTCATAAGTCGAATAAACCGCATCTAAAATGCCAACGGATTCCCATTCGGATGTCGAAAAATTCGTTGGTGTGCGGCCACTTTTTTCGTTTGTAAGTCGAAAAATTTTGATGTTGAGTATTTCGTTAGTCGAGGGACCACTGTATAAGTCAAGCACTGCTGCAGGAGTTCATAGAATCATAGAATCATGGAGTTGGAAGAGACCACAAGGGCCATCCAGTCCAACCCCGCTGCCATGTAAGAGGCTGAACGAAAGCAAAGTTTTCGTCCAACGTTTGGTAAGGGTTGCAGGCAACCAAGTTGTCCCAGGACTTTTGCCTGCACAATGGAACCGATTTAGAAGGGGTGCGAGAAGTGGGAGAGGAAGTCCTGTTGCACAAGCCGTTGTCGTGCTTACAGCTTTGTTGGATGCAATCCTCGGTGCCATTTCCTTGAAAAGCCTTGGAACGAGGCATTCAGAAGTGACATCGATATATAAAACATCTCTTCATCTTCTTTGTTTCCAGGGTAGAATATTTGAACCTGATGGAGAAGTGCAGCTCGCATAGCAACACAGGCTCTGTGAGGAATTCCCTGGCACAACTCCTAGCTGGTGAGCTGCTGGTTATATATCTTCTTTGTGCAGCGTAGAATATGTTTGGTGGCCTGGTGGCCTCCATTAATATTTCAGGTTGGTAGGAATGCTTGCATGAATTGGAAGGTAGACCCTTAACCCAGATTTTACGTGTGGGTTGATGTTTGATGGACAGAAAGGACACCTCTGTTCAATCGATACTTCCTTAAAAATCAGTTGAGCAAGAGAGAAGTGTGGCAATGCCCCCTAGGGGCTCATTTCACACATTACAAAGCAGTGTCTTGGTCCTCATTGGTTTGTAACAGCATAAAGTCCCTTGCTTGTAATTTGGGAACGCTCTGAGCTGCATGAGTAGTTACTATACAAGGCAATTGCCACTAAATTCAAGGTGTGACTGGAATGTTCGGTGAATGGTCACAGAAATCTGACAGCGAGAAATATTCAGACATACAGTCGGCATCGGAAACCCATGAAATGCTCACTGTTGTGTACGGAGATGAAGCTGTAACTCAAAAAACAGCGTACGAGTGGATTAAGCCTTTCTGTGAAGGGTGGCAAGCCATTGAAGATGACCCTCGGTCTGGCAGACTGTCGATGAGCAGAACGGCGGCAAATGTCAACAGAGTTTGTGAGTTATTGATGCGGGATCGGCGTTTATCCGTCAGAATGATGGCAGAAGAATTGCATATTCCACGTGAAATTGTTACTGAGGTTACCGAGTTGTCCGACCCTTCATTATTCTCCCAATCTGGCCCCACTGGATTTCTTTCTTTTTCCAAAACTGAAATCTGCGCAGAAAGGGCACAGATTTTCCAACATTTCACACATCCAAGCTGCTGTGACGAGGGAACTGAAAGCAGTACGAAAAGAGGGCTTCTCTAGAAGTTTCCAACAGTTCTACAAACGTTGTCAGTGGTGCATTGTATCAGAGGGGGCCTACTTAGCAGGCCTGTAAGGCATGTGTGTTCGAATATTTCTCACTATGCAGTTTCTGTGACCATTCACCAAACTTTCCAGTCACACCTTGTATTAGCCTTATAAAAAGCAAATGGAGGTAAAGACCACAAAGCCAACTGCTCAGTACTAGTCTAGCTCCAAGAAACCTGTATGGCTCCTCTTTCATCACATTTGATCATCTGTATTGCAAATTGCAGATTCAAGGTTTCCAGAAGGTAACTGAGGATATACAGTGGTACCTTGGTTCTCAAACTTAATCCGTTACGGAAGTCCATTCCAAAACCAAAGCGTTCCAAAACTAAGGTGCGCTTTCCCATAGAAAGTAATGCAAAATGGATTAATCCGTTCCATACTTTTAAAAACAACCCCTAAAATAGCAATTTAACATGAATTTTACTATCTAATGAGACTATTGATCCATGGAATGAAAACAATAATCAATCTAAAGGTAAAGGGACCCCTAACCATTAGGTCCAGTCGTGTCCGACTCCGGGGTTGCGGCGTTCATCTCGCGTTACTGGCCGCGGAAGCTGGCGTACAGCTTCCGGGTCATGTGGCCAGCATGACAAAGCCGCTTCTGGTGAACCAGAGCAGTGCACGGAAACGCCGTTTACCTTCCCGCCGGAGCAGTACCTATTTATCTACTTGCACTTTGACGTGCTTTCGAACTGCTAGGTTGGCAGGAGCTGGGACCGAGCAACGGGAGCTCACCCCGTCGCGGGGATTCGAACCGCCGACCTTCTGATCAGCAAGCTCTAGGCTCTGTGGTTTAACCCACAGCGCCACCCGCGCGCCCCCCCCAATAATCAATGTACTGCACTATAAATCAAATAATAGAGTATTGTAGATGATAAAAATTAAAATTAATATTTTTTTCTTACCTGCACTGATGATGTTCATTGTTTGGATGGGGGGGGGGGTCTTTTATCCATTTCCGCAGTCACACCATCCATCAGTCAGTAGCTCAACAGGGTTCCTCACAGTAACAAAAATAAATTAACTGAAAAAGCCTCAAAAACAAAAACGCAAAATAAATAGCAAAAACAAAAGCACCAAACTTAATCCATTCTTCCAGTTACAGGTGGGTAGCTGTGTTGGTCTGCCATAGTCGAAACAAAATAGAAAATTCTTTTCAGTAGCACCTTAGAGACCAACTGTGTTTGTTCTTGGTATGAGCTTTCATGTATCTGAAGAAGTGTGCATGCAGTTGGTCTCTAAGGTGCTACTGAAAAGAATTTTCTATTTTGTTAATCCATTCTGGAAGTCCGTTTGACTTTTGAAATGTTTGAAAACCAAGGCGCAGCTTCTGATTGGTGCAGGCGCCCCGGAAACAGTAGCTGACAACCACCAGGTTTTCAGCGTTTGAGAACCAAGCTACCACTGTATGTCCTTCTGCCTTTCTCCTTGTAAGGTAAACCTGCTGACAGCCTCTCTTTGGGATCGTCTTCGAGGTCACTAACTCCGCAGCTGCTGCATCCAAGCGACATCATTGCAAACCGCCACGGAAAGCCCCTGACAGCGACTTCTCTTCAAGCCACCACAAAGTAACTTCTGAAATAGTTTGCAGATTGTTCCTCTGCACCCCCCCCCCCCCGCTCCAAGAATTCGTGGGAAATACCTGTTGAAAGCTTGGCAGTGTTAGAGTTCCAGAAGCCATCCTCCCCACCCCGAGCTGCCAAAAGCGAATGAATGCAATCAACGCAGAATTTGTATGAATTCTGGCGCATTCATTTATCTCATGTTCTGTTTCTCTGCAAATCTGCTTGGGAAAGGAGTTGGCTGCGGAATTCAGGGGTGGGCATCCGTTTCGCCCAGTCTGACCGTCTAGCACGGATTGTTTTTTCCCCCCTGTAAATGTGAATACCTGCAGCAACCTTCTGCCGTGTTTGTGTGCTGCAGGTGCTGTGGACTCCAACTCCCATCAGCCCTTGCTAGCAGGCCCAGTGGTCAGAGGATGATGGGAGCTGCAGTCCGGCAATATCTGGAGGGCTCAAGGATATGCCCCCCAACCTGTAGGGACACAGGAAACGGACCTGGCTAGCTTCACAGTACCCCCCGCATTGTAATTTTTGCATAGCACACATACACACACAAACCGTGATTTGCGATATATTGCCATGGTCAAAAATTATGAAGCCAATATCATATCAGCAAGGGCTTTGCTTCTTCATTCAGTCTTATTAAACATAACATTAGGCACATCGAAGAAAGACCTTACAAATGCTCAGAAAGCAAAAACAGGCCATTGACTGATTAACATTCTATGTCCTTTTAAATGTATGGGGGGGGGGCTGGGTTATTGGATTGTTTCTGCTTTTGCTTTTATTGTGAATTTTGTGTTTCTTTTTTTTGTAATTTAACATTGTGAACCGCCCTGTGATCTTCGGATGAAGGGTGGTATACAAATTTAATAAAACAAAATAAAAATACGGACTTCAAACCGGTTTTGGACGCTATATTGACATATCGCCCAGCCCTAGTTCATACAACTCATCTTTACGCATGCAAAGGCTTCATGACAGGATCAAAATCGTATTCTGGGGTACAGGGTGGATTTGATTTAAATCAAATAGATTTAAATCACTAGTCAGTAAGACTTGATTTAAATCATTTTTTTTTACAGAAAGACTCATTCTTGCTGGTCTAATCTTAATATTTGCAACCAGATGAAGGTTTCATTTTCGGAACAATACATTTTCAGAGCAGCTTTTGCAGTTCTATCAAAAATTGCTGATTTGGTTATACTATTGGAAATACATTGACCGATAATTATGAAATTATTCTCAGGTTTAATAAGTTAACTGTTTATATATGGACAACCTTTCTGCTGCACTTTACTGGAAGGAGAAAAATAATGATTTCCTTAATAGCAATTTAAACAATTTATTTCACTTAAACGATAACATTATAGCATATGTATCCATGGGGTTAAACAATTAAAAAAAAAACTTAGAGTTTTAGCACACATGAAAAACTTAAAACAGATCCTTATTTCCTGATGAATAGCCTTTGGACTATAATGTAACTTAAACTATCTTTAGAAAGATTTTTCCTCCAAAAGCATTTTATTTTAAAAATCCTTTTTAATTTTTTTTTTAAAAAAATTGATTTAAATTTTAAAAATCCGATTTTTAAAATTATTATTTTTTAAATCATTGATTTTTATCCACCCTGCCGAGGTATCTTCCTGTGACTGCTTTATTATCAAAGGCAGATTGTATAGGGATTCCTCCCGTGCCCACTAAAGCGAATTTATCCTTTAACGAGAGCAGAATTACATTAAGTTCTGCTCCGAAGGTTCCCTTCCGCACAGCAGTGCTTGATTCAACCTCTGTTTCTACACACAGCCACCTGTAGCTGCATCTTTTACACCTGAGGTAGCTCCTCCAATTAAAATGTAAGCATCTTGGAGCAACCTTGACGCCATAGCATCCTTACGAGAAAACAAAAGGAGATGTCTGCTTCAGGCTGATCCTGGCGTCCCAGCCGCTGACCTTTGAAAGCTAACTTTGTTTTCTCTTCTTGCCTAGTGACAGCGTGTTTCAGATCATCACTGTTTCCAAGGGAACCGGCCTTGGCTTGAACGTTGTAGGAGGCATTAACAGGAATGAAGGGCCCTTGGTGCATATTCTGGAAGTTATTCCTGGAGGTGATTGTCATAAGGTAGACGAGGGGAGGGATATCTCATCGCTCCTTTTTCCCTTTTTCGAGCTGGGGGGGCGGGTATTACTAAGTACCGCATTTTTCGCTCCATAAGACATACTTTTTTCCTGGTAAAAATTAAGGGGAAATATCTGTGCGTCTTATGGAGCAAATGGTGGTCCCTGGAGCCGAATTGCCCAGGGGCCAAAAGCAGATAGTGCTTTTTATTTTACAAAGAGAAAAAGGGGTGTTGAAAGGACCCCGCTCAGCAGCTGATCAGCAAGAGGTCGGGAGAGAGATAAGAGTTCTGGCTCCCTTTCAGCCCCGCTCTCCATTGTTGAATGTGCTGCAGAGGGAGGTTGTTTGTTTCCCCAGCAACATGTGACTGGCTGATTAGATTATCTGTCTGGAAACTGTAGAAATGGCTCCCTTTCCTTCAGAAGCTGCAGAAATGTGAGTTGAACCCCATAAAAAATGGGGCTTTTCCTCTTTGCTTTTCTCCCTTTGCAAAACAGCTGCAAAACTTTTAGCTGATCCTCAACCCCCCCCCCCAAAAAAAAACCAGGGCTTTTCCCTTTGCAAAAAAAGCTACAAAACTTTTACCTGATCCTCAGAAAAACAGGGTTTTTCCCTTTGCAAAAAAAGCTGCAAAACTTTTAGCTGATCCTCAAAAAAACAGGGCTTTTAGAGGAGGAAAACCAGAAAAATATTTTTTTTCCTTGTTTCCTCCTCTAAAAACAAGGTGCACCCTATGGAGCAAAAAATACGGTATCTGCTCAGGTGTCGTAAGCGATTTTCAGAATTGGATCTCATTTATTGTATTGTGGCGCTTTTCAAAACCAACTCCAGACTTCCCCGCTGCCCCTTCCTTATGTTTATTTGTCATTAAACCAGGCTTGAGAAAGGCAAAAAGGTGGTACCTCGGTTCTCAAACGCCTTGGCACTCAAACAGTTTGGAACCCAAACGCTGCAAAAACGGAAGGAAGTGTTCCGGTTTGCAAACTTCTTTCGGAAGCCGAACATGCTCTGTTTTCAGTCCCGCACTTCCATTTTGAGTGTTACGCTGAGGTCTGCCTGTTTTTTATTTATTTCGCGTTTCTGTTTTTGCGGCTTTTTTGTTTTGTTTTTGTGACTCTGTAGAACCCAGTTCAGCTACTGATTGATTGATTGATTGATTGTGTGACTGCAGTACATTGTTTATTGCTTTCATTTTATGGATCGATGGTCTTGTTAGATAGTAAAATTCATGTTAAATTGCTGTTTTAGGGGTTGTTTTTAAAAGTCAGGAATGGATTAATCCGTTCTGCATTACTTTCTATGGGAAAGCGCGCCTTGGTTTTGGAACGCTTTGGTTTTGGAACGGACTTCCGGAACGGATTAAGTTTGAGAACCAAGGTACCACTGTAGAGGACTGCCCTTTGTAAAGTAGGAGACATGGCCATCTTAATGCCAAGGAAGACAGTTCAGCACCATAAACATCCCTGATAGATCTACCTCTCCATATACATATATATATATATATATATATATATATATACACACACACACACACACATATATACATATACATATACATACACATACATACACACAGGTGAAACCCGAAAAATTAGAATATCATGGGAAGGTTATTCAACTTAAAAGGTGAAACTAATATATGAGATAGACCAGTGTTTTTCAACCACTGTTCCGCGGCACACTAGTGTGCCGCGAGATGTTGCCTGGTGTGCCGTGGGAAAAATTGAAAAATTACTTTATATATAGTCAATATAGGCACAGAGTTAATTTTTTTTAACATTTTCTAATGGTGGTGTGCCTCGTGATTTTTTTCATGAAACAAGTGTGCCTTTGCCCAAAAAAGGTTGAAAAACACTGAGATAGACTCATGACATGCAAAGCGAGCTATGTTAAGCCTTTATTTGTTATAATTGTGATGATTATGGCGTACAGCTGATGAGAACTCCAAATTAACAATTTTAACTTTGGGGTTTTCATCAGCTGCACGTCATAATCATCACAATTATAACAAGCAAAGGCTTGACATATCTCGCTTTGCATGTCATGAGTCTATCTCATATATTCAACTCCAGTAGCTAATGAAAACAATTGCTTACATAAATGGACTTTTCCCACAATATTCTAATTTTTCTAGTTTTACCTGTATACTTACCTTAGGGATGAAGATTAACTCATTACTTGGGCAGTCTGTTCCACTGCAGAACCTCTTTCACTTAAAATATTTCCTGATGTCTACAGTAGATGTCTTTGTCTTTCCCATAGGCTGTGGATAGAGTAAGCAATTATTCCCACCCCTCATTTGAATGATCTCATAAATACTTGTAAAATAGCAACATAGTCCCGCCAGTGTGGTGTAGTGGTTAAGAGTGGTAGACTCGTAATCTGGGGAACCGGGTTCGCTTCCCCGCTCCTCCACATGCAGCTGCTGGGTGACCTTGGGCTAGTCACACTTCTCTGAAGTCTCTCAGCCCCACTCACCTCACAGAGTGTTTGTTGTGGGGGAGGAAGGGAAAGGAGAATGTGAGCCGCTTTGAGACTCCTTCGGGTAGCGATAAAGCAGGATATCAAATCCAAACTCCTCCTCCTCCTCCTCCTCCTCTTCTTCTTCTTCAACCATCCTTTCCCTGGCTGAAATGCACCACTCCTCTTAGCTTGTAAAAAACCGCCCTTCGTCATTTTCATAGCTCCTCTCTAAACCTTTTCCAAGTTTTTTTTTTCATCCTTCCTGAAATTTGCATGCCCACAACGGAACAGGATACTCCAATTAAGTCTTACTAGCACCAGATTAATTCCCTAAATCTTTGAAACTGCACTCCAGTTTCCAGTCGCCTAAAACGGTGTTAGCTTTATGTGCCAAGTTATTGCCTTATTTGTTACCCCCTGCTAAGAAAAGCACGTTCAGTCCTATTTAGTTACCGTGCGTTGTGTTTTCACTTAATTGCTTCCATTGAAAGTAATGGGAGATATCTAATACAGGCATTGATAGAGAGGATTTACAGATGCATTGGCTGCGCTCCCTCAAGCCCTGGCTGGATCTAGAGACCTCAAAGGAGCGTTTGAGTTTAAAGAGTTGTCAGTTTAAACAGGGAAAACAGGTAGAGGAAAACGGAACTCCACATCGCCACCTAGTGGCACAATGTTATATAGTACATCCAATGCATATAAATCGCTTTTTCTTTACCAGTCTAGCAGAGTGCCCCGTGTGTGTAAATAGAGCACATGCCCTGCCGGGCGTATTGTTTTCATCCCTGTCCCCCTGAAATATCCTTTCTGTCTTTATCACCATTCTGCTTTACAAGCATTGAATTGTGAACCCCAGCGCAGCTAGATTCATATACGCCTCGCGTAAAAAAAAAAAGTCAGATAGAGGCTCAAAGTTGACTTGCTTTTAATTTTAGCCCAGCCTGGAAACTGGGCCATAAAACATAACAAGAAGAGCACAGCACTGGAAATAATGAAGGCTCTCAATGGCCTCCTGTTACAAGTCTTCTCCCTCCTCCCCTTTCTCGTTATTGAACTTAGCAGCATGGAAAGCTTGTGTTGGGACCTCCGTTAGGCTTCATTTTTGGTGATTTATAGCAGAAAAAGCTCTGTGGCATTCGCATATAACCTTTTGGCCTTCATTAGATGGTGGTCGGTGCCTTTAATTACCAGAAATGATGTGCATGAGCCTAGGGCTTGCCGATCAGAAGGTCGGCGGTTCGAATCCCCGCGACGGGGTGAGCTCCCGTTGCTCGGTCCCTGCTCCTGCCAACCTAGCAGATCAAAAGCACGTCAAAGTGCAAGTAGATTAATAGGTGCCGCTCCGGCGGGAAGGTAAACGGCGTTTCCGTGTGCTGATCTGGTTCGCCAGAAGCGGCTTAGTCATGCTGGCCACATGACCCGGAAAGCTGTCTGCAGACAAAACGCTAGCTCCCTTGGCCAGTAAAGCGAGATGAGTGCTGCAACCCCAGTGTCGTCCGTGACTGGACTTAACAGTCAGGGATCCCCTTACCCAATTAACTTTAAAGTGCATTTAATTATAGCACGGCTGTCAAATTTTTAACTCCTCCTTTTGAAAGCGTGCCAATCTAAAGAAAACTATTTATGCTTGTTTACGCTTTTCTCAAATTTAAGTCCCAAGTCCCATCCCCTCCAAATCAATCCTACAATTTATAGGCAGTTAAGGAGCTTAAGGTGAGGTTTGTGTGTGCTGTTTGGCAGCAGTTCCACCAGAGGCCACTGTTGCCACTTGTGTTGCTTGACACCGCCAGCTAAGAAGTATTTTAGCCTAGTCAAAAAAGAATAAGCACCGAGGAACAAACGAGATGCTGTTGCTCAGTGGTATAGTATCAGAAGTTATAAACTGGCATCTAAGAAAGCAAACCAGGATTAGCTTCTTGTGGAATAGGTTGTTGCATGCATTTTCATATTTAGGCTGCTGGTGTGTATATTAAAAAGCAATCAGTGGTTTAATCGTGTGCATGATAAAATAAATGTGTGGCATCCTTCCTTTTTCTTGCCATAGGTAAAGTTTCAAGGAATCACTGTTTTCTTCATCCATTGCCATATCTAGGCTCTGGCTGGGTGTGTGTGTGTCTTAGCCCACAAGCTCACACTCTGGCCTCTGCCTGATTTCCTGATTTCTCTCTCTTTTTCTAGCCATCCTTCCCCCCAGTGGCAACAGCGGCCTTCATTTGATTAGTGTCAGTTTATCAACTCGTGCTCTCATAACCGGGCATCCCTTTGGGATAGCCTCCAGGCATTGCGAAGAAGAGATTCTCGCTATTGATTTAGAGCAGGCATAGGCAAAGTCAGCCTAACTCCCATCATCCCTGACCACTGGTCCTGCTAGCTAGGGATGGTGGGAGTTGTAGTCCCAAAACATCTGGAGGGCCGAGTTTGCTTATGCCTGTGGTTAGGATTTCAGTGGTTATTGACGCATTCTGCCCTGAAATTTTCGGTTCAGATCCTGTACCTGCCTCAGTTCTGTGTCAGTAAAATGGGAATAATCAGCCTCTCTAGTTTTATCAGCCTGGTATACTCATAGAATCGTAGAGTTGGAAGGGGTCCTGTGGGTCGTCTAGTCCAACCCCTTGCAATGCATAAGGATTTGTGACTGAACATCTTTATAGAGTACTTTTGTGCCTTCAGAAGTGACCTATATGCTTAGAATTTCTGTTGTTTTCATGTTGGCAGCAATTCCATACCCCTCAACATTTCTCTGATAAAAAATATGGATGTCTTATTCCATAATAATAATAATAATAATAATAATAATAATAGTTTTATTATTTATATCCCCACCTATCTGAGTGTGTTGCCCCAGCTTCTCCGGGCAGCTTCCAACATATACCTGTATAAAAACATAACCAAACATTAAAAAAAAAAACACCTTCCCTATACAGGGCTTCCTTCAGATGTCTTCTAAAGGCTGTATCTTATCTCCTTGGCTCAGGGGGGGGGGGTCACATAACTCCATACTCCCCAATATTTCTCCAATGAAAATAGGGGTGTTCTACAGTACCCTTCAACGTTTCTCTGATGAAAATTGGGACATCCTAAGGAGAAGCAGGACATTGCGGTTTCAAAGCAGGAACCAGGATGGCTTCTGTAAGTCTGGGACTCTTCCTGGAAAATAGAGACACTTGGAGGGTCTGCAGTTTTCACAGACTGAATTGCTGCTTGCTCTGATTTTTTTTAAAGAGCCTCTTTTTTAATTTTAAGTGTAGAACTTGGCAAAAACAGAAATGTGATGTGCTGAAGGCTAAACGTTGGTTTGAGCTGAGTGCAAAAGCACTTTTTTCCGGCCTCGTTCTCCACCTCCCCAGCCACCCACCCACATTTCCCTGAACTGCGCGCTAAATTATTGGCGCCAAAGTCTTTGGGCTCTCCGCTGTTGCATCTGCTCGGTCCAAATGTTCGCCGAGGTTGCATGTATAGCTGTTTGAAACTGGATCCCTTACCCCCACCCCTCTGGTGCGAATTAATCCAGCTCAGAGCTGGATTAACTGGTACAGAAACTTCTCACAAACTGTCTGTGGCTTAATTCTAAAACAAAACAACCATCTGTGTCCAATTTTGTGCCCAGTGAAATTCCACTGATATCTCTCGCTGATCTGATACTCTGCTTTGCAGCAGCAAAGTAGTTCAGCTCCTAATGCCAGCTTCTCCTTTCCAGAACATCTAGTACTGCCTGATTATCCCCTTCCCTGTCCCTTCATCCTCTGTCATCCACGCGGCTCTCCAATCCACCTATTGCTGATTTTGACAGCTCTAGCTGTGAGGACTTGCTTCGCTTCATCACAGTGGCTATTGCTCCCCTCCAGGATAAAATAGTGGAAATACAATACAAGCTTCATCTACAGGGACCCCTTCTGTTTAGAGATGCAAAATTTCCGGAAATTTTGAAGCTTGGGGAAAAAAAACCCGGATTTTTTCGGGGGGAAACGAAAATTTTCAGGGAAATTGAAAAAAATGCTACGTTAGCACTTCTTTTTTCTTTTCCAGACTGAAAGTCATTCTGTTACTTTAGAAACATAAAATATAACTAAGGACAATTTTAATGGGCATAAAATTATCACAACTAGCATATTAAAAATATAGCGTATCCAAACAATTATTACAAACAGAATTTACTTTTAAAATAATATTTATTTGTATTTGTAACAAATGGAGCAACAATCTCCTGAACTGTTTACTAGTTTATGTGGAACAAAAAAAACTCCACAAAACAATTTTTAAAAATCCAGAAGTTACAATTATTCATATTTCCTCTCCACGGTATTTTAAAAAAAAATCTCATAAAAAGAACTGGAGAAGGAAGTGGGACTAAGTTTCAATGAATGGGCATGAAATTTAATCAGAATCATTTTCTGAGCTGTAATTAAGTATATACTTTCAGGCCCTTTTTGTTGCTCTATATTTTCTTCCAGTGCTTTGAGGCCTAGTGAAGAGGAACAGAACCAATGCATACCACACGCATGCAAAAACAAAACCGAAACCTTTTTCTTTTCTGGTGACAACAGCACCTCCTAAAGGAAGAAATGTATCTTGTTCTTGCATTGGAGAGTTCAGTTTGTAACCTAGGACTTGCTTGTCCTCACAGAAATTAGAAGAATCTGATACCATACATATTTTTTAGAAATGATTTATAAAATATTTGAACCCCTTATCTTAAAATATTTTATTCATCATGTTAAAATAAAACATTCCATAATCTATTTTTTTCCAATTTTTCGGAAAAACAAAACAAGGCTTCAGGAAAAAAAACGGGTTTTTCCCGAATTTTTCCGGGGGGTTTTCCAGGCCTTCACATCTCTACTTCTGTTCCACAACTTGCATTTTAACACACTGTTGAGTATATTTTGCTCTCTGCTAAATCAAAAGCAGAGTTATCGGACTGAAGTGCGGGTGGCGCTGTAGTCTAAACCACTGAGCCTCTTGGGCTTGTCGATCGGAAGGTTGGTGGTTCAAATCCGTGTGATGGGGTGAGCTCCCATTGCTCTGTCCCAGCTCCTGCCAACCTAGTAGTTCGAAAGCACACCAGTACAAGTAAATAAATAGGTACCACTGCAGCAGGAAGGTAAGTAGTGTTTCCCTGCGCTCAGGCTTCCGTCGTGGTGTCCCATTGCGCCAGAAGCGGTTTAGTCATGCTGGCCACATGACCCGGAAAGCTGTCTGTGGACAAACGCCGGATCCTTCGGCCTGAAAGCAAGATGAGCGCCACAACCCCATAGTCTCCTTTGACTGGACTTAATGGTCCAGGAGTCCTTTACCTTTACCTTAGCTCTACAGACAAACACACAGATATAGTGCAGTGCTGTTGGGACCCTAGTAGTTCAGAATGCATGTTAAGGGTACCAACATTTTTAATAGGCGTCCATTTCTATAACCTCTTCCAGGGTGTCCTGTCTGCTGAAAAACTGTAGGAATGACGCTGTGGAGAATCTGGCGGAATTTTTGAGCGACGCCATGAAATAACGTCACCATAGATTTTTAGAGCCCCCTTTGTTTCTCACGATGTCTGGATAGTTTTACCTAAAAGTGCCTCCTACTGTGTTTTGTTACTTGTGTTGTGTTCTCATCCATGTATACAACACACACTCTCTATATGCCGATAAAGGAGACTGAATGGATAAAACCTCCCTACACATAGAAAACTTGTGCATCAGCGACAAGGCTCTGCTCGAATTCCTTCTTCTAATATGCATGCTGAGAGTTGAGGTTTTTTCTTCCTCCTTGGTATCCCATAGAAGGTTTGCACTGTTTGTTGCTGGCGGTGGTTAGACTTGTTAGTCATTTGTCACACACTTGACCTACCACATACTTAAAAAAAACAGAAACACAAATACAGCATAATGTTAATTTATCCTGGAGAAGAGAAGACTGGGAGGTGGTATGAAAGCCTTCTTTAAATATCTGGAGAGCTGTCACATGGAAGATCGAGCAAGCTTGTTTTCTGCTGTGAGACCCAAACCAGTGAATTCAATTAAAAGAAAGAGAGTCCAGCATAAACATAGTTAGGCAAACTAAGGCCCAGTGGCCGGATCCGGCCCAATCGCCCTCTAAATCGAGCCTGTGGACGGTCCTGGCATCAGCATGTTTTTACATGAGTGGAATGTGTCCTTTTATTTAAAGTGCATCTCTGGTTTATTTGTGGGGCCTGCCTGGTGTTTGTACGTGAGTAGAATGTGTGCTTTTATTTAAAATGCATCTCTGGGTTATTTGTGGGGCATAGGAATTCTTTCATTATTTTTTTAAACATAGTCTGGCCCCCCCAAGGTCTGAGGGGACAGTGGACCGGCCCCCTGCTGAAAAAGTTTGCTGACCCATGAACTAAACATTAGGAAGAACAATTCTGATGGTAAGATCTGTTCAGCCGTGGAACGGGCTACCTCAGAAGGTGGCGGACTCCCCTTCATTGGAGGTTTTTGAGCAGAGTTTGAATGGCCACTTGTGGATGCTTTAGCTGCGATTCCTGCATTGCAGGGGGTTGGACTAGATGACCATTGGTGTCCCTTTCAGCTCTACACTTCTACACAGTCGTACAAAAAACTCACACATACAGTTCATAGACTGAGCAGAGCGAGGAGCAGAGAGCAGCCTGGTTAAGCCGGGCACTTATTTGTACCAGGCCGAGTCTGCCACTCTTACCAGATCAAATGTGACCCTCCCCTTCTCCAAAGGCAATTTGACAGACTGAAAAACCTCGGGAGTTTATAAATTTGGAGAGTTTGCCTTGACCTCTTACGGCAACTTGATTGCAAAAACAAGTGCCAACGACTGTCCTTGTTCTTGCTAGGATGGTCGGCTGAGAGCTGGGGACCAGCTTGTTTCCATTAACAAGGAGTCATTGATTGGAATCACCTATGAAGAGGCAAGAAGCCTAATCAACAGAACAAAGCTGAGGTAACAACTGCCTTACAAAACAAGTCCTCCGAACGCTGCCTTTTACACCTGCCTGTCTTCCCTAGTATAGATTTGGTTGATTTATGTCTCCAGCCCTCATGATTAGAGAGAGAATTTCGGACATGTGTTGTTGGAAATGCTAAAATATAGAGCTGTTCAAAAGAACTCCCTGGCATACTGGCATAAATCCTGATACTTTCAGGTGCTGTGATTCTCCAGCGGTTTGACCCCAGCCCCGTAGACGCACTCCATTGTCTCCCGAGACAGGTGCCATCTAAGCCCAAACGTTCTGGGCTAGTCACAGCACATTAAAAAAACGTAAGACCCTCACAAATTTGGCCCTTCTAGCCATCAAGAACAAGTGCAATAATAAAACAAAAAGTTGGTGCAACAGGTTTCTGTCCCACTGAATTTTACTTACATCACTTGCTGCCTGACATATTTTGATAATTACAGGGAGATCTTTATTCTTTCAGGAAGAATGCAACGTACAATACCTGTGTCCAACCTGTTACTTCATTTTTAGATCTAACTCCTCGTGGGAAATCGCTTTCATTCGACATGAACCTCTTTCCAGTCAAGCGGGAACTGCGCCGCCCCCCTCCAGCTTGTTAACTTCGGATGGATACGGGCTGCAGCTTACTCCATCTTTGTCTCCGAATGAGAGCGTTGACTCAAAGATGTCTATTCTGAATGTGGCAAGTATTCCCTGAAAACCAATTTAAGGGTCGTCTTCCTGTTCACAAAGGGGCAGCGATCAGCAAGCAAACTGCTAAACTAGATAGATTATTCAAGTCCTGCTCGTCGCAAATTTCACAGGCAGCCAGTTGTTTTAGCAGAAATCATTTCCTTGACCTCCTCGCCTACACATCGGTCTGTCTGTATGTAGGAGCAGCCTGTTCTTTCAGAAGGCACAAGTGACTGGCTATATGTCTAGCTTGGAACAACAACAACAACAACAACAACAACAACAACAACAACAACAACAACAAACTTTATTTATTTGCATAGCCCACAGGCCGTTGCATCAGAAAGACACATATTACAGATACTGATAAAAACCATATATAACCAAGCCCTACTGGCAGGGCCGGATTTAGGTTTGATGAAGCCCTAAGCTACTGAAGGTAATGGGGCCCTTTATATGTCCAGCTGTCCTTTGTCAACAACAAATTGTCGCTGTTTTTTTGTGTTGAATATATGCTGTATGGTAATTTATGGACCTAATAGGTATCTAAAGCCATTTGCAAATGCAGAATGTTGGCACCCTATATATAGAAATGAGCAAACCAGTGATATTTTAGGGAGCAGGCTAGCAGGCGGGGCCCATTACGTACATCACACAGGAGCCTACACAACACAAAAAACTGTTGCTGTATGTAGGTTTTATTTTATTTAGCTTATATTTTTGGAAATGTACATCCAGGTTTTTTCCTCTTTATTTTTTTGGGGTGCCCCCAAGAGAGTGGAGCCCTAAGCTATAGCTTGTTTAGCTTATATGTAAATCCGGCACTGCCCACTGGGTTCAGTGGGACTTGCACCCAGGCATGCAGGCATAGAAGGAATGGGCAGCTGGCAGCCCTATGTCGGGATGTAGCTTTCTGTGTAATTTTATGTAGCTGACAACGAAGGGAAGAAGAGGGTTGTGTTAGGAAAAGGAGGAAAGAGAGGGAAAGGGTGGCGCCACTTGCTTTTAGCTCCAACCTCGCCCAGTTGTGACTTCAACCAACTACCAGTGTGCATTTCATAAATGATGGCCCTTGACAGAAAAAAAGGTTGCTCATCCCTGTTACTGGTATATAGGACAGCGGCCTCAGATAGAATCATATAACCCTCCCAAATGGCCTGCCCTGCACACACACACACACACACACACACACGCCACACACACAGAGACAGGAACGCGGCAGCGAAGCCCAAACCCTCAAAGCAAGCGAACAGGAAACGTGTAATGCCCCCACACCACACACTCGGCTCTGAACCCTGCCAAATGGCCTGCCTTTCTCCCCCTCTCTCTCTCTCTCTCACACACACACACACACCGACAAATGATACCACGCTCATCAGTTGTTTTCAGAGGCAGGAGGCAATTTCACGGAGGGACGGAGGTATCAAGCGTGGCTCGTCGGCAGGCAGTGAAAGAGGCAGCAGGCGCCGTGGTGAAGAGCGCAGCAAGCACAGAAAACACCCAGATTGAGGAAGCGAGCCGAGAGGAGGCTCTCCGGCTCGCGCATCTGTTTAAATGGGTCCCAGCCACGCCTCCCCAGCCAGTGGATTGGCTGGATGGTTGATGACATGGCCAGAATCCTCCGGGCAACGCGGGACTCCGTCCCCTGCCCCCGGAGGGGAGTGGGTAGCCACGTGGTCCACCGCGACTCCTCCCCACATTTAAGTGGAGCGGATTTGTAGGATTGCAGGAATCTTTTGTCCAATGTGGGACTCGAAGCCACAACTCTGAAATTAAGAGTCTCATGCTCTGCTAAGTGAGCTATCCAAAGGTTGCCCCCCCCTGTCAAAGGCTCGCTTTCATTTGTACCGTGTGTGCCCCAACACACATACGTTCCTTATTTTGCTACATAAAAAAATAATAATCTTAAAATCTTCCTTTCCTTAAGAAAAAACTCACCTTAATTTATATTGAAGTTTTCTTATCTGTGTTGGTCTGATGGAACGTAAGTGGCAAGCAGGGTTTCTTTTTGTATGTAGGCAAATTCATGAGCTCCACCAGCTATTGAGATATGTTAAGCTCTTCCTCAGTTCAAACAGTCGAGAGGAAAATACATTTTTTAAAAATTAAAAAAGGAAAGAAAGAGTAGGGATGGTTTCTCTGCCAAGTGTTCTGTGTGGCTTCTTCCCGCAGCCAGCATCCTGTCATCATTCTTAGTATGGAGGAAGTAAGGAAGTTTGAACAGACACATGATTCCTCCTCCTCCCCACCTCCCTCCCTCCCTGCCAGCCAATAAAACCCCAAAGCTCTGCATGAAAAACATGCTCTTCTTTGAAATATAAAATCCAGCATAAGCCATGCTAATACATCTGGAGAAATTTCAATGAACTGAATAACATTTCTATTTCGTTCTGTTGGGTGTCCTCGTTTCTTTTAAGCATTATTTTGATGAACTGGGAGTCCATTTGGATCCTAAGCATGCTTTCTTGGGAGTAAACTCCCATCAGACACAAGAGGAACATAGATATGCATAGGACCGTACTGTACTGTAAATAAATTTCTCCCTCGGGAAATGACAAACAGAAGGAGGAAAGCAAAACACGATCGTTCATACAATACATTCTCCATCCCCTTGCATTAGATTTGCAACCTGAATTTTTCCAGGAGTCTTGCATGTAACTGAGATGTGCCTGCACTGTCATGTATAAAACAGAGTCCTTTAAAAGCCATGAACAAGTGGGAGCCAGTGTGGTGTAGTGGTTAGAGTGTCAGACTAGGAACCTGGGAGACCAGGGTTCGAATCCCCACTCAGCCATGAAAGCTCACTGGGTGACCTTGGGCCAGTCACTCACCCTCAGCCTCACCTACCTCGCAAGGGTGTTGGGGTGGATAAGATGGGGAGGAGGAGAGTCATGCACACCACTTTCAGCTCCTTGTATCAATCAATCAATCAACCAATCAATCAGAGCTTCCCTGGGACATGTGATCCAATTTTCCCTTGCTCCTTTTTTTTTTTTTAAGCCATTAACACTTTCTAGAATTTTATGACACGGCACGAAACAGTGGAAATTCTCAATGCTACTGGGGGTTTTTTTAAGTCAGAAAAGGGCAGGGATCTGTCTGGCAAAAGTTATACGTTCCCTGATGGAAAACCTCTACGTGCCTTTTGAGTAATAAATGGCTCCCAGTTCCTGCTTCGGATCTCCTCGTTCTCGGGACCACCGCCGTAGCCACTGTCTGTGTAGAGCTACTCAGAGAAATTGGACATTAAAAATAAAAGCCATGTCGGGGAGGTAGGAGCGTATTGAAGCCTTTTTTCCATCCTTGGATCTAGCCTGGAATTCCTTAGCTAGGGGCCCTCAGTCGGGAGTGCGCTTTTTACCAGTTCTGCAGTACTTTAAGGGTTGCCCACATATCTGATGGAATGCACCCTCCCGTTCTTTGTGGCTGGCGGTTTGGCTCGGTGACCACGGAGTGGTCCGGCCTGCCAGATTAAGTTCCTTGTGGCTTATGTAGCTTCTCTCGCTCTCTGCAGTTAACGGTGTCCCTTCTAGTGTGGTTGCATCACTGCATGAGTTGATAGGGCGGGGATGGATTTCTTTGCAGCGGCAGGCGGAGGGAAAAAACTAAATAACCATGGTTTATTCCAGCTGTTTTGGGGGTGCTTGAAGAACAGTCAATGCAGTCCACTCTTCCAAAGCTGCTTATCATAATTCTATGGGTGTATGTTGTAAAGGGAACAAGTTTGTTTTAAAGCTTTTGCTATGTATTGTGTATTCATCTGAAGTTTAGATAAAGCAATCAGTCTCTCTCTCTCTCTCTCTCTCTCTCTCTCTCTCTGTGTGTGTGTGTGTGTGTGTGTGTTTGGTTTTTAATGACATTTGTTCATTTGGTGCTTGACCTACTTTACCAAAAGGCACCTCCTTATTTTGTGTTCTTTCTTTCATAGACCAAAGCCGGATTCAAGAAGAGAGAGCAATCTCCCGCATTTTATGAAAACAACAGTACCGCTGATGCATCTGCTGGGGGTAAACGCTCACTTCCTTGCTTTCTCATCACATACTTGCCATTACCTTTCTCACAGGAGTAGCATGTAATGTGTTTACTTTTTCCTTTTGAAAAAGCCTCTATTATGCACCAATTGTTCCCCTAACACGAATGGATGGATTGTCTAGCAGCCCCTTTGCAATATAATTACCATTGACTGTTTTGTGGGATGGCTGAAGAAGGATGGATTGTCCTGGCTTGCAACCAGCAAGGACAATACACCCTTTCCTTGCTCATTTGTCTTGTACAGCTATAGGATTGACACCTGGGGTTTGGGGCTGTGGATGCCAGGGCCTGGCCCAAAGTTACCTTTCTGAAGCTAAACATATCTGGGTCTGGCTAGTGAAAGAATGGGAGACCATCAAGGAGGCCCATGTAAGTCACCTTGAGTGCCATAATGGAAAAGATGTGAGATATAAAGGGTGGCGCTGTGGTCTAGACCACTGAGCCTCTTGGGCTTGCCAATTGGAAGGTCAGGGGTTTGAATCCCCGTGAGGGGGTGAGCTCCCGTTGCTCTGTCCCAGCTCCTGCCAACCTAGCAGTTTGAAAGCACACCAGTGCAAGTAGATAAATAGGTACCGCTGCAGCGGGAAGGTAAACGGCGTTTCCGTATGTTCTGGTTTCCGTCACAGTGTTCTGTTGCGCCAGAAGCAGTTTAGTGATGCTGGCTACATGACCCAGAAAGCTGTCTGCGGACAAACGCCGACTCCCTCGGCCTGAAAAGCAAGTGAGCACCACAACAACCCCATAGTCGCCTTTGACTGGACTTAACCGTCCAGGGATCCTTTGCCTATAAAGGGAGTGATAAATGGTTTTCAAAGTCTGTTTCAGGGAATACCAAGGTTGCAGGTTCGATCCCTGTTTGGGGCAGCTGCATATTCCTGCATTGCAGCGGGTTAGACTAAATGTGCCTCAGGATTCCTTCCAACTCTACAATTCTATGAATATGGGGTTGTCCATAAGCTTATACAAAAGCTTCCTCCCTGAGAATAATAATAATAATAATAATAATAATAATAATAATAATAATTATTATTATTATTATTAGTTGTTGTACCCCGTCCATCTGGCTGGATTTCCCCAGCCACTCTGGGCGGCTTCCAACAAAAATCAGATACAAAAATATTACACATTAAAAACTTCCCTGAAAAGGGCTGCCTTCAGGTATTTTCTGAATGTCAGGTAGTTGTTTATCTCCTTGACCTGTGATGGGAGGGCGTTCCACAGGGCGGGCGCCACTACCGAGAAGGCCCTCTGCCTGGTTCCCTGTAGCTTTGCTTCTCCCAGTGAGGGAACCGCCAGAAGGCCCTTGGCACTGGATCTCAGTGTCCAGGCTGAATGATGAATATCTGTAACGCTGGATAAGCTTGCCCTCCATGACAGTTCTTCCCTAGAACCCCCTCCCGTCAGATGTCAAGGAAATAAACAACTACCTGACTTTTAGAAGACATCTGAAGATAGCCCTGTATAGGGGAAGTTTTTAAATGTTTGTGGTTTTACTGCGTTTGATGTTTCCATTTGTTGGAAGCCACACAGAGGGGCTGAGGCACCCCAGTCAGATGGGCGACATACAAATAAATTGTTGTTGTTGTTGTTTGAGTGTATTCTAGCATGAGCCCTGGTTTCTGCAGCAGTAGTCCCATTCAGTAGGCCTGGCTGGAGCCCTGCGTGAACTAACACTCCCAGAATGCTTTGCAGTGCCACACCGGGCACCTGTGGCAAACAAATAGGCATGGACAGGCTTCCCTGGAAGTAGGCAGATTGAAAACCTGCCAGTCTTATAGCATTAGTAATCAATAGTCTCACTTTGGCACAGCATGATGAATAACACCGGTGTATCTGAAGATCCAGTTGCCATAGAAACTTAAGTATTTTCCAGTGCTTATAGGGCTCTGCACTTAACATATGTTTGGCACGTGTATATTAAGGATATAAAATGAGTGTAAAAGCACCTTGCATTTTGTTTTCACATTTGCCAAAGGTTGGGTAGGACGCAAGGCAAAATCCTTGTTTTACCTCCAAGCCGCTTCTCCTGTATGTCTTAAACAGGCAGTAGGCAGTTCATGTATGTACGTACAGCTATAGATGCAAAAATGTGTTGGGGGTATTCACACCTTTTTTTAATAGTGTTCGGAAAGCACATGTACCTTGGGTGGTAAAATAATGTATGGGTTGTCTAGTGTTGGTACAGCCATGCATGCTCAACCATGCATATAACACACTGGAGCCCTGCATGAACTAACACTCCCAGAATGCTTTGCAGTGCCACACCGGGCACCTGTGGCAAACAAATAGACATGGACAGGCTTCCCTGGAAGTAGGCAGATTGAAAACCTTGAGAGCCAGTGTGGTGTAGTGGTTAAGAGCGGATTGAGAGCCAGTGTGGTGTAGTGGTTAAGAGCGGTAGACTCGTTATCCGGGGAACCGGGTTCGCGTCTCCACTCCTCCACATGCAGCTGCTGGGTGACCTTGGGCTAGTCACACTTCTTTGAAGTCTCTCAGCCCCACTCACCTCACAGAGTGTTTGTTGTGGGAGAGGAAGGGAAAGGAGAATGTGAGCCACTTTGAGACTCCTTCGGGTAGTGAAAAGCGGGATATCAAATCCAAACTCTTCTTCTCTTCTTCTACTGATCCTGAAAGACCTACATTGGCTCCCAGTACGTTTCCGAGCACAATTCAAAATGTTGGTGCTGACTTTTAAAGCCCTAAATGGCTTCAGCCCAGTATACCTGAAGGAGCATCTCCACCCCCATCATTCATCACGGACACTGAGGTCCAGCTCCAAGGGCCTTTTGGTGGGTCCCTCACTGTGAGATGTGAGGTTACAAGGAACCAGGCAGAGGGCCTTCTCGGTAGTGGTGCCCGCCCTGTGGAACGCCCTCCCATCAGATGTCAAGGAAATAAACAACTATCTGACTTTTAGAAGACATCTGAAGGCAACCCTGTTCAGGGAAGTTTTTAATGTTTGATGTTTTATTGTGTTTTTAATTTTCTGTTGGGAGCTTCCTAGAGTAGCCACCCAGGGGAGGCCTGACCAGATGGGTGGGGTATAAGTAATAAATTGTTGTTGTTGTTGTTGTTCTTCTTCTTCTTGTTGTTGTTGTTATGCAAATATGCAGGCTTTGGGGGATGTTTTAGAAAGCAGTTTTGGTGACTTGGCAGGAGGATATATCCAAAAAAATGCCCCCTCCCCACCAAAAGAAATTATGTGCATCTGTGTCACAGCCTGTATCAACTTATTTCTCTCTCTCTCTCTCTCTCTCTCTCTCCTGTTTCCTTTTGTTTGTGTTTTAAAAGAGGTGTCACAGGTGCAAGCCATGTGCCTCTCTCATGATATGACCGTTCATGTTTCAATAATGTCTGTTTGATCCACAGCCCATTCATTCCCCAGTTATCCTCCAGGTTTTTGTGTGAGGTTCCCTGTCCCACCCCACCCCACCCCACCCGTTATCTTGGTGGGTTCGTACAGGAAGGTCGAACTAATATTTCAGCAGCATCCATCAGTTTCCATTTGAGATCTGTTATAAACATTTAAATTGCATCTTGCTTACCATTTAAAGGGGGGGAGGGGTGAATAACAAACATGAGTTTATTCCGGTATTCAGGTGATTAGCTCCAGTTGTTTGAGCAGCAGGAGTTCGGAACACATCCTTCAGGAGAAAAAGTTCCAATTAGATTTCCAATTAATGTGCAACCTGTTGCTTCTTAGCTGTTGGCCCCACGTGGAGCGATGATTATGGACCACAAAGAAGGAAGATTTCCCTAAACCCCACTGTTCGTCTCCAAGCAGATAAACTAGAGATGGTAAATATCTTCGGTCTTATTTTTTACCTTTGTTCCTGTGGCAGTTTGGTGACAGAAATTACTATTCCAAGCGGGTAAATAATACTCGTGAGACCAACGGTTTGCTGTGCTGAATTGACATTTGTTGCCTGATGAAATTATTTAGCAGATATTGAAATGGTCTGGCTGGATGAAAACGTTTTCAAGCTTTTGATGCTACTCTTTCTGCTGTGATTTCCTCTCCTAGCATCAGAACTGCCTTTTGCAAATGAGGCAGGAACCTTTAGCTCAAATCTAGGGAAAGTCGTGCTTGAGTTCCTATTGACTTTATATCCCATTAATTTCAGCAATTTACTTTGGCTCTAGCAATTTACTTTGGCTCGGGGCCCTTGTTGTCTTTCCTTTTTAAAATATTTTTATAGTCACACTAGCTTATTTCTAGCCATCTCTAAAATTTGCAATATATTACTGTAGGTCTCCGGCCAAAGTAACTGGAAGATTCCCATTTTGGCCAGGAGTTATGAGCACTTTGTGGCTATGACATGGACTTGTAGAGCTTTTGTTCTTTCTTGCCAAGTAAATGAATTTCAGCAAGCACTCTTTGGACTCACAAAGAGAGTGGCAGGGACTGAGTGCTTGTGTGTATTCAGATCCAAATAGAGGAGTTTACACGTTAATGCAGCTGAAGAAAAGTTTTAGAGTGGGGTCAGCAAACTTTTTCAGCAGGGGATCGGTCCACTATCCCTCAGACCTTGTGGGGTGCTGGACTATATTTTGAAAATAATAATAATAATAATAATAATAATAATAATAATAATAATAATAATAATAATAATAGAAGGCTAAGGGGTGATATGATAGCCATGTTCAAATATATAAAAGGATGTCATATAGAAGAGGGAGAAAGGTTGTTTTCTGCTGCTCCAGAGAAGCGGACATGGAGCAATGGATTCAAACTACAAGAAAGAAGATTCCACCTAAACATTAGGAAGAACTTCCTGACAGTAAGAGCTGTTGGACAGTGGAATTTGCTGCCAAGGAGTGTGGTGGAGTCTCCTTCTTTGGAGGTCTTTAAGCGGAGGCTTGACAGCCATCTGTCAGGAATGCTTTGATGGTGTTTTCTGCTTGGCAGGGGGTTGGACTGGATGGCCCTTGTGGTCTCTTTCAACTCTAGGATTCTATGATTCCATAATAATGAATGAATGAATTCTTATGCCTCGCAGATAACCCAGAGATGCATTTTAAATAAAAGCCCACATTCTACTCATGTAAAAACACCAGGCAGGCCCCACAAATTACCCAGAGATGCATTTTAAATAAAAGAACACATTCTACTCATGTAAAAACACCAGGCAGGCCCCACAAATAACCCAGAGATGCATTTTAAATAAAAGCCCACATTCTAATCATGTAAAAACACCAGGCAGGCCTCACAAATAACCCAGAGATGCATTTTAAATAAAAGAACACATTCTAATCATGTAAAAACACCAGGCAGGCCCCACAAATAACCCAGAGATGCATTTTAAAAAAGAGGACACTCCATTGGTCAGATTGCACCCCAGCAACACGGGACCGACCTATCAGGGGTTGTGGCCTTATTTCCGATTACCCCCACAACACTGGGTCAGGTGGTCAGGTCGCACTGCAACACGTGCCCTCTTTTAGGGACGACCCGCTTTGTAGTCCAAAAACAGTGGGAGACCCAAGTTTGGGAAACCCCGTGTTACAGTATGGGTGGGCCTCTGATTGCAGTAAGTAGCTTGGCTTCGTTGAGCATCCTTGTCATGAATGTGGCTTCCCTGAATGGTGGCTACATGGAAGGGCCAGATCCTACTTAACTCTTACTAAGTGCTACTCCACAATGTGTTCACTCCCTCCATGCAGCGAGAGCAGGATGCCAGCCAAAGATTATTTCCCAGAAGAACAATATGGAAGCCTGTGATTCATTGTGAGTTTGGAGCAAGGAAGTATATTCAACAGGGCAGTCTTGCTTGTACACACATTTATTTGTTTTTAAATGATTTTAAATTTGTTTTCTACTGCTGTTTCTCATTTCCCCCCCCCAATCTTAAGTTCCGTTTGCCACATTTCCATATCAGTTTGCTATGTCCATAATCATGTAAAAACCTAATGAAAATTCATCAGTATTTTTGGGTGCCTTTTTCCTCATATGCATGTTTGCCCAAAGTGCACTTTTTTTTTTTTGCAAGCAGCCTCTCATAATACAATGCATGCATACATACGTGAATGTCTGTGCACATTTTTTGAGGGGGGGTGGTGGTGGTGGAGAAACAGCTTTGCAAAATTCAAGTGTCAGTTTCAGAAAACAGCTGCATTTCAGCTTGTGTATTCTCTTGGAAAGTGTGAGCTCTTCCCTGTTAGTGAAGATCAAGCCAAGGACACCCCTTGCTCTTTCCTCCTACTTCTGAGTTGGGAAGTTGTGCCAGCAAACTATGGCAGGAATTTGCTGGAGATTTCACGCTTAGGGGCATTTGTAACCCCGCAGATAATAGAGAAGTTGAAGTCAAGTCTCGCATTACTAAAAATTTCTTCTTTCCCTGAAACACCTACAGTTTGAGAGGAAAGTGTTTTGGGTATCAGTGATACAATTATTATTTCCCCCCCGTTTCAAGTGCTTTCATCAAGGTGTTTTTATCAAAGTTCTGCCGCCGCCGCCGCCTTCCTCAGCTATTTCCCAAAGTTATTTTGCTGAAAAGATCTCATTTCTCTTTTTTGTGATACCCTCTTCTCTCACTTCATCTATACCGAGAGCAGAAAAATAAGGGGGGGGGGAGAGAGAGCTGCGAGGGGCACATCACTTAAATATTTATATCGTTTTTTCTGTAAGTGCTTGAAGATTGGGCTTCCGAATTTGCTCTTTCTTTCCTTTTTCTTGTTGTCGGTTGTTTGTTTTAGGAGACTAAGTGCTGATGCAACCCACAATGAGTTGCGTTTCAGGCTGCATATGCCTCTTTTCAAACCTCTCTTTAAAATCTTTTGTTTGGGTGCCTGGAAATGGCACTGTAAATCAGCCAGGCTTCTTTATCTCCCTGCTTATCTTACTTTAATAGGTAACCCTCCCACCCAACACCTAGAAGAAGCACCATCTACCCCTGCACACACACCCCAACCTTTTCAGTAAGAGCCTGCTAGAATGAATGAAGTTTTCAGAGTGGCCCACTTTGGATTGTCTCTAAAAAGCTCCCGCCAGCTTTCGCTCGGGACTCTTGCTTGTTGCCCACATGCCCTGATACTCCGTGTGCTTTCTTGGCAGCCACTAGCAGACCCATTAAAACATTGCAAAGAGGATGGGTTAGGCAGCAGAGAAAGGATAAACATGCGCTTATGCCGTTCTGAGATAATGTGCGCGAACCACTTTGAACGCTCCAGAGTGCCACCACATAAATGCTTTTTTTCTTTCTTTCTTTCACGTAAATGCTGCATTTTGCAGCATCAGGGTTTCAATTCCGCCGCAGCACACTTTTCGATCGTATGTAAAACTTTTCTCTCTGTGGATGTATAGGAACAGATCAAGGGAGCCCAACCCAAGGGTGCCAAATATTTGGGGAGGGGGGGTCCAGCGTTGCCCCACATAATTGATAACGAAACACAGCAGCTGCACACCATTTGAATAGTAATGCCCATCAACTTTGTGGGGGGCCGGGCCCCCTCAAATATTTTATTGGGGGAGACCTTTGTGAAGAGACCTCAGCCGCGAGGAGTTGGCTTTTATGGGACAGATGCACCCTATCATTCAGTGTTGGAGATAGGAGATAGGAAGTGTGTTAGTGCATTATTATTATTATTATTATTATTATTATTATTATTATTATTTACATCCCACCTTCTTCCCAGACTGGGAAGGCGACTTGAGCAAGTTTAAACAACACAGATAAAAGGAGCTGCAATGTCCCATCGTTGTCAGATAGATAATTCGAACCCCTGTGTTTTCTCTCTTGCCAAATCCCGCTTCTAGGCTCTGAATTATCTCGGGATTCAACCCACAAAAGAACAGCAAGAAATCCTAAGGCAGCAGCTACCAAAGGATCCTAAAGGAACAGTGTCTTTTGGAGGTAATGAAGTGAGTTCTAGGGAAACGGTAACAGGGAATGCTGCACAGAAAAGCCTTCCTCTCTAGGTGTCTAGGTGATACCTGGTTTTCAACACTGTGATAGATCATCAGCTAAACATCACGACATACTGATATATCACGATGTCTGAAATAAGGATGGAGCTGTGGAGAGGCATTGGCTGGCTTCACAAATTTTTGCATGATTTGTGATATATTTGTAGGTCAAAAATTAGGAAACCGCTATCATGATATGGGCTTCCTACAGGGTTTGGACGATACATCAATATATTGCCCAGCCCTATTCATTACAGTAATAAACCTGTGTTTAGGCTTGACCACACAAGGCTCTGCATTGGACAGCTCTGTGTAATATTGTGGGCTTCTCTCACAGTTTGCTTGCTAAGTGCGATGTCGCGTGGAGCCAGGGGGCGGAGTCAAATGCAGTGGCAGCATGGCCCCAGCGGCAAGGGAAAGACGGGAAGCTGCCCCCCCGCCGCCGTTGTGGCAGCAGCAGGAGCAGCTGCCAGCACTGAGCTGCCTTGCTCCCGGCTCCATGTTCGCCCTCAGAACAATGGGGGACGGGTCGGCCCCCTAAAAAAAAACCCAAAACATTGGGGGGGGGAGACCAAAGTGCCTCTGTCCCTAGTATGTGGAGAAGCGCAACCCATAGTTTACCAACTATTTAATGCAGGCACAGGCCCTCCAGATGTTTTGGGACTACAACTCCCATCATCCCTAGCTAACAGGACCAGTGGTCAGGGATGATGGGAGTTGTAGTCTCAAAACGTCTGAAGGGCCGACTTTGCCTGTGCCTGATTTAATGGGAAACTCTGGATTGTGCCGAAGAGGAAGTGGCTAAATGAACTCAGCGCCCATACCGTGTTTCTCCTAAAATAAGACACCGTCTTATATATTTTTTTGCTCAAAAAAACACAGTATGGCTTATTTTCAGGGGATGTCTTATTTTAACCGTGTCGCATCGGTACGCTGCATAGCCACTCCTCCCCAGGCTGTTTTAATGGGAGGTACCACGTCACTATGGCTTATTTTCGGGGTATGGCTTATTTTTGGGGAACGGCTTATATTTCGCAAATGCATAGAAATCCTGCTATGGCTTATTTTATGGCTATGTCTTATTTTAGGAGAAACAGGGTAAGTGAGAGGAGAATGTGTGTGAATCTACAGCTCTCGCATCTAATCCGAGCCTTTTTAGGGTTGCCAAAAGTTAACAACACTCATGGCAATTAACCTACTGTAGCTAACTTGTTAAAAATCCTGCTGTCATTTTGTATGCTCACAGATTTCCCTACATGCAATTCATAGCTGTTGTTTTATAGGAAATGGGTGAAGGGAAGAAACTTGGGGGAGATTGGGAAAGCATAGCAATTGTTCAACAGGCAGCTAAAAGTTGGGCGCAATCTTGAAATTGCTTCTTTTGCCATTGATCAGGCGTGTTCATGCTCACTTAGCCTCTGTTTTAGATTTTGTCCAGGTGGCAAGAAACCTATTCTGTTTGCAGTTAGATGGGGCAGGTGGTGCCCAAGGACAGGCAGCGTTTAATGCTCATGAAATTGCCCAATTACTAGATTCACAGGTAAGTAATGTGTCTGTTATGGAGCTCTGTACATTGATCAACAATCTGGACTTTGTTTATTTAAGCATTCATTCATTCATTCATTCATGGAATATCCATTCATTCATTCATTGAATAAATTAATAGATAATAACAATAATAATTTGTTACTTTTATTTCATACAGCTGTCCTGTATTGTCCTTCTCCTGCTAGTATATTGTTGGGGTTTTTCCCTTTAGTTTTGTGTCTTTCTAATGGTTGATTTTATGAATTTAATATTGCAAACCCCTGTTCAATCTTGCATTTTAAAATGAAATTGTCTTATTAGCTTCTTTTAAAAAACCATTGGCTATTAAGCAATAACTTAGGGCTTTGATAAACACACACACATGTTTATGTACGAAGGCCAGATTGTTGGATTCTCTTCTAATTATTCTGCTTCAATTTGTACTTACTGATTTTGCAAGTTAAGCTAATTCTTTGGAGTAGCAGGCAAATCTCTTAATAAGACTGGATTAAATTAGTTTTATTTTTATTTTTATTATTAAATATTCAAAATTTATTGCGGCTATAAGCCCATAAAATCATGAAATATTATTAAATAAAATTTAATACAGTCTCTGCAAAATAACAACATTAATGGTTAATGTAAGTGTTATACAATGTAGGTGTTTAAGTATCATCATGGATAAAACTGACCTAATTATTCCAAAATTTCTTTGTTAACAATCTCCACCCCACCCCACCCCCCACCCAAAATATTTCAATGCATCCAGTTTGTCTCCTGTGATTCTTTGGAAAGAGAGGAATTGGAAGAACTTAAGAAAGAGAGAAGTGAAGCTTTACAAGAAATATGCAAATTGAAGGTAATAGTTTGCTTTGCTCATCTGAAACAAAATATACTCATCTCTCCAAGTATATGGTTGCCATATGTCCGGAATTTACCAGACAAAGCCAGTTAAGTGTAAAACAAAACAAAACAAAACAAAAAAACTCAATAACCTTGCCCAAAAAAGCTCAACAAATCAATTTTCACTTTTTGAAATATAGCAACCCTATAACGCAAGTACTTTCTGGTTTTTGAAAAGTGGATTTTTAAATGGAATGAATTAAAATTTGAAGGACCGTAGCAACTGGAGTTTGTGTATTCTTTATACCATGTTAACCACATTGAGTTAGATTTTTTTGGCTTGATTTTGAGAAATAGAAGGTTAGAGAGCTGCCTTGCATATCTGGGATAACTGTTTCTGCTTTTCCAAGGAAGGTCCAACTCAACCATTGTTTATATGTGTGTGTGTGTGTGCATATGTATATCCTGCCCCCCCCCTTGCTTATGGGCTTTGAGTGGCCTTCAGCAGTTTTATGTTAGTAAGTCTTTCCCCTTAGGGGCTCTCAGTTTCAAATGGTTTCAGGGGTAAAGGTAAAGGACCCCTGGATGGTTAAGTCCATTCAAAGGCGACTATGGGGTTGTGGTGTTCATCTTGCTTTCAGGCCGAGGGAGCCGGCGTTTGTCCACACACAGCTTTCCGGGTCATGTGGCCAGCATGACTAAACCGCTTCTGGTGCAACAGAACACTGACGGAAACCAGAGCGCACGGATACGCCGTTTACCTTCCCGCCGTAGTGGTACCTATTTATCCACTTGCACTGGTGTGCTTTCGAACTGCTAGGTTGGCAGGAGCTGGGACAGAGCAACGGGAGCTCATCCTGTTGAGCAGATTCGAACCGCCGACCTTCCGATCAGCAAGCCCAAGAGGCTCAGTGGTTTAGACCGCAGCACCACCTGCGTCCCTTCAGGGGTAAAAGAGGCCATCCAGGCCTACTAAGCTTTAACAAGGTGGTAGCCTCATATGCTTTCAGAGCATAACCCTGGAGGGCACCGGATTGGAGAATTGCTGGGTTACAGTGTGGGACTTGTATCAAGGACTAGCTGGCTAACCACAAACTTAGTGGCTAACCTTTGACCAGATAGTATCTCTTAGCCTAACGTATCTGGCATTACTATTGTGAGAATAAAGGGATGTGTGCATACCTGGTTTTTGGCCGAAAGACGGGAAACCAATGTTGGAAAATGCTTTTAAATATCCTCCCAGTTCATTGGGGCACTTTCTTTAATGGCTCCAAACATCTTTGCTGGTGGATCTAATCCAGAGTTTCCCAAACTTGGGTGTCCATTTTGTTTTTGAACTACAACTCCCATCATCCCTAGCTAGCATGACTCAGTGGTCAGGGGTGATGGGGAATGTGGTCCAAAAACAGCCGGAGATCTAAGTTTGGGGAACCCTGATCCAATCAATTAATCAAACTAAACATTGCAGACCTGCTTTCATCCTGTTGTTTTTATTTTCTCATCGTCTTTTAAGGACTCCCAACTTTCTAAATGGTATCTCTTCCCCCTCCCTTTGTATGTTTTAACCCAAATCTCACTAATCAGTGTTAGGTTCATCTTTGGTTGCTTGGGAAGTGTGAATGTTCATTTAATTGTCCATTCCATAAAACTGATTTTCTTTTACGTCACATGGAGATAAGGTTCCAAGCAATAAGTAAGGTATATATTTCTATTCTTACACAAGTGCTTTTGGAAAGAGAGATTGTGGGGGGGGGGGGACCTCTCTTTAAACTGTTACTTATTATAGGCATTCTTTAATTTTCTACTGGCAGAAGGTTTCCTACTCTGTAATTTAGATTTCAGTAGTGCTCTGCCAGCTTCATGGAATAATCACTGTTCCTGTGTGACTGACTGTAGTAAGACTTAATTTGTTCAGTAATAAAAGAACATTTCTGATTATGTCCCTTGGACTTGCCCCCAGGATAGAAGTCTCTGTAGACTTCCACAATAAGTCCTCAGTGCTGGCAACCGCTGTTATTGCCTTTGCTACCTCTGCTACAGCTGAAGTGTTTTTCATTTGCTACTACTGTACATTGCTTTCCTTTTGATCATTTAGTCATAAGTCTTCTTGGATTTTGGGTTGTAAGACTTTGATTAGACAGAATTCACAAAGACTATTTATTCATCTGTAAACCAAGAGAAGTCAGGAAGTACAGTCTCTTGAGGAATCCTTTCCACCATTTCTGATGGCGGGGAGAAGAAGAGATGAAATCTCAAAAGGTGCACAGGAAGGGAAGTTTATTGGCTCAGTGCATTTTGTGACATAGTTCCTCAGGGGTGCTTAGATTATATACATTTGCCTAAAAGGATTTTTGCTCCGCTTTTCAGCTGCAAACAGTCTCACAGAGAAGCTTGCGGTGATCAGAAATACAGTCCGTGACTTCAGGCTTGCAATCCGAAGGACACGACACAAAAGGAAAAGGGATTGGGGGGTGGGGAGGAGGAAAAAATGAAAACTTAGCCCCTAGTTCTTTCTTTCAAAGTTCACCAGGCCATTCAGGGATGAGGCCTGATTTCTGCTTCCTCTCCCATTCATGGCAGTCGTTAGCGAGAAGAAGACGACAACATTGGCTGATGACACAGCGTTTATGCATCAAAGGCTCCGTGATTAAAAACGTGGTTCACAATGGTGTCAAGGGGGCAATTTTACTGCTTTGAGATGCCATTAAGAGAGGAAAGGGCAATAATTCCCTGCCTCCCCCTTTTGTAACAGAACTGGCACCTCTTTATGTTTAGTGCTGTAAGCGACCTGTGCTCACTGTTTATTCATGTGACAGCCATATCCCTAAAGAAAAGAGAGAGAACGCATTGAGCAGCTGTAGGCCATGTTTGCAGAAAGAATGGGAAAGCAAGAGAGGCTGCTCCCCTCTGTGGCTGAAAGGAACACACTAATGATCCCCCCCCTCCAATTGAAAGCATGCAGGTCATCCATCCTCTTCCAACCAATTTAGGTCACCACTTGGCTTGATTATTTCAGGTAGACCTGTGAAGTAAATAATTGCTATTGATCAGAGGTCTGGACTGATGATCTAAGAGCTTGCAACCCTGGCAAGTGCTCACAAAGCAGCTTCATATCCTGGAGCCAAAGAACTCCTGCTTCTGCAAACACATGCACGGCGCACAGATATTAATGGGAACGAGTGCAGTCTGTTGTGTCGGCAGCACTGGGTTAGCGACCCGGGAAAGCTGGGGTTTGTTTTAAATCCGTGTTGAATGTCCTGGGAGATGTGACCCGCTGAAAATGAATTCCTCTCAGACCTATTGCGCAGAGTGCTTGCTCCCTTGGAACTGCACAGTCACAAGTGTTGGCACCCCAAGCATGTGAGATGGAAGGAAGAGCTGCTAGATTAGAGGGTTAACTTTCAGGGCTGAGTTCCCAGCACTCTTTGTCATTGTAAGAATAGAGGGGAAACCGGCACTGAGCTGCTTTGTGGGGGTTTGCATAGGGCGCCCTGATTTGAAAGCTGCAACACAGGTACCCTAACTCAGGCCCATAAACAAGAGTTGCTGGCAATGAGTCACATCCCCTGTTGTAGGACTGGGCGATGCCTGGTTTTCAGCATCACCATATATATTGCCAGCTAAGCGTTGCGATCTACTGAGAAATCACAGGGTCTGAAATAAGCTATGTAGAGGCATTTGGCTGACTTCACGGTTTCCCCCACGTTGTGATTTTTGCTTAGCACAGACAGACGCATCGTGATTCGCAGTATATTGCCAGGTCAGAAACTATGAAACCGATATCACACTATGGACTTCAAACCGGTTTTGGACGATATATCGCCCAGCCCTGCTGTGTTGTAGCACCCGGAGTTGGTGGTGTTGCAGTCAACCCTCAGAATGAAGTCACAATCTGGGGTGGGTGGGTGGGTGGTGCAGGTAGGCGTGTTCAAGACCAAGGTCTTCTCCCCCCTCTGTCTGTCTGTCTGTCTGTCTCTGTGCGTGCATAATTACTTCCTTCTGATGACGACTGCCTGTAAAATTAGGGTAATGGGTCACTATCTTTTGTTGAAGATTCCATAACTTGCTGTTCATGTAGTATTGTTACATGGCCATTGAAATGTGGGAGGGGAGGGGTGGATGAGGCTGCTGCTGTGTTTCATTTGGTCTACAGACAAGCCATCAGATGATAATAGCTTGCTGCAATTAACCGACACATCGATTTGTCTCTTTGGGATTTAAAGTGGTAGAATGTGAGCTCCTGCTATTACTCTCCCAAACCATTTCTTCTTGTTGTCATCTCAGCTTTTATATGCCTGCCAGTGCTATTTATTTATTTATTTTTTTAGAAAAAGAGGTGCTGGAGCTCACCGTGAACGCCAGTGTGGTGTAGTGGTTAAGAACAGTTGACTCGTAATCTGGTGAACCGGGTTCGCGTCTCTGCTCCTCCACATGCAGCTGCTGGGTGACCTTGGGCTAGTCACACTTTTTTGAAGTCTCTCAGCCCCACTCACCTCACAGAGTGTTTGTTGTGGGGGAGAAAGGGAAAGGAGAATGTTAGTCGCTTTGAGACTCCTTCGGGTAGTGATAAAGTGGGGTATCAAATCCAAACTCCTCCTCCTCTTCTTCTTCTTCTTCTTCTTCTTCTTCTTCTTCTTCTTCTTCTTCTTCTTCCCTTGTTCTCTTATGGCAATGGCACCCATCTGAGAGGTGCTGGAACTGAATTCCAGGGAGGGGAGCCCTGTCTGCTACCACCCCCCTGTCCCAGGGATGGGAAACCTGTGGTTCTCCAGTTGTTGTTGGACTCCCAACTCCCATGATCCCTGAGCATTGGCCATGCTGGCTGGGGCTGATGGGAGTTGGAGTCCACAGTGATTGGAGGGCGCCACTGCACCAGGCTTTGGAACGAACCTCAGGACAGATAATAGGAAGTGCTTCTTCACACAAAGCATAGTTAAAGGAGGAGGAGACAGTGATAGCAACCAACATGGCTTTAACAAAGGATTGGACAAATTCATGGAGGATAAGGCTATCAGTGCCTGATGGCTGTGCTGGCTTTGCTCTGCCTCCATGTTTGGAGGTAGTAATGCTCCTGAATACCAGATGCTGGAAGCCACAGGAGGGGAGAGTGCTGTTGTGCACAGGTCCCCTACTTGCCTGTTTCCTACAGGCCAGCATCCTGTTCTCACAGTGGTCCACTAGATGCCTGTGGCCTGATCCAACAGGCTCTTATGTTCTTCCCTTGAGGAAGTGAATAAGACTTCATATTGTACATGGCATATGACAGCCATCTTCAAATATCTCAAGGGCTGTCACATAGAAGAGGGAACAACCTTGCTTTCTCCTGCTCCGGTGGGTAGGACTCAAACCAATGGCTTCAAGTTGCAAGAAAGATTCCACCGAAACATACAGAAAAAGTTTAAGAGCTGTTCAACAGTGGAACGGTCTCCCTCGGGAAGTTGTGTACGCTCATTCCTTGGAGGTTTTTAAGCAGAGGTTGGATGGCCATCTGTCATGGATGGTTTAGCTGAGATTCCTGCATCACAGGGGGTTGGACTTTGATTCTATTATTCTAGTCTGGGCATAGCTGGCCAATGCCTTCATTCTGAAAGGCCATTGTCTTAGTATTTTATTTATTAGTTCTATATACTTCCTTTCATCATAAGATTTCAGGGCGGTTCACAAAATTAAGTACAGGGTAATAACAAGTAAATAATCAAAACAGCAAAATGATAACTCTGTTATCTTGGAAGCAGAGGTGGAGAGATTATCTTGTCCTCCCTCCTGGGTATTCTGACTCTACAATAAAACTGGCAAAAACTCAGTAAGAACTTCAGAGATTTGGCTCAAATATGCTCTGGTAGTATGAGGTCAGCAGTCTGGGACAACGAAGGAGCAAATCTGCTTTCTAAAAGGTCCTCATTGGTCCCCTTAAGAGACAGACCAGTAGAAGTTCTTTATTTCTGATACTTCAAATGAGATAGCAGTATAGAGAGAAATGCTGCTTTTCCTTAAAAGTAAAACTCTTGAGCAGTTTTTGGTTAAAAATGTAATAGGGTTAAATAGATAGCTGTTTTGGGGAGGGGCGGCTGCAGAGTCTGCCAGTATACAATGTCTTTCTTGGGGAGTGTTCTGTACGTTCTTCGGATCTCAACCAAATCGCACAGTCCGAAAGCACAGCCAGAAATAATGGCAAAAAAGGTGTTCAGAGTGGCTAAGATAAGGAAATGTTTTAAAAAGAGATTGCCGAGGAACTTTGTGGGATCCTACAAGATCACTTACCTATAAACCAATGTAAAAAAATAAATAAATAAAATCCTTCCTGTAGCACCTTAGAGACCAACTAAGTTTGTTCTTAGAACAATACCAAGAACAAACTTAGTTGGTCTCGTAAGGTGCTACTGGAAGGAATTTTTTTATCTGTTATTTTGTTTTGACTATGGCAGACCAACACAGCTACCTACCTGTAACTGGAACTATAAACCGATGGAGAGAGAGAAATGTGCATCCAGTTTATTGAGAAAGAAGAGGCATCGCAGAGCATTGTTGTTGTTCAGTCGTTCAGTCGTGTCCGACTCTTCATGACCCCATGGACCAGAGCACGCCAGGCACCCCTATCCTCCACTGCCTCCCACAGTTTGGCCAAACTCATGCCAGTCGCTTCGAGAACACTGTCCAACCATCTCATCCTCTGTTGTCCCCTTCTCCTTGTGCCCTCCATCTTTACCAACATCAGGGTCTTTTCCAGGGAGTCTTCTCTTCTCATGAGATGGCCAAAGTACTGGAGCCTCAACTTCAGGATCTGCTCTTCCAGTAAGCACTCAGAGCTGATTTCTTTAAGGATGGATAAGTTTGATCTTCTTGCAGTCCATGGGACTCTCAAGAGTCTCCTCCAGCACCATAATTCAAAAGCATCAATTCTTTGACGATCAGCCTTCTTTATGGTCCAGCTCTCACTTCCATACATTACTACTGGGAAAGCCATAGCTTTAACTATACGGACCTTTGTCGGTGAGGTGATGTCTCTGCTTTTTAAGATGCTGTCTAGGTTTGTCATCGCTTTCCTCCCAGAGGATATTCTTGTATAAAATGAGCCTGCACACCAGACTGAACTCGTGTGAATGAACTCTATAGGGGAATGCCTGTTCAACTCAAATCAATGGCTGGCAGCTGCTTATGGAGTTCACTGTAGCAACAAGTGACGCTCATGATGACATTCGGATTTCCTTCATTCAAAGAACCTTGGAATTCTTACTGCTTAACTAACTCTTCTCTCTTTTGCATTGACAGGAAGAGTTGGCTGAGTCTGAACATAGGAGAAAACAGCTGGCCGAAGAGCTGCAGACTGCCAAACAAGTAAGTGAAACCGTCCGTCAAGTCAGGGTTGTTGTGGAATTTTCCTTTTTCTTCCCAGGGGGGCACCAGTGATATGACAGTGGCAACCATGATTTAGCACTTTTCTTCCTTGCGGTTCTCAGTTCAGTGTTTCCCTAGCTGCTACGGAGAGCTATGGCTCCTGTAATTTCTCATTTCCTCTCAATTTCTTGGCAGGGCCAGTTCATTGACCGGAGCAGGACTTGCCAGTTTTGGCGTGTCAGTAGTCCTCAACATTTTCACACTTTGCTTTCAGTTTTAACCACAATCTGCCTGACGGGACCAACTTTTGATTTCGATTTGCAAGTTTTTAACCATGCATCAGCATCTTCCCACTTGCTTTTCTTTGGGATATTGAAATGCAGGGGAGGGGAGGGTCCCTGTACCTTTCAATAGCAGGGTGAGATCCTCCCATTCATCCTGCTATGAGAGGTCTAAGCTTTGTCTTCCTTTTCTGGATCTGGAAACCCTGTTCCCCAACATCCACCACCCATGTGTTCTTAACTCTGAGCTGTCGTGCTGCTTACCTCCTATTATGCTGTTGTATCAATACTGCCATGCTACACCAGTAATCCTCTGTTGGTTTATTCTGTTTATGAGATCTTCTAAAAAAAATAAATTAAAAAATTGCCCTTGAAACAAGATCCTGAAAAATCCTCAGTTGCAAATTCACATGTTGCTGCTGCTCCTGATTATATACATATATATAATTTTTAATTAAATTTTCTGTTTTACAATTTAATGTACTCCTTCATACATCCTTAAGATATCATTGACTTCCCTTCTTCTCTTTCCATGGTTCATTTTACAAACCATAAATCCCTGCATGTTTTACAAAAACTAAACCATTCAGTATTCCATTATTGCAACGATCAAAACTTATTTACATTGTTGACATTATCTTAATGCTGCCAGCGTTTTCAGCTGTACGCAGTTATTTCCCATATATATTCAATAAACGTTTTCCAATCTTTAAACATATGTGCTTCTTGTTCTCTTATTCTATATGTTAAGTCCACAAGTTGCGCATATTCCGTCAGCTTAAGTTGCCTTTCCTGTTTGGTTGGGACCTCACTCATTTTCCATTTGGGGGCTAACAAAACAATGGGCTGCAGTAGTAGCATACATAAATAACCTTTTTTGACACCTGGGAATATCTGTCTGAATTATCCCCAACAGAAAGGACTCAAGGTTTTTTGGAAAGGTACTATAAAACATTCCCCCCCCCCAATTCATTATGGATCATTTCCCAATACTCTTTTACAAGTCGAATTCTCATACCAAGCTCATACCAAGAACAAACTTAGTTGGTCTCTAAGGTGCTACTGGAAGGATTTTTTATTTAATTTTTTTGACTATGGCAAACCAACACGGCTACCTACCTGTAACAAGTCCAATTCTGTTTATGAGATCTTAAAAAAAACACCCTTAGGTTTTTCCTTGAAACAAGATCCTGAGAGAGCCAGTTTGGTGTAGTGGTTAAGAGCAGCAGACTCGTAATCTGGGGAACCGGGTTCGTGTCTGCACTCCTCCACATGCAGCTGCTGGGTGACCTTGGGCTAGTCACACTTCTCTGAAGTCTCTCAGCCCCACTCACCTCACAGAGTGTTTGTTGTGGGGGAGGAAGGGAAAGGAGAATGTTAGCCGCTTTGAGACTCCTTCGGGTAGTGAAAAGCGGGATATCAAATCCAAACTCTTCTCTTCTTCTTCTTCTTCCTGAAAAATCCTCAGTTGTGAATTCACATGTTGCTGTCGCTCCAGATTTTCAATAAATATCACAAGTGGGGCTTGCTTGTGATATTTTTGGGTCAGGCCTGTAGGTTCTTGCTGAGAATTCCTGGAGCGTTGTGCAGTCATGCCAGGTGTAAACAGGAATGTTTCTGAAACTCTCAGGCAGGCCTCCCCCCTTTTCTTTTCGCCAGGCAAGTGGCCGGGGAGCAAGGTTGGAGCCAAAGGACGTAACAAAAGCATGGCTAGATGTGCCAGAATCTGGCTGATTCATGATGTTTCTGCCCACGCATGTTTTCAAAGGGTGAGCCCATGGCACGCTTTCCGCCAATGCAATTTCCAGCCTTCCAGTATGCCGTGCGTAAGGGACTTGCCAGCTGCTTTTCAATGGTGATTAGATCATGGGTGGCCAACACTGCTGGACTACAGCTCCCTGTATCCCTGGCCACTGGCCATGCAAACTGGGACTGATGGGAGCCGGAGTCTAACAACAGAATATGTTGGCTAAAAAAACACACCCACAAACCCTTCTATTTATTAAAGGACAGAGATTCGTTTTTAATTGCGTATTCAGAAACAGTTTTGCTTCATCACGCCCCCCCCCCCAATAAAGTTAGCGTGCTTTTTTAATGTATGGGGATTTCCCCCCCTGCAGGAAGCCAAGGCATCGGTGGAGGAGGCGAGAGGCCTGCGTAGCAGAATCCATCTTGCAGAAGCTGCGCAAAAGCAAGCTAGCGGCATGGAAATGGACTACGAGGAAGTAGTCCACCTGCTTGAGGTAGAAATTGCTGATCTGAGGGCTCAGCTCGGCGATCGTTGTGGTCAAAATAAAGTAAGCACCTCGGTAGCCGCTTGGAGGGTTGCCATGGTTTTTCCTCGCTGTTGTCATGTATCCCGTCTTTCATTTTTCTTCCTTTTGTTCTCCTAAAGTAGGTCACTGTTTGTCTTGTATTATTCAATAGATAGAGTGTGTTGTGGAGGCAGCAGAGGGAGGGCGAAACGAAAGCTATGAACTTGCTTTTATTCGGAGAGCTCTCTTGGTCGAGGGAAACTTGAGCCACAACCTTGCTTGGGTGGTCGCTGGCCAATGTGACGCAGCTCAACGTTAATTATCGTGGAGCCCACAATATGCTGGGATTTCTCATTTGTTTTCCTATTAACTAATACGTTGCATAAAAGTGTTACAGTTTCAGAGTTGAGTTATTCTATCAGTGTTTAATGGTTTTATAATGATTATTTTTCTGTGTTCTTAGCCGTTTTTATCTGTAAGCCACCTTGAGTCTCTGTAAGGGGAAAAGGTGGGGTATAAATAAATACAGAATAATAAATATAGAATAATATTTCAGTTTAAGAGCATGTTCCAAGACATGGAAAACCAGGGCGGCAATTCCATAGCCACTCAATGGAGTCAGCCTGAACAGTGGTGTAGCGTGGGTTGCCAGGGCCGTGCAGAAGGCATAGGTATGTTAAATTGCCTAATGGTGTCTGTGTCACCCAGGAGATCCTGGCTGCAGAGATAAGAAAAGAATAGCCATTCCGTTGTTTAGAGAGGTCACTTCTTGGTTCTCATGGAGAAACTGTTTTCAACAGAACCCAGCAAGGGAAGCGCACAGTTAATACAAGGCAGCACCACTGAGCCTGAATGAACTCAGTAAGACATATACAAGAATTGTGCTCTAAAGTTTCTAGGCACCATCAACTATGGAACCAGCATTCTTTTCCGCCTTTTCATTTAGGTTAGTGTAGGTACAGGTTCGTAATAATAGATTTGCTGTATCCAGTGGTCTTGCCGTATCCTGAAAGACCCACACATAGCTGGAAGACACATATCTATCAATTCCCATTTATATAACTCTGAAAGATACGGATACCTTGTATGTCCTGTATTTTGAACCTAGTAGCCTTTAGCTGCCAGCTTTCAAAGCGTGAGCAGGTAGCACAAATAGGCCCGCGTTCCCTTGCAGTAAAACATTCTGTATAAAGAACCAAGGTCACGGGCCCTCTGCTATGGCCAGAACAGATTCCACTGGGAAATGCCACAGCTGAGATGATGCAGAGGTTCTGGCACGTTCACAGATGTAAATGCCCACTAGATGAGGAATGCCCACTGTGGCTCTCCCAGTGTTGCTGGACGCCCTGACCAGGGTTGCTGGGGCTGATGGGAGTCCAACAATATCTGGAGGGATACATGCCCCCATACCTTGCACTAAATGCTATAGCCATCACGGGATAACTATGCACGAAATGCAATCTTCTTGGAGGCAAGGCAGAACCGGTCATGCCTTTTGCAGACTAACCCGAAATACACCTTACTCATTGTGTGGCATGTCAGAAGTTGCATTTCCATGCACACGAGCAAGTTCCTAAGCATGGCTTGTTACATGGATGCATATGACTTAGCAGAGCACATTGGTCTGTTTCTTCTTTATGGTAAGCAGTCCAGGAATCAAGCCTTTCGCTCTTGGCAAAATTTTCAAGTTTTTTTGTTTTTGTTTTTAATGCCCTTTTTAAACTGTGATTGTGTGGAACTGAAGTGCCGGTTTTGTTTCCCAGCACTCGGCTGAAATTTGCAAGGTTTATGGTGCTATGCAATATTCAGCTTACGGTTGGGGCAACTGAATTATTCCCAACATTCACCACAAACCTGTGCAGGAGAAAAAGACAACAGCAGAATTCAATGTTGATGGGATGTAATAAGGCATCTCCTTACATAAAACTCCGGTTTGACAACTATATCTCAGCTGGAAGATACTTTTCTCCAGATCGTTTACCAAAGCTCAATCTGAGCATTTCCCAGAAGTGATATAATACCTATTTTCCTTTTTTTTTTAAAGACGCCCATCAAATTGACTTTTTTGTTATCCGGACTGATACAACCCACAGCTGGGCCAGATTATTTAGTGAATCCCATCCTCTTCGCAAACTGCCTACGCAACATGATTACCTTGACTTCCTCTTTGAGTCACGGGCTTATTTGTTTTCGGCATGCAGAGTACTGAAGGGAGCCACTTGCTGAAAAATTGATCTGGCCACAGAAAAAGGAATATAATCTCTGCTCAGTTACAAGGCCAGCTCAGTGCATATTTGGGCTGTCAGTAGTGATTTGGGCTCTTTGAGACTCAGGTCTTCCTACCTAGTAAAGGTGCCTATTTAGAAAAGTTACTTTTTGCTCTAAGCAACCAAAAAAAAAACAAAAGTCAGATCTGAATGAACAGCTAGCCCAAATCTTGTTTCAAAGAGCAAATCTGAATTGCTCTTGTGTTTTGCAAATATGCCCCCTTTTAGTACATGGGTGCCATCTCCAGGGGCAGAGGAAGGGGGGGTGCTGTGGGTGCGGACCACCCTGGGTGTCACCACTAAGGGGGGGTGACGAAATGCCAAGCGGTACTCACTGCAGGCCCTGCAGCACACCCGAGCCATACGTCTCTCCTGGGAGAGATGTGGTGGTGTGGGCGCACGTAGGTTCCGCGCTGCCCAAACGGTCCGCCCACTGCCTCCCCCCCAGCTGTAGGGTGGCTGAGTGGGAGGAGGCAGGCAGACTCCGGAGGCCCCACAGTGCACCCCGCCCCTATGGGCGGCTCGCCCCGCCCCTGGGCACACAGCCCCAGGCACCCAAGCAGTTTCTTCCACCGCTGGCCATCTCTTAGCCCAGAGTTTGAATTCGCACCAAGGCAGTTTTAAACCACCATGTCAATTTTTAATCAAGGTCTAATGAAAGGTTTGCCATGATTTCACCGGTAAGGAAAGGGGAAATTGTTTTTTTCTAGTAGGAGGATTTTGTACACTTAAGATTCCACATCTGTGTAGAAAGTAAGAGTTCCATCCTTCAATCCACTCACTTTTGCATCTGGCCCCGCCAGATAATGCAGAAGGATGCCAGCTGGTATAAGCTCAAGCAATTGTTATAAAGGCCTTGCCTTTGGATTGTCTAACGTCTTAACCCAACCAATTCCTGAAAGGCATAGATGCCGGTGGCCACAGCAGTACAAGGTACAGAAGACACCTCTCTATGTTACCTCCATAAAAATACAGTCGTACCTTGGAAGTGAAACGGAATCCATTCCGGAAGTCCGCTCGACTTCCAAAACGTTCAGAAACCAAAGCGCAGCTTCTGATTGGCTGCAAGAAGCTCCTGCAACCAATCAGAAGCCGCACCGGACATTTGGCTTCCAAAAATCGTTCGAAAACCAGAACACTCACTTCCGGGATTCGATCATTCGGGAGCCAACTTGTTTGGAAGCCAAGGCGTTTGAGATCCAAGGTACAACTGTATAGCTTTGAAACTTACACTCCTTTTAATTGAAGCAACCACCAGTTGCATTAAATTAATACCACTTTTTCTCCCTCCTTAAGGTAATGGGCACGTTCCACTTCTTGTTATAAGATCTAAAAGTCAAAGGGCAGAGAGAAATAACCGATGTTGAGAAAAGAAGCAGCAGATCATTGCCTGTTTTATAAACACACCACTAATTCAGCTTAGAATTTCCCTTTTGAAGAAAGGAAGCTTTCTAATCAAACAGACTTCATGGTGTTGAGAACAGCCATAGATCTGCCAAAGAAAACTACGGGTTGTATGTGCATTCATGTTTCCTGGTTTTCAGTGAAGAAGTGATTTGTATTGAACAATGGGGCTTTTTAAAGTGTCTCTTAGTCTACCTCTGTTTAAGTGATGCGCTTCTGCTGGATTTTTTTACTTTTTTTGCAGTGCAGGGGAGGACCATCCATAGGAGATACAGTAGTTGCCATGGTTGATAATGCATTCCATCTCGACACACATGCATTTATTATTTCAAATGCTTAAATTCTGACTTGCGTTCACTGTGGACCTCAAGGCAGAAGACTTAGGGTGTCTGAGTGGTCTTGACCAACATGGCTGCATTGCACGCCCTCAGAACATGCTAATCCATTGATCACACTTTTCTGTCTCTGCATCTTGATGACCAGAGTCGAAGGTTGCATCCTGTCTTCTCCAGTCCCTCAGTTTTGAAATTCACAGTTCCTCAAAATAAGCACCCTTTGCCTCATTGAAACAGAGTTTGAAAACCTTTCCAACTGACTTCAGGGATTGCATCGTGTTAGTACAGTCGTACCTTGGAAGTCGAACGGAATCCATTCCGGAAGTCCATTCGACTTCCCAAATGTTTGGAAACCGAAGCGCGGCTTCTGATTGGCTGCAGGAAGCTCCTGCAGCCAATCGGAAGTCCCGTCGGACGTTCAGCTTCCAAAAATAGTTCACAAACCGGAACAGTCACTTCCCGGTTTGTGGCTTTCGGGAGCCAAAACGCTCAAGAACTAAGCTGTTCGAAAACCAAGGTATGTCTGTAATTTCCATTTGTCCCATCATTAAGGGTGCCTTATTAACTTCCCCCCACAGAAATCTGTGGGAGCTGTCCACTTCTAAATCAATGCCAGTGGGTGGGAACAGCATCTAGGGACAGGTTATATCTCCACTCTCAGCTGAGGCCCTGTCTTTAGAAGTGAGTGAATGACATGGAACATTACGAGGAAAAGCAAACTCTGTCCATTACAGTGGCAAGGCAGTTCATTTGTTTGTAATTCTGAGGAGCCCTATTTGAATGAACAACAACAACAACTTTATTATATGCTGCCCATCTGACTGGGTTGCCCAGCCACTCTAGGCAGCTCCCAAGAAAATATTTAAAACATAATAAAAAATCAACCATTGAAAACTTCCCTGAATAAGACCTCCTTCAGATGTCTTCTAAAAGTTGTGCAGTTCTTTATCTCCTTGGTATCTGATGGGAGGGTGTTCCACAGGGTGGGCGCCACTACTGAGAAGGCCCCCCGCCTGGTTCCCTGTAATCTTACTTCTCGCAGTGAGGGAACTGCCAGAAGGCCCTCGGAGCTGGACCTCAGTGTCCGGGCTGAACGATGTGAGTGGAGACGCTCCTTCAGGTATACTGAATTGTGCTCAGAAACACACTAGGAGCCAATGTAGGTCTTTCAGGACCGGTCTTATGTGGTCTCGGTTGCCACCCCCAGTCACCAGTCTAGCTGCCGCATTCTGGATTAGTTGTAGTTTCCAGGTCACCTTCAAAAGTAGCCTCACGTAGAGCGCATTGCAGCAGTCCAAGCGGGAGATAACTAGAGCATGCACCACTCTGGCGAGACAGTAGGGTCTCAGCCAGCATACCAGATGGAGCTGAAGGGTGGGGAGAGAAGGAAAGGGCTCCTAGATGCTGTGTTCACACAAACTTGCGCTGCCATTTGTACCCAAGGATGGCCTTATTTTCTCCCCTGTCTTGCTGTATAGTGTATGCACCTCTGGCACACTGGGTGCACAAGGCAAGATGGAGGCGATCAATATTAATTTGGAAATACAGTACTCACTCCACATCTGCAAAGAGTCTCTGTGGCTAAAATAGCGCAGGTTTGGGGAGAATGAGTCACCTTTAATCACCCCTGCATTGTGCTGACTTTCTCTGAGGTCACAATAATTTCCCTGTGTGTGGCTTCATTGATAAAAGATTTGACATAATGCGTGGAATAAAGGTAAAATTTATTTGTAAATATATATATATATTTCTGCTTCCATTCAGAGGAACAGAAAATTGCACCTCCATCATTACATCCATCAAACCATGATTTCTTACATCCCTTTGTCGTGTTCCCTGTGGCTTTTTTTTAAAAAAAAAAGAGAGGAAGAAGTGGAAATTATATAAACTGGAAATGCAGCTGCTGTATTGTCTTGTAATACATACCGTAATTTCAGGGAGAAACGGCACACATTACTGCTGCATACCACCAAAAGTAGTATCGTGATATCCATTTCTTCACCTCCTTAATGTGCCATTATCTGTCTTACCCTTTTCCCCACCAGCTGCAGCCAAATGTGTGGAAATTTATAATGTAATAACATCGCAATATGGACTACATCAGGGTGACTAACTGGTTTATAGGTTGTTGCACTCCAACTCCCATAATCCCTGACTGTTGACCACGCTGTCTGGGGTTGATGGGAGTTGTAGTTCTGCGATGTCTGCTAGGCTGTGTTTCCCATTCACTCCCAACCCCCCAACCCCCGCGGAGGATAAACAATGTTTCAAAATATTATTTTTAAATAAACGTGTATTTGGTTTAATGGGAAGGGAAATACACTTTTCCCTATGTTCTCTTACCGTGTTAGAGACTCTTTGCATGGTCCATTTTTCCAAATCATAAATCCCTGCGTATTTTACATAAACTAAACCATTCGGTATCCCATTATTACACCCATCAAAACTTGTTTACACTGTTGAATTTATCTAAATGCTGCCAGCGTTTTCAAGTGTACACAATTCCCCCTACCCATATAGTCAATAAACGTTTCCCAATCTTCTTTTAACGTATGTTCTTCTTGTTCTCTTATTCTATATGTTAGGTCCGCAACCCAAACCATTCAGCATTCCATTATTACATTGTGATTTACTCTTTTGATGTTCTCTTCCAGTGGCCGAAAAGACTGCAAGCCCATTTGTCCCCTCACAAACCTAAAAACGCATGCACCCTTTGTACAGTACCCATGATTTGGACCAGATCTTGATACCAGGAGCTCCCCCATCTACTCATTCTTCTAGAATAGACTTTGCCAAACTGGTCCCCTCCAGAAGTTTTGAACTGTAACATGCTTCAAACTATGCTAGCTGGGAATTATAGTCCAAAACATCTCTTGGGCACCAACTTAGTGTAACGTTTTCCTCAGCACCTCACTTCCTGTGCGTCTGGTTTGGTGGCCTACCTGAATTTCTTGTTCCTCAGGACAGCATCCAAGATTTAAGGAAGAGGATTACAGTGCTCGATTGCCAGCTGAGAAAATCCGAAACTGCCAAGAAGATGTTTGAGGTGGCAACTGAAAAGCTGCTTCAGTTTGTTGAGGTAAAGGCCCTTTTTGGCAACTTCCTTCTCCCGAAAGGAGCGAGGCGTGCTGATCTATATTCATTTTTTGTTGGGTGTGTGGGGTTTTGTTTATACACCTCAGAGCTGACAGTTGGAGCCAAACACAATAAAAGTCAAGAACGAGTTCATCAGCTGCGGTTTGTGAAGTCCAGATTTAAAACAAACTGCTGCGGCAAGGCCTCTTTAGAAGTAGTAAATCTGTAGCCAGAAATTTTGTGGTGAGCAAAGGAGGGCGTTATTGAAGGACAGCCAGATCGTAAACATAGGTAGTGTGGTGTGTTTAAAAGTTACTTAATTACATTAAAGGTTTCAAAGCAAAATCTACTGGTAGATCTCTGGGTCGATTTCAGTGGCTCCATCTCCCAGCTATTTAACAAAAGGAACCAAATGACTTTTTCCCCACCAGAATTTGACTGTTGAAACAAATAAATACAATGAGTGGACTCTTGTGTGAGATGACGCTCAGTCCAGCTCTGATACTGAAAGCCAGTTGGAGGATGTGCTCCAAGGAGCAAAATTATTTAATTATATGCCTTTTGCACTTGACTGACATGAATCCGTTGGGTTTCTAGCAATAAAGAAAAGAAAAGTAGATCCAGCAAGCCAGAAATCTGCCCGCCACTGTGTTAGATTCAAGCCACAAGTATTATGTGATGTGGGCAGAGATGATAGAAGCTGAATGCTGCCTAGCTTGTGCTGATGCAGCAACAACCCTTCCAGGCCCTTGTAGGATCAGGCTACCGATCTTCATGAAGGCAACTCAAAAATCCAGCAACCATTAGGATGAACGGCAACTTTGCTACCAATTCGAGTCAGATGTGAATTTCAGCCAATAGGGTAAAGGTGATCTTAAGTGCAAGGTACACAAGTCTCAACGTTTCACGTTTAGCAACCTGTTAAGCAGAGAAAAATGATGATGCTATAGCAAACTTTCTGAAACCGTATTTCTTGACTATCTGCCAACAGGCTGTGCCGGAAGTGCTGTTGGATACCTCTACTTCATTGACCAATTTAAGGTAAGAAAACCTAAGATTGGTATGTGCCACTGCAGCTTATTTGGTGAAATTATCCTAAGTACGTAATAAATATTTATAAATAAATACAAATACATACTGAACCACTTTCTGAATCTTTCAATTACTGTTTCTGCTAGTCACCTCTTGTGGCGCTTTCAGTTTGCAGGACTTTTGTCATCCTTATTGTGTTAATACCAAGAATGTCCTGTGTGGTAGGACCATTAGTCATGCATTATTATTTTTTTAAACCCAGAGTAAAATGAGGCTGGGAAAGAGTGACTTGCCCACAGCCACACAACTGAGTCTATACTAGAGGGGGCACTTGACCCCGGTTCTCAGTTTTGAGTCCAACTAACACCTGTTCCTTTTCAGGAATGTTGGAATTACAAATAAAGCTGCCAGTTTGGGGTTTAAAAAACCCATTAAAGGCCACTCGCCACGTATTAATAGAAACCTAAGAGCTGTAGGAATGCTTTGGAGGAAATCTAGTGCATTTCTTTGTTCCATTCTAGGCGGTGCTCCAGCCAGTGGACAAATGGGGTGGGGAGCTGCTAGGCATAGATGACAGGAACCCCGAGACAATAGCCCCAGTTTTGCAGCCAGTAAGTCAACCCTAGCAGAATTCAGACCATAGCAAAGGAAGGTGAGGCAAAGCAGAAGTCTAGGCCTGAAAGAGCAGCAGGGCAGGTAGCACCCTGGAGAGCTCCCAATACTGCTTTGGCTAGTTGCTTGATGCTTGAATGTGTCTTCTTCTGTTTGTCCCTGTGTCAGCCAAACTGACACGGGGACAAACAGAAGAAGACACCTTCACCCCGGTATGGTTCCCCTTCATCACACACACAGCCCAACAAGACAATGACAAAAATCTACCGACAGCATACAAATCAATATGGCTAGCCTGATCAAAAACACCCACCCCCCGCACTCACACAGGAAACCAAAGATCACCACAGCCAACCACAAATGAACAATCACACCCTACGCCAGCCCCAACCTCTCTCACCGCCAAAGGAGCACAGGCGAACAACAGAGAACCTACACAAATAACGCTGACACCAAACCCTACAAATATTAAGTAAGATAGAAACATCGTCACCCCACCCCACCCGTCTCCCCATCCCACCCACCTCTTTCCCCCTTTTCTTCCTAATGTCTTAACAACCAAAACTGACTTGTAAAAATGTTACATGGGGGGGGGGGAATACGAGAGAGACATTGCACACACCTCTTTAATAAAAAATATTAAATAAAAAAAAACCCAGCCCGAGGCTTAAGCAGGAGTGCAGCTTCCTCTTACTAGCTAGGCCCACTCTTGTTGAGTGGAACCTCTACTCTTAAAGGAGCCCAGCCAGTTTTAGGAGTTGTGATATGGTGGCAGTCAGGTTTTTGCTATGAGCTCTGAGCTGGAGTCCGAAGGAAGGCAATATGACCTCTTCAGGCTGGAGGGGTGCTGGCATCATGGGTTCTTCCCATGTTGAGACTTCAAGGAAATGAGGGATGTTCAAAGATGGTTGTGAGGGCCAGTCTTCCTTCCTTCCTTCCTTCCTTCTCACAACTTCCCAACTAACGTGTCTTTGTAGAGTCAGATTGCAGGATGCCCCCTCCTCCCCTACTTTCTCATGCTTTAAATTGATTCAGGACATAAGCAAAAGAATGGGCGCCAAATGCCCTGGTTCCTGCCGAATGGCCATAGAAACTAATTACAACTCCAAATGCCCGTTGGAAGGAAAGAATCAATGTCTCTCTGCTTTTTTATTGTTATTGTTATTGTTAATGTTACTGTTGTTATTGTTACTGTTACTGTTACTGTTATTGTATTCCGATGATCTGCCTGGCTTCCATCACATTCTGTGTGGCTTCCATCACATAAAGAAACATAATGAAATGTCAGACATTTAAAACTTCCTGATACAGGGGTGCCTTCAGATGTCTTGTAAAAGTTGTGTAGTTCTTTATCTCCTTGACACCTGAAGGGAGGGCGTTCCACAGGGCAGGTGCCACTACTGAGAAGGCCCTCTGCCTGGTTCCCTGTAACTTCACTTCTCGCAGTGAGGGAACCGCCAGAAGGCCCTCGGAGCTGGACCTCAGTGTCCGGGCTGAACAACGGGGGTGGAGACGCTCCTTCAGGTATACTGGGCCAACACTTTGAATTGTGCTCAGAATTGTACGTACTTCCATATAATAGCTGCCATTCACTGACACATGGGAAATAGTAAAGCACTGTGCTTGGTGACAGTGATGCAGTGATGTAAAGCCTGCCCTTCAGCACTCATACTGGGTGGTTTGGCCTCACACACACACACACTCCATTAGCACTTTCCTAGTTAAAAATAAAAAGCTATGTTGGAGGCTCAGAACAGTGCGTTCTTCTAACTCAGTCTCGTGACTACCATTGCAGCATAGTTATAGCTGAAAATGAGCATGCATTGAATGCCGCTGCATTGCAACTAAAACATGGCCATTTTGTGTGTGTCTCCTTCAGTGACAGCAAAGCCACATTCTCCTCTAAAACACTCATTGCACGCCTGGGACGGAATGGACGCAGTCTGCCAGCATCTCTTGCAGCAGAAGCTAAGGAACTTACTAAATCTGTCCGTGCCATTCTAGAAGCAGACTGTGAGTCTTAAATATCCCCACCACCACCACCCATCTCTCTCTCTCTAAAGAAAAATGTTTGCTTGCCTAATTGTGGGTTCTGCCATGCATCCAGTGTGCGGTTTGTCAAAAGGAAAAGAAAATAGCAATCTGTGAGATGTTCAAAGGGTGAAAATAAATATAGCAATTCAGGTAATTCCAGTATTTATGCTTCGGAATTAAGAATTCGGTTATTGAAATAGAAAACCGCTGATATGGAATGCAAACACCCCTGTTCCGTAATTGTGCCTATTCTAGGGAGCAGTATTGTTCAACACGTGCAAAGCAAGTGAAAGGCAAAAAGGTTGAGAAGAGCAATTTGTGATGCAAATGTTGAGATTATATAGTACATATCCCAAGTGCTTTCTGAACTGGTCAGATGATGGTGGCTTCATAATTAGCAGTGACTAAAGCTACAGGGAACACCTCTGCCCCTGTCCTTGTCCTTAGAACTTGAAGTGTGGATGGTATGGTTATAAGGCCATTGTCAAACTTCCTGAGCAGTCGTCTTCTGTTTGCTGGAAGAAGAGGTGTGATCAGGGGCAGAGGATGGGGGTGGGCTGAGTGGGAGGAAGCAGGCAGACTCCGGAGGCCCCGTGATGAGCCCCGGGCTCGCCCTGGCCCGATGGGCGGCTCACCCCACCCCTGGGCATGCCGCCCCAGGCGCCCAAGCAGCTTCCTCCGTCGCTGGGTGTGATCTTGAGTGAACGTAAACAGCAAATTGAGGCAAAGGAAAAAATGTTTCTGAGATACGCAGTGCCGTCTGAAATTGGTCACCTGGAGTGAGCCAGAATTGACCCCAGGTAACCAGGTATCCTTTTCTTTGCAGCTCACCTCCAGCATGCCTGGTCTTTTAATACCAAAAGATTTCCTTTATATATGCCCAGTCCAATAGCAAACAAATTTTGGTGCCTATTTGTGAATGACTGAGGGGGTACATTGACTTGTGCATATGAAGCCTGCTGTTTTATTTTTAAACCAGTGGGCTGCTGTGGCTTCCTGAGTCTTTTCTTCCATGCATAAATCGCCAAGAGTCAGAGCTTGGTTATCTGCCATAGTTTATTTTGGTGGGTTCCTTTCCCCATTCTGACACACCTTGAAGGGACAGTCAGTGTTGGGTTTTCACAATGAAAACAACAAAGAGCCTGATGGCTGTGTGATATTTACAATGCAGTCAAACCAACAATGCATGCTTGCTAGATAGGCACATGATAGGAGCTGAAGCTCACAGAGTTTTCCTGTCAGTTTTGCTAGAGAGGACTCCGAGAGCCACTCCCACTGTCTGTAGCCATTCATCATCTCACCTGGCTGAGCACTTCCTCTTTGCTCTTTCACCTTATTCCAGCAATGTAGAATGATGCAGAACTCCGTTTCAAACTAGACTGAAGTATGCCTTTGTAACTGGATTGCCATTTTAAGCTTGCCTGAACAAAGCTGCCGTTATCTGTTACTCATCAGCGAGCATTCTGAGTGGGTAAATGTTACTTTTAGCTTTTTGTTGTTGTTCAGTCATTCAGTCGTGTCCGACTCTTCGTGACCCCATGGACCAGAGCGCGCCAGGCACACCTATCCTTCACTGCCTCCCGCAGTTTGGCCAAACTCATGCTAGTTGCTTCGAGAACACTGTCCAACCATCTCATCCTCTGTCGTCCCCTTCTCCTTGTGCTCTTGTGATCTTTCCAACATCAGCGTCTTTTCCAGGGAGTCTTCTCTTCTCATGAGGTACTTTTACAAGGTTGTTTTTGTGAATATATATTTTAAGGGGGAAATACCAGGAGAATCCAGTCTGCCTTAAAGCATCCTGGATTACTTAAACTCAAAGGCTAAATCTAGCCTATCTAAGCTTCCCTTTAAAGCTGCAAAGGGGTGTCACTCTGCTGGACTCACAAACATGAGGGAGGAAAGATAATATCTAATAAATACATCCTCTCCTAGCAACTATACACATCCCTACAATGGCGCCTTAGGCTGCCAGATTCACTGTGCCATAAGCTTTCACAGTGCCCATTTTGCCAGAATCTTCTGTCTACCCTCTCTTGTATGGACTAAGACATTTGAAAAGTTGATGGTTGTATATAAAGTCACTATAGCCACTTTTTCCCCCCTCCCAGGAAACAGAATGCAGTATCTTCCCTTGGGTGTGGGAGGCAGCTTATTTGCAGGCTTCTCATTGCTAGGTGCGTGAGCTTCGGTTTAAGCTACGTTGCCATAGCTTCTGTAGCTTTGTTTAACAAGCTAGAGCAAATTAAGAGGTATGGGAGAGAATGGGAATGTCTAACGGATAAGTAGTACTCTTACCACAAGAGGCAGTAAGAGTAGCAGGAGCTACGGCAGGATTTTGAAAGCAGTTATCGTTGCTCATGATTCTGTGATGTTCAGACACTGTCGTTCCAAAACAGGGGTGGGCAACCTTTCATGAGCCCCACAACGCCATCAGGGTTGGGCTTGGATTGATGGGGTCAGATGGAGGAGGAAAAGGAAGAAATGAGGGCAGGGGGCTGGAAGGTAGGAACCTGGGTTAGAGGAAAGGTCGTCTACCCGCTCCACCCTGACTTCCCTGATTTGGAGAGGGAAGCAGAGATGCCAACTCTCACCTCCAGTCCTTCTGCAGATCAGATAACGGCTCAGGACCGCAATACCTCAAGACCGCCTTTTTCCATATGAACCTACCCAGACCCTGAGATCATTTTCTGAGGCCCTCCTTCATGTGCCTCCTCGAGAAGTCCAGAGGGTGGCAACACGAGAACGGGCCTTCTCTGCAGTGGCTCCCCATTTGTGGAATGCTCTCCCCAGGGAAGTTCGCCTGGCGCCTTCATTATACACCTGGTTCCTTTTTAACCAGGCCTTTGGTTGACCTGATTGACATCCTATACCCTTTTAAAATGTGGCTCTTTTGGGGGGGGGGGGTATTATTGGGTTATTGTTTTGGTTTTGATCTTGATTTTATATATTGTGATCTTTTCTGTGAACCGCCCTGAGACCTCCAGGTGTAGGGCAGTATATAAATTCAATCGATCGATCACCTCAGTGAGAACTGGGGGAGGGTCTTGATCAGTTGAGGGGGGGAGACTGAACATCTGGCAGCAGTGACAGAACTAGAGGGCATGGTCATGTCGCCTAGAACCAGGCATCTCATTTGCAGATGGGGACAGACCCCACCCCGATGCAGCTCACACTTGTAAGTCCAACATTCCCACAATGGGAGAGAGTCTCACAAGTGAGTCACTCGATGCCATTGTTAAAAGTTTGGCAGGAGGCGTGGAGAAACTTGTTGGGACATTTTGATCACTTCCACCCAGTTCTGAACTACATGCCCGGCTCCTGAATTTCTGAATTGTGACTCCTGAGCACTGTGTCTGTTGCCGAGCCTGTGCCATTACTTTCCCTAACAAAAGTCTCTTTCTTATGTGACAGGCAAGAGCCTCTGTCTGTGTGTTTTGGATGGGAACCAGGACACAACCTGGTTGTGGCCTGTCCAGATATTTTTGGACTTCAGCTCCCAACACCGGCTGTGCTGATGGGAGCTGGGTATCTAACAACATCTCAATCTCCACAGGTTTCCAACCCCTGTTCTAAAGAGGGAGAAAAAAAAGTGAAACATGGCAAATTAATATTTCTCTGAAAAACAAAGCAACGCCACACACAATTTTAATGAAGTTTACACTTAACAATAAACATTTTACTTAGCAGGTGCCTAAAAATAAAATATCCTTTGCTGTCCCCAACTCTTCTGCTAGCTGATGCTATCTTTGCACTAGCAGTTAGGAAGGCACCAAGCATATATTGCAGTGGCTTAAAAATAATATTTTTTAAAGCCTTCTTCAGAAAAAAAACAAGCCTTCCACTCTCCCGAAATCTTGAGTTTTTCAACCAAAACATTGAAACTGGGGAACGCTGGCAAATGTTGGTTGAAGGTATTTCGATGGAATGAAATCCATTATTGTTACCTTTAATGTCTCTTTAACATGTTTTCCCCTAGAATTTAGTTGTTACGGATGTTGTTCTGAGAAGTGTGGCCCATTCTTCGTTCTAGCTATTCACGATTTGCTCAGCATTTGAGGCAGCTGTGGTGGCAGCATTTCTGGAGAGAGAAGTGTATAATTTGCCTTTTCAATTAGCTCCTCCCCCCCCCCAACCAATCCTTGCTATAGTCATAATAGTAATTATCCGTTCGCTTTAAGTTGGGAGAGAATAGTTAATTGCACTCATATTCTAGAGTCAACTGAGAGAAATAATAGTTGACCTCGATTATGCAAGCAGGATGAGTTTCCCAACTCGCTGAAGGACATATGCAATAGCAAAAGCTTTACAGGACACTGTTAATTCTGCCAATAAAGGTAAATTCTGTATTATACAATGCCTTTAAAAACTCAGTTAAAGCAAGATGCAAGCCAACTGGTACTTCCATAAGAAAAAATAACTGAATATTTCTTAATACAGTGGTACCTTGGTTCTTAAACGCCTTGGTACTCAAACAACTTGGAACCCAAACACTGCAAACCTGGAAGTAAGTGTTCCGATTTGCGAACCTTTTTCGGAAGCCAAACGTGCTTCTTTTTGAGTGTTACGCTTCCGATTTGAGTGCCACACTTCTGTTTTGATGTTACACTGAGGTCTGTCTGTTCTTGCTAATTATTTTGTGTTTTTGTTTTTGCGGCTCTTTTTTGTTGTTTTTGTGACTGTGTGGAACACAGTTCAGCTACTGATTGATTGATTGTGTGTACATTATTTATTGCTTTCATTTTATGGATCAATGGTCTCGCTAGATAGTAAAATTCATGTTATATTGCTGTTTTGGGGGTTGTTTTTAAAAGTCTGGAATGGATTAATCCATTTTGCATTACTTTCTATGGGAAAGCGCGCCTTGGTTTTGGGACGCTTTGGTTTTGGAACAGACTTCCGGAACGGATTAAGTTTGAGAACCAAGGTACCACTGTATAGTATAGTAGTCACTTTAGGCCAGATTCTTATGTCCCTTTTCAACATGGCAAAGTCGTGATTGCTAGGTTACTTAGTCCTGGTGTGATGTCCCAAGATCTAGACACCAGTTTTCATGGTTCTACCACCACAGATAATTTTTTAATGAGTCCAGAAGCTCCCAGAAAGAGCCCAAGTCTGTTGAATCTGATTTGAAGAATACCCCGATTCTCTCTATAGTGGTTCACTTCACTTTGGGATTAATCCGAACCAAATATGCACCACCACAGTAAAATGCACTCAGGTTAAATCTAGAATGTGTAGCTGTGGTGGTGGAAGAGGAGACACACGCTACAAAGTTCTGAGTCCTTGCAGATTTAGCTGTGCATGTAGATTCAATGCACTGCAAAGCCTCAATAGCTAATATGATGGATCATAAGGGAAAACACAGTCCCTCAAGACTGCGTAAAGCTTCAGTTATCAGAGATTCTGGAAGAATATGATGTTTACGCAATATTCAGTGCACCTTTTGTTTTCGTTGTGACCTTGCTGAAATTTTCAACGTCACTAGCAGCTGGGTGGAAGAAAGCTGCGAGTGCTTTTACAATACAACAGCAAGGCCAGGGAATTTGCTTTGAAACATCCGCTGGCAAAATTGTTGAAAGGCTGATTTCTTAAACCCCCTTTGAGAACTCAAGAATAGGAAGTGAATGGCATGGCTGCTAACTTTCAATGCCAGTGTGGCTAACAGGGGAAATACTATACTATTCAAACTACAAGAAAGAAGATTCCACCTAAACATTAGGAAGAACTTCCTGACAGTGAGAGCTGTTCGGCAGTGGAATTTGCTACCAAGGAGTGTGGTGGAGTCTCCTTCTTTGGAGGTCTTTAAGCAGAGGCTTGACAGCCATCTGTCAGGAATGCTTTGATGGTGTTTCCTGCTTGGCAGGGGGTTGGACTGGATGGCCCTTGTGGTCTCTTCCAACTCTAGGATTCTATGATTCTATACCTTCTTCCCTGGATAAAATGCAACCCTCACTCATTATGATCCATACTCAAAATATTACATCGTGAAATTAAGACAGCCATGATTAGACAGGTGTGTTTTCATATGAGACTGATGGGAAGATACCAATATTGGCCCCCTGCACTCATAAGTAGCATCCCTGCATATAAAAAGTAGAGGATATTTGTCAAGCCTACTCCGAAATCCTGATCCCTGAAAGGTGATTCTGCACTGAAACCATTTCATAAGGCTTTGAGGTGAGCTCTCGGTACTCTTCCATGGCTCCAAATCTGCAGATCTATCCTAAGGCACCAAGCGCTCTGATATATTTGTGGATTTGGCTCTCCCCTCTGTATAGCTTTCTCCCACTGTAAGTTGTGACACCCCCCCCCAAAGGGAAAACTAAAGGTGTGTTCACACAATCACAGTTTTCATGCAAGTTGTTTCCTTGCAGTCACTTCACAGTGGTCATATGCCCCATAATTTTTTTTAATCTGGAACTCATTGATAAAACCAGGCTCCCTGTGAATTTTCATTGTGGGGTGGCAGCAGAAAGACACCTTAAATTGGAAAATAACAATGTATAAATGCACCCCAGACCATTTCTCATTAGGGTGGCTTTCTGAGCAGCTTGCTAAACACATTCTGTGTTCAGAACTGATTGTCAGGCACTGACTTGATTCGTTTCCTAGACAGGAAACAAAATATAATGTGAGTTATAATACCTTTCAGTAATAGCACTTCCTGGACGTATTCCTGTAATTTTCCTATCCTTCAGAATTACTATAATCTAATCTTCAGTTTAGGTTCAGTGTAGATTATCATGCGATACTAAAACAAGTATGTGAACTTTGAAGGTGCTGAATGCACCAGGTAGCTCATTTGGTTAGAGCATGGTGCTGATATTGCCAAGGTTGCAGGTTCGATCCCCTTACAGGACAGCTGCATATTCCTGCATTGCGGGGGGTTAGACTAGATGATCCTGAGGGTTCCTTCCAACTCTGTGATTCTATGTGACTGCCTCCTTGAGGGGTAGGGCAGTCCCTGCTGTCCTAAAGGAGGCAGTGGTCAAACCTCTGTTAAAGAAGGCAAATGCATGGGTCCTTTATTGTGAAAAAAATAACTGCCCTGTCTCTGTTTTGGGGCAGGACGGTGGAGCAAGTGGTGGCTGGACAACTCCAGGCAGTGTTAGGTGATACGCACACTTTCCCATAGTCAATTGGATGGGAAGAACACTGCCCTACCAGATTCCCTATACCTCTCAGTGGCTTTCAGTATTTTTATTTATTGAATTTATAAACCGCCCTACACCCGGAGGTCTCAGGGTGGTTCACAGAAAAGATCACAATATATAAAAGCAAAATAAAAGCAATAACCCAATAGCACCCTCCCCAAAAAAGAGAGAAGCATTTTTAAAGGGTATAGAATGTTGATCAGGTCAACCAAAGGCCTGGTTAAAAGGGAACGTTTTTGCCTGGTGCCTAAAGGTGTATAATGAAGGTGCCAGGCGAACCGCCCTGGGGAGAGCATTCCACAGACGGGGAGCCACTGCAGAGAAGGCCCCGTTCTCATGTTTCCAACCTCCGGACCTCTCAGGGAGGAGGCACAGGAAGGAGGGCCTCAGAAGATGATCTCAGGGTCTAGGTAGCTTCGTATGGAAAGAGGCAGTCCTTAAGGTATTGCGGTCCTGAGCCATTTCATGCTTTATAGGTCAAAACCAGCACTTAGAATTGGGCCCGGAAACTAATTGGTAGCCAGTGCAGTCGGATCAGGATTAGTATAATATGCTCAAACCACCTTCCTCCGATGAGCAACCTGGCCGCCCAATTCTGCACTGGCATCAATGGTGGCATCTTCTGGATCGGCTATCTGTGTCGGCTTTAGGAGACATGGTGCTATGGTTTCTCTAGTTCAGACGGGGGAATGTTTCAAAAGGTGGTGCTAGGAGGCTTCTGTTCCATCTTATTGCCAGGGTGGAAGAATCTGGTGTGCATCCACTCAGCTATGTTGGATCTCGTGATGTCCAATCTGTGAACATGACCTTTCTTGTCCCTTCAGGGTTCTGATGCGCGTCTCATCCACTCAAGCTATATGGCAAAGTCCGTACTGATCCTATGGTAGTCTGTACGTTAGACCTGTGCTGGGTGAGATATTATGGAGTTAACACAAGTGGCATAGCTAATAATAGAAACCTGATCTCCTTTCTGTGCATTGCTTTCTGCATTCATGCAAGAAACTCACAGGTAGATGTGTCCTTATGTGCTGCTCGTTACAAAAAGGTGAAAGGTAAAGGACCCCTGGACGGTTAAGTCCAGTCAAAGGTGACTATGGGGTTGTGGCACTCATCTCGCTTTCAAGCCGAGGGAGCCATTGTTAGACCACAGCGCCACCTTCTCACCTAAAAGCAGAGTTATCGGGCTGAAGTGCGGGTGGCGCTGTGGTCTAAACCACTGAGCCTCTTGGGCTCACCGATCATAAGGTTGGCGGTTCGAATCCCTGCAACAGGGTGAGCTCCCGTTACTCTGTCCCAGCTCCTGCCAACCTCACAGTTTGAAAGCACACCAGCGCAAGTAGATAAATAGGTACCACTGTGACAGAAAGGTAAACAGTATTTCTATGCACTCTAGCTTCCGTCACGGTGTCCCATTGCCCCAGAAGCGGTTTAGTCATGCTGGCCACATGACCCGGAAAGCTGTCTGTGGACAAACGCTGGCTCCCTTGGCCTGAAAGAGAGATGAGCGCCACAACCCCATGGTCGCCTTTGACTGGATTTAACTGTCCAGGGGTCCTTTACCTTACCTGCAGGTTACAGCATTGGGCCCTCGGGAGATGGTCTGCAATTTATAACATGATTTCAAGGCAAGAAGTTGACTTTCGGGGGTTGTGTCAATGTAAATCCAAGTTGGATTGGTACGTTTTCTCGGAGATAAAAAGAGAAGCAGCTCCTCAAGATAGAATTCTGAGTGATTAATTGGAGCAGAGATACATTATGACAGGCTGATTTGATTTGATATCACAGCTTCTGATTGCACACACACACACACACATGCAACATGTTGCATCACTGGAAAGCAATAGAGAATTCTATCAGCAACGCACACTTTTCCATAGTCAATAGCTCTTGACTATTTAGCAACAAAGATTCTGTTTGAGATGAGGGCGATGGAGGGAATGCAGATGGAAATGTTCTGCCGCCTTAAATTACTTCCAGCAGGCTGCGCGAGAAGTCATGCAAAAGAAACCTTTAGTCTTAAATGCAGCTGAAGACTAACATCTGGTTGTGTCGACTGTAATAGGTAGGAATTGGTTAGAAAGCTCTCGGGCCAGAGGGTGGGTCCATTTTCTGAACCTGGAAGTTAAAAATAGCTGCGCAGAGAAGGATTTAAAAGATTGAGCATCATCCCTCTGGGTTCATTCTGACTTGGGAAACATTCCAAATATATGTAGAAGCTCAGCTGAGCCTGAATCTGAGATTAAAGAATTAAAGCATGCCAAGCTTTTTGCGGAGTGATGGGGGAAATCACCGTGAAGCAGAGTTCATAGTGAAACATCTCAGCCTCTAACAGTGCATGTCTATACACATCAATGTGGAAGTTAGCCTCTGGTGAGCTCAATGGGGTATACTTATAAATAAATAAATTTTATTATTTATATGCGGCCGATCGGATAGGCTTGCCCCAGCCACTCTGGGCAGCGGCTTCCAGCAAAATATAAAAACACAATAAAACATCAAACATGAAAAACTTCCCCATGCAGGGCTGCTTTCAGGTGTCTTCTAAAAATCACATCATTGTTTATTTCCTTGACCTGTGATGGGAGGGCGTTCCACAGGGCGGGCACCACTACCGAGAAGGCCCTCTTCCTGGTTCCCTGTAACTTCGCTTCTCGCAGTGAGGAAACCAACAGGAGGCCCTCAGAGCTGGACCTCAGATATAAATCCTATTTATATCCCACCTTTTCCCCCAGGGCGGGATTCAAGGTGGCTTTCACAAATTAAAACACAACAGATAATATACTAAAAAGCTAAAAACATATGAAAGGTAAGTGTCAAACAGTAATTAAACTCTACAGAACTAAAAAAAATATATAAAAAACCAAATCTATTAAAATGCAGATAATAAAAACAGAAAAGCACTATTAAAAAACCTTCTCTGTTTTTTTAAAACAGTCATTTCCCAGAGACCTGTCAAAATAAGAGCCTTCACTTAACAATACCTAATATGTATATATATTTTAGGATCCATAAGCGTGTGTAGGATTGCCTGGACAAATTAATCCAGTGTAGAAAAGTATACAGCAGGGGTGGCCAACTTCCAAGAGACTGCGATCTACTCACAGAGTTAAAAACTGGCAGTGATCTACCCCCTTTTTGTTGAGCTTTTTTTTTAGGAAGGAAAACCCTGTTTTGGGGGGTTCACGTAAAAGTTGTTGAGCTTCTTTAGGGAAGAGGAAAGCGACATTGAGCTTTTTTAAGGAAGGAAAGCTCTATTTTTGGTGGTTCAGGTCATTTTAGGGGTGCAGGGCAAAGATATTGAGCTGTTTTTAGGGGAGCCAAAGTTTTTTAGCTTCTTTGGGGGGAGCCACTGATCTACCGGTGATCTACCACAGACGTCCAGTGATCTACCGGTAGATCACGATCTACCTGTTGGACATGCCTGGTATACAGGATACTAAGCCCTATATCCTTTGAAAGGACAGGCCAGGAGCAAGGCGCTACCACAGAGAATCCCCAAGTGTTTTTGGGCAGGTTGTTTCATTAGATTCACTCTCAGTTCAGTAGTTGCTGTTCCACCTTTCCAAGTGAGAGATCAACTCAGGGTGAGACATCCCCACTACCTGCTAGTGAATCTGATTATTCATCAGCAGAATATTCTAACACCTTTTGTTATTGTTGGTCACAACTATCCCAAATACCGACATGGGAAATAGTATTTGCCCTGATTTAAAATTATGCTTATAAAATTGTACCTGTTTTAAGTTACATGGCTCAAGAGCATATACGTGACTGCCCTGGAATGGCAAATTGATGGGGGAGCTTTTTGCATTTTTGAGAGAAGCTGTTTTTCATCGCAACCGTAGACAGGTCTGTTAGTCCAGATTGTATTTCCCTAAGGGATGTATAGACCAATTTTTCCAAAGTCAATCCATATTTCTTTATTACATAGCCAAACATCAAAAGGACTACAGTGTGTCTCAGAAACATTTTCTCAAAGGCAAAATTATACACAGAAATAAATATAGGGAGAATGAATCTGCATAGATTAGAATGATGTTGTTGTTTTTCTTGTGGGTGGGTCAAATGATGCTGGGGGTGCATTGTCAACAATTGCCCCAGTGCATATGGCTCTGTTTTAAGTTTGCTGTGTACAACAGGATGTCTTCTTCTTCTCTGGCAATCGCTCATAGCCAAGTAAGATTGTCTTCCATGAATACGGTCTTAACAGTGAGTCCGTAAGTGACTGTGGAGGCCAGTTCTGGATCCACACATCCTTCCACAGTGGGGACATAGGTTTCCGGGTGGGAGTTGATCACAGTGAGGGTTTGCCAAGTGTGCCTTCCTCTTATCACGTTTCTCCCTTTCGTCCTGGGTTCAAGTATCTCCAAAGCCCATGACACCTTTGGTAAAGGCTGTTCTCCAATTGGAGCGCTCGCAGTCCAGTGTTTACCAGTTGTCTGTGTTTATACTACTTTTTTTTTTTAGATTTGCTTTGAGAGAGTCTTTAAACCTCTTCCATGGACCACTGGCATTACGCTTTCCATTTTTAAGTTCGGAATAGAGTAGTTGCTTTGGAAGGCGATAATCAGGCATCCACACAACATGACCAGTCCAACAAAGTTGGATGTTGAAGAATCCTTGCTTTGACACTGGTGATTTTTCACTGTGTCTGAAAGCTACTCCGCTACGCTTAGGGTGGGCAGATGCAAAAGGAGGACAGAGCTTGTGTGCCTTTAATAGGGCTTACCCACTTGTTCCATGCCTAGAAAGCAAGGGTCCCAGCAGTTTTGCCTTTGACTTGCCGCTTCCAACCGCTCTTTAGTGCTAAATCAGAACAAACGTGCCTTGGCTCAGATTGTGAACCTCATAAAGCTCCTCAGTAGTGTGTGTGTGTGTGTGTGTTTAAGAAAACACTCTAATCTTAATAGATTTACCGTACTTTTCTGTCTATAAGATGCCCCCATGTATAAGACGCCCCTTATTTTGGGGGACTCAAATTTAAGAAAAGAGGGGGGAGAAATGGCTCGGAGTGGTGGATCTTTTTTGGGGGGATGTCCAGAATTGTTTACCTTTTTTGAGGGGGGGGTTGCCCAGAGTTGTACAGATTGCCCAGAGTTTTTTTGGGAGGGAGGATTGCCAAAAATCGCTCACTTGCAGCACCCACGCTGACAAGCGCAGGCAGACGACTATAGAACGCCCACTTGCCACAGCGACAGGCTATCGCCACCAGACCCTTCCCCAGCAGAAAACCACTAACCTGCCTGAGAACTGCTGTCCGCTGACAATTGCACGCTTCCCAGAACAGCAGGTGCCAATCGTGGCAGCGGCAGCCAATCCACAGCAGTCCTTACTGCAGAAACCAATCACCAACCCAATGAGAGCAGCAGCAGCCAATCCAAAGCAGCCCGTCTAGCAGGCAACAATCAGCCATCAAATTGTCGCTGACTGGCTGCAGCCAGTCACCCAGCCACACACACCCCATTCACTATCTGTGTATAACACAAGGCACGTTTTTGAACATTATTTTAGAGTAAAAAAATCTTGTCGTATACACAGAAAAGTACAGTAAATGTCACTGCCCTTGAGGTTTTATTCTTTTTGAGGGGGAATAATAATCATAATTTATTTATACCCTGCCCATCTGGCTGAGTTTCCCCAGCCACCCTGGGCAGCTCCCAATTGAGTGTTAAAAACAATACAGCATTAAATATTTAAAAACGTCCCTAGACAGGGCTGCCTTCAGATGTCTTTTAAAAATAGGATAGCTGCTTATTTCCTTGACATCTGATGGGAGGGCGTTACACAGGGCGGGCGCCACTACCGAGAAGGCCCTCTGTCTGGTTCCCTGTTAACGTCACTTCTCGCAATGAGGGAACCGCCAGAAGGCCCTCGGCGCTGGATCTCAGTGTCTGGGCTGAACAATGGGGGTGGAGACGCTCCTTCAGGTATACTGGGCCGAGGCTGTTTAGGGCTTTAAAGGTCAGCACCAACACTTTGAATTGTACTGGGAGCCAATGTAGATCTCTCAGGACCAGTGTTATCTGGTCCTTGCGGCCACTCCCGGTCACCAGTCTAGCTGCCGCATTCTGGATTAATTGCAGTTTCCGGGTCACCTTCAAAGGTAGCCCCACGTGTTGGTATGGGTATGGGTAAAATGGCCTTTACTGTCACCCTATGAACTCAGTCCTTCCAATTATATTGTAAGAAGCCAGCCCCTGCAGAATGTGCAGTAGAGTGTTTTGTTTTGCTTTGCTTTGGGAGAAATGCGTTTCCTAAGAAACAGAAAAGCCCGAGAAGATCTGTGAGTTTGCCTGCGTCAGGATCTGTAGTCATCACAGCGTGCTGCTTGAAAGACACAATAAATTGTTCCTTAAATATTTACGGTCTGTGCGAAAGTTTAAAGAGCGAAGCGAACCGATGCTTTGCATACCCAGGCAGTATAATGCTCTTTAATCCGAAACACTTAATGCACACTGCAGTCTTTTCACCTGGCATTCTGCAATCTGGATTCCTTAGGCTGAGCCGCGGTTGATTTTTCTTCATTGGCGCAGCTCCCATCAGATTGCTCAAACCAGTTTACAGGCTACATAAAGCGGAATAGATACTGTACTCTCTTCAAGAAAGAAACGCAAGATGCCGTACTATCAGACTTCGCAAAAAAAGATACCCCTGTGTTGCAAACTGCAAGCAGAATATGAAAGAAGGCAACACGTGGACCAAATAATGTAGGTGCAAAATGTTTCTATATATTGTCAAATAATATTCAGCGAAATTGTTTTATATAATATCAACTAATATGCAGCGAAGACAGCATTCCGGATAAGTACACTGTTTCGGTATATCTTCTTCAGTTCATAACTATAGAGAATAACAAAACAGAATATATACATCTAATCAATCATACTACTACCTGACATGGGAAGCACAGAACCTAATATACACAAAATCAACCACAGGTGATATCTAATCAAATTATAGGGCAGAAAGACATTTAAAGAGACAGACCTCACAATTACTCTTCGCAATAAACAAATTAAATAAAGTAGTGGTTACATATGGCCATGACCACTAGTCCACGCAAGGAGCATGTATATTAAGGTATGCTTTTTATTTCTCTTAACAATATAATATTTTTCTGACTATGTTTTTATTTTCCTGAATATTATTTTGGACTCTAGTTGCTGCTGAGTATTATTTTTGTATATGATCCTTTATATGATTGATTAGATGTATATATTCTGTTTTGTTATTCTTTATAGTTATGAACTGAAGAAGATATACCGAAACAGTGTACTTATCCGGAATGCTGTCTTCGCTGCATATTAGTTGATATTATATAAAACAATTTCGCTGAATATTATTTGACAATATATAGAAACATTTTGCCCTACATTATTTGGTCCACGTGTTGCCTTTTTTCATATTGTACTATCAGACTTCGGCATAGAAAGAGGAACAAGATCTTTGCTATAGTGTCTGCTGTATAGACAGCTGTCCCTTTTTAAAGCCAGATGCTTAAGCCTAAGTGGTCTTTTAGCTGGTTCTTCCATGTGAATCAAAGGAGTTGCACCTCCTGTGGTAGCTGCAAAAGCGTCTCAGCAAAGATCCCCCCCCACAACGCTTGGAAGACTGTTCTTCCTGCTCAGCTCTTGCTTGCACTGGCTTGACCTCTCCTGCACAGACGAGAGATGCAAAGAGCCTTTCTCATGAGCGAGTGTGGCAGCAGATGATGGAGTTGCTTGTGTCCTCCACTGTTTTGTGGTCCTATATCTCTTTATGCTCCTTTAGATAAAGCAGCCATTTTTTTGCTACTTCACACACCCCATAGCAGGCGTTTTGCATTGCGCCATGTCCCCCACAGCAGCTGTTTTTTTGGCTGGAAGCCACGGCACTGTCTCGAAATTTGAAATGTGCCCTCTGTCCAAAAGGAAAAAAAAAAGATTGACAACCTCTGCTATAGAAAAATCTTTCCATGGTAGGCTAGGAGCCCCACCATCTCTTAAAACCCAGTTTTGCTTAGGTGTAAATGGGGGTGTATGCGCACATGCGCGCACACTCATTTTATTTCTCCTTTTCTGTATTTTGAATCCTAGCCACTCGTAAAAACCATGACTTCTTTCTTTCACTGCCTGCCTTCCAGGACATTTAGAGTTCTCTGTGAATGCTCAGAGTGCGAGAATTTGAAAGAGAATTGGACAGACACACCAGGCTACCTTCTTAACTGCCGGTGTTTCAAATCGCTATTGCTCTGTTACACTCTTGCAAGTGCTATTTTCATCTGCCTTCATGTATTGTAGACACTCCACGTGAACCAGATGTTGGTTTGAATTGAGTCGGTCTCCCGTTTGCTACACCGAATGTTTGCAGCAGTCATTACTTGCCGCTTGATAGGCCTTTGGAAAGGGGCCGTGGTCTTGCTTTTGAAACATCACTTTACCTTCTCTGTAACGTTCACCCCACCGCCCTCCCCACAAGCTACCTTTGGTTTAGTCGGCTGAGCGCTTTGGAAAGATAAGATGTTCAAGTTTGCAGTCCATCACTTGAGGATGCAGCCTGCTGTGTGTCATCTTCACAAAAGCAACATTGTGACATTTCTGTAGGCAAGACAAATGACACACACACACACACAAAAAAAATGAGAAACTAAGTTTACATATTGTGGTCTGTAACCATGCTTTCCAATTGCTTGAGGGTGATCAGATTGCAAAATATGTCTGTGATCTCTCTGCTCCTTTGTTAGCCATGTTCATATTGAATGGTGCTTGTGCAGGAATAACCCTTGAGCTAAAGGCTCCACATTTATCCATTGTCTCTCACACTTTTAATTCTCTGTTGAGACAAAGTTTCGCATCATGTGCAAAACTGGAACTAATGCATCTCTTGATGGTACCATTAAGTGTCCCTAACCATGTCCTCAAGCAGTGAGGGGTTTAGGAGCAGGGCTTAGTTTCTACAATGTGCTGTTTGTTTATAGCAGAGCTTTTTTTCTCTGAAGACTGTTCTTTCTCTTCATCTCCATCTCTCTCTCTCTCTCTCTCTCTCTGTGTGTGTGTGTGTGTGTGTGTGTGTGTTACAGGTAGGTAGCTGTGTTGGTCTGCCATAGTCAAAACAAAATAAAAAATAAAAAATTCCTTCCAGTAGCACCTTAGAGACCAACTAAGTTTGTTCTTGGTATGAGCTTTTGTGTGCATGCACACAAAAGCTCATACCAAGAACAAACTTAGTTGGTCTCTAAGGTGCTACTGGAAGGAATTTTTTATTTTGTTCTCTCTCTCTCTCTCTCTCTCTCTCTCTGTGTGTGTGTGTGGTTACAAGGCAGCTCCTCACTTACTGTCTTGCCAAGTGCAAAGTGGTTCTTTTAGAATGAGATTCAGAAGTAATAAAAAACACAAGTGAGTGAGAAGATTAAAGATTTTATTCTAAACAGCAAGCAATATCTACATACCAAGCAAGCACTTCAATCTGCCACTTGGAAGACCTCAAGAGACTTCCGGCGAGGACGCCATCGCGGGCGGTCGTGGGTTGCCTCGGCAGCGAGGCGACCCAGGCCGGCCCGGGGGTTGGCGCCCCGCTACCGCAAAGCGGGGCTCCGGTGAGGCGCGGGAAGAGCGTCCCGCGCCTCGGGCTCCCCGGCGGGCCCATTAAGGCTCCGAACCCTTCCCTCGTTCCCCCTGTAAAGGGGGAGTGGGGGTGAAGGGACCACGGAGCCGGGCTATAGGGGACATGCCCCAACCGGGTCGGCGAAGCGGCGGCCGCCGCTCGCGGTGAGCGACATCGTTCTACCTGTAAAGGGGGAAAAAAGAGGAAGCTCGGTGCTCGTGAGTACTCGATCGGATTTATTTTGGATTTATTTCTGGCATTGAGAGCTCCGGGAGAGACAACGAAAAGGGAGCCTGTCTTTCCCCTTCGGTGCAAAAGAAAATAACTGCGTTGATAGTAACCGCTGCTACAGCGATGGATACAATGTTTTGACTCTGGATAAGTGAGATGGTTTAGATCCCCTTTAGGGGAACGAGACAGTGACAAATATCTCTTTTTAAAATGGACACTTTGTAATCTTTTCGCCCGGACTCCAGGGAAAATGGCTGCGGAGGCTGGGAACTGAGTGGAAAAACACTGTGACTAAGATGGGAAATATTGAAATTTGATACCCTATGCCCACTTCTACCATGTTGGGTTTCGTTTTTGAGCTAGTTTTGGACTCTGGATTGACTGATGAGCAAAGGATTATTTTTTTGAGGCTGGAACTGCTCAACCAGAAACTGGTTTTGTTGAATCGGGATATGACAGAAAAGGTGTATCCCACAGAGGAGACTTTTCAGGACATGGATGCAATGGAAGAGAGCCTTGGCAAAGAGCTGAAGAGGATTGTTGAAGAACAGAGTAAAATGGCGTGGCAACTCCGGAAAGAAGAAAAGTCCTGCGGGGGTGGCAGACCCAGGACGAGGAAGTTTTTTATATCCAACTTCTGGGGTGAGAGCTCGGGAGTGATGGGGAAAAAATTATTAAGTCTACAAATAAAAGAAGAATGGAATATCGAACCGGAGAAGCTGGAAGGTGAAGAACTGTGTACTCTGATGCTCTATGCAAGGATTGTTGTGAACTTTGGCTGGATCTGTGAACTTATAAGAAAAGAGGACAATCTGAGGAGTGGCTCCGGCGCAAGACGCAGAAGGAAAATGGTTAGAAGGGGGATAGGATGAATTGTATTAAGGGTAAAGATAAGATGGTCTATTATGGTATCCTGAAGCCGGTGTGTCAAGATTTTAAGTTTTTGAACTAGAGAAGGGATATTTAAATTTTTCTTTATTAGCAGCAGTTTAAGGGAAAGAAGATGTCTGTTATGATTTGATTTAAGAAATAATATGTTAAGATATGAAGATTGTTATTAACTACTATGAAGTTATAAGAAGACTAGATTTTATATAAGATAAGAAGTGATATATTATCATGAACTAAAAAATAAGATTTTAAGAAGAATATTTAGTTTTGAATTTTTAAATGAATTTAATTTTAGAGATGTGAAGTTATTAAAGTAAAATTTGGAATTGAAACCGAAGGAGAGAAAGCAGGGGAAGTCAATAGTAACGATTCAACCAAGAAATTTTTGTTGTTGTTGTATGTAAATAAGAAGAAGAATCGTTGGTGTGTCTGTATTTGTTTAGTTATAGTTGTGGTGGGAGGTGTTGGGTTAGTGTTGGTGAAGATGTTGGATGGTTCTTTGTTATGAAAAACCAATAAATTCTTTATAAAAAAAAAGGAAGACCTCAAGAAGCAGCGAAGTGACTCCCTCAGGTAGCCTCAGTTTGCACAGCCCTGCAGCCATCAGTCCATACACAAGCTTTTCCCAAACCCTGCCCCAAACCATCTGATTTATAGATAGCTAGCCAGGCTGTGTGGCTTGCCTGACTGGCTACATGCAGTCATTGCATTACTGGCTAGTGCAGATTATTCATTAGCTACCCTCTCCCAGTGCTTCACTTTCTCCAAACAATGTCAAATATATATATATATATATATATGTTGTTGTTGTTGTTCAGTCGTTCAGTCGTGTCCGACTCTTCGTGACCCCATGGACCAGAGTACGCCAGGCACGCCTATCCTTCACTGCCTCTCGCAGTTTGGCCAAACTCATGTCAGTAGCTTCAAGAACACTGTCCAGCCATCTCATCCTCTGTCGTCCCCTTCTCCTTGTGCCCTCCATCTTTCCCAACATCAGGGTCTTTTCTAGGGATAATTCTGAGTAATTCAAGCCCCTTCGCCACGACAAGGCAGTGATCCATGAAGGGGATATATATATATATATATATATATATATATATATATATATATATATATATATATATATATAGTACTCATCACCATCTCTTTCTTCCAACAGATTAGGACATTAAAGGCTGTTCTCAGCCATCAAAGAGCTTAACAAAATATTGGGAAAAGGAAGGAACAGGGGGCAAGAAGGAGTTAGATCACTAACTCCTCGAAATACAAATATCTCCCAGATAGATTGCCCATATACCGGTACTTACTTTCTGGGTATCAAAGCTGGCCCTATTGGCTCAGCCTACCAAAGCACCCAGGTTGAGTGATGGCTTCTTACCCATTCTGTCCTTGAAGACCATATCCCTTACTGAAGCTCATCTGACGGCCCTCAAGCATGCAATGAATTTCCCCGCTGCTGCCTTTTGAAAGGTCTTCCAAACATCTAGGACTTCTTCTGCCAGCTCTCACCGCTCGCTGGCTCAGCTCGGGGTTGTTGTCCTTTATCCTGCCAGTTGCGAACTCCAATCCACCTCTTAACCCATCTGCCGTGAGACATCCTGTTGACTGGCTCTCCAGCTCCAGTGATGTCAGTGTATTACACTGCAGGCTCATTGCATTGTGCTGGAGAGCTGTTTGCTCTGCCAGCTTCTTAGCTGCAGGATCAGGACCCCAGCCATCTGTCTCCCAGGCAGCATTCAGAGAGCGCTCTTTAACACCAGCCGGCCAATGACGCCTGCCCCCACTGTCACTGGTGCTCTGCAGCTTGCCTGTGGGCTGGTTGTTGAATTCCAACGCCACCCAACACCTGCCAGGCTCCTTAAATGAATCCTGTTGATGCCAGCTTTGCGCAGGGTGAAATGACTTTCACTCATAGCAGTTATCAGCAAGGGGGCAGGGAATAGGAGGGTATCAAACACTTCTGTGCCCACAAAGGCTCTGAGGAACCAGCCACCAATGCTCCCACCCCCACGATGAGCAGTAGAAGCATATGAACAGCTGATGTAGCCGAGTGTTATAAATAAGAAACAGATACAACCTGTCCAAGAGAAATGTGAAATGCTAAGTGAGGAGTTCTTGTAACAAAACAACAACAACAACAGCAGCAGCTATGGATTCCAGACTGGCTATTTTCTGGGCCCCGTTTTCTTAACACCTTCTGTTCCTCTTCAACCACTTTTTCGAGCTTCTGATCCACTCCTCATGGTAGTTGGTGGCATCAAACTCCCAGCTGTCCTGTTTTCTTAAAAATAATAATAATTATATATATATATCTAGTTGCATTTGTTCCTCAACAGTTATCTTCCAGTTCAACAAGACTTCCTGCTCACCCAACATCGATGTTTATAACCCAAATTGTGTTTTAAGGTTCCGTCTTATCTAATTTCATCCTCTTTAACATGTTTCTTAATATATTCTGCTATTTTCTTGCACTTCAAACCCCACGGTGGTCTTCGCATATGGAAAATAGCATTTTAAATACACTAGAAAGGGCTTCTAGTCTTATTTAAAGGATTCTAAATTTGTGTCTCTTAGTGCCATCAGTTTTGCCATCTCTGCTTCCTCCAAGATTTTCACCAACCATTCTTCCTTTGGGGGCGTTCTCTCCTCCTTCCATTTCTGTGCATAGAGGATCCTTGCTTGCTGTAGTCAAATACGCAAGTCTCTGTCTTATTTCCTAATGGGTACATCAGGGTACATGATAGCCGGAACTGGGGCAACAGCATCTACCACAAGTAAAGTCCTGATGGCTCTTGGAGCAGCAGGTTGAGACTTGCTGGATCAGCCGAAGGCCAATCTGGTCCAGCCTCCTTTCCTCATGATGGCCAACCCAACGTTTCTGGGAAGCCTGCAATCAGGACCGAGTGCAACAGCATCCTGTTATTTCCATCGACTGCCATTCAGAAGCACACAGTGAAGGGTAGAACATCATCATCATGGCTGAGTTATCACTGATGGGCTTATACTTCATGGATTTGTCTTTTTAAAAGTAGACTGGCATGTACAGCCTTTTGAGTAATATTGTCCCAAGCCTTTTCGAAGCAATACTGCTTTGAAGGTGGTGGGTTCCCTCCCCACTCACTCAATATTAGGGCTGACTCAAACTGGTAGAGTAGCATCAGCCTCTCTTGTATGTTTGGACTTTGGGCCACCCCCACCCCCCCGGGGAGATCATTATAGCGACAATCCAGCATAAGGGAAGCAGAAGCGGTGGGTCTGGTGGTTCCCTCACTGGGAAGTATACACTTAATGTTTTAACTGGATCTGTAGTATTCTATGTATAATCGTGACAGGTCACTGGGAGAAATGAAGCTACAGGGAACCAGGCAAGGGGCCTTCTCAGTGGCGGTGTCCACCCTGTGGAACACCCCCCCACACACACACACACACCAGATGTCAAGGAGATAAGTAACTATACAACCTTTCTAAGACATCTGAAGGTAGCCCTGTATAGTGAAGCTTAATATTTTATTATGTTTTTATATATGTTGGAAGCCACCCAGAGTAGCTGGGGCAACCCAGTCAGATGGGCGGTGGGTAGCTGGGGCAATTTAGACAAGATACAAAACAAGTCAAACACACATTAAATAAAAGTGACAATGTATTCTTTAGCACCTTGTGATCAGGAATCACAAGACAGAGAAACCAGTAGGAGAACACTTCAATCTCCTAGGACGTTCTATAAAAGATCTCAGAGTAGCTGTCTTAATATAAAGGAATTTCAGAAATAGACTGGAAAGAGAAGTGGCTGAATTGCAACTAATCACCAAACTTAAAACCATGGAGAAACCTGGTCTGAACAAAGACATTGGATTCTTATCTCATTTATACATGACAAAGCTATCTTTAGCCATCTCACCCCTTGCCTTTCCCTGCAAGACCAAATTGCAGTCGTTAAGAGTCGTCAACAGGTTTTCCACACCTATCAGCTGATCACCCATTCCCACCACCCTTCTGAGTAATACCCCTCCCCACTCCCTCACTATATTTAAGGGTCTGGTGACTTCCGTTTCAGTGTATCTGAAGAAGTGTGCATGCACACACGAAAGCTCATACCAAGAACAAACTTAGTTGGTCTCTAAGGTTCTACTGGAAGGAATTTTTTATTTTATTCTGTTTTGACTATGGCAGACCAACACGGCTACCTACCTGTAAATGTATTCTTTATTTGCTATGAATTATTTATTATTGTTGTTCAGTCGTTCAGTCGTGTCCAACTCTTCGTGACCCCATGGACCAGAGCACGCCAGGCACGCCTATCCTTCAGTGCCTCTCGCAGTTTGGCCAAACTCATGTTAGTAGCTTATTTATTATACTGTGTTACTATAAGATTTACTTAAATTTGCTGTAATAAGGGTATATCTTTAAATGACAGTTAGAGGTTTGCATTAGGCTGGTTGATGAAACTTGGTTCCTAAGCCTATTAACTTAATAGCCAATTACCCTTAACCCCTCTTTCCCAGTCAATCTCACCAACAGATACAGAGGACTTCAGCTGGTTTCCTTTGAGCCAGAATTGCGGGCAGTTCTCACTCTGGTCAGCCCCCAGGAGATCCTTGCTGAATTCTCACAGGTGCAAGACTCAGATGTGTGTGTAGCTTTACGGTTCTTGAAACGGGGGGGGGGGATACACATAATCTAGATATGTGTATCAACAATGGTTAGGAGCTGCTTCTGTGCTGTGCTGATGTTGTATCCGTCTTTAGATTTAAGTTCTGCAGCAAGGGGGGGGGAATTAATCGTAAGTGAAAATGCACACTTTGCTCATTTATATGCAAAGCACGCCGAAACACATCACTGTGTAGCAGCAAGTAAAATGGACGGGTTTCAGATGGGAATCAGGACCCTCGAGCTCAGGAAATGTGGGTGGCGGTGAATTTCTGCCTTGAATTGAAAGGGGATAATGTTATTTATAAAGCCGCCTTCGCCACCCACGGCCACGCTCTGTGCAGCATAATAGCAAACAATGTACAGGCGGCACAAACAAAATGCAGTGCGCAAGTAACCCATCGGGTAGAACGAGGAAGAAGAGGCCCAGCCCATTGTTGCTCAGCTGCCGTACGGAACGCAATGGCAGGACAAGTTGGAGGTGGAGATGGCAGCCCTTTTCCCACCCCTCCTCTCTCCTTGGTTCTTGAGATCTTACGTATTTATATATTGTGTAGATTATTATGTCACGGGTTGCTGTCTCAGGGCATCCTTGCTGGCACATGGGAGGACAGGAAAAGGGTCTGCCAATGCTCATAGCCTTTGGAGACTTTGCATATGGAAAGCAAGTCTTGGCAGAATTCAAGGGCAGGCCCAAACGGGGGTGGTGGGGTGGTCATATGGGACACTTGGCCCGGGCCTCCGATTCCAAAGGGGGCCTCGGTCAGCATATTCACAATCGCTCACCATTATTTAAATGTAAATACTTAAAATAATCCTTTTCCCTATGTATTTTTAAAAGGCACTATTGTATATCTAGAGAGCCAGTGTGGTGTAGTGGTTAAGAGCGGTAGACTCGTAATCTGGGGAACCGGGTTCGTGTCTCCGCTCCTCCACATGCAGCTGCTGGGTGACCTTGGCCTAGTCACACTTCTTTGAAGTCTCTCAGCCCCACTCACCTCACACGAGTGTTTGTTGTGGGGGAGGAAGGGAAAGGAGAACGTTAGCCGCTTTGAGACTCCTTTGGGTAGTGAAAAGCGGGATATCAAATCCAAACTCTTCTTCTTCTTCTTCTTCTTCTTCTTCTTCTTCTTCTTCTTCTTCTTCTTCTTCTTCTATATTTTCCATTTTGTCTTTATATGCAGATACAGTTCAAGCCTTGAAATCCCCAGGGTAGAAAAAAGGGGCCCCCCACATTATCTACCGGCCCAGGCCTCTGCCTGGTTCTGCAAGGGCCTGTTCAAGGGGGGGGGGATCCCAGTGCTGTCAGCTAACGGAGGGGTGTGCAGGCCACAGTTTCCAGAGTCGTCTTCGTCAACCCCCATGGCCACACACCAGTAACAGTATGAGGCTACCTGAGGATGTGCATGCGCAATCGGCGCTCTAGAAATTGCAACAATGATAATAATTGCTATGGGGCCATACTGCTGACAGAGGATACTTGGGAGCCAGCTTGCCCTGCCCACATCTCACTACTACCTTAGGGGTTTCTGGTGTGGTACCACAGATTCCTACATCGTCGTTCATTTTAGGTCTGTGAGCAGTATAAGCTTGACGGCAACAGGACACCTGGATCTCCAGATGTAGGGAAGGTTTCTTTCCTTGTTTTGCCAGAGTCAAAACAAAATAAAATAAAATAAATCCTTCCAGTAGCACCTTAGAGACCAACTAAGTTTGTTCTTGGTATGAGCTTTCGTGTGCATGCACACTTCTTCAGATACACTGAAACGGAAGTCACCAGACCCTTAAATATAGTGAGGGAGTGGGGAGGGGTATTACTCAGAAGGGTGGTAGGAATGGGTGATCAGCTGATAGGTGTGGAAAACCTGTAGACCACGACTGCAATTTGGTCTTACAGGGAAAGGCAAGGGGTGAGATGGCTAAAGATAGCTTTGCCATGTATAATGAGATAAGAATCCAATGGATTATGTCTGGCACAGCTTTTGGCATTGCACCGTAGGGCTACATGAATCCAGTGATAGTGTGGAGCTTCTGGGACTAGCTTATAGAAGACTTCTTGTCTCATCCCCAGCGACTTTCACAGGAATAATAATAATAATAATAATAATAATAATAATAATAATAATAATAATTTATTTATACCTCGCCCATCTGGCTCGGTTTCCCCAGCCACTCTGGGCGGCTCCCAATCAAGTATTAAAAATAATACAGCATTAAATATTAAAAACTTCCCTAAACTCCCCCCTGTTAGTTTTTGGCATGCAGACTTTGGAAAAGGGCATCTACTAAATAAGTAAAGCTTGCTGGTTTAAACATTAATGTTCTGGTAATCTCCTGCCCTTTAAATTGCGCTCAAAACAAATAGGAATTTCTCAAAATAACTCTTAGCGTTTATCTCCCAGCTTTAGGGGAGGGGTGAGGGAGAAATTCAGTTCCATTTGCCTCTAAATGCTAACCTACCTGATTCACACTTTGCAAAACTGTATTTGAACCAAAACATAGTCATCCATTGATATTTGCACTTTCCTGCATTTTGTAATGCAGTGCTCCAGTCCAATACAAAACTGCATATACTAGGGTAAAGTATACGTTGAAATGAACATATTAGCTTAGATAGCATACGAAAGGGCATTTTTAGGGGGAATTGCTTTGTAAGAATGTGCCTATTGGGAGAAATTTGTATTAGAATGCTGATGAATTTTCATGAGGATTGATTACAAACCGGTGTGGAAATGTGGAGAACGGAACAGAAGACTAGGAAAATGTGACGCTGAAATTTCCAGATTCGCCCAGTTCCTGGGAAGAATTCTCTGAGTGTGTCCTATCAGCTTTTCTTCTAGAAGAGAATCTATATTTTATTTATTTTTTTGCCAAATCATGTTTATTAGGGTTTCCAATACAACAGAATCACATGAAACATTCCAAATTACATTCCAAATTATTTATCCAATTATCAAATAAAAAAAGAAAAGTTCCAAATCAACCGAATTATTATTTTAATTTTGTTTAATGGCTTCCCATGCTTCAAATTCCGGAGGTTTTTTATCTTAACTATTGTCCTTTGTTTTCGCATTCCGAGAATCTACATTTTAAAGTCTACATGATGGAAGGGTATGTACCAGAAAGGGCTTCGGAGGTCTAAAACATATGCATAAATGTCTAGTGCAGAACTGGGAAGCCTGCAGCTCTCCTGATGTCATTGGACTCCAACCTCTAATAATAATAATAACAACAATTATTATTATTATTATTATTATTAATACCCCACCCATCTGACTTGAGTTTCCCCAGCCACTCTGGGTGGCTCCCAATCGAGTATGAAAAACAATACAGCATTAAGTATTAAAAACCTCCCTAAACAGGGCTGCCTTCAGATTTCTTTTAAAAATAGGATACTTGCTTATTTCCTTGACATCTGCCGGGAGGGCATTCCACAGGGCGGGCACCACTACCGAGAAGGCCCTCTTTCTGGTTCCCTGTAACCTTAACTTTTCGCAATGAGGGAACCGCCAGAAGGCCCTCAGCACTGGATCTCAGTGTCCGGGCTGAACTCCCTAGTCTGGAGAATTCTCCAAAGACCATCAGTGCTAGGAAGAGTACTTGACTTCAGGGGAAAGAAGAACGTCCCTGTGTATTTACTCCTTCATTGGTTACTGAAGGGTAGAGCAAGGAATAAGTTTTCTATTCATGGGAGAGATTTTTACTGGGCCAGCTATCTCTGAACGGGCTACCTCTGGGAAGTAGCTGAAAGGGTTGGTAGGAAGGGAAGGGAAGGGAAGGGAAGGGAAGGGAAGGGAAGGGAAGGGAAGGTCGGTGGGAGCCAGATAACAGACTCGATCAACTGGGATGGATGGATCTGATCCAGGATGGACCATCACTCAATGGCAGAGCATATTGTGCACTACATGTGGAAGGTCTCGGGTTCAGTCCCTGGCATATCCATTTTTTAAGACTCGGGGAGCAGATGATGTGGGGAAAAAACCCTCTGCCTGCCCAGACCATGGTGAGCTGCTGCCAATCAGAGTAGACAACACTGGCTTAGGTGCCAAACGATCAAACCTGATTTGAGGCAGACACCAATGTCGGCAAAGCACTGGAAGGATTGTTGTCAAGATATTCATTCATTTATTCATTCATTTATTGAATTTATAGACTGCCCTATACCCGGAGATATTTTTGTCTGTGGTTCAGCCTTGTAACTGCTGCAAAATATAGTCAATGTATGCCTCGTTCTAAATTTAGATGACACAATTGGATTTGTTAACAATAAATGCATATACCGGTATATATATATGAACTTGTATTTTAAAATCACATGCGTCAGTGAGTAATAGAAAATGACAATGACAGAGGTGGGCGGGTGGTATAATAAGTTACAAAGGAAAGTTACTCCACTAAGCAAAAGAAGCAGATGAATTCCAAAGTGGAATGTGCCAATCAAAATTTTGATGTGTTCCTCTTTGTCTTTTTTTTTTTTTTTTTTAAAGCGAGACAGAGAGAGAGCCTGAGAATGTAGAGAATGTAGTGCAAATGAGATCTGCAGTGGAACCTCAGGTTTTCAAGCGTCTCGGAACCCAAACGTTTCAGAACCCAGACGCCGAAAACCCGGAAGTAATTGCTTCCATTTTCGAACGTGCCTCAGAAGTCGAACGGCTTCTGCTGAGTTTCTCCCCCCCCCCCAATTTTCTCCATTGCAATTGCAGACCACCCTTTCCACCTCGGTTTTCAAACCTTTCGGTCTTCCGGAACAGATTACATTCGAAAACTGAGGTATACCACTGTATCTGCATATGCATTTCTGCTTGCCTGATAGAACGATCTGCCCACTCCCCCATAGAGCTGTTTTGGGGGTTCTCCTGACACCCACCCACTCAACCTGTCTGAGGGGCACACTTCATCCTTTATTTGCAAAATGTATTGATCACTTTATTAAAAATAAACAACCCACAATATATATAGATATTTAAAAGGCAACAATAAAAAATAGTATAAAATGCATATTTGAATCCCAGAAATCGACAAGCAACATGCCCCCCCACCGAAAGGCTTGTCTAAATCGGAGGTTGGCAAGGTTTACCTCACTTGGGCCAGCTCACTCCAGTGGAAATCCCTCTGATCATGAGCGCACACACCCGCAAATTTCTACATCTGCACAGACGCGATTTCCAGCGCCGCGGAAGTGAGTCCCTGCGCTCTTCTGCGTCGGTTTAGTACAGCGCGTGGGGACTTGCTGAGCAGGAAGCTCGGTTCGGGGGCAGCTCGGGGGCGGTTAGACGACCCCCGTGGGCCACTTGTGGCCCATGGGTCTTAGTTTGCCGACCCCTGGTCTAAATCAAAATCAACAGGCACTAACATACCAATTTGGTTGGCACTTGTCTAATTTGAATAGGGAAAGAAATCCATAGAACAGATGCTACATCATTATTGTGTCGTGATATGCAATTTTTAAAATACAAATAAACTATTTTCTTTCCCCTTGACTGGGCTACATTAATCTTAGTCTGGAAACTGGGTTACAAAGTAAACTCAAAGACCTATTGATCCTTTTTTTGCCACCCCTTTCTATGACTGAAAGAGAAGGAGGTAGCATTTAGCTGCGGTTGTGTGTCTCTCGGCGAACACATCATTTTGTTTGGCAGCACTCCCCAGTATACAGCTGCTAGAAAAGAAAAATGCTTCTGTAATGGAGCTCAGTCACTTCAAGGCCAATTGGTCAGAGTGGAGGGAGGACACAGTAAGTTCAGCTGGTGCAGGCATAGGGAACCTTCGGCTCTCCAGATGTTTTGGACTACAATTCCCATCATCCCTGACCACTGGTCCTGTTAGCTAGGGATCATGGGAGTTGTAGGCCAAAACATCTTGAGAGCCGAAGGTTCCCTATGCCTGAGCTGGTGGAAGGTCTCATCCCGAGTTCCTTTCACTGGGTTCACTAGGCCACAAAGAAGGGGTGTGACAGGAGGACTTCAGTATATTTCTGAGGGACCGATTAGGAAGGGTAATTCGGAAGGGGATGGAAAAGACTGAGGAGTGAAGCTCAGAGTTGTCCCCAGTGGCTGATTGCTAAAATGAGAGGTACTGAGCTTCAAGCCTGCTGAGATGCAGCATCCTCTGCCTTGTGAACTGTGGTTTGTGTGTGGGCTTGTTCTGGCTACTCACATAACCCAGAGAAGGCACTGTGAATGTGCTCCAAGAGGCTCAACATATCCTACATCTGAGCTGTGGCATTAAAATTAATTTTGGTGGGTCTAAGCCCCTGTGTGTCAGGTTGCCAGGAATGGAAAAGACAAGGAAAGTTATTACCAATAGCTTTTTATTCAATATTCACATAGAGAGGCCTGGAAGTGCAGCCTCTTGGAATTGCCCCGAGTGAGTCTCCATCCCTTCCCTCTCTCCCTTCATGCGTCATCACTATGGGTGCTGAGAAGTGCCTTCTGCCTCTGAGCTCTCTGCTCTGCTACTTTCGGTGCTCTCTGGGTTCTGGGAGAGAGGGGGTCTGGAATGCTTTCTAAAGACACTGTGTCCATCAGCTGTCCCCCCTCTGGTTCTTTCATCTTCCTCCTTTCCCATTATTTCCCAGCTTCTCCCCTCATCTTCCTCTGAGCTGTGATCTCCCTCAAACCCCTGTTGTAATTCTGAACTGTCTTCTTCTCTCTGGAAGGGTCAGGCTGGGGAGGCAATCTCCGCCATTCCTCTTCTGCCCAGTCCCTGACACTGGGAGTTCTGATTCAAGTTGAACTATGGATGTTTTCTCTAGACTTTCCCATCCTAGTTCCCTCCAGATGTTTTACACTACAACTCCCAAGGTCACCCAGTGAGCTTCATGTCTAAGCGAGGATTTGAACCCTGATCTACCTGGTCCTAGTCCAGAACTCTAACCCCAGCACCACACTGGCTCTCTGCTTGTAGTCTACAATATCTGGACAGTGTCAGGTTGGGGAAGGCTGGTGTTGAGGGTTCATCCACGGACATCTGATGCCAATTGTGTTTAACTAGCACTGGGTTATGAAGGTTTGGCTTTTCTGCATAATATTAACTATGGGACAGAGGCAGTTGGAGGGTTTGCAACAGAGTACCCTGTGGCTTACTGGCCCAGCCCCCCGTGTCACTACAGAGAATAACAGTCAAGTGGGCAAAAAGCTGGGAATAAGGAAAAAATGGTCTTTAATTTAAATTACATTCTCTTCATGTAAATGTGCACTCAGGAGTGCTTTTTGACATACTTAGCTTTAAGTACATGCTACAAGCCTGGTTGGTTTCAGCTTGTTGAATGCAACAGTTGAGTACAATCAGTTGTTTGTAAGTGCCGTCCGTAGAGCAAGAAAGGGTGTTTTATTGCTCGGTTCTGTGGGGTGTGCTCATTTCTTTCAATTTTAAACTCCTGCCTAGGTTAAAAAATTGTCACAGCTGGGTTTTTCCTCCACTTTTGATTTTAATAACTGTCCAGATCTATAATGGATGCTCTGGTTTAAAATTGTGAAAGGCTAGTGTTAGACTGGGACACGCCGCTCTTCAGTTCGGCATTTTATTTTATTATCTTGTTTGTGATGGTGGTGATTTTCTTGGAAGACAAACACCTCCCTGTTAATATTCAGGGCAGTAAGTTAAAGGGGCAATATTTATACACGTTTTTAAAAGCACATTTATGCTCCTCTCAGTCACAGTTCTTCATTAGCAGTACCTCCGTACATTGCAAGGGTAATGGCAGATGAGTCTGAGAACTTTCAAGGGGGAAACTGTTAACTAATGTGCATTCATGTTCTTTCTCCTTGAGCTGATACGGCTTTGAGATGCATGTTAGCCACAAAACATGGTTGAGCATAAGGCTATTCCTGTCCCTCAATGCTGTCTTGAAACATAAGGCATGTGGAGATGTGGGTGTTGGGGCAACAACATCAAACACTCGAGACTTGGTGTCCTTGATGTCTCCATTTGTGACACGCCATCTCCTCCAAACCAGCAGCAACAACAAAGAAGTCAATCCACTGGAATTTGCAACATAGACAAAAGAGAATGGAATGTCCCTTTAGCACAGCCTTATTAAGAGGGGAATACATATTTGTTTAGGCAGAGAGAGAGCTAGAAGCCTCTCTTAAAAATTGAGAGGCACGCAAACTTGCAGGCACACATTTTGTTTCTCAGGCTTGGATCTCGACTCTTTTCCCCATATCTTGTAATGGTGAGTTGCTGTTAGTGTGAAGTACCTGGGGTTTTGTATGACTTGCAGCTGGGGGTAGGGGAGAAATTTGGTCCAGCTTGCTTTTATAGGCAAACCTGCCTCACTTACCCTTTCCAAAACCATATGCAAATCCAAAACAAGGCCATCCTTTGAAATTGACGCTTCTCCAAATTTTGCAGCGCAGCTGTCCAACCAAATAATGTGTGCAAAAATTCATTTACTAGGGTAAAGTGTGGATTGAAATGCACGCGTTAATGGAAATTACACACAAAGTTGTTATATTAGGGGGAAATTGCTTTGTTAAACATGTTAGGCCAGATGGCGTACAAATGTATGAGATTAGGAAAAATTCACACCAGCATGCGGCTGAATTTTCATGAGGTGTTTGAAAAAAATATAAGATTGCAAACTGATGTGAGATTCTGGAGAAATGAACTTGAGTGGGGGGAAATGTCCGCTCAAAACCCAGACTCTTTGCTGTAAAACCAGTGTGGGCTATGCGGCCTGTAAACCGCTCTGTAAGATCACAAAAAGTTTTTTGCCTTTTCCCACATTTCCCTATCAGTGTAGAGCAGCCGTCTGTGGATACACTAATAACCATCCCCCCAAAAAAACAGGGTTGGGTGGGATACCTATTTTCTGAAGTCAACAAGGTCACTTGCAGTTCTTGCTCAGGAAGATTCCAAGGGTCTGTAGCTACATCAGAAAAGGGCCCTGTTCCTTTTGCCAACAAGGCCCTCTCCCTCGAGAGTTTCTCCAGCCAGATTTGAAGGGCCAGGGCTGTCGTATTTTGGTTTTCAAACAGCTTAGTTCTCGAGCGTTTTGGCTCCCAAACGCCGCAAACCCAGAAGTGACTGTTCCGGTTTGCGAACTATTTTTGGAAGCCGAATGTCCGATGGGGCTTCCGCGGCTTCTGATTGGCTGCAGGAGCTTCCTGCAGCCAATCAGAAGCCGCGCTTTGGTTTCCGAACATTTTAGAAGTCGGACAGACTTCCGGAATGGATTCCGTTTGACTTCCAAGGCACGACTAGGTTCAAAAGTGCTTCCTTGGGATTATTCAAGCAGCAGTTGTGTGAATCTTTCTGTGCGGAAACAAAAAGCAACGCTAATGGGTGTCTGCAAAAGCAAATCAATGCCTTAGGTAAGGCTGTTATTTGGTGAGAATTGCACAAAAGGAACAGGTCAGAATGTCTTCTGTGAGATAGATAATGGCTGCCCACTTTTGCGAAAAGTGTGGAACAGGATTCTTGATATCCCAGCACCCATGGTGATTTTCAAGCAGGGTTAATGAAACCTTGTAAAACCTTGCTTTAATTGCTACCAAAAACAGTTGCCTGAAATTAAAATCACCACAGGCTTTCTTGGTGCACACAAAGAACTTTAACCTCAAGGGTTTCCCAAACTTAGGTCTCTGACTCTTTTGTGGGGGACTACAATTCCCATTATCCTGGGTGGTGCTGTGGTCTGAACCACTGAGCCTCTTGGGCTTCCCGATCAGAAGGTCGGCAGTTCGAATCCCTGCGACGGGGTGAGCTCCTGTTGCTCGGTCCCTGCTCCTGCCAAACTAGGTTTGAAAACATGCCAAAAACGCAAGTAGATAAATAGGTACCACTCCGGCAGGAAGGTAAATGGTGTTTGCATGTGCTGCTCTGGTTTCTCCAGAAGCAGCTCAGTTATGCTGGCCACATGACCTGGATAAACTGTCTGCAGACAAACGCCAGCTCCCTCGGCCTGTAAAACGAGATGAGCGCCGCAACCCCAGAGTCGTCTGCGACTGGACTTAACTGTCAAGGTCCTTTACCTTTACCTTTACCTGGTCCAGCTAACTAGGGATGGTGGGAGTTGTAGTCCAGCAACAGCTGGAAACTCAAGTTTGAGAAAGCCAGATGTTACGGTAATCCAAACCTGAGCATGTGGGTGTCATACATAATGCCTGGTGTGGTAGTCTGCTGCTAGTGATCTGTGTTTTCTTTCATCATTCTTCAGTGCCATGCAATAGAGTGCAGCATATGATCTGGTACCATCACACTATGTGTTCCTTTACCCCAAGACATCCCCAACCTTCAGCTCTCCAGATATTTTGGACTACAATTCCCATCATCCCTGACCACTGGTCCTGTTAGCTAGGGATCATGGGAGTTGTAGGCCAAAACATCTGGAGGGCCACAGGTTGGGGGTGCCTGCTTTACCCCCTTAGTCCGGAGGCCATTTGTATCCCCTGTTACCCCTAAATTGGAGATTGACCCCATTCTGTGTGCAAATCAAATGCTCTGTCACTGAGTCATAGCTCCCTTTGGGATAAGAAGAGCTATTAATCTAAATAAATACCATTCACAAAGGAATGGGCGGTTATTGTTTTAATTACCATATTTTTCGCTCCATAAGGCGCACCTGACTGTAAGGCGCACCTAGTTTTTAGAGGAGGAAAAAAGAACAAAAAATATTCTGAACGAAACAGTGGATGTATGGTTTTTGTGGTTCATGCTATGGCCACAGATATGATTTGTGATTTGGCAGTGAGTTTGGGGTAGCCCAATGCAAAAATCCTGAGGATCCATGTGGACCTGTGCTTTGTAACCACATTTTTGCGCCATTGCAGCCCCACGAAACAGTGGATGCGTGATTTTTTTGGCTGCTTGTTTTAGTATTCCTGTCCCCTCTCCTTGCAAGTCCGCTGTCTTTACCCCCCCCCCAGCCAGCCTCCTTTATTCCTTGCAAGTTCGCTCTCTTTACCTCCCCCCTCCAGCCTCCTTTATTGGCGGTGTCCCTTACCTCTCTCTCCCAATCTCTTGCCAATCAATACCCTCTTCCCTCTTGTTTGCTTTAGCATCTTTCTTAGCTGGAGCAGATTTTTTCCTTTTCTTCTAATTTCTCTCCTCATTGCTTCTTTTAATATTCCTGTCTCCTCTCCTTGCAAGTTCGCTGTCTTTACTTCCCCCCCCTCCAGCCTCCCTTATCTCTCTCCCCAATCGCTTGCTGATCAGCTGCTCCGCAGCTTCCTTTCAACACCCCCTTCTCTCTTTCTAAAAAAAAGAGAGCACGGTCTGCTTTTCACCCCTGGGAACATGCATTCGCTCCATAAGGCGCACAGACATCTCCCCTTACTTTTTAGGAGGAAAAAAGTGCGTCTTATGGAGCAAAAAATACGATAAGCACCTCCCTTTTCCTTTTGTGAAATATTTGTAACTGTAGCTGCAATCCTGTGCCCACTCACCTGGGAGTAAGCTGGGGAGAAACTCACTTTAGAGTAGGCATCTATAGGATTGTGCAATTTATCTCATACAACCCCCTGTCTCATTAATGTAAGCTCTAAGAAATCCATCTCGCTCCATAATGGACAGACGTTTGCATGACATGTGGTCTATATGCTGTTGGGGTGGAGGGGGGCGGGTTAGAGAGTCTCTCACCAGGCCCAGAAAACGCACTTTCTCAGTGCCAAGCTCTGACCCACTTTATTGAAGGGAGGAATGCAACCGAGAAAGTCGACAGGCAGCCAAGAGCAATGGAATCAATAGTGACAAGCCAGGAAGGAACAGAAGGGGCGACTTTCCAGCAGACAGCATCTCCTCCTAGAAATGATCCGCAACGAGCAGGCACAGAGGCAAGTGGGGAGATGGAAGGAAAGCGTACGCCTCCAAGTCACAGGTCTTCCACGTGGGTGTCAAAGAGGAGTCGTAGCCCAGAATAACACAGCTGGGCCGGGAGAATGGAACACCAGCTCTGCTTCCTGGAGTGGAAAGTTGGCATCTGGCGCATGCACACACTTCAGTGGAAGACAAGTACTAGTAGGGGAAGGGCGGAGGGAGGGAGCCCTGGAGTTTCGTATTTCTAGGGCTCTTCTCCCTTCGCAGGTTGTGGATATTAGCACCGCTCGGCGGGAAATGAAGCTGAAGACCTGCTAGCTTTCACATTTCCATGGGGGGAGAGCAAGAAGAAAGATCAGCCCAACCCTCCTTTGTACCAGCCGCTTCCATGCTGTGTGGAGCTGTTGTCAGCTTCCATCAAGTAGAGCTCTTAAGCATGAAAGGAGGCCAGGGCTCTTCCTATGCCGGTTGCTTGCATTCCTCCATTTCCTGCTGTACAGGAAGGCAGGGGGCGTTAGTTGTGCTGAAATGAGGACCTTCCATGTCACTGCAGCAGGTACTGTGCATACATTCCTGCTGTATTTACCGAGACCTAATGGATGCACTTACTTCTGGGGAAATGTCTAATATTACCCCTGAGTCTGTGGTCCTCAAGCTTTCTGCCTCCAGGAAGCACTTCCTTGTAAAATGTAACTAAGCATCTGCAAGAGCCATCTGCCATGTGCCTTGAAGTTGATTCTAGGGCATGTTACAGGGACGCACTCAGATTACTCGGCCTCCTCAGTGCTCTGCTTGAAGAGAGAATCCATCTTAAAATTGCCTTCTTCTCCTCCCAGTTTAGCTGCTGCGTTCTGGATTAGTTGTAGGTTCCAAAGGTATCCCCACAAACAGTGCATTGCAGTTGTCCAAGCAGGAGATAACCAGAGCATGGACCACGCTGGCAAGACCATGCACAGGAAGGCTGGGCTTCAGCCAGTGTACCAGATTAAGCTGGCAGACAGCTGCCCTAGACACAGAATTGACCTGCACCTCCATGGACAACTGCAAGTCCCAAATGACCCCCAGATTGTGCACCTGGTCCTTGAGGGGCACAGTTACTCCATTCAGGAACAGGCATCCCCCATACCTGCCCGTCCCCCAGAAACAGTACTTCTGTCTTGTTGGGATTAAACCTCAATCTGTTCATTGTCATCCACCACCAACCACCTTCAGACACCCACACGGGACATTCACTGCCTTCACTGAAGGGTCCTGTTGGAGTGGAAAGCTGCCTTTGAGGGTAAGCAAGTTCCTGATCTTCCCCTTGGTTTAAAAAAAAAAAAAAGTAGAAGACCCCAGGGCGGTTAAGTCCAGTCACAGGTGACTACAGGGTTGTGGCACTCATCTTGCTTTCAGGCCAAGGGAGCTGGCGTTTGTCCATAGACAGCTTTCCAGGTCATGTGGCCAGCATGACTAAACTGCTTCTGGCACAAAGGGACACCGTGACAAGTGCCAGAGTGTACGGAAATGCCATTTACCTTCTCGCCTATTTATCTACTTGCCCTGGTGTGCTTTCGAACTGCTGGGTTGGCGGGAGCTGGGACAGAGCAATGGGAGCTCACCCCGTCAACGCAGATTCGAACCACTGACCTTCTGATCAGCAAGCCAAAGAGGCTCAGTGGTTTAGACCACAGCGCCACCTGCTCCCATTCGTCTCCTTGAGGAACCCACAGCAACCTTCTGAAGGACTGCAGGGTTTTCTGGAAGAAACTCAAGTTAGTGCAGTTTGTTATTGTTTAGTTGTGTCTGACTCTTCGTGACCCCATGGACCAGAGCATGCCAGGCACTCCTGTCTTCCACTGCCTCCCACAGTATGGTCAAACTCATGTTGGTAGCTTCGAGAACACTGTCCAACCATCTTGTCCTCTGTCGTCCCCGTCTCCTTGTGCCCTCAATCTTTCCCAACATCAGGGTCTTTTCCAGGAAGTCTTCTCTTCTCATGAGGTGGCCAGAGTATTGGAGCCTCAGTTTCAGGATCTGTCCTTCCAGTGAGCACTCAGGGCTGATTTCCTTCAGAATGGATAGGTTTGATCTTCTTGCAGTCCGTGGGACTCTTAAGAGTCTCCTCCGGCACCACAATTAAAAAGCATCAATTCTTCGGCGATCAGCCATCTTTATGGTCCAGCTCTCACTTCCATGGACATCACTACTAGGAAAACCATAGCTTTAACTATATGGACCTTTGTTGGCAAGGTGATGTCTCTGCTTTTTAAGATGCTGTCTAGGTTTGTCATTGGTTTTCTCCCAAGAAGCAGGCGTCTTTTAATTTCATGACTGCTGTCACCATCTGCAGTGATGGCTGGAAGTGAATGCAAGAGCCTGGCAAAAAGCTACTGCAGCTTTTCCCTAAGTGGAGAGGTAACTGACATGGTGTGTCCACTTGCTAGTGGACTACAGCTCCCAGAATCCTTGACCATTGACCATGTTGACTGAAGACTGGTGAGAGTTGGAGTCTGCAGAATCTGGGGGCCACCACATTGGCAACCCTCTGCCTTAGTAAAATGTAGGAAAAGATGGAAGAGATTCATGGAGAACCGCCCTGAAACCTCTGGGTATAGGGCAGTATATAAATGCAATAAATAAATAAATGGAGGTAATTATGGGGGGGGGACCTCTATTACACAAGTGTGCAGATTTAGGCCACAGGTGTGTATCCCAAGCTTAAGAGACCATAACTATCATTGGTAGGTAAATGAAGTTCAAGCAGGGGGCTGGCAAAGCTTATATTTCAGGGGAAAGGGACCTTTGCCACCTAGGCTTGGATATATAGTAGGAAATGGTGCTGAATTTGGTCATCAAGTTGCCAATTCACAGTGGAACAGTGTGGAAAAAGCAGAAAGAGTCAGGGTAGGCTTACGTGTGCTTCTGTATCGTTCCATCTGTCATCACTTATTTGCTTGAATATGAAAAAAGGCAACACGTAGACCAATGTATAGGGGAAAATGTTTCTTGTAATGTCAAATGATATACAGCAAACTTTTATAATGTCAAATAATATGCAACGAAGACAGCATTCCGGGTAAGTACACTGTTTCGGTATGTCTTCTTCAGTTCATAACTATAAAGAATAGCAAAACAAAACATATACCATATACTTGAGTATAAGCCTAGTTTTTCAGCACATTTTTTGTGCTGAAAAAGCTGCCCTCGGCTTATACTCGAGTGAGGCGGGTGGTGGGGGTGGCGAGAAAGAAGCCCTTTCTCTCCGCTCGTGCCGCCACCCGCTCTCCCCAGTCAACCATTCCTTAAGAAGTGTACAAGAACGGCGGTTCTTTACTCTCCCCAGGCAGCTTGTTCCATTCCTGAACTGCTCGCATAAATGCAAACTTGGCAAAGGAAGAAGAGGAAGGAGCAGCCCAAAGGGTTGCTTTCGGGCTGCTCGTTCCTCCTCCTCCTCCTCCACAGCGGCAAAGGTGAACCGGCTTATACTCGAGTCAATAAGCTTTCCCAGGTTTTTGTGGGAAAATTAGGTGCCTCGGTTTATATTCGGGTCGGCTTATACTCGGGTATATACGGTACATATAAACAATTATATCATATGTCTTCGTTGCATATTATTTGACATTATAAAAGTTTGCTGTATATCATTTGACATTACAAGAAACATTTTACCCTATACATTGGTCTACCCGTTGCCTTTTTTCATATTCTACTTGAGACTTGCAACACAGGGGAACCTTTTTTTGCAGTCACTTATTTGCTTGGCAGGTCCGAGCTAAATGTCTGAATCGCCTCTGTCGAAGAGCGTTGTGTTTGCAGGGAAATGAAAACGCCATCTTCAGCGCTTGGCATGGCATATAACTCAGGCACGCAAGTCACTGCTTCATGTTGCGGTCCTAAGCGAGGGGTGTGCATTTGTGAACAGGGTGATGGAAGGGCAGGCAGGAGTAACAAGGCAGCATTGTGTAAGCAGAGTAGGACGTCTACATTCGACACATCCTTGAGAGGAGTGCAAAATGGCCACAGGATGTATGGATTGTTATTGAAATAGTATGGAGTGATGCCATGTGGGGTGTGTTTCCCAAGTCAGTATAGTATTACGGGCTTTTTATCTTTATTTCCTGCCAGAGAATTACAACTCTAAATATCAGAGGGGCAGTAGGCCAAGCAGAGTGGTATAACTTGTGGAACTTCTCATAAGATCATAGAATTGTAGAGTTGGAAGGGACCCCAATGGTCATCTGGTCCAACCCCCTGCAATGTATTGCTGCAGCCTAACACAGCGAAGTCCATTCAGCCACTGTGTGCTGCTGGCAGGGGAGGAGGAATCTCGCCATGTCCGCAGCACTTCACAAGCGTTCTGAGCTCTCCCCAGCTTGAACCAGTCTCTCCCGCACAAAGTGTAGTGCTAGGTCTCGCAGAGGTGGCGTGGAAAGAAAGTGTTAGAAATTCAAAATATATAAGCTAAGCACCAAATGGCTCCTCAAACCCTTGTTAACAGTTGCCAAAATGGAATTTCCTAGCTGCCATGTTTGGGCCAGACGGCTCGAAAGTCAATTTTTTGGTTCCTGAAATGCATTCCGATTGTGCAGATAAAATATCACGGGTAGAATTCTGCAGGATGTGTTGCTTGTGTGCGATAACAGTCAAGATCCAGGCGTCCCTAGGCATGCACCTCCAGATGGTAGAGACATCAGGTGCCATCCTGGCGCCAAAGCATCTTCGCTTGCTTGCTCCTGTTAAACTTTGAATGTTGTGAGAAGGTGGCCCTTGACACTGAAGTGGTCTGGTTGCCATACTTTTTTATTTTAAAGAGAGAGCGCCTGTTGGATCTGTGGCTTTTGTCTTGCTTCTGCTTGGCTGTTATCTTTCCGACGGGGAGGTAGAGATCTCTGTTGGGTCTCTTGTTGGGTCACGACAACGGGCACGCCGCATGCACCCAAAAGTGAAAATACATTAGCTTGGTCACTCCCGCGTTTTCATCCTAAGCAGCTATTTGCTTTCTCACTTAGCTAACTTTCCTTGAAAATGCTTGCGTTACTTGGTTATATATAGCCTGTGTCAATTGCCCAGTTGAAACCAAGCTCCTTTCTCCAGACAGAAATTCAATCAAGGCTGGAATATTGTCACGGAGGAATTTCTTTTCAAATTAGCACTTGGGGCGCAGACCTACAAATTAAGCTGTGCACTTGTAACTCCGTGGCTTTGTGCGCTTTGGAAACAGTCTGTGGCGCACAAAAAAAGCCTGCAGAAGCTTTCAGGGCCCCTTTCCGAGAGTCAGCTGAAAGCAAAGCGGAGGGGGGGGGAAGAGGGTTGTTTTCCATCAACAGGCTTTGTGTGAGTTGCCAGCATTCCAGTCTGTAAATGCAGCCCTTTGTTGAATGAATAGCAGGCTCATAAGGAGTCAAGGTCTGGGTTTGTGTACATCGGCTGAAATATGTAAGCTCGTGAAATGCGCGATGAAACATTCCCCTCACTTCACAAGGAAATTCGCGCTCAGTGCAGGAGAAAATTAGATGCTGTCTGTAGAGGAAGCCTGCAATTTGCGTTTCCAACTCTTTCGCCTAGGGAGCAGGTTTGGCACTAGAAGCTGGCGACAGATACCTGCTGGGGCCCACACCCCGGGAAGGGGGCCAAAACAAGCCCCCCCCCCAGGCCTGCTCCCCCTCCTCCTTGCTCCTTGTTTGCTTCCATCTCCTTTTTTATATAAATTTATTTATTTGGTTTTTCAGATTAAAGTTTTACAATCACGTATCCAACATACAACATTAAAACAAGATTCCAAAGAATCTCTTGGACTTCCCTCCTTCCCTTTGTGGGTCCAATTGTTAATCATTTCCTCCTGCACCTTTTATGATAACCCAAATCTTTTACAGGTCCATCTCCATTGTGTCCAAAATTCACCATTAAACAACAAATGTTATTCCAATCCTACTAATGGTTTCCACTGTTTACAATTGTTTTAAAGATAATTTATACATTTCCCCCCATTCCTTATTAAAATTTTGGGCTTCCTGGTTTCTGATTCTTCCGGTAGGATTGGAATAACATTTGTAGTTTAATGATGAATTTTGGACACAATGGAGAGGTAAAAGATTTTGGATTATCACAAAAGATGCAGGAGGAAATGATTAACAATAGGACCTCCCATTGAAGAACAGCCTTTACCAAAGGTGTCATGGGCTTTGAAGACACTCAAACTCAGGACGCAAGGGAGAAACGTGCTAAGAGGAAGGCACGCTTGGCCAACCCTCACCGTGATCAACTCCTGCCCAGAAACCAATGTCCTGACTGTGGAAGGACGTGTGGATCCAGAATTGGCCTACACAGTCACTTACAGACTCATTGTTAAAGCTGTGTTTATGGAAGACAATCTTACTCGGCTAAGAGTAATTGCCAAAGAAGAAGAAAAGAGGGAAGTCCAAGAAATAGGGACGTAGCAAGGGGGCGGTCTGCCCATGTTCCATAATGGAGGGGGGTGACAAATTATCAAGGAACAATTACTGCCCTATTATGGCGGTTCATAAAAAACTTTTTTAGAAAAAAAATGCCTGCTCCGAAGGTCTTATCTTACTATACTAGGGATTATATGGCTATATGTGAAATTTTATGCATATCGGTTAATATCTTGACCCTCCTCCACCAAAATACTATTTACTTGGCTGTTTTCCTATGTCGTGAAGGCTGAAATTTCCCACTTACTGTTCCCAACCCTAACCCTGTGGAAAGCTGTCTAATTAGACTTTAATTTGATTTTGAGGTGTTTTTAGGAGGTAATTTAATTATTGTTTGATTTTATACCAATGTTATGTATCTGATGTTAGCCACCCTGAGCCCGACTTCGGCCGGGGAGGGCGGGATGTAAATAAAAGTTTGTTGTTATTATTATTATTATCATCATCATCATTATTACTTGTTATTATTCCTTTGTAAGAAAATATGAAATAACGTAAAACCATTTTTGCAGGGTCAATGGGGGGGTTGACAAGAAATTTCCCGCACCTGTTACCACCTGACCTTCCTACGCCTCTGCCAAGAGATTCCTTGCAATCTTGTCTTTATGTTTTAAGTTGGATATGTGACTGTAAATTTTAAATTTGAAAAACCAAATAAATAAAAATTTAAAAGAAGCCCAACAACATCTGGAAGGCCCACAGGTTCCCCAGCCCTGCTCCTAAACTTACCTGTTTCTGAGACCTTTGGAAAACGTAATCTTTGATTCCTCAAGAGAAGTCCGCGATAATATTGTCATGGCTGGAGAGGCAGCTACGAAAGAAGCAAGTGTCTGATTTGTAATTATTGGGGGGGGGGGGGGGTGAAAGTTTGCCACTCATTTTAGATGACACAGTTATATATGTTAACACCTGGCCGTTTAATAATCAGACAGTTCTCAGAATTCACGCTTCTGGCTGTGTATTGACAGTCGCTAGGATCGAATCAGGTACTTCATAGACAGAACAACAGTGCTGATGGCTGCTGAATGCAATTACCTTGAAGGGCACTTTTCTGAAGCATAAAAGAACAGGTTTACAACCAAGGGCTTTTTTTGAGCCAGAACTTGCCGGCACCTTTCAGGTGGGCGCCATTGCCATTTTAAGAGAATGAGGGAGGAGTTTGTGGTGAGTTCCGGCACCTCTTTTTCTAGAGAAATAGCACTGTTTACAATTGTTAAACAAATTGTGGTGTGTGTGTGTGTGTGTATAAACACATGCGTGTGAGTGCTATTTAATTTATTATTTATGCCTCGCCCATCTGGCTGGGTTTTCCCAGCCACCCTGGGCGGCTTCCAACAAAAAATTAAAAATACATTAAAACATCAGTCATTAAAAACTTCCCTAAACAGGGCTGCCTTCAGATGTCTTGTAAACATCAGGTAGTTGTTTATTTCTTTGACATCCAATGGGAGGGTGTTCCACAGGGCAGGCGCCACTACTGAGAAGACCCTGTGCCTTGTTCCCTGTAACCTCACTTCTCATAGTGATGGAGCTGCCAGAATGCCCTCTGAGCTGGACCTCAGCATCCGGGCTGAACGATGTGGGTGGAGACACTCCTTCAGGTATACTGGGCTGAGGCTGTTTAGGGCTTTAGAGGTCAGCACCAACACTTTGAATTGTGCTCGGAAACATACTGGGAGCCAATGTAGGCCTTTCAAGACTGGTGTTATGTAGTCTCGGAGGCTGCTCCAGCAAGATCCAGCTGGAAAAAGACACACACACACAGAGACAGAGAGAGAGAGAGAGAGAGAGAGAGAGAGAGAGAGAGAGAGAGATCATTCAAATATACTTATAGATTCTCTCTCTGTCTCTCTCTCTCTCACACACACACACACTTCTTGGGGCTGGGTCACCTGACAGACATCCTTTCCCTGTAGAGACTTGTAGGATCTCTTAGATTATCTGGGGAAATTTGACTTCACGCACTATACCTTACAGACTCTCAGGGTGGGGACCTGAAAACAGGGACTTTTTCCTATTGTCCCTGTACTGCAGAATGCCATTCTCTCTGCCGTTTGTGAAACAGCAAACATCAGTTGCTTCAGTTGTCTTGCAGAGACTTATCTTTTTGCCCATGCATTCCCTGACCCATAAGACTGGGACCCTGCTTTATGTGTATGAATCCCCTGCCTCAATTTCGCTCCCCTCCCCTATATGCTTTTATACTGTTTCATTAGTTTCAGGTTGTGTTTTTAAAATGCATAGCGCCTCTATATTGTATCTAATGTATATTGTAATAATTAATAAATAACTTATTATTTATTGATTTATACCTAGCTTTTCATAATCGGAGTGCATATTTTTAACAGGCATTCCTTCAGAAATGTAGATCCATGTTATGCTTGAAAGTGCTGACTGAGATTTGTAATGGTGTTTTTGTTTTGTTTTGTTTTGTTGTTTCCCCCCTGACATCCACCTAGGTCTCCCTTACGGATGGGAAGAGGCCTATACAGCAGATGGAATCAAATACTTCATCAAGTGAGTAGCACCATCAACTGCCTGAAGGCAATTAATAGCATTCTCTGGAAAACAGCGGACAAAAATGTTTATGTTAGTAGGGAGTGGGGCGGTTAAGAGACTTCTGGCAATATAAAAATGTGATCTACATGTGAGGTGCATGTTTTAATAAATCTGCTCACTGTGGCTGGGCGATATATCACCCGAAACCGGTCCGAAGTCCATATTGTGATATCAGTTTCATAACTTTTGACCTGGCAATATATCTCTTTTTTTGCCATATCATTTTTTTATTGGTTTTATAAAAATACATTGATTAAATCCATCACATTATCCTTCCTTTTAACATTTTGGCTTTTTCAAGCCATGACTTCCCTCAAACCCTGCACATGATTTTCTAACATCTATTACTTATATTTATACGTCTTAAATCTATCGTTGCTATAAATCATCATGCACAACTTAATCACTATAATTACATATTTGCAACAATATTTCTTCATTGATCTACAAAGCTTCTTGTAATCCTGTCAACGTATTTAACTGATTACAGTTGTCTTTTCAATAATCAGTAAACTTAGCCCAGTCTTTGATGAATTTCTGGTCCCGCTGTTCTCGGATTCTTCCCGTCATTTTGTCGACCTGGCAATATATCTCAAATCATGACGTGTGTGTGTGTGCGCGCACGTGCGTGTGCTCACACGCGCCAATGGTTTTCTTGATTCCTGCCAGCACAGTTCTCCCCTGCCTCATGCAAGGGGCCAGCGCATCACAGGAGGAGTTGCCAGAAAAAATTCACCATGTGGGAAAAACCATGAAGCCTGCCATAGCTCCATCCTTCGTTCAGACATTGTGATACTGTGAAGTTTAGAATCATAGAATCATAGAGTTGGAAGAGACCACAAGGGCCATCCAGTCCAACCCCCTGCCAAGCAGAAAACACCATCAAAGCATTCCTGACAGATGGCTGTCAAGCCTCTGCTTAAAGACCTCCAAAGAAGGAGACTCCACCACACTCCTTGGTAGCAAATTCCACTGCCAAACAGCTCTCACTGTCAGGAAGTTCTTCCTAATGTTTAGGTGGAATCTTCTTTCTTGTAGTTTGAATCCATTGCTCAGTGTCCGCTTCTCTGGAGCAGCAGAAAACAACCTTTCACCCTCCTCTATATGACATCCTTTTATATATTTGAACATGGCTATCATATCACCCCTTAACCTTCTCTTCTCCAGGCTAAACATACCCAGCTCCCTAAGCTGTTCCTCATAAGGCATCGTTTCCAGGCCTTTGACCATTTTGGTTGCCCTCCTCTGGACACGTTCTAGCTTGTCAGTATTCTTCTTGAACTGTGGTGCCCAGAACTGGACACAGTATTCCAGGTGAGGTCTGACCAGAGCAGAATATAGTGGTACTATTACTTCCCTGTTTAGCTGGTGATATATCACAATGTTGAAAACCAGATATCGCCCCGCCCTATTGACCAATGTGCTATCTTTCATGCAGGTAGCAAAATCAGCCTCCGGCTGAACTGCTCTCTGAAACATAACAGCTATGCATATCTGTAAAATCAAGGTGCTGAGCTGAAATGTAGCTTCTTAAGTTTAAATCATGACAGTTCAGTCAGCGAGACTTTGGTTACCGAAATGTTGGAGTACGTTCCTTTGAAACACCAAACTGTTGGAAACACAGCTCTAGTCTGTTCCTTTGAAGCACCAAGATAAAAAAACCAATCAAATAATATCTTGCTGGGTTCTGTGATTGTGGAGGTTTTTTGTTTTTTTAATATACGGATAGTATAGTCAAAGCAATTTTCTCATGGGGAGACACGAAATTGGAGGACTTAACACTCCAGTCACATCAATAACAGCTGTGCTATAATAAAATTGGACTTATGACGTATCGGGAGTCTCACTGCCAGATGTGAGGTGATTTTAAGATCCTTGGCATAACCTGATATCCTACTTCAGGGATCAGCAACCTTTTTCAGCCATGGGTCAGTCCACCATCCCTCAGACCTTGTGGTGGGCTGGACTATATTTTGAAGAAGAAAAAATGAACGAATTCCTATGCCCCACAAATAACCCAGAGATGCATTTTAAATAAAAACACACATTCTACTCATGTAAAAACACGCTGATTCCCATACCATCCGTGGGCTGGATTAGAAGGTGATTGGGCCGCATCCGCCCCATGGGCCTTAGTTTGGGGACCCCTGTCCTAGTTGACCCAACCTCTCTGTTGGCTTGTTCCACCTTACCCCTCCTCTAGGTGGGTCAGTATTGAGAAGGCAGCTGGGCCTCATCATACACTCCAATACTGGTTGTAGGCAAGGGGTTGTGGCACCCAAATAGTGCAGGCAATGCTATAGGAGTCCAGATTTGTCCTTTCATTAAAAATAGTGCCAGCCCAAAACATTATGTTGCCTGAAGTGAAGCCCAAATGGTGCACACAGAGAGCACACACTATGTTTCCTTCATCTGGAATGATCATCACATTTTATTTGTGAAAGCCTTACTGCATCACTCAGACACCAATTCCTGCCTTCATCTAACACACACCCTCCCATGTTGCCAACTGAAACAGCTCACTTCACCAGATGGGCGGGGTACAAATAATAAATTATTATTATCCTGCATTGTGAACTCAGCCCCGATTGAAAGGTGCATTGCAGTCACAAACGTGGATATTATTCAATCAATCATTGCTATACAGGGGGTTGGACTGGATGGCCCTTGTGGTCTCTACCAACTCTATGATTCTATGATTCTATACCCAAAACTCATGTAAAATACATCTATGCCAGGCATGGCCAAACTTGGCCCTCCAGCTGTTTTGAGACTACAATTCCCATCATCCCTGACCACTGGTCCTGTTAGCTAGGGGTGATGGGAGTTGTAGTCCCAAAACAGCTGGAGGGCCAAGTTTGGCCATGCCTGATCTATGCAGTGCACAAGATCTCGAAACCAAAACAACGTAGCGAAACAAAATGGAAGAGAAAAAAAAACACGTGGAAGAAGCCGAAGAGCAGAACAGGTTTGCTTGGCAAAAAGAGCAAATAACGTACCTGAGGAAGCTTGCCGAAATGAGTGCCTAAAGCTCTCATCCAGCTTTGTTTCACTAGGTAGAGAATTCCCTAACCCCGATGCCACCATACTAAATGCACAATTCGTGGTTGAGGACAATCTAACACCCGTCAGGGACCACCAGGTGTATATTGGTGTTGGATTTCAAAGATCAGGCCACAGTACAGGGAAGAAATGTGGTTTTTAAACCACATTTGAACATTTTAGTGTGGCAAATAATGCTTGTCTGGATGCAGCTCCAAGGCTAGGTGGAAAAAAGATCACTCAGCTGCTTGGCATCTTTATTTGCTTGTTCCTGTAGAAGCAGTGATAGCACTTCCTGGTAGAATAATAGAATTGTAGAGTTGGGAGGGGTCCCAAGGTTCATCTAGTCCGACCTCCTGTAATACAGGAATCTATTTGCCCAACGTGGGGCTCGAACCCACGACCCAGTAGAAGGAGTTCTTCCTAGGAGGCAGGGGTGGGGTGAGAAAAGCTGAGGTCTCTCTGCCTGTTTGCTTGCTTGCATGTTGTGTATGTGTGCCTCTCTTCCTGTCTTTCCTTTATCTTAGTCAATAACAAGGCGTCACTTCAAAATGTCCAATATGCTCAGCGTTCTAATAGAAAACTCGTATCATCAATGAAGAAAAAGAAAAAAAGATTAAGGGGGAAATATGCGTATGTGGGGAAAGTGAGACAATCTGTGCAAATGAATGACTTTTAAAGATCCCTCATGAGAAGCAATCCAGAGCTGACATTGAGAATATTTTGCGGTAACACACCATCTAAAACACAATGTCAGATTTCAATTTTTTTTTGGAAAGGGACGATCCTCTGGGGAGAGGTTTTTTTTAAAAAAAGAAAGAAAGAAAAAGAAACCTGCAAAGAATTAAAATCCAGTCCTATTTCCCCATTTGTTCTTTCGTCTCTCCCCCCCCCCAAATTAAAGGGCTTCCTTAATCATTTTCTTTTGGGCGGGCTGATCTTCAATGAATTTCATAGACGCAGGGCCTCTTGAGATGAATCAATGGACTTGAAAGAGAACTGGCAACTGTAGGAGGATCTTTAAAGAATTTCAAGTGCAGTCTTTGAAAAGACTTTGTGTCTCATCAGGGCATGGTAGCAACTTGAAACGAGTGGCCTATCTCTGGAGGGTTCTCTACATACCCAGGACTCTCAGTGCGAGAGGAAGTTTTTTGCAGGCAGGCCCCACTGAAGAAAATATGTACATGCTTACCTTTGTGTGCATGTCAGGCCCTTGTGCGCATGGGGAAGCCAGAGTGATGTGGCACCTACACTATCCTGGTTATTTTTAGCTGTTACTGCCTTGTATTGTCTGCTGCTTCTTAGGGTGCCATTTCTAGCATCCTTCTTGCCTTCCTGAGTCTGGTACCCACACTTCCTTTAGCAAAGAAAGAGAGCATACATTTGGGCAGTTAAAAAGGGTTTCCTGACAAACTCAGCAAAGGTCAGGTTCATGTGTTTTTCCACGCAGCAGCAGAAGCAGGAAAAAAACAGGCAGTATAACTTCAGTTCCCAAATGGCAAATGTTTCAAAATTATTTGTATAGAAGCACCAAAGTTGCTTGCTTAATCCACGCAGTGTAAACTTGGTGCATCCAGCTTAGACTGCCTTGCTAGTGCCATGTGGAATGTGTGAGAGAACAAAGAGTTTGGTAACCTTTCCTCCCAAGGTGAAATGAAGTGACCTAGCTAATCCGGGCAGGACAGCCTACTCTGTGGTCTTAACCCCTTCATGAATATCCCGCACACCTACTCACAGGCTCCCTCCATTGGCTGGAATGTGACTTGCATCCCGAATGCATGATCTGTGCCCTGCAATAACCGTGGCTACAGATTACGTGTTCAGCATCTATGCATAGTGGGGTGTGCACATATAGGGCTGTGTGCACAGTTGGTGACTGAAAGCCAGGGAGTAGGTTCAGCAAGTTCATTTCCGCCCTGACCCATTGAAGCCAGGCATCCATCCCTCAACCCTAGTGAGTTGTGACCCAGATTTCCGCAAGAAAGCCTCTGTCCAGTGACAAAGGTATCCTTTCTCTGGAGGAGAACATACTTGGAAGTGCTTCTGATCAGATGATCCCATTCAATGGGCTTTAATATAACTGTTGTGTATTTAAATAGGGATTAGTGGAATGGTTGGTACTTAACCGAACTCCTGCTAATACTATAACCCTCTTGTACCGCTTGGCTGTGAATTTTCAATCCATTCTTTCACTCTCTGGTATTTGGAAGAGCGGCAGTCATGAGGAGTTTAGAACTATTTTACCACTGGTCTCTTTCCAGAGCACAAAATTAGATACAGGAACGTTTCTTGGTTGTCATGACAATCATAATCCCCCCCCCCCAATCTCTCGATTCCTGATCTGCACTGCATCTGAATCCTCTAAACCTTATTTGGTTCTGCGCTTTGCTCCATATTGCATAGGAACTGGAGGTGGCTGTGGATTCATTATAAGTTCACAACATGCAAAAAAAAAGTGGGGGGGGATATTTAGTTCACTGTGGGTAATGGGGTCCTTTAAACGTTTGGTTCAGTACCAAGTACGTAGCCAGTAGCTTGAATCTATTAATTTGGGTAGCCGTTAATTGAATGCAATAAATGCTCCAGGAATATGGCAGCTGAATATCCCATAAGCTGGGGGAGAGCGTGCTGCTTAAGTTTCTATAAATATCTCTGAAGCAGAGTGGCGTAGCAGGATGAAACGCTGCATGAGAAATCAGAGCTTAGAAGGAGCTCAACCAGCTGGTTTGTGTTGCATGCTACAGCGGAGCACATTCGATGTGGATAACAGACAGGAATGAAACATTTATACAAAGACATGCTGATGATGGGGGAAACATTTCTGATCCCTGTGAGCTGGAACTGATAAAAACAATAAAACAATGAAGCATTTAAAAAAAAAATCACCAACCCATCCAGCATAATTCATGAGGTGCCTCGTGAAGTCAGATTCTATCTCTACTTGATCATCCAATTTATGGAACGTGATTTTGACCGATTCACATGACAAGAGACACACAGTAGCTGCTGAAGAGCCTAGAGGTCCCTCTTGTAACTGTGCGGAGAGGGAGTTGGCTTGCCCAAAGCTAACAGCCGCACAGTTCAATCTGGCATTATTACTTCCCTGGTTCCAAGCAGTTTTGGAGGTCAATAACATGAGGCAGAGGTGTGGAACTGAACCCTGCCAGCGGGCCAGATTCTTGTCTCCCCTCACCCTCTGTGAGCCAAGTTTCACAGGTGGACAAAACTCCATAGTTCAGTAAGGATGGGCTTAGAAATGTGTCATCAGCTCCCCGTGACCTTTCTGAACCCTTTCTGAGCAGGACATACAGCCGTCATAGGATAAGTCTTCAGTATCTTAGAGAAGCCTATGCTTTTCCTTAAGCCTAGTAGAATATAGTATGCAAAGTAGGGATACAGGTGGCGCTGTGGTCTAAACCACTGAGCCTCTTGGGCTTGCTGCTCAGAAGGTCGGCGGTTCGAATCCCCGCAACGGAGTGAGCTCTCATTGCTTTGTCCCAGCTCCTGCCAATCTAGCAGTTTGAAAGCACACCAGTGCAAGTAGATAAATAGGTACCGCTGCGGAGGGAAGGTAAACGCTGTTTCCATGCACTCTGGCTTCTGTCCCGGTGTCCCGTTGCGCCAGAAGCAGTTTAGTGATGCTGGCCGCATGACCCGGAAAGCTGACTGTGGACAAACGCCGGCTCCCTCGGCCTGAGAGCGAGATGAACGCCGCAACCCCATAGTCGCCTTTCACTGAACTTAACCGTCCTTTACCTTTACCTATTATGCAAAATAAGTAAAAGACGCAAATTATGTGCACAACTTATGCAGATCATGGAAACTGGTTTTTCATTCTGTGGTTTTGGATTGCCCTGGGTTTCAGATTAAGGTCTCAGACATGTTGTTGTATCAGTTTTGCTCACGTATTTACCCCCACAATGGCATCGCTTATTTCTCTCTCTCAAATTTATTCTGGATTTGCCTTTTCTGTAGAAAATGCAATACGTTTTTTAAGAAAGTGCTGGCAACAGTCCATTTGCAAGATCTGAATAACTTGCCAACTATATTAATCTCCCACCTGGACCCATTCTAAAGAGCATGTGGGAGGGAGACAATTGAAAAACTCACATAGTTTTGAATGGGCTACACTGCAGGCACGGCACCAAAGAACATAGTAGCCACACCTGCACGTTTCAAAGCAAGCCACCGCAGGCGGTCTCTTCTATCCTCCTGCCGTATCCAGCTTTGCCATATTGTAGCTCAGCATCATGAGACTAACTCCCCAAAGTAGGCAAGGTCTTGCTATCCTCCCACACCTGCCCACCGCTTGCATATGTGTAAAATTTCAAAGGGATTTTTGCCCCTATCAAATTTGCTTTGCTATCTGCCTTAACAAAGCAAAAAAATAAGCAAACTCCAGCTCTTTCAAATACACTGTGTACTGTCAGAGGTAGCAGTGTTTTAGATGAGTATTCCTCGAAGCCACTGTTCAGAGTAACGCTTGCTATGACCTGGAAACTGCTTTTAAAGTGAGGCCTTTTGCCAAAGAAAATGTGAGTTGCACCCCTAATATCTTAAGGGTTTTTTTCCCCTACACAAACATGAGAGAGAAAGAGAGCCCTTAATTTGCAAATACGTTTGCAAGCCCTACAAGACTTTGAAAAGAAATGTCCGTGCCACTTTTCTTTTGCAATGTAGCTGAACAAGAAGTAGTCAAAGCTTCAGTCCCATGCACAATTTCCTGCTAGTTACTCCCACTGAATGTGGTGAGGCTTACTCATGAGTAAATATGCATAAGACTGGGCTGTAAAACAACAAATCTGACAGCATGCGGAACTAGGGATCCAAAGCAGACTTAACTGACCCACAGCAAATGGATCCTGGTGTTGATGGGAATATGGCTCCCCTTTGGAATCTGCAGCCTAACAGATCACTGCAAGGTGGCCGAGGCTTTTATTGCCATTTATTACCTTCCCTTCACCCTAAAGCTCCTGTTCCTTTTCACTCTGCCATAGCTCCCTTAGTGATTTTGAACACTTTGTCATTTATGAACCATCTCAAATTGATTTCACAATTTCAGTAAAACCATATACAGTGGTACCTTGGTTCTCAAACGCCTTGGTACTCAAACAACTTGGAACCCAAACAGTGCAAACCCACAAGTAAGTGCTCTGGTTTGTGAACTCTTTTCAGCAGCCGAACGTGCCCCATTTTGAGTGTTACGCTTCCGATTTGAGTGCCACACTTCCAGTTTGAGTGTTACACTGAGGTCTGTCTGTTTTTGCTACTTATTTTGAGTTTTCGTTTTGCGGCTCTTTTTTGTGACTGTGTGGAACCCAGTTCAGCTACTGATTGATTGATTGATTGCGTGACTGCAGTAAATTGTTTATTGCTTTCATTTTATGGAGCAATGGTCTCGTTAGATAGTAAAATTCATGTTAAATTGCTGTTTTAGGGGTTTGGGACGGTTTAATCCATTTTGCACTACTTTCTATGGTAAAATGTGCCTTGGTTTTGGAACGCTTTGGTTTTGGAACGGACTTCCGGAACGGAATAAGTTTGAGAACGAAGGTACTACTGTATAGAACAAAAGCATGGATAAAAAAGTTTCAAATCCAATGCAGGTTCCGACCCGGAAAAAAATATCTGTTGAAAGAAGAAAATCTTAATAGATACTGGAAAGACAGTAGAGGTTGTGTCTGTCTGATATATTATGGGAGGGAGTTTGAAAAGGTAGCTGCCATTACACCAAAAGCCCAATTCTGACATCAGGCAGAATGGACAATCCTGATAGCATGCTATCTTCAGCTGTCCCCTTCTGCAGAGCAGAGTGATCGGTTCAGTGTACATATTGCATATACTTAAGCAGTGTATACCAAGGCCTATAAATAAGCATGTGTCCCTTTTCATGGGAGATTCTGATTGCATTCACTTGAAAGACCTGGAGTAACCTTACATATCTTGAGGTGCCATTTACAATAGGTAAACAGGCTCTGCAGCGTTAGAAAGGCAAAAGAAGAGTGGAGGTTCTGTTGGTCTTCTTCTGAAACCATCAGATACACAGGGCTGTCTCCAATGCTAGTCTTACTCAGAGCAGACCCACTAAAATTAATAGTCATGACCAACTCGAGTCCATTCATTGCATTGGGTTTACTCTGAGTGGGACCAGCACTGAACACAACTCATAGCATCTCAGTCATTCTGAACACTTCAGATGGAAGTGTTAAATGGCCTCCTCGGGCATTTAAAGGTAAAGGACCCCTGACAGTTAAGTCCAGTCGCAGACGACTCTGGGGTTGCGACGCTCATCTCGCTTTACTGGCCAAGGGAGCCGGCGTTCGTCTGCAGACAGCTTCTGGGTCATGTGGCCAGCATGACTAAGCCGCTTCTGGCGAAACCATAGCAGCGCACAGAAACGCCGTTTATCTTCCTGCTGGGGCGGTACCTATTTATCTACTTGCACTTTGACATGCTTTTGAACTAAATAGAAGTGTGCATGCACACGAAAGCTCATACCAAGAACAAACTCAGTTGGTCTCTAAGGTGCTACTGGAAAGAATTTTCTATTTTGTTTCGACTATGGCAGACCAACACGGCTACCCACCTGTAACTGGTGCTTTTGAACTGCTAGGTTGGCAAGAGCTGGGACCGAGCAACAGGAGCTCACCCCATTGCGGGGATTCAAACCACTGACCTTTTGATCAGCAAGCCCAAGGCTCAGTGGTTTAGACCACAGCGCCACCCGCGTCCCTATCCTCAGCCATTTAGCGTGGTCCTAATCAGGACTCCCTTTGCCCCTCATCCCTACCAATGCTTCACCTAACTAAGGGGTGGAGAAACTATGACTCCAACTCCCATCAGCCCCAGCCAGCATGACTAATGATCAGGGATGATGGGTGTTGTGGTCCAGCCAGCAACATCTGGAGGGCCGGGTGTTGGCCTTCCTTAACATAGCTGCTCCAGACTCCCTCTCTTCTGTTTATCACAAGAATTGGTGGTCATTGCTGCCACCGCCAGCCTTTCCCCCCACTTTCTTTAAGTCGCTGCTTCCTTGCCTAGCATCTGGTTCTTGAGGATTCCTGGTCCATTTCCCATTCTTTCCCATAGCATTCTGCCCTTCCTTTGTTCCCTTGTTGTCCCAGGACAGCCCTGGTACCTGCACCAAGGTGGAATGGCTGATGATCAGGTGTCTCCCCTTTTTTCCCCCCAATCCAGAATTTTCCTGTGACCCCAGGCCAACTGGCTACCAAATAAACAGAAGTTATTAAAAGACATGTTGATGTTTAAGGTCAAGCCATCTGGTTTTGATTGTAGAAATAAGTAACTTCCCAAGCTGTCGGCGTGTTCTGGGTCCCTTCAAATTGTCTCTGCCAGCTGCTCCTGAGAGAGATTTACTGTACTTGCTTCAGTTTTTGTTCTTTTGCTTTCTTTGGACCTTACATTCCCCTGCAAATCTGGAAAGCAGAAATATTGCAATGAAGACGAAAGTGATTGAATCCTGTGAAGGGTAGCAAAAAATCCTGCGAAGGGTAGCAAAAAAAGGATTGGAAAAAGACCACTTCCTGGGAGTCAGGAATTTATTTTATGGAATTGTTAAATGTGTCTTTGTCTCTTAATAAGCAGGCTTTTAAAAAAAAATGCAAATTGCATCTGCTGTGGGGACTAATAAGGAGGAGTTTAACCCTTTTCTCTCCCATTGCAGCCCTAAGGAATATCACTCATCAAATGTTAGTATTTCATTGAGTGGAAATCCAGCTTCTGAAGAGGGATTTTCCTCAGGAGCACTGGGTGAAAGGGGTTAAATTCTCCCCTGCACATTGGCTTGGATTCTATTAAATTAGCAGTGTGCTGCCCCCTGCCCCACCCCCGATGCAATTTGCATTTTAAATGTGTGGACATGCATTTAACCATCCGCAACCTTTGGAGAGACTCTCAGTTAAAGTAGAAAACAGCAGGCTAGCTGGAAAATTCGAACCCTCCCTCCTCACACCCATGCATGCACACATACACACCGCCCCAGACTAGCCCTCTTCACTGATGTTCCCCCACATGCATGTCAGGGAGGACGTATTTCTAATATCGCAATGTTCCCCCAAAACAGTAAATCTGGGATTATCTCATTGGACTGATTATGTCAAAGCTCTTTAGCCACAGCACTCTCAGAGGGCTATAAATAAGTGGCAAGGCAGGCGGTAATCATTTCTGTGCGTAAGCCGTCTCTGCTATATTGTGTGGCTGGGTCCATGATGTTGGGTGGACTTAGGGTTGACTTATAAGCATTTGCTGTCCGCTGAAGAGGCAGGGTCAAGGTGGAAGAGACAAAAGGCCCCGAGCCAAAGTACTGCAGAGCTGCAACACACACACCCCTACCTGTAGCTCCATGTGAACAAAGGTTTTATCCATGCTAGTGGCAAATCAAACGTACCAAAATTTAGCAAGCTTATGTACACATTGGTGTGTGTCCCCCGTTAGCAGTTTCTGACCAGGCAAATGCACCAGCTGCCTGACACAAACGATTCACCTTTACAGTGGTGCCCCGCTAGACGAAAATAATTTGTTCTGCGAAAATTTTCGTCTAGCGGGTTTTTCGTCTTGCGGAGCGGCAATGACAGCCGCGCTCCGCAAAACGGAAAAAAAGACGAAAATTTTTCGTCTTGCGAGGCAGCCCCATAGACTTTTTCGTCTAGGAGGGCAGTCTTCCGCTAGACGAATGCATTCCACAGCTCTTCCCATGCGCTCAGATGCAGAGGTCCTGTCTTGCACCCAAAATTGGGGGGAGGCGATCAGGGGTGAAGGAAGGGGGTGCAGTGGGGTACGGTCCGTCCCGGGTGTCACCACTGAGGCGCCCGATCAGCGCCCGATCAGCTTGTTCCGCCGTTGAAGGCGATGCATGCGCGACATCTTGCCCTCAGGAAAAGGCCGAGCGGGGAACCCGGCACAGTGCGGCTTCTTCTCTCACACTGAGGAGGAGCCAACCATTGAACCGCATTGTGCTTGGACTCCTCCATCCCTTCAACAGGCCCGGCCCTCTGCCAGCAAATATTGAGGTGGTCAAAGACCCCTCCACCCCTAAGAGTTGGCACACCTTCCCAGAGGTCCCTCTTCCACCTAATGACTGCTCTGAGCACTGATGGGGCCCCTCTTCATCAATCCAAACAAAACAAGGGAGGATCCTTTCTAGATCTTTAAGGGAAGATGTCCCAACTAAGCGTCAGATTTAGTGCTGTAGCACTGCTATGATACAGAACACAGACAGCACATATCCGTGGCTTCTGAAATATTATGGCTGCTATTTAAGCCCACTGCATGCCAAGCCCTGATCCTCCTAGCGATATGATTTGATATTTGCAGCTTACAGTAATGCCCTGAAGCTACGAGATGAATGGTTTTTGCCTTTGGCTATTACAGCGTTTTAAGTTCTCAGTTGTGCTTCTGTTAATTGTTACTCTATTCGAATGAAGACAGTTGATGTAACAGGTTTTTTCTGATTTGTTTATTTGCCAGCAGCTTTTGAGTATTTATTGGATGCAAAGGTGAGATTAAAATGTTCTAAAATGAATAAAAATAGAAAAATGTAAACAAACAAAAATATGAAGATGCTTAAGGCTGGTCCATGTGGTGAAGACAGACATAACGTTCAAATGCAGAAATAACGTTCGAAGACAAACATAATGTTCTAAGTGTGATTTGAAATGAAGGAGAGCTGAATATTACACACACAAACACTTTTGTAGGGCCATTCATCGACTTTCAGAAGGGGGGTGAATTTAACTGAAAATTCAGCTTTACCTTAAATATGAGGTTGCCATCACTCCCAGGGGCCATGCAGCTGCTTCAGGCAGTGGCATTGTTTTTTGGATTCCAGAAAACAAAGTCCTCAGCTACCTCATATCTGAGATTACTGTATTGAAGGGGTTGGACTAGATGGCTCTCGGGGTCCCTTCCAATGTGAGCATTAAAAGCCCATTTGCAGATAGAAAACTCAGTCTCTTACAGCAAAGTGCAGCAGAAGCAACTGTGGTTGGAAAGTAACATCTAAGGTTTTATTTATAAAGCAAATAACAAAACAACAAGACAACTCTCACATCCATCTTCTTCAGCAGAGGGGTAAAGAGAGAGAGGGAGGAGACATTTAAATAGTTCCGATACTCATGCATCAATTAAGTAATTAAAGGCAACCCGCAACATTATGCAATGTGAGAATGAGACATTACAATACTGACACAATTCTGTGATCAAAATTACCATTAAACTCATCTGTCTTCTTAAGATCACTCCAGTCTTCCACCACCTGCACCTGAAAATTATGAAACTCACCTGAGCAAAATACTTTGGCCCAGCACTAGTTTGGAGCTAACATTTGCTCTGTTCTCAGGTGTTCTGAGACGGTTCAGTTGGTGAGAACATGGCGCTGATCACGACAATTTTGCAGGTTCGAAGAGCTGCAAAAGATTCCTGCATTGCAGGGGGCGGTCCTAAGGGTCACTTCCAATTCTGGAGCGGTACCTATTTGTCTGCTTGCACTGGCGTGCTTTCAAACTGCTAGGTTGACAGGAGCTGGGACAGAGCAACGGAAGCTCACCCCGTCACAGGGGTTTGAACCGCCGACCTTCTGATCCGCAAGCCCAAGAGGCTCAGTGGTTTAGACCACAATGCCACCCGCGTCCTAAACCCTTAGTTGATTATTATTGATTATAACCATCCGAAGTAGGTTCCTAATAAATATATTTTCTCCTTGATGGCACCTCTCCACCGAAGTAGCTTCCAAACCTACAAAAATTTGTTCTCTACTGCCTGGCAACATGTACGTTATTTAAGGGCTTTCAAAGCGCTCTGAAAAAAAGAAAAAAAGAAAATGCCTTTCCAATTTACCGAGGTTTCCCTGCTTGGTTGCCTTAATGCAAGTGTTACTTTCCATAACTGTCCACAAGATTTACAAAGCTGGGCCCAGCTGAGGTCAATGTCATCTGCTTTCAGGAAGCAAGCGAAAGCTTGCATTTGTGCATACCACTTTGAGTGTTGTTGTTTGTTACGATCAAGCGGCGGTAAGAATTTAATGAAATTAATAAATAATAAATGTTCAGCCTTCTCATGTTCCTAGTCCTTAGTGAGGGGGCAATGTCCCACAAAGGAAAATGCTTGCACATTTCTTTGGAAGGAGACATCAGGGGTTAATTGGTTTCCTTTTTTCAGTTCCAGTTTCCAGCTATTGACATTTTTGCTATTATTTATGCTTGGAAGGTAGCATAGCTATTGGCGTTTTAATGGTCATATTGAGTTTGTCTTTACAAAAGGCAGTGCGCTTTGGGCTCTCATCTGAGGTGGAGGGAGAAATGGAATACATATTGAAATTAGTCATAGCAGTAGTAAATTTTAGCAACTAAATAAAGGCATACCGTATTTTTCGCTCCATAGGGCGCACCGGACCATAGGGCGCACCTCGTTTTTAGAGGAGGAAACCCAGGGAAAAAAAATTTTCCCCTGTTTTTCCTCCTCTAAAAGCCCTGTTTTTTTGAGGATCAGCTAAAAGTTTAGCAACTTTTTTGCAAAGGGAGAAACCCTGTTTTTTTGAGGATCAGCTAAAAGTTTTGCAGCTTTTTTGCAAAGAGAAAAACGCTGTTTTTTTGAGGATCAGCTAAAAGTTTTGCAGCTTTTTTGCAAAGGGGGAAAAGCAAAGCTCCTTTTGCAAAGGGGGAAAAGCAAAGAGGAAAAGCCCCGTTTTTATGGGGCTCAACTCACATTTCTGCAGCTTCTAAAGGAAAGGGAGCCTTTTCTACAGTTTCCAGACAGATAATCTAATCAGCCAGTCACATGTCGCTGGGGAAACAAACAACCTCCCTCTGCAGCACATTCAACAAAGGAGGGCGGGGCAAGAGGGCGGGGCTGAAAGGGAGCCGGGACTCTTATCTCTCTCCCGATCTCTTGCTGATCAGCTACTGAGCTGGGTCCTTTCAACATCCCCCTTTTCTCTTTGTAAAATAAAAAGCATGATCCTCTTTTGGCCCCTGGGCAATTCAGCTCCAGGGACCACCATTCGCTCCGTAAGACGCACAGATATTTCCCCTTACTTTTTAGGAGGGAAAAAGTGCGTCTTATGGAGCGAAAAATACGGTAATTAGCAGTCATAATTACTTTACTGTGTGTCTACCGCAGCCTTCATCTGTGGCTTAACGTTCATCCTGAGCTCTCCTCTTGAACCTGCCGGCATTAAAGGCTACAGAAAAGTGGAAGGACGCACCTCAGCCAGCCAAATCCTGGTGTTCTTATCCAGTCTACATTTGAGAAGCAATTCTAGCAACAACAACAACAAAAAACCACCCTTCAGCCTCGATTGTAGTATTAGAGATATATGCGGCCCGTCTGCTTGAAAGATGGGTTAATCTAATTAACGCATCTCAGGTTTAAAATGGGAGAGAGTTTCCCCGGTCTAGATTTATACAGTGTTCTCGGTCATAATAATAAGACAACCTCCTTCATCCCTGCTTTTGCCTGTCGTGCTCAATTTAACATTAGCTTGGTACGGCCGGGAGAAAGGCAGGAATAGAGGGATGATGCCGTCATTCATTCATCCACCCGTCATCCTCGGAACAGACTGATCTCTCCACCGGTAAGTCAGGGCTATAGCCCTGTGACGTAAAAGCTAGCCTTCAGCTATTGAATGGGGGAAACGTGACCGAGCGATTGCTGCGGCAAAGAAGGAATAGCCTTCCCACCACTCTCAAGGGGCCCCAGGCTGGCTCTGCATGGAACAACGCAGGGGGCGCAATGTGCTTTGCCTCGTGTTTCCCCACCATCGGTGTCCCCTCGCTTTGCTCCCTCCCTCCCCCCCCCCATGCACCCTTCATGCCGTCTCGCCATGCAAACTGTTTTCCGGACACGACGGGGCTTTTTTTTGCAAAGGAGGCTTGCAGGCTCCTGCTGTGCTCATTTAGCACACACCTCGCCGGGCATCCTTCGCTGTCGGTGGCGCAAACAATGGTATTCCAAGACTGTAGTCAGGTGGTTTTGTATTGTGTCAAGACTCGACCACGTTGTACTGAGCATGCCAGATAGTCTCCCCGCCCACCCCGAATCCTGCATTACAGCTGCCAAGTAGATAAAGAACTCCACAACTTTTAAAAGGCATCTGAAAGCAGCCCTGTATCAAGAGGTTTTTAATGCGTTGTTGCATTTTTCTATGTGTTGTCAGCCAGAAAAATACCTTGACACCTCCACTTGCGTAACCCATTCTGGTGCTGCAGGTACCCCCCCCCCCCCAAAAAAAAAAAAATTGCATGAAGAACCCCAGGAGAAAGATTTAATCCTGTTGAGGATACAGTTCCTCTGCATAGACCAGTTTGTATGACACTGAGCACAATGTTTTTGTATCACAGACCCTCCACATGTCCCTATTTTCCAGGGTCAGGAGGCCTTTTCTGGACTGTTTGGGAAAGCACTACAAGCAAATGAAATTGCAGGCAGGATTCGAGAAAGGGGCAGCGGAAGAAAAATGATAAAAGTAACTGTTTTAGAGGGATTTCTGCAATAGACAAGAGTTGGCTATATAATGCAGGAGAAAAGGGTTTGAACAAAACACGGTGGGTGTGGGGAGTCAATACATAAAAATGTAACCATTTAATTTGATATTTTTTTGGAAATTAAATAAGAAATTATATGGAGGGGGGAAGAAAGGGACATTTCTGAATAAAGCATGTGCTGCGTTTTATTAGCTCCCTTGTTATTCATCGAAACGGTTTTAATTTATTGACTCGGCTGTTTAAGGGTGTTGCAACAGGTTTATTAAGTGCATCTCTCCCGGGACCCTTATGCAGTAGGTGGAAACGTTACCGAGAGGCTATTGTGGCATTTTCATTGTTAAACCGTCTTTCCTATTGTCTGGTTTGTTGGTTTTTTCCTTTGCTGTTATTGTCTTCGTTGTGGTATGTTATTGTTAACTGTCTTTGTACTTCCTGTTGGAAAGAAAAGCAGGTCACTGGCATTAAGATGAAACGAAATGGAAATGAATGTTTCGGGCAAGCACCCTGAGGAAAATAGGCACAGTTTTTCAGAGGACGCTTAAGGTGGTTGCAGGTGGAAGAATCGCCTACGTTTTACTCCAACTCTTTGTTGGAGCGCTTTCCCCAAATTTCTCCATTTTATTTAGGTTAATTAAAGGAAATGGCAATGAGACCCCTCTGTGGAGTTACTGGCTCCCACCCCTATTTACGAAGCAATGGAGGCAGACTTATGGGAACTCTAGCAGGAAAGCCAGGAAAGGCAAAGGGGAGGGATAGCAAGCTGACCAAAAGTCCAGAGGTAGCATTATTATCGATTTACGACAGGGTGGAAGGTTTGCAGGCTTTGAAAGAATTGCTCCCAAATTTATTGACAGCTGCACGAATTATGATAGCTAGGAAGTGGAAGGGGCAAGCAGAATGTAAAATGGAAAAGTGGTATAAAGAGGTGTGGGATATAGCTATTAATGACAAATGTGCCATTAAGGTAAGATGGGGAATATGCACGATAAATTATTTTGAGGAGATACGGAGGGTGTTTGTAGAATTTGTACTGTTAAAACAGAAAGGGGTCAAACCATCGCAAGAGGTGTTGAAATTTTGGGAGGTTGGATAGTTACAATGGAATGGTCTTGCTGGTGGGGTGCACATTTTTATTCTTATGTATTATTACTACTTTGTCAAGCAAACAAACAAAAAAAAAGAAAAAAAAAGGAGGGATGACATAATTCAGCTTCAGAGCCAGTTTGTAAATATGTGAGCGTCATTTCGGACAGCATCTTTCCGACGTCCTTATTTCATCAGATTGTCAAGGGAAACTTTTTTAAAAATCCAAATGAAGGTATTGACAAGGCCAGCAACATGCTGTTAACTTGGGCTATCACCTTAATAGGACTTCTGGGTTTCCTTTGGTGCAATCCGACCGCCTTATCCTTTGACTTCCGCATGAGCACCATTTTGTTCATTTGTTTCATTTGTTTATTGATGGGCTATTCTGGATACTAGGAGGGAAATAAATTACAATTTTACATTTAAAAACAACAACAGGAGAACAGCAAATGAAGCCGCTAGGGTTTGTGATGGTTAGGGTAGCCGTATGTTCTACTTTCCAGGGACGCAGGTGGCACTGTGGTCTAAACCAGTGTTTTTCAACCTTTTTTGGGAAAAGGCACACTTGTTTCATGAAAATAATCACAAGGCACACCACCATTAGAAAATGTTAAAAATATTAACTCTGTGCCTATATTGACTATATATAAAGTAATTCTCTTGAATAGGAATCAAATAAACAATTTTTTCCCATGGCACACCAGGCAACATCTCGCGGCACACTAGTGTACCGCGGAACAGTGGTTGAAAAACACTGGTCTAAACCACTGAGCCTCTTGGGCTTGCTGATTCGAAGGTCGGCAGTTCAAATCTCCACGACGGGGTGAGCTCCCTTTGCTCTGTCCCAGCTCCTGCCAACCTAGCAGTTCAAAAGCACGCCAGTGCAAATAGATAAACAGGTACCGTTGCGGCGGGAAGGTAAACAGCGTTTCCGTGCGCTCTGGTTTCCGTCTCGGTGTTCTGTTGCACCAGAAGCAGTTTAGTCATGCTGGCCACATGACCCGGAAAGCTGTCTGTGGACAAATGTTGGCTCCCTTGGCCTGAAAGTGAGATGAGCGCTGCACCTCATAGTCACCTTTGACAGGACTTAACCATCCAGGGGTCCTTTACCTTACCTTTTCCAGAGGACAGCCCTCTATTGGAGGTGTCCTCTTCTGAAGGTTGTCTCGGCCCAAGGTCAAGAACCACAAGAAGGAAGAGCCCCAGGAAATTCCCATCAACAGTTAGCACCTGGGCAACAGACCAGAGAGGTGAATTATGCTGTATATCTGTTGAAATTATAGCCTCCCCGCCCCCCACATTCACCTCTGTCAATGTACATTTTGCGTTCCTTTTTTGCCACCCTACTGATAGCTCCCTTGAGTCTTCGTAACTTCCAGGACACTCTTTACAAGTGGCTCTCCCTTCTCCTTTGAGAGGGGCTGGTGGAAGAAGCCACCATTTTATAGAGAAGCATGGTTTGCTTTATTGTCATGAAAGGTCTTGAGCTGGTTAGCTTTTGAGTACATTTCTGAGCACAATTTATGACTATAAAAAAATCCTAAATGGCCTCGGCCCTGGTATACCTGAAGGAGCATCTCCACCGCCATCATTCAAGCCAGGACACTGAGGGTCTTCTGGTGGTTCCCTCACGGCGAGAAGTGAGGTTACAGGGAGCCAGGCAGAGGGCCTTCTCGGTAGTGGCGCCCGCCCTGTGGAGCACCCTCCCATCAGATGTCAAGGAAATAAAGAACTACACAACTTTTAGAAGACACCTGAAGGCAACCCTGTATTGGGAAGTTTTTAATGCTTAGCATTATGTTTTTACATGTGCCGGAAGCCGCTGGGGAAACCCAGCCAGATGGGCGGGGTACAAATACAATTGTTGTTTTTGTTGTTGTTCACTCTCTCTCCTTTTTTTGCTCCCCTCCAGCCACGTCACTCAGACAACGTCCTGGATCCATCCTGTCACCCACGTACTGGCCTTGCCACGTTCCGAAGAGAACGAGGAGGAGGAGGAGAGCTTCAGAGAGCTTCCGGATCCCAAAGGCTGAGAACATCGGCTGGCGAAAAACAGATGCAAATGGTGGTATCATCCCAGTTGTCAAGAGAGGACCCACTTCCAATAGTCTAGCTCCCATGAACTAGTTCTGTCTGAAACAATCTATCAACGTTGCTCTCGCTTGTGTGGTCTGCAGGCTAAATAAGTCGCTGCCTGCGTCAACGGACTTTCTCTGGCGTATAGATGAACCCAGCCGCACAGATCAAGCGCCTGTGACGATTTGCAGCAAGTATTGCAAGCACATCTGGGTTTTTAAAAAACAAACTACGGCAATTCACACCTTCTTCTCCGCCTAATGCTATTGGTCCTTTGTATATCTATAGCCTGTACGTATAAAAGACAATCCCCAACATTCCACCAGTAGTTTTTTTTTGCTCATAAACGAGTTGATGGTTGCCATTAACGGAGAAAAGTCAAGCAAAACAATCACGGGCAAAGTTGTGGCTTGCGCGAAATCCGCCCTCCGCCCCTGATGCTGTGACCCAGCCCTCGGCGACAGTAGTTTTTGGAAGATTTCGGGGATTCTCCCAGAGCGGATGGCGCTCGTCCACTTTTGGTTCCAGCTGAATCAGCAGGGGAAGGCTTTAAGAGGACAGAATCTGCTGGAGTTATCAAGAGGCGATGGAAACACAGGGGTGTACAAGCTTGTTTCAACAGATCAAGAGAGTATCGGCTTAATGACTCAGCAGCATGCTTCTTGAATGATTTGGACAGGATAGCCCAGACTAGACATTCCTCTTCTCCCGTTCCTTTGGCAAATTAAACAATCTATGGCCTATTAAACTGTGGGGAGGGAGGGGTTATTGTTTTCGTTTGTTGTTATGCTGCCTATTTTCAGGGGCGTAGCAAGGTAAATTGGTACCCAGGGGCAAAAAATTTTTTGTCTCCCCCCCCCCCCCGAGGCATGGGAAGGTCAGGTGGTACCCGGTGCGGAAAATTTCTTGTCAACCCCCCCGCAAAAATGGTTTTATGTTATTTCATATTTTCTTACAAAGGAATAATAACAAGTAATAATAATAATAATAAACTTTTATTTATATCCCACCCTCTTCGGCCGATGTCAGGCTCAGGGTGGCCTACATCAGATACATAACATTGGTATAACATCAAACAATAATTAAATTACCTCCTAAAAACATCTCAAAATCAAATTAAAGTCTAATTAGATGGCTTTCCACAGGGTTGGGGTTGGGAACCGTAAGTGTTCTCTGAACTGAAATTTCCGCCTTCATGACATAGGAAAACAGCCAAGTGAACAGCTATTTTGGTGGAGGAGGGTCAAGATATTAACCGATATGCATGAAATTTCATATATAGCTGTATAATCCCTAGTATAGTAAGATAAGACCTTCGGAGCAGGCATTTTCAAAAAAAGTTTTCAAAATAAATAAATAAAAAATGTTTCAATTAAAAAAAATTGTTCCTTGATAATTTGTCACCCCCTCCATTATGGAACCAGGGGCGGCCCGCCCCCCTTGCTATGCCCCTGCCTATTTTTATGTTCTTATATTTCACACTGCCCTCCATCTTCGGATGGAGATTTTCATCATGATTAGCCATTTTGCTAGGGGATGATACAGAGTTTCATTGGGTAGCAAGGGCTGCGCAATACAGTGGTACCTTGGTTCTCAAACTTAATCCGTTCCGGGAGTCGGTTCGACTCCTGAAACCATTCGAAAGCCAAGGAGCGGCTTCCGATTGGCTGCAGGAGCTTCCTGCGCTCAAGCGGAAGCTGCGCCAGACATTCGGCTTCCGAAAAACATACACAAACCAGAACACCTCTGGGTTTGCAGCATTTGGGAGCCGATTTGTTCGGCAGCTAAGCCGTTCGGGAACCAAGGTACCGCTGTATCCCAAATTATTGCCTGAAACCAATATGGTGCTCACATCTCGATAAAGGTCTCAGACTTTTTGAGCTCCCCAGCAGCTGTTGATGTATCAGCGGCTCAAATTGCCTTCTCCTGAGCGGCTGGGCAGTCTTATTTCCACTTGGGGAAGCCAGTTGCTCTAGAAGGAAAGACTCCGCTTGCCCGCTTGGGCAAAGCCAAAGGCAGGCAGACATACGGAGCCCGAGAACTTGAGCCTGTGACAGATGCATGTGAGACAGAGCCTGAGACGGACATGCATAAGAAGAAGTGTGCATGCACACGAAAGCTCATACCAAGAACAAACTTAGTTGGTCTCTAAGGTGCTACTGGAAGGATTTTTATTTTTATTTTTATAAGCCAGAGAGGCATTGGAGCTCGCTCAGAAGGCCTGGGCTACGTCTTGGCTGCTGCTTCCTCCCCTCCTATGGTGGGGAGTGTATTGTGGTATTTAGCTGCTGATCTATCACGTTGAAAACCAGATTTTGCCCAGCCCTAGTGGGTAAGACTCAGTGGGCTCCAAGTGGCCAGTGGGTTACGTTTTGGGGAACATGGAGCTAAGGGCATCCTAGTTGCTGGGAATCACAGGTGGAGAGAGGCATCTGGTTGGACTCGATGGGCCTTTGGTCTGATCCAACTGGGTTCTTAAATCAACACCTACAATCCTAAATCACTTCCCTTGCCATGGTTTCCACACACTGAGGGACCCTAGAGAGCTGTCACTCTTTCAGGTAGCAGGGATCTCGGTATGATCCTGCAGCAAAGGTTCCCAGGGTCCTTGAGAAACGCCACGGCAAGTAAACTAGTTTAAATCTGTAGCCCAATTCAGACACGTGTTGCTTCAGGGCAATCCAGCACAGTGGTCATGGCTCTAATCTGAATTGGTCTTCTGTTAGAGAAAGCAGAAGCAATTCTTGCTCCTAGCAAAGAACGGATGCATTTTCCTCCCAGTTTCATTGCTTTTCCAACCAAGGCATAAACTGAGTCTAATTAGGTCAAGGTTTTTATCCCACTAATGGCCATAGCTACAATCTTCATCTCCACCTGATCATGTTTCAGCAATCTGGAGATGTTTTTGTATCTTTGCTTTCTAATTAATGGCTTTTCTGAAGTGGGTTGCTATTCCCGCTTCGCCGCTTCTTAATGCTAGCTGGTCACATAAGCTACCACTGGATCACAGTTTTTACTACCGCGTATCGATACCCGGCGTGTATATTAAAGCAGATTATGTTTAAAAGCATACGGCGTTGCAATCCTGCCTTGCTTGCTTTCTGTGTTAAGTCACAAGGCAAATTTGATTACGCAGAGAACTGTAAGTAGAGATGACAGGTTCAAGATACAAATCCTCAGCAGTTTGTAACAGGCATCAAACAATAATGTCCTTATAGAAGTTAATAATAAAACAGATTGTGCTAACTTTTGGTTTTTATTCTTTGCCATTCCCATACCTTGGTCTTCTGGGTGGCTTCTTTTCCTAAACTATTCAGGGCTTGTGGCTTGTGCACCATACCCACTCATCCTCTCTACTTAAGGCATATCATTGGCTGGGGGTGGGTGGGGATAGGGTACTGTCCTTGCATTCAGTCATAGTCTCTGGATAAATGCCCCCCTTCTAAAAAGAGTCCATTTTAGAGCCAGTTACCTGTTGAATCTCCGGCCAGCCTCACTAAGATTTGCTCTTACTGAGCTGCGTTTTCATGCTATGCCCTCCACTGTCCTAGATGGACGATATAACAGGGTACCGTACGAAGACGGGCTTTGTACAGTCATACCCCGGGTTGCGCACACTCTGTGTTGCATACGTTCGGGTTGCGTACTCTGCTAACCTGGAAGTGCAACACGGAGCGCAGACGCTTCTGCGCATGTCCATGCGGCCCGTGCATGCGCAGAATCATTCTGCGCAGAAGCGTGAGTTCGCTCTTTCGCACATGCGCGAAAGTGCCACCCGGGTTGCGCACTGTTTGGGGTTGCGAACGGCACCCCGGAACGAATTGAGTGCGCAACCCGAGGTACCACTGTATCGTCTTCTTTGTCGATCACTCGTAGCTGAGAAAGATTGTCTTCCATGAGCACTGTTTTAACAGTGAGTCTGTATGTGACTGGAGGCCAATTCTGGATTCACACGTCCTTCCACAGTGGGGACATAGGTTTCCAGACAGGAGTTGATCATGGTGAGGGTTAGCCAAGCACGTTTCTCCCTTTTGTCCTGAGTTCGAGTGTCTTCAAAGCCCATGACACCTTTGGTAAAGGCTGTTCTCCAGTTGGAGCGCTCGCAGGCCAGTGTTTCCCAGTTGTCGGTGTTTATACTACATTTTTAAAGATTTGCCTTGAGTGAATCTTTAAACCTCTTTTGTTGACCACCAGCATTACACTTTCCATTTTTAAGTTCGGAATAGAGTAGTTGCTTTGGAAAACGATAATCTGGCATCCGAACACTATGACCGTCCAACAAAGTTGATGTTGAAGAATCATTGCTTCCACACTGGTGATCTTTGCTTCGTCTAGTACACTGGCATTAGTTCGCCGGTCTTCACAAGTGATGTGTAAAAAAAAAATCGGAAACACAGTTTATGGAATCTTTCGAGGACAGACTCTGTATATGTGGGTAATCACAGGTGAACAACATATTGCACTATTTACTATATTGCCCACTATATATTAGACCCAAAAGGCAATTTCTCACCTTACCGTCTGTAAAGGAAAGGTGTGTCTCCCCAGCAGAGAATGTCCAATGGCTTCTTAGCAATGTAAACATTTCAGTGACTCATAATGTTGCCCTTTTTGGTTTGGCGGCTAGAAAGTTCAGAAAGAAGACCCTGGGCAATATAGCAGTGAACTGTAAGGGAGATGCAAAGATTTAAATAGAAACTATTATTTGTGGCATGACACCCCTATTGCTTGTATTAATTTTTGATTCAGATTTGTCATGGCCAATGGCTAGCGCAATAAAATTGTTTGGATTGGATTGGATTGGATTGGATAAATGAAGTTTTCGAAATTTGGGGCAAAGCTGTCATTAGCAATCATGAGGACTAGCCCCGTTCAATTGTGTCTGAAAAACAGCTGCAGACAATCCCCTAAAGATCCTCTGTGCCTTTTTTGTGCACTTCGGGGGGAGTAGAGGTTGTTAGCTCAACACACCCCTTTGCACTTGCACAAACATTAGCACCATTGAAGTTAGCAGGGAATCCACTGGAGAAAGGAGACTTCTGTGTCCACATCAAAGCTTGCGAATCAGCAAATCACCGTATCCCCAGTTCTACATATATCTGTGCTGCCTAACAAACAAGTTAGAGCAAACAGAAAACTGTAAAAGGAAAGGAAGTTATCTGTCTCCAAAACGCGCTTGCCGTGTCTTCTTCATATTAATCAGATCTTTGCTTCAGGATATAATTGGATCATGGGAGCGATGCATTACCAATCACATCGTTTCTGCTGGAAAAAGAGGGGCAACTTTTGGGATAATGATAACCCACTAGAATGCTTTTCAGCTGCAATCCTGTACGCTGACATGGGAGTAGGTTCCCATTGGACCCATCAGCACTTACTTCGAAGTAGATCTGTTAGCTGGATGGATCTTTGCAGTGTCTCTCTCTCTCTCTCTCTCTCTGTGTGTGTGTGTGTGTGTGTCTGTCTGTCTGTCTGTCTGTCTGTCTTCTCTATTCCCCCCCACACACACATTCACTCTCTCTGCTTTTTCCACTTAATAGAGGGAAGTGGCCAGCAATTTCCAGAAGGCCCGTCAGCGTAACTCTCACCACTGCTCCATATGAAGTCAACCAGAATCGTCATTCTTTCCATGCAATCCACTCCATGGTTCACAAATTTGTGGTTTGTTATTTTACATCAGCTTCAGGCATGCAGACGGGGAGTGTTTCACAGTGTGGACAGAGGTGTTTTTGGAGGGGGGAGAGTGAATTAAGTGAAATGAACATTATTTTTAAAAGGGAAAAGAAATTGGGGGGAAAACCTTTCCCAAGGTGAACAGCCCCAACTGGCTAACTTTAAGAAAGTGGAGGAGCGTGGCTGCAACCTCCCCTCTGGAGAAATCGTACTTTGGCTTCCTGTGTTCTGTGAACCAGCCCAGTGTCTCAGATTGCAGCCCAGTTGCTTTGCTCTATAGAACCCAAAAGCAGCCACTGATAACGGAACTATCTTCCATAGAATCCTACAGTTGGATGGCATGTTGAAGATCATCCAGGACACCCCCAACACAATGCAGGGTGCAATTGCAGAGCCAGCCTCTGCTTGAAAGGAGACCTCCCCCCCCCCAACACACCCAAGGGCATTTGCTCTGTTGTAAAGCATCTCTTAACTTTTCCTAACGTTTAACCAGAATCTGCTACCTTGCCATTGCGATCCATTGGTTGACCTAGTCCCATTCTGCACCTGTATTGGAATTCCTTTTAAGACTCTTGTTGCTGCTGTTGTTTCGCTGCTTGTTGTTTGATGTCCTGGGCTTCTTAGGGTAGGGTAGGGTAGGGTAGGGTATAAATGTGTGTGTGTGTGTAAAGCGAGTTCTCCCTCATAGAGAGCACGTGTTGCAGTTGGGGCCTAGCAAGACACCCTTCTGTATTTGGGGCAGGACCCAGTTAGATAGCCAGGGCTGCTGATAGGGGCTTTTGGGCCATTGGGGAGATTTGTATGTTGCAAATGTTGATAGACAGTTCAGGGGTTATATATTCTTGGTGCTCACAGAGTCAGCCCCTCTTTGCTGCGTGCACCGGATCAACCCCCCCCCCCCCCCCGTTAATTAGGCTGGCGCGTTGACCTTGCTATGCCTGTCATGGCGTCGTCTGCTTTAAGGCAGGGGCCTAGTAGGAATTTTTCCATCTGGCTAATTGGCTGTTGCCACTTGGTTTTCGCCTACTGCGTAGCAATTAGTCACAACTTGTAAGGTTGGCAGTTAGGCATTGGTTATTACTTTGGTTGGTGGAGGGGAAGTGGTTGGCTGTGCCTGCCCCTCTAATGCTGCTGCTGCGCGGAGAATTCCGTTAAAGGAATCCAGGGGCTCTCCATGCTTTTGTCCGTTCCCCTGGTCAGGGGCTAGGGCCACGCAAGAGCCCCTGGGAACATTGGGGAGAGGTGAGGGTCCTGGCCACCCCGACCCCAATTCTCTCCCAAATGTGTTTTCCCTTTGCTGACTTCCACTAAGCGGGTGGAAGTCAGCCTGTCCCCTGGATAGGACTGATAGTCAAACCAATGCCTAAGCAACCACTCAGATGTTGTAATTTAATAAAAAAAGTTGTGGCCAAAATTATGCCAATAACCTTAAACAAAATTCCTGTGTGCTGTGTGAGTTATTTGGGGGTGGTCTTGGGGACCTCTACACGCAATTTATACTTTTCAGTTATATACATTTCACTAATTTTACATTCATGTTGACATTTTAAAACTTGGCTTCCTTCCCCCTCTTTCTGCAGTTCCTGCATATCCAAATTAACTTAACTTGCTCATTTATTTATCTTCACACACACACACACACACACACACACACACACACACACACACAATTACAATTTATCTGTAAGTATTCAATAAACCCTTTCCATTCTTTTATAAAAAGTTTGTTATCTTGATTTCTTATTCTTCCGGTAAGTTTCGACATTTCTGCATATTCCATAAGTTTTTGTACCCATTCTTCCTTTGCTGAGACTTCCGCTTCTTTCCATTTTTGGGCAAGTAACATTCTTGCCACTATAGTAGCATACATAAATCAATTTCTATACAATTTAGGTAATTCAATCCCTATAATTCCCAGAAGAAAGCCTCCTGGATTATTATTTTTACAAACGTTATTTTAAACATCCTTTTCATTTCATTATATATCATGTCCCAGTAATAAATTTAAATAAATAAACAAACAAACAAACAGGTTCTGCTTCTGCCCTCTGGAGCATCTAAGCTGTCTTTCTCTGTTTCTACCCTTACCTCTGTTCTTTTGCTATAAGTGCAGTGCTAAGAATGGGAGGGAATGTTACGTATGCGAAATGCATCACATCTCAAGGGCCCAGGAAACAGAATTCTGTTCTATTGACAGTTCTTGGAAGTTGTTGCCCTGTGGCATTTGCGAGCTTTTACGTGACACTCCGGGAAATCATTGCGCTGCAGATTTTCTAATGAGGAGGAAGATGAAATATCTGGTATGTAAATGATTAATATGAAATTCTGGGATGCTCCTAAAACCCAGCATGTTTTTGCCTAGTAATGTGCAGCCGTTCTACCCTCCATAATTTTTCTGAACAGTTTTAAAGAGGAAACGATCCAGTGTTGAATTTAAGCCCTTTGAAGTCTTTCATATTAAATCCCTTGCTCATTTCCCCCTGCTTAGTATTCACAGTGGTTTGGGGGCTGTTTTCAGGAGACCAGTGGCAGATTTTAAATGCATTAATCACTTCTGGGCAGACTGAGAAGAAGGCTAAGGAGAGGTGATGGCAAGGATTACTTGCTCATCAACAAGACGGTTTGGGTGCCTGGAGGTGAATTAGAAGCATTTCATAGCTCCAAAATCTGTTTCACTGCTGGGGCTCACTCCCAGAAACTGTAAAGTAGGATTGGGGGGTATGTTGATGGGTATCAGCAGAATGAATGAAGGAGCATTTCCACAGCAGTCATGAGAGAGAGACTGGTGCATTGTAGCATGCTTGAAGGAGCATCTCCACTCCCATCATTCAGCCCAGACATGGGGATCCATCTCCAAGGGCCTTCTGGTGGTTCTCTCACTGTGAGAAGTAAGGTTACAGGGAACCAGGCAGAGGGCCTTCTTGGTCTGGATTTGCCCTTGGTTGACATTGACCTGCTCTTCTTTCCCTTCCTGCCTCCCTCCCTCCCTCCCCCCCTTCCTGTTTTGTTTTTTTTCTCTGCTTGCATTTATATATAGTTCCAAACAGTTGCTACACTGGCTATTGCTCAGCACTGTGGCCCCATCTGTTCCGGAGTCTTGGAGATAGACGTAAGATTGAGCTAGTGATTGGTGGCTTCTGATGCAACAGCGTTACTAACACTGCTCCTGCCAACCTAGCAGTTCAAAAACATACCAACACGAGTAGATAAATAGGTACTACTGTGGTGGGAAGGTAAACCGTTTTCGTGGCCTCTGGTACTCGTCACGGTGTTCCGTGTGCCAGAAGCAGTTTAGTCCTGCTGGCCACATGACCTGGAAAGCTGTCTGTGGACAAACGCCAGCTCCCTTGGCCTGAAAGCCGAGTGCCGCCTCCCATAGTCAAATTAAACTGGACTTAACCAGTTGACCTTACTAACGAATCCTTTCAGCAAAGAGAAAACTATGCAGTTCTCATATGGAAGAGGGTTGTGGATGTGTATATAGTCTTTCCTATTCAAACCATTTCCCCTCCAAAACACAGTGTATTATCTTCCCCTGCCTCTCAGCTTTCAGACAGGTATTTTCTTGCCTGAGCCAACGGTACCAGTAGTTCTACAATGGAAGGATGAAATATGGGCACTTCCAGAGATGTGCAGTACTGTTATATAAGATGCTCCCTTCTTTTCCTTGTGTGTTGTTTCCTTTTCCAGCTCAATGCCAATATTTAAAATCTGAGCAGTTCCTCTTCCTGTAACTGAGCTTTCTTCCCTTGCACCCAGCGCCGGGGTTGAATGGCACCCAACGGCAAGAGGAAGAGGACTCGCAGAACTTGTTGGACAAGTTCAACAGGGAAACCAGCAGGTGAGAGGTCAACAGCAGAACTATGTCCCAAGACCATAATTACTGGGATTGTAGGGAATAGTCACATATGAGGAAGTGCGTCACTTCCCATGAGTCCAGCTAAGCTTGAGCTGATATTGGTTTCCCTGTTCAACTTCTGCATCCAGTCACCTGGGACGGCCGCCAACCATGCAACACGGTCTTAACATCAATGTGGAAGGTAGACTGGGACAGGCAAAAGAAAAAGAAAAAAGGCCATGTGTGCCTATTGAATGTCCATCTGATTATCAGGATCCAATGCACAATGAACAATGTCATGATGCAGGGGAAAAAAGAGTCACACTAGACTCAGTCCACGTTTTGTCATGCTGCTGCCAGCGACTCCCGGCTGGTTGCCCAGGAACGTACAAAGACAAGGAAATGTTTCTTGCTGTCCGCTTTTTATTCAGTATTTAACAGAGAGAGGCTATAGAACCCAGACTCTTGGAGAATGGCATTGTCCCAGGTGAATCTCCACCCTACCCCCGTCTCTCTCACTTCCTCATGCGTCATTCTCATCGTCTCCTCCATGGGTGCTGCTGAGTGCTCTCTGCCTTTGAGCTCTCTGCTCTCCTACTTTCAGTGCTCTCTGGGTTCTGGGAGAGAGGGGGTCTGGAATGCTTTCTAAAGACACTGTGTCCGTCAGCCATCCCCCCCGATGCTTCCTCCTCCTCCTCCTCCTCTCCCATTATTTCCCAACTTTTCCCCTCATCTACCTCTGAGCTGTGACCTCCCTCAAACCCCTGTCGTAAATCTAAACTGTCATCCTTTCCCCACTCCCTGGAAGAGTCAAGCTGGGGAGGCAGTCTTCACCATTCCTCCTCTGCCCAGTCCCTGACATCTTGAGACTCTGGGATATAACTGTAGGTGTCAACAGCTGAGCCCAAAGTGGCTATATAAGCTCATTTATTGATATGGTTACATTAGTTTATCGCAGGGCTTCCAAGCTTGGATCTCCACCTGTTTTTGGACTATAGTTCCCATCATCCGTGGCCACTGGTCCTGCTAGCTAGGGATGATGGAAGTTGTAGTCCAAAAACAGCTGGAGACCCAAGTTTGGGAAACCCTGGTTTATTGTTTATTATCGCAAAAACTATGTTATATGTGACTGGATGTGTGTGTGTGTGTGTGTGTGTGTGTGTGTGTGTGTACATACACACACATGGTAGGGGGGGGCTCAGGATTGGTTGTACACACAAGAATTAGTACCATGTTCAGGAATGATTGGAATGATGGCACCACGGGGATACCCAACACAGTTCCCTCCAGAGGTTGCTGGAATACAGCTATGGTGGTGGTGGTGGTGGTGGTGAAGATGATGATACACGCCACTCATCTGACTGGGTTGCTCCAGCCACTCTGAACAGCTTTCGACATCATAAAAACACAGCCAAAAATCAAACATTAAAAAACTTCCTGATATAGGGCTGCCTTCAGATGTCTTCTAAACGTTATAAAGTTATTCATCTCCTTGACGGAAGGACATTCCACAGGGTGGGTGCCACTACCGAGAAGGCCCTCTGCTTGGTTCCCTGTAGCTTCACTTCTCACAGTGAGGGAACCGCCAGAAGGCCCTTGGAGCTGGATCTTAGTGTCCATGAGGGTGGATTAGTGGATGATGAGGGTGGAGACGCTATTTTAGGTATACAGGGCCTAACCCTGTATAATCAAGCTTAACCACATGCTCTGCTGGCTGGGACTGATGGGAGTTACAGCCCAACATCTGGAGGGCACTGTAGCACAGCAACACCTGGGGCACCACAGAGCCTCCACCTCTGCTCCAAAGTCTCATTTTTGTATGCTCTACAGCAGGCATAAGCAAACTCGGCCCTCCAGATGTTGTGAGACTACAATTCCCATCATCCCTGATCACTGGTCCTGTTAGCTAGAGATGATGGGAGTTGTAGTCCCAAAACAGCTGGAGGGCCGAGTTTGCCTATACCTGCTCTACAGTGCAGTTGTGTCGGCTGTGGCCTGCTTTTGCCATTCCTGTTTGTGATCTTGACATTTCATTTGTTATATGATGCACACATTTCGATACAGTTGTGTTCACTGCCCCCTGAGAGCCTCTTGGCTGGGATAAAAATCTTAAGAATACAGTATATCTTAGGTTCTTCTCTCTCTTTTTCAATATATTGCACATGCAAAAAAGGGGGGGTCATTAAACTCCTGCAGCAAAGATGTTGCTTTGTTCTCCTAGAACATAATCTTATGCATGACTCTGAAGTTGGTCCCACTGTGTGTAAGTGTGTTTAGGATTGTAGCCTTGTTCTCTCCCGGTTTGATGTATATAGAATTCTTTCCTTTTTGATCTTCCTTTCTCACTGATTCGGGTCTCTTTCGTCTAGCCTCAGTTCTTCCACCTGTTCAGTTCTGCCCGCAATTCTCCTCCCTTGTTACACGCCCAACACCGCCTCTTGCATTTCCATATCTCATGATCTCGCATGCCAGCTCCACTGCCATTTCATCCCATCAATGGTTTCAGTCTTCTTTCCCCCGTTTGCTCCTGCAAGGTTATCGTTCAACCCTGTGAAAGTGACTTTTTCCCCTTAAAGAAAGTTAGAAGAAATCCATTAGATTGCCTCGGTCTAGAATACACCCAAAGGGCTCTTGAACTATTCTGGGCAGCGTAATGCAGTCTTTGGAGAGCTTCCAAAATGTCATAAGACTTCAGCGAAACCAAGGAATAAAGGGGCCACATTCAGTTATGACCCGGGAAAAATCAAGAATCTTTTCATGTGATGGTTCTCGGACTTGCGGGAGCATCAAGAGTTGTAACTCTGCAATGACTGGTGCTAAGTGCCCTAAAAAAGATATCACTGATTCTCTGTCATCACTGATTTGCTGGCATGATCATCATCGATCAGAATCAGGCCTCTAACACCTGCTTAGAACACAAACAAGGGTAATCATCGCTAACACACAGCTGCTTTCATGTATCTCAAAAGGCTAAGATCAATGTCATTTCCATTACACAGTGATCTTTAAAGTGCTCTGCTGTCCAGAAAAGGTCATGGAAGTAGACGGGGCTTGAACCAGGAGAACAGCACTGAGTTCTGAAGCTGAAGGTGACCAGCCTCTTTGTTGTTGTTGTTGTTGTTGTTGTTGTTGTTTAGTCATTTAGTCGTGTCCGACTCTTCGTGACCCCATGGACCAGAGCACGCCAGGCACTCCTGTCTTCCACTGCCTCCCACAGTTTGGTCAGACTCACGTTGGTAGCTTTGAGAACACTGTCCAACCATCTCGTCCTCTGTCGTCCCCTTCTCCTTGTGCCCTCCATCTTTCCCAACATCAGGGTCTTTTCCAGGGAGTCTTCTCTTCTCATAAGATGGCCAAAGTATTGGAGCCTCAAGAGTCTCCTCCAGCACCATAATTCAAAAGCATCAATTCTACGGCGATCAGCCTTCTTTATAGTCCAGCTGTCACTTCCATACATCACTACTGGGAAAACCATAGCTTTAACTACTACGGACCTTTGTTGGCAAGGTGATGTCTCTGCTTTTTAAGATGCTGTCTAGGGTTGTCATCTCTTTTCTCCTAGCATATAATTATATAAAGAGGATTGACCTCCTACAGAGCTGTTTACAAATGCATCCTTGGCAGCCTATGCACACAACCCTAGTGGTGTGTTATCAGTACAACAAGAGTGCTTTGCATCAATATATATATATATATATATATATATATATATATATATATATATATATATATATATTTCAGATAAGCCACATTAGTGAAGATCAATTAATTATGCTACTCTGCATTCAATCTGCCGCTCTTTGTTTGCTTTCTCTTCCCCCAGTGAGCTTTCGTAGAAATACAAGAAATATTGCTGACTCAGAAAAGAAAAACCTGCCAAATACTAACTTTCAGAATTGGGCTCATCGTGGATCAGGAGAGTGCTTTCTGTTGGGGATAATTCAGACTGAAATTCCCAGGTGTCCAAAAAGGTTTATTTATGTATGCTACTACTGCGGCCCGTGTTTCGTTAGCGAGGTCCCAACCAAACAGGAATGGCAACTGAAGCTGACCAAATGCGCACGACTCGCAGACTTAACAGATAGAATAAGAAAACAAGAATGACAAACGTTTAAAGAAGATTGGAAGACGTTTATTGAATATATGGGGAATAATTGTGTACAGCTGAAAACGCTGGCAGCGTTAAGATAAATTCAAGAGTGTAAACGAGTTTTGATGGGTGCAATAATGGAATACTGAATGGTATGGTTTTTGTCAAATATGCAGGGATTTGCGATATGTAAAATGAACCATCAAAAGAGAAGAAGGGAAGTCATTGATATCTTAAGGATGTAAAATGGGTATTTAAAATTGTAAGACAGAATGTTTAATAAAAATTATATATGAAAGGAAACAGGAACAGGAAAGGGGAATAATTGCATATTGAACTAGCAACTGCTTTCCTGGGCAGGTGTAAAGAGCTTGGGCCAATGCACTTAAGATGGGAAATACCATACGGCTCCCCATGGAACTTGAAACCCAGTAGGCGTTTGCCACAGCAAATGGTCCCCTTGGACTAGATCAGTGTTTCCCAAACTTAGCTAGCAGGACCAGTGGTCAGGGATGATGGGAAGTGTAGCCCAAAATCACCTGGGGACCCAAAGTTTGGGAAACCCTGCCGCAGAGCAACTTTTTAGCTGAATGCCGCCCACATACAACACTCTGCAAGAGAAAAGCAGCCGCCAGATGTGTTGATCAGCTGTTACTTAGATTCACTTAACAAGGAACGGTTGAAAAGGGTATCCAAGCAGAGAGGAGCACACCAGACCAGGATAAACACGGTGGACAAAGCTAGTCAGTTCGAAAATGGAAAGGGGAGTGAGTCATATTTGCCTGGACGTGCAAATCCTCTTAACAGCCCTATCTCTTGAGTAGAGACTCTGGACCAAGCCAGATGTTGGAGTGGAGCTGGCAACCAACACTTCAAAACACGAGGGATGTCTCTTGTAAAAGCCAGTTGAAGTAGCAAGTGGGTTTTTTGAGAAGCTCACAGAACAGTCTTTTCCTAGCAGCATCGAAAGACAGTCGAATTGTTTGTTTGCAGTGCGGGCTGCCGAGAGTCACCAAACACCGTCAGAAGTCCCATCTGCAGCCCCTGTGGACTTAGCAGAGTTAACTGCATTAAGCAGGGACATTTGTGATGTTGTGGGTATCAATAACGTTCTTCAACTGGGGAATATAGGTTGGCATTTCCTGCCACAATAATGCAATGCTCTACCAGTCAGCATAACATGATGATCTTCGAGGACTGATCCCCATTTTCATATTCAGATATTTGAATATGCACACACACACACACACACACACACACACACAGTATTGGGAAAGGAAATGTAATTAGCAATGTAACTTGCAACCAACTTATCTATGCTGTTAAGCTACAGTGTTTCTTCTGTGTGCCACATTGTGGTTTTACAATATGGATAGAATTGTTTGTTTGCTTATTTCTTTATCAATTGCATCAATATCCCACCTTTTTTTCTCTTAAGGAACTCAAAGTAGCAGGCACTGTTCTCCCCCTCCTCATTTAATCTTCACAACAACTCTGTGAGGTAGGTTAGGCTGAGAGTGAGAGTGAGGGACTGGCCCAAGGTCTCTCATGGCCAAGTGGGAATTTGAACCCTGGTCTCCCAGGTCCGAGTCCAACACTCTAACCACTACCCCACACTGTCTCTCATGCTCTGTGTTTCCCCTTTAAACTATTGCCTTGGGGTACTAGTACCCATTAAACAGGTGAGCATGTGCATTTTAAACAGGCATCTTCTGGCTCATATGAATGCAGGGACAGAAGTGACAGTCACAGTGGGAGTTGCTAAATTCTCCCCATGCCTTCATATTCTTCCCTACAAATGCTTTGGGGTTTTGTTTTTTGCTGTAGCTGTTATTTTGCTATATAATTTGCAAAGCTGGAGAGCCTTTCCTTTGGAGAATTGGCAGGTGGGAACAGCGTTAAGCACAGGGCTGTTTTCTCTCCATTTCTCCTTTTCCCAATCTTAACTTCAGTTCTCCACGTATCAGCTTGTGGTTTTGTTTTGTTTTTAAAAGAAGCCCTTGTGAAAACACCTCAGCATTTTAGTATGACTTTCTCCTAATATAGCCGTAAATGTAAAGGACCCCTGACAGTTAAGTCCAGTCGCAGACGACTCTGGGGTTGCGGCGCTCATCTCGCTTTACTGGCCAAGGGAGTTGGCGTTTCTCCTCAGACAGTTTTTCTGGGTCATGTGGCCAGCATGACTAAGCTGCTTCTGGCGAAACCAGAGCAGCGCACGGAAACACCGTTTACCTTCCCGCCGGAGCGGGTCCTATTTAAATACTTGCACTTTGACATGCTTTCGAACTGCTAGGTTGGCAGGAGCAGGGACAGAGCAACGGGAGCTCACCCCATCGTGGGGATTCGAACCGCCGACCTTCCGATCGGCAAGCCCAAGGCTCAATGGTTTAGACCACACAGCCACCCACGTCCCTATATGTATGCAATTTTATCAGAAGGTAGTTTGACAGAGCTAATGTTGTTGCCCCCCGGTCCTCAGTCATTCAGAGGAGCATGGCGGCAGCGCAGAAGAGCAGAAGCAAAACAACTGCAACCACACAGTTGCAGACTGTCCCTATTTTCCAGGGACATTCCCAGATTTACAGAAACCACCCATTTTCTGATTCGATCCCATAATGTCCAGCTTTTCCTTAAAGGTAAAGGTAAAGGGACCCCTGACCATTAGGTCCAGTCGTGTCCGACTCTGGGGTTGCGGCGCTCATCTCACGTTACTGGCCGAGGAAGCCGGCGTACAGCTTCTGAGTCATGTGGCCAGCATGATAAAGCCGCTTCTGGCGAACCAGAGCAGGGCATGGAAACGCCGTTTACCTTCCCGCCAGAGTGGTACCTATTTATCTACTTGCACTTTGACGTGCTTTCGAACTGCTAGGTGGGCAGGAGCTGGGACCGAGCAGCGGGAGCTCACCCCGTCGCAGGGATTCGAACCGCCGACTTTCTGATCAGCAAGCCCTAGGCTCTGTGGTTTAACCCACAGCGCCACCCTTAGGACTTCCCTATTTTCATCAGAGAAATGTTGGAGGGTATGGAGTTATGTGACCCACAAGCCAAGGAGGTAAGTAACTATTCAACCTTTAGAATACATATGAAGGCAGCCCTGTATAGAGAAGTTTTTTTTTTTTAATGTTTAATGTAATATTATGTTTTTATATATGTTGGAAGCCACCCAGAGTGGCTGGGACAACCCAGTCAGATGGGTGGGGTACAAAAAACAACTTTATGATTATTCTGGAATAGGACATCCCTATTTACATCAGAGAAATGTTGGAGGGTATGTGGTTGTCTTGTTAGGCCTAATGTTACGTGCAAATTGGGCCACTGTGTGTCTGCCATCTCACAAAATGCAGACCCTCCAAGTTTCCCAATCCAGGGACAGTTGCGGATTTGCAGAAGCTGTCCCGTTTTCTGATTTGATCCCAGAATGTCCCGCTTTTCCTTAGGACGTCCCTATTTTCACTGGATAAAGATTGACGGGTATGGTTGGACGTCCCTATTTTCATCGGAGAAATGTTGGAGGGTATGAAGTTATGTGACTCCCACGCCAAGGAGATAAGTAACTGTACCTTTTTCAGAAGACGTCTGAAGGCAGCCCTGTAGAGGGACGTTTTTTTAAAAAAAAAGTTTAATATTTTATTATATTTTTATATATGTTACAAGCTGCCTAGAGTGGCTTCGTCAACCCAGTCAGATGAGTTGGGTATTACTACTACTACTATTGAACAGGATATCCCGATTTTCATCGAAGAAATGTTGGAGGGTATGAAAATCTTTGTATATTCTGTGTGCACAAGACCTGCTCAGTATTCTACCATGGAGAATATCTACCTGACTGCAAGCCAAATACCAAATTGCTCATCTGGCCAGCAATGACAAGACATGTCTCAACAGCTTCTCTCTTCTCAAATCATCAACACTGCCACCGTCATGACTCTTGTCCAGCAATTTATAGGCAAAAATGCCACAGTCCCTGGAGGGGAAATGACTCCAGGAACAAGCATGTCACCTCCTATTTCTCTGTCCTTCTTGACATGCAAACCCCATTTGCCTAAAACGCTCAAAATGTGCTCCTAGGAATGGAAGTTTGTGTGTCTGCTGAAAAAAAAGCCCTTTGCAGAGAGAAGGACTCTTGGCAAACTTGTCTCCTCATACACCCTACTTTGCTCACCGGCGTTCCAGCGGGTACCCCAAGCCGGTTTGCAAAAACTCCTGCTCAAGTGAGTTGAACAGTGTCTGGCACCCTCTTGGCACTAGTATTGAACTTTCCTGATAGAACTCATATCTCTTTTTGTGTACATAGACAAATGGCCCTTTACTTACTGTCAAGGGCTGAAGGAATGGTGGGGACTGCACCCCCCTTCTCCTGAACCTTCCCGAAAACAGGACAGTATAGATTTAGAACAGTGGTTTGTAGAAGGACATAGTTCAGAGGCTGCAGAGGGGGAAAGCTGGGAAACATTGGGAGAGGAACAGCAGGAAGAAAAAGAAGTACCAAGGGAGAGACAATTGACAGACTCAGTGTCTTTGGAAAGCATTCCTGACCCCCTCTCCTCCCAGGACCAGGCGGGCATTGAAAGTAGGAGAACAGAAAACTCAGAGGCAGAAAGCACAGATCAGCTGATGCAGGGGTGACGTAGAATAGGAGAGACAGAGGCAGTGGGACTTTACTTGGAGCAATGCCATTATTTAATAGAGACTGCATTCCTTCGTCTCTCTCTGTAAATACTGAGTAAATTACGTGGTAAGAACTCTTCTCATTTACCTGTTTCTTGGCTGCCACTGTGGGAGGGATCGGATTCCCTGAAACCTGACACATGTTATATCCAAGTCCAGCCTACCCCCCTGCATATTCCTGCCTGAAGAAAATGTTGGTGCTGCTCGAAACCACGGTATCCCACCAATTATCTTGATCCACTAACGCAAGGAATCTAAACAAGGGATGTCTCGCCTGGGTAGCTCAGTTGGGTAGAGCGTGGTGCTGACAATGCCAAGGTTGCAGGTTCGATCCCTGTATGGGGCAGCTGCATATTCCTGCATTGCAGGGGGTTGGACAAGATGATCCTCAGGGTCCCTTCCAGCTCCCCGATTCTATGATATTTGATGCTTTCTCCTTCTGAACTGTTTCCATTTCAGCTATTTCATTTTAAGCGAGGCAAAACTGCATAGCTCAATTGTGACTAGATGATCCTCAGGGCCCTGCAAATTTATTACAGGAAAGAAAACCAAAAGAGAAACACACACACACACACACACACACACACACGCAAAACAAAAGCAATCATCTCACATTATTATTATTATTATTATTATTATTATTATTATTATTATTATTATATGCTGCCCAATCTGACTGGGTTCCCCCAGCCACTCTGGGCAGCTTCCAGTAAATAAAAACATCAAACACAGTAAAACATCAAACATCAAACTTCCCTATACAGGTCTGCCTTCAGATGTCTTCTAAAAGACAAGACAATAAACCTCAGTGCAGTGGTACATTGGTTCCCGAATGGATTGACTCCTGAACAAATTGGCTCCCAAATGCTGCAAACCCGGAAGTAAGTGTTCCAGTCTGCGAACGTTTTTCAGAAGCCGAACGTCTGACAAGGCTTACGCTTGAGTGCAGGAAGCTCCTGCAGCCAATCAGAAGCCATGCCTTGGCTTTCAAATGGTTTCGGAAGTCGAATGGACTCCAAGAATGGGTTAAGTTCAAGAACCAAGGTACCACTGTGCATCCATTTTAGTTTCCATCTACAGGTCAATATATTCCACCCAAAGGTCCGAACAGGTATCTGAATGAAATTGGTGTTCATAGAAAGCATGTTTAAAAGTAGCAAAGGCATTAAAGCCTACAGAACATTGCAGAATAGTGGGTGAGTGTTTATCCTGCCAGGCTTTATGTATAAGGCTCCTTGGGGGTGGGTCTTGCTTTTCTTTGCACCTTTCGCAGGCTCTCCATGACAGTCTCCAATGGTTCGAGTATTGCTCTGGTTTCAAGCCACACCAAAAATCGAGAGTGGCTAAGTTGAGGCCTTCCAGTCGTCAGATCACAACTCCCATCATCTCTAAATGTTGACCATGGTGGCTTGCTAGAAAGATGAAACCTGTGCTGCCAGCAAAGAGAATGGCACAACCCAAGCAACACAATGGCGAAGATAATACAAACAATTATACCTTAGACCAGGCACGTCCAACAGATAGCTCATGATCTACTGGTAGATCACTAGACATCTGTGGTAGATCACTGGCTCCCCCAAAGAAGCTCAACAACTTTGGCTCCCCTAAAAAAGCTCAATTTTTTGTCCTGCACCCCCACAAAACAGGGCTTTCCTTCCCCTCAAAAAAGCTCAACACCTGAACCCAAAAAGGGGGGTAGATCACTGCCAGTTTTAAACTCTGTAAGTAGATCACAGTCTCTTGGGAGTTGGCCACCCCTGCCTTAGACGATGTACATAGTTTATCGAATTTATAAGACAAAGACAAATCCTGGCACAATGCCACAGAAATTAACGAATTGCCCCCACTAAAATGAATTTATAAAGTCTGGTTTCACTAGATTTTTCAAGTGCTTGATTCTCTTTTTGGTTTTCTTGATGTTTGTAGATAAGTTCATGAGGATTCCAACATGAAACATGTTTAGGTGGTTTAGATTATTGTTGGTTCCCTTCCAATTCTATGATCTGGTGGGTCACAGCTTAGCCACTCCTGCCATAATCTCAGGCAAGCTGACGTTCCAAGCACATGGACATCTGGAAAGAGTTATCAAAATTCCATTCTCGTCCTCTGACTTGGAGAAAGAAAGGAAAATAAAGAACAACTATTTCTAATACAAATGAGCTAAAGCCCTGTCCAGAAAGAACACAAAATTATCCTGTCTGGCCCTGTCCTGTGGTCCTCTTATTTTTACAGGCATGGCAAACACAGTATTTACACAGCTGAAGAAATGTACACACTTCCATATGGAAGTTTAAATGCAGGCCTGCTATCAGCACCCGGTTCTGTTAGGCAGCTGCCAGGGCTGTGATGAGCCCTATTGGCACAAATACATCCCAAGCTTCTGGGTGTGGGAAACCAGCATTTGAAATTCCCACAATGCCCCGAAGTGATGCTATGTCAGGCACCCCAGGGCATTGTGGGAAATTCAAAATGGCAGCTTCCCAGACCCAGCCACCGGGTAAGCCTGTAGCACGAGGGCCAACTAAAATAAGGCGCCCCACCAGATAGCATGTTGTTGGTGACGTCAACACTGAAGCCAGGACTGCTTAAGAGCAGTTACGCCTCCGTTCGATCAAATGTTGTGACTGTTTGATGAAATAATTCTCTGGATGCATCTGGCACTAATAGAAGAGAAGAAGAAGAAGAGTTTGGATTTGATATCCCACTTTTCACTACCCGAAGGAGTCTCAAAGCGGCTAACATTCTCCTTTCCCTTCCTCCCCCACAACAAACACTCTGTGAGGTGAGTGGGGCTGAGAGACTTCAAAGAAGTGTGACTAGCCCAAGGTCACCCAGCAGCTGCATGTGGAGGAGCGGGGAAGCGAACCCGGTCCCCCAGATTACGAGTCCACCGCTTTTAACCACTACACCACACTGGCTCTCCAAGAAGATACAGCTGCCCAAATTTCTCCCTTGCAGTGGTGTAGCGTGGGTTGCTGGCACCCTGGGCCATGGGGGGGGGTTGATGCAGTATGCATATGCATTCAACTGCCTAATGGTGTCTGCATCATGGCCAATGGTCAAGAATGATGGGAGTCAGAGTATGGCCACATCTGGAGGACCATGGGTTCCCCAGCTCTGGTGTAAACAATACTGAGAGAGCTGGACGAAGAGTCTGACTTGGGTTGAGGGAACTTCCGCCCTTCCCCTTAAAGCCCTGAAAACATTCCTAATCATGGATCTTTCTTTGTCGTGCTTTTCATCTATGAAGGCTGTGAATAGCTGCCAGTTTTCCCCACCCCCAAATGTACGCATAGACTTTTGGCTGCTCAAAAATATCTGTAAAATAACAGCAAGCTTACTCGTTGACATTGTGTGCCCACCTTTCCGATGCTGTCCCCCCCAACAGGTGGTTTGTTTGCCTGCGAGGTGGAAGAGAGAAAGTGAGCACATTAAAGTTAGCTTTGAAAAAGAAAACCCGATAAAACTTTGCCCACCAACACATAGCGCTAACGAAATATCACCTCAGCCTACTCTGTGTCTTTCCTTGTGTGGATACAACACAACATCAACACCTTGGTTCGTCTTGCAAAAACGTGATAAAAAGAGAGTTGGGGGGGGGACATCTTTCCCACTCACAGAACGATACCAGTAATTTAGGAGCTTTCACCACTTTGGAACTGAACTAAGTTTTCCTGCCTGTGCAACTTTTTCTGAATGCCGTATGTGAAAGCACATGCACCGGACCTTTGGAGGTTTTGTAAGTAAACCGTTACCAAACGTGTGGTCTTTTTCTATGCTAAGGGAAGAGGGAAGTTTCGGAACTCACATGGGCATGTTTTAAAGATCTAACAGCTAGATTTCCATGCTTTGCTTTGTTGCATGTTTTGTGATTTTAAATATCTGCCGGGAGATTTTAAATATCAACAAAGGGTGTGTGCCCCAAACCTGGATCTAGGTCTCCAGATAATTCTCCTTTTAGACCTATTTTTTTCCCTTGCATCAACAGGGATGGGGAACCTGAAGCCCTTCGGATGTTGCTGAGCACCAACTCATATCAAACCCAGCCAGTGTAGCCAACAGTCAAGGGCAACATCATCAAACAACATTTTGGGGGAGGCACAGTCTCCCCGTCCCTGTTCTTGGCTTGGTGCACCTACACCTTAGGTTTTAATTGGATCACTGAAACACTGTTTTGATGCAGGGCTTCAGCCCAAATTAACCTACTCTGCATAAATTGCTGCTCTGGGCTCCCCTCCTTCCAAATCAGGGGTCACACATTCAGAACACCAACTCACTTAGAAAATACAAGAAGCTGAGCACCTCTTAGAGCAGCTAATTCTTATGTTCCCACTGGAAACATTTTCAGGCTTAAGAGTGAAGCATGCCTCCGATTTAATTGCAGGGAGCAGGGAAATGCGTGCTTCTGCTATCTGAGGTTTGTAGGGGTGACACTGAAATATGGTGTGTGTGACCACTTTACAGATATAATCAAAACAACAATGTAGATCCACATTGCTAAAGGCAACGTTCTTTGGAGCAGATCAAGCAAGATGTCTGAGTACAGTAAATTAAAAGTCAGCATATCAAGCTTCTAGCTGACATTTCCTCTAGGAAACAGATACATATGTAAATTCTATATAATTAGCAGAAAATATAATCACTTCTCTTCGTGGCATAGAATGTTTGCTTTGTACACGGTTAATTGGACTTAAATTAGGCCTCATTTTTTAATTTGAAAAAAAAACACACCCTAATTAAAAACCTGATTAGTAATGTTGGCAAGCGGCCACGTTAAAAAGTCTTCTATTTCTGCCTTTGGTAAGGTTTAGGAACAGCCTTCATAAATGGAGAAGGAGGGAGAATACGGCTTGGTTTCCTATGCCTACCGAAACAACGTGTTCTTTAACACATTTCTCTGTTGCACATTTTTGTGCCGTGCTCAATGCTGGTATCGCTGCTCTGAGTGCAAATCCTGATTGGAAGGAGGCGAACCCAGAAGAGCGTCTCACCCAGAGAGGCAAACAAGGCCAGCTCCTCTCTAAAAGAAAATCATTATACCCCATCCTTGTATCAAAATAGCATAGGAGGAGATCAGGTATGCTGCAAAGGGCTTATGTCCAAGTCCCTAGACTTAGCAGAGTCCAAAGCTGGGGTGTTTTAGCATTGCCGCAGACAGAATCCCCGATTTGAACCTTGTGCTCATCCTGCTGAATCCGGCGAAGGCGGCAGAGCAGCTCAGGCCCACAGACAGAGGGAGGCAGGCAAGGGGCAGCATAGCCCTTCTTGGCTCCAGGGGGAGGAGTGCTCTGGCAACATCAGTGGCTTGCCTACCCCAGACACTGGCAACCCATGCCATGCTGCTGCACAACACACATCCGATGCATCCGTTGTAGCTGGCAGATGCCAAATGAGAATTGATGCCACATTGAAGCACATGCCTTTTCCCCAAAGGAACCTGGGAACTGTAGTTTTCTCAGAGTGCTGGGGAACGTAACTCTGTGAGGGGTAAACTACAGTTCCTGGGAAAGGGATGCGGGTGGCGCTGCGGTCTAAACCACGGAGCCTCTTGGGCTTGCTGATCAGAAGGTCGGCGGTTCAAATCCCATCAATGGGCTGAGCTCCCTTTGCCCTGTCCCAGCTCCTGCCAACCTAGCAGTTCGAAAGCACACCAGTGCAAGTAGATAAATAGGCACCACTGTTGCGGGAAGGTAAACGGCGTTTCCGTGTGCTCTGGCTTCCGTCACGGTGTTCCGTTGCACCAGAAGCGATTTATTCATGCTGGCCACATGACCCGGAAAGCTGTCTGTGGACAAACGCTGACTCCCTTAGCCTGAGAGTGAGATGAGCACCACAACCCCATAGTTGCCTTTGACTGGACTTAATTGTCCTTTGCCTTTACCTTTTTCGGGGGAAGCCATACACTTTAAACATAGGTTGTGGATGCTATCCTCCCACTGTATTGTATACCCAATGGTCCTTTGCTCTTGACAGCTCCTTCATTGGATATGAAAGCAGTGGCTCTGCATTCCTGGTTTCATCCTGTGGAATTAATGCTTCCATAATGCTTCCATAGTGAGGACTCTGAGGATTAATCTGTTGGGTCGGAGGGAGGGGGGGGCAAGGACGATCCCCCAGGCATAACACAGGAATGTTTCCAACCTGTCTCCCCCCATCAGCAATGAGCGTGCAGCTCTCCAGGGAATTCAGCCTTCCCGACGTCGTACTATGACCCGTGCCTTGGAGACACCGGGCACATATCCAGATATCTTGCAGGGTAAAAACACAGACGGACTGAGGCAGAGGTGTGTGCTACAAACTACGTTTATTACTAAGTATAAGGGAGCATGAAAGAAAACATGTCTCCTCTCGCTGAGAGAAGTCCGAAGAAGAAGAAGAAGAAGAAGAAGAAGAAGAAGAAGAAGAAGAAGAAGAAGAAGAAGAAGAAGAAGAAGAAAACAAACAAACAAACAAACAAACAACCGGAAACAGAGTACAACAGACATCCGCTCCCGTGATTCCAACAATCTGTGTGGAATGTATAAACACAGTCTTGTGACTGCACAGTGAGAGCAATAGAAGCTGACATAATCCATGTCCTTACTCCACTTCTACTCCTCTCGCAGTGTGGCTGCTGGGCACCCTGCCCGCCACTGGCCACCTCCGAAGCGCTGCTCTGAAAAGGTAGCTACTGTCTGCATCATGACTCTTGCACAGTTCAAACAAGGTCATTCGCCCATGAAAGTACATGCACTCATGTTGCTGTTGCCTCAAGCCCAACCGTAAACTTTGGCAAGGCAGGCAGGGTATGGGGGGGGGGGACGGGGACGACAACGACCCTATTAATCTTTCAGTCCATGGGCACTTAAGTGATGATTAACAACACCTATTTTTATGAGAACAGGAATGCAGCTTGGAAGCACGCCAGGAGCCACTCTTGCTATTTGCCCGGGAACAGCTCCGAACTTGCCTCTCCCACATTCAATTGCTCCTCTAAGCGCAGGCGGGGCAGGGGTAAAGGAGGGAGGAAGAGAGGAGGAGGAGGAGGAGACAGTTCATTCAACAGTTATTTTGTTCTCTTCTCGTGAGGCTTTATGTGTGTTTCCTTTGCCACAAGCCAAGTGGAGAACACAAAGCAACAATTAAAAATTCTCGAGCAGCTCAGCGGTAGGGCATGGAGAAAGGTGCGCAGTTCAGTCTTCAGCATCTCCAGGTAGTCGGGGAGAGACTCCTTCCTGAAACCCTGGAGAGGCACTGCCAGCTGCAGTAAACAAGCCTGACCTAGATGTTCCTATGAGCTGACTCAGTAGAAGGTAGCTTAGTGTGTTGAAAGCAAATCAAGGCCACCAGTGACAAAGTCTGCTGCCAAAGTCAGACTGTGACTAATAACACCAGGATTTCTGCCTGTAATAGGGGAAGACTGCTGTGTGTTTCTATCGGCTCGACATGGTCAAACTCTGCTCAACTCTCACTGTTGATGGGGCATAATGATGAACTCAACTGGACTGTGATTTTATTTTGTTTGTTTGTTTGCTTATACCCTGCCCATCTGGCTGGGTTTCCCCAGCCACTCTGGGCGGCTCCCAACAGAATATTAAAAACACAATCAAACATTAAAAACTTCCCTAAACAGGGAAAGATGGAGGGCACAAGGAGAAGGGGACGACAGAGGATGAGATGGTTGGACAGTGTTCTCGAAGCTACTAACATGAGTTTGGCCAAACTGCGAGAGGCAGTGAAGGATAGGCATGCCTGGCGTGCTCTGGTCCATGGGGTCACGAAGAGTCGAACACGACTGAACGACTGAACAACAACAAACAGGGCTGCCTTCAGATGTCTTCTAAAAGTCAGGTAGTTGTTTATTTCCTTGACATCTGATGGGAGGTCGTTCCACAGGGCGGGCGCCTCTACTGAGAAGGCCCTCTGCCTGGTTTCCCCTGTAGCCTCACTTCTCGCAGTGAGGGAACCGCCAGGAGACCCTCAGAACTGGACCTCAGTGTCCGGGCTGAACGATGGGGGTGGAGACGCTCCTTCAGGTATAGTGGGCTGAGGCTGTTTAGGATTCCAACCCTAGGATTCCAACCCTGGAGCTTCTTCCGAGATGGGTACCTGGCCTTACGGTTTGACTTGGAATCTTTCTTGTTGCATTAGACCTGAACATGCATTTGACCATTGGTATCCTCTCTAGCATTGCCCATGGGGCTGTGTATGCTATTAGGACTTACCTTGGGGTATGCCTGGGCTCAGGACACTGTATCACAGTCCATTTGTAAATTAGACTCACTGGCACAAGTCCAGAGTTTGCTATTTTTACAATGTACATGCTAAACAAAATCACGATATGTTGCGTACAATATTATTCGTCCTTGGAAATATTGTGCATTATTACTTTTACGCGTCGGTGACTAATGGCAGTTGAAGTAGCATTCAATAAATAAAAGCAACAGAAAACAGCATAAAAACCTTAATGGGTACATACAGTTGTAATACAAAACAAACAAACCTTTAAAAGTAAGCAGGAGTGAAATTACCACAAATTGTTCAGCAGCAGAATTAAAAACTGGGTGTGTGCACCAGTCACAAGATTTTGTTCAGACTCTGATCCAGTGCCTTGGAAAACACCTTGATGTCAAGGTGTTTTATAGGCTGCCTAGTTTGGCTTGAGTTCTTTCTGAGTCTGCTTCATTTCCCCCGCTCCCACAATTTACTACTGGGAAATTTGAAAAACAGCTGCTGTTTTTTCCTTCGGCAGAAGTGGATGAAATTCGCAGGCATTCTCAGAGTGAGTAAAGCATGGCAAATTACAGGTAAATAGTTTCAGGGGCTTCGTGCAAGCACACTTTCTTAATGAGATGTCCATAGCCTTTTAAAATTTGCTGCAGAATTGGTGAAATTTTCAGGCAAGGTTGGTCTTCTGAGGTCACAAATCCTGCCAAATTTCAAGAGAAAGAGCTGCAGTAATCTCCCACGAGGGCAGCTGTTAGAGTTTTAAGGTGTGTAGAAACGAATGACTTAATCTCCCCAAGCATTTTGCAAGTCTGAAAACTGCAGACATGAAAGAGGTGCCCCTAGGTAAAAATAAAAAAATTAAAAAACCCAAAATACTTCTTAAACTGCAAACATACAGTTTTAGGTACTTTTAAAACTGATTTGGGGTTGGGAAGGGATTTCCTTTCTGGACAAAATCATTCCTTTTGATTACAAGCTTGACCTGTTAGTCACAATAAAAACTCTCCCTTCACCCTCTCTCCACTGTGGTATTTGCTCTCTTTTCCTTATCGCCCCACATGGTAACCTTAGAGACATTTCTTTTGCTTTTAGAAGATGCTTGTCCAAGGCATTTTAAAATTTGTTTCGGTGTCTGCATCACTGAAGAACCACATCAGTGAAGAACCACTTTGTACAGATCCTGCTTCACCTCCGACAAGCAAAAAAACAAACCCTCCAAGCCCCACTTTAAACAAATCTGATGCACCCTCCTAAAAAATATTGCACTGTCTGCAGAAAATTCTTTTAGTCTGCAATCATATGCTGGTTGACCTTGGAGGATATCCTAACAGGTGCTGGACCCACTGGTGGCCAAAAAGCTTCCCCTGTAGTTTTTCTTTTAAAGAAACAAATTAAGACTTTTATTGGGTTATGAAGAAGAGGAAGAAGAAGAAGAGGAGGAGGAGGAGTTTGGATTTGATATCCCGCTTTTCACTACCCGAAGGAGTCTCAAAGCGGCTAACATTCTCCTTTTCCTTTCTCCCCCACAACAAACACTCTGTGAGGTGAATGAGGCTGAGAGACTTCAAAGAAGTGTGACTAGCCCAAGGTCACCCAGCAGCTGCATGTGGAGGAGCAGGGAATCGAACCCGGTTCACCAGATTACAAGTATACCACTCTTAACCACTACACCACACTGGAATGTGTGGAGGAGGAGGACCTCTTATTTTGGCTCCTGTCTTGACCTCAGTCTGTGCTATGAAGTAGGGAGGAGGATTCTTTTCAGCGACAAGTAATGGAGCCTCCATCTTCAGCAGCAGTTTATCCCTCAGCAGAGGGGTGGTGGTGGTGCAAGAAACCATTTCATCTTGCTCTGCTTCTGAGCTTCCCAGGAGCATCTAGCAGTCCCCCTGTTACAGGGGGACTGCTAGATCTGATTCAATGCCAGCTTTTCATATGAATTCTGTATGTCTCTCAAATTGCACTTCACCATTAACAGTCTCCCCATCCATCAGCTTTCTGCCAGGGTGTCTGAAAAAGAATGCTGTTTGGCCAGCACATTGTCAGAACAGAGCCAGTTTGGCGTGTGAAAGTCTCTTTGTGCGTGAGCATCAGGAAATTCTGCCCCTCTCCACCACCATAGGTGAAACATGGCCCGTGCTACCTCACAATCTTGGCTGGCAAATCAGTCCATCAATAAAAAACGTAACAAGAATGTGAGGAAATAATGTATAAAAATGACTTTTGAATCTACTTGTTAATCAATACAAACTGATGTGGAAGTTCCTTCACTGGAAGAAGTGATGCTACAGTGAACTAGGCAGGGGGCCTTCTCAGTAGTGGCCCCCTCCCTGTGGAACACCCTCCCAACAGATATCAAGGAGATGAGTAACTATATAACCTTTAGGCAAAGCCTTTTACTGTATAATGTTTTATTACGTATGTCGCAGGGACCCAGGTAGCGCTGTGGGTTAAACCACAGAGTCTCTAGGGCTTGCTGATCAGAAGGTCGGCGGTTCGAATCCCTGCCACAGGGTGAGCTCCCGTTGCTCGGTCCCAGCTCCTGCCCACCTAGCAGTTCGAAAGCACGTCAAAGTGCAAGTAAATAAATAGGGACCGCTCCAGCGGGAAGGTAAATGGCGTTTCTGTGCACTGCTCTGGTTCGCCAGAAGCGGCTTTGTCATGCTGGCCACATGGCCCAGAAGCTGTCTGTGGACAAACGCCGGCTCCCTCGGCCTATAGAGCGAGATGAACACCACAACCCCAGAGTTGGACACGACTGGAACTGATGGTCAGGGGTCCCTTTACCATGTATGTATGTATGTATGTATGTATGTATGTATGTATTATAGATGCTAAATGCCACCCAGTTAGATGGACAGGATACTAATATTGATATTGATATCATTAGGGTGTGGTACAAATAATATTTGTTTGTTTATACATACCATAGCCTGATGGTACTCAAGGCAACGTACAGAGAAGAACAAGAACTGCTAAAAACATAGAAAACTGAAGAACTGAGCTGGAGACACGGCTTGAGAGGGGAAAAGGAATGGGAGGGAGGAGGGGAAAGCAAACTCCAGCATGTTCTCACATAGCTTTCTACCTATGCAGGTTTAGGGTGTATAGAAGAGCAGCAACTCGTCATTCACAATTCTGGCTGCCTTGTGCTCCTGGTAAGCACTCCCCACTGCACAGACATGGCGGGGGGAGGGGGAGAGACAGAGAGACAGAGAGACAGAGAGAGACAGAGAGACAGAGAGCATCCAGAGTTCAACTTGTATCAGAACTCACAGGGGCTTAGACCCACCAAACTTATTTTTAATGCCAGAGCTCAGATATGAGATATATGTGGAACACATTTACAGTGCCCTCTCTGGGTTATGTGTGTAGCCAGAACCAGCCCACACACAAACCACGGTTCACAAGGCAGAGGATGCTGCCCCACATTGAGCAAAATATTCCTGTCTTGTGGTCCCTTTCAACTCTACAACTCTATGATTCTATAGAGCCGCTCGTAATTATAAGCATATTCCCTGGCCATCTGTTTTACTTGTTAGAGAACGTGTCGAAATTGCACATTCCCCGACCGAGTGCATGAATGGCTTGCCACGTACCGTGGCAAACGGAGTTTATTTCCACTCAAGCCATTCTTGGGGGTTGTTATGTTTCAGATATGTACTGAAAACGGTGTTTAGTGTCACTCGATTTGTTTCAAGCACAGATGACCAATCGCCACCAGCGCAAGGAAATGCCACACCGCTTGTCACTAGGATGCCAGCTTTTTTTTTTCTTTCCCCTGGATGAGCTCCTGTATTTTGAATAGTGACATGACAGGCAGAAATCAATAGCTGAACTTTCCTCATCTCCGGATTGCAGGGGAGGGGGGTGGCGGGTGTTGGTGTGTGCCTGTCTGCAATCTGCGCTCATTCGTATGATCGGTTGGCCAAACGAATGCTTAATGCCGGATGCAGAGAAAGCCGGCAGGAGCTGCAAATTGAATTCTACCTGCAGTCATACGAACGAGCCAAATAAAGGTTAAGTAGCTGAAGCAGGAATGGTTTCCACTTTTAATTAGCACTTGCAAACAGCATGCTTTATTGGCAGTGGAGGATAGCCTTGATTCCACAAACATGCCCCTTTATATGCACATCCTTCCCCCCCCCCCCCAATAAATGTTGCTTAGCAAAAGAGGTTTCGTGAGTACAGTGGGCACAGAACCCTGTGCTTATCTACTGTATCTGAACGGGGCCTGACGTCGAGCAAGTTATCCCCGTTGCATAGCAACGGGATTCAGATGACCATGTAAAAGTACTGGCTGCTCTTCCACGGTGAATCGTCACATGTTCCGCACACGGTTCCTCCTGCCTGATTTGCTCTGTTCTGTAAATAAAATAAAAAGGCTTTGCAGTTATAATGAAAGGACCAACAGCTTTCATGTCGTCCTCGTCCTCATCATAAACCTTCTTCTTCCCAATTTCATTTCCTAGAGTCATGTAACTTATTTGTTTTTGAATCAAATGGTCTCTGCCAGTGTTTCCTTCTTCTTCTTTTTGAAATCGTTTTTATTTGGTTTCACAGATATGAATTCATAGCAATACCAAATACATATCCATATAAAGAGATTTCTCTGAATCTCGAGTTACAGGTGGGTAGCCGTGTTGGTCTGCCATAGTCAAAACAAAATAAAAAATTATTTCCAGTAGCACCTTAAAGACCAGCTAAGTTTGTTCTTGGTATGAGCTTTCGTGTGCATGCACACTTCTTCAGATACACTGAAACAGAAGTCACCAGATCCTTAAATATAGTGAGGGAGTGGGGAGGGGTATTACTCAAAAGGGTGGTGGGAATGGGTGATCAGCTGATAGGTGTGGAAAACCTGTTAATGACTCTTAATGAGATAAGAATCCAATGTCTTTGTTCAGACCAGGTCTCTCCATGGTTTTAAGTTTGTATTAATACAAATTTCAGAAATAGACTGGAAAGAGAAGTGGCTGAATTGCAACTAATCACCAAACTTAAAACCATGGAGAGACCTGGTCTGAACAAAGACATTGGATTCTTATCTCATTATACATAACAAAGCTATCGTTAGCCATCTCACCCCTTGCCTTTCCCTGCAAGACTAATTGCAGCCGTTAAGAGTCATTAACAGGTTTTCCACAACTATCAGCTGATCAACCATTCCCACCACCCTTCTGAGTAATACCCCTCCCCACTCCCTCACTATATTTAAGGATCTGGTGACTTCTGTTTCAGTGTATCTGAAGAAGTGTGCATGCACACGAAAGCTCATACCAAGAACAAACTTAGTTGGTCTCTTAAGGTGATACTGGAAAGAATTTTTTATTTTGCTCTGAATCTCGAGACTTCCCCCCTTCCCCTCCATGGGTCCTATTGTCAACATTTTCAACTGCATATTATTCCATAGTCTATATTTTGTATCTATCCAGTATATGATCTTAACATTTGGAAGAAATCTCATAAGAACATAGGAACCTTACGTATATTATGTGAGGTGGTTGCTCGACCTCATAATGGGGTAGGGAAGTTGAAAATAATGCCAATGTATTTCTCATCTGACAATCCATGCACACTTTTGGTTTCAGATATTACAGGGACGTCCAACTCCCAGGAGACTTCAATCTTCTCCCGGGAAACAAAACTAGCAGTGATTGACCCATTGCGGGGGGGACGACCCAAAGTTGTTCAGCTTTTTTTAGGAGGGGCAAGTCAAAGTAGTTGTTGAGCTTTTTTTAGGGGGAGAGTCAAGTTTGTGGATCTTTTTTGGGGGGGATAGCCAAATCTGTTCAGCTATTTTTTGGGGAGGGAAACCTAAGAGTTCTGCCGCTTTGGGACACGTCATAAATCGCTAAACAAGAAGTACCGTAATCCTGCCAGCAGTAACTCCGTCTTCTGTTCTTTTTCTTTTTTATTAATATTTTCAATCAGAACAAAAGCCAAACTAAAAAGACACGTACAACAAAAAACCATAATAACAACAATAACACAAATTGACAACACAAATTTAGCTACAGTAATATCTGTATGCCTACTCCTTGTTTATCACCACTCTCACCCCCCCTCTATTTCCCACTGTTATCTGCCTTGTCACTTAGATATCTGTTCCAAATTTCTTCATATTTATCCATTCTTATTTTTGTGTCGACAAGCAGGTCAATGTAACTAATCTGTCCATATTATCAATCCACATGCACAGTGGAATCTTTTTGCGACTCTTCCAATTCATTAAAACAAGGTTTTGCATTTGTTTTTGTTTTGTTTTGCTTCTAATACAGCGCAACACAACCACTTTTTTTGGCCCCTTGAGATCTTCCAATTTTCCAGAATATAATTTAGAATTCAATTCAGTTCCCCTAAATAACAATTTCTTTTTGTTACTTTTGCTATAAATAGCCTCACCTGGCTCCGTCTTCCATTCTTGAAAACGTGCACAATTAAAGGAGAGAGCGAGGGAATGAGGCCAGATGCTCCTTTCCCCCTGCAAAGGAAATTGGGCCCACAATCGACCACGTTCGACTTCTAACAACCAGGGGTCGACCTGTCGATCGCGGTCGACCGGTTGGACATCCCTGAGATAGTACATGGGTAAAGGTAAAGGTAAAGGGGTTGCGGTGCTCATCTTGCTCTATAGGCCGAGGGAGCCGAAGTTTGTCCGCAAACAGCTTCCGGGTCATGTGGCCAGGGGATGCACAGTGCATCCAACTTGCGTCGTGATGTCACAACGCACGCATCGTGCCCCACCTCAGGCAGCAAAGAGGTTTCCTCCGCCACTGCATGTGGCCAGCATGACTAAGCCGCTTCTGGCGAACCAGAGCAGTGCACGGAAACGCCATTTACCTTCCCGCTGAAGTGGTACCTATTTATCTACTTGCACTTTGACGTTCTTTCGAACTGCTAGGTGGGCAGGAGTTGGGACTGAGCAATGGGAGCTCACCCCGTCACGGGGATTCGAACTGCCAACCTTCTGATCGGCAAGCCCTAGGCTCAGTGGTTTAGACCACAGCGCCACCCACGTCCATGGGTAGACGAGTATAAAAAGCCCGGGACACAAATTTTCACGGCCCTCTAGTGGCTATGGTCACTCGTTTACCAGAAGTAATGCGTTTAGCATTAACTCTGGAAGTATATACTTGACTCTGACCTCCTAGACACCCGGGCACCGACAGCCAATGCTACAATGCTGGATGTGTGTACAGCTTTTCACACAAAGGAGCAGACCCAGTCAGACCCAGTGGTCTATCCAGCTCAGTACTGTCTACACTGACTGGCAGGGTTTCAAGCCATTTTCCTACGTGGAGATGCTGTGGTTGAACCCAAAACCTTCTATATGCAAAGCAAGATGCTGTGACACTGAGTCATGGGCCTTCCCCAGATACATCCCAGTCATCTCATTTAAATAAACAAAAACACGCCATTAAAACAAAAGCACTCCCCGCGTTGATCACAATGTGTGATCCTGTAACAGCACGACTGTGTACGGCTTGCTTAGAATTTGGAGGACGGGTCTGAGGATGGTTTAGAGGTCAAGGAACGTCAACAGATGGGCCAGCTTCAAACCTCCAAGTGTAATTTTGAGACAGCCCAGGTGTTCAGCTCTAAAAACAGCGCGCTCGGATTTTTAACGTGAAGTCTGAAATTCCTTTGGTTCTGCTATGAGTCTCTGTTTTTAGGCTTTAAGTAGCTTTCTAAAAATAGCATGGTTTGAAATAAAATAGTAGAAGTTGCCGGCTTGTGACTTAGCTGCGAAGTGCATGCGCCGAGAGAGCTTTTGAAAAAGAGCAAATGGCAATTTTTCCTGTGCAGACTAAGAAAGGATAGAGCAGCAGAGTTCCTTGACTGTTATGCTGCCTTGGCCATGGTCCATGCTGCCCGGGGCTGGACTGAAAGTTGCAGTCCAAAACTCCTGGACGGCACCAGGTTGGCAAAAGCTGATCTAACCACTGCTCTTCTTTTTCCATTTTTAAATGTCATGCTTCCAGTGGCGAACACCCGTAACAATGGCTGATATGTACTGCATAGTGAAAGCTCCAAAAATGGGACCTGGGAAATGTAATTAGCAATGATGCTAAAGCTACAGTGCACAGTAGAGAGTTGGAAGGGACCACGAGAGTCGTCTAGTGCAGGCATGCCCAAAGTGTATTTTGCGGGCCTAATCTGGCTCCCGTGGCAGTATATATCCTGGGGTAAAAATCCTAAAAAAGCTCAACAACTTCAATCCTTAAAAAAGCTCAACAACTTTGGTTGGCCGTCACTTTATCAAATCTGGCCCTCTTTGAAAAAAAGTTTGGGCACCCCTGGACTCTAGTCCAACCCCCTACGATGCAGGAATCTTTTTGCCCAACATGGGATTTGAACCCACAACCCTGCAATTAAGAGTCTCGTGCTCTACTGACTGAGCTATCCCAGGCCCCAGTGGGCGACCCAGCTTCATTGGCAAGGATTTCCATGGTGGGCTGCAAGCACACACATTCCCACCCCTTCATCATCCATCACAATAATTGTTAATTGGTTAGTAATAAAGTGGGTAACAGCTTCCTCCAACAAACTCCTTGAACCTGACCTTCAAACGCGCCGAGTTCCTCTGAAGAAAGTAAGAACAGTAAAAGGTACATCAACACTGGTTGATTTTTACCTAGGAAGTTGATAATCTCTCTGCCATGTAGCGGTACAGCTGAGCAATTCCTTTGCTATGATCATGCATGTCTGCAGTAGTCTTTCCCCCTGGCCATCTCCAATCAAAGTGCAGTCCTTTAGATGCAGAATGATGACAGCCCGTTGCATGAATGGGTGCTGCTAGGTCATTTTTGCTCCACTTCCTCAGGAGCCGATGACGGGTGGTGTAATTAGGTGCTGAATATCAACATTTTGAATTATGGTGCTGGAGGAGACTCTTGAGAGTCCCATGGACTGCAAAAAGATCAAACCTATCCATCCTTAAAGAAATCAGCCCTGAGTGCTCACTGGAAGGACAGATCCTGAAGTTGAGGCTCCAGTACTTTGGCCACCTCATGAGAAGAGAAGACTCCCTGGAAAAGACCCTGATGTTGGGAAAGATGGAGGGCACAAGGAGAAGGGGACGACAGAGGATGAGATGGTTGGACAGTGTTCTCGAAGCTACTAACATGAGTTTGGCCAAACTGCGGGAGGCAGTGAAAGATAGGTGTGCCTAGCGTGCTCTGGTCCATGGGGTCACGAAGAGTCGGACACAACTGAATGACTGAACAACAACAACATCAACATGACTCTGGCAAATTTACCACCCAACACAGAACTTCTATAAGTGCAGACTCAAATTTTCATATGTCAGAGAATGAGAGGTGGGTTAAAGTGTGATTTTTGGGTCCTCTCGATTCCTCATTTTTCCAGTCTTAAATTCAGTTCTTCAAATTTTCACATCACTTTGGGGGTTGTTATTTTTAAAATTCCTCACGAAAATTCACCGTAATTTTAGTGGGACGTTCTCCTAATATACACATTTTTTTGTGCGCAGTTTTGCTTCGTTTACACACATTTGCAAAGCAGTGTTCCCCAACAGAACACATATTTGTATATTGGTTTCACCAATATGCAAAACTATATGCACATTGCTTGGGCTGGAAAATTGCATTGCCAAATTGGGAGAAATGGGCGTGTTCCAATTCACTTAATTGTTTTGGAAACTGCAACTTTTGGAAACCCCGAAATGGGTAGATTTGTCTTTCAATGCAAGCTGAATCATTTTTTCCTCCTTCCCACAACCATCCCTAATCAGAATTCACAGTGGATTTGGATGGTTGTTTATTACATTCATATTCTACGTTTCTTCCATGGAACTCAGGGCAGTGTTTTGAATATTTTGTTGGGAGCTGCCCAGAGAAATGGTAGTAATTCATTGTTATTTGGGGTCCCTGATTGTCTCTGATCCATCCACCTTACCTTCAGCAGAGTTGCTGCATCAAACCCTTGCAGGCCATGCTCTGAGTGTACGCTCCAGACTCCACACAGAGAAAATGCTTGGGTGATTTGCACAACAGCACTTCGCTTTGTGGCAGTGATTCCCTGACAATCAGAACATCTCAGCTATGGTGCGATGCATGTGGTGGAGGTGGAACTTTGAGTGGCTCCTGTTGAATACCTATATGGTTATAAACAGGTCACTTTCTACCCTTTTGTGCTAGTGATTAGATTCTTCTGGTTCACAGGAACCAACAGTTTGTATCACAATCTAACAAGAAGACAGGTCCGTTTGGTTTTCCTGTCCAGCAGAATATCACATTTCATCTAACAACATTGTGCTGTGTGTTTGTTGCTTTGGGCTGAAAATATATGTTTAAAAGTTCGATTGTCCTGCGCTCCCTTCTCAAGGGATCCTTTTTCTAAGACTAATCTCAGATTAATATCGTTTATCAGTACTTCTCATATTCTCTTTTCCTCCTGGAGCTTACATTTCTGTTTACCTTCTTTCTCCCTTAACCCTAAACCTCTCAAAGGCTTCTTTCTGTCTTTATTTATGTGCATATCAAATAGGAATACATTATGTACCATATCTCCCCATGTAGCAGTGCCAGCCATTTCCCCTTGCTGGTGTCAATCACCCTGTATTTATGTACTTATCTGTCCAGTAACTAGTAATTTTTGCATAGCATGGATGTGTCCAAATCTTTAATCTAGTGGTCCTTCCTGAGTGGGATGGCTTTTAACTCACTGTGGTCATGTTATGCTCTGAAACTCTCCATAGAAATCCATGATGGATCCAAGATCAAGCCTCTCTAACAGCCTCTCTGTAATTATATTATGCATTATTAGGAGGCATTTTCTCCAGGTGATATACAATCAAGTCATAGTCAGAATAGACCGATTGAGCTCAATAAAATTAGATTCATAGAGTTGGAAGGGACATTGAGAATTCTAGTCCAACCTATGCAGCTGTTCCATACGGGGATTGAACCTGCAACCTTGTTGTTGGAAGCACGAAGCTCTAACCAACTGAGCTATCCAGGCTGAGTTCATTTAATTCAGCAGTTCTACTCTGAGTATCATTAGCACCAGCAATCATCCTCTGTCTCTAAAATACCTGCTGCATACTTTTAAATCTTGAGATTTCTGATATGCACAGGAAAAACACTGTAGCACAGTAGCTGTGTTAAATCTGCAGCTGAATAAGGCCCCCTAAATCCTTAAGAGATGATCCTTAAGACTGATCCTGTGGCCCTGCCATGCTAATGGATGATATTGTGCCCCTGCTATCATTGGTACAACACAGGTGCGATTCCATCGATGCACGCCCAACAGCAGAACCCACAGCTCAGTAGCAGCTGCAGAAATCAAAGCTAATGTGGTAATACCAACAAATGTTCCCACGGTGTCCCTGGAAACTGTTACCCATCAATCACGATTTTGCACATCGACCCTTTGTTGTACGTGAGTGGAAGGCGCCAATCAAGATGCAGCAATGGCTGAACAACTTCATGATGGGACACCTTCTGGCACAACCAGGCAGCTAGAAAAAGACCATGACACCTCCATCTGCATAACCCACAATGTTTTTGTATCACAGACCCTCCGAGTGCCCCTATTTTTCAGGGACAGTCTCGGATTTACAGAAGCTGTCCTGGTTTCTGATTTGATCCCAGAAAGTCTCCCTTTTCCTTAGGGCGTCCCTATTTTCAACGGAAAAAATGTAGGAGGGTATGGAGTTATGCGTACCCCAAGCCAAGGAGATAAGTACAACCTTTAGGAGACCTCTGAAGGCAGTCCTGTATAGGGAAGGTGTTTTGTTTTTTTAAATGCTTAATGTTTTGTTATGTTTTCATATATGTTGGAAGCTGTCCAGAGTGGCTGGAGCAACCCAGTCAGATGGGAGAGATATAAATAGTAGAATTGTTGTTGTTGAATAGGACATCCCTATTTTCATCAGCCCCTTCATGGATCACTGCCTTGTTGTGGCGAAGGGACTTGAATAACTCCAAGAAGCTATGAGCCATGCCGTGCAGGACCACCCAAGACAGACAGGTCATAGCCGAAAGTTTAGACTAAATGTGATCCACCTGGAGAAGGAACTGGCAAACCACTCCAGTATTTTGCCAAGAAAACTCTCCATGGACATAAAAAAGGAGAAGCTTTGAGAAGGAAGTGAGAGTGTCCAAGGCATGCTCTGGTTCATGGGGTCACGGAGAATTGAACACGACTAAGAAGACTAAACAAAATTTTCATTGGAGAAATGTTGGTGGGATTGGTATCACTGTACTGACCAAGCGAACCAACGAATTGTGGGAGGGTGCATGCGCAAGGAAGAATAGCCCATTGCAGTTTCCCAAGACTCTTTCTGTGAGTGCGGGTGGCACTGTGGGTTAAACCACAGAGCCTAGGGCTTGCCAATCAGAAGGTCGGCGGTTCGAATCCCTGCGACGGGGTGAGCTCCCATTGCTCGGTCCCAGCACCTGCCAACCTAGTAGTTCGAAAGCACATCAGAGTGCAAACAGATAAATAGGTACCGCTCCGGCGGGAAGGTAAACGCCGTTTTCGTGCGCTGCTCTGGTTCACCACAAGTGGCTTAGTCATGCCAGACACATGACCCAGAAGCTGTATGCCAGTTCCCTCGGCCAGTAACGCGAGATGAGCGCCGCAACCCCAGAGTCGGACACGACTGGACCTAATGGTCAGGGGTCCCTTTACCTAAGACTCTTTCTGTGAATCACCCTGAGGCCAACCAAAGAAGCATGCAAACAAATACCATGATGGCTAACCATTCTTTCCCTGTGGGGAAGAACTTGGCCTGAGGACGACAACTTTTGAACAGCCTTCCTGACGTCGCTTCTTTTAAACTGCAGTTGTATCTGCGGTATATATTCATGCTCATGTGGCAAACTATTTTGTTCTCACACGATTTTTATTTTTTAATTTTTTTTAATGGAGCTGTAACAGGGCAACCAAGAAAAAAGCTTGAGTAGCTCAGTTGGTTAGAGCATGGTGCTGATTATAACACCAAGGCTCCAGGTTCGATCCCTGCATATTCCTGCATTGCCTTTCCCAAATCTCCAGCTGTTTTTAGACTTCAACTCCCAGCATCCCTAGCTAGCAGGACCAGTGTTCAGGGGTGATGGGAATTGTAGTCCAAAAAAACAGCTGGAGACCCACGTTTGGGAAGCACTGCTCAGGCTTCCCTTCCAACTCTATGTTTCCATAAGTGCATCTTGCAAAACAGGCGCTCCGGAACGAATTTAACCTTTCCCTTCCCCATCCTGTCCCTTCCTCTGGATGCAGCTGCAGCTGCAGCTTCTCCCCGGTGCCCCCCCCCTTCCAATCGCCTTTAAAAGTCCTTTCTCGCCCATCCTTTCTCCTGCCGCTTTTCCGGTGCAAGAGGAGAAAAGCGCCCGAGAAGAGCAACCGGGGTGGCGACGGCGGATAGGCAGGAGGATCCGATCGCGGGCCGGGGGCGGAGATCTGGCCGGCCCCTCCCGGACCCCGCCTCCCTGGGCGCAGGGCCGCCCTTGGGCGTCACGCTCGTCGGCGTCCGCACATGGACAGCCAACTGCTCTGACTAGCGCGGCGCAGGCGGCCCCCGGCAACTCCTCGGTCTGGGCGGAGCGAGCGAGCCAGAAAGGGCGGCTTGGTTGGTTGGCTGCCTGGCTGGCTGTCAGGGTTGCCTCTCTCCTTTTCTTTCTCTTCTTTCCTCTTTCTCTCCCCCACCCCCCTTTACTCCCCTCCTCCTGCTGCCTCTGTTGTTGTTGATGCAAAAGGGGATCAAGCGAGCAAAAGGACGTCCCCATTCCCTCGGAGCGTCTGGAGCCGGCTAGAACTTCGCCAAAAGGAGGAGCCCTTGATGATTTTTATTTTTATTTTTCAGAAAAATTATTAGCAGTGGGGTTTTTTCTTCTTCTCCCCCCACCCTCCCATTCTCTTCCTTTTACCTCCTAATTTGGGATTTCCCACCCACGCCCGCCCTCCTGTCCTCCCTCCTTTTTCTTATTCTTGGTTTGAAAAATAATAATTTTGGGCCAGCGAGCGAGAGAGAGATCAGGACCATGGCTCGACCTCTGCCTCTGAATCCAACTTTCCTACCTCCAACCTACGGGGTGCTGAAATCTCTGCTGGAAAACCCGCTCAAGCTACCGCTGCAGCATGAAGACGGTGAGAGAAATGGGGAGCGGGGGCAAGGGAAATAAAGTCTGGGGTAGTGGTTTTGGGGTGTCCCCCCGCTTTATCCCGCTTGCTTCTTCCTCTCCTCTCCTGTGGACCAATATTTAAACACACACACCCGCGCGCGCGGTACAGCGCGCAAAGATATTTAAAAGACAGCCTTCTGGCTAAGCAGCAGCAGCGCGCAAAAGCGCATTTCGTGCAAGCGCGCAAAAGCCCACATTAAGTTTGCGCATCAATGCAGAGCGCGGTGCGTCCTCCGTGCGCCCCGGGCAGGAGCCGGAGCGCTTTCCTTTAAGTCGCGGATCCTACTACAACTCCGTTGCTTGGGAGTGAGCTCTTGTTGAAAGGCGCCGTGCTTACTCTCAGGGAAATACTGCTGAGTTTTGCTCAGCTGGAACCTAAGCATGCTTCTACTGGGGTCTATGGGCGCTTACTCCCAAGGAGTATTATTTAGAATTGCGCAGCCGGAGCCTATGCGTTACGCTTGTGCTGTAACCGCGGGGTTACTGTAATAGAAACATGCATAGGGTTGGACTTTAATTTGTTTACTATGGCATGTGTAGTTAAATAGTAAGCCAACTGATTATTATTTTGATTGCTTTTTTATTATTCTCGTTGCTTGTCTGTAAAGCACACTTGGAACACTGCTTCTGAAGGTGATTTAAATGGGAAGTTAAGGCGCTGGCATCTTAATGGTTTTAGATATCAATCATCTCCTGGCCTCCGTTTTCTTGGAAGTCTTAATCTTTGATTTCTGTGGACCCGAGTTCCAAGGAAGTGCATGCCTAGAATTACAGCTATTAAAAATTCAGTCTTTCTCTCATACGGGAGAATGGATTTGTGTGTTAGATTATTATTATTTTTGAAGTTTAGAGAGAGGAAGGCACGCAAAATGTGTTTCAGCTATGTTTCTGGATTTGCACGCAAGCAAAACAGCCCTTACCAAATACCTCTTTGCACCCAAAAGCTGCAAAAGGTTTTTGTAAATATTTTAGCAATGACTTATTCTACATCTTTTGTAGGTTCTAAGAGGGTGAGTGTTTGTGGTGTTTGTGACATATAGAGGGTGCAATGCACACTCCATTAAAATCCGCAGCAGTGGGGCTTGTTAGCTGTTATGGACTGCACAGCGCTCAGCATTTCCCTGTAGTTTTCTAGACAGCTTCATATGCCGCCTGTGAAATTTGAGTATTGCCTGCGCAGGCTGATCCAAGGCAGGCTTCCTTTAGAGCAAGTCACACTTTGTTCAGCGGGACTTACTCCCAAGTAAGTGTGCATGGACTTGTAGCATTCAGTCTTGTGAGTGACACGCAGCAATCCACGAAATCCACAAATAAGAAAAGGACACAGAGATTATGATGATTTTTCCAGAGGAAGCCTATCTGGAAGGAAGGTTCAGAATTAATCCAAAATCATGGCAAATCATAAGCGGTCAATTGTGGACAGCTGATCTCTTTCCCTAAATCCTAGAAACATTTTTTTTTAAAAAAAGATATATTGATCAATATGTCGACCACTTTGTCTTTTGAGAAACTTCCTTAGAAATTTAGGCTGCAGTCTAGTCTGTCTATAGGATCCTCTACCCACCAGGGAGTAAGCCCCATTGAACACAACAGAGCGTATGTCTGAGTAGATGTGTAACTCTGTTTATTTGAATCTTTGGGCCGTTATAGTGCTTTTTTATCCAGCATAATGACAGGAAATCTCCTTTTATGCACCTCAATCTTAAACCCAGTTTATGTGGAAGTCAAGACTGAGCTACAAGATGCGTTGGAAATCCTTGATTAGGTCTCTCTTCTTTCTATACTGAATCACAGCTGTAGGACTCCATGAATTTATTTGTTTTTAATATATATATTCCTCTGGGAAAGCTCGAGGTGGTGTACATGGTCCGCCCCCCCCCCGAATTATTCCCCACAACAACCCTGTGAGGTAGATTAGGTTGAGAGGCGGTTACTGGCCCAAGCTTACCCAATGAACTTGATGGCCAAGCGGGGACTTGAACCCTGGTCTCCCAGGTCCTAGTCTGATACTCTAACCACTATGCTACACTGGCTCCAGTGGCTTTACACTGAGTAGTGGGAAGAATGGGTGTGTTGACCGTCTCCCTTTCCCCACAGCCACTTTCCCAGTGAAAACCTAAATTATGGCAGCTGTTAGTCCTAAAGTACCAGTATTCCTCAGTCCTAAGGGACAAACAGTTCATATGCATTCTTGGCTTCAAGCAAATGTGAGCGGAGGAGAACAAAACGCAACAACAATCGCCCCCCTCCAACAAACACCCAAATGTTTTGGGGGTATGGGGCAGAATAGATCAGGACAATGGTACATACAGAAGTGGGGGAATTCAACCTTGCCTTTCCAGCTCTCTGTTCTTGCGGCTAAAGCAGTTTAGTTAAAAACCAAGAGAGATCAATGTGTAGTTTGTGGGAACATCCTATGCAGTACAGTGACCACCGTTTTTTTTGTTGGGAAAGATTCATTTAAATCACACGATTTACTTCCACATTTAATGACCTTTTGTTGGCTCATTTAGATCTTTGCAACCAAAGACCACTTCTGCTCGTGTGCTGCATGCTTTTAATCACCAGGTCATTGTAGTATATTGTTAACTCTGCTTTCTTGTGGACGATAAAGGCTATTATATTTATTTGTCTCGATCAATGGGACCATGGTACGGCTCTTTGTCTTGTGAGCTATAGGCTCTGCAACTTTGTAGAACAGAAAAGAATTCAGGTCGTTCTTCTGCTTAAAGGTAAAGTAAAGGGACCCCTGGCCATTAGGTCCAGTCGTGTCCGACTCTGGGGTTGCGGCGCTCATCTCGCGTTACCGGCCGAGGAAGCCGGTGTACAGCTTCCAGGTCATGTGGCCAGCATGACAAAGCCGCTTCTGGTGAACCAGAGCAGCGCACGGAAACGGCGTTTACCTTCCCACCGGAGCAGTACCTATTTATCTACATGCACTTTGACGTGCTTTCAAACTGCTAGGTTGGCAGGAGCTCGGACCGAGCAACGGGAGCTCACCCCGTTGCAGGGATTCGAACCGCCGACCTTCTGATCAGCAAGCCCTAGGCTCTGTGGTTTAACCCACAGCACCACCCGCGTCCCTTCTTCTGCTTAAGGACCAGGCAATTAGGTTTTTGAGAGGGGTGGGGTAGGGATCAAACTTTTCCTTTGAAAGTTCAGCTCTCGGGAAGTTCTCCTGTTAAAGCCCTATTGGGATGAACGGGAACCCTGCGAGAACAGCTCTCGTACTGCTCTGATTCATCTCAGTGGGCTTTGTGCAAGAGAACCTGCTGGCAGAGTAAGGGCGTTTTGGATTTTTCAACTTTCAGATTCCCCAAACGAGGGGTGTTAAAAAGAAGTTTTAACATGACTTGGGAATTCAGAAGATGTTTTGGTGAAATGAATGCAGTTTAGTTTTGCTTGGGAAGGAAAATGTGTGTAAAATTGCACGGAAATCACTAAAAAGGATTGTCCCGCACTTGCAGTTGTTGTTGTTGTTGTTGTTGTTGTTATTATTATTATATCATTTAGCGCTACCTGGCATTTCCAGAAGGTAAAATTAAAACTCTTTGGTTTTCCCGAGAGCGGTTTATGTGTTTTTTAATTAGATGTAGAGTTGCAAAGCGAAGTGTTGCCCAATCACAAAAATAACAGCAAGTTTGACTTCCTCTCTCTCTCTCTCTCTCTCTCTCTCTCTCTCTCACACACACACACACACACACAACATTTTAAGACCACCCCTCATTGAATAAATTGGCAAAAATTAAATTTCATCCTCTAAAATGACACTCTCAACTTGTGGGGCATGTCCTTTTAGGCAACACTTGTTTGAATACCTCCCTCCCTCCCTCCCTCCCTCCCTCCCTCCCTCCCTCCCTCCTGAGTTTCCTGCACTGCAGGGGGTTGGACTAGATGATCCTTGGTGCCCCTTCCAACTCTACGATTCTATGATTCTATCATCTCTCTCTCCCGCTTCCCCCTTTCCCCGACTCCAACTCTGTCTTCTGCTACGAACGCTCTGATGAAACCTCGGAGTGTTTGGGTCTTAACGTTTGCTCGAAGCCAAGTGTACAGATGAATTGCTAATTAGAAACAGAGGCGGAAACCTTGCATATATTTAATGAGTCGAAAATAATTTATCCCAGGCCCTTCACAACCCTATACCAAAACGTAGAGCTTGCCATATGGAGAGAGTCGTAATTGCAGGAGGACTGACTCTTAGGGTTTTTCCTATAAAGCAAAAAAACAACAACAACCAAACTCCTTTGTGGACGTACTGACTTTTTGTACCCTCCCTGTCTTCTCTCTCTCTCTCCCTTTTAGCGTTTTATAAAGAAAAAGACAAAGAGAAAAAGCTGGATGAGGACAATACCAATGCCATGGTCCCACAGTCCGCTTTCCTGGGTCCTACATTATGGGACAAGACACTTCCCTACGATGGCGACACTTTCCAATTGGAATACATGGACCTGGAAGAGTTTCTCTCGGAGAACGGCATTCCGCCCAGCCCGGCCCAACATGACCACAGCCCTCACCAACCAGCTCTTCAGCAATCTACCTCAGCATCACCTTCCGTCATGGACCTCAGCAGCAGAGCATCCACGTCGGCCCACCCTTCCATGGTTTCTCAGAACTGCATGCAGAGTCCAGTCAGGCCAGGTAAATCAGGCGTAAGGAGCTTTGTTGGGGAGACTTGAGTGCAAACAAACAGAATGATTGTGTGCGTGTGCGGGCATATATACATACTAGGGCAGGGGTCAGCAACCTTTTTCAGCCGTGGGCCGGTCCACTGTCCCTCAGACCATGTGGTGGGCCAGGCTATATTTTGAGGGGGGGGGAATGAACGAATTCCTATGCTCCACAAATAACCCAGAGATGCATTTTAAATAAAAGCACACATTCCACTCATGTAAAAACACCAGGCAGGCCCCACAAATAACCCAGAGATGCATTTTAAATAAAAGCACACATTCCACTCATGTAAAAACACCAGGCAGGCCCCACAAATAACCCAGAGATGCATTTTAAATAAAAGCACACATTCCACTCGTGTAAAAACACCAGGCAGGCCCCACAAATAACCCAGAAATACATTTTAAATAAAAGCACACATTCCACTCATGTAAAAACACACTGATTCCTGGACCGTCCGCGGGCCGGATTTAGAAGGTGATTGGGCTGCATCCGGCCCACGGCCCTTAGGTTGCCTACCCCTGCACTAGGGGCTTTTGTGCCTCAACAACCAACCCCCTCATAGAGCTTCTTCTTCCCATCCCATGCAAGTGTCATACATCCCCAAACCGCACCCATTGATCATGAATTCCACACAACCAGTGCTGTTTTTCTAGAAAAAGAGTTCCGGCAAGTTCTGGCAGGGGAAAAAACGCCTTGCACACAACCATCCACATACCCTTACTTATTTTGGAATGAAGTTCCAGCTTATTCAAGGAGGTTTATTTCTGTGGCCAGTTTGTATGTTGCTAGCAACAAAGTTTGCTTTTACACCAGCTCCTTCCCGTGCCGTCTCAGTAACCTTTATAAAATAATAACAATAGCAATAGGCTGCCCATTTGACTGAGTTGCCCCAGCCACACTGAGAGGCTTCCGACATATATAAAAACACAATACAGCCAAACCTCAGTTCCTGAACACCTCCGTTATCGTGCATTTTGGCTCCTGGACGCCGAAAACCCAGAACTAAACGCTCCAGTTTTTGAACGTTTTTCTGAACCCGAACATCCTACGCGGCTTCCTCTTGAGTGCAAGAAGCTCTTGCAGCCAATCAGAAGTCGGGTTTCGGAAGTCGAATGGTCTGCCGCAATGGATTACGTTTGACAACTGAGGCTTGACTGTAAAACATCACACAGTGCTATTTTTCTAGAAAAAGAGGTGCTGGAACTCACTATGAACGCCACCTGTATTCTTCTATAATGGCAGTGGCACTCACCTGAGAGGTGCCGGAACTGAGTTCCAGTGAGTTCCAGCTGAAAACAAGCCCTGGCAGCACACATTAAAAAGTTTCCCTGTACAGGGCTGCCTTCAGATGTCTTCTAAAAGCCAGGTAGCTGTTTATTTCCTTGACATCTGACGGGAGGGCGCCACTACCGAGAAGGCCCTCTGCCTGGTTCCCTGTAACTTCACTTCTCACAGTGAGGGAACCGCCAGAAGGCCCTCGGAGCTGGACCTCAGTGTCTGGGCTGAGCGATGGGGGTGGAGACACTCCTTCAGGTATACTGGGACGAGGCCGTTTAGGGCTTTAAAGGTCAGCACCAACACTTTGAATTGTGCTCAGAAATGTACTGTGCTTTAGTCCAGGAAGCTCACAATTCAGACATGGCCCTCCAGATTTAAAAACTGCTGTTTTTGCTGCAACAGACAGTTTGTAGTTTTTATTACTGCGCGAACTTTTGTGGCCCGCAGTCCCCTTCATCAAATGTTAATGAAGTGTTATCCTGAGCTGCAAATACATACATATGCATTCATGGTTGTTTCTGGGGTTGGGGAGAGAAAGGCAACTGAAGTGAGCAGGAAATGAAATGCAGAAAAGTACAGGCTGTGAGAATTGTGTTCCTTCAAAAACAAAACCCAGACCCAGTTGTTGTTTGTAACACAGAAACCCCAGCATTGGTAAGCCAATCGACACATACAGTGTGATAAAAACCCTTTGGTCCGGTCTGCAAGTGGGATGGCACCGAATCTCTTGATGAGTTGCAACTCTGCGGTTTCAAGCTGCATTTTCCCATTTGAAGTTTCTTTGTTGAAAAGATGGCTGCTAAAGTCAGTTCTGGAGTGACAAGGGAGGCGGAAATGCTCCCCCCCACCCCGCTATTATTTACTTATTTGTTTTGCCATTCCTGGCGCCAGGTTTGTATCCATTTGTTCTTTTGCGTAGAGACTGGCCTGTGGGTCACAACTTAAAATGGATGAAATCCTAGATTTCCCCTCCGGGGCTTTTGAACGATGGGTTCTCCATCAGTGGGAAAGAACTCCTAAAAGTAGCTACTGTCAGACGCAGAAAACATCATGAAACCTGCATTTTCCATGTAAGGCTTTTTTTGCGAGCAAGCGGAACTTGCTTGTATTTTTAGCAACCAAGTCCTCATTTGCTTTCCGTAGGAGAAAGTCAACTAGCTGTTCAGTTTCCTATTTCACATTAGCTTTGAAAATGGAAAAAAAAAAAAAAACGGTTTGAGATTTAATGGATCTTGATAAGGATATGAAATTTCTGGCTTGGATTTGCCCCCCCCCCCCCCCGCACCTTTTTTTTTCCTTTTGCAACTTGCAAACCAGCATCTAGCTGCTCCAGCAGCAACGTGTGCCAGCAAGGGCTTATATTAGTGAGGTGTTGTTGTTCTTTGCTGTGATTATGCCAAAGGACCTGGCTCGCGAGGAGAGAGCCACGAGTCTGGATTTCCAAAACAAGGGGCCTCATTTGGGAGGGAGAAAAGCGAGCCTTCCTAACTAGCGTTTTCCTGATTCAGTTAATAGGAGCAGGGATAGATTGGTCGATTTTGCAGGAGCAAACGCCACAAATGCTCCGTCAGGTTGCTTCTGATTCTCTCCTTCTGCAGCTCCCTGCCCTGCAGCTGGGCTGCGGAACTGGAAGCAAGCCCTGCTGTGAGTTAAAAAGTGCTGGGGAAGGATGTGCAATGGGGAAATTGGTGGGTATTAGAAGGAGAGGGTTGCACCGGCCTGCCTCCCACCTGCTGATTCTCCCTTGGAAAAGCAGCCTTGCATTTATGTTCTCTTGGCAAGCGCTCATTTGCACAGGCAGCATGATGAGATCATTTGCATGGAACTGTTGTCAAAGGATTAGTTATCTATAGGGCCTGCCTTGAGTGGCGTCGGTGAGCAGGATTTCCCCTGGCAGTGGGCTCATCCTGGAAAGGTTGTCCTCCCCACCTAGTTTCCTTCTGGAAGTGGTCACATGACAGCTTCGAAAAAGCTTCTTAGTGAGCTCGGAACATCATGTTGCAAACGGCTCCCGGGGCTGCTGAGTTCTGAAAGAAAAATTGCAAAACGGCTCGGAGCATTTATAACAGAGAAGCAATCTGGAAGTGGTTTCAAATTAAGGGGGAGTCCAAAAATGCGCTTCGTAGGGAGTAAGCTTCACTGAATATAGTGGGCCTTCTAGCACGATCCTAGGAATGCTTACTCGGAAGTAAGGATTCACTTTCTGAAACGATACGCTGACTGAAATTTAGCCGTCCTTCGAAATGCACGCTTTCCCGAATTTTGTGGCGTGTTTCTCCAGGCAAGTAATGTGTCGTGTTTCTCCAGGCAAGTAATGTTATTGAAGCATTATCTTTGGGGAAATCACGTTGCAAAAATGGGAAAAATTGCGCACGCAAATGTGTTTATTTGGGGCCAGACGCAGTTTCCTCTCTCCCCTGTCCTGGGACAGACTTCAAATCCGAGACTGTTTTCAAAAGCATGAGATAAGAAGTCCAGATAAATAAACATTGGGAGTGGAACATGGTGCAAACCTCCTGAGGAACCTATGAAACCGTGTTTCTTGTCCGTGAAAAGCCGGAACTGCGCTTGCTTCTTCTGCGCTAACTTGGCATTGTTTTTATCCTGTGGTTAGTTTTGTTCTTCTGAAAATAGGGCCTAATGTCATATCATTGCTTGATGACTTGTGTGCCATCACAGATAAAACTTGTATTTTGAATGAAGTTGACTCTAATGGAGGACTTTCCCTTATGTGTCGTCAAGTGTTGAGTAAACCAGTGATCTGAACGCATGTGTGAAATGGCTCCCAAGTGGCTACCTCAGGGGTCAGCAACCTTTTTCAGCCGTGGGCCAGTCCACCGTCCCTCAGACCATGCGGTGGGCCGGACTATATTTTGAAGGGGGGGGGGAATGAACGAATTCCTATGTTCCACAAATAACCCAGAGATGCATTTTAAATAAAAGGACACATTCTACTCATGTAAAAACACGCTGATTCCCGGACCATCTGTGGGCCAGATTGAGAAGGTGATTGGGCCGCATCTGGCCCTTGGGCTTTAGGTTGCCTACCCCTGGTCTACCTTGAGTTGAAAAGGCTGCTCTTTGTGGTTTATGTAGTTTCGCTTGGGCTCCAAAGGCCGCTTGCAGTGTCATGCAGTGGCAACCCCACAGCTGGAATAAAAATGTGTGTTTTGTACCACACGTGCAAATGGCAGAGGACCACGGCCAATCTGGACTTACTGACACAGTTACGTGAACCACAAGTGTGAATGGGTCACATTGTTGCTCTTTTAGGTGCATAAATAAAAAAAGTTTGTGTGTGTGAAGCAGTGTTGATAGAAAACGTTATTAAGAGTTCCTGAGCTACATGCCCCCCAAGTTCAAATTTGCTTGGGAAGAAATCGCTGAATGAGACAGATGTGCTTAAGTGTTCCTGGGTCTTGCTGATTCTCAACCTCCATTGCCAGGTTTCCTCCAGCTGGGCTTACTAGCAGCACATGTGGAAGGGATCTAGGGGTCCTGGTGGACCACAAGCTTAACAGGAGTCAACAGTGTGATGCAGCAGCAAAAAAAAAAAAAAAAAAAAAAAGCTAATGCTAGTCTAGGCAGCATCAACAGTAGTGTAGTGTCTAGATCAAGGGAAGTCATAGAACCACTCTATTCTGGCTTGGTCAGACGACACTTGGAATACTGTGTCCAATTCTGGGCTCCATAATTTAAGAAGGATGTTGACAAGTTGGAACGTGTGCAGAGGAGGGCAACCGAGATGATCAGGGGTCTGGAAACCAAGCCTTATGAGAAGTGGTTGAAGGATCTGGGTATGTCCAGATTGGAAAAGAGGAGACTGAGAGGAGATATGATAGCCATCTTCAGATATCTCAAGGGCTGCCACATGGAAGATGGAGCAAACTGCTCTGGAGGGTAGGATTCAAACCAGTGGCTTCAAGTTACGAGAAAGGAGATTCCAACTAACCTCAGGAGATACTTTCTGACAGTTAAGAGCTGTTCGGCAGTGGAACAGACCCTCACGAGAGGTGGTGGACTCTCTTTCCTTGGAGGTTCTTAAGCAGAGGTTGGATGGCCATCTGTCATGGATGCTTTAGCTGAGATCCCTGCATTGCAGGGGGTGGACTAGATCACCCTTGGAGTTCCTTTCAACTCGAAGATTCTACTACAGTCCTTGGACCAAAAGGACCCTTTTCAATGGATCATAAGTGGGCATAGGAATGGCTGAGCAACCTGTTGATTGCTCCTTGTAAATGCCTGCCACAACCTCCAGCAGAAGTTCACCTCTTGTGCTATGTAGGTCAGCCCTGAGAGAAGGAGAAAAGTCTCATTGCTTCTTTGTTTCAAAGGTGTGTTCAATCTGCATGCATATTTGAAAAGGCCACAAAACTTTGACACTTTGTTTCCGAGAGCCGATTAAAATGTTTGGAAAGGCACGTGGCTTAGCCCCCAGCTTTTTGTGCGTGTGTGCAAAAGGTAACTCAGAGCGACTTACAAATAACAGAACATGCATCAAAGCTCATATAGAACTAAAACAGAGCAAAAACTAAAATAGAACTTTCATATGTGTGTGTGTGTGTGTGTGTGTGTGTGTGTATATATATATATATATATATATATCACACACTGAATGAAGCCACAGATAATTAAAAACCTAAGGCCTGGCTGAAAAGAAACGCTTTTGTCTGGTACCGAAAGATACATAATGATGGTGCCAGACGAGCCTTCCTGGGGAGAGCAGTCCCTAAGCGGGGAGCCACCACTGGGAAGGCCCACCCTCTGCATCTCATCATAGGGGGCACACACAGAAGGGCTTCAGGTGATTATTGCAAGGCGTGGTTTGGTTTATGTGGGGAGAAGTCGTCCTTGAGGTACAGTGGTACCTTGGTTCTCAAACACCTTGTTACTCAAACAACTTGGAACCCAAACACTGCAAACCTGGAAGGAAGTAACTTTTTCGGAAGCCGAACGTGATCCGTTTTGAGTGTTATGCTTCTGATTTGAGTGCTGCACTTCTGTTTTGAGTGTTACGCTTCCGATTTGAGAGCCACACTTCCATTTCGAGTGCCACCCTTCTGTTTTGAGTGTTACACTGAGGCCTGTCTGTTTTTGCTATTTATTTTGCGTTTTTGTTTTTGCGGCTCTTTTTGTTTTGTTTTTGTGACTGTGTGGAACCCAGTTCAGCTACTGATTGATTGATTGATTGATTGATTGCGTGACTGCAGTACATTGTTTATTGCTTTCATCTTATGGATCAATGGTCTCGTTAGATAGTGAAATCCATGTTAAATTGCTGTTTTCGGGGTTGTTTTTAAAAGTATGGAACGGATTAATCCGCTTTGCATTACTTTCTGTGGGAAAGCTCGCCTTGGTTTTGGAACGCTTTGGTTTTGGAACGGACTTCCGGAACGGATTAAGTTTGAGAACCAAGGTACCACTGTATTGGGGTCCTGAGCAGCATAAGGCTGTCTAGGTAAAATCGAGCCTCGAACATAAGGGGAGAGAAGGTGTTTTCAAAAAGGCCCGGCCAGGCCCTTTTGGGATGTCTGTTCTTTCAAGGTACAGAGAAAAACATGCAGATAAGCAACTTCCACACCACTCAACGAGTTGGGAGGACTGTACCAGTTGCCTTGCTGGACATTTGAACCAGCTCTCTAACACAAGCCACATGCACTAAGACGTGTCGCAGGGGAGGGCAAATGATTAGAACGGCAATCTTCCACTGTTTCGGGAGACTGCCAACTTTTTAATGATCACCTGTCAGAGTTAATTTGCAACCTCTGTTACGGGTCAGTCATTCGCATGATTTGTGCTCTCGGTTGGTCATTTGAAGCCCATCCATCCAACCCCCCCCCCCCCGGTCGCAGTTCCCTTCACCCCCCTGAAGTTGTCTGCATGCAGCACCGTTAGGAATCTCAAAGCATGCTGATAAACCTTTCCTTCGGCAAAGTTGTTCTGGTTGCAGGTTTTCTTTTTTTTAATATTCATGGATTCCACTCATACTAGAAGAACAATGCCCAAGGCTGACTTGGACTCACCAGGGCTTAAATCCAGGAAAGTTGTTTTCAGTTTAGCTCTGCAACAGACGAGACTCATAAAAAGGAAAAGGGGCTTTGGGGCATATGGAGAGTGCATATTCTTCACCGCTCAGTGACCTAAGTAGCACTTATGAACTTTGGGATTTTTGCGGGGTTTGGGATTCTGGACGTTGATTCTCAGGAAATCTCAGCTCTGCTCACTGGAGAGCCAGTTTGGTGTAGTGGTTAAGAGCAGCAGACTCGTAATCTGGGGAACCGGGTTCGCGTCTCCGCTCCTCCACATGCAGCTGCTGGGTGACCTTGGGCTAGTCACACTTCCCTGAAGTCTCTCAGCTCCACTCACCTCACAGAGTGTTTGTTGTGGGGGAGGAAGGGAAAGGAGAATGTTAGCCGCTTTGAGACTCCTTCGGGTAGTGATAAAGCAGGATATCAAATCCAAATTCTTCTTCTTCTCTTCTTCTCTTCTTCTGTAGAAACTAGTGCAGTGGCAGAGTGCTGAATTTCTGTTGAGAGCACCTGAGGTTCAATCGCACGCAGGGGTAGCCAGTGTGTGGTGTCCTTTGGACATTGTTGGATAGCAGTTCCCATCATCTCTGACCACTGGCCATGTTGTCTGGGGCAGTGCTGGATTTATGTATAAGCTAAACAAGCTATAGGGACGCAGGTGGAGTTGTGGGTTAAACCACAGAGCCTAGTGCTTGCCGATCAGAAGGTTGGCGGTTCAAATCCCCATGACGGGGTGAGCTCCCGTTGCTCGGTCCCTGCTCCTGCCCACCTAGCAGTTCGAAAGCATGTCAAAGTGCAAGTAGATAAATAGGCACTGCTCCGGTGGGAAGGTAAACGCCGTTTCCGTGCGCTGCTCTGGTTCGCCAGAAGCGGCTTAGTCATGCTGGCCACATGACCCGGAAGCTGTACGCCGGCTCCCTTGGCCAATAAAGGGAGATGAGCAGCGCAACCCCAGAGGAGTCCACGACTGGACCTAATGGCCAGGGGTCCCTTTGCCTTTAAAAAAGCTATAGCTTAGGGCCCCACTCTCTTGGGGGCCCCCAAAAAAATTAAAGGGGGAAAAACTGGATGTACATTTCCAAAATATAAGATTAGTTCAACAATTACTTTGATAAAATGCATATTTTGTTATGTGCAAATGGATTTAGATACCTGTTAGGTCCATAAATTACCATATAGCATATATTCAGCACCAAAAACAGCACCAAAAACAGGAAAGACCTGTGTTGAGGGTTCTGGAGAACTACTGCTGTCCAAAACTGTTCGAATAAGCAACAGACTTTAATTAAGACCCCCTTACTGAGAGCCGGAAAGCCACTAAAGCAGTGGTGAGCTCAGTGGCCTTCTGGAGTTGTGAGTTACGTTTCTCCGTCCCCTTCCCTCCTCACTTCTCCCGTTAACGAATAATGGCTGCTGTTTTCAAGTAAGAAATCCAGCTTCACCTTTGTAGCCGAGTCTGTCTTCCAGCAGGCAAGGCAGAGTGTACTCTGTAACAAAAACAGTCGATGGCGTGATCAGCCACCTCATTAAGCATGGATAATACTGTTGTGCGTCTGCGGTGAGGAGTCTTAATTCAAATTCATCACTCCCAGAGCTGCTCCTCCATCACAGGGAATTGTGCTGGGCAGCGAAATAAAACCAGGAGTGTGCTTCTTGACTCCCCATTCCACCCCTCTTCCTAAATAAAACAATTTGAGTGTATCTAAATAAACAGAATGGACGTTTTGCAACCTCTGTTTCCCATTTTGAAGGAAGGCCAGAAATTCCAACTGGGAAGTTGTTTACTGTTCATCTGCTGTCCAGAACAGTGTCCTAACAGACCCCATAAAATGTATTTAAGGTGTGCAAAAGAAATGAGCTGTTTAGGCAGGCATAGGGTTACCTTGCAGTTAGGAACAGAAGCACGTCAATAGTTTTATAGGTGGTACTTAACACCTGCCAAAATAGCTGAATAAAACAAAAGCAAAGCTGTGTTGGAGGTGCGGTAAAACAGAAGGGACACTTATACATATCTGGTGGACCTGTGAAAAAATCAAAAGCTTCTGGGATATAGTATATGACGAACTTTAAAAAAAAGTTTAAATTTAATTTTGTGAAAAATACAGAATCTTTCCTATTAGGAACAGCAAACACAGGTATAGCAAAAGAGGATAGGAAAATATTCCTTCAAAGGAGGGCAACCAAAATGGTCAAAGGCCTGGAAACGATGCCTTATGAGGAACGGCTTAGGGAGCTGGGTATGTTTAGCCTGGAGAACAGAAGGTTAAGGGGTGATATGATAGCCATGTTCAAATATATCAAAGGATGTCATATACAGGAGGGAGAAAGGTTGTTTTCTGCTGCTGCAGAGAAGCAGACGCGGAGCAATGGATTCAAACTACAAGAAAGGAGATTCCACCTAAACATTAGGAAGAACTTCCTGACAGTAAGAGCTGGTCGACAGTGGAATTTGCTGCCAAGGAATGTGTGGTGGAGTCTCCTTCTTTGGAGGACTTTAAGCGAAGGCTTGACAGCCATCTGTCAGGAATGCTTTGATGGTGTTTCCTGCTTGGCAGGGGGTTGGACTGGATGGCCCTTGTGGTCTCTTCCAGCTCTGTGATTCTATGATTCTATGCCTCAGGCGCGGCGAGGACCTTAATTGCCAGAAATTGGAAAAAAGAATTTGTGCCAACAAATAAAAAAAGGAATGGCAGGATAAATTATTAGATTATACTGCATTGGCCAGATTAACAGAGACAATTAGGGGACAACCTAGACAAGAATTTCAAAAAGAACGGGGGAAATACAGACAATATTTTGCTAAACAGTGCCCCAAAATATACACCTGGACTTGTTTTGATTAATTTCTACAGGAGACATTTTGCGGTTTTTAAAGTCATAATTAGGAAAAACTGTAATAATCACATATAAAAAGAACAGTACACAAGAAGTAAATAAGGATAAAGGGTGTCTCTTATTTTTACGTTATGTTTTCTTTGTGTAAGGGGATAGGAGTTTAATTTTGATAATTAAATTGTCAATGGTAGTGGGTTTGTTTGTATGTATGAGTTGTTGTGGACTATGTTGTAAATAAAGTATAAAAGAAGAAGAAGGACTTAACCCCAGTTTAAGTTTGTATAGGGTTGCTTCCTAAATCTGGCTCCTGAAAGTGAACACAAGGTTCTGAAAAGCCGGATTTGGAGAAAAAAAATGATAAAAGGAAGCCTTCGGATGTGAGCGCTTCCTTTAGAGGGGAGTATAGAAATCAGTTTGGGGTCTGCAAGCAGATCTAACCCAGCATTTGGCTGTGCTTTTTAAATTTGCCCCGTGGCTGGCTTTCTAATATATTTTGCATTATTTTACTGCAAAACTCAGAAGTTATTATTGGACTTGGGAACGTGCCGTTCCCCAGCCTGTGTTGTTGGCAAAGCTGTGATGTCACTTTGATAATTATACCCTTGATGTACCCTGAAGCACATGCATTCTGTCGTGTCGTCTTAGGGGGTCGCTTTGGGAACTCGGCTTGTGTGCTGCCGCCGCTGCTGCGTCCCTTGAACTTTAAGGTGCAGGCGATGAAACCCGCTACGCCTGTAGCACCTTAAAACCCCGGGGCCCGTGTGATCAAAGCTCGGCAGATTTGAACGGAATGCCTCTGCCGAGCTCAGTGAGCTTTGGGGGAGTTTTCTTGGCAGAATTAGGCCAGTCATGCGCAAAACACTGGGGCGGAATTAGCACATTGTGCATGTGGGCTAAAGGCAAAGATCGCCGACTCAAAACTTCCCTTGAAATGTATGCAGCACGGATGGCATAGATCTACAGCCAGGGCTTACTGTACCTCTGGGCCTTGGCATCTGTTTTTAATAGGAGGCCTCCACCCTGGAACAAATGAAGTAAAACGAAATCGAAGTGTTCCAGAGCAGGCGCAGAATTCATTTCTTCTATCACTAAGTTAACTAGAGAGGGAGGGAGAGTCCTTCAACTTGCGGGAAGGCGGGGGGAGCTTCCAAATTCAGGGGTGCCTTGGTTTCCTGACAGAACTGAACCTCCAGCACATTAATTCTGGAAATCAAGCTTTGTGCACAGTCAAACAAACAAACACTGATTTTTTTCAGAATATTGTGAATTGCTGTTCATATCGCTCTCAGAGGAAACTCTGTAAGCCAAGCCCTCAGGCAACCTTAATGGTTTTTGGATAGAAACATGCCAAAAACTGTACTCCAGGGCTAGAAAACATAGTGCCCATGAGGCACTTTTTGTGTAGTTGCTTTTGTGTAGTGTGTTTCCTTTTTTATAAAGAAAATTCTTTCTAGTCCTCAAGAAATATGTTTTGAAGACATGATGGCGAGTCATGCTAGAGGTTGAGAACTGACAAGCCCCACAGAAGCAAGTTTAGATTTGTGACTTTTCTGCCTCACTAAATCTCCCGAGGACCAATTCTCATGACCACTCAGGGCATGTGGGACTCTCTGCTTTTGGAACAATGTATTTGAGCTTTCAGTATAAGGCCACAGTAGAACTACCACAGGTGATGGTAAATATGGAGTCCAGACCAGACCAGGCAGGGCGTGTGGTAGAATGGAGTGGGGGAATCATGGTTGTCACACCATAAATCCTCACCAGTCATGTGAATTGGTACAGAGCAAAAAGAACAGGAGAGACTTCAAAATGGTGTTCCTCTCACCTACCTTCTGAAGTGGTGCGGTCCACTGTACCACCTTAGTGGCCACAAGGAAAAGCTTTTCTGAAAACAAAAGGTTTCATAAGTTAGCTTCCATACATGGGCTTCCTTGGTGAGGTTGTTCCTTGGTGTGTAGGGCTGTGGCAGAAAAGACCTTCACCCCTATGGAAGATGCTTCCTGTGGCAGGAGATTCAACAGCAGCGGCTTCTCTGCAGATCTTCAGCGTTTATCCTTAGTGCCATTATCAATTGAACTTGTTAGTCCCTTGTTAAGGCTCCAAGTGTTAGAAACTCAGATATATAAGCTAGGTACAAAATGGCTCTTTAAACCAGGGTTACAGTCCCCAAAATGGAATGCCTCGTTGCCATTTTGGGGCCAGATGGCTCAAAAGTCGTATTTTTCAATATGACCTTTTGGTTCCTGAAATTCATTCTGATTGTGCAGATAAAATATAACAGAATTCTACAGGATGTGTTGCTGGTGTGGGAAAACAGTCAGGATCCAAAGTTCCCCAGGCATGCACCTCCAGATAGTGGAGACATCAGGCGCTATCCTTCACTTGGTCACAAGTGGCAGATAGGTAAAGGTAAAGGGACCCCTGACCATTAGGTCCAGTTGTGGCTGACTCTGGGGTTGCTGGCCGAGGGAGCTGGTGTACAGCTTCCGGGTCAAGTGGCCAGCATGACTAAGCCACTTCTGGTGAACCAGAGCAGTGCACGGAAACGCCGTTTACCTTCCCGCCGGAGCGGTACCTATTTATCTATTTGCACTTTGACGTGCTTTCGAACTGCTAGGTGGGCAGGAGCTGGGACCGAGCAACGGGAGCTCACCCCGTCGTGGGGATTCAAGCCGCTGACCTTCTGATCAGCAAGCCCTAGGCTCTGTGGTTTAACCCACAGCGCCAACCGCACTGTGCAAAAAGTGCCTGGTGAATTTCATACATTGCCAAGTAGCATATTTAAGAGCATAAGTAAAACTACATTATACTTTTTAAAAAAAAATCCAAAGAGAACGTAATGGCAGAAAAACATGAGCAATTCCTTAAAAAGCACCCCCCCCCCAAAGAAGCAGCAAAAATAACATGTAATAGCTGCAATGGGAACCTTGTAGAAAAAGTAATTTTCACATTGCTTCCCAGATGGGTAAGCAGCCAGGGACCTTAGTTTGCCTACCCCTGTCTTACACAGAAGAAAGTTACTTTAAAAAGTGGGGGTTATTATTTAAATTTTCCGCTGGATGATGGCTTTAATTGAAGCTCTATGGATACATTGTACAAGAGCAGCTGTTGAAGGTGATCATTGTTTGAACGATGTAATTAGCTTCTAGCTAGCTGAAGACTTTAAAAAATATCATTGACTATGGTCACTTACCACAGTAAACCGTGGCAAGTGGTTTATTGTGAATGCGCAAATGACTCCTGTTTTGTTCCTTCCTAGGGATGAGAAGTGGCAGGACGTGGGTGGTGGGACGTGGGTGGCGCTGTGGGTTAAACCACTGAGCCTAGGTCTTGCTGATCAGAAGGTCAGTGGTTCAAATCCCCACAACCACAATTGCAATTTGAAACAAAGGTTTACTCTGTTTGTGGTCTGTTTGAATGAAACAAGCCACTGTCCGCTTTCAGATGCAACGCTAAGCCAAGGATTGTAAGCTGCGTTTGTGGAGGAAGTTCCTCAAAAAGCAGAGTACAGTGGTACCTCTGGTTACGTACTTAATTCGTCCGTTCTTAACCTGAAACTGTTCTTAACCTGAAGCACCACTTTGGATAATGGGGCCTCCCGCTGCCGCTGCGCCGCAGGAGCACGATTTCTGTTCTTATCCTGAAGCAAAGTTCTTAACCTGAAGCGTTATTTCTGGGTTAGCGGAGTATGTAACCTGAAGCGTATGTAACCTGAAGCGTATGTAACCTGAGGTACCACTGTATACATTTTTTAAAAAATATCAACAAAGGATAATGGTTTGTTACTCTTGCTTGTAATGATGGTTTCATCCGGCAAGCAGAAATGCTTGTGCTGTTCGAGAGACCTGCTTAGTGCTATGTTGAATACCTTACTCTGGTTAAGGAAGGACAATAGTTCACTGGTAGAGCAGTTCCTTAAATGCCAAAGGATCCCAGGTTCAGTCCCCGGCAGGTGAAAACACCTTGGAGTGCAGCTTCCAGTCAGAGTAGACAGAACATGGAGAAACAGATTGACCTGGTATTAGGGTAGCCTCCCCCCTACTGTCCTATGTGACTTCACTGAAAAGATAGAAGAGTTATTCTGAATACCCAGCTTAAAACTTGTTAGCCGTACAGCAGGGATGGGGGACTTGTGGGGCCCTCCAGAGATGTTGCTGGACTCAACTCCCATGAGTATCATGGCCATGAGTATCATGGTCAGACTGTTTCTCCATGTAGGCCAGTACTGTCTACTCTGACAGAGTCGGTTTCCCACAGCTGTTCTCCAAGAGCTCAGTCTGGCCTTACTCATTCTGTTCAAGGATGATCACATAGGCCCACAGAGCCCTCTATGATCACCCTGCCTTCTTCAGAGTCCTTTAGTGCCCTGTGTCCAATGGCAGGATTACCATGTAAAGCTACAGCATGGTAAAAAACAAAAGGTAAAGGACCCCCGGATGGTTAAGTCCAGTGAAAGGCAACTATGGTGTTGCGGCGCTCATCTCGCTTTCAGGCCGAGGGAGCCAGCGTTTGTCCGCAGCTTTCTGGGTCATGTGGCCAGCAGGACTAAACCACTTCTGGCACATGGAATACCGTGATGAGTACCAGAGCGCACGGAAATGCCATTTACCTTCCCGCCGCAGCGGTACCTATTTATCTACTTGCACTGGTGCGCTTTCAAACTGCTAGGTTGGCAGGAGCTGGGACAGAGCAACAGGAGCACACTCCGTCTTGGGGATTCAAACCGCTGACCTTCCAATCGGCAAGCCCAAGATGCTCAGTGGTTTAGACCACAGTGCCACATGTGTTACACTATCTGAACTGGGCACGCTGCATTTCTGGAACCAAATTCCATTTTTGTGTGGAGCCTGAGCAGGAGCAGTCACCATCGGAAGTGGCCATTATCTGTGTGGACTGTCCTTGGATTACGTGACTTTTCTTCCTTAAGTTCTCAAAGTTCTTAACCTAGCTCAAGGTTGTCATGTGAACTAGCCATCCATCCTTTGAAAAATAAGACTTGAGAGCCGTCTTGTCCAAAAATGGCAAGTAGACATTCCTTTTTGGTGACTGTAACCATGGTTTAAGGAGCTGTTTGGCAGTGGTACCTCTGGTTATGTACTTAATTCGTTCCGGAGGTCCGTTCTTAACCTGAAACTGTTCTTAACCTGAAGCACCACTTTAGCTAATAGGAAGAAGAAGAAGAAGAAGAAGAAGAAGAAGAAGAAGAAGAAGAAGAAGAAGAAGAAGAAGAGTTGGGATTTGATATCCCGCTTTATCACTACCCGAAGGAGTCTCAAAGCGGCTAACATTCTCCTTTCCCTTCCTCACCCACAACAAACACTCTGCGAGGTGAGTGGGGCTGAGAGACTTCAGAGAAGTGTGACTAGCCCAAGGTCACCCAGCAGCTGCATATGGAGGAGCGGGGAAGAGAACCCGGTTCACCAGATTACAAGTCTACCGCTCTTAACCACTACACCACACTGGGTCTCCTGCTGCTGCTGTGCCGCCAGAGCACGATTTCTGTTCTTATCCTGAAGCAAAGTTCTTAACCTGAAGCGTTATTTCTGGGTTAGCGGAGTATGTAACCTGAAGCGCATGTAGCCTGAAGCGTATGTAACCGGAGGTACCACTGTATCTCTGAGTTTCTAACACTGATCCAGAGTTGCATGATTTATAAACAACCCTTGCGTGCTGCTTTCACGAGTGTGCAGGTTGGAGAGTGTTGTTTTGCTGCAAACTCCCTTATCCTTGGCCTCCGCACATGGGTCGTGCAGGAGGAGAGGCGGCTAATCTGCCAAGCAGGTCTTTTCTAGAGTTCTGCCTTTTCGCATCAGAGGAAGGAGGAGAAAAACAACAGCAACGTTGGTTTGTAGCCTGAACCACCATGTGCTGGAGGCACATGGCAAAATGTTGTGCGGAGCATGACTTTATCTGGAACAGCGCAGAGCAAGGCATATCCCTTTGCCCGCGTCCCTGCCGCGACCGGCCTTGGAGTGAAATGCAGAGCAAAATGGGAAAGTTCAGCCGTAGTCCGGGTGGTATATGCCGTGCAGATCGAGGTTTTTTTTTGGGGGGGGGGGGAGAAAAGAATAAAGATTTCCTTGCTCCTTGCTTCCCTTCCTCCCTCTCTGGTTTGCGAGAAGCTGCAGTTTAGATCAAAAGGAGATGTAGAATACATTTAGGCAAATTTAAAAATAGATTCTCCTGGGGCAAAGGAAGGAAAATTGCTGAATGCACAAGCTCAGAAAGACTGGAGGAGAGAGAGAGGAGGGAAAGAAAGAAAGAAAGAAAGAAAGAAAGAAAGAAAGAAAGAAAGAAAGAAAGAAAGAAAGAAAGACATCTTTTTTGACTTAGAAGGTTGAGGCATAATATTTGCCGTAAAACTGCAATTAATCATATTTGGCCTTAAATGTTTTTTTGGGGGTAAGGGGAAATGGTAACAGTCACTGTGTTTGTTTGTTTGTTTGTTCATTTATAAACATGTGCATGGCCCCCTCAGTCTGCTTGCTCCAGAGTAGACCCGTGTGAGGCACCTTTTTGGCACAAGTCGCTGGAATTGGCTGGTGCGAAACAACAACACACACCCCCCCTGCAAAAAAACAACACACACACACAGAGAGAAATGAATAGGAAATATGCAAGAACTGTTCATTTCAGAGAGGCATGCATAGGTGTCAGCTTGCAATGGCAACTGAGCATGCATCAATCCCCCATGGAGTGTTTTTTGGGGGGGCGGTTCTGCTCCCTGTGCACCCCCGGAGCTTTTTTTGGGTACTTCTTCTAACTCCGAGGTTCCCCCAGGTCTTCTGATACCTCTTCTCCTGTGTGTAGATGGTGCCATTTTGGCTTTGTGAGGATGAGCGTTTAGAGATGTGATACCTGCTATTAGCATATAGGGTGATTGTGCTGAATTAATAATGGCCACATTCGCGACATACATTGAAAACAATATGAAACCACTTTAAACCACCATGGCTTCCCCCCAGAGAATCATGGAAACTATACAGTAGGGCTGGGAAATACAGTTGTACCTCGGAAGTCGAACGGAATCCATTCCGGAAGTCCATTTGACTTCCAAAACGTTAGATAGAAACCGAGGCGCAGCTTCCAATTGGCTGCAGGAAGCTCCTGCAGCCAATCGGAAGCCACGGAAGCCATGTCGGACGTTCGGGTTCCAAAGAACATTTGGAAACTGGAACACTCACTTTGCGGCGTTTGGGAGCCAAAACATTTGAGTCGCAGGGTGTTCGACTTCCGAAGTACGACTGTAACTGGTTTTCAACATCGCAATATATTACCAGCTAAACATCTTGGTATACTGATATATCACAATGTCTGAAATGAGGACGGAGCCACATAGATGCACTGGCTGGCTTCACGGTTTCCCCCACATTGTGATTTTTTTGCGTAGCGTGCACACACACACACACACACACACACGTCATGATTTACAATAGATTGCCAGGTCAGAAATGAAACCAATATCATGATATGGAGCCAAAACCAGTTTTGGACAATATATCGCCCAGTCTTGGCACACGTCATGATGCGCAATATATTGCCAGGTCAAAATATAAAAAACCGATATCACGATATGTACTTTGAAATTGTTTTGGGTGATATATGGGGATGGTTCAGTATAAGGCAGCCAGTGTGGTGTAGTGGTTAAGAGCGGTAGACTCGTAATCTGGGGAACCGGGTTTGTGTCTCCTCTCCTCCACATGCAGCTGCTGGGTGACCTTGGGCTAGTCACACTTCTTTGAAGTCTCTCAGCCCCACTCACCTCATAGAGTGTTTGTTGTGGGGGAGGAAGGGAAAGGAGAATGTTAGCCGCTTTGAGACACCTTCGGGTAGTGAAAAGCAGGATATCAAATCCAAATCCAAACTCTTCTTCTCTTACTCCGATGATCCATCCCTCAATCTCTAGGGTTAATTAGTGTGGTTACCTTGCAATGTCTAGTAAACCACAACAGTAGTTGGTTTCCTATTGGGGCTGTTAGGCAAGCCAACATGACAGTGATTGAGGATCGGCGTGATCGTTCTGTGATATTATGGCAGTGGACAAAGCTGTATTGTAACTTTGGAAGAAATGTGTTTTAATAGTAAGAATAAAATGTGTCTGAAAAAAGAAACCCGGCGTGCCTTCTACTGTGAGACAGAAAAAGCAGTAAGGCCGGGGCAATTTAGATCGGGAAAATGCTGCAGGTGGAAAGGGTTAAATACTGCCCCCCACACCATCGGATTCTGACCTCTAACCCAGGCACTCTTCTGAAGTCAATCCTTCCCCCACCCCATAGAACCCAGATCACGGAACTCTCTCCATTTTGCCTGGTTTGGCCCTCAAAACACAGGCGTGCATTCACCCATGTCTTCTTCCTGCCCTAAATTCCAGGAAAGAGCAGTGGAAGGAAACTAATATTAGCAGTAGTAGTACGCTGCCCGTCTGACTGGGTTGCCCGAGCCACTCTGGGCACATTCCAGCATATACAAAAACAATTAAACATTTTAAAACTTCCCAATACTGCCTTCAGATGTCTTCTAAAAGTTGTGTAGTTCTTTATCTGATGGGAGGGTGCCACTACCGAGAAGGCCCTCTGCCTGGTTCCCTGCAACCTCACCTCTCACAGTGAGGGAGCTGCCAGAAGGCCCTCGGAGCTCGACGTCGGGGTCCAGGCTGATGCGCATCCATGCGCACGCCCTGGTGTGGCACATGAGCCCCTGCTGCAACTTGTTGGGTAAAATCCAGCTTGTTCTTCACAAGTATGCAGAAGGTACTATGCCCCTTCCTGCGGACTGGTTGAAGGGGCTGTGTTTGTGTTGGCGGGGAGGGTTCGAGAGAGGAGCAGTGCCTCGGATAACCCCGCAGGGCTTAGTAGCTGGCGAGAGAACAGGCTGATAATTAGGGAAGCGAACCTTGCCAGGTGCCTCCAAATCAATGTGTCCCTTCGATTAGCGCACACTTGTCACTGGCAGATGTCAGAAACTAGCTCCGGCGATAAATCAGTTGTGACAAAATGTCCTCCGCTAATGTGCAGCCGCATAAATAGGCGGCTCGCATGCGTTGTTTTTGGCAGGGGTTCTCTCATTGACTATGTCCAGCTGGGGGGGGTGAGGCGGGAGGGGGGGTGAGGCGGCGGCCGTAACAAACTTCTTGCCCAATTATCCTTCGGGAGCACAGCCTGAAATGTGTTGTTCTTGCCTGGAACATGGCTGGGGACAATAGGTCAGAGATTAAGCACTGCAAAAGAGAGAGAGGGAAACACACACACACACACACACACACACAATCCCAACCCTGCCCAGTGCCACTTAATTTAATAAACAAACTGTTGAATACAGCTGCCGATTCTGTAGTGCGCAGTTGGAGGAAAAATAAGAGGGGAGAGAAATCCATTTTCTTGTTATGGCACAGATTGGACGTCATGCTTGACAAACCACTTAAAGGCTTCTCTGTGGCCTTCAGAACCTGGAAGTGACAATGGCTGTGTTTCAGGTAGCCTATTAACTCGACACGTTAAGAGGGAAATGTTGAGAAGCTCAAGCTCTGCAAATAACCACCGGTGGGGGGGGGGAGTAGATTTGAACCTACACTTTTCTTTCCTGGATATTTTTTGTGGCCCAAGCTAGAGGGGTGAGGGAAAACATCCCACTGGCAATTCAGCCGCATGCCTCTTTCAAGGGGCAGGCAAGTCTGCAAAAGCATTGTGGGCCAAGCCTGGCATATGGCTATGGGTAGGGCTTGACACAAGGCAGCGAACCCCACCTGCGCTGGTTTCAACCAGAGACTCCTCGTGGCCGCGTTCACACAATCTCTGTGCGAAATGGGAGCTGCTTTCAGAAGGTCGGTTGGGGGGGGGGTGTCCCAAGAGGTCTTAGCTTTGGTCCGGCTGGTTCTACAAAGCCAAACATTTGCAAGGGGGGTAGTTTTAGATCACTATTTTTGGTGAAAGAGGCATGTCCTAAAATTAGAATCAATACCTAAGAAATGTGCATGGCCTACAATAGGAGAGCTTGAGGAGGAGGAGGAGGAGGAGGAGGAGGAGAAGAAGAAGAAGAAGAAGAAGAAGAAGAAGAAGAAGAAGAAGAAGAAGAAGAAGAAGAAGAAGAAGAATGCAGTATATTATTTTTTCCTGGTTGTTGAGCACTGTGATGATGCTTAACAGAGTCTGCCTCCTTCCTTTTTTCCTTACCTCCATAAATGGTGGATTGCGAAGATCAGGAAAAGGGAAGCAGACCCTCCAAGTGTCCCTATTTTTCCAGGGACGTCCCTGATTTAGAGAAGCCGCCCCGGTTTCTGGTTTGATCCCGGAATGTCCCGCTTTCCCTTAGGATGTCTCTATTTTCACTGGAGAAATGTTGGAGGGTTTGGAGTTATCTGACCCCCAAGCTGTTTGAAGGCAATCCTGTATTTTTATTGTTTAATGTTTTATTAGATTTTTATATATGTCGGAAGCTGCCCAGTAAGATGTGTGGGGTATCAATAGTACAATTATCATTGCGGATTGGGACGTCTCTATTTTCATGGGAGAAATGTTGGAGGGTATGGGGAAGGAGGCAGCCTCTGTTGACTCTGAACCATTCAAGTCCACCATCACTGTGCCCAACAGCCAGCAAAACACCTTCAGGCACCTCAGTGCTCTTCTTACTGTTTTCCTGTAAGCTCTGTAATCAGCCATTGGTGGCTTCTTGCTACTAAAAGTGGCCTTTTTTCAGCTAGTGGAAACAGCAGTGGCAGGCGAGAAATCATACGATCAGAATTGGAAGGGACCCCGCAGATCAGCTACTCCACCCCACTGCAATGCAGGAATATGCAGCTGTCCCTTACGGGGATTGAAACTGCAACCTGGGCGTTATCAGCACCACGCTCTAACCAACTGATCTATCAGAAGGTCTTCATGGAACCAGGTGGCGCTGTGGGTTAAACCACAGAGCCTAGGGCTTGCTGATCAGAAGGTTGGCGGTTCGAATCCCCGCGATGGGGTGAGCTCCCGTTGCTCGGTCCCAGCTCCTGCCCACCTAGCAGTTCGCAAGCACGTCAAAGTGCAAGTAGATAAATAGGTACCGCTCCGGTGGGAAGGTAAACGACGTTTCCGTGCGCAGCTCTGGTTCACCAGAAGCGGCTTTGTCATGCTGGCCACATGACCCGGAAGCTGTACGCTGGCTCCCTCGGCCAGTAACGCGAGATGAGCGCCGCAACCCCAGAGTCGGACATGATGGCTCCCTCGGCCAGTAACGCGAGATGAGCGCCGCAACCCCAGAGTCGGACATGACTGGACCTAATGGTCAGGGGTCCCTTTACCTTTACCTTTTCAGTGGTTGTAGAATGTGCTCTTCAAAGTCTCCCCCCAAGCCCAGACTTTAAGAAGCGATGCAAAATTTTGGTGGTGGTGATGTTTTTCATAAAGGAAGGTCTTGGTGGGTTACTTAGTAATATGCTTCGTGGTGGGGTGGGGTGGGGTCTTGGAAAGCATGCTGCTAGTAGCAGACAACGACCCCAGACAAGCTGGTCAGAAGTTAGCCATGTGGCCCCATGCAAAGTTAATTACAGGAGGGAGCATCCATGGCTTGCTGGAAATGGTGCAGGCTGCCTGCAGCTGTTTAAGCGAACGCTCCTTCCCAGTTTGCGTCAAAGTAATCCCTGGCTTGAGGCGAGCTCATGCTGTTGGCAGTGGAGGGATGGCATTAAACCACTTGAGTCCTGGGGGGGAGAGAGATGAGCGAGCAGATGCCACGGTAGGAAAAGGGTGGCATGGTTTTTTTTTAAAAGATCACAATTGGAGATGTTCCTCCCCATTGGAGGCATAGCTGTCAACTTTCCCCTTTTCTTGCGAGGAATCCTATTCGGAATAAAGGAATTTCCCTTTTTTAAAAAAGGGAAAAGTTGACAGCTATGATTGGAGGTGATGGAGAGGTCTGCGCGCACATTTCTAAATGGGAGAGGCTGCAACACGGCCGCGCGCGCGCGCGCGCACACACACACACACAAAGGGTGGGAAGAGAGTTTTGGGAACCTTCTGCTAGTAGATGGTGCCTCCTGGAAACAATTATGCACTCGGCTCTCCGGAGTTTAAATTTGGGGATTTATTATCGTGAGCCTTTCATCTTATCAAAGCAGTTCCCGTATCACAAGTGCAGAAATGCGTCCAAATGACCTTGGGCGTCGTTCCTATGCATCAACCGCCGCCCCGCCCCCCGCTGCCCGCAGCTGCTCCCTCTCCCCTGCACCCCCCCCCCCCATGGATTACTAAAAGAGAAGGAACAGGAGACCTTTTTTATTTCTATTATTACTATTTTGGAAGTGAGATACAAGCACATAAGCTACTTGACTGTGAAGCGGGGGGGGGGGGGGGAGAGGGATGCTAGGAGAGGAGAGACAGGATCAAAAAGAAGGAGGGAGGGAAATGAAAATAGGAGGGAAGGGGGGAGAGAGTTTCCCCCTCCAGTTTTATAGAAGTTGTGCAATTTTAAGAATCGGATTAACCTGGTATGACTCCGTTTTTCCGCCAGTTAGATAGGTTGAGTTTCTTGGCAAGGGGCACAAGGGTACAGTACACAGTGTGCTGTAAATATGGGTGTGTCGGCCTCGAGCTTGAATGCCACAGAAGTATTGCGCGAGGAGAATATCGCACAGCTGTGCCGCGCAGGGGAGACTTCCTTCAGCTTTTGCCAAGGTAGTTAAATGTGTTGTTTGGGTGCACTGCGGTGAGTTTTATGTTCTCCCTTGGCAGCACTTGAATCCACCCAAGACGCTTGTTTTCAGAAAAAAGAGAGCAATCTGACATGCAAACTTGGGGGCAAGGGGGGGCGGCATTTGCATGGGAATCTTTCCCAGTTGTGATTTACTGGGGATTCCCCACCCACCCCGTTTCTCCCCAGCAAACTAAACGTGCTTTCTTGGCAGCAAGGCTGCAAACTCAGGGCATTGCACCCAGAGCTCCTGCCAGCTTTGAGCTGCCCCAGCCCTTACTCACCCTACTCTGGCTGCTCCAATCCCCCCCCTCAACCTGCCCCCCCGCCTTGTTTATTTAACCTTTCGTTGTCCGTGGCAGTGCATTGCCACCGCTCTTCCCTCTTGCTTGTAGGCTGTGTGGCACGGAGAGGGCAAGGTACGTTTCCGAGCACAATTCAAAGTGTTGGTGCTGACCTTTAAAGCCCTAAAAGGCCTTGGCCCAGTATACCTGATGGAACATCTCCACCCCCATCGTTCAGCCTGGACACTAAGGTCCAGCTCCGAGGGCCTTCTGACGGTTCCCTCCCTGCGAGAAGTGAGGTTACAGGGAACCAGGCAGAGGGCCTTCTCGGTAGTGGCGCCCACCCTGTGGAACGCCCTCCCATCAGATGTCAAGGGGGAAAAACACTACCTGACTTTTAGAAGACATCCGAAGGCAGCCCTGTTTAGGGAAATTTTTAATGTTTGAAGTTTTATTCGGTTTTTAATGTTCTGTTGAAAGCTGCCCAGAGTGGCTGGTGAAACACAGCCAGATGGGCAGGGTAGAAATAATTTATTATTATTATTATTATTATTATTATTAGGTCACTTGCCAGTGCACACCGCGAAGCAACCTGCGGTGCTGGCCAGCTCTTTGAAGGCTCCAGCTTTCTGCCATTTTATTAATAATAATATCTCATTCCAGAGTGGCAGTGGGATCAGCCATTCAGATTCCACCTTTGGTGTCCAGTCCTGGGGTATCAAGGGGGTGGGCCAGAGCATCTCATCTTGTTGCTCAGGCTGAGGTCCAAGAGGGGATCCTGTGGCTTCAGTAGGCGAATTGTTCCTCTTTACCACGTGATTTCCTGGCTGGGAAGATGCTGGCCAGAGGATCTTACTAGTTGGCTTGGTGAGCCTGTGGGTCCCCTCACCCATGGGAGGGGGGGTCCAGCAAGCAAGGAGCTGGTTGGTACCAGTTTCCCAGTTTGAGGCTCCCAGTTCCGAACACCTGCTCCAAAATTCCCTAGTGAGACATAGATGATTTCAGGGGCAGTTGTCAGGAGCAGCAAGTTTGCCCCCGGGGAACTGCTCAAATTAAACATTTCCACGCACAGCTGAATGTTGGGCCTTAAGAATTTGCTTTTATGGTAACATGTGGAAAGAAATGATCTCAAAAACGGCGGCTGATTTTGCTTACAGTGGCAGCTATGCTTTTCCAAAAACTTACCCAAAGCAATGCAGTGCTGAGTACACCATGCCGGCAATTTTTTTATTTTACTGCAGAACTGTAATGGAATACTGCCTTGGGACTTTTGTCCCTGTGTAGGATCTCAAGTCAAGGCTTTGACACGGAGTGAAATGAAAACACCCCCACCCTGAGGCTTAATTACGTAGGGAAGACCGAGCCACTTTTATAGGTGAATGTTTCTGAGATGCCATCATGTGATTTTTTAAAATTATTGTATCCACGCTGAAGTCCAGGAAACTTTGTGCTTGATGGTGAAGATTGTTGTCTTGGCAATTCTGGCAAACTGCAGTGGATGCGTGGGGCCATTCCACCACCCCACTTCCTAGCAGGGAAAAGGCTCTGGTGTCGCTAATTTGCTTTTCTATACTGCTTGGAAAGAAAAGAAACAAACAAACTGAAAGCGGCTCAAAACACGGTTACTTAGTTTGCGATGGATCACCCACAAGGACATTATAGCAACACACTTAAAACAAAATAAAATAAAAAATTCCTTCCAGTAGCACCTTAGAGACCAACTAAGTTTGTTCTTGGTATGAGCTTTCGTGTGCATGCACACTTCTTCAGATACACTGAAACAGAAGTCACCAGATCCTTAAATATAGTGAGGGAGTGGGGAGGGGTATTACTCAGAAGGGTGGTGGGAATGGGTGATCAGCTGATGGGTGTGGAAAACCTGTTGATTACTCTTAACTGCTGTAATTAGTCTTGCAGGGAAAGGCAAGGGGTGAGATAGCTTAAGATAGCTTTGTCATGTATAATGAGATGAGAATCCAATGTCTTTGTTCAGACCAGGTTTCTCCATGGTTTTAAGTTTGGTGATAAGTTGCAATTCAGCCACTTCTCTTTCCAGTCTATTTCTGAAATTTCTTTGTATTAAGACAGCTACTTTAAGATCTTTTATAGAATGTCCTGGGAGATTGAAATGTTCTCCTACTGGTTTCTCTGTCTTGTGATTCCTGATATCAGATTTATGTCCATTTATCCTTTGGCGTAGGGTTTGGCCTGTTTGTCCAATATAGAGAGCTGTAGGGCACTGTTGGCATTCGATTGCATACACAATGTTGGAAGATGAGCAATTAAATAGTCCTGAGATGGTAGGTTTGATGTTGTTGGGGCCAGTAATGGTGTTGTCCGGGTTTATGTGCATTTAGTCTCACAACACCCCTGTGAGGTCGGCGCAGGGCTGAGAAATATTGACTAGAGCGGTGCGGCTAAATAGTCTCTCGCACCTGAGTCTCACACCCCAAGATGCCATTCATGGCATCCATCCCGGGGCTAAAAAAAAACAAAACATTGTCTCAACAACAGACCTTGCTTTTCTTCTCTTTCCTAAGGAATGGGCCTGAGCTTGCTTCTACAAGCACCTCAGTTGTTTGCACAAACGCAAATTGTCAATATGAAACGATAAGATAAATAACATGCCTTTTAGGTTCCGTCGTTATTTCTTTGCCACTGTTTGAAAAGGAAAACACACACACACACAGAGTGAAGTCCTAGCAGGATATTTCCTTCTAGAAGGGCTTGTTGGCGCTGCACCTCCACTTCTGAGTTATCCTCAGGTACAAGCTAAACCTGGGAAAAAAACAACTTGAGAATGGTGGGAATGACAGGCCTTGGGGAAAATCCTGCACTCTGGCTGTTTAGATCCATTTAAAGCCAGCTAGATTTCAGCAGGCTTTAGGTCCTTCCAGAATATTGTAAATGGGTTGCCAAGATGATATTATTAATGTTATTTCCAGTAGCACCTTAGAGACCAACTAAGTTTGTTATACTTGGTATGAGCTTTCGTGTGCATGCACACTTCTTCAGATAACATGCACACGAGTGCATGCACACGAAAGCTCATACCAGTAACAAAATTAGTTGGTCTCTAAGGTGCTACTGGAAGGATTTTTTTAAAAAAAAATTTGTTTTGAGTACGGCAGACCAACACGGCTACCTACCTGTAACTAGAATTAATTGTTATTAATAATAATAATAATATTTATTATTTGTACCCCGCCCATCTGGCCAGATTTCCCCAGCCACTCTGGGCGGCTTCCAACAAAAACCAGATGCAAAAACATCACACATTAAAAACTTCCCTAAAAAGGGCTGCCTTCAGGTATTTTCTGAATGTCAGGTAGTTGTTTATCTCCTTGACCTGTGATGGGAGGGCGTTCCACAGGGCGGGCGCCACTACCGAGAAGGCCCTCTGCCTGGTTCCCTGTAGCTTTGCTTCTCGCAGTGAGGGAACCGCCAGAAGGCCCTTGGCGCTGGATCTCAGTGTCCGGGCTGAATGATGGGGGTGGAGACGCTCCTTCAGGTATACAGGACCGAGGCCGTTAATACACCTCCTTCAAGGTACAGGCACTTTCTCAGAGTACTTGTCTGCGTCTTGTGTTCTTCTCCTCCTCCTCCTCTCCTCCTCTTGCTTTCTCACATTTCCCCGGAGCTGCTGGTGTCTATGCAGTGCGAAGATTACATTGAACCGCCACAAGGAAATCAGCTTGGCCTGAGCTACCCTTCCGTCACGTGTCCCAGAGTGTGCTCACTGTGTTCTGCCAGACTGGGGCTCGCTGAGCAAAATACAGTGAAGCCCTGGGCTGCCGGCCAAGCTCTCCTTCCAGCTTGGAGCACGCAGTCACACATTTGCTATTTGGCAGGACATCCATGCCAGGGTTTGTTTGGATAGTAATCTAGCACAGTTCATCTTCCTTCTCCTTTTCTTTTCTTTCTTTCTTTCTCAGACCCCTTTCGGGAAAGCACACGCAGGGCTGACATGCACCTCAGTGGAGAGCCCATGGGCTGCGGGGAACACTGAGAGACCTCTGGGCTGGCTTCTGTCTGTCTCTCGCCCTAACCGACTCCACAGGGTTGTTGTGACGGGGGAAACGGGATAACCCCCATCGATACCGCCAAGAAGCCGGAGGTGCAGCAGAATGGGTGGGCTGTACTATTTTGAATGATAGGTGGAGGTTTCCATTGGTGGAAGCTCCCCTATTAGCAAAACAAACCACCCACTCCCTGCAACTAGAAACCTAGCACATCAGGGCAAGAGGTTCTAGCTCAGCATTTTAGCAGCTATGCTGTTGTTGCTTTTAATTTGCAGGGAGTTTTTAATTTTGGAGGTGCTGTGTTCACCAATAGGTACATTGATGAGCTCCTTCGTTTAGTATATGAAGTCCTTTTTTTCAAGAAAAACAGGCACTGGAACTCACCATGAAGTCATTACAGAGAGTCGCCTGGTGACTCAAGGCAGCTGTGAACAGATGCCAGTTTGACATCAGCCACATCCAACACTCGTGGAGGTGCTAAAAGCAATTGCAAGCTGTCTCCCTAGCTCAGGGGTCAGCAAACCTTTTCAGCCGTGAGCCGGTCCACCATCCCACAGACCATGTGGTGGGACGGACTATATATTATTTTTCGGGGGGGGGGGGGGGGGGGAATGAACAAATTCCTATGCCCCACAAACAACCCAGAGATGCATTTTAAATAAAAGCACACATTCTACTCATGTAAAAACACACTGATTCCTGCACCGTCCTCGGGCCAGATTGAGAAGGCGATTGGGCCGCATCCAGCCCCTGGGCCTTAGTTTGCCTACCCCTGCCCTAGCTGGTTGGGGGGGGGGTCACCCCTGGTTCTGGTGCAGGTCAAATAAATGCATTCCCACCTCCTTCATTCTAGTGGATTCAGGCAGGTGGCTGCTAGGGTCTTGCACAAACGCACATGTGTTCAACATTAGAAGCCTGGCTGGAAAGCTTAAAGCCTGCCACTGCTGCCTGGGAGATGGATCGAAGAAAAGGAAATATGAATTGGCCCTGCCCTGTAGCTTGACCAATCGTGGCTAGGAGCGGCTCGGAACTAGGAGGCATCATAGATCTGGAAAACGTGTAGATTCGCACACACTCACCAGCTTTCCTTTTGACTTGAAAGGTTCGTTTTGGAGGAGTAAAGGTAAAGGTAAAGGATCCCTGGATGGTTAAGTCCAGTCAAAGGCGACTATGGGGTTGCGGCGCTCATCTCCACTTTCAGGCCAAGGGAGCCAGCGTTTGTCCACAGACAGCTTTCCGGGTCATGTGGCCAGCCCTGTTTAGGGAAGCTTTTCATGTTTAATAGAATATTGCATTTTAATATTCTGTTGGAAGCCGCCCAGAGTGGCTGGGGAAACCCAGCCAGATGGGTGGTGTATAAATAAATTACTACTACTACTACTATGAAACCACTTCTGGCGCAACGGAACACCGTGACGGAAACCAGAGCGCACGGAAATGCCATTTACCTTCCCACCGCAGTGGTACCTATTTATCTACTTTCGAACTGCTAGGTTGGCAGGAGCTAGGACAGAGCAATAGGCACTCACTCCGTCACAGGGATTCGAACTGCCGACCTTCCGATCGGCAAGCCCAAGAGGCTTGGTGGTTGAGACCACAGTGCCGCCCATGCATAAAAGCAAGAAGTGGGCAGGGGGAGTGCCGGCCCGCAATGGCACCCACCAGAGACGTGCCAGAACCGCGCTCCACCGTGCTCCAGCTGGGGGGGGGGGGAAGCACTGAGTATGTGCACTTTTCTACACGTTTGGTTCAAGACCACAAAACACGGTTGTTTCAATTCGCAGCTCGTTTTGCGAAGTGGGAATTGGGTAGATCCGCCTTCGGATGAGAACCGAATCGAACCTCTGCTCCGTTTTTCAATCAAGTGCTAAGCTTGTCATGGGACGGCAACTACAGTACAGCAAAGTTAACTCAGACTGTGAATAAACACTTTAAAAACCTGGCCATCTGTATTGTGCATTTTGGTAGGATGACGCGACATCTTACGAAGGGCTGTAATGGGATCCTGGGTTCTGCTGTGCCTTTCCCTCAACATGCTGGTGTTAAAACTATGGCTGAGAGGGACATCATGACACCCCCCCCCCCGGGGGGCACCACTACTTTGAAGAATTTTCTTTACAAATATTTTCCAACTCTTTTTTGGGGGGTGGGAGAGGTGCCATTTCTTCCCCACAGTTATATCCTGGGCAGTGTGGAGGGTTCAAAATGGCGGCCAGGCTGTCAACACATCCAGCACTGGGGGATTTTAGGGGTGGCAGCAGAGAAGAAGCTGTTTTGCTAATGGTGAGCCTCATCCCTGATGGAGATACTTTCCTTCTCTTGGCAAATGTCACCTGCCCATGCAATTTCTCTGCCCACAAATAGGGTATAGAAAATTTCCAGCGTCCATTTGAACATTGTTGTTGTTGTTGTTGTTCAGTCGTTCAGTCGTGTCTGACTCTTCGTGACCCCATGGACCAGAGCACGCCAGGCACCCCTATCCTTCACTGCCTCTCGCAGTTTGGCCAAACTCGAGAACACTGTCCAACCATCTCATCCTCTGTCGTCCCCTTCTCCTTGTGCCCTCCATCTTTCCCAACATCAGGGTCTTTTCCAGGGAGTTTTCTCTTCTCATGAGGTGGCCAAAGTACTGGAATCTATTTATTTATTTTGAAATAAATTTTCAAAATACAACCATACACATACACATTTGAAGATTCCTCCGAATCTCTGGACTTTCCACCTTCCTTTCCATGGGTCCTGTTATGAAACCTTTTCTACTGCATCTTCTCCAATACAGTGGTACCTCAGGTTACATACGCTTCAGGTTACATACGCTTCAGGTCACAAACCCAGAAATAACGCTTCAGGTTAAGAACTTTGCTTAAGGATAAGAACAGAAATTGTGCTCTGGTTGGCGCAGCGGCAGTGGGAGGCCCCATTAGCTAAAGTGGTGCTTCAGGTTAAGAACAGTTTCAGGTTAAGAACCGACCTCCGGAATGAATTAAGTACGTAACCAGAGCTACCACTGTAGTCCATTATCTCCATGGTACTGGCTACATTACGAGTGTTATTGCAATCCCGCTAATGTTTTCATCTGCTTACAATGGTAGCCAAGATAAATTATAAATTCCCCCCATTCTTTGACAAAGTTTTGGTCTTCTTGGTTCCTGAGCTTTCCAGTCAGTTTTGCCATTTTGGCGTAGTCCATCAGCTTAATATGCCATTCTTCTCTGATTGGGACTTTGTCTTCTTTTCATCTCTGGGCTAATAGCACCTGTGTGGCTGTCGTCCTGCACATAGATCTAGTTTAAACACATGTGTTTGGGGCTTGCGTGGCAAACCGTAGCGCTGAGATTTCTCACTGGGATGACTGAAAGCCTTAAACCATGGGTAGGCAAACTAAGGCACGGGGGCCGGATCCGGCCCAATTGCCTTCTCAATCCGGCCCGCAGACGGTCCAGGAATCAGCGTGTTTTTACATGAGTAGAATGTGTCCTTTTATTTAAAATGCGTCTCTGGGTTATTTGTGGGGCATAAGAATTCGTTCATTCCCCCCCCCAAAAAAATATATAGTCCGGCCCACCACAAGGTCTAAGGGACAGTGGACTGGACCCCTGCTGAAAAAGTTTGCTGACCCCCACACCCAGCCTGTTCTCCTTCACATGTTTAGGACCTTGTTTTCTCTTGCTCTGGAAGGTAGGACTCGAACCAGTGGCTTCAAGCTCCAAGAAAGGAGAGTCCGACTAAGCATCAGGAAAAAAATTCTGACAGTAAGAGCTGTTCATCGGTGGAATGGTCCCCCTCTGGAGGTTGTGGACTCGCCTTCCTTGGAGCTTTTAAAACAGAGGTTGGCTGGCCAACTGTCATGTATGCTTTAGCCGAGATTCCTGCATTACAGGGGGTTGGACTAGATGACCCTTGGGTCCCATCCAACTCTACAATTCTATGATAATTCTCCTCTCCCCTGGCCAGCGTGGGATGGTGGGAGTTCACTACAAACATCTGGAGAGCACCAGGTTGGGGAAGGTTATGCTAAGATTTGTTTGTTAGTTTAATGTGTTTTTTCTGGCTCAGCTTCTGATGATATTGTTGTTAACCTCTCTCAGATCAAAAACCTAAAATCAAAGTTTAAATAGGAAAGGAAGCAGCTTTGGCTGGGCATCCAAAATAGCAAATCAAGAGCATCTCTCTTCCCCTTCCTGCGTGTTTTAATGTTCCTGGTTTTTGAAATGGTTGTTTTTGCCCTGAGGCAAAGTGGAACTAAATTGCTCATAGGCAGACCAGTCACTGCGAAGGGAAAATAGCAGTATGTGGTCAGAGAGAGTATTCTATCTTCTGCAAACTCCTTTCCGGTTGACTTTCTAGCACCTACTTTGCTCCGTCTAGTTGCTTGCGTTCAATCAGACTATAGCCCATAACTGAACCAAGTAACAGATTTGATTTTAGCACACTGGAAGACCTAAACCTTGAGATGGGAGGTGGAAGAGGAAGTTTTTTGCAATGCAAGCTCTCACTAATGTTTTAAGGTGAATGTTTTCATTGGGCTAAGGGGAGTTTTTCACCCCCCCCCCCAAATGATATTTTTAAATCGTTTTGCACTTCTGCAAACCTTTGGGTTCATCTAGTATGTGTGGGGTGCTGTTTCGGCTACATAATCAATGGCACACACTTCTGTACATGGCAAATAGAGGGAAATTTTATCAGGGTTTCCCAAACATTGGTCTCCAGCTGCTTTTGGACCACGACTCCCATCATCCCTAGCTAGCAGGACCAGTGGTCAGGGATGATGGGAACAGTAGTCCAAAAACAGCTGGAGAACTAAGTTTGGGAAACCCTGAAATAATTGTTCCCTCTATTTGCACTGAATTATATAGAATGTGTGCTCTCTCTCTCTCTCTCTCTCTCTCTCTCTCAAATGTAGGTTTAAATTTCTTTCTAAACCTTGAATGTGGCTTATCCAAAGTCCACCCCCCCCCCAAAATGGGTTAAGGCTAAATCTCTCCAGCTGATATCACTGGGACTTCGAAGTTTTAAAACTGGGCTTCCTGTTTTCTCCTCCTTCTATGTACCTTTCTGTTTATCTCACCTAGGCTTCGTATCGCCTTATGTGTCTGATTATTCAGAAATAGCATATTTCAGTGCCAGAAGTGTTGGAGCTGGCTCACATGATACTTTCAAGTTGCTTGCTTGGTTCCCTCCACCCTTGTTTTAACCCACGAAGTTTGTTCCATTCGCCTGGGCGGCGCAATGCATGATCTGCAGCAACTTGCAAGATTACGTGCTGAATTTTCGCTGTGGCTGAGATCTTCGAGTCACAAGCACGCAGAAGGATCTCCGCGAATCGGGGGGGGGGGGGGAGAGCTGAACATAACATGTTAATTATGTCCCCCCCCCAATTTTAGTTAGTTAAGAAAAAAATCTACCCTTTCTTTTTTTTTTGCAGATATATTTTTTATTTTCCAAGAATAAACAAAACTTAACACACATTTGTCAGATACAATTTTTACAATAATACATAAACTCTGCCGAGTTTTCTGACTTCCTTCCTTCTCTACTTTAGTTTTCTTAAGTTCCATCATTCATCCGCTTTCCCTTAAATCCCAAATTCTATTTTCCATATTACAATACCGTCATCTTTAGTCATACTTTCTACTAGGTTGCAAGTATTTTATCACACCTGTTAGTGATTTACATAATTATAGACTTCTAAATATTTCAGAAATTTACTCCAGTCAGCTTGAACCTGTTGATCTCTCTGGTCTCTTATCCTCACAGTCAGTCTCGCTAGTTCCGAATACTCCATTAATTTCATTCTCCAATCATCTACCGTTGGTATACCTATACCGGGGGTCAGCAACCTGCGGCTCCGGAGCCGCATGCGGCTCTCTGACAGGTCTCCCGCGGCTCCGGCATGCCCCCTTTCAATGCCCTTTCAATAATAATTAAATGGTTATCGGCAATAAAAGGGCCAAAAAAACCAGGAATAATCCGTATCAACGTTGAACAGCTGGGCAGTCTTTCTCAGCCCTCTCGGGGTTCCCGAGGACAGACCCAAGATTGATGTCCACCTTGACCACTCCTAGAGAGAGGAAGCGACTTCTTCACACCAATAAGCGTGTGGGGAGGGCTGAGCTTTTACCACCTCGGCGTGCCGATTGGCAGGACAGATCGCCCGCCTTGGCGCATAGGCTCGGAGCCGGGGCCTTACCGCCGAGGTAGCCACTAAGGATGAAGGTGGGAGGCGGGCACGGGAGAGCGATGCTTCGTCCGGCCAATGAGCCGCCGGGATGCCTGTTCCTGTTTGAGGGGAACATGCCAATGAGGGTGGCGTTAGGGCGGGGAGAAGAAGGAGCTGGGCTTTGCGAGTTATCAAGAGAGAGAGAAAAAGAGTCGGGATAATAAAGGCGGCGGGAGGTGGCGGCGGCGATTGTAGTGGCCCCTGTTCTGAGCGGCCCCTGTCGGGCGGAATCCTTTTCAAAGCGGCCGCGCGGAGGGCGGAGCAGGCGGGCCAGGCGTCGCCGTGACGGGAGGGCGGTGATGGTCGCCGACAGGATGAAGTAGACCTGCTTTGGGGCGGCGGCGGCGAAAATGTCCGGGCTGCTTCTGAAACCTCCGCCAACCGGTGCTTCGCCAGCGCTCACTGCGGGCGGTGTACATGCTCAAGACGGCCCCAAGGGCGGATCGGGGGCCCGGAGGCCCGGAGGCCGGCGCGCTGCAGTGCCTGGCGTGATTTCCCCCCCAAAACCTGTTTTTTGCTTTTTGGCTTTTTGCCTTGCTCTCCCACCCCCCTCTCTTTTTCTTCCTCCCCTCCTTTTTTAATCCAAGGGGAGAAATCCCATTTTTAAAACAAACAAACAAACGAAAAACAAACAAACACCCCCCACAGCTGCTGCAGCCACTCTATTTGAATTTTTTTTATTACCCTTTCCTCCCTCTATCCCCCCTTTTTCTTTTCTCTTCCCCTTTTGTTTTTGTTTTCAAAAAAAGGAAAAAGAAGAAAAAGATTTCCCTTTATTTTTATTTTTTAACTACTACATATTTTTAATAGATATTCTCCCCACCCCACCCCACCCCCAATTTATATTTTTCCACCCCACTTTTCCATTCCCACCCCCCCTTTTTCTTTCTTTATTAGTTCGCTTGCCAACCTATCTTAGAGGGGGAAGCCCTCTCTCCCACCCACCACAACCCCCCAAAAACAACTTTGAGCTGAACCCAAAAAAACGGGGGTAGATCACTGCTGAAAGTAGATCACAGTTTCTTGGGAGTTGGCCACCCCTGGTATAACTACTGTAATAAAGCACTGCTATAATTATATATAATTTCCCTAAAATTTTGGTTTCATTCGCCTTTCTGTGCTGAAATGTCACAACCTGAACGACCATGGCTTGCCCCCCCCCTAGTTTTGATCCTGGGTACGCCCCTGAGTCAATGCAAAAAAGTAATAACTTATTCTTGTTGTTTTTACTAATTATACTTTGCAATGGCTCCTATACGTTATTTATTATTATTGCATTAAGGTAAGAAACAATATATGCAGCGTTATATTTGTTTTAAATGTCGCAATGGTTTTGCGGCTCCCAGTTGTTTTTTTCCCCTTTGGAAACGGGTCCAAGTGGCTCTTTGTGTCTTAAAGGTTGCAGACCCCTGACCTATACCTTTCAATTTCCAATTCTGAGCCAGTAGAATTCTGGCCGCTGTGGTGGCATATAAATTTTTTTTTTTATCTTTCCCTTTAATCTCCTCACCTACCAAACCAAGCAAAAACGCCTCAGGTTTCTTTGGGAATGTATATTGAAGTATCTTCTTTAACTCATTATATATTGTCTCCCAGTAAACTCTAACTTTATCACACAGCCACCACATGTGATAGAAATCACCATCTTTTAGATCACATTTCCAACATTTTTTACTGCTTTTCCTGTACATTTTGGCTAATTTCACCAGTGTCAAGTACCAACGGTACATCATTTTCATTATGTTCTCCTTCAGACTTGTACATGCCGTAAATTTTATGTGGTGATTCCACAGCTTTCCCCACATTTCTAGCTGTATGTTATGTCCCAAATCTACTCTTTAAACCAGAGATAATGACCTGTCCGCCAAAGATGTAAATACAGTGGTACCTTGGTTCTCAAACGCCTTGGTGCTCAAAGAACTTGGAACCCAAACACTCCAAACTGCGAACATTTTTTGGAAGCCGAACATGCTCTGTTCTGAGTGTTACGCTTCCGATGTGAGTGCCACACTTCCGTTTTAAGTGTCACACTTCCGTCTTGAGTGTTACTCCGAGGTCTCTCTATTTTTGCTATTTATCTTGCATTTTTTCTTTTTGCGGCATTTTTCTTTTGTTTTTGTGACTGTGTGGAACCCAGTTCAGCTACCGATTGATTGCGTGACTGCAGTACATTGTTTATTGCTTTCATTTTATGGATCAATGATCTTGTTAGATAGCAAAATTCATGTTAAATTGCTGCTTCGGGGGCTGTTTTCAAAAGTTTGGAACAGATTAATCCATTTTGCATTACTTTCTATGGGAAAGCGCGCCTTGGTTTTGGAACGCTTTGGTTTTGGAACGGACTTCCGGAACGGATTAAGTTTGAGAACCAAGGTAAAGGTAAAGGTAAAGGGACCCCTGACCGTTATGTCCAGTCACGGATGACTCTGGGGTTGCGGCGTCCATCTCGCTTTACTGGCTGAGGGAGCCAGCGTACAGCTTCCGGGTCATGTGGCCAGCATGACTAAGCCGCTTCTGGCGAACCAGAGCAGTGCACAGAAACGCTGTTTACCTTCCCGCCAGAGCGGTACCTATTTATCTAATTGCACTTTGACGTGCTTTCAAACTGCTAGGTTGGCGGGAGCTGGGACTGTGCAACGGGAGCTCACTCCGTCATGGGGATTCGAACCGCCAACCTTCCGATCGGCAAGCCCTAGGCTGTGTGGTTTAACCCACAGCACCACCAGCCTCCCGAGAACCAAGGTATCACTGTACAAAAATGCCCATGCAGCGCAACCCTATGCAGGTTTCCTTGGAAGTAAGTTTCGCCACATTTATTGGGGCTTGTTCACTCAGGTCTACGCAAATTGCAGCCCTTTGTGCTGAACACTGGGTGCCCACCATGTAATGTAACCTGCTAGGTGCTTGATAACCACCCACACAAATGAGTGTGTACGTGTGTGTGTTTGTGTACACACACCCATTTTGTAGTCCCAAATAAGACCTCCCCTCTCCTTCCAACTTTTCATGTCCATCTTGGTAGGTCAAAGACACCGCTTGACAACGTCTGTGAAAATAGCTGGCACATTGTATACGTTTGCTTGCTGCCACAATTGAGGTGGCTTTCTGTGACAGCAGGGACACTTTTTAAGAATTCAGGGCTCTCGGCAAATTTTAAATATGAAAAAAGCTATATATTTTATGAGACTTTGTTGACTTTGTTTTTAGCGCTAAAACTAATCAGAGGAGGGCAACCAAAATGGTCAAAGGCCTGGAAACAATGCCTTATGAGGAACGGCTTAGGGAGCTGGGTATGTTTAGCCTGGAGAAGAGAAGGTTAAGGGGTGATCTGATAGCCATGTTCAAATATATAAAAGGATGTCATATAGAGGAGGGAGAAAGGTTGTTTTCTGCTGCTCCAGAGAAGCGGACACGGAGCAATGGATTCAAACTACAAGAAAGAAGATTCCACCTAAACATTAGGAAGAACTTCCTGACAGTAAGAGCTGTTCGACAGTGGAATTTGCTGCCAAGGAGTGTGGTGGAGTCTCCTTCTTTGGAGGTCTTTAAGTGGAGGCTTGACAGCCATCTGTCTGGAATGCTTTGATGGTGTTTCCTGCTTGGCAGGGGGTTGGACTGGATGGCCCTTGTGGTCTCTTCCAACTCTATGATTCTATGACGTTATACTGTTTTTGTTCTGCATCTTATAGTATAGCAGCATTGCCAACCCAGATTCACTCTTTTTAGCAAAACGGACATGTTCCTTGAGTGTGCACACTTACCGCATCATCATCATAATTTATTATGACAATAATTTATTACTTATACCCCGCCCATCTGGCTGGGTTTCCCCCAGCCACTCTGGACGGCTCTCAACAGAATATTAAAAACACGATAAAACATCAAACATTAAAAACTTCCTGAAACAGGGCTGCCCTCAGATGTCTTCTAAAAGTCAGATAGTTGTTTATTTCCTTGACATGGCTTCATTTAGTTGTTTAATAGCATTGTCACCCAGCTGTTTGAGCCAGGGAGTTGGCCAGAAATATAGATATTACAGAGGAGACTTACCACACACCTCATCCTATTAAATGGCTCTCTCTTTTTACTACGGTGCCTGCCTTTGAAAATCTTGCAAGAAATGCTCTCTGCTGTGTACCTGTTAGTTTCAGCTTTCTTTTGTTTGTTTTTAAAAGCAAGCCTTCTGGTCCTCATGGTTCAAGAGAGTTCATCTTGTATCTCGCAACCACAGCCCTTCCTCCTCGATGTCCTCAGATGATTCTTTTTAGCGCTAAAACTAATCAGACAGGTTCCTGTTAAGCAATTAACCAGCTGAGCAGAAAGAGGAATGGTGCTTCTCCCAAAGATTAATTCTCTCTTCAAACCACACACAAGAAGTTTAACCTCTTCCTTCATTCTTCCTTCTCCTCCTGTTTTATTTCATTTGGAGAGAGGCAAGAAGAGAGCTATCTACAAAGATAATAATAATAATAATAATGTGATGGTGATGATGATGATGATGATGATAAAAGGCCCTGAATTCTATGGATGACTCTGGCTGTGTTCTGCTTAGATACGGTTTTAAGGGGGAATTGTTTGCTAGTTTTTAATTAAAGGAAAACATATCAGGAGGGGAAACTGTGGCGTTGAGCCAGTGCCCCTTTGCAGACATCCTGCTGAACATGTCCCATTTAGCAACCCTTTAGCTCGGGGTTTCCCAAACTTGGGTCTCCGGCTGTTGTTGGACTACAACTCCCACCATCCCAAACTAGCAGGTCATGGATGATGGGAGTTGTAGTCCAAAAACAGCTGGAGACCCAAGTTTGAGAAACCCTGCTTTAGCTATCGTGGCTAATAGCCGTTGATGTAACCTCAACTCCTTTGTGAATTTGTCTGATCTTTATTTAAAAGCAACCAAATGCAGCTGGGCATCCCCACTGAATGTGTGAATGCTAGAGACAGGGACGTTTTCACCACCCAGCTTCCATGTGTTTGAGTGAGAAGCAGAGAGAGTTCAGAGGCCAAACAGTTCTTGCATTGAACGAGGGCTGGACTAGTTGACCTGCAAGGCCCCCTTCTGTTACTATGGTTAGGCTACCTATGAATCAATGCAGTGTTTGGGAGGAATTCCCTCACTCAAAAGGCAGGCCAGCATGGACAGTATTGGGCAAGAGTTGGCACTTTGAGTCACAACAGCACGATGTGAGGTCCTGATCCAGAACAGGGCTGTTGTCCTTTGCCTTCCCTAAATGGCCTCGGCCCTGTTTACCTGAAGGAGTGTCTCCACCCCCCACCATTCAACCCAGACCCTGAGGTCCAGCTCTGAGGGCCTTCTGGTGATTCCCTCCCTGCAAGAAGTGAGGGGACCAGGCAGAAGGACTTCTCAGTGGTGGCGCCTGCCCTGCGGAACACCCTCCCATCAGATGTCAAGGAAATAAACAACTATCTGACTTTTAGAAGACACCTGAAGGCAGCCCTGTTTAGGGAAGTTTTTAATGTTTGATGTTTTGTCGTGTTTTTAATATTCTGTTGGGAGCCGCCCAGAGTGGCTGGGGAAACCCAGCCAGATGGGCAGAGTATAAATAAATAAAATTATTATTATTATTATTATTATTATTATTATTATTATTATTATTATTAAATCCCGTGATTCTCAGGAACTGAGGAGTCAGGAACAATATGGAGCAAAACCAAGAGATTTTTCCTGATGCTGCACAGGAAAGTGCCATGCTTGGTCTCATGGGCAGAGATCAGGCCCAGCCCTAAGCAACAATGCAAAATGCACCAGGCGAGCATTTGAAATCTTCTAATTCTGTTTTTCAAAGCCATCCCCATGCAAGCCCCTTTCCTTTTTCTTTTAAGGCTAACAGCCACAGGCTGTGCGTCTGTTTCAAGTTCAGCAGAGTTCACATAAGATTTGCACCTGCATCTGAAAATGATCGTTTCGCGGTCCTTGGAATCGGCCCGTAGGGGACGTTCCGCTTGGCTCCAGAATGACAGCTTGGCTTTGGCTGCAGAAAAGGGTGGATCCCACGTTTTGTTTCGTTGTTTTGTTCAACGGAAGAGCTGTTCAGAGAATTTAGAAGGGTTTGGTGCAGAGATGGTTGCAAGGGATTGGGGGCCACTGTTTCCGTCTCCCTCTCTTCCTGCCAAGGCTATCGTGATTTGTAATGATCAGATCATTTTGAAGCCCGGTTCGTGCTTGAATAAATCGGAACAGGGCCCATGTCTGTGACACAGTGTCTTCTTTGGGATGTGAAACTGTGGCGTCCGGCCTTTGCCAGAGGCCCATTCACTTGAAAGTGGGATCGGAGGGTCTCAGATGTCAGGGTCCCCTCCTTTTAGGATTGGGGCTGGAAGCAGTTCAAAGGAAAGAGATATAAATATGTTTTGTCACAGGCGGTGGACGTGCCAAACTTGCTGCAAACTTGAACCGTGCCTTGAGATAAGCTTGACTCTGAGATTAGCCAAAGCAGCGTATTGCCTTGAAATCCCTGAAGAAGCCTTGGCTTTCTAGGTATTAATCATAGTTTTGGGAAGAAAAATAATCTGTGGGTGTGGGGACTGTAAATGCTTTATATGAATTGACAAATGGCACTGCTTGTGTTTATTCAGAGCTGAACTGAGGAAGAGTTCACACACACATGCTTATTCAATTTTTGATGACCAACGCAGCATCATGGTATACTTGTGAGAAACAGTCATCTAGGGCTTGGTGATGCATCAATATATCTTCCAAAACCGATTTTAAGTTCATATCGTGATTTCATAGTTTTTGACCTGGCAATATATTGCAAATCATGATGTTTGTTAGGGCTGGATGATGTATCATCCAAAACCAGTTTGAAGTCCATATCATGATATTGGTTTTAAAAATTCTGACCTGGCAATATATTGCGAATCGCGATGTATTAGGGTATGTTTATGTGTGTGTGGTGCAAAATGCACAATGTGGGGAAAACCATGAAGCTAGCCAACATATCACACAGTATGTTTAGCTGCTGATGTATCGTAGAGTTGAAAACCAGCTCCATCCTTATTTCAAACATTGTGATATATACATTGTGATATATCACTGTATGCTTGCAAAACATGGACCACTTTATAAACGCCATCTCCAACTCTTCGGAAGATTCCATCAACAGTGTCTCCGAAAATTTTTACACATCACGTGGGAAAACAGGCAAACTAATGCCAGTGTACTGGAAGAAGCAAAGATCACCAGTGTCAAAGCATTGATTCTTCAACATCAACTTCGTTGAACTGGTCATGTTATGCGGATGCCTGATTATCGTCTTCCAAAGCAACTACTCTATGCCAAACTTAAAAATGGAAAGCGTAATGCTGGTGGTCAACAAAAGAGGTTCAAAAACTCTCAAGACAATTTTTTTTAAAATGTAGTATAAACACCAACAACTGGGAAACACTGATCTGTGAGCGCTCCAATTGGAGAACAGCCTTTACCAAAGATGTCATGGGCTTTGAAGATGTTCGAACTCAGGATGAAAGGGAGAAATGTGCTAAGAGGAAGGCACGTTTGGCAAACCCTCACTGTGATCAACTCCCACCCAGAAACCTATGTCTCCACTGTGGAAGGATGTGTGGATCCAGAATTGGCCTCCACAGTCACTTACGGACTCATTTTTAAAACTTTTAAAAACTTATAGAAGACAATCTTACTCGGCTGCGAATGATCGCCAAAGAAGAAGAAGAAGAAGAAGTTATATCAGTATAGCACAATGTTTAGCTGGCGATGTATCACAAAGTTGAAAAAACCAGCTCCATCCTTATTTCAGATGTTGTGATATGTCGGTATATTGTGATGTTTAGCTGGCGATAGACTGAAATGTTAAAAAGCAGATGTCGCCCAGCCTTACAGGCATCCCAGATCAGAATGCGACAGGTGGAGCTTCCCTATTGGCTGTGCAGTGCCATAAGCAATGGTGGGTGATGGATGGACACTTTTTTAAAAGAAAGAAAGAAAGAAAGAAAGAAAGAAAGAAAGAAAGAAAGAAAGAAAGAAAGAAAGATGGATGTGCTAAAACCTCAGTCGAGATAGAAAACTAGAATACTTGGGTCAATGGCATGGGACAAAATATTAATAATATTAATGATAATAATATCATAGCATATTTTCATTTGCAAGTTGTTTTTCATGTTGACAGGCACTCCAAACTGGAGCGCCCCCCCACTACATACAGGCTGAAGTGATGCTGTCCATTCTTCCAACGGAGTGGTACATCGCTTCATTCTCTTGCATGTGTAGACCAGCCTTCAAGGAAGCCAGTTTGCGGGTTTGAGCCGCAAGTAATCCTCCGATTAGTCATCGAATGAGACATGCCGAGGGATGTAGGCGTGTGTGCATGTGTGTGTGAATCAGTCCCAACTTGTTGTGGTTCAAAGCTAAATAGCAAATACGAAGAGATGGGCGTTCCAGAGTCCAATTTACTTCCTCGGGCAAACTAATTATAGGACAGCTTCATTTACTCGGTACTTTACATTCTGGTGCTGCAATTCGGTTTTTGTGGGGGCCTCACTGAATCAGATGAGTCTCAAAGAGTCATCAGGTTGCATTCAATACTTGACCTACCCAATAATAATGTGAATAATGATTTACCATTTAAAAAATGGCAAAGAGGTTTGTGTAGCAAGGTAAAAACAACAACACCATGAGTTTGGGAAATTATTCCTTGAGTTTGGGAAATTATTCCTTTTTGTTTTGGGGCTTCTGGTGTCATGTAGCTTGAGTGATTGTTTTTGGTTCGTTGAGAAATATGTGAGTCGATGAATTTCTAACCAGCTATAGGCAATGTCTCTTAGTCCAAAGATTAATTCTGGACTCGAAAGAAGTTTTCTATTAGTAAAGGGGGGGGGGGAAATCTTTTAGCTTGTAGAAGCCCACTTTTACCCACGGTTGAAATGAACCTGTTTCTGATGCTTTGCAAAAGAAGGATGGTTGATCAGTTCAGTTCCAAGGTATTGATTCTCTATTTGTTCCATTTTACCAGATCAGCTCTTTTATTAACTGACAAGTTTTTCTGACAGCAAGCTAAACCCCACTTTTTATAAACAGTTAAGAAAAGGGTGAAAGGAAAAAAACCAAAAACATTTGTGTACTGTTCGGTGGGACCTCTCCCTGTGTCGCTCCCAAACCATTCCCCTGAAAGAAACAACACATAGTCTCAACACCCTGAACCCCCCACCCACCCCATTCAGTGCTTCATTTGTGACCAGTGTAGCCATGTGAATAACAGTCTCATTGGGAGAGTTCATAGATTTGTGGAGTTGGAAGGGACCCCAAGAGTCATCTAGTCCAACCCCAGGCAATGCAGGAAACTCAGCTAAAGCATCCGTGCTTTTGTGTGTGTCCTGTGTATTGTGAGTTGTTGTTGTTGTTGTTGTTGTTGTTGTTGTTATACCCCGCCCATTTGGCTGGGTTTCCCCAGCTAATCTGAGCAGCATACAGCATATATAAAAACATAGTAAAACATCAAGCATTAAAAACTTCCTGATATAAGATGTCTTCTAAAAGTTGTGTAATTCTTTATCTCCTTGACATCTGATGGGAGGGGGCATTCCACAGGGCGGGCGCCACTACCAAGAAGGCCCTCTACCTGGTTCCCTGTAGCCTCACTTCTCGCAGTGAGGGAACGGTCAGAAGGCCCTCGGAGCTGGACTTCAGTCTCCGGGCTGAACGGCGGGAGTGGAGATGCTCCTTCAAGTATACTGGGCCGAAGCCGTTTAGGGCTTTAAAGGTCAGCACCAACACTTTGAATTGTGCTCGGCAACATACTGGGAGCCAATGTAGGTCTTTCAGGACCGGTGTTATGTGGTCTCGGCGGCTGCTCCCAGTCACCAGCCTAGCTGCCGCATTCTGGATTTATTGTAGTTTCCGGGTCACCTTCAAAGGTAGCCCCACGTAGAGCGCATTGCAGTAGTCCAAGCAGGAGATAACCAGAGCATGCACCACTCTGGCGAGACGGTCTGCGGGCAGGTAGGGTCTCAGCCAGCATACAAGATGGAGCTGGTAGACAGCTGCCTTGGATGCAAAATTGACACGGGCAGAATTGATCTTGTTGCTTTTGTGTGGGGGTATGTAAATACTGTCTTGATAGGGTGTGGTGAATGTGGAATGAATGCATATGAAGAGAGACCAAGCACATTTCTCTCGATGTCTCTCTGGATCTTTCTTTTCTTTTCTGCTTTTATTTTTTATTCTTCCACAACTTGAACCAGCAATTCCTCTTAGAATTCCCACCTATTCTGGACAACAACCATACGAGAAATATGTAAGATAACCAAGCAAGTGCTAGAAATCACCCCAGAATTGGTCTTACTAAACATCTTCCAAGACAACAATGCCCACTCACACCACAAAGAACTCATAACCCACTTACTCTCGGCAGCCAGAAACATCATAACCAGACACTGGAGAGACCTGTCAGGAGTAGAAAATTCTTTCCAGTAGCACCTTAGAGACCAACTGAGTTTGTTCTTGGTATGAGCTTTCGTGTGCATGCACACTTCTTCAGATACCTGTGTGCATGCACACGAAAGCTCATACCAAGAACAAACTCAGTTGGTCTCTAAGGTGCTACTGGAAAGAATTTTCTATTTTGTTTCGACTATGGCAGACCAACATGGCTACCCACCTGTAACTGTCAGGAGTAAGCATGGACCAATAGTACAAAATAGTATGGGAAACAGCCCTGCTAGAAAAACTAACCAGTAAGCTGAAACTGACATGGGGACAAACAGAAGAAGACGCCTTCACCCCAGTATGGCTCCCCTTCATCACACACACAGCCCAACAAGACAATGACAAAAATCTACCCACAACATACAAATCAATATGGCTAACCTGATCAAAAACACTCACCCACCCCACTCACACAGGAAACCGAAGACCACCACAGCCAACCACAAATGAACAATCGCACCCTACGCCAACCCCGACCTCTCTCACCACCAAAGGAGCACAAGCAAACAACAGAGAACCTGCACAAACAATGCTGACACCAAACCCTACATATATTAAGTAAAATAGAAACATCATCACCCCACCCCACCTATCTCCCCATCCCACCCACCTCTTTCCCCCTTTTCTTCCTAATGTCTCAACAACCAAAACTGATTTGTAAAAATGTTACATGGAAAAAATACGAGAGAGACATTGCACTACCTTTGTAAATCAAGAAAATCTTTAATAAAAAATACCTAAAAGGAAAAAGAAAAAAAGAATTACCACCAGTGCATGGGAATGATATTATTTGGGGGGAATATATTAAACAGCATTTTCCTAGAAGTGCTGACTTCACTGTTCCCTCAGCAACGCAGGCAGGGGGTGGGCGGGACAGGAACCTTCTAATGATGAGACGTGTGGCGTGTACATAGGGCTGGTGTATAATAAAATTTCAGAAAAGCCAAATATAAATGGAAGGGCTTTTCTGAAATTGGTATTTTTATATACCTGGGTGGGGGTTGTGAAGTAATTATTATTATTATTATTATTATTATTATTATTATTATTATTATTATTTTAAAAAAAAACACTTGTCCCCCCCCCTCCCATGAAGGTGATGGATCTGTATGTCAAATCCAGCAGGAGTGAGATGACATGACAGTTGCCACGGCAACACCGCCGACTCTGTAAAAATAGGACAGAGATGGGACTTCACGACAGTAGATCACACAGAATTTCCCGAGCCGATGAATTAGGGTTGGCCTCGCTGCCAAAGCAATTGTGAGGCCTTCCTGGTGCCTCCGATGAGGGACAGCAGACATTTGGTTTGTTCTGAAAAGGTCTAAACGCTGCCTACTTCAAGGGTCTTCAGACTGGATCATCTGTTGCACAGGCGACCGGCCCGTGAGCTATATGTGGACCCCAAACAATTTATCCGCACAATCAGTGTGAATTTCAGGAACCCAAAAGTCGTAATCAAAAATGCAACTTTCGACTGGCGACAAGGCAACTGTCACCCTGGTTTAAGAAGCCATTTGGCACCTAGCTTACAGACCTGAGTTTCTAACACTGTTTCTACCTGAGAGGTGTGTGTGAGATGTTCTACTCTAGGTTCTATCACCCCCTTACCCTTCTCTCCATCCCCTTTTCTTTCCTTGCCTTTTTTGGTTTCCTCTCACTCCCTGCTCCCTTTCTGCCCCACTCAGAAGCCGGCTGGCTCCGACCCGGTGGTCCCCTGCCCGCCTCTCCCTCCTATTGAGAAACCCACTGGTGCCGCAATCAGAAATGGGTCACTTCGAGTGCAGCCACAGCCCGCCACAAAAGAGCTCGCAGGGTGCGAGGGGGACCAGGGCAAGGGGGAAGGGAGGCGAGGGAGGAGCGGGCCGTTCCAGTGCCATTTTCTTCTAGAAAAATAGCACTGCATATGCAGCTACATAACATCTAGGCCTTTCCTAAGTACAGTGGTACCTCGGTTTACGAACAGTCCTTTTTACAAACTATTCGGTTTACGAACTCCGCAAAACCGGAAGTAGTGTCCCGGGTTGCGAACTTTACCTCGGTCTACGAACAGAAATTTAACGGTGGAAGGGCACCAGCAGCAGGAGGTCTCATTAGGGAAAGCGCGCCTCTGTTTAAGAACGGATTTGGTTTAAGAATGGACTTCAGGAATGGATTAAGTTCGTAAACCGAGGTATCACTGTATTGCAAGCCAGATTTTCAGGCGTTTTGACTGAAGAGACAGCTGAGTGCTCCTTCAACGCACCTGTGTGTTTGACAATCCTTTTAAGCACCAGGCCTTGCAAACCGCTGGGGGGGGGGATACCTGGAAACACTGTAGAGGAGGGGCAACCAATGCCATTAGCCCCAGCTAGCATGGCTGCTGGTAAGAGGCAGTGGGAATTATAGCGCAGCGCCACATGAAAGGCCCCGGGATGATTTTCTCTGCTGTAAAGAGCCTCCATTGAATTTTTATTTGTACTTTTCAAGTTTATACATTTCACTGATTTTATGCATTTCATTAATTTCACAATCATTTTGACATTTCAAAACTTGACTTCCTTCCCCCCCCCCCTTTCTGCGGTTCCTTAAATTTATTTTTTAATATCTTCTGCATATCCAAATTAACCTCATTTGTTCATTTATTCATCTTCTCTTTAAATATATACTCTTATGAAACTGCAGGTTAGTACAATGCCAGTGTTCTTATCTGTTTACAATTGATCTGTAAATATTCAATAAACCATTTCCATTCCTTTTTAAAAAGTTGATTTCTTATTCTTCCGGTGAGTTTTCGCCATTTCTGCTATTCCATAAGTTTTTGTATCCATTCTTCCTTTGCTGGAACTCCTCCTCCTCTTCCTCCTCCTTCCCATTTTTGGGCAAGTATGCTGTAGTAGCATACATGAATAAGTTTCTATACAATTTAGGTAGTTCTGTCCCTATAATTCCCAAAAGAAAAGCTTCTGGTGTTGTTGCTTTACAAAGGTTATTTTAAAAATCCTATTCATTTCATGATATATCTCAGGTGTGAAGGGGAAATGTGGCATGGAAAGTGTTCCCCTCCTGGAGAATACATGTTTCTCAAATTTCTCGGTAACTTGCAAATGGTGAGGCGCCGCAGCTTGTGTTTCTTCTCTACGTTCACGCTGAGAAACAGGGACAGCAAAACAAAACGCCCTACAGGACAATGAAACGAATAGGCGCTCAAAAAATAAAAATCACTTCTGTACTTAATTACGCTGCCATTACTCATCTGCAGTAAGAAGGCTTTGCATTTGATTTTATCACATTCAAATCCCGTCCTTCCTCACTGGTTAATCTTCACAACAACCCTGCAAGGCAGGTTGGCTGATAGAGACCACTTGTCTCGGCACATCTACCCAGCTTCATGCCTGAGCAGGGTTTTGAACTGGTCTCCCCTGCTTATTTCTTTATCTGAAGAAGTGTGCATGCACACAAAAGCTCATACCAAGAACAAACTCAGTTTGTCTCTAAGGTGCTACTGGAAGGAATTTTTTTTTATTTTGTTTTGACTATGGCAGACCAACACAGCTACCTACCTGTAAATTGTTTCCCATTACACGGCATGTTTTACTTAAACCTCTTGGTTTCATTTGAGGGTATTCATTGCTTACCTCATGAGAAGAGAAGACTCCCTAGAAAAGCCCCTGATGTTGGGAAAGATGGAGGGCACAAGGAGAAGGGGACGACAGAGGATGAGATGGTTGGACAGTGTTCTCGAAGCTACTAACATGAGTTTGGCCAAACTGCGAGAGGCAGTGAAGGATAGACGTGCCTGGCGTGCTCTGGTCCATGGGGTCACGAAGAGTCGGACACGACTGAACGACTGAACAACAACAACATCGCTTACACTGAAGGCATGCACCTCAGCTTGGGGTTGTGTACAGAGTTTAAGTATCACAACCACCACTGTTGCTTCATAGTTAAGTGGGAAGGTCAGCAAGCAGCCCAGTGATTCTTGCAGAGTTATGCCACACGGGTGTGGTGCACAAAACGCAGAAGAGACATTGCGAAGGTTGTTCTGTAGGGAACAGAAAAGGCACCTGGGCACTGACTCATATACGCACCAATTTTGTTTTCCACAGGACTTTCTAAAGTTCCCTGTCGAAATCAGGTTGGTGCCATGGAACGAGCAGAACTCTTTTCTTTTTTCTTTTTCTTTTTTCTTTTTTGCAGAAAATAAAATAAATGAACCAACTGGAAGCGAGCTTTTGAACACCATCTACGCGAAGGTGTTCAGCCTCAGCAGGAACTGCTTGTGTTTTCTTTCTAAACGAAAGCTACTGTAGATGAACCCGTGGTCTGGCTTGATATCCTGTGTTCCTTTGTCAGTGGAACTGAATTCTTCCTTACTCTATTTTGGATGAAGGGTGAGCACGAACACTGCAGGGCAATTTTAAGAGGGAACCAAGTGTTCCCCTTTGCTTGCAGGTTTCCCTTTCAGCTGACTGCGGTTTGCTGACCACCTCTTGTACTGGATGTTGTCACAGCTGCGGAGTTTGCTGAGGCAGGATTAGTCCCCAGCTCTCTCTGCTAGACATGTGACCTTTTGTACACTGTCCTCATTTGACCCACCTTGTATTAGGATGAACCCAAGCGTTCTAAAAATAGCACACCAGGCCCAGGCGGGATTTGGTGGGTGGTTCTACAGAAATACCTGTGGAACCGCTGTGGAACGGGATGGAAAGTGCAGTCAGCTATTGTCTGCTGGTGAAAAAGGAGTACCTGTGCACATATAAGAATTGTGTTAGGTTGAGTGGGCCCTGGCAGGATTGCATGTAGACAGTGAATGTCCCTCAAAGATAATGTTCCGGGTTAGTATACCTGATAGCGTTTGAGTGAATCGGCACAAAGTTCTGGAATGCTTTTGTTTCAAAGAGGAATTGATTTCTCTCTCTCTCTCTCTCTCTCTCTCTCTCTCTCTCTCATTGATCTCTCTCATTCACATGTGGATTATTTCTTCCTATGTAGCAAAATAGGAAGAGTCTGTCTTTTCTCATATATGTAGACTCAGCAGGTCACTGCATTTTGCATCATAGTTGTTTCCCCCCCCCTTAAAGCCCCCCCCCCAATATCAGAAACCCACTCTTTAGTAACTCAGAGCAGGGCTTTTAGTATGGCCGCCCCTGTTCTGTGGGAAAGTATCCATACTGAGGTCCTGCCAACCTAGCAGTTCGAAAGCACACCAGTGCAAGTAGATAAATAGGTACCACTGCAGTGGGAAGGTAAACGGCATTTCCTTGCACTCTGGTTTCTGTCACTGTGTCCCATTCCATCAGTGATCAGTGTTATGGGACTACAATTCCTATCATCCCTGACCATTGGTCTTGCTAGCTAGGCATGATGGGAATTGTAGTCCAAAAACAGCTGGAGAGCCAAGTTTGGGAAACACTGGTTCGAAGTAAACATGCAGATGACAGCACTGTCAGTCACACATAGCAGCACAAGATAGGAATGCTTAAATGGAACAGAAATGTATACATTGCTTGGTGGGTGATGAAAATGACCCAAATCCAGCCCAGAGTGGGCAAAGTGAACCAAGGGGCTCCGGTGTCTCGAATCCAGGTATCTAGAAAGAACATTTTGGACATGTTCAAAAGTGCTCTGAAAACAGGAAAATGTGTGAGACAATCTGGCGACCACCAGGCACTTTCTGGCTCACAGCTGATTTTCTGAGACTGCTCCTTAGCCACCCTTCCTACAAATGGAATTATATTAAAACTGCCCGATTTATCATCCAACATCAACTTTTGATTCTCTGCGACAAGACTGTTTAATCAATGGAATGATGTTTATGAAACCAGGCAGGATATGCCCAGTTTTCAGCACTTCAGATCTTGGCATTGAGTGACATGGCGCACAGTGTGAGAAGGAAACTTTCTGCTGTGGGTACGAGGGATAACAATTGAATTCCTTGCTGCCCTTTTTCAATTTTTTTTTGTGTATTCTGGGGAAGAAATATCCCTTTGATCCACCTCTCTCATCTCCCAAGTGCTTCCCAGCCCTTCCTGGAAGCAAATGTTATTGGTACCATCCGTAGAACGTGTTACACAATCAGCTTGGCTCGTGTCCTTTGTGGCACCTCTAACTTCACACTATTCCCCACCGCCACCTTTTTATAATGTCCTGTTATTCTGGAAATTTGGACATGGAAGGCTGAGAACCAATTTCAGATGAGAGAAATGACACTTTGGTGTGTGTGTGTGTGTGTGTGTGTGTGTGTGTGTGTTTCAGTTTGGGCGCAAACATTGGCAGTTCCATGGAACAAGGAGCACGAGACCATAGAGCAGAGGGCTTGGGAAATGTATTGGACTCCAACTCCCATCATCCCCAGCCATGCTAGCCAGTGGTGAAGCATGATGGGAGTTGGAGTCCAGTCTGGAGGACCAATGTAGATTTGTTTGGACACAATATGGAATGATTTCATTGTTTTTACAAACGTAGAGGAACATGAGTGGCCTCTACTTGATTCATTTATCCACTTGCAGGTTTTATGAACAGGGAAAGATAATTAAAGTTAAGTCTCATCGTTCTAGGATGGACTATTCCTCTGTAATTGATGTCATATATTTCCCAGGATTATTTGTACTTTATAACTCATATATGCTCTGGTTTTTTTTATAAAGCGTTTTCATTTTTGAGATGTGTTTTGCCATGATTGCAAGGTTCAGAAAAGTTTTGGAGGTCCTTGGTCTCTCCATTTTTTACGTGGGTCATGGAGCAGTTTGTGTGTGTGTGTGTTATACCACAAATTTGCAACCTTCTCTCCCTTTTGGTTTCCTTACCATGGTGTCTCTGCTTTCTGCAGGTCAAATCGTGCCTGCAAATCGCAACACGCCAAGCCCCATCGATCCAGAGACCATTCAGGTTCCGGTGGGGTATGAACCTGACCCGGCCGACCTCGCTCTTTCCAGCATTCCTGGCCAGGAGATGTTTGACCCCCGCAAGCGCAAGTTCTCCGAGGAGGAACTTAAGCCGCAGCCAATGATTAAGAAAGCTCGCAAAGTCTTCATCCCAGAGGATCTGAAGGTAAATTGGGACTGGTGTCCAACCAGCTGGAAACTGTTCTGGAGGTCCAGAGAGTAGGCTAAGGCATGGTCCTATAGCCATTCTGCTGATTTCTAGATGGATTATAATGTTCTGGGATTAGAACGTAGAATAACATCCTGAATGGTCAGTTGTACCACTTTCAGGGTTAGATTGGGTCTCTTGTTTATGGCCCAGAGAGCAACAAGGTTGTAAAATGCAGGCGCACACGAACCTTACACAGAAATCAAAACTTTCCTTTCCTGCATTCTATCTAATAGGTCAAATGCAATTAAAAGTGGAACATTAAAATATCATTAAAATAAAAAATACACAGGGCCGTCTCGTCCATTTGGGCTGGTGGCGCGGCGCACCAGGACGCCGGGCCCCCAGGGGCGCCCCCGCAAGCCCGCCGGAATACCGGGCGCCCCTCCCCAACCTGACCCCACGGGCGGGTGGGCGGGCAGGCGCTTGCATGCTGGTGGCACAGCCCCATCTTAGAGTAGCGCGGCCCTGCTGGCGGCCTCCCTTCTGCCCCCACGGACGGCCAGGTGCTTGCACCGCCAGCGCTCTCCCCTGGACGCCCTGGACTCATGGGGGCGCCGGAAGGATCAAGCCCACTGGCATACCGGCCGCCCCCCTCCCCAACCCGCCTCCACCCCCAAGAGCGGGCTGTCGGCTGGGCGCTCGCACGCCAGCGGCGCAACCACTGCTGCCCATGACGGTCCCGGGCGGGCTGCGAGCCGGCCGCCCTTGCCTCCCGTCCCGGGAGCACTGGAAGGGCGCGCAGAGCCCCACACCGCTCCAGTGCCACGCCCCTCATCCCCTGCTCACCCACCCCCCCCCTCCCGAGGGGCGGGAAGCACGAGAGGGAGGCAGCGGAGAGGCGGTACGCCGGGGGCGCCAGAGGGATCACTGTGCCACGGCGGCCGATCTCCTTAAGACGGCCCTGAAAATACACACCTTGGGTCTCTATTATTCTATTCTATTCTATTCTATTCTATTCTATTCCTTCCTTCCTTTTTTTTTAAAAAAAAAATCTGAGCTGTGTTGCTTTCATTTGACCAGTCTAATCTGCTTCAAAAAAAATTGTGTGTGGCAGGTTTTTATCCCTAGACAAGTGCTTCCTTGGCTGCCTCATTCTCTGGAATGAAAGAAGCTGCTATTTAATCATCCAAAAATAATGTTGGCACATAAGATTTTGAGAGCCAAGTGGATTAAAAGTTAATGAATGGCGAAACTCACAGAGCAAGGGGTAGAATGGGTCTGCGGTTGAAACATCTTAATGGTTGCCCGTAACGTAACATGGCATGATCTGAAGGCACAGGATGTAGCAACTTTGCTGAAGTTAAGCGGGTTTAGGTGTGGTCAATGTTTGGGTCAGCAACCATGAATATGGGAAGGGACCTGGCAGTGGTATAAAATATCTGTAATAAAATCAAGCAGGTATCCTTGAGTTCCCACGTGAGATAAAGGTTTGAGTTCCTTTGGGAAGGAAGACAGGACATAAATATACAGTAATTATAAATATAAATTTATTTATTGTATTTATTCAAAGAAAACTATATAAATTGCTCAATTGTAGTGCAGTCGTATTTGGATCTCGAATGCCTTGGCTCCCGAACAGATCGGCTCCCGAATGATCGAAACCTGGAAGTGATTGTTCCGGTTTTCGAATGTTCTTTTGGAAGCCGAACGTCCGATGGGGCTTCCTGCAGCCAATCAGAAGCCGTGCTTTGGTTTTCGAACATTTTGGAATCTATTCTGCAAGTCCGTTCAACTTCCAAGGTACAAATGTAAAACCTTTGAGTTGCAAGGAATATTGAAATGATCAAGAAACACATTTAAAAATAAATAAAATTAACAGTAAAAGATATAATTCTAACACTAAAAATAAATAGTCAGGATAATTTAGTTCCCAGCTGCACCATTGTGTCCTTGGGAAATTGCCTAAAATGCTTCTGTATGGGATTTGTTGTTTGTAAAACAGGGATAGAGGGGTATGTCTAACAAATCATACGTATTCTTAATATTGATATGTTAAGCTGCAGCTGAAAGTTCAGTACAGTCGTACCTTGGATCCCGAATGCCCTGGAACTTGGACGTTTTGGCTCCCGAATGCCCCAAACCCGGAAGTTAGTGTTCCGGTTTGCGAACATTCTTTTGGAAGCCGAACATCCAACAGGGCTTCCACAGTTTCTGATTGACTACAGGAGCTTCCTGCAGCCAATCAGAAGCCACAATTTGGTTTTCGAACATTTTGGAAGTCGAACGAACTTCCGGAATGGATTCTGTTCGACTTCCAAGGTACGACAGTACTGTAGTTTGCTCGGGAGCCCTTAACCATAGTTTCCCAGTTTGGGCATATATTAGAAACTGTAGCCAACTATGTCTTCCTGACCTGCTTTCCCCAGTTGCACCAAGGGAGGAACGAAGTAGCTGTGTATCAGGAGAACATGGCTAATTCATATCTCAGCTTATTAAGTCCAGATAACATCCTGGTGCAACCAGTGCGTGCATATTCACCGTGTTCATTTACTGGCTTGGCTCAAGAAACATAAACCTTTGAAAACATTGGAACCGTTAGAGGATGGAACCTGGGAAAAACTAAGAGCAGGAAAGTGCTGTCTTGCCCCTTGCTTTCTCAGAGGAGTTCATGGCCGTCGTCCTAGTTTCTTCTAAGATAGCAGCGAGAGCTGGCCTCGGCTCTTCCCAGGATGTTTGGTCACATCTTTCTCCTGTTTCCCATGGTGCAGAAGAGTAGTTCTGGAAAGGGGTAAGCAGATTAGGCCAGCCAATCGTCTCTCGGCTGCATGTGATTCTAGATGCCAGCCCTGCTTCTTTCAGGACCGGATTAAAGGATTTGCCTTTGTAATTTGTTAAAATAGAGTTGTACGTGGCCTGGATAAGCCCAGGAATGAACTGAAGTTAAAGCTGGTTTTTGTGTTTTTTTGCAGAGATGATGACGGAGATGGGTATTATGAAGCCAAGATGTAGCCTACGGGGTGTAGAAAAACTGGGAGGGGAAAGAGGGTTTTGGCATATCTCTGGAGCCAGGCTCCTGAGATATACTACAGTCTTGTACCCACTTACCTGGAAGCAAGCTCCACTGAACTCAGTGGAACTTAGTTCTGAGTAGCCTTGTGTAGGGTTGCATTGTAAGGATGGTTTCAGAGCATGCAAATGTTACTTTTTGGGTAGCCTAAATTGCTTGCATTTTATTCCAGTCTTCCTCTCTAGGCAACAGGGAGTTGAGGGATTTTTTTTTTTAACTAATGTTATTAGTTGTGTGTCCTTGTTTCTCAATTTGATCCCTTTACACGGTTTTGTACGCTTTATGTGACTTGCTGTTATTTTTACGGATTACAGTTTAGTGATTCTTTGTTGCAATTGAGAAGTGTAAATTGTTTAATTATTATTTGCTGTTATTTAATATTTAATACATTCCAACAGATTATTAGAAATGGTTTTATTTGATATAAGTTGTCTATTTAAAAATTATGGTGATATTTTTTTTGTATTGGATCAGATTGATATTAAGTGTGTGACCGTTGCTATTTTGTTGTTTCTTCAGCTTGCAAACTACCTTCTGTGTATAATAATACAGAAAGGCGGTATACTAATTGAAAGTGAAATGAAACATTCAGAAAAGTGTGTTTCAGAAATGAAACATTCAGAAATGTGTGCTTCAGAAATGAAACATTCAGAAATGAAATGAAATATTCAGAAAAGTGTGTTTCAGAAATGAAACATTCAGAAATGAAATGAAAAGTTCAGAAAAAGTATGCATAAACATGAGAGTTAGAGACTTAAAACAAGAAGAACAGAAGCCCATACTACTTGGGATGTTCAGACTTGGACTGTATACAGACCATACATTTAAAGAAACCCCACCAGAAATCATTGGAACTGTAGTTTTACCCCCACAGCACCCTTAACAATAGCGCTGAAGATCCTTTATGTGTTAACAACAAGAACAACAACAACAATTTATTATTTATACCCCGCTCTGGACAGCTCCCAGCAGAATATTAAAAATTCGATAAAACATCAAAAACTTCCCTAAACAGGGCTGCCTTCAAATGTCTTCTAAAAGTCAGATAGTTGTTTACTTCCTTGACATCTGATGGGAGGGCGCCACCACCGAGAAGGCCCTCTGCCTGGTTCCCTGTAGCTTCACTTCCCACAGAGAGGGAACTGCCAGAAGGCCCTCGGAGCTGGACCTTAGTGTCCGGGCTGAATGATGGGGATGGAGATGCTCCTTCAGGTATACTGGGCTGAGGTCGTTTAGGGCTTTAAATGTCAGCACCAACACTTTGAATTGTGCTCAGAAACGTACTGGGAGCCAATGTAGGTCTTTCGGGACTGGTGTTACATGGTACCGACGGCCGCTCCCAGTCACCAGTATGACATGTATGCAGCCAAGGCTGAGCAGAATTTATGTAGCCCTGCCGGTAGAAGTGTGCTCTGCCGACCCTGCCCTGGTGCCTTGTAGCAGAAGCTCTGTTAATCCGCTGAAGTCTAAAGCTGCCTTTCCCCCTCTCTGTGATTAATGAGCAGGATGACAAATACTGGGCAAGACGCAGAAAGAACAACATGGCTGCCAAGCGGTCCAGAGATGCTCGGAGGCTGAAGGAGAACCAGATTGCCATTCGCGCCTCGTTCCTGGAGAAGGAAAACTCCGCTCTGCGCCAGGAGGTGGCCGATCTACGGAAAGAGCTGGGCAAATGCAAGAATGTCCTTGCCAAGTATGAAGCCCGGCATGGTCCTCTGTAAATGGCATTCCCACCCACCTCTTTCTGCCCTCTCTTTCCCCCCTCCCTCTTCTTTCTTTCTTTTTTCCTTTCCTTTTCTTTCTTTCTTTTTTCTTTTCGGTGGGTTGGCATTTGAATCGATGGACAGTGTGTTTCTTGCTTGATAGCACCACACCCAAACGCCCCCAACCTTTCACCATCAGCACTTTACCAGGAAAACAGAAACAAACAAACAAAAAAAACAGCGTACAACTTTTTTTTTCTATGTGCGTACACGCATGCGCGGGTCTGTGTATGTGTGGGCGTGTGTGCATGTTCACCTCAGCACTCCCCATTTTTATGGAAATGGAAGGGTGACCCGTTTTCACTGGGACTGCTTAAACCTGCCATAGTTAAGCTTTTCATTAAATAATTAAATATTTTCCAGTGCTGCTTTGAACTAGGTTTTATTATTATTATTATATTATTATTATTACTATTGTTATTATTTTACCCTTTTGCCATTCTCTTGATTTAATTTCGAAAACGAGAACGGAAAGAATGAATCGCGCTATAAATGGAGGAGGGAAGAAAATAAAGGAGGCCAATCTCTCCACCCTACCCTCCCCGAATCTATTGTTTAAATATGCCTAATCAGACATTTTTAACTTGCTACTGCAAATGCACAAATGACATTTTAATGCTACACTGCAGAAATATTTAATTTATAGATTTTTCTCCTTCTTTTGTTTTGTTGTGTTCTTAAGCTTTGGTGATTTTTTTTTTTTTTTAAAAGATATCTTCAGGCTCGCACCGCTGCTGATAGTTTTCTCGGTAGATCTCGTAAGAAACAGCTGAAGTTTCCTTTCATGGCTCTAAAACCCAAAAACTGCAAATAAATCACAGGGAGTGTTATTTTTTATTTTTTTATTTTTGTTTTGCACAGCCTGAACCTAAGCAATAATCCTCTTGTGCACTCTGGTATGTTACTTGCAATGTTCCAGGTGGACATAGGATCACCTTCCCTACCTAATAAGATAATTTTCCACTGGGTTTTTCTTTGTAATTTGTAAAAAACAAAAACAAAAAAACCTTATTGATAGGCTGCTACAAGAACCTCTCAAACATGGTTTTTGGTTTTTAATTGCTGGAAGCCGTCCCCACTGAGCGATGCAAATGCTCAAACAGAAAAGTGGGGGATAAGTTTTCTAAAGCAGTCAAGCGATGGTGACGGCAGAGGCGGCACTTAAGAGGGCCAGTCTAGGCATTTTGCCACCTTATGACAAATCAAAGTCTTGCTCCCCCTGCTGGTGCCATACGCTAAGCACAACGTTAACATTATCAAGTGCAGACTTAGGATACTGTTCTGTTAAAAATTGCCCGTTAACTTCTTTTACACTTCCATACAGCTATGTCTGCCCACTGGCGAGGGGTGTGCCTGTGCAGAAATCAAAAGGCTGTTGGCTGCAGGAACGGGGAGAGGCCTTTGGCTCTCTGGATGTTGCCGGACTACGACTCCCATCATCCTTGGCCATTGGCCACACTTGCTGTGGCTCATGGGAGTTGGAGTCCGGTAGCAACTGGAGGGCTACAACTTTTCCATTGCTGCTGCGTGGGGTGTTAAACCCAGCCGTCGAGCTGCTCTGCTGCCCCCTATGGACCTGCTCCGAAATTGCAGGCTGCTGTGACAGTTCCTTAAGGCGGCGACAGCAGAAGCAGGCAGCTCTCGGATTGTGGCACCACAAGAGGTTGTGTAGTTTTACCTCCTCAGATGGGCCAGCCTGCTGCACATATACTGCTGTGCTTGCAGATGTCCACCGCTCCCCCCCCCAAATGAAAGTATAACTAACTGGTCCAGACACCTATGGCAACCTTGATGCCCTATTAATGGGGAGATGATGAGATTGTGTTTGGACTCTGCCCCACACAGTCCTACCTGCCCCACTCCTCAAACAGTCCACTGGTGTTAATAGGGTATAGGAGGGCAGTGATTGCCCTTGCTGGATTGGGGTGCAAAAGACACATGGCAATTCCTTGGCAAGAGAACAAAAACGAAAACTTTCAAATATTCACCGCTTTTGGAGTTTGGAGGGTTTATTGTTATTATTGCTGTTACGATCGTTATTTCCTTTGCCATTTGCATTTCTTAACGTCCTGTTTATGTGATTAAAGACTTTAAATTCAGCTCTATAGTCAACTTTTCTGTAAAATACTTTCTGTGGACTTCTTCCTTGCTGTTTCTCCAGATTCTTTTGACTCGGCGAGAAGTCACTTTTTGCAAATCCTACTTTTCCTTGAGATGTTTTGTTTCTGGTTGTATCATAAAACCGATGGTTCTCAAACTTTCTCCTGTTGTTTTCCGCTCTTTTTTTTTTTGTTCTCATTTTGCTTTCTAAACTTGTGTTATATTATAGTGGACTTTCTGCAGGAGATTTAAAAAAAAAAAGTGAATGTAGGAGATGCAAGTCTGTATTGAAAGGTGATGGTGTTGTCATACTGTGGCGAATCCAATCTATACAAATGTTTTCTGAAGACCAAAAGAACACGATTATTACAATATGTATAAAGTTTCTACAGAATCATTAGAGTGTGCTTTTTTTGTACAGTATTTTTCAAGGACGAATGCTGATTGTGTATTTTGAGAGAAACTGCATATATCACAGGCTAAGCAGCGAGGAGAAATAAAAAGAAAATATTCCACGTTTAAAGGCAGAGCAAAGATATATATCTCTATATATTTGTTAGGATTGTACAGAGAGGAGACGCTTCTAGATTGTTGTTTTCCCCTTCCCCCTTGAGATCTATCTTATTTTTTTGCTTACCACTGAGATATTGGAAGGGTTTTGTGCTTTAAGTTGGGGCGCTATCCATCGCCATGTGGGTGCATCTGCTTGCATGTGAAGAGATCGCATTGGGTTGAATTGGACACTGCTGTTCCTTGCACTCCTCAGCATGCGCCCACCTTGGCACATGTTTGGAGGACGAACACTGCGCACGTGGGCGACCGTGGGCCGGATTGAGACAGGGAGTCGTGCAATACCTCCATTTCTTGGTTCAGGGCACTACAGTGTGTGAACGCCACTAAAGGGAACGTACCTCACTGGGTCTTTGCGGAACCTCTCCATGCATAGCTGGCCTTGCCCATATTCGGATGGATTGTGCCCTAAACATTTTATGAAAGTTTAAAAACAAACAAACAAAAAACAAACGGTTCTCCAGGGTCCTTTGTATTTCTAATAAATAAATAAATAACTGTTTTCCCATTCATGTAATGAGGATGGTTTTTTTCCCACCCCAACAACAATGCAGTGAATCCCATTTGCCAAGGAAAAAAGCAAAAAATACTCTGTGATGCTCTCATCACAGGGCTTAAGTTAAGCAGCACCTAGCCCAAAGCAGTAATAAAGCTTGCACATTCCCTGCCTTCTTTCACATTTCACATTTGCTGCTGTGGCAAGGTGTTGCCACCGGCCTGAGAAGCATCCTGTTTGTGTGACTTCTTCTTTTGTTCATGTATACACTTCACAAACCCAATGGTTCTTTAAGAGTGAGGCAGACTTCCCAAATAATAATACCATATTTTTCCATGCATAAGACTATATTTTTTCCTAAATTTCTGAAGTTTAAAATAAGGGGTCATCTTATACACGGATCATGCATAGTGCATTTTCTTAATTTTGGGTTTTTTTTAAAAATAGGGGTCGTCTTATACTGTACATGGGGGCATCTTATACACGGAAAAATACGACAATTATTTTATTTGTAAACACACACACACACACACACACCATCTAATTGCCCCATCCACTGTGGGTGGCTCCCAGCAGAGGACAAAAACAGAATAAAACTCCAAACATGAAAAACTTCCCTAAACAGGGCAGCCTTCAGATGTCTCCTACAAGTCAGATAGTTGTTTGTTTCCTTGACATCTGATGGGAGGGCGTTCCACAGGGCGGGTGCCACTACCGAGAAGGCCCTCTGCCTTGTTCCCTGTAGCTTCACTTCTCGCAGGGAGGGAACCGTCAGAAGGCTCTCGGAGCTGGACCTCAGTGTCTGGGCTGAACGATGGGGGTGAAGATGCTCCTTCAGGTATACGGGGCTGAGGCCGTTTAGGGCTTTAAAGGTCAGCACCAACACTTTGAATTGTGCTCGGAAACGTACTGGGAGCCAATGTAGGTCTTTCAGGACCTGTGTTATGTGGTCTCGGTGGCTACTCCCAGTCTCCTTCCGCATTCTGGATTAGTTGTAAAGAAGGTCAAGCTGCGGAGTCTCCTTTATGACTTCCTGATGAACATCTCTATTGAACAAGGAGACAGGGCACCAATTCTTCAGAGCAGCACTGTAAGCTGCGTGCACCACCCTTGTGGAATAATTCAGAGGAAGTTGGGGCCCTTTCACATATTACACATCATGTGGTGAAGCAATCACTTCACCTCTTAACCCTGTTGGTCTGCAAACCCTCAAGGCGCATTTCCTTCTGCTTCTGAGAGGATCCCCACTTTGGCCGGCCGGCCTGCTTCATGGCTGACCAACCAAAGCACACAGGTGGCCAACTTATTTGGAAGGACGAAGCGAGTGAAAGCGACAAGCCAGGCGTCAGGAAAATAACATTCACGATCTCAAAGATCGGCTGGCTTATATTGGACTGCACCGTGGCACAGAACCCGCTGGCAAAAGTTCCCTGACCCGATCCCATGGCAGAGCTGGGTTTTGTTCTGGTTGGTGGTCAGCAATTCGACGGGCCGGAGGGCCAATCTAAGATAGATGGCCGTGTGGGGATAAGAAGAGAGATCCCTTCTAAAATCTCCAGACTGGCACATTTGCTGGGAAACTGCACTCCTGGTGGTTTCTCCTGAAACCAGTATGTAAATGGAAGTCTGGCTATGGCTAAAAGGCTCTCTATACCTGACGGTAGCCAATAACCAAAGTTTGGCCTGGTACCATGAACTGTCTGCCACTGCTGCATAGGATTTGAGATCACACATCATTCCATGAGAGTGAGGAGCAAAACTTAGCCTTACCTTTTGAACTGATGTTTCTTCTCCGGCGATACCGACCTTTATTTTTACTCGGGAGTGTGTGTGTGTATGTGTGTGTGTGTGTGTGTGTGTGTGTGTGAGAGAGAGAGAGAGAGAGAGAGAGAGAGAGAGAGATTGTGAGGTTGCATGTACTTTGAAAAAAGGAATAGTGAGTTTGCATTATTATTCTTTTAACTTGGAAAAGGATATAAAACAAAATACTGGATCCGGACTATGTTAAACTTCCCGCTTAAATCAGTGCGAGAAGTTAAGTCATGACAGGCCTTGTGTCCCACTGATTTATTTGTGTCCAAAATACAGTGAAATTAATTCAATACCAGTTCTCCCCCCACCCCCTGGCTCTCTCCCATGATCGACCACTGTATTTCTGGCAACACCACAAGACCACCTTTGTTAACAGGATTTTAACAAACAAGATCAAATTTAATGTACGTCATGAAATGGATTGTGTTCTGTATGCTTTTCAGCCCCAGATCTTTCTGTCTGTTATTCTTTAATGTTTAATAAAATCATTTAATTTTTTCCCTTCTCTTGGGTGTCAAATTTCTTTTCATGCATCTGGATGGGGAGGTGGCCTGCACCCAAAGTTTTGGTGGGATTCTTAATTTTGGCACAGTCGTTAGTAACAGTGTTTCTTTATAAAGAGCCTGTGTAATGTACTGGAAAGTGATAGATTTGGAGCAACGAGACCAATATCAAAATTCTCACCCATCCATGAAGCCCAATGGGTGTCCTTGGAGCATCTTCTATCTCCACTTATTCTACCTTGCAGAGCAGGGTTTTTTAAATATATATAATAATTTTTATTAGTTTTCAGTTACATTCCAATAATAGCCTCATTATAACAGTGCCAAATTATTATACAATTACTAATACCAATCATTCAAATACCAAATTATATATACCCATGTGCTAGAATTGATGGTTTGATGGTTTACTTCATTTCTGCGTTCTAGAATCTTTTAAATTTCAATTACACTCCAGTCAAAATAACAATCCCTTATACAACAACTGCAATATAGACAACTTCCAGTCGTATGGACACATTAAATAATATATAAATCTACAAGTGAGGCCCTCAAACTGTATCCTTGTTCTTCCTGTGTGTGACAGTCTTTCTGTCGGTGATGTTTCTTCCTGTCCTTGTCAAATACAGTATTATGCTTATCTTTTCCCGGTTGTTGCTGTTCTCCATCATGCCTTGGGCGGAGCTAATGTTCCATTGTTGTTTCAGAAATTCTCCATTGCCCCGTGCTGTGCTTTGTTGTTTTGCAACTTTAACAACAGCTGCAAAATCACTCTGTCCCAATAAATAATCTGTCTTCGCCATTTCCCCTCTCAGCCTGGGAAGGAGAGTGATCTGTCAAACTACAAATAACTCAGTAATGAAGCTCATCAACTCCTTGGCAAACTAGCAGATTCTTAAAATAGGGTGATTTCATGTGCAATATCCCAAGATCTAGAATGCTGAAATTGTATATAAAATGTTCCAGGTTCAATCCCTGGCATCACTAGGTTGGGCCAGGAAATAAACCCGTCTGAAACCCTGAAGAGCTGCTAATCAGTGTAGACCAGTGACGTCAAACTCCCAAGAGATTGTGATCTCATCCTACTATTTAAAAAACTGGCAGTGATCTACCCATTGGATTGACCAAAGTTGTTGAGCTTTTTGGGGGGACGACAGACCAGAGTTGTTGAGGTTTTTTTCCTTTTGGGGCGATCAATCAGGATCCCGCGGTCGACCAAGGATGCCCCGCGATCAGCCGGTAGATCGCAATCGACTGGTTGGACATGCCTGGTGTAGACCATATAAATGGACCATTGATCTGACTTGGTACAAGGCGATGTTCCTATGATACAAGATATGACAAATAAAAACATCTCTCAAGTAAGCCCTACTACTCTAGAACAGGTATGTACTGGGAAGGTTAGGTGCCTTCATGATGACAGCAGCAAGTTAAATTGCCACCCCGAAAGTTCGTCATGTGGGAAGGTCAGCTGGGATTGATTCTGGCATCTCACCAAGTATTTAATACTAATAGGTACAACTTCTGTACACAACAGGCAATAGGAGCTGTAACTATTTAATCATAGCTGAGTTGGCAGCGAAGCTAGCAAGCTGCATTTTAATTCCCCTCACCTAGTAAATCTGTAGCCCAAACTGATCACATGCATCACTTCAATTGCACTTGGGAACTGGATCTTGTAACCTTGGGTACTGTGTAATGAGTTTTGAACTTTGGTAAGAATTTTGCATTTGGGGGATTTAGATATTTGCCCCGTTTATTCCACTAGAGACTCCGTGGTACAACAAAAGTGTGTGATCAAAAGCTTGTAACCATTTAGGGCCCGTTACACCCCATTCCTGACTTGTCACCACCCAGCTTGTCCCAGTGATAAAACAGAGGCGCACGACCTGCAAGTTTTATCTACTTTTTATTTTAAAGAAACAACCACCAAAGTGTGACCTTTCTCATCCGTTCCTACTACGCAACCAGGAGAGAGAAAGCACTCGACTTTCTGTTCCTATTTGGGTCATGTGTAAATGTTGACCTCAGTAGGGTTTTGACACTGTAATGTAGCTTGAGGCACATTTCTGCATGGTTGAAGTAAAAGAAGTGTTAGCACTCTGGGATTCTGCCTCACTAGACATTCATAGGGGCAGCAAAGCATGAGGATTCCCAAACCATCCCCTGCCCAGCTCTCCACTTACCCATCAACAGGTGGTTACAGAGCCTGTTTCATAGTTTAACAAAGCATTGTGTGACGACGTACTTTCTTTTATCTGGCCTAAATCTTCCAACATTCAGTCTGGCGAACAGGCCCCACAGAGAAATGAATCCTTTTTATTTTATTTTATTTATGATTTTCAATTTTATACATTTCAATAATTTTACAATCATTTTAACATTTCAAAACTCGACTTCCTTCCCCCCTCTTTCTGCAGTTCCTTAAATTCATTTTTTATATTTTCTGCATATTCCAAATTAACTTAATTTACTCATTTATTCATCTACAGTCGTACGTTGGTTCTCGAACACCCCAGAACTCGTACGTTTCAGCTCGTGAACGATCAAAAACCGAAAGTGAATGTTCCAGTTTTCGAATGTTCTTTTGGAACCTGAATTTCTGACAGGGCATTCGCGGCTTCTGATTGGCTGCAGGAGCTTCCTGCAGCCAATCTGAAGTTGCACTTTGGAAGTTGGACGTTTTGGAAGTCAAACGGACTTCCGGAACAGATTCCGTTTGACTTCCGAGGTACGACTGTACTTTAAATATATACTCTTATAAAACTGCAGGTTATTACAATAATCCTGCCAATGTTCTTATCTGTTTACCATTTATTTGTAAATATTCAATAAACCATGTCCGTTCTTTCATAAAAAGTTTGTGATCTTGATTTCTTATTTTTCCGGTAAGTTTTGCCATTTCTGCATATTCCATAAGTTTTTGTTTCCATTCTTCTTTCGCTGGGACTTCTTTCCATTTTGGGACAAGTAACATTCTTGCCGCCTTAGTTGCATACGTGAATAAATTTCTATAGAGTTTGGGTAGTTCTGTCCCTATAATTCCCAAAAGGAAAGCTTCTGAGTTGTTGTTTTTTACAAACATTATTTTAAACATCTTTTTCAATTCATTATACAGTGGCACCTTGGTTCTTGAATTTAATCTGTTCTGGGAGTCCGTTCGACTCCCGAAACTGTTCGGAAACCAAGGTGCAGCTTCCGATTGGCTGCAGGAAGCGGAAGCCACGTCGGACGTTTGGCTTCCAAAAAACGTTTGCAAACCGGAACACTCGCTTCAGGGTTTGCAGCATTCAGGAGCCGATTTGTTCGGGAGCCATTCAACTACCAAAATACTACTGTATATCATTTCCCAGTGAGCTTTAACCTTACAACAATAAATGAATCCTTAAGGAGGAATTTATTTAGGTAAAGCTTTGAGGTAAAGCTTACTCATTAGGCAAGGCAGGAGCACAGTGATACCAGCGAAATGGCAAAATCAGATAGGAGGTGGATCCTGCAATATGTAAAACAGCTTATCTATGGAGCAACATAGAGGGAGTATACCGTATTTTTCCGTGTATAATATGCCCCCATGTATAAGATGACCCCTGTTTTTGGGGACCGCAACAAAACAAAGGGGGGGGGGGAATTGCCGCAAGTTGTGGAGCTTTTGGGGGGGAATTGCCCAGAGTTTTTCCACTTTTTGGGAGGGGAGATTGCCCAGAGTTGTTCCACTTTTGGGGAGGGGGCACAGCCATCAATCATTCTACAGACTGCCCACCACAGCAAATCGCACTCATCGCCACAGCCAACAATCGTCTGCACGCTCGCCACCAAAAGCCCACCTGCCCACTAGATGCAACAACAGCTGATTGCACATACGCCACACCGTTGCCGTAGATCGACCTCCCAATTGCCACAGCCGCAGCCAATCAGCAGCAGCCATTGCCACAGCAACCAATCGCTGCTGCCAATCTCCTGCTGGCTGCTGCCACCAATGCACCCCCCCTATCTGTGTATAAGACGACCCTCAATTTTTGCTTATTAATTCTAAAGGAAAAAATAGCATCTAATAAACGGGAAAATACGGTAATTTAGGGAGTGGAAATGGGAGCTGTGTAGTCATGACAAACAAGAGGATCAAGGTAGGGAGCAATCACAACTTCTAAGTCATCCTCACCTTGTTTGACCTTCACATGTCATCACTGGGGATCAGATAAAACCTGCTAGCTACTTAATTTCTTTATCTTTCTTGGTGATCAATTTTTTCCCCATTCTCGACTTGTTGACATTCTCCGTTGCTTGCCCAATACTTTTTCCAGGTGTGTTCTTCTCTGTTCTCTCCCCGCCCCGCCCCCCAGAAGAAGAAAAAAGGGACGCGGGTGGTGCTGTGGGTTAAACCACAGAGCCTAGGGCTTGCTGATCAGAAGGTCGGCGGTTCGAATCCCTGCGACGGGGTGAGCTCCCGTTGCTCAGTCCCAGCTCCTGCCCACCTAGCAGTTTGAAAGCACGTCAAAGTGCAAGTAGATAGATAGGTACCGCTCCAGCGGGAAGGTAAACAGCATTTCCGTGCACTGCTCTGGCTCACCAGAAGCGGCTTAGTCATGCTGTGTGCTGGCTCCCTCGGCCAGTAACGTGAGATGAGCACCGCAACCCCAGAGTCGGACAGGACTGGACCTAATGGTCAGGGGTCCCTTTACCTTTGCGCTGCTTATGGAAAGTGTCTCCACAAAGTGCTCTCAAGTCTGGTGATAACACTGAAACAAAGCCCAACTGATCAAACCACAGCACATCTTCCTCCCCCCCCCCCCGTCTTTGTCTTTGAAGGTGATTTTGTGCAGAGATCCAAAATAGCTCTTTGCCTTAATTTTTGCCGTCATCCCCGTAATTCCTCCCCTCTCCCTCCAACACTTCCATATTCAAGTACCAACCGTCTAAGCACTTGCTCAGCGCACCTGAAATAGCAGTTTTGCCCTTGACATTGACTCATACGTTTCGCTGTGCACTCAGTGTTCTTGGTAAGATATGCTCACGTTGCAAAATATTGTACCCATGGGAATACCCTGAGGAGGCAGGGGGACAGATGCCCCCCCCCCTACATCAAGTCGATAAATAAAAATACTCAACTAAAAGCAGAAATGGGCTATGCTTTCTGTGTGAGCAGAAAAAAAAACTGCATTGGGGAAAAAGGAGGAACTTGAGAAAGATGTGCTGAAAAGGTTTTTGCCAAATCCAAGGAAACTTGTTTTAGTTTAGATTTTTATATATAAAAAAAGACGAAAAAGGTGTTTCCTTTGTAATTTTGCAAAATATACTGCATGTAAGGTACTCCCTGGTGTTATTTTTTTATTATTTAACTTCCTGGTTTTCAATTGACTGAAGATATTGACCAATTTTTCTGAGCACATGGGAGGGGGGGGGGGAAGAAAGTAAAACAACTGTTGTTGAGACGTTTCATTCCGAGTCTGATAGACAGAGCCAGACAGAGGATGATGACAGGTGAGTGTCCTGCCCCCCCCCCAATAACATAAATCCTACCTTCACCCAGTGCTTTTTTTTCTTTAAAAAAAATATTTAGGGGTACTCTCATTTTGATTCAAGAAAATCACCATTTTATAGTTCAAATCGAGGGAAATAAATACAGTACAGTGGTACCTCGGGTTAAGAACCTAATTTGTTCTGGAGGTCCGTTCTTAACCTGAAACTGTTCTTAACCTGAGGTACCACTATAGCTAATGGGGCCTCCCTCTGCCGCCACTGCGTGATTTCTGTTCTCATCCTGAGGTAAAGTTCTTAACCAGAGGTACTATTTCTGGGTTAGCGGAGTCTGTAACCTGAAGCGTCTGTAACTTGAAGCGTCTGTAACCTGAGGTACCACTGTAAATGGACAAAAGTACAAAGATTCACAAAATTGTTAGGGGTATGTATACCCCTGCGTCCCCCCAGAAAAAAGCACTGTCTTCACCCATGATTATTCCTATCACATTATAGATGTGAACTAGCTGCCTTTAGTATCTTCCAGAAAAAGAGAGTGTGATTGTTCAAATCAATATGCCTCTAACTCAGGCACAGGCAAACTTGGCCCTCCAGATGTTTTGGAACTACAACTCCCATGATCCCTAGCTAACAGGACCAATGGTCAGGGATTATGAGAATTGTAGTCCTAAAACATTTGGAGGGCCAAGTTTGCCTATGCCTGCTCTAATTAGCACAAGCACTGCCATTAAGCAGGATTAGGAACTTGGTGCGTACTGGTTGAGGTCAACTGGTTAATATGGGACAGTCCATTTGACACTCAGACTGGATGACTGCTTCTAACCACAGTTTGTGACCTGAACTTCTGTCCTCGTTGCTCTTGCCTCAATGCCTATCCTGATGCTCACCCCATTAGGGTTGGCCATGACATCTTGAAGAGGAGGAACAAGAATCACCTCCCATTGATTAAAGCGGCCATCTCAATTCCACTAAACATCTAGATGTCACATAAAAATAGTCTTGACCTGAGTGGTGTTGCCACAAAAGGACCGCCTCTATCATGGCATGCCCTTAAGAACAGTCTGAGCCCCAGGTGGTATGTGAATGAATGAATTTATTATTTCAGTCACAGACCAGTTCCAGCTCACATACAAAATCAGGGAAGTCATATAACACAATAGGGATACATTTAAATTTTCAGTTCGGTATAACAGGGACAGTACAGATATAGCAGCAATTAAAATATATAAGTTAGATCTTACTCACTAAAATATAACCTGAAGTCGTCATTTAAAACCTTAATCATGATGATATCACAGCTTGTTCCCTAAGTTTTATGGCAATCACACAGAATTTGGCCACCTTTAACGTGATCTCTGGATCTTTGTCCTCTTGACCTGAGTGATGTTGTCACAGAAGGATCATCTCTACCATGGCATGCCCTTAAGAACAGTCTGAGCCCCATCTGGTATGCAGTTCAAAGAAGAAGATGTTGCATTCTGTCTCCCTCTCTGAAGAAATGTGCCCTTTCTTGCACTTGATTACAATAGCCAGGACATAGCATGTAAATAAGCTCCATTGTACTAGCCAGGGGCCAGGACAAAACCATACAGACACTATCAAAGAAAGAAAAATCTAGATATCAAAACAGAACCTCTGTGTAAACTATCAGAATCATAAAATACAGGGGCATGCATAATTTGGGGGTCTCCACACAGCATGCAGTATTTTCCTGCTTAAACCTCTGAATCTCCCTTACAGTTTACTGTAATTTCATCCAGATTCTTCATCCTAATCTTTCTTGCCACCAATCCAAAGAGGGCCACATTGTGGGTCACTGGGACATTAACATCACTGAGCAGCCATCGAACCCTCTCCACCGGAGAAGGACGGCTTTCCTGGACAAATAAGGGATTTAGAAAGCGTCTCCTAGGTTCTGTGGATAGTGGGCATAACCATGGTGAAATGTGTTTAGAGCAAGCCCAGGTTCCATCAGCCCAATAGCAGAAGAAGAAGAAGAAGAAGAAGAAGAAGAAGAAGAAGAAGAAGAAGAAGAAGAGGAGGAGGAGGAGGAGGAGGAGGAGGAGGAGGAGGAGGAGGAGTTTGGATTTGATATCCCGCTTTATCATTACCCAATGGAGTCTCAAAGCGGCTAACATTCTCCTTTCCCTTCCTCCCCCCACAACAAACACTCTGCGAGGTGAGTGGGGCCGAGAGACTTCAAAGAAGTGTGACTAGCCCAAGGTCACCCAGCAGCTGCATGTGGAGGAGCGGAGACGTGAACCCGGTTCACCAGATTACAAGTCCACCACTCTTAACCACTACACCACACTGGCTCTCAACAGCTGGACAAGGGATCCTGGGAACTGTGGTTTGTTATTGGTGATGAGCATTGTGGCTCAATAGAGGGGTAAACTACAGTCCTCAGGGTTATTTGCGGGGTGGGTGGGTGTGCTTTAAATGTATGCTGCACGCACAGTCTTAAAGTAACACATAAAGCCGAGCTACAAGTAACTGAGCTACAAATGTCCCAGGTTTTCCTGTTCACCACCTTCAAATTAGATTAGGTGATTTTTTGTTTCTGCCCTGGAATGTTGCTGAACCGGGAATGGGGAATTAAAACCATGACTATCTGCAGGTGTGCAAAGGACCGTGCATCATCATAAGTGCAAGATGACATAATCCGAAGCAAAGGTCATTAGTGGTTGTCTGCTTTTGCTGTCGTAGGGACAGCATAGGTACAACTCATTTCCACACGGAAGGCTGCCCCAAGGATGAAGGGCAATCCCAAGGAGTTGTCTCGGGAAAATCCTGAGTTAGCTAAAGAAAGCGTTGCTGGAGTTGCATCTGAACACTGACCCCTCCTGGGGAATGGAGCGGTTTCATGCACGAGAGGTGCTTATTTGCAAACATTATTTATTTATTGCATTGATAATGATGCCGATGATTTTATTACCTATGAATCACTTCCTATGATGCATCTTCAAGTATTTCACAATAAAGAACAAGGGCATTTAAAAACATCCACAATAAATCATGTGTGTGTGTTTGTGCATCCATCCATCGACCTATTTTTGGGTTAGGTTTCACCAGAGAAGATCAACAATTTGGGTGGTTTCCTTAAAATAGCTCAACAACTTTACGGGTGTCAGGGACAGTGCCGGATTTACGTATAAGCTAAACAAGCTATAGCTTAGGGCCCCACTTTCTTGGGGGCCCCCAAAAAATTGAAGGGGAAAAACCTGGATGCGCGAACCGCCGAACCCGGAAGTAACCCATTCTGGTACTTCCGGGTTTGGTGCATTCGTATCCCATGACGAACACAACCCGCAGCGATCATATCTAGAGGTATGACTGTATAAGCTAAACAAGTTATAGCTTAGGGCCCCATTCTCTTGCCCCCCCCAAAAAAAAATGAAGGGAAAAAACCTGAATGTACATTTCGAAAATATAAGATAAAAAGCAAATAAAATAAAACCTACCTACAGCAACAGTGTGTTGTGTTGTGTAGGCTCCTATGATGTAAGTAATGGGCCCTGCCTGCTAGCCTGCTCCCTAAAATATCACTGGTTTGCTCATTTCTATATATAGGGTTCCTACATTCTGCATGGACCGGTTGCATGGCAACATGTAGCATGCAGCTGCGGACTGCAGTGCCGCACAGTTGAATGTAGGTCAAGCTGTTGTACCTGTTATATAATATTAAAGAGTGCTTGTAAACTGATGATCAGGCAGCATAGACCAAGGGTATGAGTCTTATGCCTACTGACTGATTTCATGTAATACATAATTTGTTTATTTTGATCCCATTATGGCTTTAGATACCTATTAGGTCCATAAATTAGCATGTAGCATATATTCAACACAAAAACCAGTGACAATTAGTTGTTGACAAAGGACAGCTGGACATATAAAGGGCCCCATTACCTTCAGTAGCTTATGGCCTCGTCAAACCTAAACCCGGCCCTGATCCCTGTTTCTTAGTTGCAATTTTGGACGAGCATTATTTTTTGGTGTATTGGAAAGCAACATGCAAACAAAATGACTGAACGAACGTAATACCCGAGGGAGCAACTTTAATGTGGCATCTATGCGGCAGCAACTTTGCGCGTGTACGGATCTCCGGAAATAAGTCGATTCGGCAAAACACCTTGACCCAATCCCATATAGAGCCTGATAGAGGGCTATGTGGAAGCACCATGGGAAGTCTTCATTCTGCTGTTGCTTGAGTTTGGTCTTGCCGGGGTCCCAGCGAAATGTACATGTGACCACTTAACGATAAATAAATCCACAAAGGTTCCAGAATCCACTCAGCGGTGAAAATGTGGCCATCGTGAAAATGGCCTTGCAGCCCTCCTCATGTGGCTTGTGTGACCTTCTAACCACTAGAAATGCAGAAGAGAGACATTGGAACAAACCTTCTAAGGGGATATTTTTTTGGATTGGAATTGTCTGAATTGTTTTTATATAAGAAATTAGATAGATAGATGATAGATAGATTCATAGATAGATAGGGTTGCCATATTTCAAAAATTAAAATCCCTGACCAGGGTCAGATTTAGGTTTGGTGAAGCCCTAAGGTACTGAAGGTAATGGCGCCCATTATATGTCCAACTGTCCTTTGTCAACAACAAATTGTCACCGTTTTTTGTGTTGAATATATGCTATATGGTCATTTATGGACCTAATAGGTGTGTAGGTTTTATTTTATTTGTTTTTTTATCTTATATTCAGGGTTTTTCCCTTAATTTTTTTGGGGGGGCCCCCAAGAGAGTGGGGCCCTAAGCTATAGCTTGTTTACCTTATACGTAAATCCGGCACTGACAGGGATGCATTTCAAAGAAACACGGTGAATACAGTTTCATCGGGGCCAGGCAGGTGCTGCTGCACTCTCACAATTTTAAATTCAGACCAGTTTCAGGCTATGTATTGATACATCACCCAGGCCTAACCATGAGGTAAGGTGAGGCGGCCACCTCATGCAGCAGAATTCACAGGGGTAGCAGATCTTGATGTAGAACTTGATTCCCCCCCCCCCTTGTTCCTGATGCAGACATTCTCTCACCCCTCCTTCCGTGGCAGGGAGGTGGATGCCATTTTGTGGTTCGCCTCAGGTGCCAAAATGTCTTCGGCCGACCCTGATCGAGGGCATTTGTAGTTTAGAAGTGGTTGGAAGCCTTCCCTGAGGATGTTTGCTGAGATAGAGAGAGAGAGACATCTGTCCCCCTTGTGTGAATAACACCTCAGATCAGCAGCCTGGGTGAGTTCTGCCTATCGCAAACACCAAATGTTCCTGCCATTTGCTCATCATTTGCTATTAGCTGGAAATTTATTTTCTGTATAAACACCAGGCAATCCACCTGATGCAGAAGCCCCGTGTATAATTGCTTACTCTTGTCTGGCTGTAATGTGGAAAGAGGGAACATAATCTTCTAAAGGAGAGGAAATTAACCTGGCTGGCTGCTTTCCTGGAAGTAAGCAAGAAGCGTCACACCTGTTAACAAGCCATGGTGTGTGTTGGGTGAATTTTTATTTTATTTTATCTCACCCCATCCCATCCTTCACTTAGCAAGCCTCAGTTCTCGCATAATCTTCAATATGTGGTCAATAATCTTCTTAAACACTCTCTATTCTCTCTACCACCACCAATCTCTCTCCAGATTCCAGTCATTCAAATCAGGACACCATTTATCTCATATTTAAAAGCCCTGCATCACTTCCTGTTTTCAATTAACACCAGCTGATCCTGAATTTTATTGCTATTGATTTAAAGGAGGACACAGAGACACACATTTGACTGTTATTTATTCAAAGAGGGACACAGAGGTTTCAGGCCTCGACTGGGAAGTCCGCTCCACTTAACCGTGGGGCGGGGTTGCGGTCGGGCATGCGGCCACCCACTCTCCTCTGGGGGTGGGGGACGTTGTCCCGTGTTCCCCAGAGGATCCCGGCCATGTCATCAGCTGGCTGGGGGCGTGGCCGGGACCCATTTAAACGAGGGTGCGAGCCAGGGGACTTACTCATGGCTCGCTTCCTCAATTTGGTCGCAGCTTCTAGAGAGACGCATTTGGCATGGTAGTAGTTCCCCAGCTGCAACGGATCATACCCGAAAACACTTGCATCGTTCAGTGGCACAGAAGGTGCACATGCTTGGTGGCTGGGTGATTCCACATCCCACTATAGTTTACAGCAAGATGGCATTGTTTCGAGATGATGGCGTGCCCCTTTCTGATTGGGGAACATGATATCTGGTTGGCCGACATAACAGAGGGCGTGAGGTATTGGTTGCAGTTGTGAGGGTATTTGGCGGGAGCCTTTGGGCTCTTGTGGCGGTTAGGCACTGGGTGACCTCATGTTGGGGGAGGGGAGGCTGACCATCGCCTGCCCCTCCAAGCTTAAGGGTATTCCGTTAAAGGAATCCGGGGGTGTGGGTCTTGTCTGAAGCCCGGGGCGAGGCTAGGGCCATGCCACGACCCCTTCGGGAACCCAGGGGGAGCTCGAGTTGGTTTGCATTGACGGGGCTCCCCCTACCGGTACTTTACCCTTACCAGACTTCCTGCACAGCGGGCCGGAGTCAGATATAGTCTGGTCTATCTAATGCCTAAGCCAATTACCGCTCACATTCTGTAACCAATAAAGTTGTGGCCAAAATAACATTAACCATATATTCTGTGTCCTGGTGTCTTTATTCATCTTTGAGGGGGTGGTTGCAGGGACTCAACACACAAACCAAGAACCGTTAATTAAAATGGAACCTCATTCTCAGAAATCCCTTTAGTTCTATATACGGGGTGTCAGGGCCAAGCTGGAGCCATGGGCAGCTGTACCCAAATTCAGGTTGCTGGAGGTCAGCTAGAACTATCTGTCCCCAGGGAGGAAGACAATTGCATTGCTTTCGAGAAGGATGAAATCTTCCTTCTCAGCTTGAGGTCACGTTTTGCCACCGTGCTTTGGAAACCTCTGCAGTAGAGTCATTCTGATGATCCTTGCCTGCTGCTTTGAGCTCACTCACAATTACAAATAAATCTGCCTTGCTTGTCTGTCCAGTCCCACTTTAGAAGAAAGAAGCTGAGCGTAGGCTCGGCCCGACCATTAGGCAGTGTGAAGCGGCTACCTCAGGCGGCAGATGGTGGGATGCAGCAGCAGCAGCCCTTCCCACCATCCCCCTCAAGTCCCCTAAGTCAGCCTGCTCTGCACCTCCTAAGCTAGCCTGCTGCTTTTGAGGACAGTGGAGGATGTTGTTCCACCGCCAGCATTGAGGTAAGACTCGAACACCAGTCCAGCTAGATTTTGTAAATGGAATGGAGGTGGAGTCAGGGTTTCAGGGGATGGTCTGAAGGCGAGGACTGGGGAATGCCTTCTATGGCAGGCCAGCTTCTCTCCAATGGAAAGCTGGAGGGGGAAGAGTCGCCCCCCCCCCTTGTCCACAGTATGTTCAGAAGCAGAGAGAGAGAGAGAAGAAGAAAAAGAAAAAGAAGAGTTTGGATTTGATATCCCGCTTTATCACTACCTGAAGGAGTCTCAAAGCGGCTAACATTCCCCTTTCCCTTCCTCCCCCACAACAAACACTCTGTGAGGTGAGTGGGGCTGAGAGACTTCAGAGAAGTGTGACTAGTCCAAGGTCACCCAGCAGCTGCATGTGGAGGAGCAGAGACACGAACCCGGTTCCCCAGATTACGAGTCTACCGCTCTTAACCACTACACCATGCTGGCTCTCCAGAAGCTGAACAGCTTAGGGTGGAGTTACCCAGTTTCAAGATAATGACAAGGGAAGCAGGAGGGAGGGAGCAGCTAGCAGAGACGTCACTTGAGAGTGTGGGTGACCTACCCCTCTCCATGGACTCGGAGGTCCGAATGTATCAGAGAGCAAAGGAATCAGAGGGAGGGAGGGAGGAAGGAACTTCCCGTGGGTGCCTAAAACGCTGCAGAAGTCGGATGGCGGATTTAGGGTAGCCAACTGCCCTCCGTGCGGAGAGCTGTGTATTTGTGCTTGCAATTTGATGCTATAATAAAGGGACCGTAAATATATCAACTGCTTGTTAATTCTTATCTGCGAAGTTGCCGAAGGGAGACGAGGACTCTACCCGCCTGACACAGGGGGTGGGAAATGACCAAACCATCTTGTTCTTTGCCTTAGGGAGCGAAATGTCTTGGGTTGTCTCTGGGCGAGGATATGGAAATTTTTGTGGAATAAGTTGGAGCACGTACTTCGCGTCTAGGTATATAGCCAGAGAGGAACAGTGGGAGAAAAGTTCAGCGTATAGAATGAATATATCGAGGTTGGATCACCATGGAGACAAGCTCTTTGGAAATGCTTGCTTGGTAGAAGGGAACTTTGGCCTCCTGCCATTCGGAGCACACCGAAAAACACTTACTTCCAGGACTTTGGCGAGACAGGTGTAGAACATGATCTTCTGCTCACCCCCTCCAGCTCACATAGCCCATAATTTCGTAGAAGGCATTGGAATAGCAAGAATGGGAATAGCATAGCAAATGGATTTTTCCTACCTTTCTGTGCTGGTGGAACAGAACGAAGGAAACCTGTGTTATGTGAACCCCGCAAAATTTGACTCATGATGCGTATGTTGTGACCCAAAGGATGCTTGTATCCTTCCCTGCCCTGGGGGAAAGAAAGGAAAGCACATGAAATTAATAAGCAAAGGAAAAGGAACTTGGGTAACATCAGCCTGTTGAACAACGTTAGGTTTGTCATTACCTTGAACATACCTTGTTTTAGGAGCATGTGAGGAGATAAATAACCTTCAGGCATTTTTATTAGTCTTGGGTTTGTTGTTGTTTTAATTACTGGAACACTGTTCAGCCTAACTGTAATGACAAAACAAAAGTTATTTCTTTGATGTGGAAATGTCCCCTAAAAATATTTTATACGAGCTAGCTACTGGATTATTACCAGGCTTGTGAAGTTTGCCTCCCTTTGGCATCGTAAAATGGTTTCATAAATCCTAACTGATTTTGAAATGCAAAAAGAGAGAAGCAGAGGGAGGGCTGGGGGAGAGAAGCAGAGGTTTTTCACCGGGGGTGGGAACTTCAGATCCAGGGGGCGAGGGGCAATGTGGTTCTCTGGGCTTCACTATCTGGCCCTCTTGGCTTCCCCCAGGCCATGCTCCCAACTGACCCTCCTCGACCCGCCATTTTTTGTGTGTCCTCCTGCTCCTGGAGAGCATTTCCTATCAGAAGAAGGGTGAGTGTCTCCAGCACTTCACCAATGGGACACAGCACACAAGCCCTCCACCATCCTGAGAAAACCTCTTAATCATGATTTTATTAGATTTTTTGTTTTGGTATAATTTTTATTAGGTTTTTCTATTTTGCATTTTAGAATATTCATTTGAACAGCCTTAAAACATCAATGACTTCCCTTCTTCTCCTTCCATGCTTCAATTTGCATGCCATAGACCCCTGCATGTTTTACATAAACTAAGCCATTTAGTATTCCATTTTTACATCCATCAAAACTTATTTACACTGTTGAATTTATCTTAATGCTGTCCACGTTTTCAAATGTACACAATTTTCACCCATATATTCATTTAAAAAATTCCAATCTTCTTTAAAGGAATATTCTTCTTGTTCTCTAAGTCTTCCAGCCATGCATATACCATCAGTTTCAGTTGCCTCCCCCCCCCTTTTTTAGTTGGGACCTTAATCGTTTTCCATTTTGGGCTAATGAAACACAGGCCACAGTAGTGGCATACATAAATAGCCTTTATTGGCACCTGGTAATTTCCATCTGAATTATCCCCAACAAAAAAGGACTCTAGTTTTTGTTTTTTGTTTTTGAAAAGTACTTTTAAACATTTTTTTTCAATTCATTATAAATTATTTCCCAATACTCTTTTACCCTTTTACAAGTCCACCACATATGAAAGAAGATACCCGCAGCCTCATTGCATCTCCAGCACTTAACTGATTCAGCCTTATACATTTTAACAGGTCTTAAGGTAAAGGTAAAGGGACCCCTGACCATTAGGTCCAGTTGCGGACGACTCTGGGGTTGCGGCGCTCATCTCGCTTTATTGGCCGAGGGAGCCGGCGTACAGCTTCCGGGTCATGTGGCCAGCATTACTAAGCCGCTTCTGGCGAACCAGAGCAGCACGGAAACGCCGTTTGCCTTCCTACCAAAGTGGTACCTATTTATCGATTTGCACTTTGACGTGCTTTCGAACTGCTAGGTTGGCAGGAGCAGGGACTGAGCAACGGGAGCTCACCCCGTCGTGGGGATTCGAACCTCTGACCTTCTGATCAGCAAGCCCTAGGTTCTGTGGTTTAACCCACAGCACCACCCACGTCTACTCGGAGTTAAATACCATCTGTAAATCATTTTCAGGTAGTTCTCTTTGATTTGATTTCATTCTTTGGTAGGTTTGTTACACACCGATAAATGAATTTTAGAAAGGGGCAAGATTAGATATATTTTTAAAAGAAAAAAAAAATCAAGACTTCACTCCTTGTGCTCTGCTCCCCCTTCTTCCTGCCCAGAGTGGCCCTGAGCTTTGCCTGCCTTTCAGAGCCAGCGTGTTATGAGAGGCTGGGCCTTGGCGGTGGTGGTGCCCTCTCCCCCTACTTGCCTGCTCTCCAGCAGCTGCTACGAGCCGTACAAGGGACCAGTTGCAGCGGCCCAGGGGATGCAACGAGATGCTCCCTTGTGCCCACTTCCACCACCACTACTGCTGCTTGGGGCAAGCGCCGGCTCATCTTCCTCCCCAGTGCTGGATTTACATATAAGCTAAACAAACTATAGCTTAGGGCTCCACTCTCTTGCCCCCCCCAAAAAAAACCTAAAGAAAAAAAACCTGGATGTACATTTCCAAAATATAAGATAAAAAGCAAATAAAATAAAACCTACATACAGCAAGTGTTTGTGTGTTGTGTAGGCTCCTGTGATGTAAATAATGGGCCCCACCTGTTAGCCTGTTCCCTAAAATATCACTGGTTTGCTCATTTCTATATACAGTGGTACCTTGGTTCTCAAACTTCCAGAAGTCCGTTCCAAAGCCAAAGCGTTCCAAAACCAAGGCGCGCTTTGCCATAGAAAGTAATGCAAAACGGATTAATCCATTCCAGACTTTTAAAAACAACTCATGAAACACAGTATTTCACTATTAATATGCTTATTCTAAATTGTATTTCAGTTCAGCAATTACTTTGATAAAATACATACTTTGTTATGTGCAAATGGCTTTAGTATACCTATTAGGTCCATAAACGACCATCTAGCATATATTCAACATGAAAACCAGCGGCAATTTGTTGTTGACAAAGGACAGCTGGACATATAAAGGGCCCCATTACCTTCGGTAGCTTAGGGCCTCACCAAACCTAAATCCGTCCTGCTCCTCCCTGAGCACTGGCGGGGAAAATAGGGACATTCTGGGATCAAACCAGAAGCTGGGATGGCTTTTGTAATTTCAGGACTGTCCCTAGAAAACTGGGACACTTGGAGGATACATGCTTATGCCAAGCTGTGATGTGTTTTTGGATTGTGGTGACGCCTTTTGCTTATCTGGATAGAGGAGAGGGATGTTTCAGTGTGTGCAGAAATTAGTCTGCTCTACAAAGATACAATGGTTGCTCCATTTTCTTCTGGTTCCACCCAGCACTGGCAGGCCGCCCAGAACGTTGCCCTTGGGCTGGGAAAGCTTTCCCGTTCCCCGATTTACATGCTCAGGTGACATTATTCTGTGGATTCCTGTGCAGCTAAGAGAGGTGTGTTTTATTTGGTGTTTGCCACATTATTCGGGGCCAATGCGAGTGAAAACGGAATGCCACTGCTTGCCTTCTAAAATGAGAGAACATACATGCCCAGAACGATCATGTGGTGCAGCCCTGCTGAGGCTTTCCTACTTTATCTGGTACGCAGGCTGAGACCCTACCTGCCCGCAGACTGTCTCGCCAGAGTGGTGCATGCTCTGGTTATCTCCCACTTGGACTACTGCAATGTGCTCCATGTGGTGCTACCTTTGAAGCTGACCCGGAAACTACAACTAATCCAGAATGCAGCAACTAGACTGGTGACTGGGAATCATGGGCGTACCCAAGGGGGGGCAGGGGGGCATATGCCCCCCCCCTAGAAGCAAGCTACCCGCCCCCCGCCCCCGAAGCAAAAATGATCGGCGTCCGTTTGGAGTAGACCGGGACTCCAGGGTAGAGCCGACAAGTACAAGTATTAGGAAAATTGCAAGCTGTTTTTCCTGTATGTACATGCTATGCACATTACGTAATTATGCACATTACAGTTACGTGTACATATACAAAAATCAATTTATTGATTTCGGGGTGACCCTTATTTCACAAGATTTAGAAATGACAGTCTGTTCCTTTGTTTTTCAGCAAAAGTTCTTCTAACATAGCTACAGGGACATGAGGTTGTAAAAAAAAAGTTATAACCCTAGTGTCATATGCAGGCACAGGATGAGGCCATGGCGCTGTGCAGTCTTGTTCCCCACCTCCGCATTTACTTTGTAAAAAGTATGTATCAGGCTAATTTAAGAAGAGAATGAATGGGGAAAGTGCTGTATGGAAGGCAAGTTTCTGAGATCTCCGTCCATGTTCAGTACAGTATTTCTTTTTCAAGATTTCTACAGTGGCTGGTGCCCTCTTGTGGAAAACGGTTCGATCTGATAATTATTCCCTTTCTTTATTACCATAGCATATCATTGATGTGTCTTGTGCGCATGTTCTTCGTAGCTCTTTCCCCTCGTCTAAGCAAGGAAGGCAGTCCTGTCCCTCTACACAAGGGGTCATTCAAGAGCTACATTTTTATCTATCGTCTCTATCTCAATCCCTCCGGCAAATTCATTCACAGTCTCGGGCACATTTCATTGTTGGGAGAGAAGGAAAGCAAATACTATGGAGAGAGAAAAAAGCACTGATGTGAAAGGGCAGGAATGTGTGAATTCTCACTTTCTGAATTCCTTGCTGGAGGGTGGCATGATGATTTCAAAATGAACTGTACATTAAGATCAACTCTTAAAACCTCCACCCAAGCTAACTACCTGTAAAGCAGAGGCCCCAGCAAACATGGCTGCTGGTCAAGGATGATGGGAGTTGTAGTTCACCAACATCTGGAAGACTAGAGGTTGCCCCCTCCTGTTATGGAACGATTTTGATGGCTTTAATAGGGATTAGAGCAGCCTTTCTTAACCTTGGGTCCCGAGATGTTGGGACAACAACTCCCATCATCCCTTCTCACTAGGGATGATGGGAGTTGTAGTCCCAACATCTGAGGACTCAAGGTTGAGAAAGACTGCTATGGAGCCTCATCCCAACCCCCCAACCCCCAGTACAGTGGGACCTTGGTTTGCATACGTCTTGGTTTGCATACATTTTGGATTACAAACACGTCAAACCTGGAAGTGCATGTCCCGGTTTGCAACCTTTTTTGGGATTACAACCCATTTTATTTTTTTTAATGAACAAATTTTTTTGGGAGGCCCCATTGACAAAGACGCACCTTGGGTTACAACCTGTTTTGGTTTACAAATGGACCTCTGGAACAGATTATGGTTGTAAACCAAGGTACCACTGTACAATGGTACTTATCCAGTCCAGTTTATCTTTTTTAAAAAAAAATTTTCTGTGTAATTAGAATACAGCTATACATAGGCTGTATACAGGAACGCGGGTGGCGCTGTGGTCTAAACCACTTAGCCTCTTGGGTTTGCCAATCAGAAGGTCGGAGGTTTGAATCCCTGTGACGGGGTGAGCTCCCATTGCTCGGTCCCAGCTCCTGCCAACCTAGCAGTTTGAAAGCTTGTCATGTGCAAGTAGATAAATAGGTACCGCTCTGGCAGGAAGGTAAATGGCGTTTCCGTGCGCTGCTCTGGTTTTGCCAGAAGTGGCTTAGTCATGCTGGCCACATGACCCGGAAAAACTGTCTGCGGACAAACGCCGGCTCCCTCAGCCTGTAAAGCGAGATGAGCGCTGCAACCCCAGAGTCATCTGCGACTGGACTTAACTGCCGGGGTCCTTTACCTTTTTTATACATAGGCTACATCGAGACAGAATCCCACCCACAGAATAAGAGATCGTTGCATCAGATTTCCCAACTAAAGTGGATTCTTTCCACCCCTAGCAATTTTGTGGGAAGGAAAGTGACAGAAAAGTGTTCTGAAAAGTGTGGGATAGCTATCACTTGCTAAGTCACTTTATAACCTCCCAGCAAACAAATCAGAAAGGATGCTCATTCCACCAATGCCATATAACCTCCCTGCAAACTTTATGCAAGCAAAATCAGGATGAGTGCTCTGGTCAAGAAATGGGCCATCTGGAAGTAATGACAATTCTCAGCCTTCTTCTGTACACCACTAGTAGTTTGATTTTTAAAGGCAGCCTGATTTGTCACCTGAGAATTATGCACCCATTTCTTGCCATTTAAAAGGAGGGGGGAGACCTATTGTCAAGAGAAATCAATAATCTTGGGCTTCAATATTAAAGCTAACAAACTTTGCTCTGGTTAACAGCTGAAGTGTGTATGTCAGTTATTTTCAACCAGTGCGCTGTGGCACCCTGGGGTACCTTGAATGATGGTCAGGGGTGCCAGGGGTAACCCTGGCATCTGTCCCTCTTCCCTCCCCTCTCTTCCTCTTGATGCCCTCTGGCATCTCTCCTCCCAAAGGCTTCCACAGCTGTTCGTTGCAGCAGCCCTGGCTACAAGCTCCCTGGGTGAATGGTGCCTCTGGGGCTGGCCAGGGGGTGCTTCCCAGGGCCCTGTGGGGCAGTGTGAGGAGGCACCTCTATTTGGGGTAGGGGGGCAGCTCAGGGACCAGGGGCAGCAGCTGCAGCTGCCCAGGGGACTCCCTAGGAAAGAGGGGAGGCTGAAGGAACACTCCACAAGGGAGGGCGTTTGAAAAAGGGTGAGAGGCTGCCAGCTCTGCAGGCAAGGGGTGATATAACTGGGATCCTGAGCCCCACAGGGGTGCTGCAAAAAGAATGTAGTTGGTCAAAGGAGCTGTGGACCCAAAAAGGTTGAAAACCTCTGGTGTATGTAACAAATGATTACACATTAGAGTGACTGCGAGGGTGCTGTTTGTTTGGTTCATATTCTGCTCTAGCCACAAAAAACAAGTTGTGCCAAACTGTTCTAACCCATGTAACCAGAGTGCCAGTAAAGCAAAATAACAGCCCGGCTTGCTGATATCAAAAGGGCAAATATATTTTAGTAACTTGCTGAAATCTTCTTGCAACATTTGTTAACTTTCCAGTGTATTTGAGGTGAGCTGCATGGTTGTTTTGCGTCAACTACTGTGTGATTGGCACTCTGCACAATGTTCAGAACACCATGCGACAAATGATTCTCTTGATATGCGTACTGTATCAGAAAAAAAGTAAGTGATGCTGGCATGTTTCAAATGATTGTCTTGTTTTGATTTCCACACTATTAAATGCAAGACCCCTTACAAATGGGGCAGTGTGATGAATCAGATAGAGCTGTTAGAGCACGAGACGCTTAATCTCAGAGTTGAGGGTTCGAGTCCTACACTGGGCAAAAGATTCCTCCATTGTAGGGTTGGCTTAAATGACTCTAAAATTCTATGATAGTAACCAGGAATGACTAGCTTTATTAGGGAGGCTATATTTAAGAATAGACCATTTCTTCTTAACGGTCTTGTGGTAGCATTGCACTTCTTCAATGTTCTCAACTTTCCCAAGCATGCAATTTCAGAAATAATTTGCTTCCATCACCAAAGAAAGGTTTTAGTGATTAAAGTGAACAAGCAACAGTATACTCCCACTTGCACAATTCAAAAAAATCATGACGCTATGTAAAGTGCAAAAGCAGATTTCCAAATGTAGCAGAGTTGCCTCTCCTGCTGGCTTACGTTAAACATAGCAGCAAACAGATTTAGCGGTCAGTTGCTGCTGCCACTGAGATTTGGTAGAAACTTCCTGCAGTGTAGGACTCAAGAGATGGCAATTGACATCCAGGTAACTCAGCTAACGCCAAGGAAATTACAAAAAGATTGTTATCGGTTGTAATGTCACAGTAGGTCAAGGGCTTTGCATACCACCACCCAAACCTGTGCATCACTTTTATTAACACAGGATATATAGGCAAAGGGGAACAAAAGCGAAGCATACAATTACTGATTAATTATAATGCCTTTGTTAAGAACAAGGGGATGGGTGTCTTAATGCAGGAGCAGCTGAATGTTTAATAAGGAGGGACATTCAAACACACACTTTTAATAAGCACTTGAGACTTAAATCGAATGAAGGCAGCAAGCATCCTTTCCTCAGGTTAAACAAAGAACTGTTTTGGTTAACATAAACACAGAGACAACACAACCCAGGATCTTAAAAAATCTATGAAAATGGGTTTTTAAAAGAAACTGACACGATCTGAAGATAATATGGCAAGAATGTGGCCCAGAACAAACAATGGATAAATCTTTTTAGTGAAGGGATTTAGAGGGTATGTAGGCTAGCTTAATGACCATACGGTAAGGCTGTTTTGAAATTTTTGGGGTGCAATTAGGGAATCAGCTGCAAGATGTTTTCAGGGGGGAGCAGCAATTTGCCATATTGTACTGAAGTACTGGTGAAAACAGGTTGCTTCCCTTTAGAGGGGTTATCTGTGCATTCAAAAAATTTAGACTTTGCACCTACATAGATATTTCTGAACTTTCTAGAGCTAGGCTAGTGGTTGTGATCTTCAGCACAAAACTGAAGTCAGACTGTGTATATGAAGTTGCATGGCTGTTTAAACTGGCCACAATCCTGATCAGAATGTATTCAACATGAGGAAAGAGCAGCAGTGAAGTCTTTTGTGACCCAATTTAACAAGGACAATACAAATTTCCAAATTGCACAAAATGTTTATTTGCATTCATCTAGTTACATTTAAACTTGTAGGAGCTAGACTGGATTCAAAGTTTTTTTTGGCGAGTTCAGTTCTTTTTCTTCTTTTTTAGCCAAAACACTTTTCACTCTTAAAAACCAAACACATTAAAAAGACCGCAAGAAATCATCATGAAGATAGCGGAATTAATTGGAGCTAGTTTCATAGTTTGTGACAAAAAAACCCAGAGCTTGTACATATTTCAGTGGTCTCAACAGTACTGCACTTGGACAGAATACGAGAACTCACAAAAAGTGAATGTATTAAAGTCAGACACATCAGTTGAAACAAGAAAATAAGACGACAACAAAGACAACTGAGGCATTCAGATGTTCCAGGACCGTCACAGAAAATATTTTCTGTTTTGCTGTTTCGTTTGCATGCTGCTCAGAAGATAAGCGTGTTGTACTCCAATCCAGGGATTCCAATATTCACATGAGATCTTTGTGTCAACTTCTCCATTCTCTTGCAATGATGCAGAACCTTACAATACTGACAAGAGAAGCACACAACAACCACTTTGCCAGAGCCAGATGCAAATCCTGGAGCCCTGAAGAATTTTGGAAGTGTCCCTGATGTGGGACAATTTTATAGTCATCCACTAATACTGTGTGGAAGCCAAGCTTCCAACGCCCCCACTTTAATCTGAGCATTCACCCCTTCTTGCAAACTGTATACAAGTGCACCCAATTCTAATATATGTAACAACGCACCAGCAGATCTAGAAGGAAATTACATATTACCTTGGGGAGGAAACTCCCGTCCCCAGAGTACATATCTACTGGTCCGACAGACAAAATATCCAGATAAAATCTGAAAAAGGCAACATGTTCCGTTTTAGTTTTTAAAACACTGATATGAAAAAGAGCAAGTTAGAAAAAGAATAAATTCAATCTTAATATAAGACATTCATAATACAGTGGGACATGCTACAGTAACTGGACAGCAATCATCACAACTGAGATTCTAACATCTTGTTACTTAATACACAAGCTCTACAATCAAATTGCTACCACAGTTCATTGATCCAGATGCTAAAGAGCAGCACATTTAAAGCCCAGTTTCGCTACCAAGTCCCTGACCGATGAGACCTATCTAGTTCTTCAAGCTTCCCTCCCTGAAAAGGCCATTTGGGTGTGTGATGGACCACTAACTATTTATACTCAAAAGTTTATAAACAACTGTTAATAGGATGTTTTAGAAAATGAGAGAAAGAGCAAGGTATCTGCTTCCCACAGTCTTCCACTGGGAGTGCAATCCCGAACACACTTGTTAGGGAGAAAGCCCCACTGAACACAATGAGATTTACTCCCAGGTTAATATGCACACGGATTGCCTCATTATTTCAGCACCAGTCTCTTAGGCACCTCCCAAAATAACCAACGCTTTATGAGTAATTTCATTTTTTTTTACTGTTAATTGCTAACCACCTGTATTACAAGAGCAAATTATTTCCAGAGTGCTTTCACATAAACACATGCATCTATGTCTAAAAATGGCACTGTGGGATGGGTTTTGTGTATTAGTTAGCACTAATTTTTTTTTAAATAAATCCAAATCAAATAATTAAATTAACCGTGGACGGTAGCAGGTTTTTAGGTAAAAGCTTGGCAGAGCCAATTTTGAAATTTCATAATGATCATTCACACACTTTTAATAAAAAGCTTTGGAAGAGGTATATAAGGTCAGGACAGTATGTGGAATGTAGTTGTTTCCTTGCAAAGTTTCACTGCAGCTGCAACTGCACAACAGCAGCTGCATATACTTTTAAAATTATTTTTAAAAAAACATTTTTATATAAAAAGTTGTATCAGTACAAGTGGTGGTGGTGGTGGGGGGGAGAAAGCTTAAAATTATTTCTCTATGATTTGCATTTTATTAAATTGTTTGTGAAAAAGTGGTAGAAAGCAACTGAAAAAAAAAAGAATTAAGTATTTGCTGTTGCATCTACTTCAATTCAAAACAGTCATTTCAAAAAGTTTATGCAGTTTGAAAACCGAAGAAATTAAACCCATTAAATACATCTTTTTTAAAAAAATATTTTTTTGTAAACATCAGGCCACCAACCATTTTTACACTGTTTTCCCTGTTAATGTAGAATGGACTATTAATAATGCAGCATGGTGTTTTAAACCACAAACCAAAGTTAGGCATGCTTACACCCAATTGGCTTAAGTGCACTAAACTTTGTGTGCTGGAGTGCAGCTTCTGCTTACCAACAGCAGATGCAATGCGAAAGGGAAATGCTTCTGTGGAAACCCCAGCTGAAACGAATGGGCCTTGTACAGTGATTTTGCGCTATTCCCATTCATTCCAGTAGGGGCTTCCACAGGAAAAAATGTTTGTGGGGACTGTGCCAGCACTTGATATATGAACATCGATTCAAGGACACATTTTTGTCACTTCAGTTCACAGTAAATGTGTTTGAAAAACTATCAAAGTCAGTGCATCCCCCCCCCCCGTGCAATATTTCCCCCATTCCCCAGAATTTCTTTTTTTACCCACGTAATACTGAGTCGGAGGCATAGTGCAGCTCGAAGGTGTGCGTGTCTTGTGTATTTAATATCATAAGTGACGGATCATTTCTGCAGGACTTTTGTAAAGGTACTTCCAGATAGCGTAGTAATGAACCGCAGCAGCCGTGGCGACAAACAGATGCCAGATGGCGTGGGCAAATGGAATGATCCCATCGCTCTTGAAGAAAATCACTCCCATACAGTAAATTAAGCCTCCCCAGGCAAGTTCTTGAAGTCCATCGGTGTTGTTCTGTGGATTAATAAAGTTTTTTTATATTTTGTAAGCACTCTCTGTGAGAGAATGAGGCTGGTCATAACATTCTACTCCCGCTACTGAGTGGTACAGCAGTATCACGCCTGATGAGACTGTATTCATAGTAATAATAATAATAATAATAATAATAATAATAATAATAATAATAATAATAATTTTTTATTTATTCCCCGCCCTTCCCCGCCAAACCGGGCTCAGGGCGGCTAACACCAATAAAATCACAACAAAAACATAAAACAGTTCATTAAAATACAGATTAAAATACAATTTAAAATTAAATCTAAACATTAGCTGTCAAACTATTAAGGAGTGTTAGCACAGAGCTGTTCCTGCAGGTTCAGGTGGAGCTGCCATGTAGTCCTGCATCCCATTCCCACAGCAGCCGGCAAAAGACTTCTAGAAAGGCTACAAGCAGGGCTTGAATACAACAGCTTATCCCGCTATACCAGAAAACTGGTATTTGCTGGCATGCGGGCTCTGAACATGCAGGTTCCATTTAGCTATCATAGCCTTTAGAAAAATTCCAGAAGAACTGGTCTTACCCACTTTAAAAACCCATCTAATCCAGGATCCATCATCTCACCTAGCAGTAGAAAATTCCACAAATGAATCCTGCACTGTGTAAAGTAATTTTGTTTGTCTCTCCTAAATCTATTGCAAATTTTGCTGGGTGACTCAAAGTCATAATGCAATGGAGACAGAAGCACCACTTTATCCAGTCTCCATTGTATTAATTGAGGCTAATAAAAACTATTATGTTGTTCCCTGTCTTTGTTCTCTCTTCCTTCCCCCACACCACGTCAAGATAATAAGATTCTATTGCTTTAACATTTTCTCTAAAAGAAGGTGCGCCAACATTTTGACAGTGTTGCTTGCTTTTACGCATCTTTTCCAACCTGGATATCCATCTTTATATAGGGCAATCAGAGCACCTACATCACAACTGTACAGGAAGGCATTGCAATATTGGCAATTTCATTTCCTATTTTCTTACTAATCCCACTTGACACATAATTGGCCTTTTCCCCTGTCAGCATAGACTCAGTTGTTCTCATCATTAAACTATCTACCACTGTACCAAGACTCTTTTTCTGGGAAATCACAGAAAAAAGTCAGATCGTATCAGTGCATATGTGAAGTTGGAATATATTGTTCTAGTGCGTACCTTTTTACGTTTAGTTATATCAAATCTCATCTGCCAATTGGTTGACCATTCACTCAGGTTGAAGAGACCAAGTGCCAACTCTTCACATGCAAACATCTTTGGTGTGAAGCCACAGGCTGGGGGTGGGGATGGAATATTCCAACCCTTTTTCATGTCTACAATTTATATATATTGCACCAGTTTGCTACCCTTCTTGGCTGCAGTTCCAGCAACATCTATTCTTAATCACATCCTTTTTATCTCAAGGCTTATAAGCCGAGCCAAACTGAAACCATTTCCAAAAGGGTAGCTGCGTTAGTCCAAATAATATTCCGTACGCAAATGTAATGGCAGTTTAATTGAATGGATATGCAAAAGTGAAATTAATTGCATCCACTTTACTTATCTGACCAACTAAGAGTAATTTATCAATATACTGCTTAAAAGCCAATGAAAAAAACATTGCATGCTGCTCCATCAAACAAGAAACCATTTCAATCTGCTAAGAGCACAAGCGTGGCTTTGCTGGTTTATCTATGCTCTAGCAGTACAGTCGTACCTTGGTTGTCGAACGCCCTGGAACTCGTACGTTTTGGCTCCTGAACGCCGCAAACCCAGAAGTGAGTGTTCCAGTTTTCGAACATTCTTTTAGAAGCCGAACGTCCGACGGGGCTTCTGCAGTTTCCAATTGGCTGCAGGAGCTTGCTGCAGCCAATCAGAAGTCACGCTCTGGTTTTCAAACACTTTGGAAGCTGAACGGAATTCCAGAGCGGATTTCGTTTGACTTCTAAGGTACGACTGTATATCCCAAATTCCATTGACTTTACTGACAATACTGCATATGCGGGCCAACACTGTTAATCTATAGACATTTGGATGGTGCCATATATACCGGTAATCATTCTGCTATGTTAAACAGGATGCTTTAAGTTGGTGCCTGCTTCACTGGAGTATATATTTGCCAGCAGCGGTGGGATGGAGCCATGGTGTTATCCTCCCTACACCAATGTTGCTGAAGCTTACCTAGGAGGGTCTGGGGCAAGGTTGGGGCTGCACGAACGCATCAGCATCTGATTGGTTCTGCCAGGGCATCCATGCAACCCCAACCTCACTGCTGCTAGTTGGCTCCATCCAGGTAAGTTGTCGAGATATGGGGTTGGGATGGCAGTTCCACTTCCACCACAGTGGGTGCTGCTACTGGTGTTGTTTTTAGAGATTTTAAAAAATGGAGGAGGAAAGAAAAGGTTAAGCAACAGAAAACAGCAAAGATCCAAATGACTACAGTAGTCTTTTTAAAAACAAACTTATAATAGGTATTAATAATAGCTCCTAAGGTTTAGATTTTAAAATTTAGCAAGCATACTTACCATGGAGGTCACAACTAGGGCAGGAGAAAAGCCCATTGCTAGATAGAAGAAGAGCTCCACAATTTTATACCTACAAAAATAAAGTAAAGTAAGCCTACAACCAAGCAAAAGAAACATGCATTCCCACATCAACAAGACCGCAGTTTTCACTTGCATACATTTATCTCCCTCAGCAATACATTGCCAATTTTAGTGGCACATCTTTTGTTATACCCTCTACTACATTGGGCTTCCACAGAATGGAAATAATTCTTTTGGTTCAGCATTCCATTATCTGGAAAAACAAATGTACAACAGATATCAAAAAGGAAGGCTTTATCTTTTGACGGCCCAGTGTGTCCCTGCATTGGAAAGATATCCTCCAGAGAAAACACAGATCTTTCGTGCAGCCGAAAGAAAAAAAGCTGGGTGTGGGACAAGGAAATTTGGGTGACGTGGAAAGGAGCAGGGACATGTGTTAAGAGAATCTGGCTTCCTCTTGTTGATGTGGCTAGATTTTTTACACCTATTAATCTTGCTAGAAAATGATAAATATCAAGTATCAGAAGCAGACAGTCTGTCTCCACTCGGTGGAATAGAAGATGGATTGCACCTAGAGCTTCTATTTCTTTGATAGAAATCCAGGCTTTTTTCACCCACTCATATTGAATTATTTATCAAAAAGAAATCTCACAAGTGAAAGAGAGTAATTTTCTACACTCTGGTGATGTGCCTGGTGCCAACATGTAATAAGACTGCCTGGCTATTAATTCAGCCTTTTCAGTCTGTGTTTCTCAAAAGAGATAAGAGAATACATTTATGTTAAAATTGTTTTGTTTTTCATTAAATAAAAATAAGCAAGATGACGATCTGTTCCAATTTTTCTTACACGGAAACACCACGTATAAAATAAATACACACGATGAAGAGGTGTCACTCTAAATGTAGAATGCTCCTTCACAAGTCACGATACCCTTCCATTTATGTATTTTTGCTATTTTCAAAATCGTAAGTTAAGTACACATATTAGAGTTCTGTGCAGACAACATTTTAACCATGGATCAGAAATCAGAAGCAGGCTTATGGGGATAAGGGTTCAAGTCCTACTCTCTTCTATCCTGCTTCAACATTATGCCTGATCATTGCTAAACTCAGTTAAACATATCCTAACTCCACTTATGGGAATGCTGGATTTGCAGCTCACAACCTTGGCCTTAACTTGAACTGGTCCCAGTTCCAAAAACCAGGACTAATATTTACATCTGCACAGACTCCAAGTCTATGAAACACCAATTCAAATACGAATCACAATGTTGTCTTACTTCTCATGGTAGAGAAACACATAAATGGCTCCACCAGCAGCCATCAACCAGATAAACCATCGCATATGGGAGGCCAGAGGTCCAAGCTCACGAAGATTTAACCTAAAAAAAATATTAAGGTGACAAATGAAATGCAGAACTGATGGCAGATCAAATTGAAGACAATCTGTATTCCATGTGCAGATATAACAAAAGGATTAAAACTACTCAGGCAGAGATTCATTTCTACACCATTCAATTTATGAAGTTTTTTTCCAAATTAGTTCAGTAAATTTAAAATATTGATGTGTGCAAAGATGATACCTATGGAGTTTTTACATTTTACAGCAAATATTTCGTTTTAACAATCAGATTGACAGCAAACAATATTTTTTATTTTTTACACTTATTTTACACTTGAGATGACTTACAACAACTTTAAAGAATTTACTAATTAAAGAATTTACAACAACTTTATTTACTGCAACCATGCTGCCCTCGGATATCCCACTGGTGTCTCCCCTGCACCCCCGTTTCTAGGTGTTTTTGTCCCTTTTGGGGTTGTTAGCTGGGTTGCTCTTTTGGGGGGGGGGGTACTGCCTGTTTTTTTATTTTTTGCTTGATTTGCTGTGGAGTGTGCAAAGGCTTTTTGTTTGTATGGTAGTGGGGTTGGGTCCTGAGTATTGCCAGTTTTTCTTGTGTGAAAGAGGTAATTTGTGGTGCCCACAACAATTCCTTTGATTTACAAATGTGTCCCAGGCCCCAAAAGGCTGGGGCCCCCTATTGTAAGCAATACAAATGAGTAACTCCCCACATGCTATAAATCCTATTAAGATCACTGGTGTTTTGGGAGAGCAGAACTGAAAAGCAGTATCAGTTATTATAGTCATATATGAAACATCCTGGCTCCTGTACATATGCAACACACTGTCTTCCATGCAGTTACCAAGAATGCGGTTGATGACTAAGGAGAAGCCTCCTTATGTATGCACGTTGTCCTTGATGGATCAGAACAGCTTTGTCAAAAATGCAAAGCCCTTATTTATTAAATGGAAAAAGGATTTCACTGCCCTGCTTCTAACTCTTAGCAGATTAGGCCATGAGCAATTAGTCAACCAATCCATTAAGTGGAAGCTGTCACTGATAATATGCCATCGCCATTTTGTCCTATCAGTAAGTATACATTTTTTAATCCTTACCATGGTGCATATGATGCTGCAATGAAGATATAGATCATCACTCTGTCACACATATGAAAGCAGTGCTCCATCGTCCTAAATGGAAAGGCAAACAAGGGAACAATCACTTTTAAAAAATCGGTATGTTACTAGAAACATTACCCATTATGAAACATTATTCTAAAAAATCTAAAAGCAGGATGGTAGGCACGCCATAGAGTTCCTTTCCTCAGGAACAGGTAGCCCTAAATCTTAGTTTTACTGAAGGTATTTTGCTGTTCACCTAAGGCTAACGAAGCCAATCACAATTCTAACATATCACATGATAGATATGTATGTGGATAGATAAGTCAGATAGACAGACAAACAAACAAACAAACAGACAGACAGACAGACAGACAGACACTTAGAAAGTCAGATACAGTTTGTGTTCAGCTACACCTTGTGAAGAAGTACAGAAACAGTGTGTGGGACAGGAAGGAAGGGATGCACTACCTGCTGCTGCATTATCTGTGCTGAAGCAGCACAGGTAGTACATCCCTTCCTTCCTTCCTCTCCTGTACCTGTGCAGCAAATTGGATACAGATGCCTTAAATAAATGTTTTATGGTCTGTGGCTATACTGTAAAAGTAATAAAATAATAATAATAATAATAATAATAATAATAATAATAATAATAATAATAATAATTTATTTATACCCAGCTCATCTGGCTGGGTCTCCCCAGCCACTCTGGGCGGCTTCCAACAAATATTAAAATACAATACAAAGTCACAGATTAAAAACTTCCCTAAACAGGGCTGCCTTCAGGTATTTTCTAAATGACAGGTAGTTGTTTATCTCTCTGACCCCTGATGGGAGGGTGTTCCACAGGACGTGCGCCACTACCGAGAAGGCCCTCTGCCTGGTTCCCTGTAGCTTTGCTTCTCCCAGTGAGGGAACCACCAGAAGGCCCTCAGTGTGGATCTGTGTCCGGGCTGAACGGTGGGGGTGGAGACGCTCCTTCAGGTATACAGGACCGAGGCCATTCAGGGCTTTAAAGGTCAACACCAACACTTTGAATTGTGCTCAGAAACGTACTGGGAGCCAATGCAGATCTCTCAGGACCGGTGTTATGTGGTCCCGGTGGCCACTCCCAGCCACCAGTCTAGTTGCCTCATTCTGGATTAATTGCAGTTTCTGGGTCACTTTCAAGGGTAGCCCCACGTAGAGCGCATTGCAGTAGTCCAAGCGGGTGATAACTAGAGCATGTACCACTCTGGTGAGACATCCATGCCGACACGACCTTACAAGGGGCCGCTCGGGACTTCGTGGAAAGCATGGCCTCCATGGGGCTGTCCCTGAATAAGTCTGGTCCAACTCATAGCCACGGACATGCCTTAGACGTGGTGTTTACCTCTATGGATGTTGGTGATCTGACACTAAGTAAAAGCAAAACAAAAGAAGTGCCATGGTCAGATCACTTCCTGGTGCAACTGGACTTCTCCGCGACCCTTCCCCTCTGCAGGGAGGCGGGACCAATTCGGATGGTCCGCCCCCGCTACTTAATGGATCCAATTGGCTTCCAGAGAGTGGTAGGGGATATATTATCCCATGTTGATGGCCTTTCAGCTGATTCCGTGGTGGCCCGCTGGAATGTGGAGTTAACCAGGGTTATTGGCTGTCTGGCTCCGAAGCGTCCTGTCTGGCTCTGAAGCCTTTCCACAGTCGTACCTCTATTTATGTATCCCTCTGGATACGGGATCTTCGGGTTACGGCCACGGAAAACAAGTATGCGCTTCTGGGTTTCGCCACGCGTGCACTGAAGTGTGCCTCTATTTACATACTTTTGGGGGTGTGAACGGACCCCCGGAATGAATTAAGTCCGTATCCGGAGGGTCCACTATAGCAGCACAATGACAAATCTTTTGCATCTTGTGTATTTCACTATTCTACTCTGAAACTTTAAACACATAACATTTTTAAGACCAATAATGGACAAAATTCAGTGGAATCCTCAAGCAGGAAAACTCTTGTTACCCAGAGTGACTACGGTAAATCATTCCAACCTCCTTCGGGCAAGGAGGGTTGTATTCAATGGCACAGAGGCGGCATTCCATTTCTGCAACAAGAGTTCTCCCTGCGTGCCCTTCACCTCTGCTCCAACTCTCTGGAGTGGTTTCTGAGGGTGCATGCAGGGTTGCAAGGGATGGGAGAGGAAGTTCTGCTGCCCAAGCAGATGTCTGTTGCATGAGCAGAATAACAGTGATGGGTGCAACACGGATAAACCACAACCTAATTTAGAAGCAGCAAGTTGTGTGCACAGCAGCACAAATTAACCCCAAATGAATACTTGATTTATACCTTAAATGACTCTTTTTCCAGGAAATTATATGAAACACTGTGGAAACGATGAACAGTGCACAGAGACCAATCCCATACATCCACGCTGTTATCTTTTCCCATCGGTCATCAGAGAGCCTATGGAGCAGGGCACTACCCACAATGGCAGGAACAATGAGGAACTAGGGAAACAACAGAACATGTTTATTTGCTAGTGTACCAATCCTCATTTAACATTCTACTTGCTATGCCTAGGCCTCAATCACCTACTATCTACCCTTTGCTTCAAAGAGGAATAAAAAGAACCAGTGGTTTTAGAAGTCGTCCATTATACCCAAATTTGTTACAGTTGAAAAGACATTGTTATTTCTGTCTTTATCATGGAAAAGAGAGACATCTCTGCATCAGAGACATCAGTAAGACTTTTAAGAATTTGCTTAGGCTGAAGATCACAGAACTGCTGTGTCACCCACCCAGCCCATCCCAACACTGTGCCAAAATGTCAGATGGTATATTGTATCTAGGATTAAAATATGCTGGAAGTAACACTTTGTTAAAGTTAACTGTGCAAGCAAAAACTGCAAAGTGCTTAGAGATGGACTAACACAAATGCAGACACACTGATGTATAAATAATGTCCTGATTTACCCCCCGCCTTTTAAAACATTCAAACAACAACTTGTTATACAAGTCAACCTCAATGCTACTTCCAAGGTTAACAGCAGCTGCAGCAATTTGAATTTCAAAATAATGAAAGCTACTAAAATAGGAAGTGGAAATGGAGAAACTGCATGACTGGGATAAGGAAGGCCAGTGCCTTTCAAGTTGCAGATTTTACAGAAGATATTTTTATTATGAAATCAGGGTTCCTCTTCTGCTACCTCTTTGTGCCTCATTTTAATCAGAAGCCTTTTCAATAATCAAAGAGTATTTTCTAGCCTTATTACTCAAGGCTGGAATTTTTACAAGTTCTCCAGACAAACCTACTCACTCATTAGGTACTTAAATTGTTCCTACTTTTTAAAATTACAGCTAGGAATTTCTTTTAAGGAAAATTATGAACCAAGGCTTGACCCTCAGAAAGACCACCAAGTTTTCAGTTTAAGCGGGAGCTTGGAAAGTAATGATGGATATGGTGTTAAAAATCTGAGCTATAAATCAGGAAGCCCTTGTCTGGATTTCTCCTCTATTGTGAGCTCACTAGTTGAGACCATCTAGCCTAGGCGTCGGCAAGGTTATCCAGCCATGGGCCGAATCCATACCACGGAGATTGTCCATGGACCGGACATGCGCAGTCTGATGCCAGAAATCGCGTCTGCACATGTCCCCAGTGCCGGAAATTGCTTCTGCGCATGCCCAGATGCAATTTTTGGCGTCTGCAAATGCACAGATGCAATTTCTGGCACCACTCGGCGAGTCCCCGCGCCGCGTCAGTTTAGCGCAGTGTGCGGGGGACTTGCCAAGCGAGCAGCTTGGTGACTGGGCGGCTCGTGGGCTGGTTAAACGGCCTTCGTGGGCCGCATCCAGCCCATGGGCCAGAGGTTGCCGATGCCTGATCTAGCCCCTCTTTCTCAGTCTCATCCAGCCCCTCACACCCTGCATTAAGCACAATAACATTGGCTTACCTTAAAGGGTTTTTGTGAGGATCACAACTAGATATTGCCTGTGAAGTGTGACTACTTGAAAGTCTAAAGTATTGGTATTACTATTGCTATCGTTATGATCATTTGTTGCAACTGTTTCATTGATTTCAAACTATGAAGTGAGAGCTTGCCCAATATGTACCTGCTTGATGGTTTTCCAGCCCGATGAATCATTTTGCTTTTTGACATCACCAATATAACAGTTTATTAAATACTCTAAAACTGAGGAAGAGCTGCAGAAATTAATGATCCATGGTACACGCCCAAGGTAAAACTTTCTGCACACTGTGATGCCAGGAGGTGATTTCAGATGCCTTCTTAATGCCAATATACAAACATTGCAGATGTTGTAAACTATCAGCTTCATAGCAGGAAAGCAATCCATTCTACAGCAGGGTAAGAGTAATTCATCTCTTAATGTCCCAGGCCTTTAAATTTTAAGAAAAGCTGCTATGCATTATGCTATTGAAATATTATCTGCTTGATACTAGTTTAAAAGAATTAGCTGGTTCAGAGCAGCCCCACTTCCTGTGAGAGTGAATACTGGGAGTACATTATGATACCACATGGAATGACTTCTGCTGTAGTGCCTCTATGAAACCTGACATTTAAACATACAAATGTACAGAGGTACCTTGGTTTACAAACTTAATCTGTCCCGGAGGTCCGTTCTTAAACCAAGGCGTGCTTTCCCATAGTAGCGGGGGACTCAATTTACACTCAACAGGAATCAGAACATGTTCTGCTTCCAAGGCACAGTTCACAAACCAAAACACCTACTTCCGGGTTTGCAGCGTTCATAATCCAAGTTGTTCATAAACTAAGCTGTTCTTAAACTAAGGTACCACTGTATTTGCATTTTACTGATGTCTGTGGCTCCACTGGAAACTATTGACAAACATAATCAAGGCTGTATTATGAATAAACCATACATTTCACCATGAGCTGGCAAAGAATGAATCAATGCTACTAAATGAAACAACCCCCCCAAACCCCCCCCATAAAACTCAGACAAAGTAGAAACAACAATCAAAAGACAGAGTTATTTCTGGCAATAATTTAATCAATACCATTATCCTGAAAGCAGAACTAACTAGAACTTTTAAATAGCATACCACAAAACATAAGCAAAAATCTCTGGTATAATATGTTGTGCGCAACAGTTAAGGCAGCCGAGTTTGAAAGATTAATCAGAGTTTTGTTCAGCAGAAAGCCTGGAGAGAAATAAATAATTCCATTTTAGGAACTGGATAGGAAAGCTTTATAAAATGTGTGCTTTTTCTTTTTTAGGCCACGGATTACTAACAGTATGCATGGGCTGCAAAACTAGTAAATATTTTGTTTGCTGGACAATACCTTAGGCAGCCTTAGAAGCCACTTTGAGATGGAACATATGCTTCAATTTAAAACACTGCTATCTTATTTTTAAAAAAGAGTGTCAAAACATTTTTGAAATAAATCTCTCTAGATCCTCCAAAGTGGGAGAAAAATCTTTAAGCAGTTATTAGTTTAGGGAAAGTAGATCCTCATGAGGCTTTAGCGAACTGTTGATTCCTAAACATGGAGCACAATGGAAAAAGATTGTATGTGTTATGTACGAGTGAATGAATGAATGAATGAGCAATCAATGGAATGTGTGGACTCTGCTGTTGTACCAGAACATTTACTTATTGCAGCAGTCTCACCTGTATTAATGACAGTTCAGCAGTACTAGCCTGTATTCAAACTATGAATAAAACAAAATCTCACAAAGATGGAAATTAGAATTACTTTTGATTGTGCTGCCAATAAATCAATTTACTTACCGCATGAGTGTAACAGTTAGCAGCATGCTCATAGCAGGTAGGTTTGTAACGGCTATTCGCTGGAGCTGGGTGGTTCATGAATCTGTTGAGACAAGCAAGGCATACCGCTGATGCAAACCAATAACTTAAAAGGATGTAGAGGAACAAGCTCACAATGCTCAGCAATAGCAGTTTGTGACCTAGACCAAGGTTAATTTGGAGGTGAAGAAATGTAATGCATCTTTTGGAAGCACTGTGTTCCACATTTTTTCCTACAGTACAAAAGGCAGCAGTATTTTCTTTACTCGTGACAAGAAAAGTAAGTCAGATTTTGTCGTCAAGGGGCCTACTTCTCAATTAGCTGCCTACGTGAATTACAAATAAAATAAAAATCTCAAAATACACATCACATCCTCCAACCCCAGGCATCTTTTTTAAAAAAAAGTTTTTGTAAGCCCCAGGACTTCAACAGACTGCCACGAGGCTTTTATTTATTCATATACCACCATGGACTTATTTGAGTTTACAAAACTGGAAGGGATGAAAGAGAACAATGACTAAATGCAGGTGCAGATACTTTGTCTTAGTTTCCACAAATGGGGAGGGAGAGATACACATACAGAGGTGTCCTTGTGACAAGCATATGAGAAACTGGTTTCATCTGTTGTCTTGGTATCACACCACCAACACAAGCTTTTACAGTTACCAGTAACCAGGATGGATTTGATTTAAATCAAACTGATTTAAATCACAATTTAAATCACTAGTCAGTAAGGCTTGATTTAAATCAGAGTTTTTTACATAAAGACTACCGGTAATTCTTGCTGGTATAACTTTAATATGCAAGTAGAGGAAAATATATTACCATCCAAAGGTTATTCAATCATGAAATAAAGATTAGTTTTTTAATTATGTAGAATAAGGCTGTATATGTTTATTTTTTTGGTAAACAAATTCCTTTAATCCATTCACAATGTCATTTATGCTCTTCCAGAGGTTTTTGTATGATTATTGGGCAGTTTCTCTGCCTACAAGATATTATCACAGATGCTTGGTTTACTTTTGCATTCTCAAAACTGAATTTGACTCAGCAGAGCTCACATGCCTCTTCTTCACAGCAAAAATGTTATAACATGAACAGAGTTGATAAAAAGACCTTAATCCTATTGTTCTACAAACCTATGAATACAGAACCAACCCCTTCAGTGTTAAGTTTCAAGAAGTTCAGTGAATAGAATAGAAACAATATTTTTCTGATTGTTTGGAGTGGAATGGATCTAATAAATCTATTTAAATTGCTATTATTAAGGTAATGATTATTTTTCTCCTTCCTAAGTACAACAGAAAAGTTGTCCAAATATGAATGATTAACCTATTAAACTGGGGATTAAAAAAAACTAATATGAAAAGTTGTTACTCTAAAAATCTTCATCTACTTGCATATTAAAGTTATACCAGCAAGAATTAGTCTTTATGTAGAAAACTGTGATTTAAATCAAATCCACCCTGCTTGCTCCTGCCCCCTTTTTTCAAAATGGGGGTAGGGGGCAAGTTCATACGTTAACATGTAATTTATAACTATCTCCTGAACATACACACCAACTTTAATTCTATTATCTCACTCCCCAGTACATATATTACGTTATGATCTTACAATCTATTTTGTTTTAGTCATTGTTCCTTTCAAAAATAGACATAGGATAAAACTATGACACAAAATGTAGAAAGCACACCAGCTTCCATCCTGATGTCTCAATCTTCAAGGGAGATGCCACATTGAACATTCAGTATGGTGCCCTTCAAAACCCATACAAGGGTTAAATCCCAAAGCCTCACTCTCCTGGACTACTACTTAAGCAAGATGTATTTCCCAGTATTCCAAGCAAAGTGAGGATTTGGGGTTTAACAAGTCTGTTTGCTTATTTGCAATGTAGTTAGAAACATTTGTACGATTTCAGTCTACAAACCTTCTAGATGAGCCTCGTACAAATGTTTCTAACTACAGACTTCAGTATTGTTGCCTGTCCTACTGTGGCTATGCAAATACCATTTGCTATGAACAGGAATAACTCTGCATCTGAATATAAAATTTTATGCAGATCTCTCCATTGTTTCTAGGTTATCTTGTTTCTGTTTCTCGGTGCCCCCGTCTGCATAATATGAAAATACTATTTTCCTACCTTACTGGGTGACCAAATAATTACAAGCTTCATAATACATACTAGTTGCATATACCGTACTAATGAGCCAAAGTCTATATATTTTTATTTACTCCCAAAACATGCATAAAATTTTGTGCTAATCTCTATAAACAACTATAGTGCCAGTGCCACTTGGTAAATTTCATGCAAGAAACCACATAACTGAAGTGATGATTTTAAAATAGTAAATGGATAGCTGTTTGCACTAAAGTTGTTTGCTTTCAAAAGTTATATTGTCACAGTGTAGATAATACACACCAGACTGTTTTAGTCCATCTGAAATCTGCAATTATCTCAGCAGAGGACTACAGAATCAATCAAAACAAAACTAATATGGCTGCAAACAACCAACAATTATCAAAAGCCTATCATCTTACCTCCAAATAAACATGTATAGGATTGTGCTTTAAGTCCCACTGCATTCAGCTAATGTGTTTACAGCCTTAACAAATAATTTGTTTAATTTGTTTAAAGAAACTCTTTGAACTTTGTGGAGACAGACAATATCCTATTTCCACTCATAACAATAGTTTGTTTTGAAGAACTATGCACACTTTATTTTTTGAAAGACAGTCTCTGCCCACAGGCTCACCATCTAAGAGAGACACACAAAAATAAAAAATAAAAAAATCTAGAAGTAACACACAAAAGAGATGGGAAAATGGGTATTCATACAAGTTTTTTATGTTCCGCCAGTAAAGTCACATACAGGAGTTTATATAACACATTGCTCAGTGTACATGCTAAAAAGAACGGAGTCAATTTTTAAATAGCCTTGGAAGCAAGAGGAAGATCTGGTTTTGCTAAATTGCTTTTTGTAACAGCCTCAGGTTGTGAGGGCAATATCAACAGTGCTACACACTTAGCCTGCTATTTCTTAATTTGGAAAGCTGATGAGGGGGGAAAAAAGAATCTGATGGCCTAAATACATAGCATCTTATATATCAGGAATTTATTCTCCAGGCTACACCCAGATGCTGAAAGCCTCATCTGAGGATATAGAGGGGCTCATTCAGACTTGCACTTGTCCCGTGCACAGGTCTGAGAGGTTTTTGCCCTGGAAAACATTCCCTTTAGTGATAAATCTGGGCAATTGTCAATCTGGAGAAGACCCGATTGGTGTATGCTTCAATTTGGAAGTAAAAATCTAGTTTTCTCAGGAGAAAGTGGAAGTCTGGATGAGCCCATACTAAGGGGTCTTCATTCTGCAAATATGGCTCCAGATACAGGTACTGTATTAAATTACACATGTTCAGGCTTCTACGGTTCTGTCAATGGCAAGTGTGACGAGTGATCAGCCTTACTCCCGACTTTGAAGTGGCTCTCAAGACCACACCACACCCAGGCCACACCCCTGCCCCAGCCACACACCCTATGTTTCACCCTCTCCTTGAGTACTCATGCCTGACTGGAAGTGTCCTTGGCAACGCCTCTTTTTTGCTTCGATGGGGGATACAACAGGCTATGCAAGTGTGTGTAGAAACCGAGCCGACTGTGCAATGGTAAATTTACATTCACTACTTTGTTCACTTATGCATCTGGCCACACCCAGCACTGGCGAATGTGGCCCTCAGGTAGAAAAATATTCCCCACTCTAAGCTACTTTATCTTCCATTTCCCTCCATTGTGATTAATATTCTTTGTGGGGGTCAAAACATTAGAAGAATGCCAATGTTTTACCATTGCCACACCACCACCAAGATTTTTGCTGCCTGACAATCCACAAAGGTACAGCTGTTCACAGACGTCTTTGGCTGTGCGGACTGAATAACTCAATATTGCAGCCTGGCAACATCCTTCTGCCAGAAGGCACAGCTTTGCATCTTTCTCCTTACAGATTCAAACATGTCTTTAAACCTATAAATATGTATGGATAAGTGCCTGCCTATCTTTAAAATGGCCAATAATTACTAGATAGAAATATAGTATTTTTATTTTTATTTTTCTAGGTCAATGTTCAGAAGTTAGATTAGTTAACTTCTGACAGTTGCACTGCCTTGCAATTTCAAGTACAAATCTCAGTTGCCCTCGTGTCCAGCTGTATGGATAACTGAAAAAGATTGGAGAGGTCGTAGAGTCATAACTTGGTGCCCAAGTTGTGTTGTGAGCTTTTTGAGGTATTATGACTAGAGTGTGCAGTCGTGTTGGTAAAAAGCTTCTAGCAGGTACCGCAGCCAATGACATTAAAGAACCACTTAGTTTTCTCCAAGGCTGGTACAAAGAAAATTAATGTTGGCCCCAAGAATTTGGGTGCTGGAGCATAAATACAGGCAATGACCATTTTATGCTTGTCCAATATGTGCGCAACTGCACACACACACACACACACACACACACATCACTGCAACCCAGAAGTGTTTGGAAAAGGGGGTGAGGTGGTGGCAAAGCAGACTTATGCATGATCCACCAACATGTGTGGGGGTCAGGAAAATAACCCCCGTGCAAAATGGTTGTTGCCTGTACCTGGAAGATGATTCTGGCTTTAGCCAAAAACATTCTGACAAAGAGTCAAATTCACTGTTACTTATACATGAGAGTATCAGTTGAATTCAATGGGCATGACTAACTTAACTCCATTGATTTCAATGAATCTACCCTTGAGTAGAACTTATTTGGCTGTATCAAAAAGCGAAATGAAATAGATCAAATACAACACTGCCATACCTCTTTAAAGGTAAAGGTAAAGGGACCCTTGACTGTTAGGTCCAGTCACGGACGACTCTGGGGTCAGATGGAGGCAAGCTTATCAATATGGGGATGAACCTTGTACAAAACTGGCTCAATCATTAAACTACACCTCCCTCCTTCCCCATGCTTCTATTATTCCTTTTGATTCCTTTTAATAAATAAATAAATGTATTTCGTAAGCACTGAAGTAGCAATACTGTACAAATGGAAAAGATAGATATCATAAACATCTTAATTCCACATATTAGCCTCTTTATGCAATACAAACATTCCTACTAACATCTTAATTCCATTTCTGAACCAACACATTGCTGGACAGAAATGACCTAATTTGAGCAACAATCTATTTCTGCCCCTTTTTAATGATTTCCAAATTGTTTTTACATTCTTTGCTGCCCCTCTTTCCCAGTTCTAGAATGTAACATAGCCAAAACAAACAGATGAATCCTGTCTCACTGCAGAGTCAGTCATTCAAAAGAGGAGAAAAATGCTGAAAATCCTCTCTAACAGCCATACTGTACGTGAAAGAGAAGCTTAGTTCAACCAACATGAGTATGACAAACACCGGATATATGAACTTTCACCCACTTCCAGAAGATGGAAAAACCTCATCTTTCACTGTGATCTATTTCCTTTCTAAAAGCAGAGCAGTATACTGTACTCACCTCTTCTCTCAGTCATCAGATACCTACCCACCTTTCGGAGAGAAAAAAATGTGCAAACAAGACTTCTACAGTACTTGCATATAAAGTTTTAAGAGCGCAGAAAACAATAGCAATGTGCAGTACTGAATACCCACATTCTCTGAAAATCCCAGAACCCCAGCACTTCTTCTCAAAAAGTTTATCGTAACTCTGTTTGCTTTACACTTATGCTAAAGCGGTAAGGGGTGTCATGAAAACCACAGATGAACAGGAACATACAGAATCACAGGAAGAATTGGAAAGAAGCAAGAGCGTGAAATTAGTGCAGTGGGTTAAATTTCAGATGCCTTTCATACCCAGCCTTGGGCCAGGAACACTTGCCTCCCTAAGATCAGTGCTAACATTCTCAGGAAGAATGGCAGTAAAGGAGGTACTATAAGACTACTCTGAGCAAATATTAGTTGAATATGACCCAATAGGTCAAGGCAAGTGTTATATCTGGGGTAAATGTGTTGTTGCTTCAAGGGGTTAATACTGGAGCTGACTTCTTTCTGGTCAGATGCATGAAAACAACCTTCCTGCTTTGCTCATACAAGAACAATGCATGTTACTACAGTGCAGGAATGCACAATCAAATTCCACTGGCTTTTGCAAGTAAGTATGAGGTGTTTTTCCCTCTCTAGAAAATAAAAGAATTATGTCAGAGCATCCCCACATTAAGAATGTGATTTTAAGTGTGACTTTCTGAACAGTGCAATATGGGAGAAGCCCTGGGAGAGTTAAAAGGATCTGTACCCCATCAATGAAGGTACAACAGGAACATGAAGGAGATGCAAAATGAAGCAGAAAATCCACTACATTATAAACTACAATAAGATCTCCCTTAAGGAAAATTTAGCTGAAAAGCAGCTCATTTTCCAAAGAACAGCTCTACAGTTCCTGCAAAACATGCAACCCTTTCTACACCATCTTGGAGAAGTAGTATTTGAATTACCCAATTCCACTGCTCTCTATCTCTATTTTCACACAGCACACGTATTCCCAAATCTGTTTGTACTCAGACAGTCCTATTCACCTGCTCTTTTGCACAAACACTGTTATGAGAATGTTATATAGATGGAGACCAAAGCACTTTCCAAGACAAGCAATTATCAATTCTGTATCAACTACAGAATTTCCTACTGATTTCTTGAGATTAAGCCAAGGCCCAGGTGTCCAAGCAAATGAGTCAAAGAAATAGGAAACAAAGGATTGCATGCTACACCCTTTTACTTCACATCAACCAAAGGAAACTACTTCCAGCACCTCCCCTGGTGCCACATACACACATTACTTCATTCACAGCACTCCCTCAGCTTTAACTCATTCATAATATTTACCACCACTCAATTCTGTTGTCACAATCTCTCCACCACCCGCACAACCACACTTTGCTTTGTTTAGGCAAGGTCTGTGTGGAATTAAGACCTGTGACATTATAACAACAGGCTAAGGGACATAGGAGCCAACTCCTAGAGGCCAAGGTCCCTTTGCCCGCCCCCCCCTAAAATATTTGAGGGGGCCACTCCCCCAAAAAAGTTGCCATTGCCATTCAATGCCATTAAGCATTGCCATTCAAATGGTGTACCATGCAATTATGTGATGCGGGTCTTACCTGCCCCTCCCTCCCCAGCCCCAATATTTTATTCAGGTTTGCACCCTTGCTAAGGGATAAACTAACCTAGGTGACAGCATCTTGGGGTTCTGCAAAAGCACCAGGGCAGCCTCCCCAAATGCATGCAGGGAAAACATGAGAAACTGTGGTGTGTGTGGGGGGGGGGAGGAGAACAGGGTTCAATAGACTAGACTTGCAGGCATGGCCAAACTTAGCCCTCCAGATGTTTTGGGAGTACAATTCCCATCATCCCTGACCACTGGTCCTGTTAGCTAGGGATGGGAGTTGTAGTTCCGAAACATCTGGAGGGCCAAGTTTGGTCATGTTTGGCACTAGAGGCAAGGAAGGTGGTGGTGGTGGGGTTATCATATCTGCACTAAGTGATCTGGATGCCCGTGCAAGATCTCCCGGGGGGGGGGGGGTCCCCGGGCGAGATCAAAGGCTTCAGAGGAAAATCCACTAGAAGAATCCGCCTCGTTCCTAAACGGAGAAAAATATCATCCCGGGAGAGAACCCTGAATAGATCCCAAGAACTAAAATCTGTCGCTCGCACACATACACCCAGGCGCGCGTGCGCCTCACCTCCTGAATTTCTCCTGGAGTCGCCGCATGGGGGTCCAGCGCAGCCGCCTCACTTCGAGCTGGGGGTCGGCACGGGGGGCTCCTGGCGGCTCCTGAGGCGGCGAGGGCCGGAGTCCGGGCCCTCATTGGCTTGTCAGCCCCGAGCGGAGGTAGCTGGAGGTGGCGAGGCGAGGTGAGGCGAGGCGAAGCCAGGCCCGGGGCTGCTGCTGTTGCCTTGGGGTCGCGCGCAGAGTCGACAGAGGAAGCCGGCCGGCCGCGGAGCTCCCGCTTTTTAAAGCGGCGCCGTCGACTCTCTCGCCGCTCGCTCCGGCCCTCGGCTCGGACCCGCCCCCCGCGCGCGCCGGTGTCAGTTCAGTCGGGTGCCGAGGCCGTGTCGGGAAGCCCCGCCCACGCCCGACCTCCGGAGACGCTGATTGGTTGGGAAGGAAGAAGAGGGTGGGGGGGAGAGGGAGGGAAGCGGCGGGAGAACAATGGGCGGTTGGCGGGGAGCTCGCGCACGGTGGGCGGGAAAAGGGAGGCGGCGGGCGGTGAGGTAAAAAAGGAGGTTGGTTCGATTTGAACGCGGTTTAGAAGAGGGGGGGGGGCGAGGATGAGTCAAGGCAGCGGCTGCCTCTCCTCTCAAAGGGGAATCCTCCTCAGAAAGGGAAGATGCCGAAGGAGTCCTCTGGCTGCCTGCCTGAGTTTATTTTCATCCATCTTTCTAGAAGTAAAACTCAGGACTCCAAAGTTGTTGAGCTCTTTCTTTTTTAAAGGAAACTCTAAAGTCGTTCAGTCAGTTGCTTCTTTTTTTTTAGGCAATCGGCCTCAACATCAGAATCAGAAGAATCTTTTTTTGTTTATTTATTAAACAGACATTACATACAGCTTCTCTTAATTTGGGACTGGCCCTGGAAAAGAGGGTCTTCTTGGAGGGAGCTGTTCTCTTCTGACCTTCCATGGTTGAAAATGGAGATGGTTCTTGAGGGCCGCCTCAAGTCTTGTTGACCCCAAACACAAAGAAGCACCTCTAACGACCCCCCAAAAGAAAGAACTATTAAGTCCAAAAGCGGTCTCTCGAGGGCCTTTCTGTGCCAATTCTGTTCTCGTCCCGCTGAGCGCTTCTCCCTCAAGAGAGATCCTCCACTGGTAATTCTGACATCGGGTGCTTGAAGAAAAAGGGAACAGTGTGATGCAAGACACTTGCGCTTCTCCACAGAAGAGGCTGCCCTGTGCTGCTCTGCATGAGCTGCTGTTCTGGACCTTCAAACTTTGCTGGTTTTGGCATGCTATTGGGTTGTTTGAATTGAAGATGAAGCAGGACCACAAACTTGCTTCAGTATTGCATCTCTGCATGAGTCGCCGACCTGGACTTGCCTCTTTTCCATCAGGATTCAAGCTTAGACACCCACAGCTGTCACTAACATGGGAAACACGGTGTTATGCATTGCTGAACACCTTTCTCTGCCTATCTGTAACAATTTACAATGGCTGAGCTGCCCCGACTTGTGAAATAGGTGTGTTGGTAAACTGACCATAGAAATTATTTTGAGCCTCTACTGAAGAAGGGGTCACAGAATTGCAGCCTAGAATTGCAGGCGGTGAGGGAGAAAGCGGTAGGGGTTTAGGATGTTGGTCAACTGGCAGGTCAGGTGCTGCAGAAGCTGTGGTCTCTACCACCAGCCAGAAGACTAATAGATGTTCTTCCAGTTGCATGAGAGTCAGTGATCTGCAAACAGTTGAAAGAATGTTTGAAAGAACTGACAGCATGAGGAGGAGAACCCAGTTGCACGGATCTTTGTCATATAACTGGGATGTTGGTGGCGCTGTGGGTTAAACCACTGTGCCGCTTGGGCTTGTTGATCGAAAGGTCGGCGGTTCGAATCCCCGTGACAGGGTGAGCGCCCGTTGTTCGGTCCCAGCTCCTGCCAACCTAGCAGTTTGAAAGCACACCCAAAAAGTGCAAGCAGTTATATAGGTACTGCTCCAGCAGGAAGGTAAACGGTGTTTCTGTTCGCTGCTCTGGTTTTGCTGGCCACATGACCCAGAAAAACTGTCTGCAGAAGCGGACAAACGCTGGCTCCCTGTAAAGTGAGATGAGCACCGCAACCCCAGAGTCTTTCGCGACTGGACTTAATTGTCAGGGGTCCCTTTACCTTTATCATATAACTGGCATCCTTCACGGTTTTCATTATGTCTGAAAGACCCATGGAATCAAACACTGCCCTCTTAGCTGAGTCATTTAAACATTCAGTTGTGAGGGAGCTGCTCTGCAATTGTTAGCCAAAGTAGCAACTTCTAATCATGTTTTATGCGTCACTACTAATGTTTCGAAACACATTTATTTCTCTTTTCCTCTTAATGCTCATAATTTCTTTTCCATGTGAGGCACAGCTAAATACAGTTCACTTTGTCCTACGAAGTACATAGCCTTGCAGTTGAAACCAAGCAGAAGTGTCCTTTTAAAGAAAAAGAATTACCAGGCTGGCAAGAAAACTGAATTTCCATCATATGACAGCGGAAAGACAGCACCCCCTGCTTGGCCCTTTGTGTGTAACTCAGGCTTAAAAACAAAGACTGTATTCAAAACACATCAATTGCAGCTGGACATAAAGAAGTAACAAAGATGGGGAAGTTTTGTTATCAAAGAGGTGTTATGGGGAAGAAGAATGCAAGAACAAAAATGGATTGCGTTGAAAAAGGCTAGCAATAGCAAAATGATAGCAAAGAGGGAAATGATTGATTAGGAAAGTATCATGAATGATTGTTGTCAATCCGCATTGTTGCCAAGCACCCCAAAAGTATAGATCAGAATAACATCCTTTAAGTCTGCAGTTTAAAAAACAAATAGGAGCACTTAGATGTATTCAAGCCAGCTTGCGCCACATTCCCAAAGCCACAGTTCATCTTGTCTCATTATTTTGACTCGGACTGACAGCTTGATCCTATGAATATGAGACTTGCAATGGAGTAATGCTGTGCCAGGCACTGAAGCAGTGCAAACTAACACTGATTCAAACGTTACACTTTTAGATACACGCCTAAGCTTTAAGTGTGTACCTAAAAATATAGTACAAATGAGACAAATGTATTTGGGAAACACAAATCATGGCCATGTGTAAGTGAGGCAGGATTGGCTGCAGATCCCTTTCTCGGGGTAGAACTAGACACCAGGAGGATAGCTATATCTGTGCCTAGTTCTTGTTCACCTAAAGAAAAAAGAAAAATTCCCTGTGTAATGAGATCCCATTAAATTGTGGAGTTCACCGAGACCCTATTGCAGGCTTCCTCAAACTCAGCCCTCCAGATGTTTTGAGACTACAATTCACATCATCCCTAACCACTGGTCCTGCTAGCTAGGGATCATGGGAGTTATAGGCCAAAAACATCTGGAGGGCCGAGTTTGAGGAAGCCTGCCCTATTCCATTTCACTGGCTCCCACTAGCAGGGGCAAGGAAACTCACATCATGATGTCGCATTGTGCAGAAAGCTGGAACAGATGTTTGGGGACAAGGTATAGGTATGCCACTTTTGACTGTAACCTGGGTTCTACCTACCATTCAGTGGACCTGCTGCCAAATAAAGCATAGAACATCATCATCATCACTGGTATGGGTGAAGTACTAGCATGCCATCCTCACTACTTTTCTGCTGCAGGAACATAAAGGGTCGATCTCTGGAGTCAACCCATAACAAACAAACAATGAAGTCATACTCAAAGTAGACTCATAGAAATCAGTGGGTTGTTCATTATATCTAACCTATATTTATATCAGTGGCTTACAACAAAATATCTTCAAAAATTACAATATATAAATAACTCTTGAATGTGTTTATGGCAATCTCTTCTAATCCGGCTGCTGATATTATGTTCCAGCTTTTCCTTCTAAGGGGAGGTTATAGTAGATACTGTAAATGGGAAGCTTTAAGTGCAAGAAATGCCAGTTTGAATTGTCTGTTGAATATAACCCATGCTATCTCTTCCTGGCTTTACTATTTCTTTTCTAGGTATTTAAATATTTGGATTACACCAAAAATCAAAAAGCACAAACTGAATAACAGACCCATATACTCGTTGGATTGCCATTTTTCTTCTGAATAGTGTGGTAACATAGTGTATTTATAATCATAGGTGGCGCCTTCTGAAGGCTACTTAGTAAATTTAGGCAACTGCCATTAAAAACTAAACTTGCATCATTCCTGGTAGAGACTCAAATTACAAAATGCAACTTCTCATCATTGCCAATATGTGTCCCAGCAGCAACTCACCCGGGTGAATTTAACAAGCACAGATTATTTTCTTAGAAGAAGTAGAAGGCACCAGAGTTGTCATTTTAATCTCTGATATACAAAGGTTTCCTTTGCAACAGCCCCCTACCACAGTCACTTTGAATTATATGTGCATATCGTTCATTTTGAGAGACAGAAACCTAGCAGAGTGACAGGTCAGAAACAAGGTGCTTGCAGTTCTTCTAACAGCTGCCTTTTCAATCTTCATTTTATAACCAAATCAAATCCTTCATACCACAGATTGCTCAAGCCAAATGACAAGAATCTCAACCAAGACGAAAAAGGACATACTTGAAAGTTTCCAGTGCTGCAAGTCAACACTACATGGTAAGTCTTAAGGTTAATACTAGCAGTGAGTAAGTCCCTGCACAGAAACATTTGATAACAATATAGATCTGCAAGTTCATGCAGAAGCCCCAGTGATGCTGTTATAATGACCACACACATTTCATGGCTCAACCGAAACATGGCTCAACTGAAATCAGTCAGACATAAAATTATGCATAAGGAATTTACAAGTCTCGGAGCAAACATTGGGATAGGGGTGGAGAATGGAAGCAAGATCAGTCAACTTTTGATGTAGCAGATGTTGAGCGCTAGTTTCAGTGAGCACAGCATGGAACTGCTGCTGCTAAGTTCAGAGGCAGATGTTACCTGCTAGTTCTGACTTGTTGCCCAGAGAATACTCACTTTTCTGGGTTTTTTGTAGTCTCAAATGAATCCTTGTTGGTCAAAGATTTCCTTTTTTTGCCCCATGAGCTGTTGGACATTCTTTAACACCAAAGCCCTCCTAAGTAACAGAAGATTAATCAGACAGGAATCCTGGCTTCCTCCTGGTGTATGTTGATTTAGTTTGTTCAGTCCTCTTGAAGAGTGAGAATGAAAAAAACAAACCTTGGGGATTGGCATACTTAAAAACTAGTCCGCCCACCACATGGGTATGGAGTAAGAGAATAGCAAGTCTTACTCATGCAACTCTTTTGGCAAGTAGTAGTCTTGAAGAATTTCAGAACAGAGCTTTTGCTTTACAAAGTATGATGGAGAATGACCTAGAGAGCAAAGTTTGACCATTCCCCCCAACCAAATAATGTGAAGCCCAAATACCTGCCAAAATGAAGCACACAAATGTGTTGTTTATTTCAGGTGAAGCCAGTGGAATTGCTTTAAGTATTAGGCTGTGTACAAGCCATACATTTAAAGCACTCTGCCCCCAAGAATCTTGGAAACTGTAGTTTTCCTCTCACAGCGCTATAATTCCCAGCACCCTTAACAAGCTACAGGATTTTGGGAGATATTTACTCTAAATGTGCTTTAAATGTATGGTGTACAGGTGAAACTTGAAAAATAAGAATATTATGGAAATGTCCATTTATGTAAGCAATTGTTTTCATTAGCTACTGGAGTTTAATATACGAGATAGACTCATGACATGCAAAGTGAGATATGTCAAGCCTTTGCTTGTTATAATTGTGATGATTATAGTGCACAGCTGATGAAAACCCCAAAGTTGAAATTGTTAATTTGGGGTTCTCATCAGCTGTACGCCATAATCATCACAATTATAACAAATACAGGCTTGACACATCTCGCTTTGCATGTCATGAGTCTATCTCATATATTAGTTTCACCTTTTAAGTTGAATTACTGAAAGAAATGAACCTTTCCATGATATTCTAATTTTTCGAGTTTCACCTGTATACACAGCCTTAGATGCTTTTACACATAGGAGCCAACTCCTAGGGGCAAAGGGGTCTTTGGGGGCCCCAATAAAATATTTGAGGGGGCCAGGCCCCCCCAAAGCTGATGAGCATTGCCATTCAAATGGTGTGCATGCACCACATCATGTGATCGATTAAGTGGGGTAGGGCTTACCTGCCCCCCATATTTTATTTGAGTTGGCACCCCTGCTTTTACACATGCCAGCAATTTACAGAGCTATGACCATAGAAAGCCAAGGCATACAAATCCTGCTTTTCTTTTCCTATTGCAAAGTAATCAAGAATGATTTAACGCTTCATCCAGAGTCTGTGCAGAACAAAATTACCGGAGAAGGTTTCCATTGCATACTTTATGCTGTGCATCTTAACAAGCAAATCTTCCCCTCTCTGCCAACTTGTAAGGAAAGGTCATTGCATTAAATCTGTTAATTTTTAAGGTGCCACATTACTCTTTGCTGTTGTTGCATTAAAGTAGATTTACAGAGGCTTTTGATTGGCTTGCCCAAGTTCTGATAAACTCAACTCCTGGCAATTTTTCCAGACTAACAGATGTACTGAAGGGAGGACAACAGCTTGGCTATGGAAGCAATTTTTTCAGGCACCTTCTGTTGTATTGCTTGTTGTCAGCTTGAATTTCAATGACATTGCAGAATTCATTGACTAATGTAATATTACCAATTTGTTTCTGGGAAAGACAAGATGTATCAGAGACTTGGCTTGTCTGAAATGATCAAGCTTTAAAATGTGTCAGGTTTATTTATTGTTTAAATGCTTGTCACAATTTCGGGACATGCTTTACATTTCATGATTAATTCACAAGGTTTGACACTGACATTGAGTAATCTATCCCGGGGCCTGACACAAAACTAAGTGAAATAATTGTCTTTTGCCAGGCTTAGCAGGAGTAGAAGCAAAGAGTCAACAATACATTTGAACATACACAGGTGAACAACCACCACCATGGATACCACCTAGGGCTGTGTACACATGAACATTTACTCTGGCTCCAGTGCGCTCCCACTGCTGCCATTTGAAGCCATGCACACAATCCATATCTATCCTGTGGTTTCTTGAGGATCAATGCTGTTTGATATATTTTCCTTATGGCCTTTCCAGATTCCTCTTCACCCAAAGCTTTTAAATAACTTGTCCTCCCAGTTCTTAAATCTGCGTTTTAACTTTGGGGTTGCAATGAGTTTTGTTTTCCTATATTTATGTTGCTTTTGAGTTTATAGGTTTATGTTTTATTTTGAACTTCCTGACAGTGAGAACTGTTCATCAGTGGAACGGTCTCCCTTTGGAGGTTGTGGACTCTCCTTCCTTGGAGCTTTTAAAACAGAGGTTGGCTGGCCATCTGTCATGTATGCTTTAGCTGAGATTCCTGCGTTGCAGGGGGTTGGACTAGATGACCTTTGGCATCCCTTCCAACTCTACAATTCTGTGATTCTATAGAATCATAGAATCATAGAGTTGGAAGAGACCCCAAGGGCCATCCAGTCCAACCCCCTGCCAAGCAGGAAACACCATCAAAGCATTCCTGACAGATGGCTGTCAAGCCTCTGCTTAAAGACCTCCAAAGAAGGAGACTCCACCACACTCCTTGGTAGCAAATTCCACTGCCGAACAGCTCTCACTGTCAGGAAGTTCTTCCTAATGTTTAGGTGGAATCTTCTTTCTTGTAGTTTGAATCCATTGCTCTGTGTCCGCTTCTCTGGAGCAGCAGAAAACAACCTTTCACCCTCCTCTATATGACATCCTTTTATATATTTGAACATGGCTATCATATCACCCCTTAACCTTCTCTTCTCCAGGCTAAACATACCCAGCTCCCTAAGCCGTTCCTCATAAGGCATTGTTTCCAGGCCTTTGACCATTTTGGTTGCCCTCTTCTGGACACGTTCCAGCTTGTCAGTATCCTTCTTGAACTGTGGTGCCCAGAACTGGACACAGTATTCCAGGTGAGGTCTGACCAGAGCAGACCTGTGTTCTACACATGAAAGATAAATTGAGGCAATGAATAATTTAATAGAGTGAATGGATCAATAAAATCTCATGATGATGCAGAACTAGCCTCTTCAGGACAACCCATTCCTTACTGTGATGGTTTTCTATTTGCAGAGGGGTGTGTGTGTTTAATGTATGGGACATTTATAAATGTGATTCACTTATGTGTAGGGTAAAATGGTCCATTCAACTACATCATACATGACCCCCCTCATTTGTCTGTTTGTATAGAACAGGCTGTAGATAATGCTAGGGAGTTAAGTATTGTAACTCTTCATAAATTATTATAATTATCTAGTTATTTGTATGCTGCTTTCCTTGTTCCCCAGTTTCTGTATTTACAAATAAAATATTATAAAATTGATAATATATTTTGTGGTTTTATATTTTGATTTTATTCTGTGAACCGCCCTGAGACCTCCGAGTATAAGGCAGTATATAAAGTCAATAAATAATAATAATAATCTAAACCAGACTTAATCTTACAGCAGTACCCCATATTCCTGCATTGAACTAGAACAGTGTTTCCCAGTGTTGGGTCTCCAGCTGTTTTGGACTACAACTCCCATCATCCCTAGTTAGCAAGACCAGTGGTCAGAGGTGATGGGAATTGTAGTCCAAAAGCAGTTGGAGACCCAAGTTTGGGAAGCACCGGATGACCCTTGGTGTCTCTTCCCACTCTACGATTCTATGATTTTATGAACCCCTCACTGCTCAAGAAACTGAGGAAAGCATAACAGTTCTTAGAATTACAGCTGTGTCCATCCTCTGCCTGTCTACAAAGCACTGGGAATCGTCTGGTGTATGCAGTCAGATCACTCTAGCTTTAAAAACAAGGGAGACTCTGCAAGTGCATTTAGAATATCACCGTCATGTCTTCTGTGATATGAACTTATTTCCATTTCTTTCTTTCTTTTAAGAATGTTCAGAATGACTCCAAGATAAGCTGTTTGGCTTCTAAGATGTAAAAGCTCTCTTCCAATGATATTTTCCCCTCTTCTAAACTTATGGGCCCCTTTATCAGGAATGGTTGAGAAGGTCCTGGTGTGTGTCACTGTATCTGTTTGCTTATGCAAGCCCCCATCAATAATGTATTTGACTTTGTTTCCATTTTAGGAGCCTGTTAGAAAGGGTTGTTAGACATAGCTCACTTGCTCCTCAGCTTTCCACAGCTGTCCATTTGGTTATCTTATTTACCAAGGCAATTTCTTCCTAAGAGATTATTTTAGCCTGGCTTTTGTAGGAAGGATTCAAAGAGCGGGGGTGGGGGGGGTGGGAGATCCCACACTAATTGTCTTTTTGGACTGTAGTGGTAGAGCACACATCTGCTTCTAAGTGGGGTTGTGCATTTGCAAAAAGGGGTTGTATATATGGTTGGGGTGATGAACTGCAACTGAGAATCCAAAGGGGATACATTGACCAAAGGAGATGTGAAATATGTGTTGCATTTCACGTGCAGATTTGAATTAACCAGCCAATCCTTTTAGGTCAATTCCTAGTGCTGCTATGATCCCAGGAGAAATTAGTCAGAGTAAACAGTCCCTTTAACTATTTTACCACCATAATTTGTAGACACTTGGCATGGAAAAGCTTTACAGAAATATTTGTATACACACAAAGGGAAGTAACGTCCGTTGAACTTACTGCAGCTTATTCTTCTCTAAACATGTCTGAATCCTTCAGAGTCAATGCTACTGTTTATGATACCATTGCCCCTTGCAGATCCAGGGCGCAACGCAGGTCAGATACTGTACATGGCATCTAGTTACTTGAGCCACTTGTCAAACACTATTATTAGACTCAAGTTGCTACTCAAGTTAGTTAGACCAAACTGCCTCCTGGCTGCACTCTTTAATTGTACTAGGGGCCGTAGGAAGCTCCTATGTGGCCAAGCTTATAGGCTTCCAGGTATTGAGTCCAGTTATGTGCAAAGCATGTCACGTTCCTTCTACTCTGATGTAGAGATGTAAAATTTCCAGAAATTTTGAAGCTCGGAAAAAACACCATTTTTTCTGGGTTTTTTGGGGGGGGGGAAACGGAAATTTTCGGGAAAATTGAAAAAAAATGCTACATTAGCACTTCTTTTTTCTTTTCCAGATTGAAAGTCATTCTGTTACTTTAGAAACATAAAATATAACTATGGACAATTTTAATGGGCATAAAATTATCACAACTAGCATATTAAAAATATAGTGTAACCAAACAATTATTACAAACAGAATTTACTTTTAAAATAATATTTATCTCTATTTGTAACAAATGGAGCAACAATCTCCTGAACTGTTTACTAGTTTATGTGGAACAAAAAAAAACTCCACAAAACAATTTTTAAAAATCCAGAAGTTACAATTATTCATATTTCCTCTCCACAGTATTAAAAAAAAAACCATTCTCATAAAAAGAACTGAAGAAGGAAGTGGGACTAAGTTTCAATGAAAGGGCATGAAATTTAATCAGAAACATTTTCTGAGCTGTAATTAAGTATATACTTTCAGGCCCTTTTTGTTGCTCTATACTTTCTTCCAGTGCTTTGAGGCCTAGTGAAGAGGAACAGAACCAATGCATACCACACACATGCAAAAACAAAACTGAAACCTTTTTCTTTTCTGGTGACAACTGCACCTCCTAAAGGAAGAAATGTATCTTGTTCTTGCATTGGAGAGTTCAGTTTGTAACCTAGGACTTGCTTGTCCTCACATATATTAGAAGAATCTGATACCATACATATTTTTTTAGAAATGATTTATAAAATATTTGAACCCCTTATCTTAAAATATTTTATTCATCATGTTAAAATAAAACATTCTATAATCTTTTTTTTTTTTTCAATTTTTCCAATTTTTCGGAAAAAAACAAAAAAGGCTTCAGGAAAAAAATGGTTTCCCCCCCCCCCGAATTTTCCCGAATTTTTTCTGGGCCTTCACATCTCTACTCTGATGTGATCTAGGCAGTTTCACGGAAGTACAAAATGATGCCGTTGGCAAATTTGGTCCCAGCACTTCTGCTTGAAAGCAGAAAGAAATTTCCTCAGGTGTATTTGGTCCTGAGGAGGCAAAGCTGCTCTTTGCCACCAAGACAGAGCTATTTAAGGATGCTGATCCTCTTAAATCTCCAGCTTACCTCTGCTTTAAAAAAAGAAAAGAGCCATTGTCAGTGATTTTGCACATTTCCTCGAGTCAAAGTGCTCTTGAAACTCTACTGCCCAACAAAAAACAACAACACTTTGCAATGGTGTAATATAACCTCAAAAAGTGGTTTGTCAGTTTTACTTTAGATCACAATTAGAATGCTAGAAATGTGTAACAAGTGTTCAAAAGGGGGGTGGGTGGGTTGCTGCAAACCTAAGCACAAGGAAACAATTCTCGAAAAAGGTCTCCTGCTCCTCAAGGACGATCTTTCATAGGCTGTTCCCAGCAAAGTGAATGAAGCAAGATGATGCCCAAAAACAGATCAGGAAAAGGAAGAAGAAACTGAAATTGATGTTGGCCTCAAATCACATGATACCAGTTTGTAAACCTCACTAGAAATGGAAGTTGAAGGATGACAAGGAATTAACTAACCACAGTAGCAGCAGCAGGAGTGTACAGGTGGAACTCGAAAAATTAGAATATCGTGGAAAAGTCCATTTATGTAAGCAATTGTTTTCATTAGCTACTGGAGTTTAATATATGAGATAGACTCATGACATGCAAAGTGAGATATGTCGAGCCTTTGCTTGTTATAATTGTGATGATTATAGCGCACAGCTGATGAAAACCCCAAAGTTGAAATTGTTAATTTGGGGTTCTCATCAGCTGTACGCCATAATCATCACAGTTATAACAAATACAGGCTTGACACATCTCGCTTTGCATGTCATGAGTCTATCTCATATATTAGTTTCACCTTTTAAGTTGAATTACTGAAAGAAATGAATGTTTCCACGATATTCTAATTTTTGAGTTTCACCTGTATGTATATTCGCTGTCCACAGTCAGGTGCACAGGACTTAAGCACATTGAATTCTTGGTTGGGTTGTGGTCAGTGACTTGAGTCATAACAGTGGAAAGCAGCGTGATTCCGGGCAGTCTGGCTACACTTATTCCAGGAACCCATATTTCTAAGAGGCAGAAAGGCAGAGCGGAGAGCCTCTTATGAGAGCTAAGTCAAGAGGTTTCAGGGAAGAAGCTGGAATATGAGAGGCAGAGAGAGAGAGAGAGAGAGAGAGAGAGAGAGAGAGAGAGAGAGATTTGCAGTCTTGGTGACTCTTCATCTTGCTTTTTCATACATCATAACTGACAATTTGGCTGCAGTGCTTTACTCAGCTGTGACCTGATAGTTACTAAACCTCTGGTATTTCAGATACAAAACAAACTGAGCCTAAAATTTGTTGTTGATCAATTCCTTTGGGCCATTAACATCAGCCTTTAACCATTGATCCATGCATTACATGAGTTGTTACTTGGAACCAGGAATTAGTATTCTCCCACTTCGTCTAATGAAGGGCTTTGTGCTGCTCAAAACCTTGAATGCCCCTCTGCCAAGAATCATAGACCTGTAGAGTTGGAAGGGACCCAAGGGTCATCTAGTCCAACCCCCTGCAATGCAGGAATCTCAGCTAAAGCATCCATGACAGATGGCCAGCCAACCTCTGTTTTAAAAGCTCCAAGGAAGGAGAGTCCACAACCTCCAGAGGGGGACTATTCCACCGATGAACAGCTCTTTCTGTCAGGAAGTTTTTCCTGATGTTTAGTCGGAATCTCCTTTCCTGTAACTTGAAGCCATTGGTTTGAGTCCTACTCTCTGGAGCTGGAGAAAACAAGCTTGCTCCCTCTTCCATGTAACAGCCCTTAAGATATTTGAAGATGGCTACCATATCTCCTCTCAGTGTCCTCTTTTCCAGGCTGAACATACCCAGATCCTTCAACTGTTCCTCAAAAGGCTTGGTTTCCAGACCCCTGATCATTTTGGTTGCCCTCCTCTGTACATGTTCCAGTTTGTCAACTTCCTTCTTAAATTGTGGTGCCCAGAATTGGACACAGTATTCCAGATGTGGTCTGACTAAGCCAGAATAGAGTGGCTCTATGACTTCCCTTGATACCACTGTTGATTCAGCCTAGAATAGCATTAGCTTTTTCTTGCTAATTGGCATGATAGCTGCCATCTTGTATTCTTCAAAGGGTTAAGTTTCAGTGGGCAGCACTTTATAGTAAGAGGAGTGGTTTTCTCACAGAATGTTTTAAAGTAAAAATAAATAAAGGCGATTTTGCACAGGGAAACACACAAGAATAGCAAACAAATGGAACTTACGCTCCACTGCTTTTACAGTAAGGAAGGCAAGTGATTTTCTGGCACAGAGGGAGGAGCAGAAATCCTGTAATGAAAGCCAAATTATATTTAATTATCGAGTCTTTTGTTGCACATGAATGGAACTTCAGGTGGGGGAGTCTTGAGAACATGTTCTTTCTGCTAAGGAGCAAAGTTACAAAGTTTATAAAACAACTTGTACTTATGGCCACCTCACTGCCATCTGCAATTAAAGATTGTCCAAAACCTCTGTGTAATCCCAAACTCTGGGAGAAAGGATTTTCAGTACCTTTAATATATGATAGATCAAATAGGATAACAAGCTCTACATTTCAGCACCCCCAAGGGGGGGGGGAGGATAAACACTCAAAGTTTTGCAATTCTGAAATCCAAGCTCACTTATCAGAGTAGCCCCTTTCATAACATTATTGATGTAAAGAGGGGCATCATACAATTACTGGGACGTGGACCGTATATCATACTATATTATGCAAATGGTACACCTTTGCACACATTTACTTCCATCTTCCACATTTGATTTGTGTTGCTCATACTGCTTATAGTTGATGAAGTGCCATTTTAAGTGGCTGGAGGTCAGGGCTCCTAGGGGTTCACGGAGTTAGGAGATTGGGACAGGAGTTCTGAGCTTGCAGGACAAGAATCCTGCAGCCACAGAGGATACAAATGCAACTTACGAGAACCAGGAATGCTGGCTAGTCAATGCTAGTAAATGCAAGCATGACATGGATGATACTGGCTAAGTATTTTTCCAGTAGCAGATTTTGGTGGTGTGTCAGCCATAGTTGGTAAAAGGCACCATGTCCACAGATGCTATTTGGAATTCAACCTGGGTCTGGGAGAACTTCCAAATCTGGTTCTTAAGAGGGGAAGGAGTGAAATTCCAGGCATTTCCCCCAATCAGCTGGTCTACTGAATCTCCCACCACTGATTTGTCTGTCTTCCCTGGATTGAACTTAAGTTTATTCACCACCTTTTGACTGAAAGCCCTGCCTCCTAATCTTAGATATGTAGGAAAGGTTGCTCAGTGATGTGGGAAATGCACTTGGCACATAGGAGCACTTCCTGTCCTTACTTTTTCCTTCATGTATTTCGGTGTGACTCCTCAATATTGAAACCAGTTTCTGGAGCCAAAATCTGATGCATCCCTGACTCAAATATGAAGCCAACTGGAAAGAAAGAAGCAGAATGGGAGGAGGGGCGGTGTCTTGTGGCTCATACATATGATTGGGACAGAGCAAGAGAGATACAGCTCTCTCTAGACTCAGGGACTGGAGCCACCTATTAGGGTGGACTGGAAACAGATCTGGGGGGGGGGAGATGTGCATGCTCATTTATTTGTATAGATGCAAGTGTAGAAACAATTACTATAATTTACTGTAATACCTTCTTTAGGCTGTTTTTTTAAAAGAATCTTTAAACCAGATTGGGTCTGAACAGAGGACACCTTCAAATAGAGAATTGTCCTTGGACAGCCTTCAAATAGAGAACTGCCTTCTATAAAACAGGGCACATGGCCACCCCAGCCACCGCTGTCTGAGAGGAAGAGCACACAAGCCACTTCAAGCAAGTTGGCAGTGTCTCCAGAGACATGCTTTTGCCGAGTCAACTGAGAGAGAAGCCAGAGTCAAGCCTAATTTGGTCTTGAAATTCCCCCTTCTCTTCACCGTCCCTCGGATGTTCAAATGGCAAAATTCCAGTTCCCGTGGCAAAGCTGCCAAAGAAGAAAGGTCAGTGAAGGATTCCTGTGAAGGAGTTGCTTCTCTGTTTCTTTCGCAACAGCATATAGACACCCTCTAATTAAACACCCATTGCTCTGAAGCAGGATGCCAAGGGTAGGAAAATCAGGTTTCCTAAGTCTCAGCTGCAGAAACAGAGTACAAACTGTGCATATGTAGAGTTGCCATATGCCCTCTTTTTCCGGACATGTCCTCTTTTTCAGGGGTATAATTTCTGTCCAGACGAATTTTAAAAAATTGCCAAAATGTCTGGGTTTTGTTTCTCCCTTCCTGACGGGCTGCCACCTTCTCCTTCTCCTTTGTCAATATGATTGGGGTGGGGGTGGGGGAGAGAAAAAGAAGAATTTTTTCTGTGTGGGTTGGGGAGGGGACATGAATCAGCCAAGTTTCTCTTTCTTGCCCTCTTATTGGATTTCGAGGTACCTGTTTGTATCATAATCATATATATCTCACAGCTTCTATAGCCTACATATTGTAGGGGTGTTTATAATGAGAGTCATCATAGTGATCCATAGTTAAAAGGAGAAGTTGGCAAATGTATCCTCTTTTTTGCTATTAAAAATATGGCATGTTCTACCATGCAAATGTTTTATCCAATATGACAAGCGTAAGTCCTGCGTACACATGGTTCATCGAAGTCATAAAAGAGGGTACAAATGCAGTAAAAATAAGGCATTCAGAAGGTGATGCTGAAAATGCTCCTCACCTAGGGCACCTGTGATGGCCTGGGAGTCAGACTCTGATGCTGAACCTGAGGGATCCCAGCCTGCACAGGATTCCCCGCCTCCAGAACCAGCTGAGCCGGGGCCAGGGCTTGAGCCTGAAGGATCCCCACCTGTGCTGGATCCCCAGGTGCAGGCATCAGCAGAGTCTGCTCTGGCTCCTGATGGGAGGGAGGACCCATTGCCTGCAGGTGCTCCACTCCCAGCCTCTTCAGAGGAAGCTGAGGCATCCCCTGGGTCCAGTAACCCACCAGCCTCTCCTGAGCTACAGAGGCTCAGGGCAGAGAGGCGAAGGGAGTTAAGTGTCTGCAGGAGGAGTGCTCGCCTCCAGGCCCGGAGGAGAGGCGAGTCTCCGGAGGATCGGGACCGCCCTAAGCATAGGGCCAGATAAAAGCCAGCCAGACCCAGCCCAAGTTGCGTGAGCAACTTAGTTGCAAGTGTGTGCTCAACCTGCAACCTTGTGCCTGAACCTGCCTTGGACCTTGACCTGCTCCCTGCCTTGCTCCCCGCCGGATTGACCTCCTTTGGACCCCTAGACCCAGGACTGGACTTGGACCTCGCTTCATGGACAAACCCTTGGGGCCAGCACAGTTTGCTCACGCCACACCCGCACTCCCCCTTCGCTGGGGTGCGTTCGGGAGGAACTAGTAGCCATGGCTGACCAGGCGGCTGCGCTAGTGGCATTGGCCCAGGAGAACCAGGCCTTGACCCACACCGTGCAGCAGCTAAGCAATGCGGTTACGGCGCTTCAGCAGCGTTTGGATGCCCTACCGGCTCCTAGGGCCGCCGCCCCAGCTCCTGGCAAGTACCCAGTGGCCCTGCCAGAGAAATTTGATGGGTCCCCAGCCAGCTTTCCCATGTTTCTCGCCCAGGCCAAGCTGTATATTCAGGGGCGAGCTCGGGATTTCCCTGACGACCGCACCAAGGTGCACTTCCTGATCAGCTTGCTGAAGGACCAGGCGGCCAAGTGGGCGTTGCCGCTGCTCCGGCAAGACTCCCCCTTGCTGACAGACTATACGGGGTTTTGCAATCATCTGGAAACCACGTTCGCCAACCCTCAGAAGGGGAGTCAAGCCAATCGGGCAATTCGGCGGTTGAAACAGGGCAAGTCCACAGTGGCCACCTACGCCACGGAATTTCGGCTGCTGGCGCAGGACTTGACCTGGAACGACTCTGCCCTGCGGGACCAGTATCTCGAGGGACTTTCAGACGAGATACTGGATCAGCTGGCCACGTTGGATCGCCCTGCCACACTGGATGCCCTCATCCAACGGAGTCTGCAGATAGACGATCGGTTGGAGGACCGTCGCCAGGCCCGGGGCCGCCGGCACTCCGGGCTCCCGGCGCCGGTGCTTCCCTGCAGTTCCGTGGCCAGAGCTGAGTCATTGGAGGAGCCGATGCAGCTCGGGGCAGCGCGGCCTCGCCTCTCCCCCTCGGAAAAGACTCGGCGTCGGGAGGGGAACCTGTGTCTCTACTGCGGTGGGAGTGGACACTACGCCCGAACCTGCCCTGAGAAACGCCAGCCGCAGGGAAAACTGCCAACCCCAGTAGCCGATGGCCCAGGCTACCTGGGGACCCAAGCATCGCATGATGGGCCCTCACCAGTGGAATTGCAACACCTCATGATACCGGTGCGTCTATACCCCCCCGGTGGGCCCTGGATTCTCACCCACGCTCTGGTGGATTCGGGGGCAACCCGCTCCTATATGGACTCTGCCTTCGCCACTCAGCATCAGGTGCCGCTTCAGAACAAGCCGGAACCAGTACAGGTGGAGGCAATTGACGGACGGCTCCTACGCTCGGGCGCTGTTACTCGGGAGACCCAGCCCTTGGTCCTGTGCTACCAGCAGCACCGGGAGGTGCGAACCCTGGACATTGCCACCATGCCCCGGTTTCCCCTGGTGCTTGGGATGGACTGGCTGGAGTCACACAATGTTCAGATCGACTGGGTCAATCGGACTGTACGCTTCCCAGACCCGGGTTCCCGTGCTCAGTCCGAGTTAGTAGCAGCTGCCCCCATGGGGCAGGCTGTATCAACGCTCCCTGCCGTGTACCAGGACTATTTAGACGTGTTCGAGGAACAGGGAGCAGACAAGCTGCCGCCTCATCGGTCCTTCGACTGCGGCATAGACCTACAGCCTGGGGCGCCCCTGCCTGTGAGCCGCCTATATTCTCTTTCGGAGCCAGAGCGTGAAGCCTTGCAGGACTTCCTTCGCAAGAACCTGGAACGTGGGTTCATTAGACCCTCTACCTCACCCACTGCCGCTCCTGTACTCTTCGTTAAGAAGAAGTGTGGGGAGCTTCGCCTCTGCCATGACTACCGGGCCCTGAATAAGATCACCATCCCAGACCGGTACCCCTTGCCCCTTATTGCAGAATTGCTGGAGCGGGTGCAGGGGGCGCAGATGTTCACCAAACTGGACCTCCGAGGGGCCTACAACTTGATTCGGATCCGTGCTGGGGACGAGTGGAAGACTGCATTCGGGACCCGGTATGGGCAGTTTGAATACCTGGTTATGCCGTTCGGATTATGCAACGCGCCCGCCGTGTTTCAACGGTACATCAACCACGTGTTCCAGGACTTGCTAGACAAATACGTGGTGGTGTACCTAGATGATATTCTGATTTATTCCCGTGACCCAGCCCGTCACGAGAGTCATGTTCGGTCCGTGTTGCAGCGCTTGCGGGAGCACCGCCTGTACGCCAAGCTCAGCAAGTGCGAGTTCCACCAGCGGTCAGTGGACTTCCTTGGACACCGACTCTCCCCTGACGGGGTGCAGATGGACCCTGGGAAGGTGGCTGCGGTTCGAGAGTGGGCAGCGCCCCGGAACCGCAAGGACTTACAGCGGTTCCTAGGGTTCGCCAACTATTACCGGACCTTCATTGCAGATTATGCTCATCGCACCACCCCATTAACCCGACTGCTGCGCCCCAAGACGCCCTTCTCCTGGGATGAGGAGGCTGAAGTGGCATTTCAGGGGTTGAAAGCCTGTTTCCAGAGGGCGCCGATTTTACAGCACCCTGATCCCTCTCGTCCCTTCGTGGTGGAGACTGATGCCTCCAGTACGGCTCTCGGTGCCATCCTGTCTCAGCAACACGGACCCGATGCGCCACTGTTACCCTGCGCTTACTACTCCCGGCAGCTCCTTCCGGCGGAGCGTAACTATACCGTGTGGGAGCGGGAACTACTGGCCATCAAGGTGGCCTTTGAGGTCTGGCGCCATCATCTGGAGGGGGCACGACACCCGGTGGAAGTGAGAACGGACCACCGGAATCTGGAGTACCTCCAGACCACCCGCAAGTTGAACCAAAGGCAGATCCGGTGGGCGCTGTTTTTCTCCCGGTTCCAGTTCCGGATCCGCTACATCCCTAGCTCCCAAAACCGGAAAGCGGATGCCCTGTCCCGGAAACCTGAGGACGTCGCAGACACTGTACAGCAGGCAGTACCGACGACTATCTTACCACCAGCCGCATTCCTGGCCACTCAGGAGGCCAAGCCGCTGCAGGCTCGGGTGCGAGAACAGCAACGGGTCGATGCTTGGGCACAGGAACGGCTTCGGGAACTGTCTGACGGGTCATGCCCTCGATATCCGGGGCTGGCCCTGCACCAGGGCCTACTGCTGCACCAGGGTCGTCTATACATCCCACCAGGACCATTGCGGGCTGAGGTTCTCCAGATGTCCCACGATGCCCCAGCAGCAGGGCACTTTGGGCGGTACCGGACCACCCATCTGGTAAGCCGGGAGTTCTGGTGGCCCCGCCTGAAGGCTGATGTGGCACGCTATGTTGCTGGTTGCGACGTCTGCCGGCGGGCCAAGGGTCCTACCGGGCGACCCCCCGGTCTGCTCCAGCCATTACCAGTCCCACCGCGTCCCTGGCACACGGTCTCGCTGGACTTTGTGGTGGACTTGCCCCCATCTCGTCACTGTACCTGCCTCCTGGTTTTCACGGACCATTTCACTAAGATGGTGCACTGTGCCCCCTGCCCGTCCATACCCACAGCTAAGGAAACGGCTCAGCTGTACTTGCAGCACATCTTCCGCCTGCATGGCCTGCCCGAGCGTGTGGTTTCTGACCGCGGCGTCCAGTTCACATCCCACTTCTGGCGAGCCCTGCACCAGACCCTTGGGACGGAGGTCTGTCTGTCTTCGGCCCACCACCCGCAGACCGATGGCCAGACGGAAAGGGCAAATGCGGTGCTGGAGCAGTACCTCCGGTGTTACTGCAGCTTTCAGCAGGATGACTGGGTCGATCACTTGCCATTGGCGGAGTTCGCCTACAACAATGCAGTGAACGCCTCCACCCAGCAGACCCCGTTCCAGGCCTCCTACGGCTACCATCCACGTTTGTTTCCGGACGTGCTGCCAGCTTCCGCGGTCCCCGCAGTGACAGACTGGCTTCAGGAGCTCCAGTCCCAGCAACAATTATTGATGGAGCAACTGCGCCAGGCCAAGGACGCATACAAGGCCCAGGCTGACCGACATCGTCAGGAGGGGCCAGAACTCCATGTTGGCGATCGGGTGTGGCTCTCTACCCGTCACCTGCATCCTTCTCGGCCCTCACGAAAGCTGGATGCACGGTTTGCCGGCCCATTCACCATCACTGCGCAGGTGTCGCCGGTGGCGTTTCGCCTCCAGTTACCTCCATCGCTCAAGGTTCACCCAGTATTCCACCGGTCCCTACTTAGTCCAGTCGCCCCGCCCGACGAGTTCCACCCGGACAATCCACGACCGCAGCCAGTTTTGGTTGAGGGGGAGCCTGAGTACGAGGTGGAGCGCATTCTCGACTCACGATACCGCAGGGGGAAGCTCCAATACCTCATCGACTGGAAGGGGTATGGGCCTGAGGATCGTTCATGGGAACCAGCGGGAAACGTCCACGCACCTGCCTGCCTCCGTGATTTCCATGCAGCTTACCCCAGCAAGCCTGGTCCGGCCCCTCGGTTGAGGGGGAGGCCTGGGAGGGGGGATGGTGTGATGGCCTGGGAGTCAGACTCTGATGCTGAACCTGAGGGATCCCAGCCTGCACAGGATTCCCCGCCTCCAGAACCAGCTGAGCCGGGGCCAGGGCTTGAGCCTGAAGGATCCCCACCTGTGCTGGATCCCCAGGTGCAGGCATCAGCAGAGTCTGCTCTGGCTCCTGATGGGAGGGAGGACCCATTGCCTGCAGGTGCTCCACTCCCAGCCTCTTCAGAGGAAGCTGAGGCATCCCCTGGGTCCAGTAACCCACCAGCCTCTCCTGAGCTACAGAGGCTCAGGGCAGAGAGGCGAAGGGAGTTAAGTGTCTGCAGGAGGAGTGCTCGCCTCCAGGCCCGGAGGAGAGGCGAGTCTCCGGAGGATCGGGACCGCCCTAAGCATAGGGCCAGATAAAAGCCAGCCAGACCCAGCCCAAGTTGCGTGAGCAACTTAGTTGCAAGTGTGTGCTCAACCTGCAACCTTGTGCCTGAACCTGCCTTGGACCTTGACCTGCTCCCTGCCTTGCTCCCCGCCGGATTGACCTCCTTTGGACCCCTAGACCCAGGACTGGACTTGGACCTCGCTTCATGGACAAACCCTTGGGGCCAGCACAGCACCACTTGGTTCAGGGACTATCCTCAAATGAGCCCACATATTAATTTTCCTATGCCTTCAGCTCATCTGAAGATGGTGTGCACTTCTATTCAAGGAGCAATGAGGGTCTGGTCAACCTCACACTTCTCCACTGCAAAACAAAAGTGAGGAAGGTTCTAATTATCTGAGAGATGTTGTTTGCAGACAACACAAGGACAGATCCTGAAGCATCGCATGAGAAGACTCCCTGGAAAAGAGACCCTGAGGTGGGGAAAGATGACGGTGTGTAGCCTGGTGTAAATTAATTTGTAGCCTGTGGGGATTACCACGGCGTGGACTGTCCCTGAGAACCGTATACTGTCCCCGGGACAGGTGAGGGTGCTGATCCCTTATTTTCATATCCGAAACTTGACAGCTATTAATCCGAGAGATGTTGTTTGCAGACAACACATGGGGAGGCTCTATAGAGAGTCATTGACCACTTTGTCCAAGTCTGCAAGGAGTTTGGCCTTATCATCAGCCTGATGAAGACCAAAATCCTGCGTCAGGACAATGGCAGCTGTCGACACATCAGCACTGGTGACCACATGTTTGAGGTGGTATACAAATTTGGCGGTGAAGCCCTGTGTGAGTGCCTGGAAGCAGTTGGAGGATGGATGGCAGCTAATGGATTGAGGTTGAATCCTGACAAGACAGAAGTACTGTTTTTTTTTTGGGGGGGGTGGCTGGGTGTGGGAGACACCCTGGTCCTGAATGGCACAACTGTGCCCCTGAAGGACCAGGTGCACAGCCTGGAAGTCATTTTGGACTCACAGCTGTCCATGGAGGCACAGGTCAATTCTGTATCCAGGGCAGCTGTCTACCAGCTCCATCTGGTACGCAGGCTGAGACCATACCTGCCTGCAGACTGTCTCACCAGAGTGGTGCATGCTCTAGTTATCTCCCGCTTGGACTACTGCAATGCACTCTACCTGGGGCTACCTTTGAAGGTGACCCAGAAACTACAACTAATCCTGAATGCGGCAGCTAGACTGGTGACTGGGAGCTGTTGCCGAGACCACATAACACCGGTCTTGAAAGACCTACATTGGCTCCCAGTACATTTCTGAGCACAATTCAAAGCCCTAAATGGCCTTGGCCCAGCATACCTGAAGGAGCGTCTCCACCCCCCATCGTCCAGCCCGGACACTGAGGTCCAGCTCTGAGGGCCTTCTGGCGGTTCCCTCACTGCAAGAAGCGAAGTTACAGAGAACCAGGCAGAGGGCCTTCTCGGTAGTGGTGCTCACCCTGTGGAACGCCCTCCCATCAGATGTCAAAGAAATAAACAACTATATGACATTTAGAAGATATCTGAAGGCAGCCCTGTTTAGGGAAGTTTTTAATGACTGACGTTTTAATGTATTTTTAATCTTTTGTTGGAAGCTCAGCCAGATGGGTGGGGTAGAAATAATAAATGATTATCATTGTTATTACCTGGGCTACACCATAACCTGCAAGCTCTCCCATCAGTGCTGAGCTGGGCAAGTGTATTGGGAAGGCAGCTATTGCAATGGCTTGTCTCTCCCAAAGGGTATGCTAAGGACCAATACCAAGATGAAGGTCTACCAGCTGGCATGTTGAACATGCTGCTTTATGGAAGTGAGTTGTGGAAAAACTTGCACCTGCAGTGACGACTCAGTGCATTTCATATGCGCTTTGTCAGAAAGATTTTGGGCGTTACATGGCAGGACAGAGTCTCAAAGAAAGATGTGCTCCCCCAAGCTCACAATCCCAGCATGTTCGCACTTCTGTCTCAGCTACGTCTAAGCTGGCTTGATCATGTACACAGAATGGAAGATGGTAGTATCCCCAAGGACGTTGCTCTATGGGGAGCTGGCTTCAAGCACTAGGCCTGTTGGCAGACCAACTCCGCATTACAAAGATGTCTGCAAATGAGAGATGGAGGCTGGTAGATGGAGAAAGCTAGAGAGTTCCAGAAAAACATCTACTTCTGCTTCATTGACTACACAAAAGCATTTGACTGAGTTGACCACAGCAAACTATGGCAAGTTCTTACAGAAATGTGAGTGCCTGATCACCTCATCTGTCTCCTGAGAAATCTCTATGTGGGACAAGAAGCTACAGTTAGAACTGGATATGGAATAACTGATTGGTTCAAAATTGGGAAAGGGGTACAACAAGGCTGTATATTGTCTCCCTGCTTATTTAACTTATATGCAGAATTCATCATGCGAAAGGCTGGACTGGATGAATCCCAAGCCGGAATTAAGATTGCTGGAAGAAATATCAACAACCTCAGATATGCTGATGACACAACCTTGATGGCAGAAAGTGAGGAGGAATTAAAGAACCTTTTAATGAGGGTGAAAGAGGAGAGTGCAAAATATGGTCTGAAGCTCAACATAAAAAAACTAAGATCATGGCCACTGGTCCCATCACCTCCTGGCAAATAGAAGGGGAAGAAATGGAGGCAGTGAGAGATTTTACTTTCTTGGGTTCCATGATCACTGCAGATGGTGACAGCAGTCACAAAATTAAAAGATGCCTGCTTCTTGGGAGGAAAGCAAAGACAAACCTAGACAGCATCTTAAAAAGCAGATACATCACCTTGCCGACAAAAGTCCGTATAGTTAAAGCTATGGTTTTCCCAGTAGTGATGTATGGGAATTAGAGCTGGACCATAACGAAGGCTGCTCACCGAAGAATTTATGCTTTTGAATTATGCTGCAGGAGACTCTTGAGAGTCTCATGGACTGCAAGAAGATCAAACCTATCCATTCTGAAGGAAATCAGCCCTGAGTGCTCACTGGAAGGACAGATCCTGAAGCTGAGGCTCCAATACTTTGGCCATCTCATGAGAAGAGAAGACTCCCTGGAAAAGACCCTGATGTTGGGAAAGATGGAGGGCACAAGGAGAAGGGGACGACAGAGGACAAGATGGTTGGACACTGTCCTCAAATCTACCAACATGAGTTTGACCAAACTGTGGGAGGCAGTGGAAGACAGGAGTGCCTGGCGTGCTCTGGTCCATGGGGTCACGAAGAGTTGGACACGACTAAACAACAACAACAACAATATTAACCCTGCTGCATTGGACTCATTTGCAGGGAACTTCTCTCAGGATCCCTTCCAACCTAAATCCAAGAGGCTTAACAACTTTTCACAACTTAATACTTAGCTCTGTTAGTTATAATTTGGGTCCTATGTATGCCTACTTGGAAGTAAGCTCTACTGTGTTCAATGTGCTTAGGAGTGTAGTCTCACAGCTGAATCCTATGCATATTTACCCAGGCATAAGTCATAGCTGCCAACCTTCCCCCTTTTTTGGGGGAAATTCCCCTATCAGTACTATAGTCCTAAGTCTGCGTAGGATTGCAGTCTCTGACTGTTTCTGAACCATGTATTGATTTGGCCCGATGCAACTGAATGTGGGTTTTCTGCAACTGTTAACATGTATTGTCACATTGCATATTATCTCCACCCTCTAGTCAAGCTCCGTTCCTAAGGACTTTCATTCACATCCCAAAATACTAGTTAAGTCAATTAGCTGGACAAATTAGTAGTTATGCTATGCTGTACAAAACAAACACAGAGCATGGAAATGAATACACAAGGGAACTGCTCACCCAGGGGAAGGGATCATTGCCAACATGCAACTATTTCCTAGGAGGCTGAGAAACAGGTGGTATTTGCAGCACTTTTAAAAGACTCTGACAGACCAAATGAATAAAAGGGAACACAAACATATTTGAAGCACAGGTGTGTGTATGTATAAGACACACACACACACATGTACATCAGTTTTACTAAATGGCCTGTAAAAATAAACTGGTTTAAAGTGGTATCTGAGTAAATCGCCAACAGCGCAATATGTGTGTGTGTCAGTTTTACTAAATGCCCTTTCAAAAGTAACTCGGTTTAAAGAGGTATCTGAGTGAATCACCAGCAAATATATTTTAAGAGTATGCTTATAGCGCCAACAGCAAATTATGCAGCCTTAAGCCTATTGAGTGATACGATCACAGAGAAGACCCAATGGACTTACTGTATGTAACTTGAGTCCATTTATTTCAGTGGGTTTACTTTGAGTTCGACTTAGTTGGAAATGACCTTCCTTGCCTTTCATTAGTATGTTACAAAAAATAAAAAAGGTGATGGTATTTTATAATTGGTTAGATGCTCATTTTCCAACCAAATTTTAAAGACACCTGAACTTAACTGGATTTAGGACATTTGGTGTCAGTGGACTCACACTGCCTTAAATCAAAAGGCCCCCCTGCCCAACTTCACCAAGTACTTCAGATTTACTTTGCTCGATGGGAAAGCATTCTGCCCAGCAATGCTGGAGATTTCACAATGCTGGTGACTTAAGTGATCGCAGAGATTCTGGAGCTTTTGGTTGGCACATACAACCCGCAGCCCCTACAATCTCTCACAATTTCCACCATCTGCCTCTTTTTATGTTTGGGTGCAGCTTGCAGCTTGATGGGAGAACTGATTTTGTGTGACATGTGCTTGCAAGTCTCAGGAAAGTGCATTGCAATATTAATAGGCACAGGCAGTCCTCAGCCAGGAGTCTCTGTTTCACAACACCGCCCACAACTTTGCAAGAAGAAGTGATATAGTCAGTCTCTGTTTGTTTTCTCAAGCAGAATGTTCCTCTGGGTGAAATTGTGGCAATATCAACATCTGTGTGGTGATAGCAAGAACACTGCAGAAAACCACTGGTTTTAATCTCTTTATTGGAAGAAGAAACGATGTGTTCCTGCTGTGCAGTTAGTAGCAGAGGACATACAGAATTCTCTTGAGAAATTCCAATGTTATCTTTTAGCTTCTCTTGAAATTCCTCAGATATTTTGCCCGAGGAATGTTGACATTTTTTTTTTTTTTTAGTATTTTGCCCAAGCTTGTGCCTCCAAATTTGCCCCAAATGTCATTGTACCCATAACTCAGTAGTGACTCCTAAGAAGGGATGGATGAATATGGCAATTCATTTTCTCGCTTTTCCAACCTTAAATTAAGATTGTGCCAATTTCTCCTAATAGACACACTTATTGTTAGCAAATTTGCCTAATATACACATTTTGGAAAGCAATTTTCCTTAGCATAATTCACGCTTGCATGTTATTTTCACTAATATATGCATTCATATGCAAACCTTACCCTAGCATAATGGATTTTGGTACACATTACTTTGCTAGAGATGGGTGCTGCAAAATTCAGAGAAGGTTTGCAGGATGTGTTTCAGTTCAACTATTGTTCCAGAATTTGGTAAGTTTGCCTTTAAATGCAAACAATCACTATAAATTGCTGTGGTGATTCAAACATTTAATCTCACATCAGGAAAAGCTTAACTTCAGTTTCTTTGTGTGTGTCTCTGGTAGCTTCTCTGTCTTACATCATGGATGTTGGTAGGTTGGATTCTGAAAAAGCAAAATGACGTTAGAACTGGAGTTGTCTGAGATGTACAAGGAAAGCTGTGCTATAAAGTCTTTGTAGATTTTTAAAGTCCAGTTGCAAACGACTCTGGGGTTGCGGCGCTCATCTCGCTTTACAGGCCGAGGGATCCGGAGTTTGTCCGCAGACAGTTTTTCCAGGTCATGTGGCCAGCATGACTAAGCCGCTTCTGGCAAAACCAGAGCAGCGCACGGAAACGCCGTTTACCTTCCCGCCGCAGCGGTACCTATTTATCTACTTGCACTTTTTGGGTGTGCTTTTGAACTGCTAGGTTGGCAGGAGCTGGGACCAAGCAACGGGAGCTCACCCCGTCACGGGGATTCGAACTGCTGACCTTCTGATCGGCAAGCCCAAGAGGCTCAGTGGTTTAGACCACAGCGCCACCCGCTTAATGCATATTGCTTAATGTTTAATGCATGCATGTCATGGCCTTTGGCTCAAACAATAAACTTATGACCTGAACTGAATTTTAAATGCAGACTGAATAGAATTCTGCCTCTGGAAGTCATAAAGCACAAAGTTTTCTGCTGTGGACTATGGGACAGTGGTAGATCCTCTTTTGGATAGAATGTTACTCCTTATCAGGGTGACACATCTATAGAGGTTATCTCTTGTCACCATTTCAGACCCCCACCCACTTCCCTGAAGCACTAACTTTCTGAGTATAAAGGATGGTATGTGGGCAGGACATTGCATGGTAGTTTGTAGGGCTAAGAAGAAACTTGGAAATGCATTCTTAAGAAAATTCTTCTTTTCCTGATCTTTTGGATTCTTTTAGGAATCTTCACTTGCCAATGCTCTGTCTTGCGGATACCACCATATTATTGTCATTATTTTCAAATGCACCATTGATTTTTAAGAGAAGCTTGAGTTCAGGTTGAAGCAGACTTTGCCCTGGGCACTCAGCGTTTCTGACTTTCTCCATCTACGTCATAACAGTAATTCCTTTCTTCCATCCCCACAGGCATGCAAAGTCGGAACTGCTGGGGTAGATGCCAAGTCTGGCTCAGTGCTGAAGAGCTGAGCTCATTTGATGCTACTCTTCGAGGAAAATAAAAGCACAGATTCTTCATTCGTGAAGGTAGGCTTACGAGAAACAGTTTCACAAATAATAGAATCATAGAATTGGAAGGGCCCCCAAGTCTCATCTAATCCAGGGGTCGGCAACCTTTTTTAGCTGTGGGCCGGTCCACCGTCCCTCAGGAGTCTCAGCTAAATCATCCATGATAGGTGGCCATCCAACCTCTGCTTAAAAACATCCAAGGAAGGAGAGACCACCACCTCCCAAAGGAGTCAATTCCACTGTCAAACAGTCTTATTGTCAGAAAGTTTTTCCTGATGTCAGACTCTGTTTTCTTGTTTTGTTTTAAGTTCAATCCTTTGGTTTGGGTCTCACAGTAGGAGAAAACAAGCTTGCCCCACCTTCCATGTGATAGCCTTTTAGATATTTGATGGTGGCTATCATATCTCCTCTCAGTTTCCTCTTTTCCAGGCTGAACATACCCAGCTTCCTTGACCATTTCTCATAAGCCTTGGTTTCCAGGCCCTTGATCATCTTGGCTGCCCTCATCGGCACACATTCCAGCTTTTCCATATCCTTCATAAATTTTGGTTCCTAGAACTGGACACAGGACTCCAGGTGTGGTTTTCTTATCAAGGCAGAATAGAGTGGGACTATTCCTTACCTTGATCAGAACACTAGACTTCTGTTGATTTTGCCTAGAATAGCATTAGAAGAGTTGGTCCTAACCCCAACAGAACCACACAAAGTGATGCTATCTCCATCTTTTACATATCATCATTCCTGAATCGAGATGTTGTTAATCCTTTTTCTACAAATGGGACCTGCGGCAGGGGGTATCAGTATTTCAGTCCTATACATAGTACAATCTGGATTACTCAAAATAAGCCTAAATTTATTAAGTATTTATTCTCAAATAGGTTTTTTTAGAATTGTTGTTGTTCAGTCGTTCAGTCGTGTCCGACTCTTCGTGACCCCATGGACCAGAGCACGCCAGGCACGCCTATCCTTTTTTTAGAATTAGGAATGGATTAATCTGGACATTTAAGTTTCTCATTCCTGCCCCCCACCCCCAATTCCGTTCTCAATGTTTCTGAAGCAATTTGTGGGTTTTATTTTTATTTTTTTTTAAAAATAAAACTTGTGAAAATTTGTAGCATCTTGGTGCAAATTTCTGCTAATAAACACATTTGTATGAAGTTTTTACTAATGCACACATTTCCCCTAATAAAATGGATTTTGTATGCTATTTTAACTCATTTATTCTTATGTACACATCCCCCTAATATCTGTATTTTTATAAACATTTTTGGTTGGAGAACTACATTGCAAAATTTGGATCGGTGCACATTCTGAAGGCTTGCTGTTTATCGTTTGCAAGTTGTTTCAGAAAGTACAGATTTGGTGGGTTCACCTTTTAAATGCAAACTGAATTGACTTCGTCCACTTCCAAACTTAGGGCTGCAGCCTCAGGGTGATCACTCTATAAGTTTTATTATTATTATTATTATTATTTACTTATACCCCACCCATCTTGCTGGGTTTCCCCAGCCACTCTGGGCAGCTTCCAACAAGAGATTAAGAATACATTAAATATTGTAATTTCAGAGTTTCTTCTGCAGGCACGCTATAGTTACGTAATATGAACAAATTGGGAGTTGGGGATGCGACGGAAAGATTGTGGGCAGCAGAAATGGGGGGGGTCATGTCGAGGGGGGCGTTGTCTCCTGATTCAGCAGTGAATTGAAAAGAAAAAAGGGAATCACTTGGCTGAAAACTGGCAACCCTTCTCCATCAGCCCGCGAACTCAAAATATATAGGTACAGTTGTTAGCTTCATAAACTCACTCTTGCTCATTAGCCAACCAAGCCTATGTAGGGGACAGGGAGGTGCAGAGCTGGGTTCTTTCCAATTGCCTAATGCTGGTGTTGCAATCATCCTCTGTGCAGACAAAGCCTCAGCTGTCTGGAAAACAGCCAGAGGATTTTAGTGTAATTGCTAGAGAAGCTGACCTATTTGTAGCATGGTTCGTTTGTTGAGCAGTGCACCAAAATGTCAGATGTGCGAATTGCACTGGGCTCCTAAATGCTGACCAGGGATGAAGCGGTTCACATGTTGATGAAACAGGCATCAATCGCTGTGCATATGGTGGAACTTGAGCTCAGGTGCATTCACCTGCCCCTGTGATGTGTTACACAAGCACACCTGATCTTCACAATCCTCCCACCTCCTTTCTTTGGGTGCTGGAAGGATTACGGAGGATCAGACACATTCATGTAAATCGCACATTACATCATCCAGCAGCAGCGATCAGGAACACGACTGGTCCTTGGTGCCGTCCAATGAGTTGGCCAGCTGCATTAGTGTGTGAACTGGCTCGACTGTGACCTAGTGGGACTCCACTTTTGTCTTGAAGGATTCTGAGTAGCAGGCGCAATCGCTATTCACTCGTAAAATCAAGCCCACCTGTATCCAACCTGACCTTTGGATTTAAGTGCTAACCAGATGTTTTCTCTAAGGCTGCAGCCTGTGAGACTCAATATCACTTGTTTGCTCCCTGGTGCTGAATGTGCACATTTTCAAACATGTCATTCTGCTGTTCATTGTGTTTGATTTGTGCAACAGCGGGAGAAAGCTGTTTGCCACAACAGCGAATAAATATGTTTGGGGCAGTGGTGGTAATGATAACCAGTGGTCCTGGGTGCCAGTAGTTGCAACAGTAAGCAATGAACACTACTTATAGTTGGGGAGGATGCACCCAAGCTAAGATTGCTTCATATATATTGGCACACTGGAACAGAAGTGTTGAATTGTTCCATCTGACTGTAACAGATGGAAAACCAAGCTCTACTTCAGTGTTGCCCACACAGGATAACTGTCAAAAAGCTGAGAGCTTAATGATCCATTTCTCAAGCTATCAGCCTCAGTGACATGACCAGTTATGTTGATGGTGTGCTCCCCATCTGCCAAAATGAACTCCCACACTCCATTCACACATAAAAGTACCTTTTTGGGTGGGGCAGGTGGGTGAAGATCTTGGTATTTAAAACGCTTAAGTATCTAGCTCTTGTCGCAGTGATTCAAGGCTCTGAGAGAAACAGGCACCAGAAGCATCCTCCCATTGAATCAACCAGACAGATAAGAAGTTTCATCCAAGTTAAAAAACTCCAAGTCCCAACGGCTGTCCGTGGGGCACATGCGCAGTAGCGCAATCCCACGGACACAGGGACTGGATGCAGAGACACTTCCACTTTATTATAGTGGATTGGGGTCCACATATACACTTACCAGTGATTACCTTATTCTGACGACCATCACTTTCCACCCTGTGCCCAACATAAAGTCAGAGATCCAGAATATTCCTGCTTCACGGAGAGAGAGGAGAATGTGCATGCATCTCTCACTTCATGCCAGACTCACTTCTGTGAGGTGAGAGCAAGGATGCTACATTTTTCTTTATACCAAGCGCTGGGTATTCAGATCAGGAAGAGAGGCCTACCCTGCTTCTTACCTGTCTCCAAAGTGAGGGATCAGTCATACTTCTCCAGAGGATGAGGGTCAGCAGTGGCAGTAAATAGAGGCTAGTCGATTAGCCCAGCCAAAATGTGGAGATCCCTGAATTGCTTTTGCAACACTGGGGTGTTGAGTCTAGTTATACCGAAATAAATTATTGTGGCTGAAGCTAGAGTCAGTATGAGGGAGCCTGTAAGCTGCAACCCCATGGCAGCATGATCCATAACTCAAGATTTGCCCTGGAAAAGCAAAGCATTGCTAAGCATTTGGACCTGAGGAATTGTAGCGGAGAGAAATGACACTATTCTCCAAAATGTTAAAAACAGCATTAGCCAAATGAGATTGGTGCTTCCTGCCTTAGCAGGTGAGGGTTTATATTATCTCAGAACCAATCCTAAATCCATATGCAGCAGATTAAGTTATAATATAATATCAAATTTGTAATATTGGCACGCAACGAGGAGATGTTTTAGTGCAGATTGCAGTAAGACAAACTGCTTGGTCTTAATGCTGCATAACCATTGGCCCTGGTCCCTTCACCCCCAATAAAATATTTAGGGGGCAGCCCCTCACATATTGTCCACAAGTTGGTGCCTCCCTCCCGCCCTTCCTTGGGCAACCATCTCCCCACAACTGGGAGTTGCCCTTTCCCCCCATCTTGCCTCCCAGAAGTGTGGGGTGGGATGGGCCCCCCATATTTTTTTAAAAAAACGTCATCGCCTACATGCATAACTATCTAATGGACAAAGTTCTACTCTTTCATTATTTTCAGAGAACCTCTCAGACAAATATTTGCCCGCACTGATAGAGAGAGACTCTTCAAATACAAACAGTGATATAGTTTGATAAGACTCCAAACCCCTCCAAATAATGTGTTCCACCTCAGCGTCGTAGGACCAATGAGGCTAGTGATATTCTCCATGGTGTTTCAAAGCCAAGCCATCAAGGCAGTCAATTGCGGCATAGAAACAGTATGACATAGAGGTTAGAGGGTTGGACCTAGCAGACCAGGGGTCAAATCCCAAATCAGCTATTAAGCTCTGTGGGTGACCTTGCCGTGGGGCAGGCAGTCACAGTCTCTCAACCTAATCTAACTGACATGGCTGTTTTGAGAATAAGATGGTAACCGGTGGGGGGATGGGGCATGAACACCACCTTGAGCTCCTTGGAGGAGAAAGGTGGGTGTCAGGGAATTGTCCCTAGTTCAGCGCAGGGTGGTGGAAGGGCTCTCAGGATGGTACAGAGAGCCTCAGCGCCACCTGACCAGCAGCACCTCCTAATCCAGCAGGGGAAACAGCGATGCCTCTAGTGGGGAAGGGGAGGCAGCCCAGGGAACTGAGAGCCAAGGCTCTGGGGATGCTAGAGAGACCCTGCACCCCCTCACGCAGCGGGAGAGGAGGGAGACGCGCCATTTCTGTTGCCCCAAATGCATAGAGGGGTGAAATGAAAAGAAGGGAGGCGGAGATTTCGTATCCTGAAACTCTTATATTGGGGTCAAAAACGGAAGGAGGGCACTCCCAGATTCTGTGGACGGTTGAGGCAGGCATGAACTTTTAACCTCTGCAGTGTAAATAGCATGCACAATAAAACTACCTAAAGAAAGGTCGGAGTTTTGCCTGGTTACTCATGAGCAACTACCCAAGGACCTTACAGTGGGTTAAAATGTAAGGATAAAAATAAATAAATTCAGGTTTGATGTGAGGTCAATGTGTGGAGAAGCAAGCTTTGGGAAACAGGACGCTAGTCCAGATAAGTGGTCTGATCACCCTGGGTTCTCTTAATATGTTCTTATAAGGGAAGGACAGGTAAGCAGTACCTGGGCAGGTAAGAACCACAGGAGGAAATCCAATTTTTTTAATTAGGAATGAGTGTGTGTGTGTGTGGGGGGGTCATCTTCCCACAAATTCTGTTCCACCTTCTAGAACTGATTCAAGCATGCCTTAGCCTCTTGTGAATGCTTGTATTCCCCCCCCCACACAGATGAAATAAAGATTTAATACAAATTAAAATTAAAACATACGCATTTAAAACTATGTTTTCAGGGGGCGTTGCAGAATTGCAGATTAATATGGAAACAGAACAGAATTATGGGCAGAAACATGCTAAAATGATGCCGGCAGTGGAAACAAAGACATATTCAGCCATCCTCAATTTTTGTGCCACCTATAAGAATTTGACGACAAGTATATAATGGTCAGGGGTACCTTTACCTTTACCTTTATATTAACTAGGTAGCCATGCATGCTTTCTTCTGGGTTGGTGAGCACAAAGAGTTGGTGAGCACAAAGCTGGCTGAAGTGTGCTAATTAATAACAATAATAATAATAATCAAACTGCGGGAGGCAGTGAAGGATAGGCGTGCCTGGCGTGCTCTGGTCCATGGGGTCACGAAGAGTTGGACATGACTGAACGACTGAACAACAACAACAACAACAACAACAACAACAACAACAACAACCCGTTTGACTGGGTTGCCCCTGCCACAGAATATTAAAAACACAATAAAACACCAAACATCAATAACCTCCCAAAATAAAAGTAAGCTTTCTAACCACTTGTATTACTGATGTTTCCATAGCATTCTTCTGTTTTGCACATTTTCAGCCATGTTTTACTCAGAAGAAGACCCATTAGAAATAATGGACCCACCTTAGTCATGGGCATGCATTTCAGTGCGTCTACTCTGAGTAAAACATAGCTGAATGCCACCCATGACAATCAGGGTAGAAGTGTCTTCATTCATAGCTGCAGCTCAGTGAAAACAAAAACAAAAAAGCACATCTAGTTCAGTGATCTTTGAAGCGTCGGGGCAAAGCCTACCAAACTGCACCGCACAACTGATCTCCGATTGATTAGCCCCCCTCTCCTCATTGCATCACTGTTTCCTATCAACAACAGTGAGATCAGGAGAGACAGAAGAGATACACACAAAGAGAGAGCCTCCTTTGCTGTTGCAAAATCCTTCTGTGTCAGGGCATGTTTGTCTCAATTTGGATTGAGTGGAATGCTTGCCCCAGAACACTCCCTGTGTGTCTGCATGGCAATGGTGGGGAGTACAAGGGAGCTCACCTGTGTGGCATTCTGAGCTGCCTTTGCTCGCTCTAGGTCACGGCCGGATTTAGGTTTGATGAGGCCCTAAGCTACTGAAGGTAATGGGGCCCTTTATATGTCCAGCTGCCCTTTGTCAACAACAAATTGTCGCTGGTTTTTTGTGTTGAATATATGATGTATGGTCATTTATGGACCTAATAGGTATCTAAACCCATTTGCACATAAGTATGTATTTTATCAAAGTAATTGTTGAACTGAAATACAATTCATTAAGAAGTATATTAATAGCGAAATAATTATTAAGCTTGAACTTAAAATGATTTTTTTTATTAATAACAAACTTAATAATCAAAACAAAATAAAATAAAAAATTCCTTCCAGTAGCACCTTAGAGACCAACTAATTTTGTTCTTGGTATGAGCTTTCGTGTGCATGCACACGTCTTCAGATACACTGAAACGGAAGTCACCAGACCCTTAAATATAGTGAGGGAGTGGGGAGGGGTCCCACCACCCTTCTTAGTAATACCCCTCCTGGCCCAATCGCCTTCTAAATCCGGCCTGCGCACGGCGCGAGAATCAGCATGTTTTTACATGAGCAGAATGTGTGCTTTTATTTAAAATGCACTTCTGGCTTATTTGTGGGGCATAGGATTTTTTTTTTAACTTCTTCTTCAAAATATATTCTGGCGCCCCACAAGGTCTGAGGGACAGTCGACCGGCCCCCTGCTAAAAAAGTTTGCTGACCCGTGGACTCTAGATGACCCTTGTGGTCTGTTCCAACTCTATGATTCTATGGCCTCTATGGCCCATAGCTGTCAACTTTTCCCTTTTTTAAGGGAAATTCCCTTATGCCAAATAGGATTCCTCACATGAAAAGGGAAAAGTTGACAGCTATGCTCTGGCCCCCAGTCTGCACCAATCCTTTGGTCCAGAGGAGATTCCTGGATGTAGGAATCCTGGAGGCATACAAAGAGTTGTTGCCAAATGAGGACATTTGTGGCTTGGGGCAGTCATCCACTGTCAAAATAACACATCTGACTCCACAAGGGGAGGGGCCATTAGAAGGCAAAGGAGCAGCTTGTCTTGAGCTGCTTCTTCCCAACCATGTTGAGATTAGAGTATCAGACTAGTCCCTGAGAGACCACAGTTCAAATCTGCACTCGGCCATGAAGCTCACCTGGGTGACCTTGGGCCAGTCACTGCCTCTCAGCCTGACCTACCTCACAGGGTTGTTGTGGAGATTAAATCAGGAGGGGGAGAAACATGTTCACCACTTCAAGCTTCTTGGAGGAAAAGCTGATAAATGTGAGCGTTGAATACAGAGGGGGATCTGCTAGGGGGAATTCAACCCACCCATGTTGGGATTGTGGGGTGGAAGAATTGCCACAGGGTCCTATCCTCCCTGGGACTTTGTACCCCTCCTTCCAGATGGCCCATGCTTTAAATGCGACCTCTCTCAGCCCTCCACCAAACCGCAGACTTGCCCAGTCGAGAACAAAGAAACAAAACAAACTCCTACAGATAAGATTCCGAAGGGCTTTCTCTGCCAACATTCCCCCCTCCAATCAGAAATTGCAGCCATCATCTCCAGCCTTGCAGCTTCAAGGCCAGACCGCTTTCTGTAACATGGCCAGTCTTAAAACAAGGGGAAATAAAGAATGCATGTAGTACCCCTGGGCATGCACAGAATGCCTTCCCCTCCAAAACACCCTCCAAATCATCAAAATCAGCTACCATCCAAGTCTCCAGGATGGGAAATAGGTTGAATTCATTCATTTCAGAAATCTCTCTCTCTCTCTCTCTCTCTCTCTCTCTCTCTCTCTCTCTCTCTCTCTCTCTGTGTGTGTGTGTGTAAAGCTGCAGTATTTATTTTCAAATTTGGTATTATTGACTGACTTGAGTTTATATAATGGCTGTTGTAGACTGATTCAATCACATACTAATACATTCCTCCATGATATTTCAGCTCATGTTACTCAATGAAGCAATCTGACTCTGAAAAAGCATTTTTGCAGAGTTTTGTAGTTTTTCATAGAAATTCCTTCTGGCCGGCATGTGATCTGTGCATTGTCCTTACCACATTACCTATTGTTTAATGCTGAAAGCCACAAAGAGAATGAGGAAGTTTAGATGTATAAACTATCTGGTGTTTCCCCTCCTACCAAGGATGAAAAGCCAACATCAATTCACTTATAATAATTATTTATTTTCTTATATTTCTTACAGTGGTTGGTCTCTTTATCCCAAAGCAACTTACAATCAACATAAATAATTTGTTGGCTGCAGTTTATGGTGTGGGCTTTCTGCCAGGTTCTTTTGAACCTGTTCCCCTGCAAAGTGATTTTGGTGTTGATTGCCCTTGGCGGGGGGTGTATTGTCATTTCTTGACTGGCAACAAACTTAAGATCCCCAGTAATAACTGATCAGTATTAGCTGAACCAAATTGTTCTGTTTTGTATCTTGAAGATCACATGTTTAGAAAGTGCCATATTTTAAGTGGTGAATCTGTTCATTGGTTAAATCATAGCCTTGCTGTCAAACTCTGGACATTCCTGCCAATCAGTTCACTGTGCAATATTATTGCCGCACCTGGCCCTGGACACAGTTTGAAGTGACTAGCCATAACCTAGATACAGTGCTCATTAGAAGAGCTGTAAGTCAGTGTCATTGCACCAAATTTGGATCTTCAACAAAGATGTCCATCTCTCACATCCCTGAATACGGAAAGACTCCTTCAGATCTTCCTAGTGTCCCTGTTTTCCAGGGGCAGTCCTGGATTTACAGAAGCCATCCCGGTTTCTGATTTGATCCTGGAATGTCCCACTTTTCGTTAAAAGGAAAGGGAAAGGACCCCTGACAGTTAAGTCCAGTCACGAATGACTCTGGGGTTGCAGCACTCATCTAGCTTTACTGGCTGAGGGAATTGGTGTTTGTCCACAGACAGTTTTTTCGGGTCATGTGGCCAGCATGACTAAGCTGCTTCTGGCAAACCACAGCAGCACACGGAAACGCCGTTTACCTTCCTGCCGCAGAGGTACCTATTTATCTACTTGCACTTTGACATGCTTTCGAACTCCTAGGTTGGCAGGAGCTGGGACCGAGCAACGGGAGCTGACCCCATCGCGGGGATTCAAACCGCCGACCTTCCGATCGGCAAGCCCTAGGCTCTGTGGTTTAGACCACAGCGCCACCCGCGTCCTTTTCCTTAGGGTGCCTTTATTTTCATCGGAGAAATGTTGGAGGGTATGGCAAAGGTAAAGGGACACCTGACCATTAGGTCCAGTCGTGTCTGACTCTGGGGTTATGGCGCTCATCTCGCGTTACTGGCTGAGGGAGCTGGCGTACAGCTTCCGGGTCATGTGGCCAGCATGACTAAGCCGCTTCTGGCGAACCAGAGCAGCGCACGGAAACACTGTTTACCTTCCCGCTTGGAGCAGTACCTATTTATCTACTTGCACTTTGACGTGCATTCAAACTGCTAATTGGGCAGGAACTGGGACCGAGCAACGGGAGCTCACCCCATTGTGGGGATTCAAACCGCCGACCTTCTGATCAGCAAGCCCTAGGCTCTGTAGTTTAACCCACAGTGCCACCTGCTGTGTAGGATGTCCTTATTTTCATTAGAGAAATGTTGGAGGGTATGGAGTTATGCAGTTTCTGTGCTCTGGTTCCCCAGAAGTGGTTTAGTCATGCTGGCCACATGACCCGGAAGCTGTACTCCGACTCCCTTGGCCAGTAAAGTGAGATGAGCGCCGTAACCCCAGAGTCATCCGCGACTGGACCTAATGGTCAGGGGTCCCTTTACCTTTTATGGAGTTATGCAACCTCCAAGTCAAGGAGATAAGTAACTATACAACCTTTAGAAGATATCTGAAGGCAGCCCTGTACAGTGGTACCTTGGTTCTCAAACAACTTGGAACCCAAACAAGGCAAAAACGGAAGTAAGTGTTCCGGTTTGTGAACATTTTTTGGAAGCTGAACGTGCTCCGTTTTGAGTGTTACACTTCCATTTCTATGGGAAAGTGTGCCTTGATTTTGGAACACTTTGGTTTTGGAATGGACTTCTGGAATGGATTAAGTTTGAGAACCAAGGTACCACTGTATAGGGAAGTTTTTTAAATGTTTAATTTTTGCATTATGTTTTCATTTATGTTTGTTGCCTCACAGTGCGGCTGGGGCAACTCAGTCAAATGGGCAGGGTATAAACAGTAAAATAATCTTCACCACCATCATTATGGAATAGGACGTCCCTATTTTCATCAGAGAAACCCAGGAGAGAGGCTACATACCATCAACGTGGAGTGGACAAAACAAAGCTAGGTGGATCATGTTTCTAATGTCGTGAAGGTGATAGATTGAAAAAAGACACCTGGTATGGGAAAAGAAGCCCTCCCAAAGGAAGTGGCTGGCATTCTCCCTGTGTAAGCATCCTAAAGGAAGATGGAATTGGGAAGCAATTCAGGAATGGAATCAAATAAATAAACATTGCCTGGTGAGGAGCTGCAGAAACAAGTCAGGCACGGGTCTCTCTTTCCTTACTGAATGTGTACCTTGCTGGGGAGGTGGGAGGGTAGGTCTGCTCCCAGTGGATTGGCCCTTCCCTAGGGAAATATTGCTTGTTTGGCAGGTGAGGGGCAGGGCCTTTTCAGCCGTGGCACCAAGGTTCTGGTACATCCCCTTTAGGAAGGCTTGTATGGCTTTGTCATCATCATATGTCTTCCTGTGTCTGGGCTCTTTAGGGATGCAGAACAGATGGAACTTTTCTTTGTGTGTTCTGTTTACTGCTGATGAATTGGATTTCTCTGAATGTAGTGGCCTGTTCTGACTGCTCATTTTATTATTATAGTATTTTATTCTGTTTCGATTGGGTTTTTTTTTCTCCCCTATTTCCGTGCTGCTAGCTTTGTAAAACACAATAAAACAGCCGTAAGGAAAATTGCAGCAGAAATAAAAAGCCTGGAAGGAAAGATGGTCTTTGGCAAGCATCTAAAACTGGGGTCGGCAAGACTTACCGGCCATGGGCTGGATCACTCCCACTGAGATTGTCCTTAGGCTGGACCGGCACAGCGCAACGCCGGAAATCCCATCTGCGCATGTCCGTGGCACCGGAAATTGCTTCTGCGGATGCCCAGATGCCGAAAATTGCTCCTGTGCAGAAGCGATTTTCGGCGTCTGGGCATGCACAGACACGATTTTCGGTATCTGCACATACGCAGACACGATTTCCGGCACTGCTCGGCGAGTCCCCGCACTGCGCTCTGCCGCTTTAGCGCAACATGCGAGGGACTCGCTGAGCGGGCGGCTCGGTTTGGGGGCAGCTTGTGGGCCTGTAAAACAGTCTTTGTGGGCTGCATCTGGCCCATGGGCCGCACATTGCCAACCCCTGATCTAAAACAAGCTGTCAGAAAGGTTGACTCCTGGGTTGACCATAACCCTCTTTTTAATGTACTGTTTCCTATACATTATACCTAGTGTTAAACTTCCTAACTGTGAATGGGTGACACTTAGAGATGAGCAAATCCTGTCCATTTGGGCTTCTCTTACTTTTGCATTTTCCCAACCATGTGTTCTCCATGTTTTTTTTTTGGGGGGGGATCTTCACGACTTTTCATCAGCATAAATTGTATGCAATTCTACCAAAAATACACATTTTTGCCAAGTTATTTTCCCGAATACAACACATTTTTTTGCAAGCTTTCCCCCCAAATATTTGTATTTTATGCAGAAGTCAATACATTTTTTGCAGACATCACATTTTGAAGTGTGAGTTTTGAAGGAAAGCTGCATTTTGGTTCCCACGCTGAGGAAGTGAAAATCAAATAAGTTCGCCTTTCAGTGTGAACTTAGCAAAAAGTGTGCCCCTCCACTGCCCCATCCCTAGCCCTAAGTTCTAGCTGCTTGTCAAAGAATGTCTAGTTTTGTTGAAGACACATTAGACCTTCAATCTTTGCCATCCTCAAAACTGATGAGGTTTGTGCTTATGCCTCTTTTCTGCTCCCTTCCCACCCGGCAACAGAGAGAACAATTTCCAGAGTAAAGTTTATGTTTGCTTCCTTTAACTCCGTTGCCTGCATCTTTTTTTTTCTTATATATTTGAGGGACCGTTGCTCTATTTTGATATGATGTCCATGGCTGCCCAGTTGGGCGGCTGATGCTTGCTCTCTTTTTTTATACACGTGTCAAAGAGTGGCGCCATATGTGAAAATAAGAAATAGATTGCATCTGAATCAAATGAGGGCTAAAGCTCTTTGTTGGCACATGTGGGAACGAAAGTCAACTTAGGACAAAAGATCACCCCACTCTGCAGAGTATGCAAAAACCCAAGTAGTCAGTTTGGACTTACCTTGCTATGCTCTCCTTGTGCAAGCAGGATGTAAACATGGCACAGGTGAGGCAACCTTGGACCAGCACCCTGGAGCAATTGAATTTACACAATCGTAGTCCTTTTCCCTTGCGGACCAGGAGGGTTTTCATAAGTGGGGAAAGGTCCTTTTGCCCATCGGGTGCTGGGGTTGCCTTGCTGCTGCATCACCACTAGCCGGATCGGAGGCTGGTTCTCTGTTGGGATCTCAGGAGCATATTCCTTACTTGGGTCTCTCCCTCGACAGTCATACATCACACAGGAAACCAGGAAAACCAAGAGCAAGATGACATAGCTAGCTACCAGGATGATCAGGTTCAAGGTAACCGGGTCAATTTCTAAATAAAAATCCATCGGATCCCATAATATTTAGCAGGATCTCTGCGAAAGGAGCTGCAGGTAGACATATGCACATACAATGTCTCGCACAGGCTAGCAGAGCAGTAGCTAACTGATAGATGTATTGGCTTTGCGGTAAAAATACTTTAATCCTGTGCACTCCTCTAGCAATGGGTCCTCCCCCCTTGAACTGCATGATTAAAGCTGCTCAGTTTAATAACTTAAGCTCCCTCTTTTAATACCCCATGGCCAACAGTGGCAGGAGCTGCATCTGAATGTTTCTTTGCAGTGCAATATTCAGATGGATGTTTTCTCCCCATCCCCCCACGACCTGGCGCTCAACCTTGGCAGACATGAGTTAAAGAAAGAAAGAAAGAAAGAAAGAAAGAAAGAAAGAAAGAAAGAAAGAAAGAAAGACCCAGATTAACCATCATCTATTTTCCTGCTCCTGTTCTCCTACCGTCTTACAATGGTACACAAACCAGGAAATGGGCAGCGGCTCATTTTGTGCTATGGGGAAAATTTGATTCTGAAGGGTTCTGTTTACACTCAGGGCTGGCTCTACCATTGGGCAGAATGAGGTGGCTGTCTCAGGCGGTCGGGAGCAGTGGCATGGCATGGGAGGACAGGCCTGTGTGTACCACAATGCCTTCCTAGCATCTCTCGCCTGCTCTCCATGGTTACAGCAGAGGATGCTTTAGCGCAGGGGTCGACATGGGCTCACTCCCGCAGAGATCCTCCGTGGGCTGGACTGGCGCAGCGCGATGCCGGAAATTGTGTCTGCGCATGTCCGTGGCACCAGAAATCGCTTCTGCGCATGACCAGACGCAGAAAATTGTGCCTGCGCAGAAGCAGTTTTCGGCATCTGGGCATGCGCAGAAGCGATTTCTGGAGCCACGGAAGAGAGTCCCTGCACCGTGCTGGTTTAGCGCAGCATGTGGGGATGCGCCGAGCGGGCGGTTGGGTTCAGGGGTGGCTCATGGGCCAGTTAAGCAGCCTCCATGGGCTGCTTCCCGCTCATGGGCCTTAGGTTAACGACCCCTGCTTTAGCGTATGGAATCTGGGGGATTGCTGTCAGAAGCAAGACTTGTGTCAATGAGGAGTTGTGTCCTCAGTGCAGCAGGCCCAATTCCACGGAACTCCCTTCCTCTAGATATCAGACGGGCTCTGTTCCTGCTCAGCTTCAGGTGCCAGGTTAAAACAGCTTTCATTTCAGGTCTCTGAATGTTGCTCTAATGTTTCTATTTTCTGAAATTTTAACCTGTTTTGAATTTTGTTTATTATATATTTTATTTCCTCCAAACTGTCACTTTGAGACATAGTGAAAAGTGGGGTATGAATTCTTTAAATACATAAAAAAAGGAATACGGATGTGGGGAGATGATAACCACGTTGGCTTTTACCCCAGAGAGCAAAACGTCTTGGGCTGGCACTGTTTGTACTGCACATTTTATAACTACTCCCCTCAAAGGTTCTTAGGAATTGTCCTTTTAATAGGGAGAGTGCTGCATCTCTTTTCTTCAAGGTGCCCAGAACACCGTAGAACTACAATTCCCAGGCTGAGACTTTTAAAAAAAGTTTGTCGCAGGTTACAATCTGTAGAGTAGATATACAAAGAAGATCTTTTCCTTTTCTTCCTGGCCCTGCAATTGAATATACTTTGGGGAATATTGAATGGATGAAACCTCTGGGCTACGAATCAGACAATCCAAGTTCAAATCTCAAATTTTCTCTGTCTGCCTCAGTACCTCCGTCTGCAAAATGGGGGATAACGACAGTGACTTACATGGTGTGGTGGCCTGGGATTCGGACTCGGATGCTGAACCCGAGGGATCCCAGCCTGCACAGGATTCCCCGTCTCCAGAACAAGCAGAGCCGGGGCTAGGGCTTGAGTCTGAAGGACGCTCACCTGTGCTGGATCCTCAGGTGCAGGCATCAGCAGAGTCTGCTCTGGCCCATGATGTGATGGAGGACCCATTGCCTGCAGGTGCCCCACTCTCAGCCCTGTCGGAGGAAGCTGAGGCTGCCTCTGGGTCCGGTAACCCACCAGCCTCTCCTGAGCTACGGAGGACCAGGGCAGAGAGGCGAAGGGAACTTAGTTCCTGCAGGAAGAGTGCTCGCCTCCAGACCAGAAGGAGAGGAGAGTCACCAGGGCCGCCCCTATGCCTCGGGGCAGATAAAGGCTGGCCAGCCCCAGCCTCAACTTGTGTGAGCAATACAGTTGCTAACGTGTGCCTGCCTGTGTCCACGTGCCTGCTCCTGACCTGGACCTTGCCCTGCTTCCTGCCTTGCTCCTTGCTGGACTGACCCCCTGTAGGACTCCTGGACCTTGGACTGGACTTGGACCCTGCTTCACGGATAAACCCCTGGCGTGTTCCTGACCTTTGACTACCCGGCTAGACCCACAGACTGTTACCTGACTCTGTTGCTGCCTCACCACTGGTCGTTGTTGCCTTGCTGGTCCTGTCTCTGTAGTCCGGGACTGCTGACCACAGCCCCGCTCAGTCCCGGGTGAGTTCCTGGTTTTCCCACCCAGTTTCCTCTGGGCTGGGCACCCCCAGGGCCAGCACACATTGAAGGATGGGGAACCTCAGTGCCAGAGGCCAAATGGGGCCCTCTAGCACTCTTTATGTCTCCCCAGGCAAACCCCCCCTTCCCCCAGGCCACATCCCTCACCAGCCCTGCTTTGCACTCTGCTTGCCTGGCTGAAAACTGTGTCCTTGAACTCTGGCAATGCCTCTTCCTTGCCTGGCTGGAGGATGGAGAAGAGTAGGTGTCGAAGGAGGCCTTGCACAAGCTGCCTTCTGTACTCCCACCCTCTCCCACCCTAGTGGCTGCTGCAGCTCCTTCTCTGAGTATTTCTCTGGCACCTCTATCCCTGCCACTGCATCAGTGGCATACTTTAGGCTTTCAAATTCCAGCACCACCCTGTGCAACACCAAAATTCGTTGCCTCTGCCTCTCACCTTTCGTTGTTTGTCATTGTTGCAGTGCCCTTTTTGGGCATCCTCTTGGCTTGGCGCCCGTTATAGGCAAACCAGTCACACTCTGCCTGCAGCTCCAGTAGGCAGCAGTGATGTCAGGGACTGGCTGGATGAGGAAGGGTGGTGGGAGCTGCCTGCCCAACAGCCCCGCCCCCAAGCAAAGCACAGAAGATGACAACTTAGATCCTGGATCCTGGTGGTGCGGCACTTGAAGATCAATCTGCAGAAGGGATGCCCAAGGCCATTCAAGAGTAATGAAGCTACTTTCCAGTCCACTGCTGTGCTCTGCTGAGTGCTGCTTCATTGGAAAATGTCAATCACTTCTCCTACCTGGGCAGTTATCTTCCCACAAGGACCAACATTGATGCTGAAATCCAGCATCGCCTGAGCTCTGCGAGTGTAGCTTTCTTCCGATTGAAGTGTAGAGTGTTTGAGGACTGGGACATTCACAGGAAATCCAAAATGCTTGTTTACAAAGCTATTGTACTACCAACATTACTGTATGCTTGTGAACCTTGTACCCCTTATAATCGCCATCTCCAACTCCTTGAAAGATTCCATCAACGGTGCCTCTGAAAATTTTTACACATCACTTGGGACGACAGGCAAACCAATGCCAGTGTACTGGAAGAAGCAAAGATCACCAGTGTCGAAGCAATGATTCTTCAACATCAACTTCATTGAACTAGTAATGTTGTGTGGATGCCTGATTATCATCTTCCAAAGCAACTACTCTATTCTGAACTTAAAAATGGAAAGTGTCTTCATGGGCTTTGAAGACGCTCGAACTCAGGACAAAAGGGAGAAACGTGTTAAGAGGAAGGCACGCTTGGCCAACCCTCACCATGATCAACTCCTGCCTGGAAACCTATGTCCCCACTGTGGAAGGACATGTGGATGCAGAATTGGCCTCCACAATTTTAGAAGAAGTTAAGATCGTGTTTTTAATTTTTTATGTAAAATATTATGATTAGTAATAAGTTGATAGAGATAAGATAAAATGTTATTGGATTTTGATTAAGGATAACGGTGAATGAATATTAAAATAGTTACAAAGTTACTAAAGTAAATTGGAACTGAACGCAGATGAGAGAACGGAGAAAGTCCCCCAAGTAAGATTTGAAACAAGGTTTAAACAATAATTAATTGGTGTGTTCCTGTGGTGTTAGGTATGTATTAGTTTTATTTGATTATTTGTATTTTGTAGTGTATTTGTATTTGTATTTGTATTTGTATTTTATGTAGTTTGTATGTTTTTATTTGTGATTTTGTGTGGAAATATCAATAAATTCTTTTTTTAAAAAAAACAAACAAACAGAATTGGCCTCCACAATCACTTACAGACTCACTGTTAAAACTGTTTTTATGGAAGATGATCTTACTCAGCTGCAAGTGATCGCCAAAGAAGAATAAGCTGCTCTGGCTGCTGCCATTATGTGCCCATGGGCCCTAGCATTTGCTCCACCATGCTGGGTGCTGATGCCCAGCCTGCAAATAACAGAATTGGGGTGGTTTGCATGGAATCATTTCCTTGTCTCTGCCAGAGGTCATCAGGGGGCTCTGAAGCCGGTGTAAGTATAAGCTGCTTTGCAGTGCAAGGGCAGGGTCAGAGGAACTTAGTGAAACTGAGCATTAGGCATAGGTTGTTTCGGGACGGAAAACGATATGTTTGAGCATCAAGCAATGCCTCTCGCAGTGAAAGGTGCTCCATTTGCCTCCAGAGGGACCTGCTTCCACAGAGGCTTGTTTGTGGGCTGTCTCATTACTTTGGTGCTGAATACAATTTAATTCGGGAATCGGGAATCTTCTAATGAGAGCCTCTCAGACACCAGACAAAGGAATGAGAAGAAATAGGTGAATGTGACAAGCTTGGATTATCTCAGCTTTTCAGTTTTCCAAACTTTAGTGAAGTTCCCCACATTTTCACAAAAGTTCCTTTAAAAAAAAGGTCCTCATGAAAACTCACCAATTTGTTACAATATACAGGTGTTTGTATTCATTCCACCCCCATATACACATTTAGGCTATTTCCCCATATATAGTGCTTTCTGTATGCTATTTTCACTAATATATGCCTTTTTATGCACCCTCTACCCTAGTGCAGGCATAGGCAAACTTGGCCCTCCAGATGTTTTGGGACTACAACTCCATCATCCCTGACCACGTCCTGTTAGCTATGGATGATGGGAGTTATAGTCCCAAAACATCTGGAGGGCAAAGTTTGCCTATGCCTGCCCTAGTGCAATCACAATTGTATTTATGTGGCTGGAGAGCGGAATTGCAAAATTCAGAAAAGTGCGAATTTTTAAGGTGGGCTTTGCTGTGGTTCAAATATTGTTTCGGAAAGTTGGTAGGCTCATTTTCAAACACAAACCAAATTTCTCCCCCATCTCTAGGAATGAAATGTATATTGGCATCATTGGCTTCTAGCTAGAAATACATGCAGATTGGTTATTATTGATGCGTTTGAATTTTTAATCCAAAGAAGCTATCATGGAACGAAGGTAACGCCATTTAGTAATGCTGACTAAAAAGTCCCAATTAAATCCATATCAAACAACAACACCCATCAGGCTTCATCCACACTTATGGGATGCATTGGTACCCATGCATTGGTATAAGAGGTTTCCCTCCACTTTCCCCGACAAAACCTGCTCTTTGCTGCTGAATCAGAGCAAACAACAATCCATGGAAAACCTGATTGACATTTACTTGGATTTGGTGATAAAAAAGCAGGTTTTCCCTGTGGGGCAGTGGCTAGACGAGTAGAAGTGTAGATGAGCCCTTCTAAGAACCCCATTCTCATGCGTGGCTATAAAATCTCACATAAAGGGAGAATGCCAAACCAGTTCTAGAGCACTCATTCATTGATAAGCTAGCCACGTTCTCTTCTGAGTTTCCTTGGAACAGTAGTCTTCAAACATTTTGCACATAGGACCACACTGTGGGGTCCGCTTTTTCATTATTACATCTTCCCATATACTTGTACAGTAATGGCACTGCTGTTTGCAGTCCTCCTTAAGTCAAGCTGGTCCCCGGGAGTGGTCTGAGACCTAATTTACCTGTTGAAAACGAATGCTATACAGTATATGCCATTTCAAAACCATTCACTTTACTTAGGGATGTGCACTTCAAGTAATGAGTGTTTGATTCGTAGGCCATCTGGTGGTGATAACGGGAAGTGAAGTCTTTTGTGAGAAATAAATACCGTTGGTGCACACACCCTCATATTCAGAGATAACACAACTTTGGATTTATTTACTGGTTCAAAGGGATGATTCAGGCATGCCCTAGGTGTGTGTAGTACTGTAAACAAACAAGCAGCCTTAAACAAGCCATACCATTTTGTGGTCCACAGCAGCCATTTTGCCAGAAACCATGGAGGGAGAGAGTGGGGAGGAAGGGGGGGGAGAGATTTGATAAACAAGAGAGCATTCCCGTACCCTTCATTGTTTGCCTTTTACAAAGTTTCAGAGGGTTTTCCTGTTTTTGTCTTTGCTTTTTGTTATTTTGAGGTCAATATTCCACAGTTGGGAACACATTAGAAATTTCCCTATGGAGATCAATGGGAATCATTGACTCATTATGTGAACACTCACCTAAGGAATGATTTCCTGGGAATGCATTGTGCTCAGAAAGTGGGACCTGTGTGTGTTGGCTAAACCTGATCTTGTTGGTTTCATATCTGTGCAGGGATCTGGACCAACCTGCCAAGGAAGCAAAACAACTCCCTAAAAAACAACTTCTCGAAAAACAACTCCAGCTGATCACGCCAACCAACTTTGTTGACCGGGTTGGTGGTGGTTAGTCATCATCATTAACAAGACAGGTTGATTGGTTTAGCTGCTTTTGCCAGCAGATAGCAGTGGGGCTGCTAAGAATAGCTGGAGGATATAGAGAAAGAAATCCACCAAAGCTTAGTGGGAAGAGGAAGGGGAAGGAGAGAAGCAAAGACGTCAGCAGTCTGGGTGTGCCATATGCAGGACAATAGCTCAGCAAGACAGGTAAAGGATAGGATGGGATTAGCTGCCAGACAGTCTCCCGTTGTCTGTTATCAGCACTATAAGAACATTGGTGCTTAAGACTGCTGACTTTAAAAGGGACGCATTATAGGGGGGGGGGGTTAGATGTATTAGTCTGGCGCAGTCATAAAAAGAAGCAAAGGATTGTGTGGCACAGGGAGACAAGCAGATTTATTGTGGCATAACTACTTGGACTCCAGCCCGCTCCATTAAATGCACGACATGTTATCCTTAGCCAGAAGGTATTACATACAAAAAGATACAGAAAAGGCCAAGGTGCCACGAAATGCAGCCTGTGAAAATTCTGCACAGTGTTCCACTGTATACAATTTAGGTGCAGTTACCATTTATAGTCTCAACTAGGAGGACCAAAGTGTTGTTGCACGTTTTTGAGCACAATTCAAAGTGTTGGTGTTGGTGTCAGTGTCAGGCTTCAGGGAAATGGCCTCCCCCCCCCCCCGGCAGTAGATAAGCAGAACAAAGGAAAGGGAGTCTTCTTACCAGTTAGGAACTTTAATAATCACAGTGAGAGAACAAAGAACCCATTTCCTAGAAATGGCGGTGCTCCCAATTAAGAATCCCACCCCCTTACGTCCTTATTAATCCACGTCACTTCTACGTCTTGTAATCTGAGCCTGTCCCCTCTGTGCTTTGTGTGCTTTCTGTTCTGCCACTTTCTCAACAATTCTTGACCTTGGGGAGAGCGGGTGAATGCTTTCCAGAGACAGTGAATCTGTTAACCCCCTCTCTCCCAGTGTTTCTTCTCCTAGCTGTTCCCCATCCAGTATTTCCCAGCTTCTGCCCTCTGAACTATGCCCCTCTGCAAACCACTGTTCCAAATCTATACTATCCTTCTGCTCCTGGAAAGATTCAGGATCCGGAGCAGGGGGAGAAGGAGGCTCCCACCATTCCTCTTCAGTGCAGCCCTCCTCAGCACGGTCCCTGACACCTAACCTTTAAAGCCCTAAATGGCCTTGGCCCTGTATACCTGAAGGAGCGTCTTCACTCCCATCATCCAGCTGGGACACTGAGGTCCAGCTCCTAGGGCCTTCTGGCAGGTCGCTCACTACAAGACATGAAGCTACAGGGAACCAGGCAGAGGGCCTTCTCGGTAGTGCCACCCGCCCTGTGGAATGCCCTCCCATCAGATGTCAAGGAAATAAACAACCATCTGACTTTCAGAAGACATCTGAAGGCAGCCCTGTTTAGAGAAGTTTTTAATGGTTGGTGCTGTTTTGTGTTTTCAATATTTTGTTGGGAGCCACCCAGAGTGGCAGGGGGAAACCCAATTCAGATGGGTGGCATATCATCATCATCATCATTATTTACAATTCCCACCATCCCAAATTATTGGCCATATTGCTTGGGAATATCCCTACAATATCTCTCACTGGGCTCTGCTTGAGACTAGGCATGATAACTAGCTGACTCTCTGATTCCTTCGGTCACCGATCTGGCACTGTGGGAACTGTACAACGGAGGTACTTAGAAGAAGAAGAAAAAAAACACGTCTTGGAGGTGATACTAAAGTCACACTCATCCCAATCGCAGGAACTCTACTGAAAATCAAGAGTTCATTCCTGCAGCAGCAGCAGCCGCCATAAGCATTATTGCAACAGGCTCTTGTTTCATATAAACAAAGCTTCAGCAGCTTACAATGAAAGGATTAAGCAGGTTCAGGGAAATATCATAGATGCATTTTAAGGAAATGAGAGGGCTTATATACTAGAATAGAACGGAGCTTCTGGCAAACCTGTCCTGTTTCCGCCATAAGCTTTTCTGTATGACCTTGGGGAAGTCATTCAATCTCTATTTGTCCCACAGGGCAACATAAAGGTAGGCTGGGCATCTTGTTTAGTCTTCAGGGCCTGCAGGAGAACTCAGCATCCACAGACAGCTACTAAGACCCTAGATACCTGCCAGGGCCAACCACTGGTGCCTGCCTCCATTTTCCTCTTCCAGGGCTGCCTCTGATACATAGGGCTGCCTCTGAAGACGGTTTGGAAACTTCAGCTGGTGCAGAATTCAGTGGCCAGGTTGCTCACCAGGGCAAGACAGTTTGAGCATATTACACTGATCCTGGTCCGACTGCACTGGCTACCAATTAGTTTCCGGGCCCAATTAAAGTGCTGATTTTGACCTATAAAGCCTTAAGTGGCTCAGGAGTGCAATACCTCCAGGACCACCTCTTTCCATATGAACCTACCCAAACCCTGAGATCATCTTCTGGGGCCCTTCTTTGTGTGCCTGTTCTTTAAGAGCTCCGGAGGGTGGCAACATGAGGAAAGGCCTTCTCTGTAGTGGCTCCACATCTGTGGAATGCTCCCCCCAGGGAAGTTTGCCTGGTGCCTTCATTATACACCTTTAGGCGCCAGGCAAAAACGTTCCTTTTTAACCAGGCCTTTGCTTGATTTGGTTGACATCCTATGCCCTTTTAAAATGTGGGTTTTGGGGGGGGTATTGGGTGGTTGTTGTTTTTATTTTGATTATGTATTTTGTGGTGTTATATTTTGATTTTATTCTGTGAACTGCCCTGAGACCTCCAGGTATAGTGGAGTATATAAATTCAATAAATATAAGATGCCCTCTCTTAAGCAAGGAGTTGGGTTTGTGAATTATCTCAGTTTCTCCCCATGTCGTCCTTCTTTTGCAACCTCCCCAACCTAATTTTGTAATTGATATGCATACTAATATGAGCTGTATAATCCATTGTATTAATAATCACTGTCTGGCAGCATAATTAGATATTCTGATAAAAACTTGCCAGATTAGCCTCAAATACTTATTAGCTTGGCTGGAGAGTTAGATCCAGTAAAATTATCTATTATTCTCCCATTCCTTCTGCAATAGGAAAAGGAAAGTTGCCAGGTGATTTCTACACAAGTTCAGTTCCTGTTCTGAAAATCTGGAGGAGCATAAGGTGGCTGATAGAGCCATACCGTCGACATTTCAGGAGGGCAAATCAGAACCCCACTACCACCATCCTGTTGCCCCTCCCACTCACCTGCCAGCTTGCTGACACCACTTGTCCACTCATCTGCTAACTGCCACCGTCTGGCTTCTAGAAGTACGCCACTGCGGCCCTCCTTGTGCAGATGTGGCAATGGGCAACAGAAGACTGACTGGCAGGTGGTGGGCAGCTAGAGAAGGTGCAGAGCCAATAGAGTGCAGAAACAAGAGACACAGGTCTTTTGGTCTCCGTTGGCTGAAATCCCAGGACATCCCAGGATGGGATCAGGAGCCAGGGTGGCTTCTGTCATTCTGGGATGTCCCAGTTAAAACAGGACAGTTGTGTGGTATGTAGATCATGAAGGAAATTCATTGGACATAGTACACTGGGAATGTTTCCTGTACGTATTTCTCACTGAAGATGATGGTGATGATGATGAATAGCAGACTTTTAATGATAATAGCAAAATTTATATGTTTAGTATCCTTTGTGACTTGTCCTCCACCTTTCCTTTGTTATTAAGCCTGTGCCCTCTCTATTGTTCACATTTATGAAGTCAGAATCCTATTTCTCAGCAATGATTATTATGATCATTCTTCTATTATTTAACTTCAAGCTCATTTTTTTTTTTTTAAAAAAAAAACACCCTGGGAACTGTAGACTTAGATCTGTCTTAGTGTAGTGCTTTGTACTTTACCTAGTACACTGTTATTCTGAACGCTACATTGTCCTGTTCAATGTTTGCTCGAGTATGCACATACTTCCCAACCATAAAAGTATCACATTGCTCAAACTTAACTGGGAATTAATTAGAACCCGAGTCACCTTGGTGCCAGACCAGTGTTTTCATTTGCTTGCTTACAAATATGGTATCTGCAGTACCTAAGCTGCTGAATGAGAATCATTCAGCCATGGGCGGCTGATATACTATGATGTCACAATGAGCCTGGGCAGATAGAGATGTCACAGAGATTCTCAGTAGTCTAGCTGAGAAGTCTAGGATTAGAGAGGTAAGGGGATATAGCTCAGAAGATGAAGAAGATCCCAGATAACCAGATTCATTTTCTGTCATCCTCAGGTAAGGCCGAGAAAGACCTCTACGTAAGACACCTCACCCACCAACATTTATCTGATGATAAAGCGACAGAATGCAACAAAAGGCAACACAAGGAGGCATAAGGCGGCACAAGGAAGCATAAAGCGACACAAGGCAACACAAGGCAACACAAGGCGGCACAAGGCGGAATAAGCCGGCACAAGGAGGCACAAGCAGCCCAAGGCGACACAAGGTGGCACAAGGTGACAAAAGGTGGCATAAGTCAACACAAGGCAGCACAAGGCGGAATAATGTGGCACAAGGGAGCTTAAAGCGAGAGAAGGCAACACAAGGCAACACAAGGCGGCATAAGGTGGCACAAGGAAGCATAAAGCGACAGAATGCAACACAAGGTGGCATATGGCGACACAAGGTGGCACAAGGAAGCTTAAAGCGACAGAAGTTAACACAAGGCAACACAAGTCGGCATAAGGGGGCATAATGCGATACAAGGCAACACAAGGTGACACAAGCAGTTGAAGGCAACACAAACAGCCCAAGGCGACACAAGGCAGCACCAGGTGGCAAAAGGCAGCATAAGGCGGAATAAGGTAGCATAAGGCGACACAGGCAGCACAAGGCGACACAAGGCAACACAAGGTGACACAAGGCAACACAAGGCAGAACAAGGCGGAATAAGGTGGCACAAGGCGGCACAAGCAGCCCAAGGTGACACAAGGCGCCATAAGGTGGCACATGGCAAAACAAGGTGACAAAAGGCGGGATAAGGCAACACAAGGCAGCACAAGGCGGAATAAGGCGGCACAAGGAAGCATAAAGCGACAGAATACAACACAAGGCAACACAAGGCGGCAAAAAGCGGCACAAGGAAGCATAAAGAGACAGAATGCAACACAAGGCAACACAAACCGGCATCAGGCGGCACAAGGAAGCATAAAGCGACAGAATGCAACACAAGGCAACACAAGGCAACACAAGGTGACACAAGCAGTTGAAGGCAACACATGCAGCCGAAGGCGACACAAGGCAGCACCAGGTGGCTAAAGGCAGCATGAGGCAGAATAAGGCAGCATAAGGCGACACAAGCAGCCCAAGGCGACACAAGGCAGCATAAGGCGACAGAAGGCAACACAAGGTGACAAAAGGCGGCAAAAGGCAACGCAAGGCAGCACAAGGGGGAATAAGGTGGCACAAGGAAGCATAAGGTGGCACAAGGCATCATAAGTCGGAACAAGGGAGCAAAAAGCGGCAGAATGCAATATAAGGCGGCACAAGGCGGCACAAGGCGGCACAAGGCGGCATAAGGCGGCACAAGGAAGCATAAAGCGACAGAATGCAACACAAGGCAACACAAGGTGACACAAGCAGTTGAAGGCAACTCATGCAGCCCAAGGTGACACAAGGCAGCACCAGGTGACTAAAGGCAGCATAAGGCAGAATAAGGCAGCATAAGGCGACACAAGCAGCCTTGGCGACACAAGGCAGCATAAGGCGACAGAAGGCAACACAAGGTGACAAAAGGCGGCAAAAGGCAACACAAGGCGGCATAAGGCGGCACGAGGAAGCATAAAGCGACAGAATGCAACACAAGGCAGCACAAGGGGGCACAAGGAAGCATAAAGCGACAGAATGCAACACAAGGCAGCACAAGGGGGCACAAGGAAGCATAAAGCGACAGAATGCAACACAAGGCAACACAAGGCAACACAATGTGACACAAGCAGTTGAAGGCAACACATGCAGCCCAAGGCGACACAAGGCAGCACCAGGTGACTAAAGGCAGAATAAGGCAGAATAAGGCAGCATAAGGCGACACAAGCAGCCCAAGGCGACACAAGGCAGCACAAGGGGGAATAAGGCGGCACAAGGCATCATAAGTCGGAACAAGGAAGCAAAAAGCGACAGAATGCAATATAAGGCGGCACAAGGCGGCACAAGCCGTCATAAGGGGGCACAAGGAAGCATAAAGCGACAGAAGGTAACACAAGGCAGCACAAGGGGGCATAATGCGACACACGGCAACACAAGGTGACACAAGCAGTTGAAGGCAACAGAAGCAGCCCAAGGCGACACAAGGCAGCACCAGGTGGCAAAAGGCAGCATAAGGCGGAATAAGGCAGCACAAGGCGACAAGGCGACACAAGGCAGCACAAGGCGACACAAGGCAGCACAAGGCAGAATAAGGTGGCAAAAGGCAGCACTAGGTGACACAAGCAGTGGAAGGCAACACAAGCAGCCAAAAGCGACACAAGGAAGCACAAGGCGGCAAAAGGCAGCACTAGGTGACACAAGCAGTTGAAGGCAACACAAGCAGCCCAAGGCGACACAAGGCAGCACCAGGTGGCAAAAGGCAACATAAAGCGACAGAAGGCAACCTAAGGCAACACAAGGTGGCACAAGGCGTCATAAGAAGGCACAAGTGTTATGTACTGAGTTGAATAGGATCCAAACTGCAGCAGTCTGATTGGTCCTAGAACAATAGGATTGAGATTGCAGCAGTCTGACTGGTCTCAGAACAATAGGATTGAGATTGCAGCAGTCTGACTGGTCCCAGAACAATAGGATTGAGATTGCAGGAGTCTGATTGGTCTGCAGGAGCCACCCAATCCAGCTCCAGGTGGAAGTGAATCCGCACTCTGATTGGCATACAGGAGTATCCCGGAATTAGCCAATCACGTGGGGCCCATTGTGTAAATAGTGTATATAAAGCAAACGTTTTGGGGGAACTACATTCCTCACTACTATGAGCTGAATAAAGAGCATGAAAATCACACTGGACTCCGAGTATCTTTCACTGGCGACGAGGATGGGATCCCGCTGAGCTGACTGCCACACACAGCACCGCAGCAACGCCACCTGCCGCACAGCTGCCTCGCACCGTGTATCCAGGCTTCAGCTCCGGGTCCCAAGGAACTCAAGATGGCAACAGACAGCAGCTTCTCGCCATTCAACCCAGCATCAGGAGACTGGGAAGGATACGCCACCCGTTTCACCTTTCTTCTAGAAGCTAAAGGGGTCACCAACGATGCCAAGAAGAGGGCGATATTCTTCAGCGTCTGCGGAGAGGAGACATTCGAAATCGCCCGGGCTCTCCTTGCGCCTGATGATGTCGCTACCGTTCCTTACAAAACAATAGTGGAACGGCTGAAGGGGCACTTCTCGCCACAGCCCTCGGTGGTGGCTCGTCGAAATGCCTTCTATGCAAAGCGGCAAGCCCCTGGGGAAACCATAACGGGGTTTGTGACCTCCCTCCGCCAAGCCGCTCGGTTCTGCAACTTCTCAGAGTTGGAGAACATGCTGCGTGACCGCCTCGTCGGTGGCCTGAGGGATGAGAAGCTGCAACGACGCCTCTATGCCAAGAAGGACCTAACATTCCAGGTCGCTCTGGAGGAGGCCCTGGCAACAGAAGCCGCGGAGAGGTCGATGCAAGAGGCACGGCCGAGCGTGCCATCCCAACCAAGGGTCCACCACGAGGACCTCATTGACGATTCAGGATCAGACAGGGAGGAGGTGCACAGAGTACAGCGGCGCACTCAAGCCGTGCACACACCACAGCTGCCTAGACCAGAAGGAGGGAACTGCGCAAGCTGCGGGGAGAATCACGAGAGGAGGACCTGCCGTTTCCGCAATGCCGAGTGCAGGCAGTGCAGAAAATCAGGCCACATCGCCCGGGTGTGTCGGGCTCGGCCCATCCGACGCCAGGCATCAGATGACCGCCCCAAGAGCCCCAGGTCCCGGGGCCCAACGCACCAAGGCAACTCGACGGAGACCACGGACTACCAGGTATACCAGTTGCCCCACCCCAACATAGAGAAAATTTATGTAGAGGTACAGATAGAGGGGGCCCCGTGCCGCATGGAGCTGGACACAGGTTCAACCCTATCCATAATCTCGGCACGGACTTTAAGGAAACTGTGCCCTAGTGGGGGTCCCAAACTCAGGCCAGCCCCATTCACCCTCCGGGACTTCCAGAAACGTAAGGTCCCCACAATGGGGGTGGGGACCTTCAGGGTGCAATATCGAGGGCGGACGCGGCAACTGGACTTGCTCGTGGTCAAGGGCTCCTATGTTAGCTTACTGGGATTGGCATGGTTTGGACCACTGGGGCTAGCCGTCACCGGGGTGAACCGCACTAGCTTACAAGTGGATGTGGACGCCATATGCAAGGAGTTTCCGGGGGTTTTCGATGGGAAATTGGGACAGTATACAGGCCCCCCCATTGCCCTACAGCTGGACCCCACAGTACGACCTGTGAGGCTCACAGTACGACCTGTGAGGCTCAAGGCCCGCCGGGTCCCGTTTGCCCTGAAACCCCGTATAGACGAGGAATTGGACCGGCTCGTGGAGCAAGGAGTGCTGGAGCCTGTGCCTAATGCCACCTGGGAAACCCCGATCGTCACACCCGTCAAGCCTAATGGTTCGGTCCGCATCTGCGCAGACTACAAATGTACCATAAACAAGGCCCTCACGGCCCACGCATACCCAGTGCCAGTGGTCAGCCATGTCCTCGCCACCCTGGCTGGGTCAAAATTTTTTGGCAAGCTGGACTTGGCCCAAGCCTATCAACAGCTGCCAGTAGATGAAGCCACAGCAGAGGCACAGACGATTGTGACACACAGGGGAGCGTTCAAGGTAAAGCGGCTGCAATTCGGTGTCAGCGTGGCACCAGGCATATTCCAGAATCTAATGGACTCTCTCCTTAAAGGGACTCCTGGCGTCACCCCCTTCTTCGATGATGTGTTGATTGCCGGGCCCACGGCAGAGGAATTTGAGGATCGCCTTCGCACCGTTCTGCACCGTTTCCAGACAGCGGGTCTCAAGGTGAAGCGGGAAAAGTGTCTACTGGGAGTGCCTCAGGTGGACTTTCTGGGATTTATGGTGGATGCAGAAGGGGTCCACCCGACTGGGGACAAGGTACGGGCCATTTGTGATGCCCCAGCGCCCAAGGGCAAGACTGAACTTCAGGCCTTCTTGGGGCTATTGAACTTTTACCATGCCTTCCTTCCCCATAAGGCAGCAGTAGCAGAGCCCCTACACAGACTCCTGGACAAGCGGGCCCCTTGGGTGTGGGGCCAGCGCCAGGAGGCCGCATTCCAGGCAGTCAAGGACTTGCTCGTCTCAAACTCGGTCTTGGCACACTTCGACGAGAGGCTGCCGGTGGTGTTAGCATGTGACGCCTCACCCTACGGCATTGGTGCTGTCCTTGGACACCAACTCCCAGATGGAAGAGAGGTGCCAGTGGCATACTTTTCCCAGACACTCACCACAGCTGAGCGGAACTACTCGCAAATCGACAAGGAAGGTCTGGCAATCGTGAAGGGAGTTAAAAAATTCCACGATTTCTTGTATGGGCGGCCCTTTACCGTGGTGACTGATCACAAGCCGTTGCTTGGTTTGTTTGCCCCCGAAAAGCAGACCCCCCAAGTGCTGTCTCCTCGCGTCCTCAGGTGGTCAATTTTCCTTGCCGGCTACCAGTATGCACTGATTCACCGCCCTGGGAAAGCGATGGGCCACGCAGACGCCCTCAGCAGGCTACCACTACCAGAAACAGGCCCCGACCCAGCACCCGCACAAGAGGTTATGAGCCTGGAGCTGCTTCCCGACCGCCCTATTCAGGCACAAGAAGTTGCACACCATTCCAAGAAAGATAGGGTCATCTCCCGGGTCCTGGACTGGGTGTGGAGGGGATGGCCCAGCAGCAGCCCCGGGCCAGAATTCGCTGGCTACACAACCCGTAAACATGAACTGTCGGCCCACAAGGGGTGCCTGTTATGGGGAAGCAGGGTCGTCGTTCCTGAGCCCCTTCGCAAAAGGGTCCTTGCAGCCCTACACGAGACACACCCAGGGGTAGTGAGAATGAAGGCCCTCGCCAGGAGTTATGTATGGTGGCCAGGGATTGACGGAGAGATAGAGACCTGGGTCAAACACTGCCAGGCCTGCCAAGAATCCCGCCCAGATCCCCCAAGGTCCCCAGTGCAGTCCTGGGAGTCCGCCCGAGCACCATGGTCACGCCTGCACATGGACTTCGCGGGCCCCTTCCAGGGGAAAACATTCTTCATAGTGGTGGACTCCTACACCAAATGGCTGGAAGTTGCACTGGTACCATCCACTTCTACGTCCGCAGCCATCAAGGTACTACGCAGGCTGTTTGCAACCCATGGACTCCCTGACACTCTCGTCTCAGACAACGGAACCGCATTTACGTCAGAAGAATTCCAGACTTTCACAGCACAGAATGCCATCCGCCACATCCGCTCAGCACCATTCCACCCTGCCACCAATGGCCAAGCAGAGCGCATGGTGCGGACCACCAAGGACACCCTACGCCGCATGACGCAAGGTGACTGGGAGTACCGCCTTGCCACATTCCTTCTAGCACAGCACAGCACCCCCAGCTCAACGACTGGCCGGAGCCCCGCTGAACTACTAATGGGCCGGCGCCTCGCAATCAGACTGGCCCGCCTCCACCCTGACAGAGCTCAGGATGAGGTAGTGGGGGGGGAAGGCAGGAACCCCCGGACCTTTGTGGCCCAGGATCCAGTGTACGCAAAGAATTTTGGGGCAGGCCCAGCATGGGTACCCGCCACAGTCACCAGGGTGACGGGCCCCGTGTCATACGAGGTGCTAACAGAGGGGGGGCAATGCTGGCGCCGCCACTGCGACCAGCTACGGCGACGATTCCCAGGAGAAAACCAGGAGGAGGACAGGTCAGAGGAGTCCCAAGGGAACAGTGGGGCATTGAGACCCGTAGAGCAGGAGGGGCCGGCAGGGGAGGCAGAATCAGTAAATACTGAGAGGACCCGTGAGACCGAAAGGGCACCGGAACCAGAGCCACGACAGAGCGAGCTGGTTGCGCCAGACCAAACAGCCCCATCACAACCAGCAGCCTTGGAACACGAGCCTGAACCAGAACCCCTGACCAGGGAACAGCCCAGGCCGCAACGCACACGTAGGCGGCCAGCGTACCTTGAGGACTATGGATGCAACCTCCCAGGCAGGACTGGAACTTAGAGGGGAGGGGTGTTATGTACTGAGTTGAATAGGATCCAAACTGCAGCAGTCTGATTGGTCCTAGAACAATAGGATTGAGATTGCAGCAGTCTGACTGGTCTCAGAACAATAGGATTGAGATTGCAGCAGTCTGACTGGTCCCAGAACAATAGGATTGAGATTGCAGGAGTCTGATTGGTCTGCAGGAGCCACCCAATCCAGCTCCAGGTGGAAGTGAATCCGCACTCTGATTGGCATACAGGAGTATCCCGGAATTAGCCAATCACGTGGGGCCCATTGTGTAAATAGTGTATATAAAGCAAACGTTTTGGGGGAACTACATTCCTCACTACTATGAGCTGAATAAAGAGCATGAAAATCACACTGGACTCCGAGTATCTTTCAACAAGGAAGCATAAAGCGACAGAATGCAACACAAGGCAACTCAAGGCGGCATAAGGCGGCACAAGGCGGCACAAGGAAGCATAAAGCGACAGAAGGCAACAAAAGGAAACACAAGGTGGCACAAGGCGGAATAAGGCTGCACAAGGTGACAAAAAGTGGCATAAGACAACACAAGGCAGCACAAGGCGGAATAAGGTGGTACAAGGAAGCTTAAAGCAAGAGAAGGCAACACAAGGCAACACAAGGCGGCCTAAGGTGGCACAAGGAAGCATAAAGCGACAGAATGCAACACAAGGCGGCACAAGGCGTCCAAGGCAACACAAGGTGACACAAGCAGTTGAAGGCAACAGAAGCAGCCCAAGGCGACACAAGGCAGCACCAGGTGGCAAAAGGCAGCATAAGGCAGAATAAGGCGGCAAAAGGCAACACTAGGTGACACCATCAGTTGAAGGCAACACAAGCAGCCCAAGGCGACACAAGGCAGCACAAGGCGGAAAAAGGCAGCATAAAGCGACAGAAGGCAACCTAAGGCAACACAAAGTGGCACAAGGCGTCATAAGAAGGCACAAGGAAGCATAAAGCGACAGAAGGCAACACAAGGCAACACAAGGTGGCACAAGACGTCATAAGGCGGCACAAGGAAGCATAAAGCGACAGAAGGCAACACAAGGCGGCAAAAGGCGGCACAAGGTGGCACAAGGAAGCATAAAGCGACAGAAGGCAAAACAAGGCGGCACAAGGCATCAGAAGGTGACACAAGGTAGCACAAGGAAGCATAAAGCAACACAATGCAACACAAGGCAGCACAAGGGAGCATAATGCGACACTAGGCAACACAACGTGACACAAGCAGTTGAAGGCAACACAAACAAAGCAAGGCTCCATGAGGCAACACAAGGCGACACATGGCAGCACAAGGCGACACAAAGCACAAGGCGGAATAAGGCGGCACAACCAGCCCATGGTGACACAAGGCGCCATAAGGCGGCACAAGGCAACACAAGGTGACAAAAGGCGGCATAAGGCAGCACAAGGCGGAATAAGGAGGCACAAGGAAGCATAAGGTGACACAACGCAGCACAAGGCGACAAAAGGTGGCATAAGGCAGCACAAGGCGACACCAGGCAACACAAGGTGACAAAAGGCAGTATAAGGCAACACAAGGCAACACAAGGTGACAAAAGGCAGCATAAGGTCACACAAGGCGGCACAAGGCAACACAAGGTAATAAAAGGCAGCATAAGGCAACACAAGGCAACACAAGGTGACAAAAGGCAGCATAACGCAACACAAGGCAACACCAGGTGACAAAAGGCAGTATAAGGCAACACAAGGCAACACAAGACAACACAAGGTGACAAAAGGCAGTATAAGGTCACACAAGGCAAGACAAGGTGACAAAAGGCAGCATAAAGCGACACAAGGCAGCACAAGGCAACACAAGGTGACAAAAGGCAGCATAAGGCAACACAAGGCGGAATAAGGCAGCATAAGGTGGAATAAGGCAGCACAAGGCAACACAAGCTGACAAAAGGCAGTATAAGGCAACACAAGGCAGCACAAGGCAACACAAGGTGACAAAAGGCAGCATAAGGCAGCACAAGGCTACACAAAGTGACAAAAGGCAGCATAAGGCAACACAAGGCAGCAAAAGGGGGCATAATGCGACACAAGGCAACATACGGTGACACAAGCAGTTGAAGGCAACACAAGCAGCCCAAGGCGACACAAGGAAGCACAAGGCAGCACCAGGTGGCAAAAGGCAGCATTAGGTGGAATAAGGCAGCATAAGGCGGCACAAGCAGCCGAAGGCGACACAAGGCGCCATAAGGCAGCACAACGCAACACAAGGTGACAAAACGCGGCATAAGTCAACACAAGGCAGCACAAGGGAGCACAAGGTGGAATAAGACGGCACAAGGCAACACAAGGTGACAAAAGGCGGCATAACGCAACACAAGGCAGCACAAGGCGGAATAATGCGGCACAAGGAAGCATAAAGTGACAGAATGCAACACAAGGCAACACAAGGGAGCACAAGGTGGAATAAGACGGCACAAGGCAACACAAGGTGACAAAAGGCGGCATAACGCAACACAAGGCAGCACAAGGCGGAATAAGGTGGCACAAGGAAGCATAAGGTGGCACAAGGCGTCAAAAGGCGGCACAAGGAAGCATAAAGTGACAGAAGGCAACACAGGAGGCATAATGCAGCAGAAGGTGGCACAAGGACGCATAAAGTGACAGAATGCAACACAAGGCAACACAAGACGACATAAGGCAGCATAAGGCGACACAGGCAGCACAAGGCAGAATAAGGCGGGACAAGGCGGCACAAGCAGCCCAAGGCGACACAAGGCAACATAAGGCGGCATAAGGCAACACAAGTTGACAAAAGGCGGCATAAGGCAACACGAGACAGTCCAAGGCGGAATTAGGCGGCACAAGGAAGCATAAGGTGGCACAAGGCATCATAAGGCGGCACAAGGAAGCATAAAGTGACAGAACGCAACACAAGGCAGCACACGGGGGCATAATGCGACACAAGGCAACACAAAGTGACCCAAGGCAGCACTAAGTGGCAAAAGGCAGCATAAGGCGGAGTAAGGCGGCTGTCAGGGTTGAGCCAGATGAGGAGGAGTGGTGGCAAGCCCCCCCCCCCGGTGAGGCTGCACCCACGGAAGAACCTGGGGAAGTGGAGGAGTTCGTACCTGGAGAGGACTGATGGCGGCACTCCTCGGAAGAGGAAGAGTCAGATGGAGAGGGGGAAAGACCAGAACAGGAGGAGGAGGCAGTCGAGCCAGAATCAGGCCCTTGTGAGGAGAGAAACAGCCCTTCCCCTCCTCCCTTCTCAGCTGTAGAGCGTAGAGCTGAGAGACGCAGGGAACAATTAGAAGCAGCTGCAACTCGTAAGAGACGTGGTTGCAGGCCAGCTACTTAACAAAGACTGAATGCTCCCTTCACTAGCACCTGCAACTGACATGCTGAGTGCGTGGTTGCTCTTGCTCGTTCTGTTCCTGACTCCTGGCTTGTTCCTGACCCTCGGCTTGTTCCTGACCCTCGGCTTGTTCCTGACTCCTGCTTGTTCCTGACCCTCGACCTGTTCCTGATCCTCAGCTTGTTCCTGATCCTCGGCTTGTTCCTGACTCCTGGCTTGCTCCTGACCCTCGGCTTGTTCCTGACTCCTGGTTGTTCCTGACCCTTGGCTTGTTCCTGGTTCCTGGCTTTTCCCTGACTGACCTGGCTGGTTCCTGACTTGGACTGTTCTGACTTCGGCTTCTCCTGACCCCAAACTGATACCTGACTGCGGCTGGCTTCTGACCCGGACTGTTCGACCTTGGCTTATCTGACTGACTGCTGCGCTACAGCACGCCAACTTGTTGGTGCCCTAACAGATTGCAGGTGCCCTTCCAACCCCTTGCGCTGTGAGTATGACGGAACAAGGGGTCACTGAGGGGATTCTGACAACCCCTCCTACCTCTGCCCGAGCACAGATAGATGAGCTGCAGGGGACTGTTCAGCATTTGGTGCAAGCCAACCTAGTGCTTCAAGGGCATATCCAGCAGTTAACTCTTGCCGTTAACAGCCAGCAAGCGCAGCATGGTGCGGCAGGAACCCCATCTTCTCGGCCACCCCCTGTGCTACCACCGGCAAAGTTCCGTGGGGACAGGCAAGAGTTCCCAGCTTTCAAGGTGCAGGCTATGTTGTACATACGAGTGAGGGAAGTGGAGTTTGGGTCCCCCGAGGCCAAAGTAGCATTCCTGATTAGTTTGCTGGAAGGAACTGCCAGGCGTTGGGTGACGCCTATGTTGGTGGGGAACCACCCTCACTTGAAGGACTATGACCGGTTCCTGGAGGACCTGACAAACATGTTTGAGGATGGGCAGAGGAAAGCGGCCAACACCCGGAAGCTCTTGCAGCTCCAACAGGGCAACGGGACCTTGATGGACTATGTCATAGAGTTTCGCCTGCTCTCCCAGGAACTGGGTTGGAACGAGGAGGCCCTGTTAGCGCACTTCAAGGCGGGACTTCATGACAGCATCCTGGATGAGATGGCCAGGGTGGGAACTCCTCAATCGCTGGATGCCACCATCCAACTCAGTGCCCAGATTGACGAACGCTTGCACGAGAGGAGGAGAGAGAGACGGGCAGTGGATAAACCGACGGGAAGGCGGGCTCCTCTACCTCTCGCGCTCCCCCCTCCAGCTGGGGCAGGGCCCGCAGACCAACCGGCGGATGAACCTATGCAACTGGGAGGAGTGCGGGGGCCACTAACCCAGGCTGAGAAGGAGCGCCGCCGCCGAAAGAGACTTTGTTTGTACTGCGGCAAGGGAGACCACTTTGCTCGCAGCTGTCTGGCCAAAGGTGCTGCCAGCTCTTGCCCAGTAGCCATGGCAGGGGAAGGGTCTGGTACTGGCCCTCAGCCGCAGGAAAACCCCAACTCCCAGCTCTGGTAGAGGCCACAGGGCTGGGAAAAGCAGAGATCTTGAAACCGCAATGGCCTACCACTTCTCCTCCCCCGTTAGCTGTCCCAAGCCTGGTCTTGAACGCAATATTGAGACTCTCGGATGGACGTCAGCTGCGATTGCATGCCTTAGTGGACTCCGGTGCTTCGAACGATTTTCTGGATGAAGACTTAGCCCAGCAGCTAGGGCTGGGAACCCAAAAGCTGGAGGTCCCATTAGCCATCCACACCATCGATTGCCGACCTCTGCTCTCTGGTGCCGTTACCCATGTAACTGCACCATTGTTGCTGGAGCTACTGGGACACCGAGAGCAGGCAGTCCTGTATCTAGCCAAGCTGTCTACGATCCCGCTGGTACTGGGAATGCCATGGCTGACGCGACATGACCCTGTCATCGCTTGGGAGCAGCGTTCCCTCGTCTTCGGCTCGGCGTATTGTCAGAATCATTGTCTGGAAGAGAGAGACGTCGTGCAGGGTACAGCTGCACAGGGCACGCAAGGGGGAACCCTCACAGGAGAAGAGAGTCAGTTACCAACAGAGTATCGCTCCTTCCGAGACGTGTTTTGTGAAAGGGAGGCAGACCAGTTACCGCCCCATCGGCCGTATGATTGTAAAATTGACCTCCTTCCGGGCACGCAACTTCCTACGAGCCGGCTCTACCCAATGTCTGAAACGGAGCTGGCCGCATTGAGGGATTTCTGGGACAAAAATCTGGCGAGAGGGTTCATCCGGCCCTCAAAAGCGCCTGGGGGCACACCTTCCCTGTTCGTGAAGAAGAAGGGCTCGTCCGAGTTGAGGCCTTGCATGGACTACAGGAAATTGAATCGCATTATTGCCCCCGTCCGTTACCCATTGCTGCTTATCGGCGAGTTACTAGAGAGGCTACGAGATGCAAGAAATTACCCAAAATTGGACTTAAGGGGTGCCTATAATCTAATCTGTATACGGGAAGGGGATGAATGGAAAACCACGTTCAACACCCAATACGGCAGCTTCGAGCACCTGGTGATGCCTTTTGGAATACAGTCGGGGACGGCGACATTCCAGGCCTTCATAAACCACGTGTTGGCGGACTTTGTGGACCGGTTCGTAGTGGTCTATTTAGATGACATTCTAATCTATTTGGAGAGTCTGGCGCAACATGTACAGCATGTGCGGACCGTGCTGCAGAGGTTGCGGGAGCATCGCTTGCATGTGAAGTTGGAGAAGTGCAAATTTCACATCTCCACGGTAGACTTCCTGGGTTATCGCCTGACTCCTGAGGGGGTAAGAATGGACCCAGCCAAGGTGCAGAGTGTGCGATCTTGGCAGTCCCCACGAACAAAGAAGGACCTGCAACGGTTCCTAGGTTTTGCGAATTATTATAGGAAGTTCCTACCCAATTACTCCCGGCTCACCACGCCCCTCACCGATTGCTTGAGGGGTAAGCAGCCGTTCCGGTGGACTGAGGAGGCGCAACAGGCGTTTGAACGCCTCAAGGTACTATTCTCGGCCGAGGTGTACCTGGCCCATGCAGACCCCCGTTGGACTTTCGTGGTAGAGACTGATGCCTCTGACAGAGCCATTGGAGCAGTGTTGCTGCAAGCCGACAAGGAAGGGTTCTTGCGGCCTTGTGCGTTCCACTCCCGGAAGCTGAACGATTCGGAATAGAACTACACGATCTGGGACAAAGAGTTGTTAGCCATCAAGGACGCCTTTGCGGCCTGGAGGCATTTCCTGGAGGGCGCCCAGCACCTGGTAGAGGTCCGTACCGACCATCGTAACCTGGAATACTGGCAGACGGCTCGCCACCTCAATCAGAGACAGATCCGGTCGTCTCAATTCTTTTCGAGATTCAACTTTAGGGTGGTATACGTGCCAAGCAATCAAAATAGAGGAGCTGACGCCCTGTCCTGGAAGCCAGAATACGGGAATGCCAGTCCTGACCCGGTATTGAGGCACATATTACAACCCCACCAGCTGCAGTTAGCCGCGGGGTCAACTGTGGCCATCCCTGAATTCCAACATCAAACAGCGGCCGACCCGTTCGCCAGGGATAAACTCGCAGCACTGAGAAAAGGTGACCCCGGGGTGGAACTGTTTGCTGAAAAAAATGGACTACTCTACCACGGAGAAGCGCTGTATGTGCCGGACGGAGAACTACGGGCGAAGGTATTACGCCAGTGTCATGACTGTCCGACGGCAGGGCATTTCGGGCGATACAAGACACTGTATCATGTAACGCACCAATTTTGGTGGCCGCAAGTGCGAAGAGACGTCTGGGAGTACGTCAGAGCCTGTGAGACCTGCCAGCGGGCCAAGAAGCCACGAGAAGCGCCGGCAGGCCTACTGCAACCACTACCTACTCCAGAGGGACCGTGGGAGATGATAGCCATGGACTTCATCACTGACCTTCCGGCATCACAACAACAGACGGTGGTCTGGGTGGTCGTACACCTCTTCACCAAAATGGCCCATTTCGTGCCTTGCAAGGCACTGCCGACAGCCCAAGAAACAGCCCGGCTGTTTGTTGATCACATTTTCCAGCTGCATGGGCTGCCTTGTCGGATTGTGTCGGACAGTGGGGCCCAGTTCACTTCCCAGTTTTGGAAGACAGTCATGCAGTTGCTAAAGGTAGAGGTATGCCTGACTTCTGCACGACACCCCAAGAGCAATGGAGAGGCAGAAAGGACCAATGCTACTCTGCAACAGTACCTGCGTTGCTACGTAAACTATCGACAGGATGACTGGGTGGCCTTACTACCCTTGGCAGAATTTGCGTATAACAATGCCTTGCACGCCTCCTCACAACAGACCCCGTTCTTTGCTAACTATGGGTTCCACCCGCGTGCCTTCCCATCTCCCAAGACATTATTGCTGCTACCAGCCGCTGAGGAATTCGTGCAAGAGTTATCAGCAATACAAGGGCTGCTACGTGATCAGCTGGAGCGAGCCAAAGAGAACTATAAGAAAGCGGCAGACGTGCGCCGCCAACCGGGCGCAGAACTCAAGGTGGGGGACAAGGTATGGCTGTCTACACGTGACCTGCCACAGAAGGGCCGGTGCAAGAAATTGGCTCCGCAAAGAGTCGGACCCTTTGAGATAGTGCAGATGGCCTTCCGGCTCCGCCTACCAGTTTCGATGCAGATTCATCCGGTGTTCCACCGTTCACTTTTATCGCCAGCAGTACCGGCACACCGATATCAACCGGTCAGGGAGACACCACCGCCCATCATGGTGGATGGGGAAGTGGAGTATGAAGTGGAGCAGATACTGGACTCCCGGTGGCGACGGCGGAAACTACAGTATCTTATTGCCTGGAAGGGGTATGGGCCAGAGGGGAATTCCTGGGAAAATGCAGAACATGTCCATGCCCCAACCTTACAGAAAGCCTTCCACGCTCAGTACCCAGAACGGCCCAAACCTCCGGATTGGGAGGAGGGGAACTACGCTGGAGAGGGGGGTGATGTCAGGGTTGAGCCAGATGAGGAAGAGTGGTGGCAAGCCCCCCCTGGTGAGGCTGCACCCACGGAAGAACCTGGGGAAGTGGAGGAGTTCGTACCTGGAGAGGACTGGTGGCGGCACTCCTCGGAAGAGGAAGAGTCAGATGGAGAGGGGGAAAGACCAGAACAGGAGGAGGAGGCAGTCGAGCCAGAATCAGGCCCTTGTGAGGAGAGAAACAGCCCTTCCCCTCCTCCCTTCTCAGCTGTAGAGCGTAGAGCTGAGAGACGCAGGGAACAATTAGAAGCAGCTGCAACTCGTAAGAGACGTGGTTGCAGGCCAGCTACTTAACAAAGGCTGAATGCTCCCTTCACTAGCACCTGCAACTGACATGCTGAGTGCGTGGTTGCTCTTGCTCGTTCTGTTCCTGACTCCTGGCTTGTTCCTGATCCTCGGCTTGTTCCTGACTCCTGCTTTTCCTGACCCTCGGCTTGTTCCTGACCCTCGGCTTGTTCCTGACTCCTGGCTTGCTCCTGACCCTTGGCTTGTTCCTGACTTCTGGTTGTTCCTGACCCTTGGCTTGTTCCTGGTTCCTGGCTTTTCCCTGACTGACTTGGCTGATTCCTGACTTAGACTGTTCTGACTTCGGCTTCTCCTGACCCCATACTGATACCTGACTTCGGCTGGCTTCTGACCCGGACTGTTCGACCTTGGCTTATCTGACTGACTGCTGCGCTACAGCACGCCAAACTGTTGGCGTCCTAACAGCGGCACAAGGCGGCACAAGCAGCCCAAGGCGACACAAGGCAACACAATGTGACAAAAGGCAGCATAAGGCAACACAAGGCAGCACAAGGCAGAATAAGGTGGCACAAGAAAGCGTAAAGCGACAGAAGGCAATACAAGGCGGCATAAGCCAGCACAAGGCGGCACAAGAAAGCATAAAGCAACAGAAGGCAATAGAAGGCAACACAAGGCGGCATAAGGCAACACAAGGCAACAAAAGGTGACAAAAGGCGGCATAAGGCAGCACAAGGCAACACCAGGCAGCATAAGGCGATACAAGGCAGTTTAAGGCAGCACAAGGCAATACAAGGCAGCACAAGGCAACAGAAGGTGACAAAAGGCGGCATAAGGCAACACAAGGCAACACAAGGTGGCACAAGCAGTTGCAGGCAACACAAGCAGCCCAAGGCGACACAAGGCAGCATCAGGTGGCAAAAGGCAGCATAAAGCGGAATAAGGCAGCACAAGGTGACACAGGCAGCACAAGGCGACACAAGGCAGCACAAGGCAACACAAGGCAGCATAATGGGGCATAATGCGACACAAGGCAACACAAGGTGACACAAAGCAGCACCAGGTGGCAAAAGGCAGCATAAGGTGGAAGAAGGCAGCATAAGGGGAAACAAGGCAGCACAAGGCAGCACAAGGCAACACAAGGCGGAATAAGGTGGCACAAGGATGCATTAAGCGACAAAATGCAACACAAGGCGGAATAAGGTAGCATAAGGTGACACAGGCAGCACAAGGCAACACAATGCGGAATGAGCCAGCATAAGACGACACAAGGCTGCACAAGGCGGAATAACAAAGCATAAGGCGACACAAGGCAGCACAATGCAACACAAGGCGACACAAGGCAGCACCAGGTGGCAAAAGGCAGCATATGGTGGAATAAGGCGGCACAAGCAGCCCAAGGCGACACAAGATGCCATTAGGCGGCACAAGGTAACACAAGGTGACAAAAGGTGGCATAAGGCAACACAAGGCAGCACAAGGCGGAATAAGGTGGCACAAGGAAGCATAAAGCGACAGAAGGCAACACAAGGCAACACAAGGCGGCAAAAGTGACACAAGGTGGCACAAGGAAGCATAAAGCGACAGAATGCAACACAAGGCACCACAAGGCGGCATAAGGCAGCACAAGGCGGCACAAGAAAGCATAAAGCGACAGAAGGCAACATAAGGCAACACAAGGCGGCACAAGGCATCATAAGGTGGCACAAGGAAGCATAAAGCGACAGAAGTCAACACAAGGTGACAAAAGGCGGCATAAGGCAACACAAGGCAACAAAAGGTGGCAAAGGGCAGCATAAGGCAGCACAAGGCGACATCAGGCAGCATAAGGCGACACAAGGCAGTTTAAGGCAACACAAGGCAGCACAAGGCAACGGAAGGTGACAAAAGGCGGCATACGGCAACAAAAGGCAGTACAAGGGGGCATAAAGCAGCACCAGGTGGCAAAACGCAGCATAAGGCGGCACAAGCCAGCATAAGGCGACACAAGCAGCACAAGGCAACACAAGGCAGCATAAGACAGAATAAACTGGAATAAGGCAACACAACGCAGCCCAAGCAGCACAAGGTGACACAAGGCAGCACAAGGCGACACAAGGCAGCATAAGGTCACACACGGTAGCACAAGGCGGCACAAGGCAGCATAAAGCGGAATAAGGCGGCACAAGGCAGCATAAGGCGACACAAGCAGCACAAGGCAACACAAGGCAGCATAAGACACAATAAACTGGAATAAGGCAACACAACGCAGCCCAAGCAGCACAAGGTGACACAAGGCAGCACAAGGCGACACAAGGCAGCATAAGGTCACACAAGGTAGCACAAGGCGGCACAAGGCAGCATAAAGCGGAATAAGGTGGCATAAGGCAGCACAAGCAGCTCAAGGTGAAACAAGTCAGCATAAGGTGACATAAGCAGCCCAAGGCGACACAAGGCGGCATAAGGTGACACAAGGCGGCATAAGGTGACACAAGGCGGCATAAGGTGACACAAGGCAGCATACGGCGACACAAGGCGACACAAGGCGACAAAAAGCGTCATAAGGTGACATAAGCAGCCCAAGGCGACACAAGGCAGCAAAACATGACATAACGTAGCATAAAGCGACACAAGGCGACACAACGCGGAACAAGGCGACGCAAGGCAGCGTAAGGTCACACAAGGCAGCACAAGGCGGCATAAGGGCAATAAGGCGGAATAAGGCAGAACAAGCAGCTCAAGGCGGCACATGGCAGCATAAGGTGTCACAAGGCAGCACAAGGCAGCATAAGGTGACACAAGGCAGCAAAAGGTAACACAAGGCAGCATAGGCCAACACAAGGCGACATAAGGCGGCATAAGGCTGCATAAGACGACACAAGGCAGCATAACGCGACAGAAGGCAACACAAGGCAACATCAGGTGGCATAATGTGATACAAGGCAGCATAACGTGACACAAGGCAACACAAGGTGACATAAGCAGACCAAGGTGACACAAGGCAGCAAAACATGACACAAGGCAGCATAAGGCAACACAAGGCGAAACAAGGCGACATAAGGCGGCATAAGGTGAAACAAGGCAGCATAAGGTGACACAAGGCTGCATAAGGTGACACAAGCAACCCAAGGCGACACAAGGCAACAAAAGGTGACACAAGGCAGCATAAGGCAACACAAGGCGACAGAAGGCGACAGAAGGGAACACAAGGCAGCAAAAGGTGACATAAGCAGCCCAAGGCGACACAAGGCAGCAAAAGATGACACAAGGCAGCAAAAGGTGACATAAGCAGCCCAAGGCGACACAAGGCAGCAAAAGGTGACACAAGGCAATACAAGGCGGCCTTGTGCTGCCTTTTTCCGCCTTATGCTGCCTTGTGTCGCTTTGTGCTGCCTAATTCCACTTTATGCTGCCTTGTGTCACCTTATGCTGCCCATGTCGCCTTGTGCTGCCTTGTGCTGCCTTGCGTCGCCTTGTGCTGCCTCTCTCGCCTTATGCTGCTTTATTCCGCCTTGTTTCGCCTTGTGCTGCATTGTGTCGCCTTATGCTGCCTTATTCCGCCTTATGCGGCCTTGTGTCAGCTTGTGTTGCCTGTCGCCTTTAGCTGCCTTATTCCGCCTTATGCTGCCTTGTTTCGCCTTGTGCTGCCTTGTGTCGCCTTATGCTGCCTTATTCCGCCTTATGCGGCCTTGTGTCAGCTTGTGTTGCCTGTCGCCTTTAGCTGCCTTATTCCGCCTTATGCTGCCTTGTGTCGCCTTGTGCTGCCTGTGTCGCCTTGTGCTGCCTTATTCCGCCTTCTTCTGCCTTCTTCTGCCTTCTTCTGCCTTCTGCTGCCTTATTCCGCCTTGTGCTGCCTTATTCCGCCTTATGCTGCCTTGTGTCGCCTAATGCTGCCTTGTGTCGCCTTATGCTGCCTTGTGTCGCCTTATGCTGCCTTGTGTCGCCTTCTGCTGCCTTATTCCGCCTTCTGCTGCCTTGTGTCGCCTTGTGCTGCTTGTGTCGCTTTGTGCTGCCTTATTCCGCCTTATGCTGCCTTATTCTGCCTTCTGCTGCCTTATTCCGCCTTGTGCTGCCTTATTCCGCCTTATGCTGCCTTGTGTCGCCTTGTGCTGCCTGTGTCGCCTTCTGCTGCCTTATTCCGCCTTCTGCTGCCTTATTCCGCCTTCTGCTGCCTTATTCTGCCTTCTGCTGCCTTATTCCGCCTTGTGCTGCCTTATTCCGCCTTATGCTGCCTTGTGTCGCCTTATGCTGCCTTATTCCGCCTTGTGCTGCCTGTGTCGCCTTGTGCTGCCTTATTCCGCCTTCTGCTGCCTTATTCTGCCTTCTGCTGCCTTATTCCGCCTTGTGCTGCCTTATTCCGCCTTATGCTGCCTTGTGTCGCCTTATGCTGCCTTGTGTAGCCTTATGCTGCCTTGTGTCGCCTTATGCTGCCTTATTCCGCCTTATGCTGCCTTGTGCTTCCTGTGTCGCCTTGTGCTGACTTATTCCGCCTTATGCTGCCTTGTGTCGCCTTATGTTGCCTTGTGTCGCCTTATGCTGCATTGTGTCGCCTTGTGGTGCCTTATTCCGCCTTATGCTGCCTGTGTCACCTTGTGTTGCCAGTGTCGCCTTCTGCTGCCTTATTCTGCCTTATGCTGCCTTCTGTCACCTTGTGCTGGCTTGTGTCGCTTTGTGCTGCCTGTGTCGCCTTGTGCTTCCTGTGTCGCCTTGAGCTGCCTTATTCCGCCTTTTGTTGCCTTGTGTCGCCTTGGGCTACTTGTGTCACCTTTTACTGCCTGGTGAAGCATTATGCTGCCTTGTGTTGCCTTATGTCGCCTTGTGTCGCCTTATGCTGCCTTGTGTCACCTTTTGCTGCCTGGTGTCGCCTTATGCTGCCTTGTGTTGCCTTGTGTCGCCTTATACTGCCTTCTGTCAACTTATGCCGCCTGATTTCGCCTTGTGTCGCCTTGTGTCGCCTTATGCTGCCTTGTGTCACCCTTTGGTGCCTTGTGTCACCTTTTGCTGCCTTGTGTTGCCTTATGCTGCCTTTTGTCACCTTATGCCTCCTTGTGTCGCCTTAGGTCGCCTTATGCTGCCTTGTGTCGCGTTATGCTGCCTTGTGTCTTATGCAGCCTCATGCTGCCTTGTATCGCAACACAAGGTGACAAAAGGCAACACAAGGGGGCACAAGGCGGCACAAGGAAGCATAAAGCGACAGAATGCAACACAAGGCAACACAAGGCAGCACAAGGCAGCACAAGGTGACACAAGATGACACAAGCAGTTGAAGGCAACACAAGCAGCCCAAGGCGACACAAGGCAGCACCAGGTGGCAAAAGGCAGCATAAGGCGGAATAAGGCAGCACAAGGCGACACAGGCAGCACAAGGCAGCATAAGGTGACACAAGGCAACACAAGGCTGCACAAGGCAACACAATGCAGCACAAGGTGACACAAGGCAGCATAAGGTCACACAAGGCAACACAAGGTGACAAAAGGCAGCATAAGGCGACACAAGGCAGCATAAGGCGGAATAAGGCAGCATAAAGCGACACAAGGCAGCATAAAGTGGAATAAGGCAGCATAAGGTGGAATAAGGCAGCATAAGGCGACACAAGGCAGCACAAGGCGACACAGGCAGCACAAGGCAACACAAGGCAGCATAAGGTGGAATAAGGCAGCTCAAGGCGACACAGGAAGCACAAGGCGACACAAGGCAGCAGAAGGCGGAATAAGGCAGCACCAGGTGGCAAAAGGCAGCACAAAGCGGAATAAGGTGGCACAAGGCGGCACAAGGCAGCACAAGGGGCCCCAAACACCATAAGGCAGCACAACGCAACACAAGGTGACAAAAGGCAACACAAGGGGGCACAAGGCGGCACAAGGAAGCATAAAGCGACAGAATGCAACACAAGGCAACACAAGGCAGCAAAAGGCAGAATAAGACAGCACAAGGTGACACAGGCAGCACAAGGCGACACAAGGCGGCACAAGCAGCCCAAGGCGACACAAAGCGCCATAAGGCAGCACAACACAACACAAGGTAACAAAAGGCGGCATAGGGCAACACAAGGCAGCACAAGGTGACTAAAGGCAGAATAAGGCAACACAAGGCAGCATAAGGCGGAATAAGGCAGCACAAGGCAACACAAGGCAGCAAAAGGCGACACAAGACAGCACAAGGCAGCATAAGGTGGCACAAAGCACCATAAGGCGGCATAAGGCAACACAAGGAAGCACAAGGCAGAATAAGGCAACACAAGGAAGCATAAAGCGACAGAATGCAAGACAAGGCAGCACAAGGCGACACAAGGTGATACAAGCAGTTGAAGGCAACACAAGCAGCCCAAGGCGACACAAGGCAGCACCAGGTGGCAAAAGGCAGCATAAGGCGGAATAAGGCAGCACAAGGCGACAAGGCGACACAAGGCAGCACAAGGCGACACAATGCAGCACAAGGCAACACAAGGCAACACAATGCAACACAAGGTGACACAAGGCAGCATAAGGTCACACAAGGCAACACAAGGTGACAAAAGACAGCATAAAGCAACACAAGGCAGCATAAGGCGGAATAAGGCAGCACAAGGCGACACAAGGCAGCATAAGGCGACACAAGGCAGCAGAAGGCGGAATAAGGCAGCACAAGGCGACACAAGGCAGCATAAGGCAACACAAGGCAGCACCAGGTGGCAAAAGGCAGCACAAAGCGGAATAAGGCGGCACAAGGCAGCACAAGGCGACACAAGACACCATAAGGCAGCACAACGCAACACAAGGTGACAAAAGGCAACACAAGGGGGCACAAGGCGGCACAAGGAAGCATAAAGCGACAGAATGCAACACAAGGCAACACAAGGTGACACAAGCAGTTGAAGGCAACACAAGCAGCCCAAGGCGACACAAGGCAGCACCAGGTGGCAAAAGGCAGCATAAGGCGGAATAAGGCAGCACAAGGCGACACAGGCAGCACAAGGCAGCATAAGGCGACACAAGGCAACACAAGGCAACACAATGCAGCTCAAGGTGACACAAGGCAGCATAAGGTCACACAAGGCAACACAAGGTGACAAAAGGCTTCATAAGGCAACACAAGGCAGCATAAGGCAACACAGGCAGAATGCAACATAAGGCGACACAAGGTGACACAAGGCAGCACAAGGAGACACATGGCAACACAAGGCAGCACAAGGCGACAAAAGGCAGCACAAGGCAGCACACAGTGACAAAAGGCAGCATAAGGTCACACAAGGCAACACAAGGTGACAAAAGGCAGCCTAAGGCAACACAAGGCAGCATAAGGCAGCACAAGGTGACAAAAGGCAGCATAATGCAACACAAGGCAGCATAAGGCGGAATAAGGCAGCACAAGGCGGCACAAGGAAGTATAAAGTGACAGAATGCAACACAAGGCAGCACAAGGCGACACAAGGCAGCACAAGGCAACACAAGGTGACAAAAGGCAGCATAAGGTCACACAAGGCAGCATAAGGCAGCATAAGGCGGAATAAGGCAGCACAAGGTGACACAAGGCAGCATAAGGCGGAATAAGGCAGCAAAAGGCGACACATGGTAGCACAAGCAGCATAAGGTGGCACAAGGGGGCATAATGCGACACAAGGCAACATAAGGCGGCATAAGGCGGCACAAGGAAGCATAAAGTGACAGAATGCAACACAAGGCAACACAAGGCAGCACAAGGCAACACAAGGTGACAAATGGCAGCATAAGGCAACACAAGCAGCCCAAGGCGACACAAGGCACCACCAGGTGGCAAAAGGCAGCACAAAGCAATACAAGGCGGCATAAGGCACACAAGGAAGCATAAAGTGACAGAAGGCAACGCAAGGCAGAACAAGGCGGAATAAGGCGCACAAGGAAGCATATGGCAACAAAAGACAACACAAGGTGACAAAAGGCGGCATAAAGCAACACAAGGCAGCATAAGGTGACACAACACAGCACAAGGTGACAAAAGGCAGCATAAGGCAACACAAGGTGACACAACACAGCATAAGGCCACACAATGCAGCAGAAGGTGACAAAAGGTGTCATAAGGCAACACAAGGCAACGCAAGGTGTCAAAAGGCATCCTAAGGCAACACAAGGCAACACAAGGTGACAAAAGGCAGCACAAGGCGGCACAAGGCAGCATAAGGCGGAATAAGGCAGCATAAGGTGACACAGGCAGCACAAGACAACACAAGGCAACAGAAGGCAACACAAGACAGTATAAGGCAACACAAGGCAGCACAAGGCAACACAAGGTGACAAAAGGCAGCATAAGGTCACACAAGGTAGCACAAGGCAACACATGGCGACACAAGCAGCTGAAGGCATACAAGGCAGCAGAAGGCGACACAAGGCAGCAGAAGGTGACACAGGGCGACAGAAGGCGACACACGGCGACACAAGGCAGCATAAAGCGGCATAAGATGACACAAGGCAACACAAGGCGGCACAAGGCAGCTTAAGGCGGCAGAAGGCATTAAGTGCACTTATCAAGGCAGAAGATGCGTCTTGTACAGTCTGCATCTGGTTTGGTTTTTCTAGTGCAAAATGAAGCAAGGATTAGCTGGTCCTGGGAGAATTTTTTAAATTTTATGGCATGGTTTTCTACAAATAGTACAATGAACTGAAGAAGCTCCAGCGAAACCTGATCAATATCCGGGATTCAGGTCTTCAGATCTATTTTCGCTGATGGACAGAGAAGAGGGCCATGTCTTCTAGCCTGCCTGCGACCGTTCGTACATTCTGCAGAGTACCATCTGCAACACTTTTGCATCATTGCACTACACTAGGACATTATCATTGTTGACAGTACAGTGGTGCCTCGCAAGACGAAATTAATTCGTTCCGCAAGACTCTTCGTCTTGCGGAAATTTCGTCTTGTGAGGCACCTTTTCCCATAGGAACGCATTAAAATTTAATTAATGAGTTCCTATGGGGGAAAAGTCCAGGGGCCCCTCCCGACCGGCACCGGAGCCACGCCACGCCACGTTTTAAGACTGCAGTGAGCAGTCAGACATGTGCAGTCGATCCAAAATGGCGGACGCGGACAACACCCCTCCCTACCAGAGCGAAAAGGTAAGCCTTTACAGCACAAACGCGGTGCCGCGGGGCTCTGTTGCCGGTCGGGAGGGGGCCGTGGGATCGCGCCTGCCATCTTTGGTGGGCGGGCGTGATCCCACGGCCCCCTCCCGACCGGCACCAGCGCCGCGCGGCTCCGGTGCCAGCTTACAGTGGTACCTCGCCAGACGAATTCGTCTTGCGAAAAACAGGCATAGACGAATTCGTCTCGCGAGTCAACTAAAAACTTGCAAAACCCTTTCGTTTTGCGAGTTTTTCGTTGTGCGAGGCATTCGCCTTGCGGGGTACCACTGTATTGTGCCATTGGTTTCTTAATTGCTTATAAGTATCTACAGGCTTGAACTTGCACACTGCACCTTAATGTGTTTATTTTAATATGTATGATTGAGTAAACTGTTCCTTATATCTATTAGCCAGTTCAGTGTTTTGGTGTTTTCTTTTGTTTGATCACAATTGTTATAACACCTGATACTTTTTTGTATACCTTGCAGATATAACTCAAACAAATTGACTACAGTGGTACCTTGGGTTACATAATTCAGGTTACATACGCTTCAGGTTACATACTCAGTTAACCCAGAAATAACGCTTCAGGTTAAGAACTTTGCTTCAGGATAAGAACAGAAATCGTGCTCTGGCAGCGCAGCAGCAGCGGGAGGCCCCGTTCGCTAAAGTGGTGCTTCAGTTTCAGGTTAAGAACGGACCTCCAGAACAAATTAAGTATGTAACCAGAGGTACCACTGTATGTACAAGCTGCAAGGCATTTTGGGAACCAGCAGGTGGCAACAGAAGACCACACTCATTCAGAAGTGGTTTTTCAAGCAAAGTCCTTCGCCATCGAAAATAGAGAAACATATGCGCCGCCAATTAGTAAAGAAATCCATTATTTTAAACATGCTTTTGATCAATGGTGTTATTCCCTCGTCAGTATCTGAAGAGAGAAACCATTTTCCTCTGTTATTGTTCACGGTTTATGCTACAGCTCTGTCCTCTCAGGAAATGTTTAAGCGCAGTGGATAAACCATTTCCTGCTTTATAGGTGCATACTTATCTATTTGATCTGAAGTATATAAACAGTTCATGAGAAAGTAGCTGCTATTCAAGTGATCACTTCCATAAAGGTCCCATCTTAACCCATCTTAAACTGGAAGAGGAACCATCCCTTCCGAGCCTTGGAAGGCACACCTATCCTGAATTGTGTTTGAGCAGGAAGATTGCATTATTGTCTTTTGAATTCCTCCACTGGAAACACACACACATCGCAATTCCATTCACGAAACAAAACTGAACAACTGCAAGGCTATTCCGAAAGGTTATTCATTTGCTTTTGAATTGCCAAGCTTTTTAATAAAACGACGATTCTGTAGACATCGTGCGCAAAACAAGTATCTTTCAATAAAGGCTGAAAAAGAAGCCGAGGCTAAAAATAAATAAATTGAATACCTTGCTGCCTGGGAGAAGTCCCTTCCCAGACACACACACAAACACACACATATTATTGAAGATTTTCTTGATTTACAAAAGTGTGTGCAATGTCTCTCTCGTATTTTTTCCATGTAACATTTTTGCAAATCGGTTTTGGTTATTGAGACCTTAGGGAGAGAAGGGGGAGAGAGGTGGGTGGGTTGGGGGAGATGGGTAAGGTGGGGTGACGATGTTTCTATTTTCCTTAATATATGTAGGGTTTGGTGTCAGCGTTGATTGTGTAGGTTCTCTGTTGTTCGCTTGTGTTTCTTTGGCGGTGAGAGAGGTCGGGGTTGGCGTAGGGTGTGATTGTTCATTTGTGGTTGCCTGTGGTGATCTTTGGTTTCCTGTGTGAGTGGGGTGGGTGGGTGTTTTTGATCAGGTTAGCCATATTCATTTGTAGGCTGTCGGTAGATTTTTGTCGTTGTCTTGTTGGGCTGTGTGTGTGATGAAGGGGAACCATACTGGGATGAAGGTGTCTTCTTCTGTTTGTCCCCGTGTCAGTTTCAGGTTACTGGTTAGTTTTTCTAGTAGGGCTGTTTCCCATACTACTTGGTACCATTGGTCCATGTTTACTCCTGACAGGTCTTTCCAGTGTCTGGTTATGATGTTTCTGGCTGCTGAGAGTAGATGGATTATGAGTTCTTTGTGTTGTAAGTGGGCATTATTGTCTTGGAAGAGTGTATTTCTGATATACCAAATCACTCTGAGTTTGTGCTACATTGCATTCATTGTTTGACGAATTTGCGGGGTTTCTTTTTTTTGCTTTATGTACATGCTACTGCGGTTCTGGTATTATGATCGCAATTGTATCTGTTAATTTTTAGCACCGCCGTTATCGTGAGCTGCTTTGAGCTCAATGTTACATAACAGAAAAGCAGAATACGATCATTAAATCCATCTGCAATGCTTGCAGTTTCTTTATTATTTAGTTCATCCCCCACCCCTACTAAGAATCTGCTCTTTCTTTAGAAAGATCGCATCACCTTACCCAGGAGAAGGGACATAGCTCACTGGTGGGGCCTCATGCCTTTTATATAGGATGTCCCTGGTTCAACTTCCTTGCATCTCCAGGTATGGATGGGAATACCCCCTGCCTGGAACCATGGAGAGCTACCATAAAGCTAGATGGACCAATGGTCTGGCTTGGGATAAGGCAGTTTCTACCTATCAGGATGCTTTCCAGCATCTCCGAGTAGAGCTGTGAGCATTTCCTATCTGAAACGGGGGAATCTCATTGTAGATAATAATACTGAGCCAGGGAGACCAAAGTTTGTTTGTTTGTTTGTTTGTTTGTTTCTTTCTTTCTTTCTTTCTTTCTTTCTTTCTTTCTTTCTTTCTTTCTTTTTGACTTTTCTTTTTTCTTTTATCATTATTTTATTTTAAGAAAGTAATAATCACAAATAAAGAAGAATAAAACTGTGCACCCCACCACCGAGACCGTTCCATTGTAACTATCCAACCTCCCAAAATTTCAACACTTCTTGCGGTGGTTTGAACCCTTTCTGTTTTAACAGTGCAAATTCTACAAACACCCCCCATATCTCCTCGAAATCATTTCTCCTGCATATTCCCCGTCTTACCCTTAATGGCACATTTATCGTTAATGGCTATATCTCACATCTCTTTATACCACTCTTCCATTTTATATTCTGCTTGCCCCTTCCACCTCCTAGCTATCGTAATCCGTGCAGCTGTCAATAAATTTGTGAGCACGTCCTTCATAGCCTGCGAACCTTCCACCCCGTTGTAAATTGATAATAATGCTACCTCTGGACTTTCGGTCAGCTTTAACCCACTGATTTCTGTTATCTCCTTAAACACCATTTGCCAATTGTTGTTAATATTATTACTTTACATGTTTACACTCCCACCACATTTAACATAATTCCTGGTGTCCGGGCATCCCCTACAACATAACACTGAATATTCCTTGTTTATTTGGTTTAACCTGACTGGTGTTAAATGCAGGTTCTTATATTCCTTACATGGATCAGGTGAGTGGTGCTTCTGCAAGGGCAATGAGGAGGAGCATCAGCACTAAGGAGGGCTCCAGGGATTGGCCATGAGCTTCCTACTGGGTCCTGTGCCTTAGCAGGTTTCTCACAATGATGCTGACCTCTGGCTCCAGTACCGCTCCCCATGATCCAATTAGTCCAAATATTGTCAGATGTGGGTAGCTACCCATGGAGGCCTATCCAGTGGTGCCAGCTTGCCCCCATGATTGCGGGGGCCCGGGGCTGCACAACATCAACACGTTGTGCGTACACGCCACACAGTGTGTGTGTGTACGCGCGCAATGTCACCATGCCCCACAGCATACGTGCGTGACCGCCGTCACACTTTGGGGGAGCACGGCCCCTTCATTGAAAATGTTTGGGGGGCCTGGGCCCTTTCAGAAGAGCAAAACAAATACATGGGCAGATGGAAGTTGGAAACATAGCAAGATGACATGAGAACGCGAGGCGTGTATACTGCACAATCATAGTCAATCTCAGCCTCTCCTCATATGTAGTTCTGCAAAATATGACCATGTTCATTTCCTGAGCATGGGAGTGTATAATGTATCTGCTGTACCATATCCCATTCATGTCCATCGGGGTCCCGCTGTCGTCAATACTGACTGGGGCTTCGGCACTGGGTTGCTGCTGTTTTTCAAATTGCACTTAATTATCTCTGATAATTATCCATTTCGAACTGTGTGAGAGAGCATGCATAAACAGTTTAAGTACAGTGTGACATATATATGCAGGTTCGCTGGCACAATCTCCGCCACTCTTCTGGGTGCCTGGTTTTATCAGGTTCAACGGTGATTTTCCTCATGGTGTCCGGCCTGTCCACATTCTTGTTTCCACAGGCTATTTGTTTTGGATTGGACTTTAAGAGACCATTGCCTTTGGACAATTGGCAGCATTTTAGTTGCCCTCAGAGACTCCAGTGAATTTTTATAGGCCATTATTCGCATGCTACTATTTCCTGAATGTACCCACAGCATATAAAGAGCCAGAGGCTGTTTAAGGCCTATTTCATTTAGAAACTCACGGTTAACCATGGGCTGTGGTGGCAAAGGGTGGGGAACAGGCGAACCAGTCAGCTGACTCCAAAAGGCCTAACATGGCTGACCTAATTTGGAAGTTTTGACATGGGGCTTAGTTTGAAAGAAGGAAGGAGGTCACCTGAACATAGCTGGACAACTGAAACTGTATTTGGGGTCACAGCTCATCTCAGAAAGTAATTTTTCTTTTATTTAATGAGTAAAAGCCATGAGAGGTACAGTGGCTGCTTGCTTGCCTAGTCATTGTAATGCATATACAGTGGTACCTCGGGTTACAGACGCTTCAGGTTACAGCAGGTATCCCCAAACTCGGCCCTCCAGATGTTTTGGGACTACAACTCCCATCATCCCTAGCTAACAGGACCAGTGGTCAGGGGTGATGGGAATTGTAGTCCCAAAACATATGGAGGGCCGAGTTTGGGGGTGCCTGGGTTACAGACTCCGCTAACCCAGAAATAATACTTCGAGTTAAGAACTTTGGTTCAGGATGAGAACAGAAATCGTGCGGCGGCGGTGCGGCGGCAACGGGAGGCCCCACTAGCTAAAGTGGTACCTCAGGTTAAGAACAGTTTCAGGTTAAGAACGGACCTCCAGAACGAATTAAGTTCTTAACCCAGGGTACCACTGTACTGAGTGGTGCATGCTCTGGTTATCTCCCGCTTGGACTACTTCAATGCACTCTACGTGGGGCTGCCTTTGAAACTGACTTGGAAACTACAGCTAATCCAGAATGTGGCTGCCAGACTGGTGACTGAGAGCAGCCGCCGGGACCATAGGACACCGGTCTTAAAGGGTCTGCATTGGCTCCCAGTACATTTCCGAGTACAATTCAAAATGTTGGTGCTGACCTTTAAAGCCCTAAATGGCTTTGGACCTGCATACCTGAAGGAGCTTCTCCACCCCCATCATTCATTCTGGACACTGAGGTCCAGCTCTGAGGGCCTTCTAGCTTTTTTCTCTCTGTCAGAAGTGAATTTGCACGGAACCAGGCAGAGGACCTTCTTGGTAGTCACGCCTGCCCTGTTTAACACCCTCTCATCAGATGGCAAGGATGTAAAAAACTATTTGACTTTTAGAAGACATCTGAAGGCAATCCTGTTTAGGGAAGTTTTTAATGTTTGATGTCCTACTGTGCTTTAATTTGTTGGAAACTGCCCAGAGTGGCTGGGGGTAACCCAGCCAGATGGGTGGTTTATTATTATTATTATTATTATTATTATTATTATTATTATTATTATTATTATTAACAAAAACAAATACACATTGACCAGTTATTACAGGGCACACAGCTCCCTGTGTATGAAAAAAATAGTTTCATATGATGAAAAAATGCACTCTGGTAGTGTTCATAGAGTCCAGAGAACCCCACAGGTAATAATAATAATAATAATAATAATAATAATAATAATAATAATAATAATGATAATAATAATAATAATTTGTTATTTATACCCCACACATCTGGCTGCCCACAGGGCATATTTGTGGTATATCTACTAATTCCATAATAACTGAAGTTTTCTCCAATGTCTTGTAAAGCAAATACTCCTTATATTGTCCCAGTTTATGCAATAGGGGAAATCTATGTCCATCTGGACTTAATTCTGTGGAGTCTCTCAAGAATGACTAACTCTTAAAAGGCTGAAAGCTCAAAACCTCAGACACCTGGTCAAAGAACCCAGCTGTGAGGTGATCAAAAAGCGAAATAATTTGTTAGAGAGAGAGAGAGAGAGAGAGAGGGAAAAGGCCCAAGTGCCAAGCTTTTAAACGTTCTCAGTCGTACAAAAAACCAATGGAAAATAAATCAAGCTTGGACACAAACAGGAAATTGAAAAATTACATCAATGAAAAAGGCAGAAACACAGACGTCAGGCATTTGGCGGTGGATGCTGGAGGACAAAGATTTTATCTTTCTTCAGGAGAAATCAAAATAATTATGATTCAGTTTCCAATGTGCAACATTATCCATATGTCAGTTTTTGCTGTTATAAGAAACAGGAGACTTTATTCTTCATAATTTTTAAAACACATGCAGAATAACTCATTTTGTACCTTCTTGCAACAGTTCTGTAGAAAAGACACATGTAGCGTTTCATAGTTTACTGGAGATCCAGTTGTTCTCATATCTTAGGATAAAAAAACAGCACATCCTGAACGTAGTGACTTCAGCTAAACTCGTTTTCAAGGGACTTTGGGAGGTTGGCTCATTTAAGCAAGCTACACTTGAAAAGCAGTGCACTTTCATTTATTTTTTTAGGGTGTCTTGAATTGCACTTGAAGTTGCCAGAGTAAATTTATTTGAAGTTCTCAAAGACTAAATTGCTATATGAATGTCATCAATTGTTTCGTCTTTTAAATGGCACATGCAAAAGCCTTTCTGCTTGAGAACAAAGGAGCAGCGAGTAACAGGGGCTGTGATCTGACCCTGAAAACCATTGGCCTGGGATCATGCGCCAACGATCCCAAAAGCTGTATGGTGCAGAAACTTTGATCCTCTCATCCGCACTGTGTTCTGAAGCCAGGAAGAATACCCTGGTCCACCAGAGGTGCTGTTAGCGGAGGCTTCTTTCGTGACATATTACCTCTTGTGGTTTTGCGAGAGATTTCCAGCATAACGTGAAACGCACTCTTGTCATGCACACCTGAAGACTTAGGTCGCACCTTTAATTCCTTCAGAGTTTTGCTTCCTGGTTCCTGGGCGTTCCCTCAGAAGCCACACCCACCAGACTAAGATTAAGTGGTTTTCCTTTCATCTGCTCCTGCTCTGAGTACTTTTCCTTAAGTACAGGGGTGAAATCTAATGGAAGCCATTTTTGCTTCAGCAGAGACACCCGCTGATGGAAGAAGAGGGTGGCAATTTTTTGCCACACCACTGCTTACCTTGTTTTCTCTCCCTGGAGCTGATTTTTGGGGTTCTTGGAGACAGGAAAGGGAAGATATTGTCATGGAATTCTACTCAATATTGACCCACAGCAGATTCCAATGTATGGTTAGCAGAGTTAAAAACTTAAACACATTGCAGGATTCCCAAAAAAATAAACCAGAGGCAATTGTTTTTCATCCAGCAGAGCTTTACTGCTACCGAAGGCAAATAAGCATAATGGTCACAAATCCAATACATTCAGGATTGGCACTGTCCATAAGAAATCCAGTTGCAGCAGACTTAACCTAAACTTACAATAACTTATCATAAGTCTAAACCTTAACACTAAGCATACTATGTACAGAACACCACACCAGAAGGAAGAGAGATGGAAAGAGAAAGTGAAATCCAGGCTCCTTCTGGCCTATTTTTATACAGCTGTACCTCAGTTTTCGAGCGTCTTGGAAGCCAAACATTTCAGAACCTGAATGCTGAAAACCCGGAAGCAATTGCTTTTGTTTTCGAACGTGCCTTGGAAGTCGAACGGCTTCTTTTTTCTCCATTGACTTCGCCGAACGCCCTTTGCGTCTCGGTTGTCGAAAGTTTCGAAGTCGAAAGGTCTTCCAGAACGGATTATTTTTGACAACCGAGGTACCACTGTAGTCAGCATGACCTTGACAGAAGAGAAAAGAGAACCAGTTTAAGCCAGCTGTCCTCAGCTTCTCTGAAGGAATAACCCAAACATCATGAACCTTCTGCTTGTTTCTTTCACGCAGAGAAGCTTCCATAACCCTCTTGAATTGATTAGACTAGGAAAGATCAGATCAATACTTTCTGTACTAAGACATGCAAACTGACAGATACTTCTGGCACCTGATGAATACCTCTTTATTTCAGCAGGCATTTCAAATAGGTTTTCTTATTTTATGGTTAGTATTACCTACTTTTAGCTTTATTGCATATTTTAAACTTTACTGTCTCCCATGGGGTTAAAAGGTATATAGATTTTTGAAATAAAGTCTCTTGGTGCAATCACTGTGTCTTGCCTCACAGAAACCCAAATACACATCCCTTAGAATAAACCCATTAAAATAAATGGGGCTTAGGTTAGACATGGGCCCATCACAAAGTCTGGGATTCAGAGGGTCAAATTCAGCTAAGTAGTGCTTCTAGTGGGGGAGTCCCAGAACAACATATGGGTGAGAGGAGAGGAGGTTATTCTATCAGATAAGTAGAAATGCTCGCACTGACATAATGCTTGTTTTAGTTTGATATTGAATTTCTCCTACGGATTTAAAACCAGAACAATGCGAGCGTTCTCCTTTGCCCATATTGAGAAAAAGTCCCTCCCATGCTGAAGAATTTCTCCAAAGAGCTGTTACCCAATTCTTCCTTCGAAAACCTAACCTTTCTTTTTGGCACATTCCCCACTGTTGGTACTGTGGGCTCATATATATCAGTTACTACAGGCTTATATATATATATATATATATATATATATATATATATATATATAAAGTCATACCCAGACAGGATTTCAGTTGTGCAACAATAGAAGACTGCCCTTTGCATCATTTTTTTTTTCTAAAATGCTATTGCAAAACCTGGTTGTATTGCAAAGTGTTTATATATAAAGCTCATAATGGGGGGGGGGGAAACTGGGCACTCTAAACATTTGTTGTTACAGCAACAAACTGTGGGTTGCTGTGCTCTCCATCGGCTAGTTTTGTCATCAAACATTCTCATAAAGTTAAGTTCTGTGCACACTTCTGCGATAAATTATACTGAAGGGATTGCTCCTTCAGATGACAACGACAATTGCTACACAACAGGACATATGAAAAATGAAATAAAGGAAAAGCACAGTATGATTTAATCACACTATAAAAAAGCAACCACTCCATCCTCTAACTGTTTTGCTAAAGATTGTGTTTTTGGTCTTCTCCCCACCCTCTGCCCACATTCAGAACAACTTTGTGAGCTAAGTTAGGCTACCTCATGAAGTAGATCGTGTATGACAAGTTTCAAGTCATTACCTCAGTAGTAATTTGCATACCAGACCCTCCAAATGCTCCTATTTTCCAGAGACAGTCCCAGATGTACAGAAGCTGTCCTGGTTTCTGATTTGATCCTGCTAAGTCCTGCTTTCCCTTAGGATGTCCCTATTTTTGTCAGAGAAATGTTGGAGGGTATGTTAGAATGTCCCCATTTCCATCAAGGAAATGTTGGAGGGTATGGAATTACGAAACCCCTGAGCCAAGGAGATAAGGCACTATGCAACCTTTAGAAAACACCTGAGGGCAGCCCTGTATAGGGAAGGTTTTTTTTTTTTTTTAAAGTTTAATGTTTCATTATGTTTTTATATAAGTTGGGAGCTGCCCAGAGTGGCAACCCAGTCAAATGGATGGGGAACAACAACAACAACAACAACAACAACAACACACCCCTATTTTCATCAAAGAAATGTTGGAGGGTATGGTATACCATATAGCAGGGCCGTGAGCCAGTGGGCACATTTGATATTTTGAGAAAGCCTTGTGGGTGTGTGGCATAACACAAAATGGCTGCCATATCCAAACCAGCAGAAAAACAGACAAGACCACAAAGTGTCCTCCCCTCTGTCAGTGAGGAAAAGGGCACCTATGTCACTCACCACCTGCTCACTGTCAGGCTTCGGGGAATTGGCTTCCTCCCCCCGTGGCAGTAAACAAGAAGATCAAATGAAAGGAACGTCTTACCAGTTAAGAAACTTTAATAATCACAGCGAGAGAACAAAGAATACGTCTCCTAGAAATGGCGGTGCTCCCAATTAAGGATCACACCCCCTTCCGTCCTTATTAATCTACGTCATTCCAACATCTTGTAATCTGAGCTTGTACCCTCTGTTCCAACACTTTCTGAGCTCACTGTGTCTTTGGAGAAGGGGGGGGGGGTGAATGCTGTCCAGAGACTGTGAATCTGTTTACTCTCCCTCCCATTGTTTCTTCTCCTAGTTGTTCCCCATCCAGTATTCCCCAGCTTCTGCCTTCTGAACTATGCCTGTCTGAAAACCACTGTTCCAAATCTATACTGAACAGGGGGAGGCGGAGGCTCCTACCATTCCTGACACTCAACGAGAAAAGCTCTTTGCATCTCTCCTATATTCAGAATGGCTGAGAGGGTGGGCATCCAATCCTGGCATCCAGTGAAATGTGGGCACGTTTAAGGTGTGTGTGTTCAGTGCAGAAGAGGCTGAGCTGATGTAAACAGGAGCTAAGCAGGAAGAGCAAACAGTTTCTGGTGCACTTAGGATTTTTTAAAGGGATGTCTACTGAGACATTTCCTGGGCACCGTAAGAGGTACTGGCAGATATACTGGCGCCCATGGGTGCCACTCTAACAAGCACTTTAGCTATATAATTCTTAGGCTTAAAATGGTGGGACTGTTCTTCTATTACCAGTTGCCTTACCTAAAGTCTGCTTTGAAAAGGAAGTTGCATCCATACTGAGGCTGATGTAAGAAAAGCCTCATCACCATGTTTCAAAACCAGCCGCTGGTTTCCAATTAAAATCTTTAATATAAACATAATACTGAAAACCATTCGAGTCGGTGTCATGTTGAATTGCACTGATGTAATCGGGCTAGGCACTGCTGTTGAGAAGTCCTCCTAGAGGTTTCCTCAAACTGCTGTTTCTCTGGATACATTAAACTTGATAGGTGGCCTTCTCCAAGTTGCCTTCCCTGAAGGAACAGGAGAAATAAAAAACAACAACAACAATGACACTTGGCTTATACAGTAATTGCAAGACATCTGTTCTTTATTATCTTTTTCTAAAAGGACAAAAACATCTGTTCACTCTCTGCAGGACAATTAAAGCTATTTTTTTCTGGGGAGACAGTACCTTGAGATAGGGTGTGCTTTTATAATTGCTTATTTAAACTAAAAAAATTTGGGGGGGGGATATTAAAGGCTTTGCGCATAAAAACAGGCCTAATAAGTTGTGTTCAATATTTCTTCTGCTGTTTATGCATCCATCACACACACACATTGGTCAACCACATTGACCAGAAAGTATTCTCTTCTCCTAATCAACACTCATTGCTGCTGCGACGAACCTCCCTGCCCACTACCCCTCTGTTACTAAGTGTATTATTTCTGAGGTGTTCTGGGTCACTTTTTCTATCCACCCCACCTCGATGCCTTGAGGTCCGTCTGTGTGGATAATCCCCTTTTATTATAACTAGAGATAACTTAGTAACGGGGTTCTCTTGTCCATCTGTCGTGGCCTATTAGATATATATTTTGCTCTGGGCTCCTGGGTTAAGAATATCTCTCAGCTCTATCAGTTCTGGAGCTCTCTCTCTCATTAGATCCCCCCACTGCGTCAGTTAGCTAAACCCTTTTAGTAACTGTGTAGCCTTACCAAGGTTTCTGCCCTTTTGCCCCTCCTGAGTGAAACTCCAAGACAAACTATCACCCTGCAGGTCAGTTTTGCCTTTTCCCTGAGTTCACCTCTTCATGAGCATCCATATATTGCTGGACCAAATAAATGCCTCTTTTCTCTTGGCTAAACAAAAACAAGTCTTTATTTCTTTCAGAACATCATGTTTCAAGTACTTCAATAGTTCATCAGCTTAGTTACTGTACATCTAAATTATAAACTCTTTCAGTATAACCGACTGATCTTCATCCTATCCTAGCCTAACCACCACTATCCTGGCCCCACACCCCTCTTCTCCCTGTCTCCACACAAACCCTTCCTCTTCTCAACTGCCAAAACGGCCGTTCCCTCCTTTTAAACCGGGGATCGCCCCGCCCCCAAAGGATGAACTGTCTTTCAAGATGCAGGTGGATTAACTCCTCCTGCGCTGGGATGTAATACCTCCTCCACCTTAGGGCCAATCCGTCACAGCTGCCCTGAGACTTCCGGGTATAGGGCAGTATATTAATTCAATAAATAATATGTTCACTGCTGCCTTCACACTACCGTATCTTGTTCTTCTTCCAAGTTCCTTCTCACCTCTTTTCCAGGAAGCCCTTTGCTTTACTAGTAAGCTTGGGGATGAGTGAGTGTCAAATCAAACATGAGCTAAAACACAGAATGGACTTTTGTTTTCTCGAACTGCAACGAAACCTGAACCATTATCTGCAAGCTTCTCTCGAACCTGAACTGGGACAGACCTGCAGATTTTATATACCGACCAAGTAGATAGATTTTATGCAGGTTACACAGATCATGTTGCTATTTCAAAATACAGATTTGATTTAAAACGAAAAACCTGAGATGGAACTCTCACAAGCTCTGCCCAGAAGCAGAATGGATCAGAACGAGGGTGTAAAACAAAGCACAGTATCCGAAATGGTTAGAGTTCCAGATCACACAGGGTTCCAGAATTTGGAGAAGACTCCATGCAAAGAGTTGAAGGCACAAAGGCTTCCTTGCCACAGATATACACACTATATCCAAGCCTGAGAGATGGGGCACCTATTATGGGTGTGGGACCGAAGCTAGATTCCACAGCCCATACTAGGAACCAGTGCAAGGACTCCTGCTAGCTAGCACAAGAGAACTTTCTCTCCTCTCCTCTTACTGTGCTCCCCACTCATGTTGACTCAGAAGGCAGGTCATGGGGAAAAAAAACCCAGAACTGAAATGAAGATGGGGAGATCATTTTGTTGGGCAGTCAGGAATTCAGGAACGTTTCTGTTAGCAACGCTGAATTCTTTCCTTGGTGTTAGATTTGTCAGATCATTCTTTGGGAAATTCAGCAGCATTGAATAAACAGCAAATCTAAGTCTGACTCTGAGTAATCCTGAATTATTATTATTTAAATGATTTTTAAAATATATATATAACAAATTGAGAGAACAACAAAAGTTTATTCACTGCCTGAAAGCTAAGCACTCTCCCTCTTGTTAATATAGAAATTCAGAGGACCTGAAACAAACAAATGGCTAGCTCTATCTTTCAAAACACTTAATATTAAAATAATAAAAATGTTTGTTGTTTTTTTAAAAAGTAAAAGACATGGAAATAACACAAACATTGTTATCATGGAACTGATTCATTCCCTCTGAAAGGCTCAAGAGGGTTTCACTTGGAGGCAGTTTGGTACAGAGGGGTGGAACAATAATAATGAAGCCATGTTTTGGCTTCAGGGATTAATGTTTTCTTGACTACTTCCCTGAACAGTACATTGAAATCTGTGGAGAAATGGATTTTCAGAGTGAAAGGAGAGGGAACATTACCTAAACTGAACTGGGTGGTTCTTAGGTTTCCACCCAAATGATGAGCTGTAGGTTGTTGTGGCCTGCATGTACAGGAAGAAAATGTCCACTTGCAGAATATAATTCAGGTGAACAAAAATTCAATAATTGCTAATTGTCTACGGGTCAAATTACATCTTGCACAGAAGACAGTAGGGTGAATGTACCAATGTTTGTTCATTTCAGTTTCCCATTTTTCTTACTTATTTTCAATTCTCCATATTTTTGCGTAAGTTTATGCATTTGCATTTAAAAAGAGTCCTCATGAAAATTCATTAGCATTTTACTACAAATTTCTCCTAATACTCACATTTTTGTATTCATTTTTTGTCCAATATGACAAATTTTGCAAAGCAATTTTCTCTCATATAAAGCACGTTTGCATGTCATTTTCACTAATATGCACACTTTTTGCCAGCATATGCCCTTTTGCACTTGGCGGGAGAACTACTTTGCAAAATTCAGAGACGTGCGAATTTCAGAGGGTTTTGAAATTCAAAAGTTTTTTTTCCCCCTACAATGAAGCAGTATTTATGTTTTATGAAATGGGAAGGGATGCTCGTGTTTCTGTTCAGTGTTTGGAATTTTGTTTTGGAAAATGCAAATCAGACACATTCGTTTTTTAAATGTGAACTGAATCTTACTTTCCGACACATACTGAGCTGCCCTCCTGCAAGCAGCACCCAGAAATATTTGCTTGTGGTTATGGCAGTGTTGATGGTGTGTGTGTGTGTGTGTGTGTGTGTGTGTTTAGGGCAACTGGTGGCTGGGGAAACCCAGCCAGATGGGCGGGTTATAATTAAATTATTATTATTATTATTATTATTATTATTATTATTATTATTATTATTACTGGTGCAATAGTTGGAGATAAATGAAGTGCTAACACCTCCCTGGGAGTCATTTGTTTTGAAGAGTATGTTCAATTTGACTAGCTCCTTCCTGTGACATGGCCAATTGTACACAGACCACCCAGTTACAAGGGCAAATAACCCTGTTTCCCTCCCAGTTTTTACTCTCTTCCAGCCTGGTCTCAGGCAGCTGCTGTTTTAAAAGCCGCCCTTGTTTTCCCAGCTGCTTACTGTGCCTGAAATGAGGTCGCTAAAAGCCAAGAGATGGTTTAAGAAACAAAACAAGAGTAGGCCCAGTAAGAGGGTCTTGTTGCTACTAGCAGCAGGGGGGAAGAAACTATGTTGGAAAAAGAGAGAGAGCTCCACAGAAGTCCATTCTTTCACGGGTCTGGATAACGGCAGGAATGTATTTGCTCCCCTAAAGTTCTCCTCAAAGAATGCTGGTAACATGCATATATCCCTTGGACATTGACCTAGAATTTACAAATATATTTCATTATCTGTATTTGAAATTGTATTTCAGCATTTGCCAGTTTGACAGTTGTCATGCAGTAGGGGACAGAGTTGTATAGATGACATGCCATGGCAATTCGCAGCTTGTGAGGTTTCCTGTGGGATGAATGCCAAAGACATCAAAAGACGTCAAGTCCGAAAATCTGAGGTAATAATTCACCTTCAGAATGCAAATATGAACTCCGAAAATTCATATTCAAAACGTATGTGGGGAAATTGGCAATAAAAAATTAAAAAGTGAATAGCTAGAACCTTTCCCCAGTCTAGTCTGTTGGAAAAGGGCCTCAAAGGACAAAGTAGATTAAATTCTACTGCCATGCTATAAAAAGGGAGAAGTCTCCTGGAATAGCCTAGTCACCGCTATGTATCTTTGAATAGCCCTGACTTGCTAGGGCACAACCACACTGCACATTGGAAGTGCATTCTAAACACACCAGTAGGGCTGCCATACGTCTGGAACTTCCCAGACATGGCTGGGAATCAGCCAGAAATCGCTGAAATGCCCAGGAAAATCCAGACGTATGGGATTTGAGATATGGTGGTGGTGAGAGGGGAGCTCAACAATTTTGTGTTCAGATTCCCCCTTTTTGAAATATGGCAACCCTACACACCAGTTCCCCAAATGAATATTGGGAAGTGTAGTTTAACCCTCACCAATCTCCAGTTCCCAGTACCATTAACAAACCGCAGTTCCCAGGATTCTTTGGGGGAGGTCCCATGCATGAAATGCATGTTGGTTGTGCTTTAAATGCATAGTTTGGACCTGTACTGCTGCTGGAGTGCCAATGTGGTGTAGTGGTTAAGAGCGGTAGACTCGTAATCTGGTGAACCGGGTTCACGTCTCCGCTCCTCCACATGCAGCTGCTGGGTGACCTTGGGCTAGTCACACTTCTCTGAAGTCTCTCAGCCCCACTCACCTCACAGAGTGTTTGTTGTGGGGGAGGAAGGGAAAGGAGAATGTTAGCCGCTTTGAGACTCCTTCGGGTAGTGATAAAGCGGGATATCAAATCCAAACTCCTCCTCCTCCTCCTCCTCCTCCTCCTCCTCTTCTTCTTCAGTGAAGGAGATCACAGAATCACAGATGGCAAGAGGGAGGTTGCGCAGGGAGGGTGATGCGCACCACTGAAAACACTTTGGAGTGCATGCTACTTGATAGCTTCAACATTGCAATCAGGAGAAACTTCCTGGCTTCATATTTTCCATCTAAATACTCCCACCACTGGCTCGAGTTAATGGCTCCCTTAACTGCCGTGTAGAAGAGCTCGATTCACTCGATTGACGTCACCGATGCAGCGCGTTTCAAGAGAAATGTGCTGAGCTTCCCTCATTTATATGTTTGACCCTAAACCTCTACCAGATGTTTCACTCGTTGTGCACACCGATGTGCGTGTGTGCGTGCACAAACACACACATGGCCTGAAGGGCAGCTGGCTGGAAGCTTTCAGAAATCTGTACTGAAATGGAAATAAAATTTCTCTGACAAAAGCTTTTCTTGTTTTTGTTTTAAGAGCTCAGCACACCCTGCTGCGATGGGATGGGGATAGATAGATAGATAGATAGATAGATAGATAGATAGATAGATAGATAGATAGATGTTTATTCGGCATTTGCACCCATCTTACAATACAAAGCTGCGATGGGATGGGGAGGGGGAAAGGGGCTCTGTTCTGCCATCTCACAGTATAAAGGATTTGTAAGTGTGAAGCAGGCCTCCTGTCAGGATATGTGCAGCTGATCAGAGAGGAGCAAGCCCTTTCGCCATATCCAATCTTTGCTGCAGTAAGATAGCTGCTTGCACGTCTCCAAAGAGAGAGGAAATATATCAATGAAAAAGAGAAAGCAAAGGGAGCAGGGATGATTTTTTTTCCAGGTGGAACTCACCAGAACTCAGTTCCAGCACCTCTCAACTGGGTGCCATTGCCATTATAAGAGAACCAAGGAGACATTCGTGGTGAGTTCTGGCACCTCTTTTTCTAGAAAAGTAGCACTGCCTAGAATTATGTATGTCACCTTTAGCTCCTTGGAGAAAATATGTGATATAAATGCAGGAAGTGGCAAGTATAGACGGACTATACATAGTCTGCCATAGTACAATCGGTGCTTTTTCCCTAAAAAAAAAAGGTGGAGGAATTCACCATGAATTTTGGTTGTTTGTTTGTTGTGGACCCAGTTGCAGCGGCTAACTGTAAATGATCTGGATTACAAATGACCACAACTTTATTGATTACAGATATAGGTGGAATTGCAGCCCCCACAGACAAATAATAATAATAATTCAATTTTTTAAAAGACTGGCCCTGCTCAGCAGCGGAGCAAGCCAACCGGGGCGCCTGGGACGGCATGCATGCCCTGCGCCCGGGGGGGGGGGCAGCCGCCTGTGGGGTGGGGCCAGCCGGGGCAGGAGGCTCTATGGGGCCTCTGAGGAGTCTGCCGGTCTCCTCCCACTCAGCTGCCCTACAGCTGGGGGGAAGGCAGCGGGCAGACTGTTTGGGGGCAGTATGGAACCTGCGGGAGACCAAGCCACTGTGTCACTCCCAGGAGAGACGCGTGGCTTGGGCGCGCTACAGGCCCCGCAGTGAGTGCTGCCAGGCATTTTGTCAACCCCCTCACTGGTGACACCTGGGTCAGACCGCACCCACCACACCCCCTTCTCCACCCCTGGCCCTGCTAGTAGGCATCTCAAGTGGCAGATGCTGGAAACTCTCCCTCCCCAAGCTGTTCATCCTGAGCCCACCGACATTCCCCAAGAATTTAATGCTCAGTCTCCCTTTTCCAAGTCCAATCAACTAATGTCATGCTTGTCTTACCCTAAAACTAACCTACAGGTGGTATCTACTTGCATTTTGACATGCTTTTGAACTGCTAGGCTGGCAGGAGCAGGGACCGAGCAACGAGAGCTCACCCCATCGCGGCAATTCGAACTGCTGACCTTCTGATCGGCAAGCCCTAGGCTCAGTGGTTTAGACCACAGTGCCACCCGCTGGTTAGTCTCAACCAAATTGCTAGATACAAACTCTCTCTGCTTGGCAATATATCACCACTCAATATGGAGGCAGATAGTTAATCAGCCACCTCTTAGATGAGTAAAAAGACAGAATTATAAAACTGAAATCTACACGTGACTACATGGAGAGATATACACTTATTGATTCATCCTAAGAGTATTTCTAAAATACTGATTTGATTCTACACCAGCGATAAGATTTGGACGTACTGTATTATGATGGCTCGGCTTGTGAATGGGCACAGAAAGTCAAACGGTGCGAAGACATGCCAATTTCAATAGACGCTTGTACTGGAAAAAGCAATGCTCTCTGTACAGGCCCTTGCTGTCGCAGGTTGATAGCCAGCCCATTCACGCAAATGCTTTTTATAGCAGGAAATCCTGGATCCTGACATCAAGATGGGAATGTAATCACACGCTGAGTTTTGACAAAAAAAAGCTAGCATTTGGACTGAGGATACACTTAGTACTGGGACTTTAACTGTAGCAATGGGACAGGGAGGGGAAATCCTTCACGTATGACAAGCTGATGAACTGGGAGCATGGGCCAAGTCTTACCAGCTTGCACCTTCTGTACTTGCTTTCACAAGCAGATCTTCATTGCTGCGCCTTGCTACAAGCCTTTGCTTTATGCTATATGGCGGAATCTAGAGAGGGAGAACAAATCTGCTGGAGGTGGGGGGGGGGGGTTAGGTCAGTTGCTGCTTTTCCAGTGATTGGAAGCAAGCAAGACTCTAAAATGGCCTCTTCTTCTCCTTCTTCCATAGAACATGGCAGTTAAACAGGTAAGAAGAGTTTGGATTTGATATCCCGCTTTTCACTACCCTAGGGAGTCTCAAAGCAGCTAACATTCTCCTTTCCCTTCCTCCCCCACAACAAACACTCTGTGAGGTGAATGGGGGGGGGGAGACTTCAGAGAAGTGTGACTAGCCCAAGGTCACCCAGCAGCTGCATGTGGAGGAGCGGAGACGCGAACCCGGTTCACCAGATTATGAGTCTACCACTCTTAACCACTACACCACACTGGCTCTCACACAGAGTAAACACAGCACCTGGGGCAGACCGACGTTGTTGAGCTTTTTTTTATTTTAAGTTGTCTGATTCCATAGCTGCTGTTTTCAGAGACGGCCCCTTTCTTGCAGTACCCAAAACATTAGGCAACTGGGATGGAGCCTCAGGCAATGATTGGTGGAGCTGCTCACATCCTGGAAAGGTGAAAGAAGAATAGTCAGTTTCTGAGAAGGCGGCAGGGCAAGGAAGCCGAAGAGAGTTCTGGAAGAGGTGGTGGCCCAGAGGGATGGGGGTAAGGGTGGAAAAGACCAGAGAGAGGTGTCTTGAGAGGAGAAATAAATGGAGAGAAAGAACAGGCCAAAGAAGAGAGGCACGTGACCAAGAACTCAACCAACATGGAGAAAAGTTCATGTTTTAATTTGGAAATAGCCTGCCAAATGATTCCTCCTACTGTTGGGGAAAGTGGGGCACGTTGAGCCATTTTTTACTTTAAGCTCTACACACCTCAAAATAATGCACATAACAGAAAACTTTTGCATTTAATATTTATTAGGTACTATTCCAAACAAAACCAAAGGGTTAATGTTTCACATTTGATGGAATAAAATGACAAAAAATCACACTTAAGTTTTTCAAAATAATGGATCAATGTGCCCCAGTAGTGGGGCACATTGATCCTTCATTTGGGGCACATTGAGCCATTCCAATTTAAGAGCAAAGAAGGCATTTTTACTACACAGTAAAAACTTCCAAAAGAGTTTAAAAAATATCTCAAAGTTCTTAAGAGTCAGCATCACTTCAACTTGTACTCATTAAGTAAACACGGAAATGTTGCCATCCTAGAAGCACGAGCAGTTCCTCCGAAGCAGAGTGGTTTAGGCAACAATTTTACAATATCCTCAAAAGGAATCAAAGCTTCTGGTTCAGAAGAGGGAGTGAACTTGGGCTGGTCATTCACTTTGGACAGAACACGTTTTAGAAATTTTACAATGAAGTCCCCATATTCATCAGTTCTGGTAACTTCAGCAACATAATGGGAAATTGTGGTTTTTCCTAAAATCTTCACGATAACAAAGTTTCCCTCTTTCACAACAGTCTTGTTGAATTCTATATTTTCTTTTTCCTCTACTTCATCTTTAGAAAAGGTTTCAAAATCAGACGAGTCACTTTCAAGCAGCTGGTTCGCATTCAACTTTTCTTTCATAATTTTTGACACAGCCTTTCCAGGCTCAATGTACCCCATTCCCAATTGGATCAATGTGCCCCACATCACCATTTCAGACATACATCTATTTTACGCAAAACAGGCTGGCAGCCATGACAAATATTTTAGTACATACCGCAGCTATGTTAACTATGATCACATAAATGAAAATATATTTCAGCTACCTTTACAACTTTTAGAGCTACATGGTTCACAATACATATACAATTTTTTACTAAAGCTTACCTAATTTAACAAATCTGGATTTTTTTTTAAACTTCTTTGAAAACCCAAACCCAAACACAATGACAGTATGTAATATCACTGCTGTTGTTTTTGTATTGCCACAAACTTTGTATAAAAGCTAAAGTACGGTTTTAAAATGGAAAGGATCAATGTGCCCCATGGCTCAACGTGCCCCACTTTCCCCTATATGTTAACAGTAGATTACACATGCCTGCAATGTTATCCTCAGAGCAGGGAAACGTGTTGTTGATGCCTCAGATTGGCTCCGGCCTGCAGTAAACCAGAAGAACGGACCTGCCCTTCCTCTTGCTTCCTCCCAGATTTATTCAGCTGTGACATAATTACAAGTGTTTGACATTTAGAGTATTACACTTGGCACTCACTCGGATTGTGCACCTCATGGAATGAGTGGATAAATCCACATAGCTGCGTCAAAGAGCCTTTGCATTTGTTCTGCTCGCATCATAGCGGGAGGGAACAGGTGAGGGAGGGAACAAGGAACAGAAGTATGTGGAATCACACAGCCATCCATGGGCGTAGCCAAGGGCGGGGCAGGGAGGGGCAGCTGCCCCCAATCAACAAAAATCAATAAAAATACATAGCTGACTGAGGTTCTGATTCCCCCCCCCCAAAGAAAAAACCTGCCCCCCTAGCAAAAATCCTGGCTATGTCCATGCAGCCATCGGCTTTCATTGCAAAAAAAAAAAAAAAGCAACTACCTAGTTCTCCTGGCATGGGATGGACAAATCCCATTTTTCCCCGACCTTAAATTCAGTTTACCAAATTTCCATGTCAGTCTGCATTATATTATTATTATTATTATTATTATTATTATTATTATTATTATTATTATTTAAAAGAAACCTTCATGAACATTTCTTTGCCTTTGACTACACATTTCTCCTAACAGGCACATTTTTGTATGGTGGCTAACAATTCCTTCCAGTAGCACCTTAGATACACATTTTGGCAAACAACTTCCCTGAATACAATGCATTTTCGTACATTATTTTCATTTTACACGCACTTCCCCCTGTGTTTTCGAACACGTTTTATTGGTTGGAGAACAGCGTCCCAAAATGCAGAGAAGTGCAAGTGTCAAAGGAACGCTATGTATTGGTTCACATTTTTCTTCAGGAAGTGTCAATTACCGAACCTAATTTCTGCCCCGTTTCATGTTTTCGTTTCCCTTTTAATTTGTATACCGCCCTTCGGTATCCACAAGGTGGTATACCAATTAAAGCTGAAGAATCGACAAAACCTACAACAAAGATCAGCCTTATAACAATCCGATTCAATACAAAAAACTCACAATGACAATGTAACTTTAAAACAAACAACTTGCTTTAAATAAAGTAATAAAGTCGGGTGAAGTGAGATGATGCTCCAGTTAAAAGCTTTGAAACTAGAGAAACACTATAATAATTGAATAATAATAATAATAATAATAATAATAATAATAATAATTTATTTATACCCTGCCCATCTGGTTGGGCTTCCAGAGCCACTCTGGGCTGCTCCCAACAGAATATTAAAAACACGATAAAACATATCAAGTAAAAAAGAAACACCGTCACCCCACCCCACCTCTCTCCCCCCTTTCTTCCTAATGTCTCAACAACAAAAACTGATTTGTAAAAATGTTCTATGGAAAAATACGAGAGAGACATTGCACTACCTTTGTAAATCAAGAAAATCTTCAATAATTTTTTTTTTTTTTTAAATAAACACACGATAAAACATCAAACATTAAAAACTTCCCTAAACACGGCTGCCTTCAGATGTCTTCTAAAATTCAGGTAGTTGTTTATTTCCTTGACATCTGATGGGAGGGCGTTTCCGAAGGTGACGTAACCCGAGGGTCCACTGTATAAGAAAACCTGGCAGTGATCTACCCATTGTCATTGGTGGGAAGAGGACCATGCATGGGGTGGGTGGATTGCCCAGAGCTGTTGAGCTTTTTTTAGGAGGACATCCCTGGTCTAGAGCCAGTGTGGTGTAGTGGTTAAGAGTGGTAGACTCTTAATCTGGGGAACCGGGTTCGTGTCTCCGCTCCTCCACATGCAGCTGCTGGGTGACCTTGGGCTAGTCACACTTCTCTGAAGTCTCTCAGCCCCACTCACCTCACAGAGTGTTTGTTGTGGGGGAGGAAGGGAAAGGAGAATGTTAGCCGCTTTGAGACTCCTTTGGGTAGTGAAAAGCGGGATATCAAATCCAAACTCTTCTTCTTCTTCTTCTTCTTCTTCTTCTTCTTCTTCTTCTTCTTCTTCTTCGAAAGCAGAAACTTAAAGTAGGCAACTCTGTACCCCCAGATGATGCTTGGCTTCAGTTTCTATCATTCCCATGTTGGCTGGGGATGATGTGATTTGTAGTCCAGCAACATCTGTAGGGCACTATGTTGGCTATCCCTGCTCTTAGGAGTTAGCAACAGCTGCAGCCCAACATGGAACTCACATTAAATTGCCTTCACGGTCATAAATCTACGGCAGCTTGTCTCATGAAGAAGCTACCACACACAAAACCCAGATCTGTGTCCTTTGCCGGTCCCTACCGACTTACAGCTGCCGGTGGACATGGCTTCCATGAATCTGCCTGTAAGAGAAGTTGAAATACATTTGGGAAATGGGAAATCGTTGCCCGGGCAACAGAGTCTTCTGGCTCGTCTTCCACTTAGCATCACCGGAGAAATGTTGCTCCGAAAGCTTCACACCCATTCTCCCCCACGCACATGTGGACAGAGCTGTGACTCCATCGAGGGATTCCTTCCAGACTTCCCAACTGGGGACATGACCAAACCTCAAAGAAAGCACAATAAGGATGAGAAGATCCGGAGAAATTAATTCCTGCTTTTATTACACCCGGGCACAATTACTGTAATCCCTTTTCCCGCTGGACTTCCTGCTGAGCTGTGATTTACGATCTGTTCCTACGAAATGCAGCTGTTTGGCTTCTTGCCAGCTTCTCCCTCCCTGATCTGGAAGGAACACCTCTTTGCACGAGGGTGGGGCTCCAGGCCTGAGAATAGGTGCGTGAGGTTTTAGTTCCCCCCCTTGCCAACAGAAGCCCCCCACTGCATCTTGTCCTTCTCACCAAAGATGGGTATAAAATGATTAAAGTCCCAGAGCAGGAACAATGAGACCCAGATTCAAATAGCCACTCAAGCCATGAAGCCCACTGGTGTCAGGAGCTAGGAGGAGAGTTATTTGGCCCCTCTAGCTTGCTCAGTCTGGTATGTTTGTCCCATCTCCAGGCCCCTTAAACATTCAGATACAGACAGATCATTTGCATGGGGTCGATTTGGCATAAAATGCAATGCATGGATGCCTGAACTTCTCATAAAATCTAGGGAACAGTCACAACCACTGCATGTACTGGAATTTGTACATGCAGAAAAGCAACACAGTCACACATGGGCGTAGGTTGGGCCTGGAGACTAAAACCCATTCACCCAACACACATCGCTTCTGTGCACGTTGAAATCTGCCTGAATCAGACCTATGTCATGAAGACATACCATTCAGCCGTACCATTCAGCTGTGGTCCAAAATATGTGAGTGGTGCTATGCAATTCTAGAATCTTGTGGATGAAAGAGATTTGAAATAAGCTGCTAGCTGAGACTTTTGTTAGGCAGAGTATGGGGTAAGGAGCCGAGAATGATATGGCTCCAGGGCTGGAGTCAGAGGTAGGCATAATCGGGCACCTACTGAGGCAAACACATACCCTCCAACATTTCTCCAATGAAACTAGGGGTGTCATATTCAACAACAACAACAACAACAACTTATTATTTATACCCCGCCCATCTGGCTGGGTTTCCGCAGCCACTCTGGGCGACTCCCAAAAGAATATTAAAAACACGATAAAACATCGAACATTAAAAACTTCCCTAAACAGGGTTGTCTTCAGATAGTTTATTTCCTTGACATCTGATGGGAGGGTGTTCCACAGGGTGGGAGCCACTATTGAGAAGGCCCTGGACCTCAGTGTCTGGGCTGAACAATGGGAGTGCAGACACTCCTTCATGTAAACTGGGACGAGGACATTTAAGGCTTTAAAAGTCAGCACCGACACTTTGAATTGTGCTCAGAAACGTACTGGGAGCCAATGTACCAGTGTTATAATAATAATATTTATACCCCACTCATCTGACTGGGTTTCCCGGGCCATTCTGGGTGGCTTCCAACATATATAAAAAAATAAAAAAAATATTAAACATTAAAAAACTTCCCTATGTCTTCTAAAGGCTGTTTAAGGTACTTCTCTGCTTGGCTTGGGAGTTGCATACAGTAACTCCATCCCCTCCAACATTTCTCCAATGAAAATAGGGATGTCCTGAGGAAAAGGGGGACAATCTGGGATCAAATCAGAAACTGGTATGGCTTCTGTAAATCCAGGACTGTCCATGGAAAATGGGGACACTTGGAGGGTCTACGGCAGAGGTCCCCAAACTAAGGCCCGGGGGCCGGATGCGGCCTTCTAAATCTGGCCTGCGGATAGTCCATGAATCAGCGTGTTTTTACATGAGTAGAATGTGTCCTTTTGTTTAAAATGCATCTCTGGGTTATTTGTGGGGCATAGGAATTCGTTCATTTTTTTTTTTCCAAAATATAGTCCGGCCCCCCACAAGGTCTGAGGGACAGTGGACCGACCCCATGCTGAAAAAGTTTGCTGACCCCTGGTCTACAGACACCCCTGCAGGTTGCCCATAGCCATTCATATGAAAAGCCCTTCCGGATCAGGCCAAAGACCATCTTGTCCTGCCTCCTGTTCTCACAGAGGCCCACCAGAGGCCCATGGGAAGCTCACCAGCAGGACATGAATGCAGTAGCGCTGTGCCCACTTGTGACTCACAGCAACGGCCATTCAGAGGCAGGCTACGTCCAACAGTGGAAGTATAACATGGTCATTGTGTCTGGTAACCATTGAAAGCCTTATCCCCCCATGAATTTGTCCAACACCCTTTTAAAACCTATCCCTAGCGAATTCTGTAGCTTAACTCTGCCCTCTCCTGAGTGTTCCGAGTCTTGGGCTCTTTGTGTTCACGAATATTAATTCAGACACATATCGCGAAGTTTGAGGAGCTTTTGTGTGTTGGTCGTATCCAGAGGCTTAGGAAGGTCAGGTGGTACCCGGTGCGGAAAATTTCTTGTCACACCCCCCCAATTGATTCCGCCCCCCCGCAAAAATGGTTTTACGTTATTTCATATTTTCTTACAAAGGAATAATAACAAGTAATAATAATAATAATAACTTTTATTTATATCCCGCCCTCCCCGGCCGAATTCGGGCTCAGGGTGGCTAACATCAGATAGATAACGTTGGTATAAAATCAAACAATAATTAAATTACCTCCTAAAAACATCTCAAAATCAAATTAAAGTCTAATTCGATGGCTTTCCACAGGGTTAGGGTTGGGAACAGTAAGTGCTCCACTGAACTGAAATTTCAGCCTTCACAACATAGGAAAACAGCCAAGTAAACAGCTATTTTGGTGGAGGAGGGTCAAGATATTAACCGATATGCATGAAATTTCATCTATAGCTAGGTGTCTATATATGAAATTTCATGCATATCGGTTAATATTATAGCTATATAATCCTTACTATAGTAAGATAAGACCTTTGGAGCAGGCATTTTTTAAAAAAAGTTTTTTATGAACCACCCTAGTAGGGCAGTAATTGTTCCTTGATAATTTGTCACCCCCTCCATTATGGAACCTGGGTCGCCCCCCCCCCCTTGCTACGCCTCCTGGTCGTATCTGATTTCGACAAAGAACTTAGCCTGGCTCAGTTGCGGTGGATGTGTTCCTATGATTCTGGGGCTATTGTTCTATGACATAATAGGGCAAGGTTTATAATGGTCACTCTGGGATAGTATATGAACTGAGTGAAAACTTGTTGTGTAATGCTGCCGGCTGCCCCCACTGTCTGCTATCAGACAAACAAAAAGCTTGCTTATTTATATGGATTCCTCTTCAGCTGGTTTTCATCTGGGAACCACATAAATGTCAGCTTGTTAAAATGGCCTTGTAAAACAGCCATTTTTGTTTCTTGCATGGATGCACACAGCTCTCATTATGGCAAGTTCCTAAGTCCACTGTCTATTTTTTCTTTTCTTTTTTAAGTATCTGCAACAACACTGTGGAAACCCAATTGCTGTGCATCTTGTTTTCGCAGCTGCCATTTTACTTTCACAATGTCAGTTGAGATTGTGGGCCCTCTCACTGTTTAACACAGTTTCTTTCTGCCGGTATGACTGCAACTTTCCAGGTTCTTTTGTTGTTGTTGTCGTTCAGGTCGTTCAGTTGTTCAGGTCGTGTCTGACTCTTCGTGACCCCATGGACCAGAGCACGCCAGGCACGCCTATCTTTCACTGCCTCCCGCAGTTTGGCCAAACTCATGTTAGTAGCTTCGAGAACACTGTCCAACCATCTCATCCTCTGTCGTCCCCTTCTCCTTGTGCCCTCCATCTTTCCCAACATCAGGGTCTTTTCTAGGGAGTCTTCTCTTCTCATGAGGTGGCCAAAGTACTGGAGCCTCAACTTCAGGATCTGTCCTTCTAGTGAGCACTCAGGGCTGATTTCTTTGAGAATGGATAGGTTTGATCTTCTCGCAGTCCATGGGACTCTCAAGAGTCTCCTCCAGCACCATAATTCAAAAGCATCAATTCTTCGGCGATCAGCCTTCTTGATGGTCCAGCTCTCACTTCCGTACATTACTACTGGGAAAACCATAGCTTTAACTATATGGACTTTTGTCGGCAAGGTGATGTCTCTGCTTTTTAAGACCAGTGGCCATGATCTTAGTTTTTTTGATGTTGAACTTCAGACCATATTTTGCGATCTCCTCTTTCACCCTCATTAAAAGGTTCTTTAATTCCTCCTCACTTTCTGCCATCAAGGTTGTGTCATCAGCATATCTGAGGATGTTGATTCCCCCCCCCCCCCCGGCAATCTTAATTCCGGTTTGGGATTCATCCAGTCCAGCCTTTCGCATGATGAATTCTGCGTACAAGTTAAATAAGCAGGGAGACAATATACAGCCTTGTCGTACTCCTTTCCCAATTTTGAATCAATCAGTTGTTCCATATCCAGTTCTAACTGTAGCTTCTTGTCCCACATAGAGATCCAGGTTCTAAGGAGGCACAAATTTTAGCTGTGACTAGCAAACTATCTATCAACAAGTAGGAAATACCTTTCTGCTCCTCTACAAATGGAGATGTATTCTTTTTATGTAATATATTCTATTTACAGCCATACCTTGGTTTTTGAACAGCTTAGTTCTCGAACGTTTTGGCTCCCAAACACCGCAAACCCGGAAGTGAGTGTTCCGGTTTGCGGACGTTTTTGGGAAGCTGAACATCCGGCATGGCTTCTGTGTCTTGCGAACATTTTCGGAAGTCGAACGGACTTCTGGAACAGATTCCGTTCGAGAACCCAGGTACGACTGCATATCATTTTTATTGGTCTGTGACTATAACATGCCCTCCAACATTTCTCTGATGGAAATAGTGACGTCCTAAGGAAAAGGGGGACATTCCGGGGTCAAAACAGAAACTTGGATGGCTTCTGTAAATCTGGGACTGTCCCTGGAAAATAGGGACATTGGAGTGTCTGTGGTTTGGAGTGGGAATCTGACTCTTTGCAAAGAAGATGCAGGATAAATCGATAGCCCTTGGCAGGGCATGGAATCACCGTTCACCATCTGAAACTAGAAAAGCCATTTTGAGATTATTATAGTTTTATGTGATTGTTCTTATGTTCTGCTTCACAATCTGTTTTGCTCTGTGATTCTTGTGTGCTGTGTGCTTTTTATTTTTGGTCTACTGATTCTGAACGATGGATTGGGTTAAACAAAAAAACAAACCAGACTGAAGGGGCCCTGATACAGCCAGTAGTTACCACTGGTGGTAAGAGGTTCAGCTTCAGCACGTTCCAACGGCAGCAGTAGACGTGGTGGAGCTGTTTACGCAACAGATAGATGCAGGTCCCTGGAGGCCACAGGGTCTCTCCGGTTAAAACAGTCTGCACTTTAAGCAAGCAATGTGTTTGTCTCAAGTGTAGAGCCTTTTCCCCAGAGGATATCCTGTCTGAGATGATTAGGATGCAAAGGGCAGACTGGCATCTGAAGGGAAAGTCTAGCCAATGTGGAAAGCACAAAGGAGAATGGCCAACAGCACTGGTTCAACTCCGGGTATGCTGAGAATGTGGAAACCAGACCACATGCCTTTCGCTTGCCTGATTAACCAGTATCCGCATTGTGAAGGGAGCACACAGCTCAGTTTTATGTTGCATTGTGTTCTTTGCTGGTACTTCCAGCAAGCCCCACTTGCCAAGGAACACTCAGGACAGGAGAGCACTTGGGAACTCTCAATTCTGTGAGAGATCACCAGGGGGTTTGGGCTGGGTGTTCATCAATATGCGGATGATACCCAGCTCTAACTCTCTTTTAAATCAGAACCAGTGAAGGTCCTGTGTGAGTGCCTGGAGGCAGTTGGAGAATAGATGGCAGCTAACAGATTGAGATTGAATCCTGACAAGACAGAAGTATTGTTCTTGGGAGACAAAGGGTGGTCTGGTGGGGCAGGGGGACTTCCTGGTCCTGATTGGGGTAATTGTGCCCCTGAAGGATCAGGTGTGCAGCCTGGGAGTCATTTTGGACTCACAGCTCTCCATGGAGGCACAGGTTAATTCTGTGTTAAGGGCAGCTGTCTACCAGCTCCATCTCGTACTCAGGCTGAGACCCTACTTGCCCGCGGACTGTCTTGCCAGAGTGGTGCATGCTCTAGTTATCTCCCGCTTGGATTACTGCAATGCACTCTTCATGGGGCTACCTTTGAAGGTGACTCGGAAACTGCAATTAATCCAGAATGCAGCAGCTAGACTGGTGACTGGGAGTGGCCGCCGAGACCATATAACACTGGTCCTGAGAGATCTGCAGCCAATCAGAAGCTGCAATTTGGTTTTTGAATGTTTTGAAAGTTGAACGGACTTCCGGAAGGGATTCCGTTTGACTTCCAAGGTACAATTGTACTTCTTGTCATATAAGCAAATGTTTTAGCTGTTTTAAGGTATGCAGTTGTTCGCTGCATATATTTTTTTGAGGGGGTGTTTTTTAGCCAATAATTTTGGGGTGCCTTCTGGGAAGTGCTCCATAAATGAAATCAAGGCAGGAAAGCAGGAAGAAACAATGCAGTTTGGCTTTGCAACAACAGTTTGAACTTTCAACAACAGGCACATGAGGCCCGATCAGGATTGAGGCCATGGTAAACACAGAGGGGGTTAAACCACCCTCTCAAAAACCTCTGATCAAAGTCCTCCCCACGCTCCTAGAATCTCACAAGAGATAGTGTTCAAAGGATAAATGTATATATGGGGAAAGGGGGGGGAACCTGTTTCTGATGTTATTTGTTGAATTATTACTTATTGTGGAAAGAAAAAAAGAAAACCAATAAAAAATTATTTACAAGAAAACCCCACACAAAATCCTACCCACACTCCAAATTGCTATTTGGCATGGAAAGGAAGTTACCGCTGACACAAATGGGAATTTCTTTCCCCCTCCCCATGCCACATAGTGGGGGTGTTATGTTGAGGTGGCAGTGGATATCACTGGAACTGAAGGACAGGAAGAAAGCAAGTCAAGAAACTTCCCAGTGTGAGAGCCAGTGTGGTGTAGTGGTTAAGAGTGGTAGACTTGTAATCTGATGAACCGGATTCGCGTCTCCACTCCTCCACATGCAGCTGCTGGGTGACCTTGGGCTAGTCACACTTTTCTGAAGTCTCTCAGCCCCACTCACCTCGCAGAGTGTTTGTTGTGGGGGAGGAAGGGAAAGGAGAATGTTAGCCGCTTTGAGACTCCTTCGGGTAGTGATAAAGCGGGATATCAAATCCAAACTCTTCTTCTTCTTCTTCTTCTTCTTCTTCTTCTTCTTCTTCTTCTTCTTCTTCTTCTTCTTCTTCTTCTTCTTCCCTCTATGCTGTGTTCCCCAGCCTGTTCACATGTGCCCCACAGCATTGCCATCCATTGGCAGACCCTCCAAGTGCCCCTATTTTCCAGGGACAGTTCCGGATTTACAGAAGCCACCTGGTTTCTGATTTGATCCTGGAATGCCCTGCTTTTCCGTAGGACATCCCTCTTTTCATCGGAGAAATGTTGGAGGGGATGGAGTTATGCAGTGCTTTTTTCTATAAAAAATGTTTAGGGGTACTCTCCTTTTGGCTCAAGAAAACCACCATTTTATAGCTCAAATCGGGGAAATGTTGGAGGGTATGCATTTGGGTAAGGGACGTGGGTGGCTCTGTGGGTTAAACCACAGAGCCTAGGGCTTGCCGATCAGAAGGTTGGCGGTTCAAATCCCCACGACGGGGTGAGCTCCCATTGTTCGATCCCTGCTCCTGCCCACCTAGCAGTTTGAAAGCACGTCAAAGTGCAAGTAGGTAAATAGGTACTGCTCCAGCGGGAAGGTAAATGGCGTTTCCGTGCACTACTCTGGTTTGCCAGAAGCAGCTTAGTCATGCTGGCCACATGACCCAGAAGCTGTACGCCGGCTCCCTCGGCCAGTAAAGTGAGATGAGCACCACAACCCCAGAGTCGTCCGCGACTGGACCTTATGGTCAGGGGTCCCTTTACCTTTACATGCACATTTGGGTTATAAGTCTTCTTTTAAGTCCACACTCCTGCCAGGGCTTTAAAATACCCGGGAAAACGAGAAACTCTAGAAGACCCCAGCCAGCCGCACTTGTTTCTTTTATGTGACAATAGGATGGGCATATTCTTTTACAAGGCAATATGCTTCCTTGAGAGATAAACTTAGACTGAAGGTCGAGTCGTTTCTCTCAAGGAGGCAACTAGATGACGGCGCAGATAAACCGAGTGCCCACCCTATTGTTAGAGTCCCCGCTAGAAGTGAAAAGGAGGAAGGCAGCGACAATGTGGAGATCGCTGGAGATTGTTTTAGGGAACTTGCACAGCTCAGGCTGAGGTGTGTGTTTACTCAGAAGTAAGTCCCTATTCAATGGACGACGACTCCTACGTATTGCATTGAATAAACACGGCGTTTTGCCTTTCCACCGAACTATGACTCTTGCTAAACTTGGGTTTCTGAATTGTGTTCCTTCAGAGTGCCCTGTGTGGGAGTGAGAGAGGTCTCTAACCTTTATTTTTGAATTGTGTTCCATTAATGTGGTGCTTTGCCTCCCCACCCCTCCCACCCCACCCCACCTCATATAAGAGCCTCACAACATTATTTCAGGTCAGGAAATAGACTGACGTAATGCCCAACAAGGGTGCATGAGACGGCAGCCTTGGTATGTTATCGTTGCAGCGGTATCGCCAATTTTGGGAAACGCCGCAGAATTCATTTGCCACATCTCATCCATTTATGGTTTAATCGAATGTATTAAAATTAGAATAAAGTAATAAGGCAGGGGTGGGGAAACTGAGGCCTGGGGGCCAAGTGTAACTGTCCAAGTCTCTCTGCCTAGCCCTTAGGACTCTCCTAAGAACCCATTTGGAGGGGCTTAGCTGTCTGAATTAGGCCCCTGGGCCAGAGATTGGGATGACTGGGAAGCCGGGGAAGCTGATTTTACAATCCTTCCCAGTTGCACTACCGTATATTCCAGTGTTTCCCGAACTTGGGTCTCCAGCTGTTTTTGGACTACAACTCCCATCATCCCAAGCTAGCAGGACCAGTGCTCAGGGATGATGAGAATTGTGGTCCAAAAACAGCTGGAGACCCAAGTTTGGGAAACACTGGTCTAGTCACCTGGATTTCTGCACAGCGGAAGTTGTTGTGATTAATGTGTGGGCATTCAGTGGGCAAAGCTGTTGGGGCATGTGGTATAAGGGGAATGGCATTAGCCTGCCTCTGCGAGGGTTACTGTGAGAATCGGGGCAGTCATCCCTTGGAAAAATATCTGTAGTTCAAGTTGCTGCTAGTGGCACAGGAGCAAAGGCTGCTAAAATGTTGGCAGCCTTCCTGCCGGAGCAGTCTACTTTCTGGAAGCTTCATTTAGGATATCAAGGGATGTCCATAAAAAACAAACAAAGCCCCCAAACACGGGCAGCAATGCAAAGCTGATGCTAAAAGTATTGCCACCCCTCTCAATCTCCTTCCTGCCTTCTGCAAAATCTCTCCCATCTGCAGAACACATGCTGCAAATGAAAAGGAATAACACAGGCGAGATCCATTTGAGAGCTCTAAAGCAAAAGCCCTCCCAAGGCAAACTCTGGAGGCTCTAATGTCTGGGACTCATCAAATTATGCAACTGCCCAATTGCACAGCAGAGAGGAGGACCAAAGGGCTGGCTTGCTTTTGTGTTTTTCAGTTTGGTTTTTTGTTTGGGGAGAGAACACAATAGAGAATCTTATTGGACTCTCTCTCTCTCTCTCTCTCTCTCTCTCTCTCTCTCTCTCTCCGTGTGTGTGTGTGTGTGTGTGTGTGTGTGTGTTGCTGTCTCCCCCAGTCCTGAGGCAGGGATCCCTGTTTTCTGCTCTGGATTTATTCACAATTACATCACTGAGAGGAACCCAAAGCAATGGTAAAACATTGTTACAATAGCCCGGTGCCCACCCATCTCTCTGTCATGCAGTGGCAAGAGGGCACGGGGCCACAGGCACACACACGGTGTCTGTGTCCCTTCGGAGAATAGAAGACAAGGCAGGGACTGTCGTGCTTTAAGAAATATTGTTTATTCATCTATTTACACCTTCAGTCTGCATGGAGGGAGTCCAGCTTTTACAGCAATACCCAAATCATTGCAGCCAAACTTTCCTTCTGCTACACCAAGACAGATCTCGGCCTTCCTTCCTTCTTCTTCTGCCCAGAAACCCTTGCTTCAAACCTCCCTTTTGAAGAGTTTGCATTTGATATCCCGCTTTATCACTACCCGAAGGAGTCTCAAAGCGGCTAACATTCTCCTTTCCCTTCCTCCCCACAACAAACACTCTGTGAGGTGAGTGGGGCTGAGAGACTTCAGAGAAGTGTGACTAGCCCAAGGTCACCCAGCAGCTGCATGTGGAGGAGAGGAGACGCGAACCCGGTTCACCAGATTACGAGTCTACTGCTCTTAACCACTACACCACACTGACTCTCACCACACCAGGCAACCTTTGTGACATCTGACTCCCCAGGCCAAAGGATTCTTCTACATACTCTGCAACACTTCTCTGATGAAAATAGGGATGTCCCGTTCCATAATGATAATTGCACTATTTATACCCCACACATCTTACTAGGTTGCCCTAGCCACTCTGGGAGGCTTCCAACATATATAAAAACATAATTAAACATTAAACTTTTTTTAAAAAAACTTTTCTATGCAGGTTTGCCTTCAGATGGCTCGGGGGCCAGATAACTCCATACCCTCCATCATTTCTCCCATGAAAACAGGAACGTTCTAAGGGAAAGCGGCACATTCTGGGATCAAATCGGAAACCAATACAGCTTCTCTAAATCAGGGACTCCCAGAAAATAGGGACACTTGGAGGGTCTTCTTCCAAGGTCCATCAACACCTTCTTTGTAATGCTAACAGGTCTACTCTTCCCCCAAGCCAGCCAGACTGGTTGGCATAAGCCAGCCCAGGAATTCCTTTGCAGCTTGCATTTCCCCTTCATAACACAAATTACCCAAGTCCTAGCATTTATTAATTTCTAGGTTTACCCTGTTTATAACCATATTTGCTCCCTGAAAGCCAGCAGCAGGGCAGGGGAGAGGAGAGGGGGAGAATTAGGAATGATGTGCAAGCCTGTGTATTGCAGAGCAAACAGTTAATGCAGCTGCAAGCAGGACTCTAACCCTTTTCCCCCTGATATGCCAAGCTTTGGAGCCGGATAGATGTGCAAGAGAGATAGCTGAGAACTCCCTGGAAGCGCAGGCTTTCTCCTCCAATTTCAGTGTGCTGCGCATAGTTGGAAGAAGTTAACAAAGCCCATACTGTGTTCTCAATTAGTGAGCTGGCATAAGTCGTTGCAGAGGGAGCTGTTCTGTAATGGAACGCTGCTTTGAAAGAGGTGGAGGTTGTTGCCTTGCTGAATAACACTAGTAAAGTTGTGTGCTCCCCTTTTTGGGGTGGTGCCATGTGTATTTGTCCTGCATTTGAAAATACAAACTGTATTTTCATCAGAGAAATGTTGCAGGGTATGCAATTCGCCCCAGGGCCAGGGTAACAGCCCATCAGCCATTGGTCAATTGGCAAGCAGGGTATGATCCACTTTCGAGGCCTGCATGAAGCCTGTTATAAGAATTCTAAGGTCTCAAAAATAAAATTATTATTATTATTATTATTAGAATTAGAATTTATATATTGCCTTATAACCGGTGGTCTCAGGGCGGTTCATAAATGTACAAGGCAAACACATTCATAAGTATGTAAACCATGTGTCTGAAATAGTACAGGAGAGCAATCCTGAAGCCATTTTGACTCTCCCAAATTGACCTCAAATATTCCTCTGCAGTAAGGGAGGCAAATGGGGAAAGACTCCCCATTGTCCTTTTTGCTTACAAATCCTGTCTTAAGGGCGTAATTGTGTATGAACAGGGTGAGCCTGTGACCTGGACTCGGGAACAAAAGTATTAACCATCACAAAAGAATGGCCGGGCTGCCCAGGTAATGCAATCAGTGACCATTATCAGGTATCCTGGCAGGCAGGATTTATGTTGTAGACCGCCTCCTTCTGTGATGTATGTATGATATTTTTGGGGGTGGTCTTGGGCTACAGGGCAGGCAATTACAAGAGTATATATAAGGGCTGACGCACCATTGTTATGGGTTCCTCGTCCCTCCTGCGTGTGGCGAGTGGGGACCCTGTTGCAACAGTTTAATAAAGATCAGGCTTATTAGCCGCTTTGCTTCTCAAAACAAAATCGAAAATTCTTTCTAGTAGCACCTTAGAGACCAACTGAGTTTGTTCCTGGTATGAGCTTTCGTGTGCATGCACACTTCTTCAGATACCAGATTTGCTTCTCAATATACTCTGGGTGGCCTCTGTTGTTTTCTCCTAACGATAGGGAACCCACTTAAATACTCTACACAGGCTCTTGGATAAGGGGAAAGGAGCAGGTTTTTCTTACAACAAGCCGGGTTCACGCAGGCCCTGAAAAAAACCCCTCACCTCCAGCAGGCCCGATCCTGGGCTGGCACTGGTGCCTGACCAGCAGGCAAGCATCATTACCAGGAAAATGGGGGGGGGGGTGTCACTGGTAACCCTGTGGCCCCTCTAATATTTAGCTAGGTGGCTGTAAGTCACAACTGACTTGAGCTGCGTTGGGATGCTTGAATTGCTCATAGATGCTGGTTTTGGTATTTCTTGCTTCTTCTTTCTTTTTTCTGTTAGCTCTGTTGAAACAGCCGCCTGAAGAGCATGGTTTGTGTCAACATAATTCCATAAGGAAATGAGCCAGAATATGAAAAGAGAAAGTCTGTTATGCTATGTAAACTGGCATGTCGTCAAGCAGATTAGAGCTGGAGGAGCCAAAGTAAATATATATAATCTTAGCTGTTACACTGTGTGACCCGTAGCTCATTAGCTGAAATGGGGGGGAAAGATGCAGCAGAGGTGCATGAGCAAAGGAGATTCATAAACCGGCCGATTTGATCGGGATCGTCATTTCCAGCTTTCAGTGAAACGAGCCTTGCATGAACAGGCGAAGAGTTTGAAGAGTTTGGATTTGATATCCTGCTTTATCACTACCCGAAGGAGTCTCAAAGCGGCTAACATTCTCCTTTCCCTTCCTCCCCCACAACAAACATTCTGTGAGGTGAGTGGGGCTGAGAGACTTCAGAGAAGTGTGACTAGCCCAAGGTCACCCAGCAGCTGCATGTGGAGGAGTGGGGACGTGAACCTGGTTCACCAGATTACAAGTCTACCGCTCTTAACCACTACACCACACTGGCTCTCAGGAGGTTAAATGTACGTTTGTGGTTTGTCACAATGATTAGTGTGTTCAACCTAGAGAAGAGGCAGTTAAGACATGGCAGCTGTCTTCAGATATCTGAAGGGCTGCGCATCGCAGAAGGCGAAGCAAACTTGTTCTCTGCTGCTCCACAGGAGGGATAAAACTGGTGGGTGGAAATTATAGGAAAGCAGATTTTGGCTGAATATCAGGAGGAGGAATTTCATAATGGTAAGGCACACATTTAGATCAGTGCACAGTTGCCTCCGTGCATAAGATTTCATTACTCTGCTGCGAAAGTGTATTGGGAATCATATTTAGGATGGAGAGGTGTAGGGGTTGCCCCTCCCCTTTACTGCTGAATCGGACCAACCTCCATCTGTGGAAAACCCGACTGTCATGTGTTCCAATTCAGTGGTAAAGAGCGGTTTTCCCTGGGGAAAAGCAGCGGGACAAGTGGAAGTGTAGACGAGCCCTTAATGTGTTTAGCGTCAGCCACCAGAAGCAAACTCCATCTTATTCCTCTGCAGCCATGACGGTGCAGTGATTTCGTAGAATTGTAGAAATGCAGAGTAAGGGAATTTTAAAAAGTGAAACTTCACACACTCAGAGAGTTTCCTTCTTTTAGGAATGAATAAATCAAGGGTTGGGAAACTGTTTTTATTTGTTTGTTTCTCTAATATATCAGGGGCTCGGAAGCAGTTGCAAAGCACAGAATGACAAGCGAGTGGGAGAAGAGAAATAGTAACTGTGTGGTTGTTAACTGAAGGAATACACATGTCTGTCTAAAGAGCCTCCCTCGCAAAGCCATTAAGTCCAAGGTCAAAAATTACCCAGCTGCACCGCAGGATTTGGGTGGAGCAACTACCCAGAAGCCCTTGCTTCTCTCGTCAATGTCAAGAGAGGCCTAAATGACCTCCCTTGTTTTACGCCGAAGTAAGGCAATACATTGAAGCGAATGCACAATTTGATAAGAAAAGGCAATGCTTTGTATAACAAGACCTGGTACGTGTGTGTGTGTGTGTGTGTGTGTGTGTGTGTGTGTGTGAAGATTTTCCACATTAAGATCTTGATCTCTGGATAACCTAAGAGGAAAAGCTACTGCGGGCTTTGGGGAGAGGTTCCTAATGCTGGAAGTCATTACTGATTTAAGCAGTGAGTTATTGCTTTGAGGTGTTGAACCAATTTGGAAGATGGAAACTCAGAGTAACAATCCTTGGCTTTCCAATAGCTTCCAATTTATAACTGGCAGGATCTGATCGAGGCAGCTCAGCTGAAGGGGTGGGAGAGGGAACTTGCATCTGATTTCGTTGGAATGGCTCCAAGTATACACTGGCAAAACCGAGGCGGGAACCCAAGACATTGTGAGCCACATGTGCTAAACATTTGCGCTCAGAGCAAGAGAACGGACATAGGATGCAAGAACGCTTCCTGGGGAAAGATATGTAATGAATTGAAAAGGATGTTTAAAATTAAGTTTGTAAAAAACAAAAACAAAAACAAAAAAAAGGATTTTGGGGGAGAAGTATAGGGACAGAACTAATGAAACTGTATAGAAACTTATTTATGTATGCTACTACGGTGGCAATAATGTTACTTGCCCCAAAATGGAAAGAAGCAGAAGTCCCAGCAAAGGAAGAATGGATTAAAAAAACTTACAGAATATGCAGAAATGGTGAAACTTACCGGAAGAATAAGAAATCAAGATAACAAACTTGACATGGCGGCAACAGGAGGCCCCATTAGCTAAAGTGGTACCTCAGGTTAAGAACAGTTTCAGGTTAAGAACGGACCTCCAGAACGAATTAAGTTCTTAACCCAAGGACCACTGTATATGGAAGCTTTTTAAAATGTTTAATGTTGGCTCCCATTACGTTTCTGAGCACAATTCAAAGTGTTGGTGCTGACCTTTAAAGCCCTAAACGGCCTTGGTCCAGTATACCTGAAGGAGCGTCTCCACCCCCGTCGTTCTGCCTGGAAACTGAGGTCCATCTCCGAGGGCCTTCTGGCAGTTCCCTCACTGCTAGAAGTGAGGTTATAGGGAACCAGGCAGAGGGCCTTCTCGGTTGTGGCACCCGCCATGTGGAACGCCCTCCCATCAGATGTCAAGGAAATAAACAACTATCTGACTTTTAGAAGACACGTGAAGGCAGCCCTGTTTAGGGAAGTTTTTAATGACTGATGTTTTAATGTATTTTTTAATTTTTTTGTTGGAAGCCGCCCAGAGTGGCTGGGGAAACCCAGCCAGATGGGCGAGGCATAAATAATAAATTATTCATTATCATCATCATCATCACCATCACACTATTGGCCTTTCCAGCTACCATAACTGAGTCAGCTGTTGCTGCTATTTTTTAATTATTCTTACTATGTCGTTTATCTTATATTACCATTGGAACAAAATTAAAAGCAATCCTATCTATCATTCATCTGTTTGTCTATTTACAGACCACTCCTCTCACGCGCATCTGACTTGGGTGATTTCAACCATACATGCTTGGAGGAAGGAGGGTTGGAATCATGCGAGTCAAGTCCCAAGCAAAGCCGAAAGCTTAAATGTTCCTTTTGCGCGGGGTTCGTTTGGGGTCACCTGCCACAAAAGTGCTTTTAAACTCTCTGACTTGCTTGCTGAGATTTTGCTTAGTGCAGACTCTCCAAGTGTCCCTATTTTCCAGGGTCAGTCGTGAATTTACGGAAGCTATCCTGGTTTCTGATTTGACCCTGGGATGTCTCGCTTTTCCTTAGGACATCTGTATTTTCTTCAGAGAAATGATGGAGGGGACATGTCTATTTTCATTGGAGAATTCTTGGAGGGTATGTTAATGTACCAACTCTGGAAAACTCTGTGATGCTTGTTGTTATGTATTGAAGTTCTCACCCTAGGCCACTAGGGGTGTGTGTATATAGTTCATTCTGCTGCAGTTTTCACTCAGGTCCGCACATGCAAATGAGGGATTGAAAGTGACGTTCAGGGATTGGGTAACTACAGAAAGTTGTTACTGTTGCTTGTAGCTGAGTTCTATATAAGCAGGCTGCTGAGCCCTTCAGCTCACATCTGTTCCAGCCTGAGAATAAACAAGAGCTGCTTGAAAATCACTGTGTCGTCTGCTGTGTCCACCCACTACTTAACACTTGTTGTTGTTTAGTTGTTCAGTCGTGTCCGACTCTTTGTGACCCCATGGACCAGAGCACGCCAGGCACGCCTATCTTTCACTGCCTCCTGCAGTTTAGCCAAACTCACGCTAGTCGCTTTGAGAACACTGCTGTGATGCTTGCTTTCTCTCAAACAAACACCCTCACCTGCCAGCCGTGGATCCAAGGATTTGGCCAGTGCTATTTTTCTAGAAAAAGGGGTGCTGGAACTCACCATGAACACCTCCATTGTTCTCTTATAATGGCAATGGCACACACCTGAGCGGAGTTCCGGTGAGTTCTGACAGAAAAAAATAGCTCTGGGTTTGACTATATGCACAGATACACATAAACCTTGGAACTGAATGTAAAATGAGGGGTTGCTGCAAGTGTGTGTTTGTGTGAAAAGAACCAGCATGGTGAAGCAGTTATCGAGTGAAATCTGGGAGACCAGATTTCAAATGGCCATTTGGTCATGACATCTGAAGTGAAGGTGGGTTCCCATGAGGCAAGACACAGTGATAACAGCAAGAACCTTTACTGAACAACGGAACTGGGCAACAGGGACAAAGCAACTGCTTATATACATTTCTGAAGGCCTAGGCCACTCCCACTCCCAACATGATTGGTTGTCTAAACTTCCAAGCTGCGAATCATGACTCAGAGTTCAAGGGCCAATGGCAGAGGCCCAAATCCTGAAATGTTCTGTGATTGGATATCATGTATCGAATCAGAACACAGGGGCTCAGAATCCTTAGTCCAGACTCAAGCTCAGGCAAACACAGACCACTGAATTCATAACAAAACTCACTAAGGACCTGGAGCCCGTCGCTATATCTCAGCATTACCTACCTCACAGAGTTGTTGTTGGGAGAATAAAATGGAAAGATGGGAGGATAAATTGAGCCCCTTGGAGAAAAGGTGGAATAAAAACAGAGGAAGAAAAGTGGGATATAAATACACAAACACCCCTTCTCTTTGCCCTGGGGTTGCTTTCCCTTACTTCTGCAAGGCAAGGTTGTGAGCAAAAGCAGAGAGCAGAAGAAATATATATAATTGTCTCAGGCCCCCAGACTGCCTTTTGCATTTCTGTCCAGGAGTGTCTTGGGGTCGTTCCCACCATGCTAAGGCTTGGCCATCCAAGGGCTGCTTTATTCTGTTTGTATACATGGTTACCTTTCAGCTTTTCAGTGCATGCAAACTCCTACATTTGACACGCAGAACCGTGCTTAAATAAATACATTTTTAAAAGGCTTTCTAACTCGCAAAGGAAGGCATATCCCAGGCCCAGCTTTCAGGGCGTGGTGCACAATTTGTTGTCAGCCGGCTATGCAGGATGTTTAAGGAGGGGAGGCCCTCCGTCAAACTGACCAATGATATCATTGTAAAAACAAACAAACACAAGGCCAAAAGAGGAGAGGAGCCCTTGAGAAAAATTTCTCACTTTCGTTCCAACTTCACTTTCCTATCACACAATGCGAAAGGCACTAATTTCTTTTCTTTATTTTCCCTTTCTCATTCTCAGGTCTGTAATCAGTTTTCTTGAGAGTACAATGGGGGGGGGGGCGGGCGCGACCGGTGCCTTAATGTGCATTGTCTTGAAAGGGGCTTAAAATGCGGAAATTGGGAGTTGGGTCAGCAATTGTAAATATCCTCTGGGTAATTCAATGTGTTTGTTCTGAAGCGCATTTCCAGCAGCCAGTGAGCTATCGGACACCCTGGCACCAGAGTTTTTGGTGGGAAAGATCAGCTGTTCAGATAACGCCCGGAGACTCCACCCACAGACACAGCTGACGAAAAAGAGGGGGAGAAACCTGGTGGCTTCATTAATTGCTTTTAAAGAGTGGTTAATGAGAATACAATGGGATAGAGGCAATAAAATGCCTTTTCGTTGCTGTGAGGAACTGGACTCCCCCGCCCTTTCTGATGATAATAAATCATTTCTTGGAACTGTGCAAGCCTTGCATGAAATTGTTTAAGAATGAAATAAATTGCCCCGTTAGGATGCAAGAATAGGACTCTTTGGAAAGATCATTTCCTTTTCCTTTCATTTTTAATTGTAATACATTTCTAGTGTCGGAAACATAATTTACCATCTACGTACAGTTTCTAATAGCATCTTATGCAGATTGACAACCCCCAGGTTGTTTTCCAAAGTCAACGAATAACGTGAGAGGCGATTATTTTGAAATCCCTCTTGGTGACGCCTTGCTGAGAAGTCAAAAGGACAAGGGCATTGTATCAATCAATCAATCAATCAATGGGGATTGAACTAGGGCTTCAGAGCATAGGAGCATGTGAAGGGAAACGGTGTAAATGTGAAGTGCTGGGAGGTAAAAAGCAACCAATCTCCTTGGCATTATCTCACGCTTTTAAGCATCTTTTCACAGCTGTTTCATACCCTCCAACATTTCTGTGTTGAAAATAGGGACATCCTAAGGGAAAGCGGGGCATTCTGGGATCAAATCAGAAACTGGGATGGCTTCTGTAAATCTAGGACTGTTCCAGGAAAGTAGGGACACTTGGAGGGTGTGCTATAATCATTCATTCATTCATTCATTCATTCATTCATTCATTCACATTGTTGCAAAAATCTATGCCACCCCTACTGTCTGCAAGATTCTTGGGGGTTCCAGGCCTTCACCCAGGATCTGTGTTCCTTTGGAGAACCGAGATACGACAGAGACTGTCATAGGTTAAAAAATACGGTTTATTCACCTATTTACATCTCCCAGCTGCATGGAGGGAGTCCAGATCTGATCTTACAGCATGGTCATTTCAAGAGGGACTTCTCCCCCACAGCAGTGAAACCAGCCTTCAGCCAGCCTGCCCAAGACGAATCCCTGTTTTGGTTCCTCCTCCTTCTTCCCGGAACACCCTGCTAAAACCTCTCTTTTCCTTCCACCTCACACCCAGTTGTCCTGGCAACCTTCCAAATCCCCATTCTCTGTTCACAGTTCAGGCCTAGGATGAAGGACAGTTCTTTTGCAATGCCGATGGCTCTCAATGGCCCTGTATTGTTTCTTAATGACCCTAACTTGGCCAGGTCGTTTTTGCATTGGCCACATGACCCGGAAGCTGTCTGCGGACAAATTCCGGCTCCCTTGGCCTATAGAGCGAAATGAGCTCCGCAACCCCAGAGTTGTCCGCGACTAGACCTAATGGTCAGGGGTACCTTTAGCTCAGGAATTCCTCTGCAGCTTGTATTTCTCCCTTCACATCCCAAATAATCAAATCCTACCATTTATTAATTTCTAGGGTTTGGGTGGGGGTCCCTCTAAATCTATAACAATATCTAGAAACAACAGCCCTCTCCAGGAATTCAGAAGAATGTATGTGGGGTTAAAGGAGGAAAGAGGAGCTTCTGCAAAGTTAGCACAAAAATCAGGAGGAGGATTCTAACCACCTTAAGCTGAAGACTGTTAGAGCCCTCCCCACAATCAGGCGGGGGCATGGCTGGCGCATGTCCCAGCGGCATGGTGTGTCGCCTGTGGGGCGTTGCGAGCGGCATGGGGCGTGGCGCACATCGGGGGTGTATGCCGCATGTGCCGGGGCCAAAATGGTGCCTGGGGCGGTGTGCTCCCCCGTCCCCCTTCATACGCCAGTGGTTCCACAGGGCGAGCGCCACTACTGAGAAGGCACTCTGCCTGGTTCCCTGTAACCTCACTTCTCACAGTGAGGGAACTGCCAGAAGGCCCTCGGAGCTGGACCTCAGTGTCTGGGCTAAACGACGGGGGTGAAGACACTCCTTCAGGTATACTGGGCTCAGGCCGTATACAATTCTGGTATAGAATACAACCCTGGTTCTTTATCATATGTTCCCCTGGTGAAACTGCTGAAACGTAATAACAAAGATATATTGTGGATTAAAATACCTTGGCCTCATGCAGAAGTAATGCTATGCTCTGTCAAATACCTTCATGTAACTTCATCATCATTATTAGTTTTGTTGTCGTTCAGTCGTTCAGTCGTGTCCGACTCTTCATGACCCCATGGACCAGAGCACACCAGACACTCCTGTCTTCCACTGCCTCCCACAGTTTGGTCAGACTCATGTTGGTAGCTTCGAGAACACTGTCCAACCATCTCATCCTCTGCCGTCCCCTTCTCCTTGTGCCCTCCATCTTTCCCAACATCAGGGTCTTTTCTATGGAGTCTTCTCTTCTCATGAGGTGGCCAAAGTATTATTATTACTATTACTATTATTATTTGAAGGTTCTAAATTAAAGATGGTTGGACAGTGTTCTCAAAGCTACCAACATGAGTCTGGCCAAACTGCGGGAGGCAGTGGAAGACAGGAGTGCCTGGCGTGCTCTGGTCCATGGGGTCACGAAGAGTCGGACACGACTAAATGACTAAACAACAACAACAAATTATTTATTGATATACCTCCCTTCATCATATGATCTCAGGGCAGTTCACAGATTAAAATACAGGATAAAAACAAGTTAAAAAGTAAAAGCAAAACAATAACCCCCCCCTTCCACAAGCACATTTAAAAGGCTGTAGAATATTAATCAGCCCAATTAGTGTTGAATTAAAATTTGCTGTGTAGAGCAAAGGAAATTCTGAGTGGCACCACCGTGGTCAGTGCTGTGGTTCTCTTAGAAGGAGAGCTGTGTTTATTTTGCAATGTCCTTTTCCATAGGAAGTGTGCCAGTAAAAATCTGGGGAAATTAAACGTTCTCTTTTCTTTGGAAATGCCTCAAAGATAAGTGTGTTGTTTTAAGGAATTATTGTAGGAACAACATCTTGGTGTATGTGCCTCAGCAGTAATGCTGTGTGCTCTCCTGATGTAAATGGTGAGACATCTTACAGTTGGCTAGACTTCTTGGAAGCAAGTGTCTTCTGGAGCGATTTAACCATAGAAGGCATGGGTTTACACAGGTGAGGCATGCCACGGTGGCCAACATTTATGCATCTTGGAAGGGGTCAGGATAACACAGTGGTACCACACATGCTCTGCGTGGAGAAGATGCCAAGTCTCATCCCTCATATCGGCTGGATTAGACCCAATCCAGATCTAGTCCCCTACACTGGCCAACCAGATGCTTCTGGGAAGTTTGCGAAAAGGACTTGGATCCAACAGCTCTTTCCCCGGTCACTGGTATTCAGAGACATGCTGCCTGTGGTCCTCCTGATCACCATAATTGGCAACCATGGACAACTTCATCAGACATGAATCTGTCTAATCCCATTTTGAAGCTATGTGAGACGAGGCCTGCAGCCAAACCATGGAGAACCACTTCCAGTTAGAGGAGACAGCCCAACGGTCAGCTTCCGAATAAGGCAGTTTCATCGAAATCCAATAATCTGAAAGGAGGGTTGTTGTTGTTGTTTTCCTTTTTGATGGCATCTTGACATGGAATCTGCTAGTTTTAGCATATGAATACTGTATTAGCTCAGTCAGTAGAGAGTATGACTCTTAATCTCAAGGTCATGGATTCGAGCCCCACGTTGGGTAAAATATCTCTTCATTGCAGGGGGTTGGACTAGATGATCCTCACAGTCCTTTCTAACTCTATAATTCTATGATTCTATTGTTTTGTTAGAGATTTCAGTCACCTACGTGCAGAAAGGAAATGCAGCTGTTATCTTCAAGCAATTAGTAGTTGGCAGAAAGCCCAGATTGCTCTCTCTCTCTGACCATTAGCAAGCACCTGTGATTGGTCAGTGGAGTACTTAAAGAACTCAGCTTTATCTGAGAGAGCGTGGTAGGTGTTTGTGTGTGGTGTTAGGTTGATGAGAGAGAGAGAGACAGAGAGAGGAAAAGATTTTATGTTTTGTTTCTTTTATTTTGTAAAGTCTGTAAATAGTAACTTATGGATGCTAGTTGCTTCAATCAATAAATACTGTATATAGTTATCCAGTGAGTTGCTGAGTTCCTGCGTTGAGCTGTCTAGTCAATTTCACAACAGCCAGAAGCTTCCAGAAAGTCTGCGTCTAACTCTGCGGTGTCCAGGAATACGTTATATTCCTGACACTAAATCTTCAAAGGTTACGATTGTCTTAAGATGTTTTCCTCTCCAATTTTTTTGAGTATCTCCCCCCCCCAAGTAACTCTTTGGACTCTTCAAACAGCTGTCATTTACATTTCTATGTCTATTGCCATGGTTTACACACTCTCCTCGCCTTGAAGAGACTTGGAAGATTTGCACCATAATCCCCAAGAATGACAAATTGTTCCACATCAAGAGCACCACCCTCCCAGTCCCTGTTGGCTTCCTCTCAGAGGTCAATTTAAAAGCTGCTCTGCAACCCTTCGGAGGCAGAGTGCCTGCAGTCTGCCTGAGTGCAGTCCAAGTGGAGCAATGTCCTTTGTATAGGCTCAGCTTCTTGGCAAATGGTGCTTAACACAGCTGGACTCTTGGCCCTACGCTACTGTCTCAGCCATGCTTCAAGACCAGGCATAGGCAAACTCCGGCCCTCCAGATGTTTGGGACTACAATTCCCATCATCCCTAGCTAACAGGACCAGTGGTCAGGGATGATGGGAATTGTCGTCCCAAACATCTGGAGGGCCGGAGTTTGCCTATGCCTGATCAAGACTATGCAGCTGACCTTGCTCATGGAACAGGTAGCATTTCTGAGAACGAGACCTTGGTTTTGGACTTTGCCTTCTTGCCGAGCAACCTAAATTTGCTTTCAGAACCTTTTATTTCCCAGTGTCTTTGGTGCTGGCATGCACCATGGCCCACTGACACTTGTGTTAAGTAACACACAAGTATATTTGGGAAATCATCCCCACTTGGAAGATGGGCAAAGAGCTACCTCTCAAACCACTGTTGCATCAGACCACACATGGGCAGGAATGGACCTTGAACAGACTCTCAATTTCTTCACTCCCTTTCTGAATAATAATAATAATAATAATAATAATAATAATAATAATTTATTATTTATACCCTGCCCATCTGGCTGGGTTTCCCCAGTCACTCTGGCCAGCTCCCAACAGAATATTAATAACAACAATAATAAAAGTGATAAAAGATCAAACTTCAAAAACTTCCCTAAACAGAGCTGCCTTCAGATGTCTTCTAAAAGTCAGATAGTTGTTTATTTCCTTGACATCTGATGGGAGGCCATTCCACAGAGTGGGTGGCACTACCAAGAAGGCACTCTGTGAGGTTCCCTGTAACCTCACTTCTCGCAGAAGGCCCTCTGAGCTGGACCCCAGTGTCTGTGCTGAATGATGGGGAGTGAAGACGCTCCTACAGGTATACTGGGCCAAGGCCGTTTAGGGCTTTAAATGTCAGCACCAACACTTTGAATTGTGCTCTGAAACATGCTGGGATCCAATGTAGGTCTTTCAGGACCCATGTTATATGGTCTCAAAGGCCACTCAAGGACTTTGTCCAAGCCAGCTACCAGTGACAGTGTGGTGTCTAAGGCCTCCTCCACCCTTTTGCTTGTCCCATACCTAGAAATCACAGGTCCGAGATACATTTTCATGCTCAAGAAGAATTGCTAGGCTCCCACTTCATGTAAGATTTAGTCTAGCCCTTACAAGTTAGTCATCTGCCAAATGGGTTCTCTGTTGCTTTCCTCGCTCATCATTTCTCTAGGCCTCTGTAAATAAAACTCTCTCCTTGTGAGCTTCAGTTTTTCCCAAATGTTCGAAATGCTTATTCCAGGCTCTTTCAGTCAATTATATTGTGCACTATATATAAGCACTGTGATGATATATACTGTCACCTGGAGGAACTGCATTGCACCTAGCACATGTTCAAAGGTTACATCTGGATAACGCATATGGAATTCACCTGAGCGTAATAAGCGTTTGAGCATGACTAGGCCTATCTAGTTCCCTCTAAACAAATTTAAGTCTAGGCCGTCAAATTCCAGGAAGAGTTCTATGCAAGCTTTCTTTGGTTCCACGCGTGCATTTTTCCATGGAACCAAGGGATGTTACAGCACCTGTTTATAAACACTGCAAATCCAAAATTAGCAGGGATGGATGGAAGAATCATTTATCAGCCCCTGGCTTCCCAAACCATCTTTAAAAAATGTGACAGATACATTGACACTTCTGCTGATGATTTAAATAGCAACCACCATCCAGCATCGACATCTCTCCAAGAGGGCCCAGTACGTAAGGTTTCTGTCTGCATATCAGATGACTCATCAGCATGCCTGAGAAACTCCCTTTGACTACAGACTCCACTAGCAACACCCACAACAAACACTTGACCAAGGCTTGGTATAGTAGATGGGCTTTAGGCCATAATCCTCTCTCATTGCTCAGAGGATGGCAGCTAAAACTGGTGTGCGTGTAGCTCTTGTTTTTCCAGGCTGAGCAAAGGCATGCGGATAGGAAGATCAGTCCTGTGACACCATCACTGCTCTCCGCAATCTCAAGGTTGTTGAGTTTTTGTACTTACTTCGATGACAGTCTTATGAATGGATCCAACATATATTGAGCGGCTTCACAGCCAAAAGCTCGCTACGTTCTTAACCTCCACACACACACACGCATCCCAGCACGGTTTTTGATTGCATGTTGGCAGAAGAAACCAACGCATATCAGCCTTGATCACAATAACACCCCCCAAGAGGTGTCACTTTGGTCTAAATCAGGGATGGTCTAAATCAGGCATAGGCAAACTCGGCCCTCCAGATGTTTTGGGACTACAACTCCCATCATCCCTGACCACTGGTCCTCTTCTCTAGGGATGATGGGAGATGTAGTCCCAAAACATCTGGAGGACCGAGTTTGCCTATGCCTGGTCTAAATCCTGGGTGGCCACTAAAAGGACAGGATGCTGGAGTAGACAGGCCTTTGGCCTGATCCAGCAGGCTCTTCTTATGCAGATATTTGTGGACTCCATTAGCCCTATCTCATGCCCTGCAACATTTCTCTGATGAAAATAGGGAGATCCGGTGCTATTTTTCTGGAAAAAGAGGTGCCAGGACTCACAATGAACACCTCATTCTCCACAGTGGCAATGGTGCTCACCGGAGAGGTGCCGAACTGAGTTCCATACCCTCCAACATTTCTCCAATGAAAAGAGGGATATCCTACCATTCCCTCCAACATTTCATGGATGAAAATTGGGACATCCTAAGGAAAAGCGGAAGGACAGATCTTGAAGTTGAGGCTCCAGTACTTTGGCCACCTCATGAGAAGAGAAGACTCCCTGGAAAAGACCCTGATGTTGGGAAAGATGGAGGGCACAAGGAGAAGGGGACGACAGAGATGGCTGGACAGTGTTCTCGAAGCGACTGGCATGAGTTTGGCCAAACTGCAGGAGGATAGGGGTGCCTGGCGTGCTCTGGTCCATGGGGTCACAGAGAGTCGGACACGACTGAACGACTGAACAACAACAAAGGAAAAGCTGGACATTCTGGGATCAAATCAGAAGCCAGGGGGACTTCTCTAAATCCAGAACTGTCCCTGGAAGATAAAGAGGACATGTGAAGGGTTACTGCTATCTGACATAGCCAATGGTCAGGGATGATGGGAGCTGGAGCTCAACAGCTTAGGGAGAGCCATGGGTTCATCCCTGTTCCAAACGTTCTAGCATATGAACTCTACTATGCTCACACCACATCCCTAAATCTTGTCCCCTTCTCTTGCCTTGGCTGTTCGTTCAGGGTCACTCCACTTGCCTTCTTCAGCCTCCAAGAAATGACACTCCCTGCAGAGCTGGCTTGGGAAAACAAAGTTCCCTTGGTTTGTTTTAGTCTGGATCTAAATCAAACTAGCGTGCGTCTATATCAGTCCTGAAGAAAATGGTTGAGTGACCAGATCTGGATGAACTGTGAGATTGTGGGAAAGGGTTTAACATAAAGGGCAATCCCTCAGCCTTAGTTAATTTGTACAATTAAACCTTTAGTTGGGGTCCCAGTGTAGTTCCTTTGACCCAGAATTTCCTTCCTTTCCCAATTTAAGTCAAGCCCATCGTGTTATTTTAACACAGCCCTTTGCATGCAGTTTCCTTTGCTTTTGAATGCAGCGCAATGAAAGACCTTTCGCAGCTGTGGGGTCATTAACAGTCTCAGCCTATCTGCAATGCTTCTGCATGGTTTTCTCCCCCCCATACAGACTGAAGTTATTGAATGAAGGCTGAACCTAAAAAACTCCTTCACTTCAGCTGCATATGTCCTATGCTGAGCCTTTCGCTGAATTTTTCATTTCAGCTCCTCTCTCCCAAACTGTCTTGTTTCCATCTACTTGTCTCAGAGAATATTTAAGGCCAATTCAAGTGGACATGTTAAATTGCAGTTTTAGTGATCTCCATGAAGTTTGACGCCTGGGGAGGAAGTCATGAAATTACTCCACCATGTGCCCAGCTAGCAATTTATCCCTCTTTTGAATGCATCACTGCTGTCTTGGTATATGAGTTGAGTTACAGGCAGACTAAGGAGCCTGTTTCATATGCCAAACTCTGCTTAGATCCATTCAATTCCCATTATTATTATTATTATTATTATTATTATTATTATTATTATTAAGCAATATGTATTTACTTCTGTAATAAAATGTGTGGTCTCAGTTAACTATATCCTAATTACTCGATCATGTATACAGATTGTAAGTCTTCTTCTGTTTCTGGTAGTTTCCAGCTGTTGTTCTGTTATAGAAAAACCAAGGCATTTGTTAACATTTTCCTCCTTAATCTCTTGTAAGGAGGAGGGTAGGGACCAAACTAGGATGAGCCAGCTCTCCTAATCATTGGCTTTGGTTCCATCTACTGTAGATCTCTCTACCTTCCTATGATGCAAGTAATGGGCTCCGCCTGCTATATAAAAGGTCCCCATTACCTTCAGTAGCTTAGGGCCTCATCAAACTGAAATCTGGCCCTGCCCTCAGCCCACATTTAGCTCACGGGTGCAAATTTTGGAATCAGCCTGAATGATGACATAGGAATATATGAAGTTAAGCTGCAAATTGTGCTCATGGGAAGGCACTCACACAACGAGTGCGACGTAGCAACCATCTGTCCCACCAGCATTCTTCTCAGAACGTTCCTCTGGTTTGTGTGAATTGGTCCTTGTTAGGTAAAGACAGTTGAAGGAAGCCCTTCTTGCTCTTCACGGATGTCTACAATTAATTTTTAGGAGAGAATGTTTTTGCTCATCCGCAGAAGTTCAAGACGCTCTCAAGCAGCCATGCCTTCTTCTCAACTGAATGATAATAGGCACTGTTTTCAAGACAGGGTTGACCCTGCAATCTCAATGCATGCTTCTGAGACGTTGTTGTCAAGCTGTGGGTGTGAAAATTCTGCCTCCTGTATGCAAATGGCTAAACAGATGACTCTATCCAGTGATAGATAGGATAGATAGGACAGATGCTCCAAAACAAACACTTCTCTCATCTAGTGTGTGTGTGTGTGTGTGTGTGAGAGAGAGAGAGAGAGAGAGAGAGAGAGAGAGAGAACGAGAACTTCCCATTACATCATTGTTATCCACTTGTGTGACCCGTTGTTGCCAGATCTGGCACACCTTAACATTTTCCATCAGTATAGTCTAAGGGCCTGATCCTGAAGCCCTCCTGCTTGAGGAAAAGATATATGTGAGACTTACCTTTGAAGCTAGTTTTGTAGGCAAGAGATCTCAATTTGTTGTGTTTTTGTTTCTTTTAAGGCTACAGTCCTATATACATTTATCTGGAAGGAAACCCCATTGGACACACTGGCCTGGTTTGCATGTAACGCTAAGGCAAACTATGGCTTTTTGAGAATAAGCAAGTGTGTGGGTACCCAGAGCAAAAATAATTTCTACTTTGTTTCCCCCTAGTTGCTGTCAACCTGGGGCTAAGCAAAAAACAAACAAACAAACAAACCACAAGCTGAAACCAAGGGTTACTCTTGATTTACCACTTATGGTTTGTTTGGTGGAGACTAACCAAAAAACAAAATATTGAGAGGGCAGAAAGCAGTCTATAGCACCTGGTTTATACTTGCAGCAGAAGCAAGTGGTAGAATACTTAGGTTATAGAGTACGACTTTGGAGTACAGAGACATAGGAGACAGGAGATGCCATTTCTGAATGCTTCTTTGTTAAGATTGCAACTAACACACCAGGGGGTTTTAGCCGAGCGCACTCATAGGGCCGATAGCTTTCTACTTGCCAAGAGCTTGGAGCATTCTAAAATGGCATGCTCCTACCTGCCTACTGGAGTGGTGCAATCCATTTTTAGCCCAGCAGCTCTACCAGCCCATTCTCAGGTGTAGACCAGGCCTTTGAAGATTTCTTCTAGGAAAAAGGTCACCCTGTTTTCAGTTGGCCTTTAGAGCTAAATCTAGAGTTGACTGGGTCGCAATGTGCATTTATGCACATACCTGCCTTATTTATGTATAAAACATGATATTGGAGGGGTGTTGTCTCTCTCTTTGTCTGTCTGTCTGTCTGTCTGTCTGTCTCTCTCTCTCTCTCTCTCTCTCTCTCTCTCTCTCTCTCTCTCTTACAAGAAAAATACTTTGTGAGAAGGGGAAACCAACCCTCCACCATGTTGTCGACCCCTGACCTAGAACCAACACCACATTATTTGTTTCCTTTGCTATGCCACCCATAAACCATCAGTTGTCCACCCACAATATAAAAGCTCATCCACTGAAAGAGTTCTAGTGTCACCACAAATTGAAATTTGGAATAGCCCCCCATTATTTTAGTTTCCCATGATCACAGGCAGCTGACATAGTGCCTCCCATCAGTTTTTGACAATTTCAGGAGGGCACCATGTTGACTACCAGAGAGAGAGAGGAAATGCTGCTCTGAAGTGCCGCAGTTCGGAGATGTTTATGGCTGGGCACCTGGAGGTCATTATGTCCTCTGCATGAGAGGAGGCCGTCTTTCCCCTTTCTTCGTCTTTCTAGATAGCAGAATTAAAAACAAGAGCCAGCTGCTTTCGGTCTGAACGTGACTGTGGTTTCAATCTCTGCCTCTTGCTCAAACAACCTTTCCATTACGTCCCTCCTGCTGAGACCATCTTGAGCCAGGGGGTTCCTAATGAGCGTGGAGCGCAATTTAATCCCTCCACATCCCCACAGAGTAGATTTACGTAGATGGGACGGAGTTCACTTTCTTTGTTGCATCACACAGATGCACATCTCGCAAGCGACTGGGGCTGTTACAACAGTACCGCCAGCAGTTGGCTAATCGTGGGCTGGATTCTAGCCCAGTGCCTCATGGAAGGGGAATTTCAGTGCGTGGCTTGGAATGAGGAGAAGCTGCTCAGGCTGCTGGCTGGGGTTTGTGTCAAATACAGCTCCTGCCTAGTCATGGGAGGGTGGAGGTTCTGAAAGTACGTTGATGGGAGCAGGGGCAAAACAAGGCTTTCTTTCAAAGATGCAAACACACCGGGTGGGGTCCTCAATGGTGTCCCTCTGGAGGCTTCACCTGGAACAAAAAACCTGACTAGCAACCCCCCCCCAGCTATGGTTCTGGATGGAGGTGAGATGAGGCAAGTCCAAGGCAAGGGCTGCAGCCAGGGAGAAGCAGGTAGTTCTTGGGAATCCCTGCAACGGGGTGAGCTCCCATTGCTCTGTCCCAGCTCCTGCCAACCTAGCAGTTTGAAAGCACACCAGTGTAAGTAGATAAATAGGTACCACTGTGGTGGGAAGGTAAACGGCATTTCCATGCACTCTGGTTTCCATCATGGTGTTCCGTTGTGCCAGAAGTTGTTTAGTCATGCTGGCCACATGACCCGGAAAGCTATCTGTGGACATATGCTGGCTCCCTTGGCCTGAAAGCGAGTGGGGCTACCTTTGAAGGTGACCTGGATACTACAACTAATCCAGAATGTGACAGCTAGACTGGTGACTGGGAGCAGCCACCGAGACCACATAACACCAGTCTTGAAAGACCTACATTGGCTCCCAGCACGTTTCCGAGCACAATTCAAAGTGTTGGTGCTGACCTTTAAATCCCTAAATAAACGGCCTCGGTCCAGGATACCTGAAGGAGCGTCTCCACCCCCATCATTCTGCCCAGACACTGAGGTCCAGCTCCGAGGGCCTTCTGGTGGTTCCCTCCCTGCGAGAAGCAAGGTTACAAGAAACCAGGCAGAGGGTCTTCTCGTTAGTGGCGCCCGCCCTGTGGAACACCCTCCCACCAGATGTCAAAGGAAAAAACAACTACCAGACTTGTAGAAGACATCTGAAGGCAGCCCTGTTTAGGGAAGCTTTTAATATCTGAAGGACTATTATATTGTAATATTTTGTTGGAAGTTACCCAGAGTGGCTGGGAAACCCAGCCAGATGGGCGGGGTATAAATAATAGATTATTATTATTATTATTATTATTATTATTATTATTATTATTATTATCACTGCAACCCCATAGTCGCCTTTGAATGGACAACCATCCCGGGGTCCTTTACCGTTAACTTTTTTTTTTTTTACTGCTCAAAACTAGGGATGCCATGAGAAATGAAGCAGGAAAACTCAAACAGCCATGCCTGATTTCTGTGAGAATTGATTCAGGAAGCACCGTCCATCTGGAGGAGGCTGCCCAACCCATTTCTTTTTAGTGCCCCCCCCTTGCCAGTGCTATTTTTCTAGACAAAAAGGTGCTGGACCTTGAACACTTCCCTCGATCTCTTACAATGGCAACGGCGCCCATCTGAGAAGCGCACGAACTGAGTTCTGGCAAGTCAAGGCTGGGGGGGAAAGCCCTGACCCTTGCCCCTTGCAGATTTTGATGGTTGGGGTTGTGCTGTGGGTCTGTGAATTGGACAGTTCCAACTCTCCCAAGTGATTTTCATATTCACGCAGGCAGCTTGAGGTATGTTGTGGTGCATTTTGGGGGGGGGGGAGCAGGTTATTTTGCTTCCTCATCCCTACTCGAAACAGAAAGCAACACTGACCTCTTACATGACCTGCTCTGGCTAAATGTTATTTAGGAAGAAGAAGAGTTTGGATTTGATACCCTGCTTTATCACTACCCGAAGGAGTCTCAAAGCGGCTAACATTCTCCTTTCCCTTCCTCCCCCACAACAAACACTCTGTGAGGTGAGTGGGGCTGAGAGACTTCAGAGAAGTGTGACTAGCCCAAGGTCACCCAGCAGCTGCATGTGGAGCAGCGGAGACACGAACCCGGTTCCCCAGATTACGAGTCTACCGCTCTTAACCACTATACCACACTGGAAGTCCGAATGGCAACCCTATAGAAAATTCTGTCTTTTCTTCCAAGTTTTAGCCATGGTACCACACCGGTCAACATTTCTCCAATGAAAATAGGGACATCCCATTCCATACTGATAATTTTAGTATTTATACCCCACACATCTTATTGGGTTGCCCCAGCCACTCTGGGAGGCTTCCAACATATATAAAAACAATATAGTAAACATTAAAAAAAACCTTCCCTATACAGGATTGCCTTCAGATGGCTCAGGTGTTGGATAACTACATACTTTCCAACATTTCTCCAATGAAAATAGGGACATTCTAAGGAAAAGTGGGACATTCCGGGATCAAGACGGCCTATGTAAATCAGGGACCTCCCTGGAATATAGGGACACTTGGAGGGTCTTCTTCCAAGGTCCATCAACACCTTCTTTGTAATGCTAACAGGTCTACTCTTTCCCCAAGCCAGCCAGACTGGTTGGCATAAGCCAGCCCAGGAATTCCTTTGCAGCTTGCATTTTCCCTTCATACCACAAATTACTTGAATCCTAGCATTTATTAATTTCTAGGTTTATCCTGTTTATAACCATATTTGCTCCCTGAAGTCCAGCATCAGGGTAGGGGATCAAATCAGAAACTGGGACAGCTACTCTAAATCAGGGTCGTCCCTGGAAAATAGGGACACTTGGAAGGTAGATGGTACTCAGGTTGAAACCTGACATTCCTCTAAGTAGGGAAGCAAAGGGTTAAATCCCCCTCCCTGTGCCCTGAAGGTCCAGATAAAAATCAGCCCACACCCATTATTAATTGCTTTTAAAAAGGCACAGCAGCAAGTGGCATGTTTAGCATCATGTCGGGATTCTTCTTCCTCCTCTAGATGCTGGTATTGACAGCAACCATCTCTGTCAGTTGAGATAAACCTCGGTTCCTGACATAGGCAGATGTATGTGTCTTCAGCATATCAGCTAAGTACATGAGCGCTGCTAACCGCAACTCCCGTTTTGTTCCATTCCATTATGTGAGCTGGTGTAGAAAGCCTTAGTTCACGACCCCCCCCCCCTTGCAAATCATTGTGTAGGCTGTTGGGAACAGCATGTCCACGGTTTTTGCCCTTGCAGATTAGTCATGCTACGCGTAAACAGGGAGCAGCGACGCTCAGCTTTACGTTATGCTTGTGTAACCTGGTTGAATTTGTGGAACTGCTCCAGCCTTTCTGCTGCTTGTTTTTGTTTTAAATGCTTGCAAGGCGCCGCCCCCCTCCCCGCACCCAAAAGTCCTCATTAGTGACTTTAGGATGAAAGCAAGCTGTAATTTGCTGTGATTGCGAATCAACCAATCTCCTGTGTTTTGAGGAGGCTCGGTTTGCAGACCAGCTTTGCTCATTTCCCCCTGCTGCTTACATGTTTTGGCACACTTGCCATGATGATCCTTGGCATAACCAGCACCTCGTGGCCTCTCCAAGTAAAGAGGTCCCTGCCACACACACACCACACACAGAGAGAGGGTGTGTGTGTTGTGTTTAGACTGCCTGGATGGTTTATATACAGTGCAGTGGACCCCACAGGCAGATGAATGTGATTATACGCTTCACAAATCTTTCCCTGACAGCATTAACTGACAAAGACATTTTAACTCTGACTTCTCTACAAAGCACAGGTTTTTCTAACGTGAAATTTAAAGGTGCCCGAAAAGAAAAGCCAGCATATTCTGAAGAAATATAGAAGATGTGCATGAAAGCAAGATATATGTGTGTGTGGTTTGAAACCACAGCACGGTGGAAGTGTTGGATTCTGTCTCTCTGACGTTGACCAAGGGGTGATTGTGGGGGTAGCCGAGTTTTTGGCAGCAGTGCTCCAAGGAGTACTTTAACAGGAGGAAATTCTAGATTTTACATATATACACATACAATCAGTCTACGAGTTTAAATTGTTGTTTCTTTGTGGTTTTTTAAGGTTCTTGTATGTGATTCTTTCTCTCGTGGTTTTACTTGTAAAATGCCGAATAAAGGTTTGGTAAGTAGTAAAAATTAACATATACTTCACTTTAATGAGATATTTATATTACAGGTACAGAAGAACATATATTATCCAGTTTCCCATTTGGGGTAAACAAACAAACAAACAAACAAACCTAGAAGAACCCCCCCCCCCCAAAAAAAATAAGAGCCCACCACCAACATTTTATTTGGCATCATAGGTTCCTACAGCCGGTGGTGTAGCATATGGGGGGGCACATGTGCGGCTGCCCCAGGTGCAGAATTGTTAGGAGCACAAAATTTCAACACCCAGTGCTGCCTCAAAAGAATTGTGCACTTACGTTGCTGGGCTCCATTGAAAACGGCTTCTCCATGTGAACCAGGAAGTGACCTCTCCAGACAACATCATGACTCTTCTTTTCTTATCTCTGCAGCTCGTGGGTGATCTCCTGGGTGATGTGGACGTCTTTAAGGCATGCGTAATCCATCCATTTCCCTCCCTCCCTCCCACCCACCCCTACTCTGCATGACCCCGGGAGCTGGCAACCCATGCTACACCACTCCCTACAGCTGCTGTTTCTTCCTTCTTCCTGGACTAGGCACGTGAACGGCCCTGCTCAATCAGGAATTGCAACGCAAGTGGGGGCAAATGTTGTCAACTGAGAGTAAGGGCAAGTGAGGGCAATCAAAACAAATATGTGAAGATTTCCACAAGATGCGCTGGCGAAGCATCAAAAAGCGAGATGAGTTTTTCAGTGCTGGCAAAGTGTTCCTGAAAAACTGTGAGATGTTTTGGCTCATCCCTAATATAGGGGGATGCCATATTTCTAGAAGTAAAATTCTGGCCATGAAACTCAAATTTTCCAAAATTCCCTCCACACGCTATTTTCGCCGGTTAAATCTCAGACATTTCGTACGTATGGCAACCCTACCTAATAAATATATACTTGAGTCACTTTCTCTTGTACTTCTAACTAATGAAGGCATTGGGAACACTGGTTGATCACATTACCTGCGACATTTCCCTTGCCCATCCCTGTCCCACCAGATTTCGGAACAGTTGCGGTAATACTGAGATATTGCCACAATGAGTAAAACATAATATTATGTTTTTGCTTTGTTCAAAAATGAATCTTCACCAGCGAACGACTGCAACATGTCCGAAAGCAGCCTTTACAGGACACCACTGCTATCACTTTCTTACCGCTTGATATCACAAATGGTTGAGACACCAAGAACAAGTGACGAAAGCTTTCATGGCTGGATCTAGACACATAAAAAATAGTTTCAGGAAAACGCGTTGTGAACCTCATAATGGGAAGTCACATTGCCAAAAGACCCAACTCTACAGTGCCATCTGGTGTCACAGTGTTATAACATATTTAAAATGCTATCCCCCCCTTTTTTTTTACTAATGTAGCTGAGTCCCGTGTGTGTTTGTGAATCAGGTCTTAGAGGCTGGGTGGTTGGCTGTATGTTCTGACAGAGAAAATGTCTGTTGTAACGGGCATCTGTCTTATAAGTATCTGATGGCTTGCAAGCACAATTTTTCAATTTTATGAGTAGCAATAAAAGCAACAACACCTGGCTCACGGGCCACCCCCACCCCACCCCCTTTCAGCTGGTTATTAACCACTGGAAGGCAGCCTGCAATCCTAGTGGATTTGCACTGATATTCAGAAGTGTGCAAAGAATGTGTGCAAAGAACATGATCTTTGTGGTAGAATTAGCCTGGGTTACGTCAGGCATCCTGACTACCTATTGAAACAATTAATTCTGATATGCACTCACTTACAATTATAGTTTTCAGTGAAATTGATGTGACAAGCTATGGTTGTTTTTGTTGCAGAGTTTCCTTTTCAGAAGTTTCCCACACCCTGGACTTTAAACTCCTCCACATTAAAAAAGAAAGAAAGAAAGAAAGAAAGAAAGAAAGAAAGAAAGAAAGAAAGAAAGAAAGAAATCTTTTGCAATGACATTATATATGTATTGTTTCTTTGGTATTATTGTTCTGGGTGTTTATAATTATTCAATGCTTTTTGTAATTGTTGGGAGGGACTGTTTAATCATTTGCTGATATTTGGTCCAGTTCATGTTAACTTGTAATCTATGAAATGGTCTTATGAGTTTCATGTTTATCCATTTTAAATTGGTCCGTCCCCTGTCCTCCCCGTTATACTGCTCATTATAACTTTTTTTAAAAATCAAACATGTGGTTTTTTGTTGCATATTTTGTTATTTGTTAATTTTAAACTGCCTTCAATTTTAAAATCAAATGAAAACAGCAGTAGGGAGGGATTGCATGCAAAAGCAATTTATATTGTTGATCAGTGCAAGAAAACAACTATTGTGTTGGTCCCAGCAGTGTCCAAAAAAAAAAATAGGATTTGCATTGCCAAAAAAAAAGAAGCTGAAAGAAGAAAGACACAAATCTGCATTTAGTAATGTACATGCAAATGTGGAAATAATGACTCAGGACCAGATTCAACTAACTAGTTCTGCAAGTGGAAGCCCATGCAAGATGCTTGCTAGCACAACTGGGTCCCCTCCCCCACATCTCCTCCACCTCAACTCTGTAGAGGGTTGGAAGAACCCTCAAAACAGCATGGGTGGGAAGAAAGGGAAGCTTGCCCCCCTTTTTTTGCTTGCTTGGTGGAACAATCTCCTTAGTGCTCCATCCAATTACAGCCAGGAGTCTTCCCAGCCCTACCTGGAGACTCCAGGAAATGAACCAGGGACCTTTTTTCATGAAAAACATGTGCTCTATCACTGATCTATGGTCCATCCCGGTTTTCACTCTAGAACATGGGTAGACAAACTAAGGCCCGGGGGCCAGATCTGGCCCAATCGCCTTCTAAATCCGACCTGTGGACAGTCCAGGAATCAGCGTGTTTTTACATGAGTAGAATATGTCCTTTTATTTAAAATGCATCTCTGGGTTATTTGTGGGGCATAGGAATCCGTTCATTCCCCCCCGCCCGGTCAAAATATAGTCCGGCCCCCCCATAAGGTCTGAGGGACAGTGGACCGGCCCCCTGCTGAAAAAGCTTGCTGACCCCTGCCCTAGAAGGTGCCATCTCCAGACAGTATCAGGCTTTTTTCCAGCTGGAACTCAGTTACGGCATCTCTTAGACGAACGCCATTGCCATTCTAAGAGAATGAGGAAGGTGTTCATGGTGAGTTCCAGCACCCCCTTTTCTAGAAAAATAGCATGGGTCCAAGCCTAGAATCTCTCCACCCCTCATCACCTTCAAATGAACCATTGGTTTGAGAGACTACTTCACGGGGCCATTTATAACCTAACAAGTCAACTCTGTGTCAACTGACCTCAGTTGACAGGGTCTCAATAGTCTGCTGTTACGTCAACATCTATCGCTGAGGAAGTGTTTTTTGGGGTTAGGCTAATGTATCCCAAAGCTGGGTCCATAAACACCATGGAATGTTGATTTTCCTGTTGGTGATAGACTGACATTTCACAGCCACCCCTTTGTGTAGCATTGACAGGCCTGGTTGTTTTCAACAGCACAGTTGATTAGATTGTGGTTGAAATGACAAATGGGCAATGACTTGGAGCCACTGTATGGTTGGAAGGATAGGGTTTACTGTGTGAATATGGCATGCAGAAGTCCCCCCCCCCTTTCCCTCTCTGTTTTTAAGGTGGTTCTGGAACAAATTCAAATTCCTTTTCTTTTAAAGTGGGTGGAAAAAACCCCACATTGCTTCAGCTGGCGGGGCCATTGGTTGCTCTTTGCGTAACGGTCAGTATCAAATTCCTGCAAAAGAACAACAACCCACAAGCAAACGATAAGGAAGTTTGGAACTTTGTACGCATTCCACTCTTCAGAGACACAGCTTGAATTTTTTTTAAAAAAAATGTTGTTGTTGTTGTTGTTGTTGTTCAGTCGTTCAGTCGTGTCCGACTCTTCGTGACTCCATGGACCAGAGCACGCCAGGCACCCCTATCCTCCACTGCCTCCCTTTATTTATGGACAGATACAAAAAAAAATATTGGTCCATAAATAAAATGTCCTCCAACCACTGCCAAATACTCACACGGGACATTCACTGCCTTAACTGGTTCTGATTTATCCAAGAAAGGGGAAAGAAAAACAAACTAAACCACACACATACTGGGGAAAAGTTGTGATGTGGTCATTAGTGTGTTGTTGGACTAGGACCTGGGAGATGGGTTTTCAAATCCACAGTGAGCCATGAACTTCATTGGATGAGCTTGGGCCAGTCATGGTCTCTCAGCTTAACCAGGGTTGTGTGTGAGGATAAAACTGAGAGTGGGAGAACCAAGGTTGCCATATTGTACTCCTTGGAAGGAAGGTTGTGTGGTAATTAGTTGGGGGCAGGGATAGCCCATTTTATCCATGTCCATTCTACATCTTTGTCACAAGTCACATTTGACTTCTGTTCTATGGCTGGTCTCTGAGGGCTAACAGACAAGCAAGTAACATCACCTTGACATACATTCTGAAAAGCCATATTCTGTAGGAGCAATCAGGGCCAGAGAGAAGAATGTGGGCATTGGGGAAGGAAAGGGATGTTGAATCCTTCTCCTGCCCACTATTTCCCCACAACAAATTGTCCCCCAAGTGGCTCCCCACCCCAGAGTGCCAAGTACACCTTTGCCCAATAAAGAATACGTAAATCATTCAAACTCACTGGCCAATGCTGCTTCTACCTCTTTCCTGGATTTACCTAGTGGAACATCTGCTCCACCTTTGCTGAGTTGTCATACGGTACTGCCCCCCTCCTCCTCTTAAGGCTTGGAAGACACAGATGGCACAATGTGAACATCTATTTCTAGCCTGGGTTTTATTAACCCTTTGTCACATCAAGCTGTCACATCAATCAAGCGGCAACGATTTCGCGTCCAGATCAGGAAGCAATTGATCCAATTGCAGGAATTCTGACGAAAAACGGTCTATTTTTAGTTTAAGTGGCTAGGACAGCAGGAAGTCTATTTGCAAACTTATTTCAAGAAGCCAACCGTGTGACTGTGGTCTCAAACAGCCTTTTCTTCTTGCACGTTAGATAAAGATAGTGCTTTCTCGAAAATTGTAATTTGCCAGGAGGGCATTTGAAAAGAGATCTACATTTTACTATTATGAAGGGGGCTGGTCCAGACTCGTTTAAAAATGGTATGGTTACCAAGATGCAAAGGAATGCTATAGTGTTGGACAGAATCCAATGGGTCACTGTGTTCAAGACCATGTCCCTGGGCAGGATATCCTAGACCTAAAACATCCCTAACAGGTGTCTGTCCAGCTAGCTTTTGAAAGCCCTCAGGCATAGAGATCCCACCCACAGCCTTCCCAGTCAGCAAAGATCCATTTTATTTATACAAAATCTATTAATCGTATAGGAACTAATAAAATCAATAAACACATAGTAGGATAGATAGATAGATAGATAGATAGATAGATAGATAGATAGATAGATAGATAGATAGACCGACCACCATAGGGGGTAGCAACGGAACTGACGATTCCCTGTGCTTGAAAATGTTTAGGGAGAATGTCACAAAATGTTTAGGGGTATGCGTAACCCTGTGTACCACCAGAAAAAAGCACTAGATATAGATATAGATATAGATATAGATATAGATATAGATATAGATATAGATATAGATATAGATATAGATATAGATATAGATAGATATATGATTAGATAGATAGATAGATAGATAATAGATGATAGATAGATAGATGATGAGGATAGATCATCATGCACTTCAAGAAGATCAAACCTATCCATTCTTAAAGAAATCAGCCCTGAGTGCTCACTGGAAGGACAGATCCTGAAGCTGAGGCTCCAGTACTTTGGCCATCTCACAAGAAGAGAAGACTTCCTGGAAAAGACCCTGATGTTGGGAAAGATGGAGGGCACAAGGAGAAGGGGACGACAGAGGACAAGATGGTTGGACAGTGTTCTCAAAGCTACCAACATGAGTTTGACTAAACTGTGGGAGGCAGTGGAAGACAGGAGTGCCTGGTGTGCTCTGGTCCATGAGGTCATGAAGAGTCAGACACGACTAAATGGCTAAACAACAACAGTCCCTGCTAAGGTGTGTCTAGCTCCTTCATTATGGGATTTTTGAGTGCTGTGAGTTGTCCCCAGTGTCTCATTGGGAAAGTTTAGCCCAACTTTCTCAGTGAACGTGGTGGGTAGAGACGGGGTGAAATTTGAAACTACCCAACCACACTTTCCAAACCCATATGTGAACCTAAGCACAGCTATCCTTTGAAATTCATACTTCTTCAAAGCTGGCGATGCAGTTCTCCAGCCTGCATATACAAAAATGTATATATTGGGAGAAATGTTATTAAGAAATGCATGCAGTGACATTAACTTACAAAAAATGCATTATATCAGGAGGAAATGCTTGCAGAAATGTGTATATTAGTTAAAACTGCATATTAAAATTTACATATTGGGAGAAAATTGCACTAAAATGCTGATAAATTTTCCTCCCCCCCCCCTTCAAATTGTAAATTACTGAGGAATGAAGAGAACTGAAATTAAGATTTTAAAAATGAGAAACAGGCAAAAACGAAAATTGGCAGCTTCATTGCCCACCAATTGGAGGGAGGGGACAATAGTCCTTGGCTTTGGCTGGGTTATGCATGTTGCTTTCCTTTTTTTATCACTTTTTAAAGTGGAGAACAAGATGTTCGAGACATTTCTAAAGGTTTGCTACTCTATCATATGAGCCAAAAGGCAGGAGATAAAACATACGAGCAAAGGTTGTCGGAAAGTGTCCTTCTTCCTATGAGAAACTGCTGCTTTGGAGTGCTTCAAACAATGGATACGATTGAACCAAAGTTAAGACCCATTGATTGCATTGTGGGGAGATGTTCGGCACAGTTTGAGGTCCTACTCTGCTCAAAAGGCCTTACCCCCCCCCCCCAATAAGGATAGGCTTGCATATTTACTTCTTCATTAAAATCACTGGGTCTTGAAATTGCTTAAAGTTTTAAGCCAGGCTTCCTCAACCTCGGCCCTCCAGATGTTTTGAGACTACAATTCCCATCATCCCTGACCACTGGTCCTGCTTAGCTGGGCATCATGGGAGTTGTAGGCCAAAGCCATCTGGAGGGCCGAGGTTGAAGAAGCCTGTTTTAAGCCATAAACTAACACTGGCCAGATTGTACCTAAATATGTATCCCAACTCACAAAGTTTTGGTGATGATTCACAAAGGTTCGTTCAATGCAGAACAGCCAACATCTGATCGGGTATCTTGTTTCATTACGAAAACACGAAACTTTATCTCAGAAGAGTCATGCTGGTCGGGAGACATTTTCTTCTTCTTCTAGGAATGTGGCTCAGCAGGCATGAACAATTTAGGACAAAATTTCCCCGGGTTAATTTTGTGAATACCGTGTGTGGGCGTTTGAATGAGAAGGCTGCTCTTGCTACTGATGCGGTCTGAAAAGCCGAAGCATCTCAGGCAAAACAAAAAAACAAAAACTCCCAGTGATCCCAGTTTGGCACGCATCTCTCTCCGGGACGTGATTTGCCAGAACAAGGATTGCAGGATCAAACCCTCCATAGTAGCTGCAGGACTAAATGCAGATGGGTGATGGCTTGCTTACAAACAAACAGTTTCCTTTCAGCTGCAATCCCAGAATGCCATTCCGACATACCCTGGCTTCCTTCCACAAGCCCCGGAAATAAAGGTTCTTTTTTGGGTTGCATGCTTAGCATTGCCAAATGTTAGACTGACATCTCTGTATTTGCCTGGGGAAGCAGAGCTGCTTTCCTTTCTCCGACAGAATAAAGAGCCAGGTTCATTGCGATTCCCGGTAGACTATATTTTCGGGCGCTGCACAGCATTCAGAGCATTTATTTCAATCTTCCATCCTGAAGTACCCTGCTGGGTAATAAAGTAATGAGAAGAAAAGATAACCCTATGGACAACCAAGCGAGATACTACTCACACACATTCCCCCAAAGCTTAATCTCCATCACTAAAAGAAAAAAAAATTAAGCCAGCTGCAATAAGGAAGATTTATGGTGTTTCTAAATGGTTGAGAAGCCTTTGGGGGAATTTCAAAGGGAAAAGAGGTGGGGATGCCAGGGATCACCAAGAAAACCCTTTTCTACCTGAAAATTATGCACATGGACAGGTTACAAGATGGGGTACACAGAACTCCCAACCCCCCACCACGTTCTACAATGCCATGGGGAGTTTTAAGTGAGCAATGTTGCTTTTCGAGCAGTAGCATGTGCTGTTTTCAGAAATCAGTCTGTGAGTCCTGGGATGAGGAATCTGTGTTGGTGGACTCCAGCTCCCATCAGCGCCAATGGCCAAGGATGATGGGAGTTGTAGTCCAACATCATCAGGAGGGCTGGGCTACAGGTTCTCCCTCATCAGCATCCATTTCAGCTCAGTTTCCTCTCAGAGACAGCCTAGCATTGTGTTGTGGGGGGCGGGGAGCGGGGTGGTGGTGGAAGCATAACATGTTTGGAAATAAGCTTCTAAATATCGGATGTCCAACCACTGGTTGCATTCTGGCTCCTATTCTTTACATTCTGAGGCTGTTTATGTGTGTTTCACTGTTTTGATGGCTGCTAAAATAGCTTTCCCCAGGAAATGAAGGGCCCTCTCTTATTTTATGGTATAAAAAGATGTAAGATTTTTCTGAATTTCCGGGGGGGGGGGGTTGCATTAATTTAAAATTAGTGCATGGAGGGAAAACAGCAATATCAATTCAATTCTGTGTTTTCTAGACTCCTTCTCTTCATTTTGCTTTGGGGGTCTATTTTTTAATAATTTAGTAATAGTAATATTACTTTACTAGTGTCTGTTGTCATCACTATTTTAGGTAGTTGGTTATAACACATGGGGGGGGGCGTTTGGAGGAGGTGAGACCTGATTGCTTCTGCAAAATTGTTTTTAAGGATTGTGTTATTTTACAGATGTATTCTATTGGGAGCTGCCCAGAGTGGCTGGGGAAACCCAGCCAGATGGGCGGGATATAAATAATAAATTATTATCATTATTATTATCATCATCATTCTTTTAATCTATTTGCCTGTTGCTAACCATTCTGTGGCTTTTGCACAGGATGGTGTGCAAAATTTACCATACTTTTCCGTGTATAAGACCAGATGTTTTTGTTTTTGTTTTTACTTTAAAATAAGGTTAAAAATCTGGGGGCATCTTATACGTGGATAGTGCATATGCCCAGTTTCTAAATTTGGGGTCTCCCAAAGTAGGGGGCGTCTTATACATGGGGGTGTCTTATGCCCGAAAAAATGTGGTAATTTAATTAATCAATACATAAACATGAGAACAAACGTGTGACTGGGGAAACCCAGCTGGATGGGCGGGATATAAATAATAAATAATTATAAAATTGTTGTTGTGGAGGTGGTGGTGCTAGATTCCTCAAGCAGAACAGGCCCATATACTGCACGCATAATTTGCAATGCAGTAAAGGGAGAAGCGTGTTCTTTGCAGACGCATGAAAAGGTACACTCAGCAGGAACGAGGGATTGATTGTGAGTCCCTGCCTCTCATACAGTCAGTGGTCAAAGCGGATTTGCTGCACCACGAAATGTGAAGTATCTCCCAGGATGAAGCCGTTTCACCTTAGCATACCTGCCAACATCCTACTGATCAAAATTGGGACGCTCAGTTTTTTTGGTCCCAGGCAGTCGTGGGAGCCAGCTGATTTGTGCGAGAGTGCAAAACTCAAAAGACGAGCATTATCTGGTCCAGCGCTCTGGGGTGAGCCAACTAGCTCATGTCAGAGTGCCGGACAAAAAACCAGGACATTCCAGGATCCAATCATATGCCGAGGGTGTCTTCTGGAATTCTGGGATGTCCTGCTTAAAACGGGATGTGCCTTAGTTAAGAGGTGCATGGGTTAAACTTACCTGAAGTAAGCAACCATGTTGACAACGTTTAAAGAACACACACCCACACCACAAAAGCTCTAAAATAACAATGCAATCATCTGGAAACCCGTTTCCACTGTTATATTTTTCAGCATTGCCGTTGACCACACTTCCTTCTAAAGAGGAGCTTTGAAACGTTGGAAACTGTGACCATTCGTTTTCATGTTTCCCTTGGGTGAACTTTTATTTCAGCTTGTGTCAAACAGCGCGACTGGTAGCGGGATTGTGTTTCATTCTTCATTTAGAACCAGACAGAACCTTATGCCTGCAGGAGAACAAAGGGATGCGTGGGGAGCCACCGGCCGGAGAGAATGTCACCGCCTTGTGCTTCCCATGCCGCGAAGGGTTTCTGCAGCAACCTGGCCGGCTGGATGTTATTTTAATAGCTGTGCATCCCACCCATATGCTTCTGTGGATCCAGGAGCTGATGGGCTCTGACGCCTTGCAAGCTTCAAACTTATTCATGTTCAGGAATGGGAGGGTCAGGGGCATTGACACACACCAGTATCCTGCTGCCTATTATTTCCTGCCAGTTCTGGCAGCTTCCCAAACTTTAACATGACAGGTGGATGGAGTTCACAAGGAAATCATGTCATCGTGGGCCAGTTTTCCAGGAAAGCTGTTAATTCAATTCACAAAGTGAGTGCTTGAGGCAGAAAGGGGAATATGGCTGAATTTGAATGGTTGTGGCTGGCTTGGAGTTTTTGCGCTGGGGGTGGGGAGGAAGGGAGGGACACCTCACAATTTTAGGGATGGACAAAATGGTCTCCCCCCCCCCCCCGTATTGAGTTTTGTTTGTCACACTTGCACAGCGTTGTGGTTTAAAGTTATCATAAAAATTCACCATTTCCACAGCGTTGTGGTTTAAAGAGAAAGTTGTCATGAAAATTCCTCATCAAAATTCACCATTTCCACAGCGTTGTGGTTTAAAGAGAAAGTTGTCATGAAAATTCCTCATCAAAATTCACCATTTCCACAGCGTTGTGGTTTAAAGAGAAAGTTGTCATGAAAATTCTCCTCAAGGACTGCCTCTCTCCACATGAGCCCACCATATGAGCCTACTTGGACCCTGAAATCAGCAAGGTGACATGGCCTGCCTAAGATGACAGATTTGGGGGTATCATTATCAAATGGCAATTATTTCTGTGCTCCTACTTTGTGAATCAGAAATAATGAGGTCAGTATTGTGACTTCTATATTCTTCTCTAGCTGCCACTAGGCCATAGCTGTCAACCTTCCCTTTTTTTGCAGTGGGAAACTGGAATAAGGGAATTTCCCGCAAAAAAAGGGGAAAGTTGACAGCTATGCGCTAGGCAGAAGAGGGAAGATGAGACTCTAATCGTTTTCTCTCTCCAGTTGCTACTGGAGTGCTCCTATAGCAGCCTGCTTCATAACTGTGGTGTAAGGGAATTTGGAGAACCAGTGGTTGGGCTGAAGGGTCTGGAAGGGGTAAATCAGGCATAGGCAAACTCGGCCCTCCAGATGTTATGGGACTACAACTCCCATCATCCCTAGCTAACAGGACCAGTGGTCAGGGATGATGGGAGTTGTAGTCCCAAAACATCTGGAGGGCCTAGTTTGCCTATGCCTGGGGTAAATAGCTGGATGGTTGGGAGGGGTATTAGGTTCTGCTGATTCTAGTCATTTAAGCTCCATTCCTTATTTACATAGGAATAGTGGGTGTTGTGGTAATTTTGTTAACTGCAGGAGCTTACAAGGGCCGTCTTCATAAGCCACACCTCCAAGAAGTCTCCAGAAATGCAGGCCACTGTATTGAACCTTATATGTACATATAGACCTCCTGCCAAAAGCAGCACTATATAGCATAATACTCAGTTTAGTAGGATCAGCTGACAGCCTTTGTATAAATGTTTATGGAATAAATTCCACTTTTAAAACTGATTGAACTTTCACCAGAGAGCTCCAGCCAGCTGAAATGCAACCTTTCGCTTTTCTTTAGAAATCCAAACAAACCGGCAAAGAAATGCTCTTGTATAAACTGCTTGTGTGATGTCGGAAAGAAATGAAGTATCCGGCCTCTTCGTGATTATTTCCCTCCTACAACTTCTTCTCCATTAATCTGGCATAGTTCGAAAAACCTCACTTTCACCTCATTCATTTCCCCGAGCAAGGAGCGTCCATCAGTCACATGGTCTTGGAGCTGCAATCCCTCCCCAAGTTCTCCTTCCAATGCATTGCATTCATTTAGACTTACTTCTGAGCAGACAAATAGCTTTGCACTGTTAGCAATGTTGTTGTACTTTAATCATATTTTTGTTGTTAGCCACTGTGAATTTTTTTTTTTTTTTGGAAGCAAAGCCAAAATATGTGTGCTTTAGATCAGGGGTTGGCAATCTCAATTTCTCTCTCTCTCTCTCAATCTCTCTCTCTCTCTCTCTCGTCTCAAAGGCTTCATTTCAGTAGCTCAGCTGGTAGAGCACAAGAATCTTAATCTCAGGGTTGTGGGTTTGAGCCTCCCGTTGGACAAAAGATTCCTGCGCTGCAGGCGGTTGGACTAGACGACTCCTCATGGTCCCTTTCCGAGGCTGCAATTCTATGATTCTATGATTTACCCTTGGTCAACTCTCCAGGGCCCACCTTTCAGTGGCGAGTGTGTCCTCCCCATATGCAGGGACGCGGGTGGCGCTGTGGTCTAAACCACCGAGCCTCTTGGGCTTGCCGATCAGAAGGCTGGCGGTTTGAATCCCCGCAATGGGGTGAGCTCCCCTTGCTCTGTCCCAGCTCCTGCCAACCTAGCAGTTCGAAAGCACACCAGTGCAAGTAGATAAATAGGCACCGCTGTGGCGGGAAGGTAAACGGCGTTTCCATGCACTCTGGTTTTTGTCACGGTGTCCCATTGAGCCAGAAGCGGCTTAGTCATGCTGGCCACATGACCTGGAAAGCTGTATGCGGACAAATGCCAGCTCCCTCGGCCTGAAAGCGAGATGAGCATCGCAACCCCATAGTTGCCTTTGGCTGGACTTAACCATCCAGGGGTCCTTTACCTTTTACCTTTTACCTTACCCCATATGGATGCACACACAGTGAGATAGACGCAAAACTCTCCTCCTCGGCTGATCAATTATCACCACCACCATAATCACCCTTGATTTATTAATAGCTAAACAACTGTCTCAAGGTGATTTGCCTGTCAACTAAAGAAGGCGGCCACCTTGCCATGTGAAGTCATGTCTCATGAAATAGGTTTAGGAAATTTTTGGAGCCTCACAAAAACCACCAAAGAGAGGCAATCGTGGGATGAGGTCCACATTCTGGGCAAGCTTGGCTGTATCATATCAACATTAACACAACCCCCCCCCCAACATACACTAAGTAAAAGAAGGCAATTTTTACCACCCCGCCCTCTTTTCTCCCCCAAACCTATACTGTATACACCCATAATGTCTCACATTGAATGTAACTGATCTACAGATAATAATAATAATAATAATAATAATAATAATAATAATAATAATAATAATTTATTTATACCCCGCCCATCTGGGCGGCTTCCAACAGAACATTAAAATGCAATAATCTATTAAACATTAAAAGCCTCCCTAAACAGGGCTGCCTTCAGATGCCTTCTAAAGAAAAGACTCTACAATTGGGGTGGGGGGGAGCGGGGTGGTGTGGGGGCTGTCAGACTCCCAATTGAGTTTTCAGTGCATCTAAACTCAAAATATGACCAAAGCAGGTTGCCGCACTAAGTAAATGACAAGGGACCGGGGGATAGGGGGAGAGAACAGCGTCGGAAGATATCATTTTTATTTCCCATGCTGGAACCTGCTAAATGCTGTCCCTTCAGCAACAGATCGGTTTGCGGAGTCTTGCTGATGTTAATCACTTTCCACGCTCTGAACGGGAGGGATGTTTATTTTTAATCCACCTGTTCAATTATTTGTCATTGCTACGGGCCCCGTTAATTGTCGCTCCGTGCAGAGGCTTTATATCGTAAGAGGACACCCCCTAATATTTTTAATGACCTTAAGCAAAGTGATTGACACACGATACCCGGGTCAGATGTTCTGGTGACGCAATATGTTCCCCTAGTAGCAGGAAAGCTTCCTGCCGTGATTAAGTCCGAGCTATGAAAAGTGCTAAAATGTGTGGTCAGCTTTCCTCTGATGCAAGCGATTTTATTATAGCGTCTGGTAACAGCGGAGTGTAGCAACACAAATACTGACTCTAAACATCCCCTCCCATAGGTATCGCCTGCTCTATTTAAATCACAGCTTCCACTTTACAAGGCCAGGGATCTCAGCTATGAGGGGTATATACGTGTGGGTATATGGATTTTTAAAATAAGCTTGAACAGTGCTGCGCAAGGCATAAGGGGATATTCTGCATTTCGTTATTATAAAATAGCTTCAGAACACCTCTAGTTGTGGGAAGCAGATTCCCCCCCCCCTTCCCAGTAGGAACTCAGGGGAAATGAATTCCCTTACCTTTTAAAAAAATTAAATAATTGATTATTATTTTTTGCGGGTGCTGGAACAGATATACACCCAATGCCTGAGCTAAAAATCCTCCTATATCTGTAAATGATTCTTCAACATCAGCTTCGTTGGACTAGTCATGTTGTGCGGATGCCCGGTTATTGTCTTCCAAAGCAACTACTCTATTCCGAACTTAAAAATGGAAAGCGTAATGCTGGTGGTCAACAAAAGAGGTTCAAAGACTGCCTCAAGGCAATTTTTTTTTTAAAAAAAATGTAGTATAAACACTAGCAACTGGGAAACAAGTTACCTGCAAGTGCTCCAATTGGAGAACAGCCTTGACCAAAGGTGTCGTGGGCTTTGAAGAAGCTCGAACTCAGGATGCAAGGGAGAAACGTGCCAAGAGGAAGGCATTCTTGGCAAACCCTCACCATGATCAACTCCCGCCCAGAAACCCACTGTGGAAGGACATGTGGATCCAGAATTGGCCTCCACAGTCACTTACGGACTCACTGTTAAGACCATATTCATGGAGGACAATCTTACTCGGCTACGAGTGATCGCCAAAGAAGAAGAAGAGTATCTGTAATCAATAAAGTTGTGGTCATTTCTAATCTAGATTAAGTTTATTAAACGCATCTTACGTTTAGCCGCTGCCTGGGGGTTGAGGTGGGGGGGGGGTGGCACTGGGATTGGGCCCGCAATAAATGAACAAATGAACAAACAAACGTGATGAGTTCCCCCACTTTTTTTTTCCTCAGAAGAAAGGCACTGGTGGGAAGCAATATATAAACATAAACTAGCTATCTGTGCAATGATGGGCTTCAGAGTTTCATTCATTTGGAAGAAGTGAGTAACAATCAGGGGCATATGCTCTGGTGCATGGTTTTGAAACTTGGTCAATGCAGAGCAAGACAGTATTACCGGGTATGTGTGCAATCATTTGAAGGCTGCAATCCTGTGCACACTTACCTAGGAGGAAGCCCTATTGGAAAAAGTAGGGTTTCTTCCTATTCTGCAGAAGATTGGAGCTGTTCGACAGTGGAATTTGCTGACAAGGAGTGTGGTGGAGTCTCCTTCTTTGGAGGTCTTTAAGCGGAGGCTTGACAGCCATCTGTCAGGAATGCTTTGATGGTGTTTCCTGCTGGGCAGGGGGTTGGACTGGATGGCCCCTGTGGCCTCTTCCAACTCTATGATTCTATGGACCGCAATCTTGTTTCTATCCAAGAGAGTGCTTTTAAATCATTAACAACATGGCAGCAAAACCTCCATGTCCGTACCCTTTAAATGTAAGCACCCTACAGGTGCCCAACATCCATTTCTACCTTGTTTTCTACCATGCAAGATGCCACAACACAAATCAAAGGCACTTCCTTCAAATTTATAATATGTAATTTATAATATATAATCTACATATTAAATTGAGCTCCATCCTCAACCAATTCCCCATTTAAAACAGCCTATTAGCCACCAACCACTGCCACATCCTTTGGCAGTGCGTTCCATGAATGAGTTACAGAAGATAAGGTTCAGCGTTTAAAGGTGCAAAAATAAAGTTATCCACAGCTTAAGAAGCGCTCAGGCTTTCATAGCCTGTGAACCTTCCACCCCATCGTAAATTGATAATAATGCTATCTCTGGACTTTTGGTCAGTGATTTCTGTTATCTTCTTAAACACCATTTCCCAGAAAAATTGTACATATTTACACCCCCACCACATGTGAATATAATTCCCGACTATGAAGGACTTGCTCACAAATTTATTGACAGCTGCACGGATTGTGATAGCTAGGAGGTGGAAGGGGCAAGCAGAATATAAAATGGAAGAACGGTATAAAGAGGTGTGGGATATAGCTATTAAAGATAAATTGACATGTGCCATTAAGGTAAGATGGGGAATATTCAGGAGAAATGATTTCAAAGAGATACGGAAGGCGTTTGTAGAATTTGCACTGTTAAAACGGAAAGGGGTCAAAACCATCGTGAGAGGCGTTGAAATTTTGGGAGGTTGCATAGTTACAATGGAATGGTCTTGGTGGCAGGGTGCACATTTTTATTCTTATTTATTTGTGATTATTACTTCATCAAAATAAAAATAAACAAATAATAAAAAAGAAGCACTCAGGCATGGATAAGAAGAAGAAGAAGAAGAGTTTGGATTTGATATCCTGCTTTTCACTACCTGAAGGAGTCTCAAAGCGGCTAACATTCTCCTTTCCCTTCCTCCCTCACAACAAACACTCTGTGAGGTGAGTGGGGCTGAGAGACTTCAAAGAAGTGTGACTAGCCCAAGGTCACCCAGCAGCTGCGTGTGGAGGAGCGGAGACGCGAACCCGGTTCCCCAGATTACGAGTCTACCGCTCTTAACCACTACACCACACTGGATAAAGACCCTACGCTAACTTTGACGTGCTTTAACCAATGCCAACTAACTGTCCTGGATGGCACCGTGATTCCTCTCCTGTATGAGATGCAGCCATCCAATTCAATGGAGCTGGGATGAGCATCACAAAGAGAATCTACCTTTGCAGTGGTTGTCTTTGATGGACCAGGGCAAAAAAGCTCCAGAACAGGATGCAAAAGACTAGGTTCTCTAATGCTTTAGCAGCAGAGATGGTTTATTATTTTAAAATAGAGGGTACAATTTTTAGAAACCATTTTTTTATATCAAAACCACCCCAAAGTGCTAAGCATGACAGTGTTACAATAGTTAACTTACAAAAAAGGTCACTTAAAAAAAAAAAGCTATAAACATACCTTTCTGTTTACTTTGGCCTAATAAGTACAGAGAGAGCACTCTGTGTCTTAACAATAGCAACCCCCCCCCCGGCATAAAATAATAATAATTAAAAAAGAAAAGGAAATCAATATTACTCTTTACAAAGTACCACAGATAAACGTCACGGGAACAAAATGGAGAGCTGAGCTGATACCCAAGAAGGGGGCTGATGCAGCTATCACAGTTTCTTGGAGAGGGGAGAGGAACTCCAACTCTACATATATAAGTCAAAGCCATGTATGACAGTTTCCCCAACCTGCTGAAATCCAGGTGTTGCTGGACTCCAACTCCCATCATCCCTAGCGATTGGCCATGCTACCTGGAGCTGCGGGGAGTCCAACATCATCTAGAGGGCATCATGTCGGAGGGGAAAGCTGGTCCATGGGCTTGTCGTCTGTTGAAAAACAGCGCTAAGGAGCAGGTCCCTGGCACCATTGGGTCACATCCTTGATTTTTCTTGATATTCTTCTCCAATACTGTCCAAATATTTGCTACACACCCTGCAACATTTCTCCAATGAAAATGGGGACACCCTATTCCATACCCTCCAAAATATGATGAAAATGGGGGCGGTCCAGTGCTATTTTTCTAGAAAAAGAGGTGTCAGAACTCACCTTTTTCTCTTATAATGGCAATGGCGCCCACCTGAGAGGTGCCGGAACTGAGTTCTGGTTGGAAAAACAAACAAACAAACAAACAAACCCTGGGGTGTGTGTGTCCTATTCCATACCCTCCAACATTTCTCTGATGAAAATAAGGATGTCTGTCCTAAGGAAAAGCAGATGTTCCAGGATCAAATCAAAAACCAGGACAGCTTCTGTAGATCTGTGAGTGTCCCTGGAAAATTAGGGACACTTGGAAGGGTCTGTTGCTATTACCCTTGGATGGCAGCTAGTGTCTTTTTGGAGCGGGGAGAAGGGAGAGTGGCAGGCAGGGGAGTTCTCCTTACCTTGGAAAGAGGAAAGTAGCATGTCAAGGCTGCTTTCCTGAGTGATGGCAAGGAGGACAATTTTCAACAGTCAAAGCAAACAAATGTGAATATAACATGGCATGCTGTACAACTTTTTTTTTATTTAATTCGGAAGATAGGATTGAAACACCAGAGCTGGGGGACTTATCCTCCTCCAGCTGCTTTGGGGCTACAACTCCCATCATCCCTGAACATTGGTCATGCTGTCTGGGGCTGATGGGAGTTGGAGTCTTATAACATCTGGAGGTCCCCGCAGGTTCCCTATCCCCGATTTGCACAGTGCACAGGAATGCCCGGAACAAAGGAGTGCCGGCTACTTTTTCTAGTGGAATTTGAAGGGCAGAGGCAGCTGTTGGGGGGGGGCATTTGACCCTTTCCCTGCCAACTCCACATAAGATGCAGCCATGGTCCCTTCCAAATTTATGGCAGATCAACACTGACAGGTTAAATAGCCTTTGGAGGAAGGGCAGGCTATAAATTTAATAACAAATAAATACAACTGTCCGTACACCTTGTCCCAAGTTTTTCAGACAGTACTTCTCAGGAAAGGAAAAAAAATCAAACCAGGCTTCTTTCACATGCAGACACATGAAACATGTTAATTCTACCACAAAATAGAGAACCGGCCATTGTGGGTTACCTGGCTTCTGTCAATTTTTCAGGTGTGCATGATCCCGCCGCTAACTTTGACCAGACTATGTTTTTTTTCCATCTGGGCCTTCTTGCTTGAGTGCTTGGCCGCAATTGCACTACAAAATGGAGGGCAACTCCCTCCCACCCCTCAAAGAACGAAAACATTTGACCGTTGCAATGCAAGTTGGGTAACTGAAAGACAGAAGTAAGCTGAAAGAGAAGAGGAGGAGGAGGACGAAAACCCAACGCAAAACACCAAACCTAGTGCATCTTGAAGCAGGCTTGCGATTAAACAGATACCAAGGACTCCTGAACTGTTAAGCGTGTTTTAGCTCCTATTTTTAATAAATCCGATGCAGCCATTAATAAAATCCTGCAGCCCAACTGCAAATAAATAGGCTCGTCCGTTGCACGATCCACCTCTCCCCCCCCCCATCCCTATTTGCTTGCAGCTTTGTTCTGTTCTAAGCAAACAGGCTCCTCTGATTTGCCACTAGAGTCGTTTGGCTTTCTCGCCTCTTTGTCTTCTTGCTCCTCTGTCGGATTTTCCAGCACAACGCGCTCAACGCCAGCAAAAGGAGTCCGGAGGACAGTATGACCAGCCCAAGCACGGAGATGATGGATCCATGGGAGTTGAAGCTGTACGCCACAGCTGTGACCACCACCCCGGCGATGAGGATCACCACCCCAAACGGGATTGTGCAGCGGTAGCAGGAGAGTTCGGCTCCCCCCGTGGCAGCTGTCAGACGGCACTCGCTCACCAGAGGCACGGCTGTCACCCTGCAGTCATTGTTGTTGCACTTTTCCAGCGTTGCACACTGAGGACATTTGGAACCTCCCAAGATCTCTTTGATGGGCTCATCGGTCATCTTGCAACTTCTGGCTGGATTTTGCGCTGCTGGAGGTAGACCGGGTGCTGTTGAAAACGTTTCAGCTGTGGAAAGGGGGGGAAAGCATTGGAATGGGTGAGTGTTGGAGGGTGGATTTTAGAATGATTCACCCAGACAACAGGGTGAAACTCTGGAATTTCTTCTCTCTGTAGGCTCAACCACCAACAACAAAGGCTATGCACACATTAGCAACTTGAAATGGTTAAGTACGGTCATTTAATTCACTGAAATTCTAAGTGCTTGCGTGCATTATTATGTGCTTAAATTTGGCTGGCAACTGAATTCTAGAGTTCTCTAGTAGTTCTCATGGGATTGGCTAACGTTGGTCACATGGGACCATCTAGTGAAGGAGAGACTCCATTTTATGTGAAGCAAGATGACGGTGTTTGAGACTCCACTGTGAACACTGCTAAGTTGCATAGAGTGTTGGAGTGCTTTTTCTCGGCTTGAAAGAAAGAGAACAAAGCTGCAGGAGAAAGTAAAAGAGGAAATCTCTCATAGGAGCTGCAAGGCATGGCCTAACTGAGATACAGAAGGCCGAGTGCTGAGCTCTGGAAAGGAAGGAAAATATGGTTGTTCAGAAGCTAGATGAAGAAACTGTAAGCCCATGCTTGGATGAGCATGTGACTGTAAATATTATGTAGTCCCAAAACATCTGGAGGGCCAAGTTTGCCTATGCCTGATCTAGAACTATAACTTTCTGCAAGTAAAGTTTTTGAATGTTAAAGCCTGGACATTGGTTCAATTCATTTTTGCTACCCTTAATTCAACAGAAATGCAGAGACGTTGTGTTTCAAGTTGCACTTTTATGTTGATGCGCATACCAGTGGGTTGGATGTCTCCACCCAATTGCTATACACCTCAGCTTAACCGCAGCTTACTTATTTGAATCAAATGGAAGCTGGTTTGATTTGAGGGTTGGTTTGATCAAACAGCAATATTTCTCAAGAAACCACAGGATAAATATGGATTGTGGCTAACATCCTGTGCCCACAGCTTCAAACACTGTTGGTGTCACACTGGAGCCAGAGTAAAATACACACACAGCCCAAGTCTGGAGGTTCATAGTTCCTTGACAATTATCCTGATTTTTAAAAAATTTCTCTCTCTCTTAATTTATCAACATATATATCTGCATACCAATGCAGACTCTCTCCACCTCGGATCTATAGAAACCAATACCTTCAAAACTGATAAGCAGAAGTTACCTAAATTTGTTCTTAGATGGAAAGATACATTCACATCTCTTAAGACACATATATCTCAGCAATCAACAGTTTTAACACTCAGAGGCGGATTTTAAAAGACAGTCTAATTTATCATTTAAAATAATGAAACTGAAACCCTTATGGCTTCTATATATGAAGAGCATAGCTACGAAACACAGGGAGTTGTTTTGTTTTGTTTTACACAATAATGCATCCAATATTGATGTATTTTTTAAAATGAAGCCTGAATATACCTCACAGCCTTTTTTTGCACATTCACATTTCTCATCAGTCTTTGTTCTTGCCTGTTGCATAATAAACCGCAATCACTGTCTAAATCATCAGATATCACCCGCTGGTCAGGAATAGTTGCCAAATAAGCGAGACCAAAGATTCATTTGCAATTTCCTAGGGCCCATCAGCATTCAAGCTTGCTTAACTGCTTATCAAGCATTCCTTGCAAACACTCTCTCTCTCTCTCTCTCTCTCTCTCTTTCTACAAATATTAATTCTGATTTCAGATTCTTTGATGGTGAGTCACAGAGTGTCTGTGGAGATTGTTGCAGCTACTTCTCTGTGCACTTCCATTTTAAGTTGTTCTCAGAAAAAACCTTTTGATGCCATTTTGTTTCCACTTAAAAGTGGACTTCATGGGGGGGGGGACGACCATTCTCAATGACAAATCTTGCCTTTCTGCGTCGCTACGTGGGGTTAGAGAAGGAGCGGCGATCTGACCAGTGTTCGTTTTTGAGAGTTTATTTCTTTCTTCTTGTTAAAAATGTGGCGCATGGTGGACTTGTAAAATAGCAAAGGCCTTCTGGGAAATGATTTATAATGAAATGAAAAAAATCCTTCCAGTAGCACCTTAGAGACCAACTAAGAACAAACTTAGTTGGTCTCTAAGGTGCTGCTGGAAAGAATTTTTTATTTCATTTTGTTTTGACTATGGCAGACCAACATAGCTACCTACCTGTAACTGATTTTTTTTTTTAAATAACTTTTGTTAAAAAACCAGAGGCCTTCTTATTAGGTATAACAGGAGAAGAATTACAGAAGGATAAGAAAGTACTGTTTATGTATACGCCGACAGCGGCAAGAATGCTATTTGCCCAGGGATGGAAAGAAGAAAGAACCCCATCGAAAGAAGAATGCATAATGAAGATGATGGACTATGCAGAAATGCAAGGCTGACCGGGAAGATCAGGCACCAAGAGGATAATAAATTCAACAAAGAATGGCATACCTTTATAGAAATGTTAGCAGGACTGGTATAGCACTTGTAATTTAAAAAGACAAAGGATAAAATGGAAGTGAAATAATTTAGATAAATGTAATTAGATGCAGTTAAAAAGGAAGAAAATTTTTGGAAGCCAAGGGAGGTGTGGGGGGAAGTCTGGGGGTTCAGGGAACCCCGTAAGGGTACTGATAAGGACTATGTTTTAATGTAAACAAGTGTGTGTGTGTGTGTAAAAAAATTATGGGTGGTTTTGTTTGTTTTTTGAAACTTTGAAAAAAATTGAAAAAAAATGTGGCATTGTTCTGGATATTCTTGCATGCTTCTTTTAAGAAAAATCCCGGCTAGTTTCGAGGCTCACAACAGATATCTAACGCTCTCAACCATTGCACAATTGGAACGAATTTTCATTTAGGTGAATTGAAGACGACTAAAGGCATGGTAAAACAGACCTTATCACACCCTGACAAGTTTCTTCATCACAGTGAGTATGCTGTAAAGTGTATTGCTACAGGTGATCACCACAAGCTATGTGCCACGTAGATGTAGCAGCCAACCAGAGGGAATCTAACTAAGACTTTTGTTAGCACAGAAGGATGTTCCAATTCTATTTTGGACAATTTGGGTTCATTTGCCCTTTTATGCCTAATACACACCCCTCTTTTTCGGAGAATGGATTGCTTCTCTTAAAGCAACATGACCACCAAGTCTGTTGTCCAGCTGCTAACTTCTGATGGGCAAATTCAAGAGCCCCGTCCTTCCTTTTTAAGGTCATTTGTCTTTAAAATGGTCTTGAACTGGACACAGCAGCCCTTTAAATAGAGGGTGCCTTCAAGCAGAGGACTCTGTAGCATCCCGAGAGCCCTTCCACCACCTTGTGCTGCGCCGGGGACAGTTCCCTGACACTTGGTATAGGAAAGAATGTAGGAAATGCACTTGAAAGGGGATGCTCTACTACTGCAATGTGCTCTACATGGGGCTACCATTGAAGGTGACCTGGAAACTACAACTAATCCAGAATGCAGCAGCTAGACTGGTGACTGGGAGTGGCCACCAAGACCATATAACACCAGTCCTGAAAGACCTACATTGGCTCCCAGTACGTTTCCAAGCACAATTCGAAGTGTTGGTGCTGACCTTTAAAGCCCTAAATGGCCTCAGCCCCGTATACCTGAAGGAGCATCTCCACCCACATCGTTCTGCCCGGACACTGAGGTCCAGCTCCGAGGGCCTTCTGGTGCGAGAAGTGAAGCTACAGGGAACCAGGCAGAGGGCCTTCTTGGTAGTGGCACCCACCTTGTGGAAACCCTCCCATCAGATGTCAAGGAGATAAACAACTATCTGACTTTTAGAAGACATCTGAAGGCAGCCCTGTTTAGGGTAGTTTTTAATGATTGAAGTTTTATTCTGTTTTTAGTGTTCTGTTGGGAGCCACACAGAGTGACTGGGGAAACCCAGCCAGATGGGTGGGGAAAATATTATTATTATTAGTAGTAGTAGTAGTAGTAGTAGTAGTAGTAGTAGTAGTGGAGCTATCCAGGCATGGATGCAACATATAAAAGGCACCTAGAGGTTGCCCATCTGATTCTTGAATAGATACATCTCTTGGAAATCACTTTATGGTAGGGATGCCCAAATTGTGGCATAGGTGACACAAGTCTACCTAGCTTGAAAAGGGTCTGTGGGCTTAGCTATGTCATAGAACTAGACCTATAGATTCCTGCGAATCTTTCCAGAGTTATAGCTCAGGAGGCTAGAGGCATCTCAGAACATAATTGCCTTGGGGTTCCACATATAACACTGGTGGCAGTGACCCAGTAGTGCTTTATCATACCTAATAATAATAATAATAATAATAATAATAATAATAATAATACCCTGCCCATCTTGTACCCTGCACCTGTACACGAGTTCAGTGCACTTACTCCCAGTTAAATAAGCAGCCCGAGCATCTTTGCAAATGAGAAGGGACAGGGAAATCTGTGTGCTTGCGTTTGATAAAGCTCTGTCTTTCGACTCCAAAGCACACACACCTGCTTTCCTGTCCCTTCTCCTGCTGTTTTGACAACTTTTATTTCCACAAATTGCCCAGGCAGAGGGGGAAAAGGGGGGGCACACAGCACCTATTTGGGATTGCATATTACTTTAGGTAGCTCCAACTTAGCGAGTTGCCAGCTGTCAACAGAGAGATCTTCCTGTTTGCTTCCAAAATTAAGAAACAGCAGGCAACCAACACACCGCTACCTGTATCCACCTACCTCATCCATAGGAAGTCCATGACGGCTTGGCTTGGTGAGCAAAGAGATAAACTCGAGGGTATGTTCTGGAAATCTTCGTTGGGTTTCCCACCACCAGCTCTTCTCCCAAACACCAGAATTAAACCGTTTTTATGTAGCTTCCTTTTCTTTTTAAAACCAGACAGAGGACCATATAGAGAGGTGACCTAGGAAGGAAGAAGATGTGATGTCAGAACTATACGAAGGTACCTTTTATCATATGTGGTGGACGTGCAAAGTAATAAAAAAAATTCTAGGAGATGATATATAATGAAATGAAAAAAAAACCCGTTGTAAATAACTTTTGTTTAAAAACCAGAAGCCTTCTTATTAGGAATCACAGGTGCCGAGATGCCAAAGGATCAGAAAAGACTGTTTATGTATGTGACAACAGCCACACGGGTGCTATTAGCCCAGAAATGGAAGGAAGAAATAACCCCAACCAGAGAAGAATGGCAAACCAAGTTGATGGACCAGGCTCAAATGGCAAAATTAACTGGGAAGCTTAGAAATCAAGAGGACAATAAATTTAAAAAAGAATGGGGAAAGTTTGCATTCTATTTACGAGAACATTGTAAGCAGGTTAAAACATCAGCAGGATTTTAACCACACTTGTAAACTAACGGAAAGAATGGACAATTTGGAAGGATAAAACTTGGATGGTATTGACATGCAGTTATAAATATTACCATTAGGACCCATGGAAGGGATGGGGTGGGGGGAAGGCAGGAGATTCAGAGCAATCTCAATATTTGGATTTTGAATTGTTTCCTGTTGTATGTTTACATTTTCTAAAATCAAACAAAAAATATATATTAAAAAAGAACTCTATAGTTATATGAACCATTCAATAGCATTCCATGTAAGAAAAGTTCTGTTGCTTCACAGTGGGTAGCAAACACACACTTTAGGATCTCTCCTTCCTCAAATGTGGGGTTCATGGATTTTCCATAATAAAATACCACTCTGTGAAGGATTCTCTGGAATCAGATATTGCCAGATCTCCCTCCCCGCCCAAGGGAATCGTCCTGATTCCAGGCTATTTCCAAAACTCAGCAGAACATCTTCCTCTAGAAGCTCATAGAACAGACATGCACAGCTCCACAAGTTCCATTGTTCATGTTGCTTGGCCTGCTATTTCCATCCTTCTTTGCTCACCATAAAGCTTTCCAAATAATTATTCCCACAAGCTGCCTTATCTGACAAGAGATACAGCATGCTTCCAAAAGACTTGTTTATTGAGCGTTCAACCTGATCTGTTTTCACGGCAATGAGGCCACGCTGCCTATTTAATAAGAATTCACTTCCCCGAGCTCTGCACCGCCACTGTGCAAAAATCTGATCTTTGGGGAGAAGTAGGGAACACGAGTGATTCCAGCATTGCAGGGGGCTGGACTAGATGGCCGCTGGGGTCCCTTCCAACTCTACAATTCTATGATTGCCCTTTCCCTAACCACACATCCCTGCAGTAGTTGGAATAAAAGGTTTGCATTGTCTTCTGTGCAAGAAGAAGAGCTGGGCGATATCTGGTTATCAACATCACAATGTATCACCAGCTAAACATTGTGATATACGGATATATCACTTTGTCTGAAATAAGGATGGAATTATGTAGAGGCGAACACAAACCCATTATGGAAAAAAAAATTCTTTCCTAAGCCATACCCCATTTAGTGGCAGCAGCAGGAAGGTGCAGAAATAATGTTGACAAGGTTATTTTCTTCTTAAATTACCGAAAATAAATGTGGCAGAAGACCCTCCAAGTGCCCCTATTTTCTAGGGACTATCCTGGATTTACAGAAGCTGTCCCAGTTTCTGATTTTATCTTGAAATGTTCCACTTTTCCTTAGGACATCCCTATTTTCATTGGAGAAACGTTGGAGGGTATGGAGCTATGCCACCCACGAGCCAAGGAGATATTAGACAACCTTTAGAAAACATCTGAAGGCAGTCCTGTATAGGGAAGTTGTTTAATGTGTTACTGTGTTTTTATATATGTTGGAAGCCACCCGGTCAGATGGGTGGGGTATAAGCAACACAATTATTATTGCTATTATGGAATAGGGCATCCCTATTTTCATCGGGGAAATGTTGGAGGGTCTGCTGCAGCAGAAAAGAGCTTGTTTTAATAGAGAAATGCAATTATCATAGAATGGGATAAGCCAGTGTTTTTCAACCTTTTTTGGGCAAAGGCACACTTGTTTCATGAAAAAAATCACGAGGCACACCACCATTAGAAAATGTTAAAAATTTAACTCTGTGCCTATATTGACTATATATAAAGTAATTCTCTTGAATTTTTCAATTTTTCCCACGGCACACCAGGCAACATCTCGCGGCACACTAGTGTGCCGCGGAAGAGTGGTTGAAAAACACTGGGATAAGCAACGCTTGAAAACATTGTTGCCTGTTGAAATAATTGTTTACAGTTTCAAGGATGCCTTGGCAACAGATTATCTCCCCATCCTCGGTCAGAAAAATCCCCGAGTTCGTGCTGGAAGGAGCACAGCACTAAAGTTAGATTGCATGGGTGCTCCACAGGTTGTGTCTAGAATACACACACACACACACACACACACACACACACTATTGTGAAAAAATTTCCTTCCTAGCAAACACCCCAGCCCTAAGCCATGCCCCCATTGGGTGGCAGCCGCAGAAAGAGTGGGGATCGCTCCATTTAGGAGAGGACCTTGTTTAAATGCAACATGTTTAAGAGATTTCTTCAGCCACCTGTGCTTTGGCGAGCCAAAACTCTGGGCAGACACTTTTCCGTGACACATCTCAGCCAAGAGAGAGCCAAAGCGATTGTCAACAGGAGCGACAGCTGTGAAACTGCCAGGCAGCCGGGTTAACCTTCTGAACCAGCAAAAGATTTGTTACTAAGCTTAGTCGACATTCCTTTGCTACGCATGTGTGGTTGCGAGGGATTGTTAGGGCCATTTCAACACGGCAGCCGGCACAAGCTGGAAAGGTGTGGGATATTCAAGAGCAAGAGCAGCATTCGGCACCGCGGCCGTGAGTAGCTCAGTGGCAGAGCATCTGTTTGACAGGCAGAAGGTCCCGATCCATGGCAGTTCAAGGTAGAGCTGGGAGTGACTCCTGCCCGAAACCCCAGACAGCCACTACCAGTCAGTCATCACACGACTGATGAACTAGTGGTTCTGACATACATTGGTACCTTGGTTCTCAATCAACTTGGAACCCAAATACTGCAAACCCGGAAGTAAGCGTTCTGGTTTGCGAGCTTTTTTCGGAAGCTGAACGTGCTCCATTTTGAGTGCCACACTTCCGTTTTGAGTGTTACGCTGAGGTATGTCTGTTTTTGCTATTTATTTTGTGTTTTGGCGGCCTATTTTTATTTTATTTTATTTTTTTATGACTGTGTGGAACCCAGTTCAGTTACTGATTGATGGATTGCATGAGTGCAGTACATTGATTATTGCTTTCATTTTATGGATCAATAGTCTTGTTAAATAGTAAAATTCCTGTTACAGGTAGGTAACCATGTTGGTCTGCTAAAAAATTCCTTTCAGTAGCACCTTAGAGACCAACTAAGTTTGTTCTTGGTATGAGCTTTCGTGTGCTACTGGAAGGAGTGTTTTATTTTATTTTTTAGTAAAATTCCTGTTATATTGCTGTTTTAGGGGTTGTTTTTAAAAGTCCAGAACGGATTAATCCATTTTACTTTCTATGGGAAAGCGCGCCTTGGTTTTGGAACGCTTTGGTTTTGGAACGGACTTCCGGAACGGATTAAGTTTGAGAACCAAGGCACCATTGTAAAGCAAATCCCCGTGTTCCTACCACACATGATACGTCCCAAAGGAGCAGCCTTAACTGTAGTCATTGGAGGAAAACATTAATCTGTCCTTCCTTTCCCATTGCAGTTCTCGAAACTACACAGCTGAATTGTCTACCAGAGCTTAAACAACTGAAATAGTAGTGCAAAACGGGCCTCCTTTATTTTGCTGGGTCGTGTTTCTTTTATTTTGTTGAGTCGTGTTTCCTCGCTGTGCTCCAGCAATTTGTCCTGGCAGCCCCAATATATACCTGGATCGTCTGTACCCTCCTGGTCTACCTTGTTCATTTCAGTGGAGGAAGCAGCCACTCGAGAAGCCCTGAGTTCCTTTCCCAGACAAATCTATGGAATTTAGGGAAGATAAGTTACACCTTTAGAGGAAGGGACTGTATGTAGCTCCAAGACAGAGCACATACAAAAAAAAATCTATCTTAGATTCAGCTCCTGGTATCTTCAGTTAAAAAAAAACCCAGATAGCCTTGCTGTGGGCCAGAATGGGAAACGCCGGACTAAATGATCCTATGGGTTCTAAATGCAAGTTCAGGATTAGGTACACTGCCAACAACATCCCTGCTGTTCATTAGTATTATGTTCCAAGTAAATGTGTTTAGGGTTAGGCGAAACAAAATAGGAAATTCTTTCCAGTAGCACCTTAGAGACCAACTGAGTTAGTTCTTGGTATGAGCTTTCGTGTGCATGCACACTTCTTCACGAAATGCACACGAAAGCTCATACCAAGAACAAACTCAGTTGGTCTCTAAGGTGCTACTGGAAAGAATTTCCTATTTTGTTTCGACTATGGCAGACCAACACGGCTACCCACCTGTTTAGGGTTAGGGTTATCCTTCACTCAGCCTGCAAGCAAAACAAAGCCCTGCTATGATGCCCCAACGAATGCAAAAGGGTGGAGCATGTCAATGAAACATGCTCCATTTTCAGTCATGATCAGGGTTTATAGAATAAGACTCTCCCTCTACCTCACAGGAAAGCCAAGTCCAGGGATGATTCAAATACCTACAGAGAGTTTAGCAATCACTTTTTTAGACTCAGAAGAACTGACTCCCAAGTAGAGATCGGAAGTATAATTTTGGGCTGCTGCATGTGCGCATATTCTGTCTTGCGCCACCGAAACACAGGAGTGGCAGGTCTGTAAAGGTACCAACCAGCACCCACTTGCTAGCAACAGGAGCCATTTGGGCACATGGTGTGCCATTCAGGTTTAGTCATGAAGTGCCAGCCATATGACTTTGGAGCAGCCGTGGGTCACACCCACACCAGACATTTAAGCACTCTCATACCCAGGGCAAACATGTTGTGAAGAATCCCGTATAAAGTATCCATCTGTCATGGATCGCCCCAGGATACCTGAAGGAGTGTCTCCACCCCCATCATTCAGCCCGGACATTGAGGTCCAGCTCTGAAGGCCTTCTGGCGGTTCCCTCACTGCGAGAAGTGAGGTTACAAGGAACCAGGAAGAGGGCCTTCTCCGTAGTGGCGCCCGCCCTGTGGAACGCCTCCCCATCAGATGTCAAGGAAATAATCAACTATCTGACTTTTAGACGACATCTGAAGGCAGCCCTGTTTAGGGAAGTTTTGAATGTTTGATGTTTTGTCGTGTTTTTAATATTCTGTTGGGAGCCGCACAGAGTGGGCTGAGGAAACCCAGCCAGATGGGTGGGGTATAAATTATTATTATTAATATTATTTTTAGATGCTTGAGTTGAGATTCCTGCAGGGGATTGGACTAAATGACCCTTGGGCATCCCTTCCAACTCTATAGTTCTATGTTTCATAACATGCAACTGCACCTAAGGTCTTGGGAAAACCAACTCAAAGGCAATATAGGACAATCTGTCATTCGCATGTAACAGACACCATTTCTACCTGGTGTTTCAAAAAGTGAAAATTCAGACACAAAAAGCTTTTTGGAGCTTTTTGTTTGGCAAAGTTGTTGCTTTGGGGGGGGGGGTTGTGGAGCTTTTGCACAATCTCCCCCGCCCCGTGAAGGTTTTCTTTTTCCTCTCCTCTGAAAATCGCCCCCCCCCCAAAGCAACATTTCCAATATGGGCTGCCAAACACCTGGGTTCCCCCCCCCATTTTTGCCACTTTCCGAAAATTCTGCCCAGAAGCCATTTCTGAAGGATGAATCCCGGCTATGTTATCCGTGAAATTATGGACCTATGGCAGCCCTGTTTAAAACCAAGCCGATAGGTGTTTCAGTGCATGGGGACGAGGAAACCGTATTCTGCTAGCATAAAGGAGAACCATGTGGCTGAGACGAAACTGACCAGCCTCGAGGCAAAATGTGAGGTGCAACCTGTCGGTCTCAGTTCACTAGCTAGTACAGAAAATCCCAAAAGACAAAAGGTTTTTCTGAGGAGGTTGGAGACAAGCAGAGCTTCCAGACAACCCATTTATCAAGCTTTTGTTCAGATTTGTTTGCTAGATGCAGGTGGTGTTGTGTCAAATCAGGGTTTTCCAAACTTGGACTACAACTCCCATCATCCCAACTAGCAGGACCAGAGGTCAGGGATGATGGGAATTGTAGTCCAAAACAGCTGGAGTCCCAGGAAACCCTGTGTCAAAGGAAGGGTTATCGCATGTTATGAATGCAGTAGGCATTACTGTCATCTCTAGGTGGTGCTGGGAAAATCTCCTGCCTGACACCCCAAAGATCCCCTGCAAGGCAGCACAGAACAGAGATGGGGAACCACCGGACCTCTAGTTGCGGTGAGACTACAGATCCCAGTGTCTCTGAACATTGGCTCTGTTGACTGGGGCTTTTGGGAGTTGTAGTCCAGCAGCTTCTGGAGAGCCCTGGTGTATACAGAACTTTGTTAGATGAACCAATGGTCTGACTCAGTATAAAACAGCTTCCCGTGTTCCTAGATGTACACCTAGTCAGTTTGGATGGGAGCCAGCTGAAAAACCCCAAGCAGAACCAGCATTGAGTACATAGGAGTAAGCACTTTTAACTTTCGCCAATTTTGTAAGAGGTAATCAACTAGGAATAAATGGAGCACTGATTTATGCATCGGGACTGATTAAGGAGAGGTAATATAGAAGAGGAGCAAAGGTAGTTATGCTCCACAATAAATGTATGAACTAGACTGCAAGTCCTCTGGGCATTTATGTCTCCTATAGTGTGCCCTACACATTCCTGGGGCTACATAACATTAAACCATAGTAAATAATAAATAAAATCTGTGGTCACCCCCCAGAACCTATTTTCAGGCTAGATAGGATGTAGCCCTGGGGGTATGTGAAGCACTGAGAGAGTCACTGAGCACATGCAGAGTAAATCTCTCTCCATGAGTAACTATAACACTCCAAACATTTGAAAGAATGTGAATTGAATTGCCACTTGGGTCCTTGCTCCTCTTTAAAAATACAAAGATCCAGTAAACAATAAACAACAACAACAAGAAGAAGACACTTGCTGGGTGTAACTGTTGCCTGCAGCTTTAATGCGATCTCATGCAACTTACTCAGAAGTAAGCTCTACCCATGAAACTTACTCCTGACACAGTCTGCATGGGCTTGCAGCCTTAATGCTATAATTAGAGCAGTAGTGTTTGTATCGGGGAACAGAGGAGGTTAAATTGCTTTTCCACTTACCCACCCACCGTCCCACTTTAAAACACACACCGATAAATAAAATAGATACCTGTTGCTTTTTAAGAAAATTGTAACGTACAAGAGAGTTTCCACGCCATCTCCCTTGCTCCTTCCTTGGCAACCACACACACACACACACACACACTTTTTGATCATTTGATGTCAGGTGATTTGAGCCACATGTCTACCGGATCAGATCCTTTTGTTGAGCGTAGCCCTGCATACTTGGTGTGCTGGGAGTTGTCGTTGTACACCACAATCCAAGCATTAAAAGTAAACGGGAGTTCATGCCCCCCCCCAACTTTCCCCCTAATCTTTTTTTTTTTTTTTTTTAAAGACCACCCTGGTCCTGTGTGCGCGCAGGATGAAAACTGCTAGAGAGAGAGAGAGAGAGAGAGAGAGAACAGCCTACCTTCCTCCCCTTTTAGGATAGTAACATAGAGAAATGCAAAATATTTAATAATATTTCTCAAGGCGACAGAGACCTCGGTTCAGTAAAAAAAGACTGTAATGGGAATTCATAGGGAAAGGTTTTTTTTTACATCTGGTCAGTCTTTCTCCCTCCCTCCCATGATTCTGGTAGAGAAGCCAGTTCTGAAAATACAGTCTTAGCTCTCCCAGGGCATTCACTTTTAGGAAACTCTCTTTCGAGGTTCGAATTCAGATATTACAGTAGCAAACATAAGTTCCAGTCCCACAGTCCAGTCCTACGTGTGTCTACTCAGAAATAAGTCCCATTGTGTTCGATGGGGGGCTTACTCTCCAGTAAGTCACCCTACGTTTGCAATCCTATGCATACTTACCTGGGAGTAAGCCCCGCTGCACACAATGGGACTTACTTCTGAGTAGACTGGCAGACGATTGCACGGTCGGAAGCCCAAAGCGGGGAGAATATAAGAGGACTAGGAAACCAAGAAATCTAGAAGGGATGGGTGGTCTCTTTTTTTCAAAGCGATTAAGAAAAGTGTTCGCTGCCCAATTTATCTCTCATTTAAACACTCCACCACCATCGAAGTTTATCACAAGCACATCCTTTCATAAGAAAGAAAGAAAGAAAGAAAGAAAGAAAGAAAGAAAGAACGTCGTTTTCTCTTATACTACCATAGCATGGCATTTTGATATAAAGTCCAGGAAAAATGAAATTTGGAGTTGGCGGGGGTACCTATAAATAATAATAATAATAATAATAATAATAATAATAATAATAATAATAATTTATTCCCCGCCCATCTGGCTGTGTTTCCCCAGCCACTCTAATACTTCCCCCGCTTTTAAGAAGCAGAAAAAAGCGAAATATAAAAAGCAAACGAGGAGCGGGGAGAGAAGGAAAAGAAATAGACCCACTTTCAAAAGCTTCGATGCGATGAATATTCTCCCAGTCAGCAAATGCTTGGCAGATCTCCGCCGACGCTTCTCGCGCTCGGCTCCCTCCCTCGAGCGCGACCAACAGCTGGAGCAAAAAATAAGAAAAAATATATAAGAAAAAAATTGAACAAAAATAAGAATTTAAAAAAGGGACAAAATCCAGCCAGCCGTGCGCGCAGCTTACCTTCGCTTGCTCGGAATGCCACTGGGCAGACACTTGTCCGGCAGCGCGAGAAGAAGGGGAAGCAAGGGACCGTAAACAAACTGCTGAGCCGGAGTTTAATAATAAAAAAAAAAGAAGTGGGAGAGAGGAAAAGATCAAGGGACCGGAGACAATTTCACAGGATTAAAGGAAAGTTGTGTGGGAGAGAGCAGACGCCCATCATGGGTAGCCCTGGCCTGATTGGGGGGCTGCGCAAAAGGGGGAGGCGCCGCAGAAGGACGTTTTGCAGGAGAAAAGGAAAATAGATCCTTTGTTTTGTTGCATGACTCTGAGATAGGAGAGAGAGACACGGAAAGTTCAGAACTTTTTAGGCGCCCTGCAGAAATGAAGGTGACTCCCCCAGAGAAAGGCGTTTAACATACAGTTCTGCTGCACATGTGTAACTCGTACATTAGCATACCCTCCAACATTTCTCTGATGGAAATAGGGACAGCCTATATTATTATTTTGAGGGACGCGGGTGGCGCTGAGGGTTAAACCACAGAGCCTAGTGTTTGCTGATCAGAAGGTTGGCGGTTCGAATCCCCGCGACCGGGTGAGCTCCCGTTGCACGGTCCCTGCTCCTGCCCACCTAGCAGTTTGAAAGCATGAGAAAGTGCAAGTAGATAAATAGGTACCACTCCGGCGGGAAGGTAAACGGCGTTTCCGTGCGCTGCTCTGGTTCGCCAGAAGCGGCTTAGTCATGCTGGCCACATGACCCGGAAGCTGTACGCCGGCTCCCTCGGCAATGAACGAGAGATGAGCGCCGCAACCCCACAGTCGTCCGCGACTGGACCTAATGGTCAGGGGTCCCTTTACCTTATATTATTATTATTATTATTATTATTATTATTATTATTATTATTCCCCACCATCTGACTCGGTTGCTCCAACCACTCTGAGCAGCTTCCAACATATACAAAAGCATAATAAAAATAATAGTTTATTATATACAGCCTGCCCATCTGGCAGGGTTTACCCAGCTACTCTGGGCGGCTCCCAACAGAATATTAAAAACACGATAAAACATCAAACATTGAAAACTTCCCTAAACAGGGCTGCCTTCACAGGTCTTCTAAAAACCAGATAGTTGTTTATTTCCGTGACATCTGGTGGCAGGACGTTCCACAGGGCGGGTGCCACTACCGAGAAGGCCCTCTGCCTGGTTCCCTGTAACTTCACTTCTCGCAATGAGGGATCCGCCAGAAGGTCCTCAGAGCTGGACCTCAGTGTCCGGGCTGAATGATAGGGGTGGAGACGCTCCTTCAGGTATAGTGGGCTGAGGCCATTTAGGGCTTTAAAGGTCAGCTCCAACACTTTGAATTGTGCTTGGGAACGTACTGGGAGCCAACATTAATGTTTTTTTTTTTTAAACTTCCATATACAGGGCTGCCTTCAGATGGTTCTGGGGGTCAGATAACTGCATACCCTCCGGCGCTGGTTGCATAAGCTAGCCCTGCACATTGTCAGGCTCCCTACAACACTTACATGCCTAACAGAGTTTTACTCAGGTACCAATGTTTGCGGGTCAACCTCTGCCAAGTCTTCTTTCTTTTTTCTTTGGCGATCACTTGTGGCCAAGTAAGATTGTCTTCCATGAACAGGGCCTAACAGTGAGTCTGTAAGTTACACTGGAGGCCAGTTCTTGATCCACACGTCCTTCCACAGTGGGGACATAGGTTTCCGGACGGGAGTTGATCACGGTGAGGGTTTGCCAATCATGCCTTCCTCTTAGCGCTTCCTCTTTTTCCCTTTTGGCCTGAGTTTGAGCGTCTTAAAAGTCCATGACACCTTTGGTAAGTGAGGAAGGATCTTCCCCAGTCAGAGGAGGGGCTATTCTTCCTAAGGATCAGTAAGAATCCCATTTTTTTGTCATTTGAACCCATGGAGCTGGCCCTACCCTCTGAATCAACAGCAAACAACAGCAAGCTCCAAATTTGCTACAAATCTGTGTGACAGGGCTTCAAATACTTGATGGTTGCTACCATATCTCAGCGGCCTCTTCTCTAGGCTCAACATTCTCCGCTTTTTGGCCTTTTCTCAAAGGGCTCACCATTGTTGTCGCCAGTGCTATTTCCCCCCTTAAAAATGTTTAGGGGTACTCTCATTTTTCTACTCATATTGAAATACAGTGGTACCTCTGGTTATGTACTTAATTCGTTCTGAAGGTCCGTTCTTAACCTGAAACACCACTTTAGCTAATGGGGCTTCCCGCTGCCGCCGCGCCACAATTTCTGTTCTCATCCTGAAGCAAAGTTCTTAACCCGAGGTACTATTTCTGGGTTAGCGGAGTCTGTAATCTGAAGTGTCTGTAACCTGAAGCATTTGTAACCCGAGGTACCACTGTACTGCTCCACAATGAGGCCAAACTTCTTCTTGTTGTTGTTCAGTCGTTCAGTCGTGTCCGACTCTTCGTGACCCCATGAACCAGAGCACGCCAGGCACCCCTATCCTTCACTGCCTCCCGCAGTTTGGCCAAACTCATGCCAGTTGCTTCAAGAACACTGTCCAACCATCTCATCCTCTGTCGTCCCCTTCTCCTTGTGCCCTCCATCTTTCCCAGCATCAGGGTCTTTTCCAGGGAGTCTTCTCTTCTCATGAGATGGCCAAAGTACTGGAGCCTCAATTTCGGGATCTGCCCATCCAGTGAGCACTCAGGGCTGATTTCTTTAAGGATGGATAAGTTTGTCTTTTTGCAGTCCATGGGATTCTCAAGAGTCTCCTCCAGCACCATAATTCAAAAGCTTTCCTCCCAAGAAGCAGGCGTCTTTTAATTTCGTGACTGCTGTCACCATCTGCAGTGATCATGGAGCCCAAGAAAGTTAAATCTCTCACTGCCTCCATTTCTTCCCCTTCTATTTGCCAGGAGGTGATGGGACCAGTGGCCATGATCTTAGTTTTTTTGATGTTGAGCGTCAGACCATATTTTGCGCTTTCCTCTTTCACCCTCATTAAAAGGTTCTTTAATTCCTCCTCACTTTCTGCCATCAAGGTTGTGTCATCAGCATATCTGAGGTTGTTGATATTTCTTCCGGCAATCTTAATTCCGGCTTGGGATTCATCCAGTCCAGCCTTTCGCAAACTTAGATTCACAAAATGCTTAGGGGTATGCATACCTCTGCGTCCGTCCCGTTCCCCCCCCCCCAGAAAAAAGGTTGTCACCCTGCTCTGAACACTTTCCATTCCATCCATAAGTTTCTTAAACTGCAGTGTGTTGGTTCAACATATGCATATTGAATGTGTATATATGACATTCTGCTATGTTTATTTCAGCCTCTGCTCCCGCAATATGAGGACAGTAATACCTGCTTGCCTTACAGAAACAGGCAAAATTTCTCACTCAGCCACGAAGCTCGCCTGGGGTCTGCCACCCTACTTTTCATTTATTTGTTTGTTTTCCATTTAATGTTATACATTCACATCGTCATTATCCACTATACCGCCCTGGATCTTTAGAGCTTATCAATGTCCTTCCCTCCCGCCTCATGGCTTTCAAAATTAACCTTTATATCATTGCAATTTATATGTTTTCCAATTCTAATTAGACTTATTACAGAATGTCTCCAAATTTAAATAAATATAGAAAGATAGAAAATTTCTCACTACAAGTCATCGGACAACCCTGCTAAGCGATGTTACTTGCTTACAATAATCTTTCAAATATCGTATAAATTTACTCCAGTCCTTTTGGAAATACTTGATTGTGCTGGTTTTCGGATTTTTCCTGTGAGCTTCGCCAGTTCTGCAAATTCCATCATCTTCACCTGCCACTCTTCTTTCATTGGTACTTCTTGCCGTTTCCATTTTTGGGCTAAAAGAATTCTTGCCGTGGTTGTTACATACACAAACAGTTATTTTTTTCTTCCCTTGGCAGCCACCCTACTTTTCAACCCTGCTGTGAGTGTGATACATTTGGGGTAACAAACGTCTGGCCACATCCCAATGAAAATGAGAACAGAAATTGGCAATGTTTGCTTATTTGTCCCATGTCCAGAGCAGAAATCAGTCCAGTGAATATGATCGGTACACACTGTTATTTATTTTCAGTCTGCAAATGATACGTAATTGATGGTACAGCGGCATCACCAATGAGAGTACTTCCATTGGGGGTGGAATAAGGGTGTGATCCAGCCCCCTTGCGCTAAAATTATTGTTTCAACCAGTGGGTGTTGTTTTATTTGGAGTGGGATTGTTTTGTTTTTTAAATGTTATGTGTTAATTTGGGTTTTTGTATTTGTGGGCTGGGGCGTTTAGGGGCGTTTGTTGGGTAGTGTATTTTTTACTAGTTTGTATACCTGTGTATTGTCGATTGTTTTGATTATTTTCATTCTGCATTTTGTGCTTTTATATTGTAACTTTGTGTTGTGAAACGCCCTGAGACCTATGGATATAGGGCGGCATACAAAACAAACAAACAAACAAACAAACAGTGTGTGTGTGTGATTGTGAAGGGCCTGACATACTTGGAATGCGCTGTGTAAAATTGCAGGTCAGGCAGGAAGGAGGGAACCGGTTTTATTTCCGACTGAGCAGATGGGTAGAAGGCTGTTTGCATGTTTTCCCTTTTGACGCAACTTCTTCTAATAGCAAACTCCGGTGGTGAGTGGTGATGGAAATGAAGTGAAAACAGGGCTGCTTAGAATCCAGAGCGTGGCAGAAGCAAACTACGGCATATGTATTATCTATCTATCTATCTATCTATCTATCTATCTATCTATCTATCTATTCCTAAGGGGCCACCCCCCCCACACACACCCCAAACAAATCAGCAAAGTGGTTTAGGATTGATCATGTTCAGTAGCCATGGAGTGTTGAGTGTCAGCTGGAAAATAAAAATGGAAACTGGCAGTCAGAGAGAGAGAGAGAGAGAGAGAGAGAGAGAGGGAGAGAGAGATGGCTTTTTGGAGGAAAGCTTGACTCCATTACTGGCTGAACCAGAGTCCTTCTTCTGAGAGGTGAAATCACTACAAAGGTTCATTGCAAGTTGCACATCATAACTAAAAGGGTTAGGAACTTACCGGTAGCTGAAAATGGAAGCTTAAAATTCACAGAGGAGTCCTGTGTGTGTGTGTATGAGAGAGAGAAAGAGAGATATTAAAAGGACTAGGAATTCCCACCCTGCAATGACCACAGCTTTCTTCTCTTTGATTGGCACTATGTTACAGGCAAGAGGAGGCCACCATCAGTTTTATGTATATGACACTTATGATTTCCTCAGTGCAGGGAGTGTGTACATCATGCGCTGTAGCTCAAGATCTAGAGCATCTGCATGGAAGTTTCTGAAGAAATCATAAATTTCTTTCATGCTCTTCAGAACCCTGCAGTACAGATATGCAGAGATACTGGTACCACCCGGTCCCATTGGTGATCTTGGCTCGTCATTAATAAAGCAGCAGATAACTTAAATCCTGGAGATTAATTTAAGGGAATCAGTCACATACCGGGACTAGCTGGCATAATTTAGGAAAAGATGCCCTGTTCTTTGATGGAATCATTCGTGCAATCACTCTGGTTCTGGTAACGGACTACAAAGCTATCTTGTGAATAAGTTCAGTACTTTTCTTTTCATAGGTCAAAACTAATGTAGACTAATGTGTAGGGAAATATTGCCAGCCCCATATCTTGGCTGATATATCTTAACTTGTTGGCAACTTCTTGGATTCGGCATCCAGGGCTGTATTTTAATAAAATAAAATAAAACACACCCTGAATTCTAGTGACACATTGGTAGTTCTTGAAATAAGTGAATCAAGATTTTTTTAAAAAAGATTTTTTTACTGCTGACCAGGAATACTCTCTGCTATCTGACATTTCACTGCTCCATTTGCAGTTGGCAAAACAAAAATTGGGGAGGAACATTTTGGTGAATGGGAGATTTAGCGGGAAATGTGGGCTTTGATAGTAATGTGTGACTGGTGGTCACTATTTTTTATTTGTCACAAATCCTACAGGAATGATGCTAGACCACCAATTGGTCCTAAGTGATAAGGAGGTGGGGGAACTCTTCCACTCCAAATGCTGAGTCACAGATTTATTTTTGGGCTCAGCTAGTGTTTTCAGGGCTCAGGTCCATTATTTTGGGGGCTCTTGGGCAAGCCACTGGACCCCATTAATCTGGAAGACATGGAGCTTGTATCCTCTCACATTACCTCTGGCTTCCTAAGCTGCTCTGAGAAAGATCAGAAGAGTGGTGCTCTTAGAGCAATACATTCGTTAGGACAGAACCGGTCCTACCATTAGGCAGAGTGAGGAGGCAGTGGATACTGGCAGGCAGACTAGCAACAAAGTGCTGGAGGGAAGAGATGCCTTGCACCCCATAAGCTAGTCAGTTTCCCCTTGGATGCCGTGGAAGATGCTGTCCTGTCACCTCCAGAGAAATGAGATTCAACAACCCATCTGGTCAGCTTCTGTATGTGCAATAAGAGGAGTGGGATGCCATTTTGTCCTTTACTTCAGGTGGCAAAATGTATTGAGCCAGCTCCGAGCTCTTCACCAGGATTGAAGCCCTGGTCAGTTTTTTAACCTTGATACTCTCTGGAGCTGGTCTCATATGCCATGCGGTTCCTAGTGCAAGGGCTTCAAATCACATCGATCTGCATTTTTGTCGCAGCTGGACTCAACAAGGAGAAAGAGGGAACGTGACTTGTTTGCCAAATGGTTGCAAAAATCCTCATGGCAACATGGAAAGGGGAGGTGCTCACTCTTCCACAAGTAGCATAGGAAGTTCGGAGTGGGAAACTCCCAGCAGGGGCCAGGAGGCAGAATTTTAAAAAGGTCTGTGTGAAAGCAAGGAGCGAATCTTTTATTTCTCACTACGCTGTCTGCCAGATGCAATAAAGTCAGTGCCTGGATTTAATAAACTCCCCCTTGTTATTAAGAAAACAAGGTCTCTTTTCCTGGAAAACTAACAAATCCAAGGATAGGGTGTAACTTTTCATAATCATGATTTGTTTCGAGTGCTTTGTGAGAATGCCAAAAGACCCTTTGAAATACCAAATGTTTTCTAATTAGGCAGACGTAAGGAGACTGGAACCAACGCAGCTGACACTGGATTTAGGTGGCTTCAATTCTTTTTTTTAAAAGAACAATGCTGTGTCGTTGTTTTCTTTTAATGAAATAAAACACCAGCTTTGCAAACTGTTACACAAAATAAGCCCCAGAGTAAGAACCAAATCAAATTGTGGCCCCTGCTGTGGTGCAATTATGCGGGAATTAAGAGAACTGCAGATACTGCTAGTTAGTTCAAGGCAGCATTCAAACTTTATTCCCAGACTTTACCCTTTTGACTTCTCCTGCTTCATTGACTCTGTATTGTTTATGGCAGGGATGGAGAACCTCCTTATGAAACAGCTGAGGGCGAAGAGGTTTTCATCCCTGATCTACAACTACAAAGCTACTAGGTCTACTTTTCTTCTTCTAAAACCCAGTCCTGTTCCAAGGCTATGTATACACACTTTAATAAAGCAAGCAAACCCCCCCCCCCAAACATTAGTCCTCCTATCTCATTGAGGTTTCTATCTCCACTTTTTGAACAAGTGGCCCCTTGCCCCAGTTTTCCTCATCCCCCTTGCCTTCTTCACCCCATTCCTTTGGACTTGACCACTTATCCTTCTTCCTCCTGGGCTCCTCTGCCCGAATCCAACTCTATCCCTTTCAGGGTGGATTTGATTTAAATCAAACTGATTTAAATCACGATTTAAATCACCAGTCAGTAAGGCTTGATTTAAATCACAGTTTTCTACATAAAGACTAATTCTTGCTGGTATAACTTTAATATGCAAGTAGATGAAGATTTTTAGAATAACAACATTTTTTTATCCCCCGTTTAATAGGTTAATCATTCATATTTGGACAACTTTTCTGTTGTACTTGGGAAGGAGGAAAATAATCATTACCTTAATAATAACAATTTAAATAGATTTATTAGATCCATTCCACTCCAAACAATCAGAAAAATATTGTTTCTATTCTGTTCACTGAACTTCTTGAAACTTAATACTGAAGGGGTTGATTCTGTATTCATAGGTTTGTAGAACAATAGGATTAAGGTCTTTTTCTCAACTCTGTTCATGTTATAACATTTTTGATGTGAAGAAGAGGCATGTGATCTCTGCTGAGTCAAATTCAGTTTTGAGAACTGCAAAAGTAAACCAAGCATCTGTGATAATGTCTTGTAGGCAGAGAAACTGCCCAATAATCATACAAAAACCTCTGGAAGAGCATAAATGGCATTGTGAATGGATTAATGGAATTTATTTACCAAAAAAATTAAACATATACAGCCTCATACTACATAATTAAAAAACTAATCTTTATTTCATGATTGAATAACCTTTGGATGGTAATATATTTTCACCAAAAAGCATTTTATTTTAAAAAATCCAATTTAAATAAAAAAACTCTGATTTAAATAAAAAAAATCTGATTTAAATAAAAAAATCCAATTTAAATAAAAAAAAAATCTGATTTTTTTTTAATCATTGATTTTTATCCACCCTGATCCCTTTGCACTTTGGCAGCTCTTAAAAAAGCCATTACTAGACTCCTAAAAAAACCCAGAACACTGCATGAGCCTACAGGTCTCAGCAACGATCACTTTGTGCCAGATTAATTTACCATCGACAGGCAAGGTGTCTGAGCACATTGTGGCATCCCAACAATGGGTTAGCCAGGTGTTCTTGAATGAAACCTACTATTCAGATCTCTTCCAGTCTGGCTTCTGGCCTGATTTGTGGGGCCCAAACCCAGGATACCCTATGCTGAGTGATGGATAGCGGGAATGTGACCCGGATGATTCTTCTGCACTTCTCAGATGTGACTCATCTTTCTGAATGGAATTATTTACTATTATTACATTTATTGTAAACCTTCCAAGGTAGCTTTCAAATAACAATGCACATTTGAATACACAGCAATATCAACATATAAGGACACAGTTAGCCAGAGGGAGGAAGAGGAGGAAGCCCAGTTGAACAGCCCGTGGCGATTTCTGTGCCTGCCCTTCCTTATCTCCTTCCCTTCCCACTGGGAGTGGGAGGAACTGTACTGCAGTGGCCTGAGTTATTCCTGTTGGATCAACTTCCCGGAGGTAGTGCTAGGGAACTGCTGTTCCACTTCATGACCTTTGAACTATAGGCTGTCACAAGTTCCCTTTTTCAACATTTGCATGAGGGATGGGGAGCCTGTGGCCTCCGAGTCACTGCTGCACTCCAGCTCCCATCATCCCTGACCACAGGCCATGCAGGCTGGGGGTGATGGGAATTGGGAGCCCTTTTGGAGGGCTACAGTTTCCCCATCTCCAATCTAAACAAAAACTGCTGTGTGAGGTTATCTGGAGGCTGCAAATGGTCAAACAAAGGCAGTTATGCACAGCACCAATTGGGCAGCACGTGTGTTGTCATGAACCCGTATCCCCCCTCCCATAACATTTTAAAATGTTATTTTAATGTTTATTTATTTATTCAAATGTTTATTTATTTCGGAAATAGACTGGAAAGAGAAGTTGCTGAATTGCAACTAATTACCAAACTTAAAACCACGGAGAGACCTGGTCTGAACAAAGACATTGGATTCTTATCTCATTATACATGACAAAGCTATCTTTAGCCATCTCACCCCTTGCTTTTTCCTGTAAGTCCAATTGTAGTCGTTAACAGTCATCAACAGGTTTTCCACACCTATCAGCCAATCACCCATTCCCACCACCCTTCTGAGTAATACTCTCTCACTATATATAAGGGTCTGGTGACTTCTGTTTCAGTGTATCTGAAGAAGTGTGCAGGCACAGGAAAGCTCATACCAAGAACAAACTTAGTTGGTCTCTAAGGTGCTACTGGAAGGAATTTTTTATTTATTTATTTAATTTTAAAATGAGTTTTTCTTTTTAAGGTGAGACATAGTTAAATCAAGAACACAGAATTAAAAAGGTGAACAACCTTCTGTAAAGCATAGGTGGGGAGCAAGACTAATTGGTGTTCAAATCACCAATACATATGTCAAGTACATGGCAAAAGGAGAAAAAAATCTTCTACAACGTCTGCTTTAATGTTTTGTCTGCATGCAGCTGAGCTCTCTCTGTGCATGTAACAACTCAGCAGAGCTAAGACGGTGGGATCTAAAGACTCATGAACGGCATTACTGTGGCTTCCACTTCCCACCAGCGCCTCTTTCATCCTTTGAAAAGTCATTCTGGGAATTTGAAAGATGCTCAGTAATAATCTCCAGTGCAGCAGTCGGAGAAGAAATCTGGAAGGGACTAATATGCTTACAGAAGCAATGAGCACTCGGACTCTTGGGATCCTGGCCAAGAAGACCTGTGGCACACATTAAAGAGAAAAATATATGTGGCATTTCATGTAGCCATAAAATATATAACCCATTAAAACCCAATCTTTCACCCAAGGGGTACAATGCCATATGGAAACATGCTAATACTATTATAATAAGGTACTTCCACACTACATTGGCAACGTAATCTTGCAGAGCGTTCCCTGTAAAACCACAGATAAAACTAAACAGTCACAATCATAGCCTTTGTAGAAGACTTTTCAAAAATGCAAGATAAGCAACCATGAAGTTCCCATCCAACACTATTAAAAAGCAACTGTTTGGTCTGACTGTTCAGGGTGACGTAGAAGCCCTAGAATATCTCCCTCTATTCATTTACTTATTCAATTTTGCTGAGACACATTCACATGGGCCCAAGGCTTATTATGCTAATGGATTTACAAGTAGAAGGCTGCCATTTTCCCCCCACAAAGGGGTGAAAAATCCTACCCATTTAGTTTTAGTTCTTTTCACTTATTTGTATTTACAACACATTAAAGCAACTGAGGATCCTTACGGGCAGATAACGGTCAGAGTGCATGACGAAAGCATAGAAAAGGCAATAATCTAGGCATAATCTGGAAACATTTCAAGTACTTTATTCAAAACCTCAGTTTCTCTAGTGCAAGCCCTAGTCAGATTGAATGCACAACACCTTCAGACTGGGAGTAATCACCACCCTTCGAACTGATGTCAGGGGAAGGAAAACTCTTGACTTCAACATCCAGAGAACCCTGGTAGTAGAACTTAAAAGCTATTTCACCTGCAGGTGGGGAATACCTGGAAAACTCCAAGCTCTGGCTGGCTTTCCTCTTAAACCAGGGAGCTGTAAATCTTTGTCTCGCCTACAGCAAAAAGATGGATTATTTACTGGTGAAATGGGGATTCTAATCCATCCAAGTTATGTTGAGTACAGAAGGAGGTGGCAGCAGCTACTGCAATTTAATCACTAAGTGTTTCACAGGTCATATCTCATGTATGAAGTGTCAGTAGAGATGAGAAAAATGCACTGCTGGACATGGGGTTAGGTCATGGTGAACAGGAGTGAGGGGAAAGGCACTCTTCAAACCCAGAGAAATCCCTCTCCTGCCCCCCATTACTACCTATGTTCAGGCTGGTCCTCCTGACTCAAATGAAACCCATGGGACCCACACTCGAAGACTGGGAAGAAGAACCTGAGTGCACTCTGCACAGACTCAGAGGCACACTCTATGTTGCAGGGTAGATGCATGGCTTTCAGAAAGAGGGTGGTGGGCTGAACTCAGATCAAACCCAGAGACAGATTCTCTAATGACAGAAACAGCAGATAAATCCTTCTCCCGCCCATGCGTATAGTTACTTCAGATGTTCAGGCTCCTCTTCCTGGCTCAAATAAATCCCACGGGATGCCCACTACAAGACGGGGAACGAGAATGTGAGTGCGCCCTGCACATGCTCAGAGGCACCATCTTTCCTTCAAATGTTGCAGGGCAGAACCTTTCAGAAAGAGGGTGGTGGGGCTTGAACTCAAGAGATGCATTGACCTCTAATAATAATAATAATAATAGGACAAACAGCAGAGGGGGTGCACTATGCAGCACCATTTTCGACTAAAGGGGAGGGCAGCATAGGCCTAGCCAGGGGAGGTACGGGAGGGGGGCAGCTGCCCCTCTAAATCATGCCAATAAATAAAAAAATACTTAATTAACTAAATAAAATAAAATAAGCAAATAAATGAAAATGCTTAACGAATTAACTAAATAAAAAAATAAATAAAAATAAATAAATACTTAACTAATTGACCAATTGTGTAGCAGGTAACTCGGTTCTGCCCCCCTCCAACATAACGCCTGCAACACCCCTCAAAAAAATTAAATCCTACAAAAAGCCCTCCCCCAACAACGACCCCGCTTGGGAGGCACGACAAGCGAGCTTTAGAGACCCCCGACGGGGTGAAGGGGGTGGGGAGGGATTTGAACCCAGGCCTTCCTCGGCGTCCCTATCCCGGCACTCTAACCGCGGCACCGCCCCCGCCCGCGCCCCGTTCGACGGCAGAGAGAGGTTCGGGGGGGCGTCGTGAGCAGCTCGGCCACCCGCGCCGTCGAGGGCCATGTGCCCCCTGGAGGCCCTCCGCGCCCTGCTGCAGAGGCGCCCGAAGGTTCTGCCGCCGGCGGAGGCGAAGGGCGGGCGTCGGAGGTGGTGGTGGTGGCCGGCCCGCTGCTTGCCCGTGTCGTCGGGGATGTCCCGCGGCGCCAGCGCCGGCCCCTCGTCGTCGTCGTCGTCGTCGTCGTCTTCGTCTTCCTCCTCCACGTGCTGCTCTTCGCGCAAGGCGGAGCAAGCCCGGAGCCCCTTCGGCGAAGAGCAGTTCCTGGCCGTTTGTCGGGAGTCGGCCAAGCCCCGGGAAGCGGCCATTGCCGCCTGGGACCTCATGGCCGAGACCGCAAGCTTCTGTATCTTCCGGCTCTTCGACGAGGTGCGAGGGCGGCCAGAGGCGCCGGCGCTGCGGCCGGACAAGAAGGGAAGAGGGGGGAAAGGGCCGCCGAGGCCTAGGCCCTGAGGGACAGGCGCCGCGTTGCCGTGGAAACGCGAGGGAAAGAGGAGGCCTCCAAGCTGTTTGGGGACTACAATTCCCGCGATCCCCGGCCACTGGTCCTGCTAGCTAGGGATGATGGGAGTTGTAGTCCAACAACAGCTGGGGGCCCAAGGTTGAGAAACACTAGGCCAGGGTTGCCCATGCTTGGGTCTCCAGCTGTTTTTGTGGCAGTTCCTTCCCACCATCCCTGGCCACTGATCCTGCTAGCTAGGGATGATGGGAATTGTAGTCCAAAAACAGCTGGGGACCCAAGGTTAAGAAACACTGTGTGGGGTAGCAGCTCTTTTCGTTAGTCAGACCCCCCTGGGCAAACTTCCAACCAGCCTTTCCTCCATGGTGGCCAGTGGGCCTCCCTCCCTCTCATGCCCCGTGGGCGTCACAACACACCTGAAAGGAAGGCCAGGCCGTGAGAAAGCTGACTGGCTCCTGGCCATCCTGCTGAGAGCTTTGTCCCTGAGGGGGTTTTGAACCTGAGGCCTCAGTTGCACTTCAAAAACCACTTCCAGCCTTTGGAGGAGTGGGGAATGCATCAAGTTTGCCAACTCCTATTCTCAACTACAGCCTGATCTCCTTTGTTGGCCATGTCTCTTCTTCAAAGAAATAGATTACAAACTTTCTGAACATGTACAAAATGCCTTGCTTTTCTGCTGGGCAACAGCAGCCTCTCATTATTTAAGGAGAAGCCCCGCTGTATCAAACAAAACAGGGCTGGGAAGGTAAGGTGATTGTTTCTTGGAGCAGGATCCATGGGGCAGCAGATCCCAATGTACTGTGGATCTTTATTGTTCCTAGAGTTGCCTTAAAAATATCCTGTCCTCCATTATAGTCCTTTGTTTATCCACACCCACGTAGGAGCAGGGCTTCTTCCTTCCAGGACAGATTACAAGACTTACTCAGAGGCCAGAACCTCATTTGAAAAATTAAGATCTACAGTACTTCTCTTTTCAGTATTAGATTTTTTTGTGAGTGAACTGTAAAGGATACACATGTAGTATTGCAAAACATATACCAGAAGGCAGCCCCCTGGCCATTGCATTGTTCTGTGTACAGGAAAAGCAGAAATCAAAGATGCAGTAATAGGGAACAGCTTACCTGTTGCATTTCTACCTGTCATGCAGATGTTAGGGACATTATAGCACTGCCAGGAAGGAAAAAAACAACTAGTTATGCCTTGGCATGGGAGTCTACAAATGGACAGAATCAACTCAGGAAAGCAGAGGGTCAGGGAAGTGTGCATTATGCGACCATGAAATAGACAGGGTCCTCCCTTGAGATGTAGTAGCAGGATTTGGGTATTCCAGATAGGAAGCATTCTGTAGTGTAGAGTACTGATCAGCAACTGACAGCCTACGGGTCAAGCCTGGCTGGGTGGAGTGTCCTATGCCCTATGACTATAGAACTTGATTTAGGAAATGAGATTGGCTCATTGTTCTCTACCCCCTCCTCAAAGTGGTCCTCTAAAGCTACTTACGGTCCAGACAGATTAAGGATTAAATATTTCCACTTTAAATGGAATGGTGGAGACCTGCATCTCAAGGGTGCTTCTGGATTTAGATTGACAAGCATTTTGCCGTTAACTATAGTGGGGTTACCCCCATTTTTCATGGGTGTTCTGCTTCTGTGTACTCCCATCCTTCATGACCTTTCATGATCCTGAGGCTTCTATTTTCTTTCAGTCTTCTGCTTCCCAGACCAGAGAGGAGATGAGACTTGAGTACTAACAGCTGGACTTTGTCTTGTTTAACCATGGGGGTGCACCACAGCTGTCTGTTTTTCTTTTCCCTTGCTCCCATTCACAGGAAGTTTTGTAGGACAATCTTTGAGATCCTGTGCTGATCTAATCCTTGGTACAAGGATTAGCTTTTTCTTTTTCTTTTTACAGCATCCTTGAATGGGTCAGGGAGGTGGGCAGGACGCCAGGAGTACAAACACAGGCAAAGTTTATTCTTTCCCTCCCTTCCAAAGCAGTTTGTGTCCTTGGAAAAACTGCATTTATAAACAATCTACAAACTCTTCTCCTTTTTTGCCCCTTACTGAAAGAGTATGGGAAGCTGGAGTGGGCTTGAGAGTTAGAATACGAACAATATTTTCTAAACGCTGCAACCTGCTTTCAAGTAGCTTGTTTTCTGGAAGAGTTCTGCTTGCTGCACTTGTGTGTTCAAATTTACTCCATTTAATTTCTTGTCATGAGCTTATTTACTCAGGTAGAAAAGTTCCATGCTCCTATCTTGGCCGTGGGCTAGTGTGGGCCTCTACATAGCTCCATCCTTATTTCAGGCATCATGATATATTGCTATGTTGAAAACCAGGTATCACCCAGCCCTAGATGGCAGCAACCACACCACTCTTAATTCATTGATGAAGCCAGTATGCCAGTCCTTGCCATCATATTCCTAGATCTGTCTGGCCCAGATCTGTCTGTTTTAAATTGATTTCACTCTTGTATACGTTTGAGGACAAATCCCAGCCACCTCAGCACAGATTTCAGACTGCTTCCGCTTCAGGATAAACAGCTGGCCAACTCAGCAGGGCATTCTGCCTTGAAATACTGAAGCCCTGCTGGTTTATTGGCCAAGAGGAAAACTTTGTGGGCTGCCTGTGGTCAGAGACAGCGTGATTCAAGCAGCTGGCAGAGATGCCTGGAAGTGGAGTCTAGCGCAGGCAGGAAGCCCAATTCTCTACCAACTGAAGTGCTATCAAAATTGGGACGTGCTTTGGTGGAATGCTTGAAGCCTCAGCTATTTTGGTGTGTGTTGCACGGCTCTGCTGTATTAGATACGGCAGGAATTTGGATAATCGGGGGCTTGGAAGTAATGTATTTTAAATGCTAGGTTGTTTTGTTGGTGTGATAATTCTGTCCAGTCAGCAAATGCTGACACAGATCAAGAACAATTTCACACATGGCTTGTATGTTTAATTAGTTTTTTTTAATGGGAATACAAGATCTGCATTGGTCAGACTGATTATTGAAATAAGAAATGCCTCTCTTCTGATTTCTCTTCTACTATAGGAACAATCACACTGTCATCCCAGTGAGGTTCAAAGGCCATTTAAACCCTGCCTGGGAGGTCATTCTAAGTTTACATGGTGATTGTTTGGAGACTGGAATGCAGTATCATCCCTCAAGAAGAAAGTATGCAGATGCCATACTTGGCTCGGTTTTAAAGGAAGCAATTTGTTGTATTAGTTTTATCAAAACAAACGCTGCAGTTTGTAGACATATGCCAGCAGCGAAAGTTAAAACAGGTTGGCAGGTAGCATAAGTGGTGGAATCCATCTAGTACAGTGGTACCTTGGTTTATGAACTTAATCCATTCCGGAAGTCCCTTCCCTTCTTAAACCAAAGCGTTCTTAAACCAAGGCGTGCTTTCCCATAGCAGCGGGGGACTGAATTTACAAATGGAACACACTCAACAGGAAGCAAAACATGTTCTTATTCCAACGGCAAAGTTCACAAACCAAAACACCTACTTCCGGGTATGCAGCGTTCTTAATCCAAGTTGTTCATAAACTAAGCTGTTCTTAAACCAAGGTACCACTGTAATTAGAGGCATGCAAAATAAGTAGGTGTATGGATGTTGGGATTACATAGCTTTTCTTCACATATTTGCACTTCTTTTTAATTAGGGTTGGCTTGTTAATTCTCTGATTGACAGCTTTTTTAACTATTGTAGTATCATACTGTGGTAACCCATGATAGCATGCTTTGCTCTGGCCTTTGACACCTGAGATGTACAATTTTAGGACCCACCTTATTTTGGGGGGGGGGGGGTTGGGGGCATAATTGTAAGTTTTAAAAACGTTTAATGTTGTATTTTAAATTGTTGTAACCTACCCTGGGACCATAGGGTGGAGGTTGGCTAATAAAATTATAGTAATAATAATTTAGCAGTTTGCAAACATGCTTGAGGAACAGAGGATTGGAAACGGAACCTGGAACGTTAAGGGTTCTAACAAGTGTCCCAAAGAAAAAAAAGAGAGGCTTTGCTTGCTGACTAAAGCCAGCTTTATCGCAGACTACGAATAAACAAATTATAAAATAAACCAGAAAGAAAAAGCTCTCAAAGTGCCAAATATATTTTATAACCCACACCTCACTTTTTGCTTTTAAAGAAATTTGTATCACTATAGCAACTTTGGTAAAGGTAAAGGGACCCTTGTCCATTAGGTCCAGTCGCAGACGACTCTGGGGTTGTGGCACTCATCTCGCTTTATTGGCCGAGGGAGCCGGCGTACAGCTTCCGGTTCATGTGGCCAGCATGGCTAAGCCGCTCCTGGCGAACCAGAGCATAAATCTCTAAATACAGGAAAGTCTCTGTGGTGGAAAGCAACTACCGGTAACACTGCCAGAGCGGTGAGATCATACTAAAATCTAGATTAGCTGTAGGCGGTGTCTTATCTTTTGAATTTATTGTTTTCAAAATGCAGACTAATGTTTAACAATTTTGTTTTGCTTTGTTACTGCGATGGTCCAGTCTGAGAACACTTTATGGTACTGTATGTTTTCCAGCCTTCTAAACAAACATCTCCTGTAATCTGCAGGCACACCATAATCTCACTTTCAATTGATATTCACATTCTTTTCGTACAGGAAAATTGGTTTGCTAACCTTTGAAAGCTCAGATTATCTGAGATATTGCAAGCCTTGTGAACTAAAACCACAACTAAAACCACCTGTTGTGGTAGATGATGGTCTAGACTCTAGACTCTTCTTGTGATGTTCTGCAGTAAGGGGTAGTCCTTTAAATAAATGGAGGTAGAGCGATTTTACAGAGCATAAAATTTCAGGAATCACTCTTAAATAATTGCAGGCTTGATGTATCTTTGGAAAATAGAACTCAGGAGGGCGTAGGCTTGGGTGGAGGTCTACTTCACATTGCCAGAATTTGTTTGTGAAGCAGTGTTGTAATGCCTTATTACAAAATGCTGTGTGAGTCATGCCGTATCTTTATTTTAAATATTTCCTTTCTTTAAATGTTGGGTTCATAAAGGGTCTAGCAGACCGTGCTGAAGGATAAAGTGATGTTTATTGAATGAGAAAGTTCATGATAATAGAGCTCTGTAAAAAATTATTTTACAGAATACCAGACTGAAACATGTATGCTGTGGTTTGACATTTTTGAATCTCCTTAATGAATTAGACCCGAAAACCTTCTGTTTCTGCAATTGGTATTGCTAGCAAATAATGCAACTCTCTGAACAAAGGGTTATCCAACTCTTAGTGTAAGGGTTATTTGATTTGTGCAGAGAGCTCCACTAAGTCAGATAAAACAAAATAAATAACATGAATTTTTCTGGACTGGTCAGGGTGAAGATGGGGGTGGTGGTTTGCTGGAGTCTTAACAAAAGTAGAATATGGTCAGAGTGCTGAAATATATATTTATTGTTTCACTTGACTATCATAACAGAAGTATGACTCCTGCTACAGTTTGTGTTTCAAAGGATAAAGGGGAATTAGATGCTGATAAGACTTTCATTTGACTATACGGTAGTGTCTGATATTTAAAATAAACAACTGAGTTATATTTATAACACCCACTTATATATAGGATGACTTCTATGGCACCTAGTGTGTAAATATGAGAAAGCATTATGTTTAGGGTTATACAGAAAAAAGATAACTCCAGCCTAGCAGAGAGATTGATATATATTTTAAGATAAGTCTGTCATCGAGCAGCCCAGTTCTTTAGGCAAATGGACCAACTCGCCTCTGTTTTAACGTAAACATCGCAGAGTATATTTGTATGTTGTAAATGATTCGTTGTGCAAGCACAGTGGTATAAAAGAGTATTTTTGGACAATGCTAGTGCAACCAAGCAAAGGCCTGAAATACAGGATTCTTGATTCTCCCCCACCTGCTCCCTCCCATTTCTCTTGCTTTTTCAGAAATCTGGACTGTATGAGTATAAAGTCTATGCCACTCTTGGTGATTGTTCCCCAGATGTATGTGCAGAAGTGTACATGGATTTAACCTACAGAACAAAATGGGACCGGTATCTTAGAGGTCAGTAAATTATTCAAGACCAAAATGTCATTTTCTTAGGTCACTGTGATTGGTTCCTTCCCTCCGCTCCTTGACCACCATCATTTCTAAGATTCTTCTACTTCGCTCTTTCAAGTGCTCTGTACAGTTTTTCGGTATGAAAAATACATGAAGTAAATTTCCATTACCAAAGCATTAATGCTGTTTGAAAATACATTATGGAGTTCTCTTGAAAATATAGTCACCTACTTGTGATGCCCTGAAAAACAAATGTGAAGCAATGTGTTTCTTGCTAGCCACTTTTTGTGTTAAAACCAACTTTCTTAGATCCATCAACACTGTTCTCGTGTTGGTTTATGGGTAAATGGACTTGTCTCTTGATTATTATGTGACATCTGGGGAATCTGAGTCCTGGTGTTTGATTCCCACTTAATCACCAGTTTTTATTAGATTGTTAGACAGTGTGGTCAGATGCAAAAGCAGAAACTTGAATAGTTTTGGAGGCAAAGGGAATCACATGTGTTATGCAAGCCACATCTGCTGAAATTCCCTCTCTTAAATATCTATGAAAAGATGAAGAAGCCTATCCTCTTTTGCAATTGGCTACTATACTCTTAAGACCTTCTTTAGCTTTGATTTCTTTGATTCTAGAGAGAATTTTCCCTTATTTTTGTCCAGTTGGTTGCTTAAAATAACTGTAATAATTTTCAATACATGGATTTCCATTCCTCCAAATCAGGGATGCCCCTATAAAATTCAACTTGTGTTCTTGAAATTCTTCTGATTTCCCTCAAGAGTTCCTCACATGTTTTGCATGGGCAGGAGCCTCCAGATTTGCCTCTTAATATCACTAAAGGTGAATTTGGTGGCAACCTAGGGGTGTGTGAAACTGAGAAATATCTTGAGTCCTCTTGTTGCTCTGCTTTTCTTGAGTTGGTGGAAACTGCTTTCCAGCCATCGCCCTCACCCACCTCTTTTGCTCAAGTGATTTAGGACACTGTCTGCGCTGCACTGTCTCTCCATACATTAGATTATAATAGGTTTGTTCTAATTATATATTGAGTTTTCCTTGGTTCACACTACTGATAGAGCACTCTCAAGTTGCATCAATTTCCCTTCCATATCATGTAATGTAGATTTTCCCATTATGTCCACATGTATCGATTGTATGTTGAAGTTAACTTGAGTGTCCCTTGAGATACACAGGGAGGGCTTGGTCATCTTGGCTAACTTTTAGCTATTGTGAGATTAATAAGAGCAGATACACTATCTTCCATTGGGATGACACTATATTGCTGCATGCCACAGACACAAAGGGTGGGGAAGGAAACCCATGACTTCAACATGACAGGGGCAATAGGATATGAATGTCTCCATCTGCAAATGACTCACAACGTCTGATTTGCAGAGCTTCACGTATTTTGGCCTATGGTAAGCAGGGAATGTCTCAAATATCTTCCGTTATCTCTTGTGTGATGCCATGCTCACATCTATGTTATCTAATATGTCAATATCAATATATATATAGCATATTAGATGTTCATTGTCATTCAGACAAGATGTTTTTTTTAAAAGGTGAAAACTAATATATTTCTGGTGCGTTTCTTAACTTAAGACTGTGGAACTTCCACAAAGAGCGAAGTTTCGATTTGTGTGTGTGTGTGCATAGAAAATATTGCATACTTTCATTAATCAATTTTAAAGAACAGAAGTATGCATTATTATTGTTATTGTTATCAATTTTATACCCCACCTTTTCCCTGACGGGACTCTACATTCACAAGAAGAAACATTTCAATAATTTCCAGTGTCCTAAAATGAAGCGGCAAATTACTCTAGCAATTTTAGTATTGAATAATGAGATTTTAATATCTATGGGCAGGATTCACCTTGGTGTCTATGCTTAGATTAGCAGGGGGAGCAGCAAAATGTCCTTTCAGTAGCAACCTCTCATGTCTTTTTGGTGCTGTTCCCCAAGGACCCCCAGTGTGGGAGGCCTTTATGGGGCAGCAGGGGGCTACCTCTGGAAGTGAGGAGATTTGGAAAAACAAACGTGATCTGAGAACCCATGCATCTCAGTAGGGCACTGTAGCTTATTTCACCATATTTCCCCAGTTTTTGAACCCATGGACATTTTGGCAGTCCATGCTTTGATAGTGAGCTTGGAAAGGTTGTTTTGGAAAGGCAATAAAAGGTGAACAAAGGTAACAGTATGAACAGATTTACAGACATCAGAGACATATTAACCAGCAAGCCATCCTTACTGTCCTTAATCTAGGCTATCTCACTCTTCAGGGAATATTGAAAGAAGGTAGACTCTGCAAGTAACAGGATGACCTAAGATACAATAATAGCATATCTTCTCAAATAATAGGGTTCAGTTTGTCCTTCTGGTATGTGAGAGAAAATATCCATTTAAAGTGAAACTCCCTGTATTGCCCATTAAATTGAACATGTCAAGTATTACTCTTTTTCTCCCACCTTCACTTTTGAGTTTGCTTGCTACTTAAGACGTAGGAAACTGAATAGGTTGTCAAATAGCACCAAGTTAATACTCCAGTGACCTCTGGTGGAAAATGTGATATTATTTGCTGTCTTATTGCATTGTGGGAACAGCTGGCATTACATATTACTTTGCACGGAAATAATTTATTCCAAGACAATAACTTGTTGTTAGGCCCCTTCATATGTTTGTGAGGAATACTGGCATCCCAGCATATGTGTGAGCAGCAAAATAGTCCCTCATCCAGCCATTCCCACATTCATTGGAGAAAATACAGCATCTGAAGTGACTTTTATGGTCTGCCTGCCATAGCTATTTGGGAAGATAAGGAACTTTAGAGAATACCTTTTCCTGTCCCATTGGAACTTCCCCAGCTTTTGAGATCTGTCCATGAAGCCTACCTAAAAGGCTTAAGTTAGGGCAGGGCTTCCCAAACTGCGGTCTGTGAACTGTCAGTGGACTGCAAGAATAATTCAGGTGGTCTCTGGCATGTCGGTGGATTTTTGGTTAAATATTGGCGACGACACACCCACTGCATTAAATATTCACGTTGGTTTTTAAAAATTGCATTTGAATTGCTGCTTTTATTGTAATTTATTGTGTTATAATTTGAATTCTATGGAATACAATAAAATACAATATATGAGAAATAAAAGAAGCTGTATAATACATTTAAAAGCTGTATAGCGTCTAGCATGGTGCATTACAAATTGTACAACAGGCAGGAAAAAAGCATGTGGTCTGCCACAATCTTCATCAGTGATCCATTGGGGGGTGGGTGGGGGGCATTTGAGAATTACTGATTTAGGGCCTTTTCAGTCATGGCACTGCAGTTTTAGAATTCTCTCCTTGATTAGGCCTGGCATCAACTTTCTTTTCTATAGTCCTTGGTAACAAATGTCCTCTCAGGTAATCAGGCTGTTGTAGGCCTGATTTCTCCAAACTGGGTGAAAAAGCATTAATATGGTAAAAGCAGTTCTGTGTTAGCAGGTGTCAAATGATGCACACGGGAGAAGAAAATCCTAGTTTCACAAATACACTTGCAGGGTCTGAACAGGTGGTGACAGGCCTGATCAGTAAGGAGGGACATGATAGAGGTGAATAAGATTTTGCTTAATGTGGAGAAATTTGCCCCCCTCATAATACTAGAACATGGGGTCACCTAAGATCATCTTCTGACTGAGGCCCTTCTTCGTGTGCCTCCTCCTTGAGAGGTCCGGAAGGTGGCAACGCGAGAACGGGGCCTTCTCTGCAGTGGCTCCCCATCTGTGGAATCCTCTCCCCAGGGAAGTTCGTCTGGTGCCTTCATTATACACCCTTAGGGACCAGGCGAAAACGTTCCTTTTTAACCAGGCCTTTGGTTGACCAGATTGACGTCCTATACCCTTTTAAAATGTGAGTCTTTTTTTGGTGGGGAGTGTGGTTTATTAGGTTGTTGTGTTTATTTTGATTACATATATTGATCTTTTCTGTGAACCGCCCTGAGACCTCCGGGTATAGGGCGGTATATAAATTCAATAAATAATCATAATAAAACAATAATGAAATTTAATGTCAGAAGATTTAGGGGAGACAAAAGGAAATCTTCACACAACCCATTGTTAGATGGGCATTTGCTACCACAAGATACAACATTATTCACTGACTTGGATGGTTTTAAAGGTTTTTTTTTAAAACAAATAGTGGGGGGGGGGGATAACTTTATGAATGGCTGCTGGCCGTGATACTGTATCTGTGTATTGCCTCTGGTACCTCTGAACATTAGCTGCTGGGGAGCACAAGTTGGGAGGGTCCTGCTTGTGAGAACAGGATGCTTGACTAGATGAGCTTTTGGGTCAAATTCTTTTTTTAAAAAAAACCCAATTATGTCTATCCCTTTGTGCCCGACCCTTGTTGAGGTCTGACACATACACAGTTAGGATTCGTGTCTGACTCCTGACACATTTTCCATTCACCAAACGCATTAAAAACCTTCTGTAAGTCCAGCTGAATAAAACATAGTCTGCACCTAACACATTTCCCCTCCGATTTTTAGATATAAGTGAGAAACCTTTTGAGGGCAGAACAGTAATCCGCTGGGAAGTGAAGTTCCCTTTCCCCATGGCAAATAGAGATGTATCCTTTCAAGTCTTGGATTGCAGTTTTGCTCTTAATGTTGGAGGCTGCAAACGCCTCAGAGCACAGTTGTGCAAGTTGAAATGAGGTAAAAATTGACTCTTAAGGGAAAAGAAAAAGTTAAGACTTTGATGCGCATTCTTGTGAACCATATTCTGTTATACCCTTTGAGGAGTAAAACAAAAACAAATGCAGGCTTCTTGAAACAGGATTGCTTTTTGTATTTTCACCTGTATACCTTCTGTCTCCATTATATATGTATATTATATATACAGACACATCCTGATTATTTCTTAAACTTCAGCATAGTATGTTTTCGTACGTGAGCGTAAAGATATGGAACTTGAAGGGAAGAAGATCTATGTTATATTGGCTAAAAGCGTGAATACCTCTAAATTCCCAGAGAAGAATGGGATTGTTAGAGTAAAGAATTATAAACAATGTGTGGCCTTTGAAAGCGATGGCAAGAAAGGCTCCAAAGGTAAGAAATCAGTAAAGTACTTTATAGAAATGCCAATTTAGAGCTAGGCATGGGGAGAAAGTTCAATTCAGTTTGCATTTGAAGGTGAACCTACCTAATACACACTTTTCAAAACAATGCACAAACCCAAAACAGAGCTATCCTTTGAAATCTGCATTTCTCTGAATTTTGCAGTAGTCTCCCAGCCAAGTAACATGTACACAAATGCATATATTAAAGAAAACAATATACAGAAATGTATTATATTAGGGGAAATTGCTTGTAAATCTTATTTATATTTGTTTAACAATTTCTTTTTACTCTGCTTGACTGTAAACACAACAACTTTAAGCAGTTTACAACAGTATAAAAACATTAAGAATTATTGATTGAAAGTGTATATTTGTCAAAACGACATTTAACAATGTGCTTATTTTGAGAGCTTTGCACTACAATGTTGGCAAATTTTGCTGATTACGGTATTTTAAAAAACAAATTTACAAATTGCTGCAGAAGTGTGCAAAATGATTGTGAGAAACAGAAAATTGTCAAGTGCAAATGACAGATACGCCTATCCCTTTTTAGAGCAGAAATGTTAAATTTACAAGTTAGGATTGTGAAAAACATATTCACTTGCTTTTTTAGTACTAACAAATTTTGCTAAACATTGAAAGCAAGATAGTTGAACAGGTGTGTACAAAATAACATCAGAGGCTTGCATCCAGTATTTTGGGTGGTTAATTCTTATGCACACAAGTTTGCTCATCCCAGCCAACTAATTTGTGTAATCTGGTAACAGGAGTTGCTTAACGACAATGTGATCAGACCAGATTTGTATAAATTCTTTTGAGGGCAAAATTAGTGATGGCATGATTGTTCTTTATTCTGTAGAAGTAAATACCTGTGGGGAGACGGGAGGGGGGGTTGTAGGAAAATTAATGGTTAACCATTTGTTAAACCCCACAGCCCTGTTTTGAATCTCCTCCACTGTGGCTGCTATTTGCATAGAGAAGAAAGCTGCCATTTGCACCAGTGGAAGCTTTTGTCCCGAGCAGCCACTAGGGGCATGTGGTGTGTGATCCTGATTGGAGACAACAAGTTAAACCCCCTCTTTACCACCTCCCCAGCCCAATCCTATCGTTTCTAGCTTTGTGATTATTGTCATAACTCGTTTCTAAGACTAGGATAACTTGCAGATGCCCCAATAATGTGCCAAGTTGGGCTTCTGATGCAGATATTGCAGTTCTGCTAACGGATGCAAGTATCCTAGGCCCTAACTATTCGTAATTCTTTGTAATAGAATTTTTTTTTGCAGGGTTGGGGTTGGCAGGGGGAATCGTTTGTTGTTGTATAAACAATCCCTTCCTCTTGGTGATCAGAGAGAGAAACCTTAGATGTGGTTGGATATTTGAAAAAGCAGCAGAGCTTGCTGAAACAAGGAAACTTTCCTTCAACTCTGCAACAGGCCTCCATAACTCCAGAGATGAAATTGAGAAGGATTTTCAAAGCCTTTGTCAGTTTAGCCTCTACAGTGAAGAAATACCTTTGAATTAATCACAGAGCTGAATGGGAATAAAGTGTTTCGCTTTCACTGCTGCTTTTTGCAGTTATTGTCCTGGGACCAGACAATGTACAATTAGTTCTGAACTTACAGGGACAGCAGTTGGGTGTAAAAACACTGCACAACTGAAGAGGGTGGAGGAGAAGAGCTTTTTGGGGAAAGAAAAAAACTCTCGCAGTCATGCAGACGTTCAGAAACCGTTGAGGGGTTTCAGCAAATATATATAGGATAGAACAGTGGAAAACTCCAGAGCAGGGGTGGCCAACTTCCAAGAGACTGCGATCTACTCACAGAGTTAAAAACTGGCAGTGATCTTCCCCCTTTTTGTTGAGCTTTTTTTTAGGAAGGAAAGCCCTATTTTTGGTGGTTCACGTCATTTTAGGGGTGCAGGGCAAAGATGTTGAGCTTTTTTTAGGGGAGCCAAAGTTTTTTAGCTTCTTTGGGGGGAGCCACTGATCTACCACAGACGGCCGGTGATCTACCGGTAGATCACAATCTACCTGTTGCACATTTATGGTTCTAAATAACAACATTAAAAGCAGCTTAGATAGCTGCTAGTAAGGTGACCACAAAATAGGTATATAAATGAATAGCTGCTGTCGCTTAAATAAGATTCCTGACTACCACTTTTCTTCCTTTCTTTTGCTTTAAAGTTTTCATGTCGTACTTTGATGACCCTGGTGGCAAGGTTCCTTCGTGGCTTGTCAACTGGGGAACCAAGGTAAGTAGGGGGCTGGAATTTGTAGGGAACCAACCCAGTGGGTTATGCCAACGGCTTTTCTGGCCTGATTCTCTGTTGCCAGCACTGTAGGCAGAACTACAGGTACTGAAAGGGGAAGAGTCATAGAATTGTAGAGTTGGGAGGGGTCCCATGGGTCATCTAGTCCAACCCCCTGTAAAGCAGGACTCTCTCAGCTAAAGCACCCACGACAGATGGCCAGCCAACCTCTGTTTTAAAACCTCCAAAGAAGGAGAGTCCACAACCTCCACAGCACTTACTGGCAGACGTTTCCCCCCAATACTTAGTCGGAATCTCCTTTCTTGTAACTTTGAGCCACTGGTTGAAGTCCTACCCTCCAGAGCAGGAGAAAGCAAGCTCGTTCCCTCTTCCATGTGACAGCCCTTGAGATATTTGAAGGTGGCTATCATATCTTCTCTCGGTCTCAGAATAGAGCCCAGAGCAATAATCCAGACTTGTTTGTGTCCATTCCCTATTGTCAGTTGCTAGTCTGAGACAATAGCTCCAAGCATTGCTCACCTGAAGGTGGCATCCTGCTATTGCTGGGGAGAAGGGCTGTTCTCTTGGCTCCTCCCACAGCACCAAGTATACTGCCTTAAAGAGGCGAATACTTACAAAACCTTTCTACTGCAGAAATCCATCAGGGAATGATACACATTTAGAATTTGCTTGTGCATTTCTTTCCCTTTTTATCTTTTCATTTCTATCCTTTCCCTGCCCTGTTAGGTAATTTGTTCAGAGCCTCCAACTCTCACTGATAATATCAAACAAAAACACTTTCTTCTAAACCTTTCATGCGGCCTTTGGTTTATGTGCTGCTAGCAGTGTGGGATATTGTTTGGATCCTATAAATCTTTATATTTTGAAAGCTGAGAATGGTGGAGGCATGTTGCTACTGTGTAGGATGGTCACCAGGATTAAAGAATTTTAAAAACCAGTTATGAATCCCCCTCTAACCTGGTTCACAATGCTTGTTTAAGCCACAAGACATAATTACCGGTACTTTTGTGTTTGAAGTGGCATAGGTATAACAAACAGTTGAACATCAGTAGTTGCCTACTAGGCCATAAAGTGTAGATGCATAAATATTCTGTGATCCCTTTCTTTACAGACTGGAGTGCCTAACTTCTTGATTGATATGGAGAAAGCTTGCCACAGTTACCGCAAAAGATAAAATTGCTCCTTGAATGTGACCCAGATTGATAGCTTAAAGGTATATTTTTAATGGATAGTGAGCCATGGACACATCACTGCATAACATCTGCCTTTTGGGATAGTAATCATGAGCCATGTAAGTTCCCAGGCATGTGACAATGAAACATATTAAAACTTTTTGTTTTTCATTTTCCACCCGTTTAATTTTTTGAGGGCTTTCACGTATCATTTCAACATTTGAGGCATGCTGTTTGTGGTTCCCCTGCCCTAGTGTAATGATCACCTTTGAACACAGGAGCTCTGATGCATCGCTATGTCCAAAGAGGGCTGTGCATGCAGAACTTCTCCCTTCATTGAAACTAGTAGAGAAACCCATACTGCTGTGCACTTTGAACCCTGCATCAAGATGCTCAAGATTCAAAGCACACTAGCTATACTTTGGTCGACAGTGCTAAATAGAACTGTTGGATGCCTTCTAGTTGATCTCTTCTTACTCTGTTCCTCCGCTGTCTTCTAAGAAATGTGACTTAAACAGTTCATTAAAAGGTAAAGTGGACAGGATTTTCAATGAGCAAATGAGAAGTTATCTTTTATTGGAATAATTAGTCACAAAACTACTGGCTGACATCCAGCGAAAGTTATATAAACCCCACTGAAATCCATTAGTTATGACTAAAGGCTATTAATCTCAGCGGGACATAAACACAATTACCTTCTTCTTTTGGGTTGGGCCCATTGTGCGAAAAGATTTCAAATGTCAAGTTATTCATCTGAGCAAAACAAAAATAATTAGCAATAACTTTGCTAATAACCTTTGAAGGCACACTGGGTAACGCTGTGGGACTTGTTTTTTCTCCATGTAGTGTGCCTTCCACATTTGATGCCCAGCTTCGCAAATATAACAATACATTCTGTGCCACCAAGACTGGAACAAATGATGTTAGAGTTGAAAAACTGCCTTATTTTCAGATTTTTATATTTCTTCTTGCATCTTCCCTGTTAGGTGGTTTTGGATTACCCAGGCCCAAGACCTAGCAGTCAGATCATGTGATAATTTCCTGCTATATCTGTCTGCTTTCTTGGTTCTCAAGAGTTGGTGCCTCATCCAGGTAAACAACACCCTGGGTATATAGCACTGTTTCCCCCCCAATATCAGCAATAGCTTTTGGAAAAAGAAGAAGGCAAAGCCCTGTCACACACATGTTCGCTGGATCATAGCCATTATGTTTAATCAACGCAGATAAGTATACAATCTCACGTGTCCCATTTGTCATATTGTGCGAAACAGGCATTAACATTTTTATTTCTTGTTGGAGACACTTGAAGTGAGCTAGTTAGTCTGTTTGTACAGATCTCTTTCATTCTGCTCTGTCTTAACAACAGAGGAAGTTGTTGCTTTAGGATGCACAGGTCCCATTGCAGACTTTCTTCTATACAGTAGTACCTTTGCTCTCAAACTTAATCCGTTCCGGAAGTCCGTTCCAAAACCAAAGCGTTCCAAAACCAAGGCGTGCTTTCCCATAGAAAGTAATGCAGAATGGAATAATCCGTTCCAGACTTTTTAAAACAACCCCTAAAACAGCATTTTAACATGAATTTTACTACATAACCATTAATCCATAAAATGAAAGCAATAAACAATGTACTGCAGTCACACAGTCAATCAATCAGTAGCTGAACTGGGTTCCACACAGTTACAAAAATATATATGCACAAACACAAAATAAATAGCAAAAACAGACAGACCTTAGCGTAACACTCAAATTGGAAGCATAACACTCAAAACAGAGCACGTTCGACTTCCGGAAAAAGTTCACAAACCAGAATACTTCCGGGTTTGCAGTGTTTGGGTTCCAAGTTGTTTGAGTACCAAGGCGTTTGAGAATCAAGGTATCACTGTATCTCGATGTGACTCTTTCACTCTATGTCCACAAACATGTAAGCTGTTTATTTTCACAAATGCTTCTCTGGCTAAAGTAACAGCACAAGTCTCAACATGTTTTTAAGATTCCTTGGCCTTAACTGAGGGCTCTGACATATAAACTGGATTGAAAGGACTGGGGACAGGCGGCAGGACCAATAGCTCTCAATTGTAGCATAATTCTAAACTTTGCTTAACAGAAACAGTTCTATGTGGTCACCTTAACCTTGGGGGAAAAAGCGAAGAGAAAGTTTCTTCTATGAACAATCTCAGGTCTGTGCAGTATAGCAAAAGTAGGCGCTGCATCCTGGCAATGGGTACAGCAAACTTCTGTATTGAATGAAGATGTATAAATATGTGTATGTAACAATGAATCAGTTTGCCAAGCCAAATTCAACCCGTCAGCCATGCATTGTGGCCTGCCAAGTGCTTGACATCTGCCCCTTCCCCCAGTGCTTGCACTCCCAGGCAGGCAGCCAAAACAAAACAGGAGTTTTATTGAACCACCAAATTTTGCCTGGTGTGCTTTGTTTGGCTTCATGGGTGACACACAGTGGAGGCCTGCTTTATGATTTGCACATTCCACTAATCTCATTTTCCGGTCAACATTGGTACATGTATATATTTATCGATAAATCCAGTAATTAATTTTAACCCATGGCTCACTTGGGAGATTTGTCGTCCCCCCCCCCCATCAACCCTTCTGCAAACACAAAGATTAATATCAATAAAATACCCCCTACAAGAGCCACTTTTTTACCAACTCAGCAGAGATCTGCCTCATATTCATTGTGTGGCTACCTTTTTATCATTATTATTTAAGAAACTAACGTATTTTCTGGCATATAAGACGACTGGGCGTATAAGACGACCCCCAACTTTCCCAGTTAAAATATAGAGTTTGAGATATACTTGACCGCAGATTCTCCACCCGGAGTATAAGACGACCCCCGACTTTTGAGAAGATTTTCCTGGATTAAAAAGTAGTCCTATATGCCAGAATATACAGTATTTTGAGTTTTATCAGATAAACATAGCATAATAACCATACTGTGTTGAGAAAACAAATAGTTACATTGAAAGTTTGCAAACCTCCAGTCCCGTTGATGTTCAAAGCAGTATTCATCAAGACAATTCTGCTGCTAGCTAGTTTTGAGGTGTTGTGCACAATGTAATTTCTTCCATCGGAAGCTCAAAATTATGACCACATGCTACAGTTTGGAAGCAAATCCTTAGAAAATCAACCAGCAAGAAGACATTTCCTAATACTTCTTTCCGTTCCATAGCTGTCTGCTAGGCTATACTGCTGTCTTCCCACACTTTGCTGTTCCATCGGCTCTGAGAATGGCCAGTGACCTGCTTGAGAATTAAAAGTTTGGCCAGATGTTTCCTGAGCATAAGCCAGCTTTGTATTTCCCTTTGCACATCATCTTGCAAGAGGCAGAGCTGTGATGAGTGCAGATCTGACATTATTTCAGAAAGCTGATGAGTGGGTTGGCAGGAATCTTTTTTTCTCATTAGATATACATTGGAAAGTCAATCTTCTTTATTTCTACAGGAAAAATGCAAAAAATAAAAACCCACCGCCCATAAAAATAGAGATTTATCTTGAGAATCAGAGCTATGTTGCTATTGTACAAAGAGGTTACATGTAACTATCATGACTAAACAGCTGTTTTGATAGGGTTCCCTCCCCACAACCATAGTTCTTTCCAATATTTTTTCAAATCCATCAAAGTAGATAGCCATAACCGTATATTTTGGTAGCAAATCTCTTAAAGAATTATGATGTTTAAAGAAGCATGAGGCTGGGGTTGCCAAAGCTTTTGGAACACAGGGCACATTTTTAAATTGGAGAAAATGCTGTGGGCGCCAGTCACAAAATGTCTCTTTTGGGGGGGGCATAGCATAACAACACAACACGGCTGCCATTGTGGGGCACAGTGGCATAACACAAAACGAGAGAGAAAATAGTCATCCTGCTGACTTCAATATTGTGGAGTTCACACAACGTGGGTTTCCCACACATGCACAATAATGCTGTTGCTATCTAATAACAAGCGGGAACATTATTACCAGGAAAAATATTCAAAGTGCCCCCTCTTTTGCGCACACGCACATGCTAACCACACATATACAGAGCACAGAAACACATGCAGCTCTCCCTCCTTCACTCATATACACACATTTCAGATAAACACCTCTCCCTCTCTCACAAACCACGGTCTGTACCTTCCTCCCACTCTGTCACACAACCCCTTTGTTCCCCCTCCCAAGCGATGCTCCTCCTCTCTCACAGCTGGGTGTCTGCAGGATTTCTTTTTTCAGGGAGCGATATTTCCTTGGGGAGCTGGAAAAGTAAAACACTGAAAAGACAGAGCAGGCTGGTTTCTCTTTTTTTAAAAAAAATGGAAGAAGGGTATCTGTACTTTTGCCCTATATCACAGGTTCTAAAAATGTTAGAAGCTTACTTTTTAAAGAGAGAGAGCTGGGAATCTGAGGATTCTGGTTCATTCCAAGTATGCCAACGAAGGCCTTTGTGGGTGCATGGTTGGCAACCCCTGCACTAGGCTGCATCAGCATCATTGGATGAAGCCAAAGGTCAATGACTTCTACAAAGGAAGGGAAAAATATCCCCACACAGTGTTTCTTATTTCCAGTTTCTGTTGAATAAGTTTGTAAGGTTCAAAATAACCTTAGTACCATATATACATAGGGGACGTGGGTGGCGCTGTGGTCTAAACCACAGAGCCTAGGGCTTGCTGATCAGAAGGTTGGAGGTTCGAATCCCCGCAACGGGTTGAGTTCCTGTTGTTAGGTCCCAGCCACTGCCCACCTAGCAGTTTGAAAGCACGTCAAAGTGCAAGTAGATAAATAGGTACCACTCCAGCGGGAAGATAAACGGCGTTTCCTTGCGCTGCTCTGGTTTGCCAGAAGTGGCTTAGTCATCCTGGCCGCATGACCCGGAAGCTGTCTGCGGACAAACACCAGCTCCTTCGGCCTATAGAGCAAGATGAGCGCGCAACCCCGGAGTCATCTTCGACTAACGGTCAGGGGTACCATTACCTTTACCATATATACACCAATCACCAAATAAGAGAGGATACGAAGGGGAATGAGGAGGCGGTCCCCTCCCTCCCTCTTTCCACACTGTTGATAAGTTTATAGCCTTTCTTCATAGGGAGGTGCTTTAATTTAAACCCTTCATCATTTTACTAGAAATTACACGGACCCAGAAGAGGTGCCAAGGAATGCTGATTTAGAAACAAAAACATCATGTGCTTTCAGACTTCTGGCAGCAGCTCTAGCCAAACCAAGAGTCCAGCCAATTTATATGCACAGGCGAAACTTTCATCCTTTGCACTGACTGCTGGAACTACAAATCCTTTGATGCATCTGATCTCAGTACAAAGCGTAGCAGACGCGTTCAAAGGCATTTTCCTCTCTTTCAAACATAGGAAAAGGTTCACCTTTGGGGGGGTGGGGAACATGAAATCCGATATGCTGCAGTAGGTTTTCCCGGGAATAGATTGCACATACACAGCATGTGTGTATACACACACTTTTCATTCTGGCAGACCTGAGTACTGAGTCTACGGTTTCAGCTACATCTGGTCAAGCTGAGGCTCAGTCAGGGAGCTATATTGTGGCCCAATTTATGATTCTTGGCTTATGTGTGGACACGTGCATTTCGAAAGAAAGGAACAACACAAGGCATGTGTGTGCGAAAAGCTCCCCACAGTTAGCTTACAGGATGAGTCATGGTGGAGTCCAACATTTGAATATTATTTGCCACATTCATATGAGTACGTATCTCCACAAAAATCTTCAATGAATGTGAGAGTTTTTGGTCTTCCTGCTCAGTTTCTGTTTGCCATGCAGAACCAAAAGGACCCCAGACTTTATAGAGCTTTTGAGAGGAAAGGATTTGAGGTGCTTGAATCTGGTTTTGAGGCGGGGGGACACCTTCAGAAAAGTGATGCAAAATGCCACCAACCTGAATAATAATAATAATAATAATAATAATAATAATAATAATAATAATAATAATAATATCAAACATTAAAAACTTCCCTAAAAAGGGCTGCCTTCAGGTTTTTTTCTGAATGTCAGGTAGTTGTTTATTTCCTTGACCTGTGATGGGAGGGCGTTCCACAGGGCGGGCGCCACTACCGAGAAGGCCCTCTGCCTGGTTCCCTGTAGTTTTGCTTCTCGCAGTGAGGGAACCGACAGAAGGCCCTCGGCGCTGGATCTCAGTGGCTGTACAAAAACTGGGAGAAATCAACACCTGGGACAGAGCCTCAGCAATGAGGAAATGCTGAAGGAAGTTGCTTGGTACAGGAATATAGCAGGCCAGGAAAGAGGATCAAAGCATTAGGAAAGAGACTCAGGTATATTGTACGATCCAAGGGCAGCGTCATCCGCTCACCATTTGCAGAGCCCCACAGACTGGAACGGCAAGCAGTTTGGGAAATGAAAGCAGTGCGGACACAACACTTTGCTTTTATCTGAGAAGTCACATCAGCATTCAGTTTCCTTTTTCCTGATATTATACAAGGTTTGGAAGAAGCCCAGAAAAAAGAGAGAGGAGAGGCCAATGACTTGTCTAAAAATTGGGGTTTGCGACGTTTCTGCTATATCATCCCATCAGTGGAGAAAATTACAATCAGCAAAAGGAAATGTGAGGTCATCGCTGAAACGAATAATCTGATCCCGTTCAGTGAGCAGACCGAGGTGCATGAGAAGGGAATACACAGATGGGGGATAGACAAGAAACCCTGCTCCTATCTCAGATAATGATGGGGTGGGAAATGCTGCATTTGTGCTGTGACCCCCATGGAAAGTTAGGAAAAGGAAAGGCATCTTAAAACAAAACAAACAACTCAGCTGGCTTTATCTGAACAGTGTTTAGCTTTTCATTGACGCTCAGTTCAAGAGGACTCAGTTACACATGTAGAGCTACACAGATTTTAATATTGCACAAAGTGAGACTGTGTGTGTTTGGGGGGGTGTGTGAGCTCTGGCACTGTAGAATCAGGATAGGTACCATTGCCTAGAGGAAAAATAATATTTATCTCATGGGGCTGTTCATTTTCCTGCAGATTATAGCTACTTACGTAACTCTTACCAGTAAGTGTGAAAAAATATCTTCATGATATGCAACAAAGACACAATCAAAAAACAATGGGAGGATGACATAGGATACGAAATCAACCCCACCCAATGGACCAGAATGTGGTCTAAACCCCCCTTTAAATCCATATCAACAAAAAGAAGAGAACTCACCCTAAAACTAACCTACAGGTGGTATCTAACACCAAGAAAATTAGCACTAATATGCCCAGGAACCTCACCAAAATGCTGGAGAGGGTGCACCTCCACAGGTACATACTTCCACATGTGGTGGGAGTGCCCCCAAATCCAAACATTCTGGACAACAACCATACGAGAAATATGTAAAATAACCAAGGAAGTGTTAGAAACCACCCCAGAATTGGGCTTACTAAACATCTTTCAAGACAATAATGCCCACTTACAACACAAAGAACTCATGATCCTTCTACTCTCAGCAGCCAGAAACATCATAACCAGACACTGGAAAGACCTGTCAGGAGTAAACATGGACCAATGGTACCAAGTAGTATGGGAAACAGCCCTGCTAGAAAAACTAACCAGTAACCTGAAACTGACACGGGGACAAACAGAAGAAGACACCATCCCAGTATGGTTCCCCTTCATCACACACAGCCCAACAAGGCAATGACAAAAATCTACCCACAGCATACAAATCAATAAGGCTAACCCGATCAAAAACACCCACCCACCCCACTCACACAGGAAACCAAAGATCACCACAGCCAACCACAAATGAACAATCACACCCTACGCCAACGCCAACCTCTCTCACTGCCAAAGAAACACAAGCGAACAACAGAGAACCTACACAAACAATGCTGACACCAAACCTTACATATATTAAAGAAAATAGAAACATCGTCACTCCACCTCACCCACCTCTTTCCCCCTTCCCTCCCTAAGGTCTCAACAACCAAAACTGATTTGTAAAAATGTTACATGGAAAAAATATGAGAGAGATATTTCACACACTTTTGTAAATCAAAATCTTTAATAATAAAAAAACAAAATTAATGCTCTCTCTGTTACCCTGTCTCTCACCCCCCCCCCCGAGAGAGAGAATATATTCATCACAGTAAGGGAAATGAAATTTAGAATTATGTTTCCTGCCCCATGGGTACCAAGAGACAGTAACTGCAGCCCTGTCGGCAGGATTAATGTCTTAGAAACAGCTGTAGGCTACCATGTGTGCTGGTTGCAGATGGCAGTCGGCAAAAGTGATGTCATAGAGAATGCTCTGCTACTTGGTGTTGTTTTTTTTGCTACAGAGATTTCACCAGCTGCTGAAGGCACTTTCTAAAATGCAACAATATGGTATGGATTTTGATAAACTCGAATGTCATCTGCTTGACATTTGAGAGCTGCTTTGAGTATACTTTGTAGTGGGTGGGGAACGAATTGAAAAAAAGAAAAAAGAAAACCATTCCCCCAGGGTACAATCAAAACCAGCGCTACCAGTGGCTTGTTTTTAAAGCTCATTGTTTTCCATTGTTGCAAAGTAAAGGAAAGGAATGTCTAGAGGCTGCTGAAAGCCAAAAGAAATTGCACTGCCCACTAGTTACGGACAAAAGGTCCAGCTAGTTTACAAAGTTGCATGATGGTGTGTTTTGTTTTGTTTTTCTGCCACTTATTTGTCATTGCACACACCACCCGAAAAATATTGGGAATTGTAGTTTGATAAGGGTGCTGAGAAGCGTTCATTAGTGAAGTCCTCCTACCCTCACAGAATGGCAGGTCCTTGATGACATGAAATGACTGTTAAGTCAGTGGTGAGATAGATATTCACAGATTGTTTACGTCATCCCAATCTCTGAGTTGTGCAATACTCTAGGGCAGGCATGCCCAACAGGTAGATCGTGATCTACAGGTAGATCACTGGATTCTGTGGTAGATCACAGGTAGATCATTGGCTCCCCACAAAGAAGCTGAACAACTGTGGCTCCCCTTAAAAAAGCTCAACATTTTACCTACTCCTTGAAAAAACTCAACAACTTTGACACGAACTCCCCCAAAATGGGCCTTACTCCTTCCTAAAAAAGCCCTACAACTTTGACCTGAACGCCCCAAAAAGGAGGTAGATCACTGCCAGTTTTTAACTCTGTGAGTAGATCGCAGTCTCTTGGGAGTTGGCCACCCCTGCTCTAGGAGTTCCAAGTGCTTAACCAGGGTTCAGTTTCCTCAGCAGAAAGTCAGTGAAAAAAGCATAATAAAAAACATAACGACAGACAGCCTGATAGTAAAACAATCATCATAACAACAGTCCTCCTCCCCACACTTTCACAGGCCATAGATTATTTAATAGCCATAGGCCTCGGTAAAGAGGAATGATTTTGCTTGGCGCCTAAAGACATGTAGTGATGGTGTCAGGCAAGCATCTCTGGGGAGAGCATTCCACAATTGGGAGCTAGGCACGGAAAAGGCCCATTCTCTTGAAGCCACCCTCCAAACCTTTCTGGGATGGGAGACATAAAGATGGGCTTCAGATGAGAAGCGCAGAGTCCGGGTCGGTCCATACAGGGAGAGGTGACCCTTAAGGTCTTGAGATACATATGTGGGTTGAATCTGTGCCGCCCGGGTGCTTGCTTTGAACCCCTGATGCTTTGCAGCAAGTGTGTGTGTGTGTGTGTGTGTGTGTGTGTGTGTGTGTGGTGTCTCACTTTGGCACAATGATCACCCAGTTGCTGGGGGAAAGTCACCATCTCAATAACTGAGACGATCCAAATGAAACACTTTGAAGATTTGAAGAGTGCCATATAAATAACACAGTGATGAATTTTATAGGAGCCTTCTGGGTGGCCAAAAGCAGCCTCTCTCAAGCGGCGGCCATGCTGGTTTAGTCTGCCTGGTGTCTGCAGGCCAGATGGGTCCCTTGATGCTTGTGCTAGCTGGTGCCTCTTTCTTGTGGCATGTTTCCCCTCTACAAACCCAGGGAGTTGGGTTTTTCCTTTTGCATTGCCGTCACTCTGTTGGGCTATGCCAGCTGCTCTGATCCTTCCAGCTCTCTAGCCTGCTGTTGAGACTCTCCGAGATCTGCAGTGAGGAGGCTGTTTCTCGTATCTGGAGGTTTTCACAACAGAGGCCTGTCACTCTGAAGTCTAAACATCAAGGGAACACACAATTCTGAATGGCTGTGCAAAAAGACTAGCCGCTCAGGCAATATTCACAAACTGCATAACACTCAGAGAAGCAGCTCCGCCGGTGAGAGGAAACTGGCAATGGAAACTTGTTGAATTCAGACAGCGTAGGGGAACAATGGTTCTCGGGGAGAAAAGATGAAGCTTTCCTGAAATCATGACGTGAGAAATGGCATTTGTTAAGAGGCTCATTCTGTGTTAAAACATTTTACACTTGCACATATTAGATAAATGAAGTAAGGTTAAACTTGGAGTTATCTAGCCTGCTGTGATATTTTACTGTTTTCTATTGTTCATTTATATTTTATAGTGTTTCTTAGGGAGGAACAGCAGGATATGAATTTTAAATAGACAAAGAGAAGAAGTTGGAGGCAGGCTGGGAGGGGAAAGTGATCCCTAATCCCTGAAGTTGCATTATAACTCTGCCTTCTTGGAAGCAGAGGATCGTTGATTTTTGGCAGTGTGTACACTACTTCCTGTTTACTCAGGCTCCATTGCACTTCCAATGCCCATTTCTGAATCAGTCCCAGGAACCAGAGCTATCCTATAATTTCTGGTGAAATGCTGTATTTGACGCAGTTTTCCCCAATTCAGCTTCCCCAAGTACCAGCTCCATCTGGCACACCGGCTGAGACCCCAGTTGCCCACAGAGTCTCGCCAGAATGGTGCATGCTCTGGTTATCTCCCGCTTGGACTACTGCAATGCGCTCTACGTGGGGCTACCTTTGAAGGCGACCCGAAAACTACAACTCATCCAGAATGCGGCAGCTAGACGGTGACTGGGAGCGGCCGCTGAGACCACATAACACTGGTCCTGAAAGACCTACATTGGCTCCCAGTATGTTTCCGAGCACAATTAAAAGTATTGGTGCTGATCTTTAAAGTCTTCAACGGCCTCGGCTCAGTATACCTGAAGGAGCATCTCCACCCCCATCGTTCAGCCCAGACACTGAGGTCCAGCTCCGAGGGCCTTCTGGTGGTTCCTTCACTGCGAGAAGTGAGGTTACAGGGAACCAGGCAGAGGGCCTTCTCAGTGGTGGCGCCCACCCTGTGGAACGCCCTCCTATCAGATGTCAAGGAAATAAACAACTACCTGACTTTTAGAAGACATCTGAAGGCAGCCCTGCTTAGGGGAGTGGCTGGGGAAACCCAGCCAGATGGATGGGGTATAAATAATAAATTATTATTATTATTATTATTATTATTATTATTATTATTATTAATTCAATCCTGATTCAAGTTGCATTGCGTGTGTACATTGGACAAATCCCCTTTCCCTTCTGGATTTCTGGGAGTGGAGACGGGGGGAAAACCAACCAGGCAATTCCATCAGGCAAAGACATCACTGCCCAGACTCTTGCCACTAGTATGGGCATTCAGTGGGTGACTGGCGAACACCAACCTCTGCTGATGGATATACAATGATGGGCAAATCAGCTTAAAATACAACCATGGAGGGAATGACCTTGCTGAATTTTAAGTCAGCAATGTGTACCCAAGCTTAGTGAGGTGTATAATTTGAAACTGATATATGTCAATTTTGTACCACAATTACTGTGCTTTCAGAATGCATGTTGATGAAAGCCTGGATATATTCAAAATGCTCTGAGCAATTTCCCCCACCCTCCAGTTTCCCTTCTTAAGATGGCAATAACTACAGTTACCTTAGCCAAGATACAAAGAATGCTTTCCTTGCCATCAAAATGGTAGAATGAAGCAAGAGAGATTATATTATAGTCAATTTAAATCAGCTGTAGCTGAAATGAATGCACTTTTCTTTTTCAAAACGTCTGCTCCAATTTTGCTGTTGATTTGTGCTTTCTATCACATGTGTGCAGGAGAAAGGATGGATTTTGCTGCTGGGTGTGAATCCAATATGCTAGTGCCATCTAGTGCTCAGTCTGAAACTTTGTCAGGCTGAGAAATTAAACCTTTCGTGGGAGCATTATGGGATGTCAAGCTGTAGCTTTTTCTTGCACCAAGCAAATATTTTCTAATGTGCTTTCAAATGCCTGTAACAAAATACGACTGCCTAGGAAAAAGAAGATTAAAGGAAAACATGCTCCCTTGATCTGTTACACCTTGTGTCTTGCTGACTGTAGATGTTTGCCCAGTGACATCTGTTCTTGCAGCCAACGTTGTGTCCTCCAATTGTTGCTGGACGGTTCCGAGCACAATTCAAAGTGTTGGTGCTGACCTTTAAAGCCTTAAACGGCCTCGGTCCAGTATACCTGAAGGGGCGTCTCCACCCCCATTGTTCTGCCCGGACACTGAGGTCCAGCTCCGAGGGTCTTCTGGTGGTTCCCTTGCTGCGAGAAGCCAAGTTACAGGGAACCAGGCAGAGGGCCTTCTCGGTAGTGGCACCCACCCTGTGGAACGCCCTCCCACCAGATGTCGAAGAGAAAAACAACTACCAGACTTTTAGAAGACATCTGAAGGCAGCCCTGTTTAGGGAAGCTTTTAATGATTAATAGACTATTGTATTTTAATATTCTGTTGGAAGTCCCCCAGAGTGGCTGGGGAAACCCAGCCAGATGGGCGGGGTATAAATAATAATAAATTATTATTATTATTATTATTATTATTATTATTATTATTATTATTACTCCAGCTCCTATCATCCCTCACATGGCCCGGGGTCAGAAATGATGGAAGTTGTGGTTTAGCAACGGGTACCATCATGTCGGCTACCCCTGCCCTGAGTTACTCGTCTGAGCTTTCTCTCTTTCGTTTTTGGTTTATTTCCTTATTTGCTTCATGGGTGTTGGTTTTCATTGTTGTTGCATTAACTGTGCTATTAATTATAACCCAGGAATGGCAGTTTCTGTCCTTCTCTTGCTTCCAAAAAAAAAAAAGTGTAAGAAAGAGACGTCAGGTCAACATTGGTCATCCTTGGGTCTTCTGCAAATCTATGAAGAAAAATACCATCATGCCCACTACTTCGTGGGGATTAAGCCACTGTTCTTCAAAACTAAAGCACTGTATATGTGGGGGGAAAGAAGGTTTAGATTTGTTTCTGAAGTTTATATTGAGCCAACACTATATCCACAATCTGGCTTGGGGCGGGGGGGAAACGGGACTTCAGTGCCTGGTTCAACTACGTGTGGCAAAATGCTCTCTGTGATATTTTCCACCAAAGGACATGAAAAATACATATCCATATCCTATTCACTTTGCCACTGTCTTGAGAAAACTAAAATACCTGTTTAAATGCAAAGAGTAATATCCATAGTTTTTCATACTCATAGTACAGCTACTGGAATTAATGGACCAAAGTCCATGAATTTCAATGAGTCTGTGCTGACTTGTAACGTAAGCAAAGATCACCCCCAAGGATTTAAAATGAAGACCTAGCACCTCTGACAATGAATTGCAACCATATTACATCCACCACACTGGACACTGCAGTGGAGATTCCTCTGCTATTCAATATGAGTGATTTACAGGCTGCAAAAGCACATTCCTTAATTCCACCAAAGTCCAGTCAATCTGACGTAGTTGTTGTTGTATTAAATAGAAAAATTGCATGTTCCTGCTCAGCTATTTCATAAAGAGAAATAAGTACATTCTTGGCAATAGAAATCCTACACCTTACAAGTTTAATGGGTCTTACTCACATCTAAGTAGGTATAGGATTAGAGCTTAAATCTCTTCCATTGAAATCAATTGGATTTAAAGTACTTACCTTTGGCTAGTATATATTATTTTGCAGCTATTTATAAGGGAATGCCGAAGCAGTTCCTTTAAAGCTTCTTTCCATATGTATGATTAACTCCAGAGGGCACTGTGGTAATAATTCTGAGACTGGATTCTTTTGATTTTTTTTAGTTTTTTTTTTTTTTTTTTTTAAAAAAAGAACGTTTATGAAGCTGGAAAACAAATTTTTCATCAGAACTGGTCAAAATGAGAACTGAAGTGGAGGGGAGGAACATATCTGAAAATATAAGTAATATTTCTCTATGTGCTGTCAGAAGGAAAATATTTCAGGAGCCTTCTTTAAAATGTTCTCATTTAAACATAAAAGCTCATGTGGTGGAAAAATTAGAAAACTTTAGGGTTGTCTTTAAAAATAATAATACAGTAATCAAATGATCAGATTCATATAGTCACAACCTTTTTTTTTTTTTTACATTTTGGTTGGCAGAACCAAAATACAAGGGGAAAATAATGGTTTTGACCTGTTTTTGAAAGGGCTACCTTTCCTCCTCCCCACCGCTTCCATAAAAGTTGTTTTTAAAGTCGCTGGGTTAGAGTCAATCATGTGATTTTTCATCCTCTCCTGCCGCTTTTACAATGTAGGAGCTAAATGAGGCTGTTGAGGCCTTTAACGTCAACCAGCCGTTATGAGGTTAATAGCTATGGATAGCCGCTAAGACATGGGTAGGCAAATTAAGGCCCGGGGGCCGGATCCGGCCCAATCGCCTTCTAAATCTGGCCCACGGACGGCCCGGGAACCAGCGTGTTTTTACATGAGTAGAATGTGTCCTTTTATTTAAAATGCATCTCTGGGTTATTTGTGGGGCCTGCCTGGTGTTTTTACATGAGTAGAATGTGTGCCTTTATTTAAAATGCATCTCTGGGTTATTTGTGGGGCATAGGAATTCGTTCATTCCCCCCCCCCCCAAATATAGTCCAGCCCCCCACAAAGTCTGAGGGACAGTGGACCGGGCCCCCTGCTGAAAAAGTTTGCTGACCCCTGCGCTAAGAGGACATTGTTGGTCCAACTCCCATGACTGCTTCAGCAACCATGGCTCAGGGATGATGAGGGTTGTGGCCCTCTAGATGCTACTGAATGACAACCCTGCTGTAAGGCAAACTCTGCAAGGAGCTGGGATGCTTATATGTCCCCAGACTCATCTCTGTTTGAAGGACTTTCTGGTCCAAATCAGGTTGAAAGACAAAGAACTGTGTAAAGGTAGAGCAGGGAGGGTCTTGACCATCAACAGCACATGGGTAACAGAGAGAGCAGAAACACAGGTCCCCTGCTTTCAGTCTTCCTCGCCATAGTCATAGAATCGTAGAGTTGGCAGGAACCACAGGGGTCATCTAGTCCAGCCGCCTCCAAAGCAGGAATCTTCTGCCCAGTGTGGGGCTTGAACCCACAAACCTGAAATTGAGAGTCTCACACTCTACCAAATGAGCTATCCCAGCCTGATGTATTGTATTTCTACATCACCTATAGCAGGGGTCAGCAAATGTTTTCAGCAGGTGGCCAGTCCACTGTTCCTCAGACCTTGTGGGGGGCCGGACTATATTTTTTGGGGGGGAGGTGGGATGATTGAATTCCTATGCCCCACAAATAACCCAGAGATGCATTTTTAATAAAGGCACACATTCTACTCATGTAAAAACACCAGGCAGGCCCCACAAATAACCCAGAGATGCATTTTAAATAAAGGCACACATTCTACTCATGTAAAAACACCAGGCAGGCCTCACAAATAACCCAGAGATGCATTTTTTAATATATAACTTATTTTATTTTTTTAATTTAACTTTTATTAATTGGAAAAAAATACAAACTATACAAGAATATACAAGTTTATTTCAATAACAAATCAAAAAGAAAACAAACTATGAAAAGTAGAAGAAAATAAGAATGCAAGAAAGAAAGAAATATAAGAGAAAAGCTATATACAAAAAGAAACATTATCTTCTTGATTAACACTTAATTAAAACTTCTGGATTAAAACAGAGATGCATTTTAAATAATAGGACACATTCTACTCATGTAAAAACACGCTGATTCCCGGACCGTCCGCAGCCCGGATTTAGAAGGCGATTGGGCCAGATCCGGCCCCCGGGCCTTAGTTTGACCTATAGTAATTATTTCTAAATGTTGGTCTATATGCTTACGTTAGCATATGCAAAATTAGCATACCCTCTTTTTATGATGCAGTACCTCATATTTTGGTAATTGGTAAGTGACCACCTCACAGGAACCAGGTGCATTAAAGACCGAAATAAATAAACGAAGGGTGCATAAAAGCATATTTTTAATAAGGAATAAAGACAGATATTGATCGCTCTGCTCCCCCACGCTACTCAGCCAAGGACTGCACAAGGGGCAACTGTTTTAAACACGGGGTGGGTGGACTTTGCATAAATCATCTCTGAAAATAATCTGAAACAAACAGCTTATTTTTCAGTACATCTGTTCAGTAAGTATGTATTTGTAACAGCTCGTTTCTACCATGTATGCTGTGATTTACTGATATATACTGTAGCAGAGTTTGCCATACAACAAGCTTTTGCAAACTGTATTTGTCCCCCCCCCCCATCTTGTGTCCTTAGGTGAACTCTATTTTATGTAGCAGGAGCAGCCTGTACAGTTGGATGGAGCCTTCCTCACAGTACTGGTGTTGATGCTCAGGGCTGTGTGAACACACTAATGGGAGTGCCGGATTGGTTCCTCTGGCACATTCTCTTGCAGCCTCAACCATGCCAGCCCCCTGCCCAGCCCCCCCCCCAGTGATGCTGGTGTCAGGAGGGTGGCTTGGTGGCTCTGCCTCAACACATGGGCCACCACTCTTAGGTGGGCCTCTCAGGATGGGGTCCACTTCTCCTCCTGAGTTGTGTTCCTAAGGATTGTGAGGGTTTCCGAAAGGTTAGCACTGCACAGCATTCCAGCGAGTTGTCAGGACGTGGTAGAATCTTCTTTGGAAGCAGGGGGTCAAATTGGATAGCCACCTGTTAGGGCTGAAGCTGCCTTAGGTAAACGGTATCCGGTCTTAGGCAGTTGTGTAGCGGGGTCAAATTGTTAGGGGCACAAAATTTCAACACCTGGTGCTCCCTCAGTACAGTTGCATGCTTCCGTTGCTGGGCTCCGTGGAACACAACTTTTCCATGCAAACTAGGAAGTGACCTCTCCAGACAATGGAGCGACTCTTCTTATCTCTGTGGCTGCGATCTCCTGGTTGACATGGATGCATACTCTGTCTGTTCCCCTCTGCGTGGCTCCGGGTACTGGGAACCCATGCTACACCACTGGTCTTAAGGGAGAAAGGCAGAGCTGTGCAACTTATTTTGCCTTTTGGGGCATAAAACCCCACAAGTATCTCTCCTTGGGAGTAAAGATACAACAACAATAAAGCAAATAACTAACAATTAGCTACCCTTCAGGCGACACTAAAATCAGCTGCCTGAGCGGGCCGGCTCACCCTGCCAATTGATAGGACAGGGCCTGAAAATGTCACTATTATCTATTAGTCTACACTTTTGTGTTCCTTCCATTTCTGTGGTTAACTTTCCTTCTGCTCTTACTGTTACCGCAATACAAACAATACTGGGGACTTCCCAGCGTCTTAAGCGAAGAGGGTATTCATTGCTCTGGTTTGGACCTGGAGTCGTTTCAGTCTGAAGGAGTGGGAATAGGCAATTATTGGGTGTCACACTAGAGAATATTACTGTTTCTGCTTGAGCGGCTGAAAAATGGGAATATATGCTGAGACAGTTTAAATAAGACATCCAAGATAAGTCTGAAAGTCTGCAGTAGACCTGGGATCAATGCCCAAACTTTCTGATTTTACCACCATACTTTTATGAATATTTGAACTCTAATCTTACTTCCAAGTGGATGGTTGAAAGCACTCCTCACTCCACCCTCAACACTCACGAGCAAAATAGCACTCATTTTAAATTGTCAGTTGTGAGTCTGCCCAGGCTGTTCCGACTAATGGGAACCTGAAACATTTGTTCCAGGTATCAGTTTGGGAGATGTTGCCGGTAGCTAACCAGCAGTTGTTTGTTAAGAGTGAATCTGGAGGTTGCTTGGCAACACACTTTCATACCCACACTCTCTCCTCAAAAACGGGGGTGGGTGGGGGGAATAAGGAGGCATGGTTGAAGAGTCCAACATATCTAGCTGTGTATGAACAGTGAGAAGACAGCACATTGTGGTGACAGAAGGAATTGGGAAGAGGCACAGCATCAGACCTGGCAGTGGTGAGATGAGGAGGCCCGTGCATCTTCATCAAAACATTGGAAACCTCCTTAAAGATGTGGAAGCACATGGAATGAGTCTCGCTGCACATCCTGGCCTTAAAAAAAATAAAGACCAAGTTTTATAACGGGGCTTTAATGACCTGAAGCAGTGAGAGACAAGTGAGGAAGGCGGAAGATGTGTAAATCCAAGATTCTCACCTATAATGGTCGTTTTTCAAGGCTTGTCATTCCTCTTTGGAGCCCTCATGCTTACATTCCCCTGCAAAAATATTTCCGTGAGCCAGCTCACTTTGGGGAACAGATTGGCCTACACTTCATATTGCACCCCAGCAAAGGGGGTTGTTTTTGACTCACCATGTCTGGCTTTGGGTATTTAGGTTAATACCATTAATGTGTGTCACCAAATGAGAGTTATACAAATGGAATTTTTCTGTCAGCTCTTCTGTGTGCGCTTCAGGCTGAGCCGCAGCAACCAAGGTTTATATGGATTTAGCTCAAGTAATACTCAAATCTTTAAGGACTGAGGCCTGTCTAGGAGAGAACATGTCAAAAACGCAAAAAAAAGTCTTAAAGTCATAGAGCTACTATTGAAAGATTATGAAGCAGAACAATATTTTTTTTTCCTTAACAAGTATAGTTTTCAACTAGCTAGTATTTTATTGGTTTGGCTGGGGGAAGTGGCAGGGGGTGAGATTTGCAACAGGGATTCAGCACCTCTGTAGAGAATGTAACATCTAAACCAGTTCTCTTATACCAGATTCCTATTAAGCTCTCCCTGTGACCTGTTTTGAACTGGCTCCATTCACTACCCAGGGATCAGCATTTTTCTTTAATAATAATAGTTCTGGTAATAAAAAAATCAGATGTTGGCAAAGGTAGGTGCTCTTGTTTTCAGTACGTTACTATGAACGTGAGCCTAGAAGAGAGAGAGAGAGAGAGAGAGAGAAAACAACCATTTGTTAAGCAGAATTCCGGCTAATGGCTCAAAGGTAGTCAGGATAATATATTGTAATGAGAATGAATGGGTGTCAAATAGCTGGAGATTTGTCCGGAATGTTCTGAACCAAGAAAATGGATAGCAACCCTTCCAGCTGAAGGAAGGGAAGGGTGAGTGTGTGAGGTAGCAATGGAGGCAAAAAAGCTGGAACAAATAGTTGGAACACAGAGAGGGTGTGAGGGACTGAGCAGAGCTGTTGCTGGAAGGCTGACATGATATTGGGAGGCTGTTTTCTGGAGAATTAATGCGGGGAATTGTGTCTACTAGTTATCCTTTGAGCTGTGGACTTGTTTGAATTCTCCATGGTAGCTGTCGGCTTGAATGAAAATGTGCAGAAAGGTGCATATTTTAGGTGAAATACATATTTTAGAGTAAATGTAGATAAAATGCAATAATAATAATAATAATAATAATAATAATAATAATAATAATAATAATAATAGATTACTTATACCCTGCTCATCTGGCTGGCTTTCCCCAGCCACTCTGGGTGGCTACCAACAGAATATAAAAAACACAATAAAACATCAAACATTATAAACTTCCCTAAACAGGGCTGCCTTCAGATGGCTTCTAAAAGTCAGATAGTTGTTTATTTCCTTGACATCTGATGGGAAGGCATTCCACAGGGTGGGCACCACCATCGAGAAGGCCCTCTGCCTGGTTCCCTGTAACCTCACTTCTCGCAGTGAGCGAACCACCAGAAGGCCTTCAGAGCTGGACCTCAGTGTCCGGGCTGAATGATGGAGACACTCCTTCAGGTATACTGGGCCAAGGCTGTTTAGGGCTTTAAAGGTCAGCACCAACACTGAGGGCGCTACATACAAAATGCATTTTAGGGGGAAATGCATACATAATATATGCATTTTAGGGGGAAACATGCACAGTGAGAACTGAAGTTTTGTGCCGTTTTTATTTTTAAAACTAACTGAAAATGGAACAGAGCAGACCTATGGATTGAACACATGGACTGACCTGTCCATCCCTTTTGAAAGGAAAAAAGCGTGGTCTCACCATTTGGGGAAGTGGAGAGCATGTCGTCGACACACGCAGTCCACACACAGAAGTTGCTGGCTTCTAAATTTTCAGCTAATACTATTCTGGTCAAATTTGCATGCAAGGGCAGTTATGGGGTGTCTCATGCAAAGACTCTTTCTGGAGCTTGATCTAGACTACCCATGACACCCTGTTTCCTAGAAAGACTTATAAACAATGCCTTGGTTTTTTATTTCCGTAAGAAATCTGGATAGTTAAAATCTGAATTTGCTTTTAAGAAAGTGAATAATTAAAGGCAGACATTTTGCAGAGAGCAACTGTGGTTTATTTATTTTTATTGCAACTTTTTTTTAAAAAATGGAGACAGACAGAAAGACAGGCCTGGTTTTCATGAACTGGCAGCACCTCCAAGTATAATGGGAATGTGCGGGGCAGCCACTAGGCTAATTGTACACAGCTACTCTTTGTGTAAGGGACATGGGTGGTGCTGTGGTCTAAACCACTGAACCTTGGGCTTGCCGATCGGAAGGTCGGCAGTTTGAATCTCCATGATGGGGTGAGCTCCTGTTGCTCGGGCCCAGCTCCTGCCAACCTAGCAGTTTGAAAGCGGGAAGGTAAACAGCGTTTCCGTGCGCTGCTCTGGTTTCACCAGACGCGGCTTAGTCATGCTGGCCACATGACCCAGAAAAACTGTCTGTGGACAAAGGTCGGCTCCCTCGGCCAGTAAAGCGAGATGACCGCCACAACCCCAGAGTCGTTCACGACTGGACTTGACTGTCAGGGGTCCTTTACTTTTTTTACTCTTTGTGTAAGCTATCAAATCCACAAGCGGTGTCTGTATGTGTGTGTTGCCACCTTGATTTGCATGATTGCGTACCCTCCAACATTTCTCTGATGAAAATAGGGACATCCTATCCAATAACTACACTATTCATACCCCACCCATCTGACTTTGTTGCCCCAGCTACTCTGGGCGGCTTCCAACATACATAAAAACATAATGAATCATTAAACATTAAAAAAAACCCACGTCTCTATACAGGGCTACCTTCAGATGGCTCAGAGGTTGGATAACTCCATATCCTCCAACCTTTCTCCAATGAAATTGGGACTTCCTAAGGAAAAGCTGGACATTCCAGGATCAAATCAGAAACTGGGATGGCTTCTGTAAATCCAGGACTGTTCCTGGAAAATAGGGGCACTTGGAGGATCTGTGATAGAGAATCTGCTTCGCATGCAGATGGTCCCAGGTTCAATCCTCCGCATCTCGAGGTAGGGCTGGGAGAGACGCTGATCTGAAACCCTCGAGAGCCACTGTCAGTGTAGACCAGGGTTTCCCAAACTTGGGTCTCCAGCTGCTTTTGAACTACATCTTCCATCATCCCTAGCTAGCAGGACCAGTGGTCAAGCATGATGGGAACTGTAGTCAAAAAAATTTTGGAGACCCATCATCACTGACCACTGGTCCTGCTAGCTAGGGATGATGGGAATTGTAGTTCAAAAACAGCTGGAGACCCAAGTTTGGGAAACCCTTGTGTAGACAGTACTACGCTCAATGGCCCAGTGGTGTGATTCAGTATAAAGCGGTTCCCTATTCCCCCCTTTTTATTTTAGCTGCTATGTAACTTCAGCAGAAACCGAGGGTGAGTTCACACCTTATTTTATTATTCTACATGACAATTATAGTTATGGCTGGATCAGAGTGTGTGGAATAAATTGCTTTCATCAGCTGGTACATGATCAGCCAACATGGATCATTGCTTCTTGCTAGTATATGAGGCAGCCACCAGACAATGAGGGCCAAGCTGGAAGGTAATATCATAGATTGACCACAAACCTTCATAGTCCTGCTTTAATTGAATAAATTAACTCACCCTTAGCTAAATGCTCATGACCCAGAAAGAAACAGCGGCAGCTACTGCGGTTTGGCAGCACATGCCAGAACGCATACAAAATGGTATCTTTTCTGCTCTGTGACTGTGAAATGCTTCAAAAGCAATCGAATGTCTGCTTATTCAACCTCAGCAATGAAATGTTATGGTGCCAAAGGGGAACACACACACACACACACACATCTATAGCTTACAAGTATTTCATAGACTGAGGAATTTGGGCATTTTAGCCATTCACTTGTTTCCCGTTTTGATCTCACTTTTTTCTATCTAAAAGATAATTGAAGTGGCAAACACAAATTTGTAATATGCACAGTCAGAATGATTTAAAATGCTCCCTCGTGTTCCCTGTCTTCAGGCGCAAGAGGGGAGCATAATCCACCATGAGATGTACTCAACACCACTAAGAATGAACACTTACCATTGCGCCAGTGGGCGTTGGCTGCGGACCATCACTCTCCACCCAGTGGCGGAGAGCAGGCGAGGCAGGGCCGGTGTGTGTCCTGGGGGCGTGGTACACCGCCTGCAGAGGCACTCGCGTCCTGGGGGCATGGTACACCGCTTGCGGGGGTGTGATGCCCATCACGGGGGGGGGGGCAGCCGCGATGGCACCCCACCTGGATCACGCTGCTGGGCGCTCCCCCCGCACTCCTCTTCCTCCGCCAGTGTCTCCGCCTCCTTCCTGGCGGCCAGACCCACATAGTTGCCAGCCGATGGGGAATCCCCCCCTAGCCGTAGCAGCCATGGGGGTGTGACTGTCTGGCTAGTGAGTTGGGTTCATATGGGCCAATCAGGGCTGAAGTTATGGGGAGGTTCCTTGCTGGCCAGCCAGGCATTGGCCACTGCCTTGACCAGCCGGGCAGCAACACTTAAAAGGTGGAATCCCAGTCTTCAAACTTGGGTTTTGGTGCATCACCCAGTACTGATCCAGTGGTGTATTCAGGGTACCCTGTTAGAGGGGTCTCAGTGGATGTCTGCCAGGAGACAAGTGTGGGGCATATGGGTCATAGAACTTCCAGTGGCGGCCTTAGCATGGGTGCTTCAGTTGATTAATGTTTGGGGAGGCCATAATCTTGGCACAACCCTGCAGAGGTTCCAGCCCTCTGACAGGAGGCTGAAATGGATAACACACCCAATACCTGACCCTAGATTCAATTTACAGCTGTGAACAATAAAGTTGTGGCCAAATGGTTGTCTGCCTAAGTCTGATCTGCTATGGGTTATCTAGCCGCCGCCAGGGAGAAGGATGGCTCTGTGACTGGGCCCGCAAACACCTCTGAGGTGAGCACAACGATTTTACTTTTATTTTGGCCTCTTGCCTAATCACAGTTTATGGGAAGGGGATATGTGACTCTTATCTACATAACAACCAGAGATATTTTTTATTTCTTAAAAACAATCACACATGGCCCCAAAATGGAGGCAGGTAGAGGGACTGCTACAGATTGTATCCCCCTCCTAAACAGCGTCCCTGCAAACAGTAAGAAATGGCTGTCATTATCATGTCCTCTTGGGAAACTTCTGACTGGCCACTGTGACAACCATTGGCCTGAACCAAGGAAAGATGGTTGTCCTGTTCTTGTTTCATAGATCAAAGATGGACAACTTGTGCCCATTCCTGCCATGGTCAGGAATTGTAGGAATTATGGGAATTGTAGTTCAGCACCATCTAGAGGATGACAGGATTCCCACGGCTGCTATAGACATTTCCAGTCACAAACCATTATTTGGTTTTTTTAAGGAATTTATTAAATTTTGACAATAAAACAAAATACAAAATATAAAACACTACAACAAAAACTACAACACTACAAAAAAATACAAAAATCATAACAAACAAACACTTATTCAACTATTCTTATCTTATTCCTAACATTGTTTTGGGACCTCCTCACATCCTCTCTTCTTCGTTCATTTCTAATTATCCTTAGTAATTTTATAACATTATCAAATCTTCCTTCTCAACTAATCTTAATCCTTATAAACCATAATCTTCATTTACCTATAATCTTACCCAATAAAAACAAACATAACACAATTCTATCTACTTCTTATATCCTATCTTAATATAACTTCTGGCATTACTGTAGCCTTAAATGTCCTCTGATTTCAATTTTAAATGTCTATCTTTTCACGTCGTTTCAAATAATCTTTAAATTTCTTCCAATCCTCGTGCACCGTTTCCTCTCTCTGGTCTCGGAGTTTCACAAACCATTATTTGGTGTCATTCATTTCAGCTTAATTGCTGTCCACCTATCAGCAAAGCCATCTTCTGCGTTCAACCTCTGCTTTTTCTTTGCTTTTTTAAAAAATGCAGCAAGGTTGGCACCCTGCATTTATGTAAGAGGGGTGGAAAAAAAACCCAAAGTATTTCTCCACGCTCAAAGACCTTCAGTACTTTCACCGCTAATTCACATCTCTGAATTGTTGGAGGTCGACGACAGCAAGTGCTCTGCCAGTTCAGGTTTTTGACAGCATTCGGCAGGCAAGCTGACAGACATGCCACTGTCAAAAATCTCTGGCTCAAACGGGAGGGTTTTGTTGATGGTTTCAAATGGCACGTATGGCAACTTGTGTTTCCCTGCCTACTTCCTGACACCAGTAAAGCTGCAAAAACGATCTAAGGTGTTTTCATGGACTTGTCCCAAGTACAATATCTTCATTTCTGTGGCAGCTGTGCAATTTTGACAGGTCTCTCGAAAGCAAGGTGACTCTGTGAGTTGTCCGGCCTCAGGTTACCTGCTAGAATGAAGCTAACCTGCAGTGTTCCAAGAAGAAGAAGAAGAAGAAGAAGAAGAAGAGGAGGAGGAGGAGGAGGAGGAGTTTGGATTTGATATCCCGCTTTATCACTACCCAAAGGAGTCTCAAAGCGGCTAACATTCTCCTTTCCCTTCCTCCCCCCCAACAAACACTCTGTGAGGTGAGTGGGGCTGAGAGACTTCAGAGAAGTGTGACTAGCCCAAGGTCACCCAGCAGCTGCATGTGGAGGAGCGGAGACGCGAACCCGGTTCCCCAGATTACGAGTCTACCACTCTTAACCACTACACCACACTGGCTCCAATCCATAGAAAAAGTGTTCTGCTTCTCAGCTACTAGGGAGTTCTTTAATACTTTCAGCAGAACATCGACAGAGAATTGTGTAAATTATTGCCTTTAGCATCAGTGTTAACATGCGCAATGCGTCCGTGGGCAACTTCATTTCCTTTCAAAAGCAGCAGAAGGACCTGAACTAAACCCCTGACTCCCTCACCCCCAGAGTTCAAATTGCAAGTGTGCCCAGCGAACAACTATCGTCCAATAAAAGTGGAAAGTAACTCAGTTCCAGGAGTCAAACAATCCCTAGAACACATATGGAGAACAAAGCTCTGACTTTAACCAAAGCTGACTTGAGGCATGACGTGAACCTATGAGGGCTGAACTTCATCTTTAAGTGCAGGGTTTTTCCAATTTTTATTTTTTTTTACAAATAGCCAAGTGTGGGGCCCATAACACAGATCAGGAGAGGAGGTGCAGCTAACCATTTGCCCTTCTCATGTGCACAATATGGATGGGGCTCCTCATGCCTGCAGTGTGCATTGTCCAAAAGCACCCCACTAGGGAAGACCATTGGTGTCTGAGCAGATGGAAGTGGGTGGAGAGACCTTTCAGGCAGAGGCTGCTCTCAGTCCTGCTACCAAATGAGCTCTTTTGAAATGGGATTGAAAGAACCATGTGAACGAGCTTGAGCTCCACCACCAACATGCAGACCCCCAATCCCTTTCTTCTTTGATCCTGAACACTTTGTCTGACAGCGCCTTCAGACTTTCTCCCCTTTGGACAAGCAAAGCACAATGCTGTGTCAGCTGTTTACCATTTGCTATGGCTTCAAAAGGCAGGACATCACAATATGACTTCACTGCCTTGCGCCGTGCTTTGATTCCTGTTGTGTGATATGGCATGCCTACTCAACTACAAAAGGAGAAGATACAGCAGATGCCATAATGCTACATTGAGAAGTTGCTAGTAAGAAGAACTGCTCTTGTGGCTTATCGTTACCTTCCTGTTACATCTAGCAGGCTCTTTGCTCCCCTCCCCTCCAGCGATACTTACGAGGCAGTGGCTAACTGGCTATTTTGCAGATTTGGAGTACAGAGGATGGATATTTCAGAGGACCTCTTGCAAGTCTCAGCAAGGGTCAGGATACAGGGGTCAGCAAACTTACTCGGCATCAGGCCGGTGCCTCCAGCACCGATCACACGGCAGGCCGGAGGGCGGTGGAGCGTGCGGGAGTGTGCACCCATACGCGCACGCACATGCTATTTCCAGTGTACTTCTGGGTCGGAGGAACACTGGAAATAGCTTGTAGTAAGCCTGGTGTTGTCCAGATGTTGGATATCTCCTGAAGAGTTTTTTGATTGTTGGAAAGGCTTCAAACCAACTTCTGCACCTAATGGTGTCCAGCAAGCTTCCTTCTGCGTTCGTACCTGCTGTACGTTCTCCTTGCTTGCTTCACCTGTGCTATTCAGCAGAGTTATCTTCTCTCACGCAGCGGTGTGTGTGCAAACCAGCATACCAGCAATTACAGACTACAGAGTCCAGCTTCTTTCTAATCTAGAAAGCTTTATTTACAAGGCATAAATCTCCATTCCGGGAGATACGCTCGACATTTTGCGTCTTCTCCCTTCTCCGTTCTCCGGACACAGAAAAAAAACAACAAGTATCACATTACACAGTACACAGTACACAGCGTCTTCCGACGCTCTTCCTCCTGTGGGCGGGGCAACCTGGTTGAGCTTGTTAACTCTAAAAGCTCCAAACCTCTACATCTCCCATCATCCTTGGCTATTGGCCATATTGGCTGGGGATGATGGGAATTGGAGTCCAGCAGAATCTGGAGGGCACCAGGTTGGCTACTCATGTGCTGAAGGCTGCCTCCAGAGAGCCCTGGATAGAACCCCCTCTGGATGTTATATCCACCTGTAATTGGATACCAGTTTCTACTTTTGCGGTATACACAACCCAACAGCTTTTGTTTGGTGTAGAACTCTTAGCTTGGAAGACAATCATCCAGCAGATTTTTCAGGCTGAGAATCGAGGGGGGAAAGTCCCACGGTGTAATTGGCCATGTAACATCTGCGCCTTTTGCATTCTGAGTACCAGAAAGTCTTCAATGTGATGCATCACTCTCAGACATATACGGTTCGTAAGGTGATGTGACAGCAAAGAACGAATCTGCTGGCATCCTTATGCAGCAGCGTGCAATAGGGAAAAACTATGTTTGAAATGCTGATGATGAAAGGTGGCTCTCAATGAGATGTAGAAAAAGAATTCTTAAAATTGGCTCAACCATAGCTTATGCAACTCTGGAATGTCCCCCCTCCCCCTTTTTAAACGAGTCTACAGTTTCTCTAAAAAGACGCTTTGAATTGATTTTATTTAAGAAAGCAGGGGTGCTGAACCTGTGACCCTACAGATGTTATTCCTGACCATTGTTTGCAAATTGCAGTCAATCAATCCATCCATCCATCAATCAAAAACCTTTATTGGCATCACTTACAAACATTTAAAATCAATAAGCCAGTACATTCTCGACGTCACACCATCAGTTCAGCCACCTACCAAAGGGAAGAAAGGCCAGCAATCTGTTTCCCTCTGTGGGACTCCAGTAAGGTCTGGGACCTGCAATGCACTTCTGCGGCCGAAAATCAAACAGAGGAACTCGGCCACTGTCCCGGTGAGCTCCTGGTCTCTCCCCTGCAGTAGGAAGCGTACAAGCTCTATCTCTGGCTTCCATGTTGGAAAATGTAGATGATCAAGATATTGTTGCCAAAGATCATCATACAATTTGCATTTGAGGAACATAATTACAGTCATACGTAATTAGCAAGCATAGGGCTAGTTAATGCATGAAGGGGTTAAGACCACAGAGCTGTGTTCCTAGACTCAGTTAGGTCACACCCCTCACCTGGAAGGAAGGAAGTTAAGTTCCCTCCTTTACTCATTCCTTTTCACCATGTGAACTCACAGAGATAGGATGTGCCTGAGCTTCCTCGCTGCAAGCTCACACCACATGCTTAGACCTATTTCACTATATTTTCAGTTACAGGTGGGTAGCCATGTTGGTCTGCCATAGTCGAAACAAAATAGGAAATTCTTTCCAGTAGCACCTTAGAGACCAACTGAGTTTGTTTTTGGTATGAGCTTTCGTGTGCACTATATTTTGTATCCCAAGATTTTCTACCTGTGCTCTTCTTGCTGCTGCATGGAATAATGCATGCACCCGACCTTTGGAGCTTTGCAAGTAAGGCATTTAAACTTACTGTGTGGTCTGTTCAAGCTAAGAGGGGGTAGAATCAGAGAAGCTTTGGTAGCAGAATAAACAGGATATTTAACAGGTTTAACAGCCTAAATCTCCATGCTACACTGCTCCCTGGTTTTGTGACTTTTACACTGTGCTGGGGGCTCTCTTTTGCTGGTTTATCCCCATGTTTTGTTTCTAGGAATCCATCCAAGTCTTTCATTATTTACCCCCATGGGTGATTGCTATACTATATTTCCCCCTATACATTGGCCATGCTGGCTGGGATTGGCAGGAGTCTAACATCTGGAGTGTCACATGCTTTCCACCCCTGCAGAAAAATTTGATTTTATATATGTAATGGCTTGATTTGGGGCACATCAACGAATTCCCTTTAATGGCATTATTATCAGGCCTGACCCAGGTTTTTGTGGAAACAAGGAAATGTCTATGGATAAATTGACCATGTCCAGTTGCCCTCATTCCTTTCATGTGAAGCTGAAAGAATATGAATAAAAAAGACAGGTAGAACATATCCAACGAACCTCAGTAAATCTGGTTGATGTGAAGGAGCTGGTAGCAGCACACCTTGTTATCTGTAACATTACGTTTGGTTTGGACTGGCTTGGAGCACCACCAATAAAGTGAATATTAGTGTACAACAGCTACCTTATGCCACACTACATCTCAAAGTCTTTATGGTGCTAAGAAACTCTGTGTGTGTTTGTGTATGGTTGCTGTGACAGACTAACGTGACTACCTCACTGGAATTACTCGCTTTATTTGAGTTCAAGTGCAGAATATCATAGTTTTCCATGTATAAGACTAGGTTTTTTCCTTTAAAAATAATGATGAAAAATGGGGGTAGTCTTATATATGGGTGGTGCATAGGGTGGATGTTTGATTGGTTGCTGCCTCACCTGTTAGCGGCTATTGTGCGTGTTATTGGTTGCTGCATCAATGGGCGGTGTTGATTGGCTGACGCTGCGGCAATTGGGTGGGCGATTGGCAGCTTCTGCTGGTGAGGGGACAGACGAGAGGCGGATTTTGCGAAGCGTGTGGGTGAACGATTTTCGGCAATCTCCCCTTAAAGAAGCTCAACAACCATGGGTAATCCCCCCCCCCAAAGCTCAAAAACTCTGGGCAACCCTCCACAAATAAAGCTGTGTCATCTCCCCCCATTTTCTTAAATTCAAGTCCCCCAAAATAGGGGACATTTTATACATGGGGGGGTCTTATTCACGGAAAAGTACTGTAAATACTTTTTATTATCCAGTGTATTAAAGCTGAAGGTGTCTAAATGTTGTTTTAGCATGTGCTAATTATATATAGCCTTAAATGATTTTTAAAAACAAACAAACCCAAAGAAACCAACCATGAAAGTCGATTCCCTGGCAGACATGTGCTCACACTCAGATGCTCATGATAAACATAAGACATAGAATACTTGGATGACAGATTGTGGCGACATATGATCTTACCACTAGGAGTAAGAGCACTCACACCTTTTGTCCGCCTTCAAGCCTTCATTACTGATAGGAGATCTTCTGCAGGATCTGCTGAAATACTTCTGCCAGAGACACCCGACTGTAATTGAGCTTAGTTGGATGTGATGATAAGAATGGGAAAAGTTGAAAGCCAACCATGAAATAGTTCAGTGAAGTTAACAAGACAGCTACTCCAGGCAGATTATAAATTTCCTTTTGGCTCTGGCCTTCTCGCTGTTTTTTGCAACACTTCGTTTGCTGAGTGGATTCACTGATGCTCACCCATTGCAACAGAAGCCACAACTTCTGGGCAAGAAGGGCACAAAGACGCAGATAAACAGGAAAATTGCTCTTCTCTTGTGTTTAGCTGAGGGGGTGGGGGGGTGGGAATGTCCACCATTAGAAATGGAGCTGACTCGTTATTGTTTCTCCTCACATACTTCTTCATTACAGCGATGGTTAATTTTAGTTTGAAAACAGCCGTAAAAAACCAAAGGTGTTGCTGGCCCCAGGCTAGGTGTCTTGCATTCCAGTGGTCTTGTTTTACATGGCAAGTCAACGGCATTTAATGACTTCTGCACTAAACTTCTATTATTTCCCAATTTTTTCAAAGCAGGCTGGTCGTCCAAGAGGCCATTCATTTCTGGGTCACTGAAGAGGCAGCTGTTCTCTCATGGCTCAGAGAGCCGGCTGGGGGCTACAACAGGTGCTTGTGATGCAACAGGGCCCAGCGCCTCGCTCATCTACTCACAGGAATGGCCCATGACATTTTTATTTATTTTTTTGCTGCCATTTTGAAGGACGATATGGTGTTCAAAGCTGACTGGCCCAGACACTGAAATTCCGCCTGCAATCGTCTTAAGTCTCTGCTAAGAATTAAGATGGCAGTCTTTACAGTCCCCATGTGCAGTTCTGAACCACGTAATTGTTCAAATCAGCCAGCTCCTCATCTACAATAATAAAGTGCAAGTGTTTCTGCGTCCAGTCCCTGTGTCCGTGGGATTGCGCTACTGCGCATGTGCCCCACGGACAGCCGTTGGGACTTGGAGCACAGAAACTTCGGGCGGCTGGGCGAAACTGTTGAAGCGGCGGGTGTGCGCGGGCACGCGGCAGGTGCACGCTCGCGTGGACTTACTTCTAAGCGGCAGCGGCCGTTACAAGTGGCGGCGGGCAAGCGATGTCAAGCGAGAGCTGCTCGGTTGTTAGGAAAAAAACCGATAAGCGAGAGCCGCTCAGTCAGCTCTGCGCATGTCCCCGACGTTGCTAGGGCAACAGTTTGACCACATATGTTCTAGCGCCCGTTAATTTAACGGGGTTAATGTACTAGTTAGAAATATATGACGAAGGGATGACAAAAGACACCCAGGAAGGAGCCCTTTCATTTGGGCAGCAGTCGGTGTTGCTGTGTAGCTACTGTACATTGATGTTCACTGTGGTAAAACACATCAAGCGCACCACTTCATTTCACACATGACATGTGTGAGGGGAGGAATAATTGTGTCCCCAAATGCGCACAAGGTGTTTGGTGATCCTTGCCTCCCTCTCATGCTCCTACAATAGGAGTTAATAAAAAAAAGTTTCTGTCAGACATAGTTTGTCAGGGGAACAGCTTATTGACCATAGCCGGTCCCGGTGTGACACTAACTGGGATGGACAACGTCAATTTCTGTTTCTCTCAGGTTCTCATTTTCCAATGTTTGGTTCAGCTCACTACATTTCTGCATCAGGTTGTTAAAAAAAAGTTTTTAAGTCCTCTTGAAAACTCAGCATTTTAGTGCACATTTTCCACTTATTTATGCATTTTATACACATACATATTTTTTTTTGCTGGAGAATTGCATTTTGAAAAAGAGCAGTATTTTGATTCACTGAGAAGCATCCATTAGGTATGTTTGCATTAAAAATTAACTTACAATTTCCTGCAACATACAATGAGGATTCATGAAACCTATACAACACTAGCTTAAGTGTTAGATACATTTATTTATTTTTTATGAGTGGATTTTTTGTATTGGAATCTTGTGCATATGCCGATAGAAGTCTGAGAGAATTTGAACTTACAATTTAATTTTTTAAAATTTAAAATGTGAACTGAATAGCATTTCCATCCCTGCTCCCAAAGTAGGCACAGTTCTTGGCAGAATGCTGGTGAGAGGGCCACAACCAACAGGCAACTTAGGGGCTGTGTGGTACAGTGGTTAGAATGCCAGAGTCTAGAACTAGGGACCTTCCGATTCAAATTGTCATGAAGCTCATAAGTGACCCTGGCTGAGTCCCTACCACTCAACCTAACCTTCCATACAGGAAGAATTAAAAAGGGGTGGAGAGCATCATAGGTTGAGACTAACTACATAATACACAAAATCTATCTCCTACTCATTATTTTTTTAAATAAACACAACTGTGGGAGCAAGAAAATTTGGAGTTGAGATGTAGCTGCTGTGTGTGATTTTGCTGCCTGCCATTGCCTGGCTCCAAATATCTCTGTTTCTTTGCTCACTCACACCCCATAGCTGGCCTTTCATGAAACATGCCAAAATGTGTGTTTGCAGAGCCTGCACAACCATTGGGCAGAGGGAGACAACCAGTGCCGGATTTACATATAAGCTAAACAAGCCATAGCTTAGGTCCCCACTCTCTCTTTTTTGGGGGGGATTAAAGGCAAAAAAACCTGGATGTACATTGCCAAAATGTACGATAAAAAACAAATAAAATAAAACCTACATACAGCAACAGTGTTTTGTGTTGTGCAGGCTCCTATGATGTAAGTAATGGGCCCCGCCTGCTAGCCTGTTCCCTGAAATATCACCAGTTTGCTCATTTCTATATATAGGGTGCCTACATTCTGCATGGACTGGTTACATAGCAACATGTGCAAATGGCTTTAGAATACCTATTAGGTCCATAAATCACCATATAGCATATATTCAACACAAAAAACAGTGACAATTTGTTGTTGACAAAAGGACAGCTGGGCATATAAAGTGCCCCATTACCTTCAGTAGCTTAGGGCCTCATCAAACCTAAATCCGGCCCTGGAGACAACTGCCCCAGGCGGCAGTTGCTGAGGGTCATCAGCATCAGCACTGTGTCTTTGGCTCTTCCCCTCTTTGGAGGGCAGAATTTGAGGTGCCAGGAAACCTGCCTTGCATCCCCTAAGCCAGCAAGCAGCCCTCCAGTGTGTGCTGTGGGATGCTGCTCTCCTGTTGCCAGCATCGAAGTTTGAGTCGGCTCTCGATCCAGTCAGTCACCTTCTGAACCTGGGTGGCCGGGAGCCGCCACCTTGTCCTTTGCCTCGGGCAGGGCCGGCGCGTCCATTTAGGCGAACTAGGCAATTGCCTAGGGCGCCAAAATGGAGGGGGCTCTGGCCAGTCTTGGGCGGGACGGGCTAGCAGCAGCTTCTCCGCTGTAGCGGAGAGGTGCTGCTTGCCCCCTACACCACCACCCTGGCTCCCGCTAAATCAGGCTTTGGCGGGGGGCGGGGTGGGTGAGCAGCAGCTCTCCGCTACAGCGGAGAAGCTGCTGCTTGCCTCTCCACCCCCCACCTCCCGCTAAAGCAGGCTAAGGTGGAGGGGTGGCGGGCGCCAGAAGGTGGTTCACCCAGGGCGCAAGAAGGCAGCAGAATGTCTTGGCCAGCTCTGTGTGTTTCTTAGGTCAAATGCTTTTGGGACCTTACTGGGACATGGGGTGGTGTGTGTGTGTGTGTGTGTGTGTGTGTGTGTGCATGCGTCCGTGTGCGCAGTGTTCAAATCATGTAGCTATAGGATTTGGAGTGGAGGAATAGCAAGCAGGGGAAAGGTGGTGTGCCTGCATGCGCTCTCTCTCTCTCTCTCTCTCTCTCTCTCTCTCTCTCTCTCTCACACACACACACACACACACACCGCCTCTCCACTCTGAATTACTTATTTATTTCAAATATTTCTGCCCCAGCTTTCTTTACAGAAACATCTCCCTCCTGGAGTTTCTTTTCATTAAAAAAAGAAAAGTGGAACGGGAGCTCATTTACACGCCTTTGCATATAATACATTGGCAGCTCGTTAATAAAACCATTGCACACTGCAAAGGCCAAATGAAAGGTAAGTGTTTGTGTATGGGGGCGCAGGGGGCAGGAGCATAGCAGAAAAGGCTTGTTGTCATTTCAACCTCTTCCCTCCGCTTTATTTGTTGTGCTTTTCACGACGCATGCCAAGAGCTCCTGCAATTCTGTCTCCTCCTGCAATGTTTTATTTAGACTTCAGTGTGCGCCGGATCGGTTCCCTACTGCACTGGTTCCTTCCTAAAAGGTTAACGGTATGTACGACATCAGCTCCTTAGGGCTGAAGTCGGCAGCATGAAAGGCAGCGATCAGGCAGCCTCCAGCCGTTCAGGCAGAACTGGGGAGAAAAACAGGCAGGCAGAAAAGTTTAATTGTGTCAAGCTCTCTGACAAATGGTGGCAGCACATGGTGTCACCTCAGCTTGTGTTGCCTCTTGCTACTGGAAAACGAAGACATTGTGGGATGCTATTATGCGAAGTAGCTAACCTTTGTTTTCTTTGATCACTTTCCCTAAATTCAGCCATTTGCTATATACCAGGGATGGGGAACCTGTATTCCCACTAGGGATGTCGTATGGCATTGATTTCCGCTCTAACCCATGTTCCTCACACGCAGTGCTGTTTCCGTTCTACTGCAGTTCAGCTTCTGACAAAACCTATGTTATTCATCTCACCGTCTACTGCGGTAGAATGTTACGCTATTCCACACTATTTACTTTCAAAGGAATTGCAATGCAAATGAGGGTGGGGAGCAATCGATTGAAATAGTATTTTCCGGCTGAAAACAACAGCAGTGAATACTGATCATATTCACTGAATTGATTTCCGTTCCAGACATGGGACGAATAAGCAATTCCCACTCCCATTTCCATCAGAATTTGGCAATTTCCACTCCCATTTCCATCAGAATTCTCTGGCATCCCAAATTCCCGCTGCTCCTATTAGTATTTGTTGATTCTGGATCCAGTCCCATTCTGTGTAAGCCAGGGTTCCCCAAACGTAGGTCTCCAGCTGTTTTCAGACTACAATTCCCATGATCCCTGACCACTGGTCTTGCTATCGAGGAATGATGGGAGTTGTAGTCCAAAAACAGTTGGAGACCCAAGTTTGGGAAACACTGTTGAGCCGGTGGGGGATTTACCACCATCCAACACTGAGGTGGGGAATCTGTGAGTCTCGAAATTCTGTTGGACCTCAGCTTTCATCATACTGATGGAAACTGGAGTCTAGCAGTATTTTTTAGGACCATAGGTTAGCCATACCTGGCCTAACTAGAGGGGGATGGTGAACCCACTGCTGAATTTGTTGTCTGTTCAGATATTAAGTTTAAATACAGATTACAAATTGTACAAATGGTGGTCTTTTGCCATTTAAGAAAGAAGAAAAGGCATTATCCACTGGTCTGTGGCAGGGCTTTAAAAATAGGTATTATGATAGGCACAGAGAATTCTGGTAAAAATGAATAATATAAATCCTGCTTAGCTGAGTTTATTGTATAGATGAAAGACAGGAAATCTGCTCTTAAGATTTTTCCAAACAGTTGTGTCTTGTAAAAAAAAGAAGGAAAAGTCTCTCCCTGCACTCCTAAAGTCTGCAGATAACAGGACAAAACCGAAATCTATTCTAAACCCATCCAACGAGTCTCTGTTTGTTTTACCACATTAGAACTAACAAAATGGTTTAACCTACAGCAAGAGGTCATTTTTTAAGCCAAAAATTGCATCTAGCTGACAGCTCGCAAGCCAAGCTTCAGCCCAATTCAATTTAAGAACAGCTGTATAATAAATCAGTGGGGAGAAAAGGGTTTGAAGGGAAATGACAGCCCTTACTTAAGGTTACTGTGACGGCAAAGCTGTGTGTTATCCTTCCCTGCTTCATGCCTGGCTTGCTCAAGCAGACTTTCTTGAGGCAACAAAGCCTTTTCTTGGGTTGTGTGTGTTTGGCAGATGACTCTTCTGTGGTTTTCTGCAACTCTGAATTGAGATAAACTGGTACATTCAGAAGGTGTGTGATCCAGTTGATATAAGGTAGTGAGAGCCATGTTTTCCCTACCCATATATATGTGTTCAAAAGCTGTATTCCTCGTTACTAGACGGTGGGGACAAACAAGGAATAGTTCCACCATTGGTTGACCTCAGTTCCACTCAATGACTTCACCATATAACCAAATGTGATTGCCTATGTTATGTAGGGCAGTAATGTTGACTCCCTGTCCCTCCCCGCTTAACCCATTAATCACCTGAGGCATTCCTCCAAATTCCTCAGCCCAGTTTTCGCCTGGTAAAGTGTAAGGCCTTGTCTGCCTTGCCAACTGACATCTGTCCAGGCGGCTGGCAAAAACATGATGATTCAATAACACATTTGGCTGAACACTCTTTTGTTAATGCTGCTCTTGTTTTGACTGGTGATTCCAGAAAACGTTACTATTGGTGTTTAATATGAAGGTTCTTTTTAAAATAATGGTAGGTAAGGTATGTTTTAATCAGGGCTTTTTTTCTGCAGCCAAAACTCACCAGAACTCAGTTCTGGCACCTCTCATGTGGGCACCATTGCCATTATAAGAGAACAGGGGAGGTGTTCATGGTGAGTTCTGGCACCTCTTTTTTTAGAAAAATAGCACTGGTTTTAACATTGCAAAGTGTTTCAGCTTTGTAGAAGAGTTTGGATTTGATATCCCGCTTTATCACTACCCAAAGGAGTCTGAAAGTGGCTAACATTCTCCTTTCCTTTCCTCCCCCACAACAAACACTCTGTGAGGTGAGTGAGGCTGAGAGACTTCAGAAAAGAGACAGCTACAGGAGAGCTATGAGATTCAGGTGAGGGTCAGATGCCTTGTCAATCCCAGCAGGTATATAGGAGGACGACTTGGCCTGCCCCCGGCCTGTAGCCTTCGTTTTGGCAGATACATTTTATTCCCTTTGGGTCCCCTGCCTCAATTACAGTCTTGCACAGTGCTGTTGTATTCTGTAACATCAAGGGGGTTAAAATTTAAAAGTGTATGTTCCTAGACAAAAGTTGTTGCTGCTGTTTATCTGAAGCAAAAGCAAATCAATCCATTCCGTGCCATGTACTGTTTCCTGAAATATTTAGCCAATTGCCACAAATTTGCTGTTGATGCTTGACACTCAGTTTTTGTGTGTGTGCAAACCTCTGTCGCCTTTCCTTTGCAAAATCTATTTTGTAATACAACAGAATACAGTTGTAAGCCTCTAGGCTGTCGTGCAGAAAAATGGTAAACAATCCCTGTGTGAGATTTGAAGCCTTTGACCTATACCTAATGTTTGTCACCATACCTCTGAGAAATCACACACTATGTTTTGTAGGTGGACATTTAAACAGAAATGCCAACAGGACTTTCTGGACATGGTGTGCTAGGCAATTCTGTATTTAGACTCCTCTGTACCCCTGCTCCAATTTGCAAACACATAAAAACACAGAAAACTAATGGAAAGAAATGGCTGTAGTGGGGTTGCCATGTTTCAAAAAGTATAAACCAGGACACCCTGAAAGTTGTTGGGTTCTTTAGGAAAAACCCCAAATTGTTGAGCTTTTCTTTTAAGGAAAACTCCAAAGTTGTTGAGCCAGCCCTAGGCTGTAGCAACTCAAAGTAGGTCTTTCTGATCTGGAGGGCTTGCCAGAAATTTTTGGGAGGAGGGCATGGTAGGGAGGAGAGGAGGAGAACATTCCAGTCTCCTTGCACTGCTGGAACAATCTCCTTGCACTGCTTGATGCTACTTTAAATGCTGTTATTGTGCCAAGGAAGCAGGGGACATACAATCTGGCAGGCATGTCCTAGAATCTCCCGCAGTATCCCATTGAATCCTAAAGTACAACATACTTGGATCATGCCTGGCAATGCAAACGCTTGAGTGCTGCACCCTGGTGCGTTCTGTGATCTTTCAAGAGGACCTGAGATACACCTGTGAGAACTGTAGATAGAGAGAAGGTGTACAGTTGGAGATTCCCAGTCCCAGTCTACTAGAGCTCATTAAATGAGACATACCAAGATACAGACAGGAAGATCTACATTGGCTCCCAGTACGTTTCCGAGCACAATTCAAAGTGTTAAAGCCCTAAACGGCCTCAGCCCTGTATACCTGAAGGAGTGTCTCCACCCCCATTGTTCAGCCTGGACACTGAGGTCCAGCTCCGAGGGTCTTCTGGCAGTTCCCTCACTGCGAGAAGTGAGGTTACAGGGAACCAGGCAGAGGGCCTTCTTGGTAGTGGCACGCACCCTGTGGAACGCCCTCCCATCAGATGTCAAAGAAATAAACAACTATCTGACTTTTAGAAGACATCTGAAGGCAGCCCTGTTTAGGGAAGTTTTTAATGTTTGATGTTTTATTGTGCTTTTATTATTCTGTTAGGAGCTGCCCAGAGTGGCTGGGGTATAAATATATTATTATTATTATTATTATTATTATTATTATTATTATTATTATTAAACAGGCAGGTGCAAGGAAGCTTGCGAGCTAGTACATGATCCACAAGGACCAAGGAGTTTATCAGAGAGTCAGCCGGCATGATGACGGCATTCTCAACAAACTCTGATGTAAAGATACAATTGCACATTGCCCAGAGTTACACGGCATGTGTCGAAGAGTGGATTTCAGGGACAACTCTTTCTACTTAAATAACTGTGCTGCCTTCTCCAAGGAGCAGAGTTACCAGGAATCGCCCTGCCATAAGGTTCGTGTTGCAGAGAACTGTGTGTGCAACACATGATCAATGGAAGCTCTTGAATGCTCGCGTGACCCGTCATCGAAGCTCTGTTTGTGAAAGCAGACACTGAGAACTGTTTGGTTGAGTCACTCATTGCTGCTCAGTTTGCTATGCTGTCCTAGTTCAGTTATGCCTCCTTTGGTATATAGTTAATGTGGCAAGAGGATTATTCACCCTGGTCTGCGTGCCACGGCACCTCTCAGGCCAGACGAGGCTACAAAGGTAATGACCTTTCATAATTTTGAATTAGCTAAGCTATCAACGTGCCTACCACTTCCTGATGAAATCATGATTCATCCCCAATAGCACTTGGGGGACTTGTTGGTCAGATGACAGAGGCAAAGGTACTTACTATTGTGTTGGTGTGATTTCCTTTTAATCACCTCGGGGGCGACCTGGCTTCTTTTCATCAAATGAAACAAATTGTCTCGTTGCTCCTAACAGCTCCCAGGAAAGGAAGAGCAAAGAGTAAGTGAGATATTAGACATTGAGAATGTTCTTTCAGGTATTTGTGGCTGAGACGCTGGTTTTTGTAGTTTGACCATAGTGGCTTCTAGGTAATTATTTCTTTGGTCCCAGAAATCCATTAAACATCCCAGATATCAACAATGCCGTTAACTGTATTGAGGGCCTGCGGATGTAGCAAATCAGCAAGATATCAACTAGGATAGATTCCCTGACGGTGTTAAGATGGTTGTGACAGCTCGCTGCATTAATTGGAAAACGTTCTGTCTGTTAGTTCTTCTTTCGACTGAACAGATTATTATTATTTTTTGGCAGCCTTTTAAAAAAGAAAGACTGCCCTGGGGTGATCTTTAGTCATGGGACACATGTAACAGCTGGTGACACTGGCTGTGAATGAGCATCTGCATTCACAGTAAAAGAAGCATCCTGTTCAATACAACCCAGGTGGACAACACAATGCACTGGGAACGGCGTGCCCATTTCTGCATAGACACAAGGTGCTGACCTCTCTCACGAGTGGAATTTGCTGCCAAGGAGTGTGGTGGAGTCTCCTTCTTTGGAGGTCTTTAAGCGGAAGCTTGACAGCCATTTGTCAGGAATGCTTTGATGGTGTTTCCTGCTTGGCAGGGGGTTGGACTGGATGGCCCTTGAGGTCTCTTCCAACTCTATGATTCTATGATTCTATGATATGAGAGTGGAGTGTCTGTACTCATGCTTGATTTGAACTGGGGATTGTCAACTCTAGACTCCATTTGAAGAAGTATTTGAAGGAGTGTGCATGCACACGAAAGCTCATACCAATAACAAACTTAGTTGGTCTCTAAGGTGCTACTGGAAGGAATTATTTTTTATTTTTTATTTTGTCTAGACTCCAAAATCAGCTTTAGAGAAGTTGCATTTACAGACCTTTCAGGTGTCGGTGTCTCTATTTTCCAGGGACAGTCCTGGATTTACAGAAGTCGTCCTGGTTTCTGATTTGATCCCAGAATGTCCTGCTTTTCCTTAAGACGTCCCTATTTTCACTGGAGAAATGTTGGACTGTATAGAGTTATGCAGTGCTTCCCCCCACAAAAAAATGTTTAGGGTTACTCTCATTTTCCTACTCATTCTGAAATACTGCCCCTCAATGAGGCCAAACTTAGATTCACAAAATGTTTAGGGGTATGCGTACCCCTGTGTCCCCCCCCCAGAAAAAAGCACTGGAGTTATGTGACCCCCCCTTTCCAAGGAGATAAATAACTATACAACCTTCAGAAGACATCCAGGCTGGCTTGCATAAGCAATCTCAGGGGTTCCTTGTCTGGCACAGTTCTGCAGCTTGTACTTTCATCCAAATACCAATTAATCAAAATCCTACCATTTATTAATTTCTAGGATTTAGGGGGGTTCCCCCCATCTGTAACAATATATATATTGTTCCCTGAGACCTTTTTAAATTGGCCTTTGTGTGACATTTGCGTAGCTCTTTCTCAGTTGCAATTAGTGTCAAGGACTTGGACACAAATACAAGCAACACAACACCCCCCACTTAAACTAAAATCCACGCTGTGCAAGTTCAGAATCCCATCTTGTATCTTCTCATGAAGCGTCGTTCTTTTCATAATACGTCTGAGCATGCAATACAACATGATATCAGGAGACCGCATCTTCTTGACACCTGGCTTGAGAGCAGTACATGTGAAAAGGATCTAGGAGTCTTGGAAGACCACAAACTTGACATGAGTCAACATTGTGATGCAGCAGCTAAAAAAGCCAATGCATTTCTGGGCGTCTAGATCAAGGAGTATAGCGTCTAGATCAAGGGAAGTAATAGTACCACTATATTCTGCTCTGGTCAGACCTCACCTGGAATACTGTGTCCAGTTCTGGGCACCACAGTTCAAGAAGGATACTGACAAGCTGGAACGTGTCCAGAAGAGGGCAACCAAAATGGTCAAAGGCCTGGAAACAATGCCTTATGAGGAACGGCTTAGGGAGCTGGGTATGTTTAGCCTGGAGAAGAGAAGGTTAAGGGGTGATATGATAGCCATGTTCAAATATATAAAAGGATGTCATATAGAGGAGGGTGAAAGGTTGTTTTCTGCTGCTCCAGAGAAGCGGACGCGGAGCAATGGATTCAAACTACAAGAAAGAAGATCCCACCTAAACATTAGGAAGAACTTCCTGACAGTGAGAGCTGTTCGGCAGTGGAATTTGCTACCAAGGAGTGTGGTGGAGTCTCCTTCTTTGGAGGTCTTTAAGCGGAGGCTTGACAGCCATCTGTCAGGAATGCTTTGATGGTGTTTCCTGCTTGGCAGGGGGTTGGACTGGATGGCCCTTGTGGTCTCTTCCAACTCTATGATTCTATGGTTCTTTTGAGCGTCTTCTTTTTTTGGCACTTCACTTGTGAAGCAGCCGTAAGCTATGGGGTGGGGGGGTGGGGTGGGGTGGGGTGGAAGGAGCATGCAAAGTTGTAGAGGAGCCCTTTCACCTCTCCTTGAATCAGCTTTGCACTGCTGTAGTTCAACTTAGAAAGTGACTAGGAAAATTCTGCTGAATTTTAAATCTGTTATTGTGCAGCATGTGCCAACCTTGCTCTTCAGGAATGTGCCATTGTGAAATGAGATTTCCACACACCTAAAGGAATGAGCAGAAACTGCATTTATTAGCCTTGTAAAAATACAGTCTTATATCAATAACACCCAGACTTTGTCTCCATTTCCTCCTGTTTGGTCTGGGTGTACCTTGCTCTGAGTCAGTGCTGCCAGAAGTATTTGTCAGACCCTATTCAACTGGGGTTACCATAACCCCCCTGGCATTGATGAATTGCTCCATGGAGAAGTTCTGGGAGCTTGGAGTAAATTTGCAGATCACTAGCTCCTCGTTTGTTGTGTCCTTCCAACTCATCCAGAATGCTAGAGAGACCTTCTCTACAGAGTCGATGTGAAGCTGATTTATATTGAGTCAGACTATTGGGTCTATCTAGATCCATCTTGTCTGTACTGACTGACAGCAGCTCTCCAGAGTTTCAGACAGGTCCCCCCCCCCCAGCCTGACCTGGAAATACCAGGGGTTGAAGCTTCCCTTGTGGAATAGTACTTGGGTGAAGATCAAGTGGCCGCTCTCAGCTAAAAGGAGACATTATTACAGAAACTTGCCATGGTAGGGGACTGCATTACAGAGAGGATATTAAGTAGGTTAGTAACTTTAGAATTCATGGAAGAAAAGGTATCAAAAAAGAGAGAGAAAAGCGAGGAGGGCCATGAAGAGAGAGAAGAGTTGGGAGATGAATGGAAATGAGTGAATGGAAACATTGAGCGTCAACAGAAAGATTTTAATCAAGGATCGTCACAAAACAGTGCCAGAAAAAGAGGTGCCCAGAACTCATGATGAATGCCTTCTTTGCTCTCTTAGAATGGCAATGGCGTCACCTGAGAGGTTCCAGAACTGAGTTCCAGTGAGTTTCAGCTGGGGGTAAAGGATCGTGGGAGTTGTAGTTGAACAGCATGTGGGCGCCACTGGTTCCCCACCTCTGGTCATAGCTGTCAACTTTTCCCTTTTCTTGCGAGGAATCCTATTCGGAATAAGGGAATTCCCCTTTAAAAAAGGGGAAAGTTGACAGCTATGCCTCTGGTTTTAATTAAGACTGGGATTCGTTCCTTTCCCAGTTTTGCAAAAACATTCTCCTTTTAAAACGGGGCAGTTTTCTGCTGCCTTTGTTTGTTTGTTATACCTTTCTTCATCACAAGTTCTCAGGGCAGTCCACAGGATAAAATACAAGGTAAAAACACAAGTAAATAGTTAAAAACCAACAAAACAATGCCCCCCCCCAACTGAGGAAAGAGCTGAGGAATGAAAGGTAAAATGAGATCGCTGATAAAAAAAAACCCTTTGACAAAACTTTGAGAGCCATTCCCCGTTCCATGACTTTTGGGACTGGTTTCATTTGTCCCCACCAAATATAGGGAAGTTTGTAATGTTTGATGTCTTATTGTGGTTTTATAGTCTGTTGGAAGCTGCCCGGAGTGGCTGGGGCAACCCAGTCAGTTGGATGGGGGTACTAACAGTAAATTGTTGTTGTTGTTATTGTTGAAAAATAATTTCTGAAATTTTCAGCACAACTCTAGTTTAAATAGGTTGTGACAGGAAAGAGAGAACCAATGCAGAGAATAAAAAATGAATAGATGTGTACCCATGTGTACTCAGAAAACCTATTTAATTCAATGGGGCTTAACCCCAGATAAGTGGGTTAGGATAGCAGCCATTAAGAGCCTTGTGTTCTGCTGTTGACTTATGTCCTTTCTGGAATTCTCTTTGGGGTTTTCGTAAGGGAATCAAGTGGCTCAACGGCCATAAGAGGCCAAAAGGGTTTATGTACCGTTTCAGTTACTGAATGGATTTTCTACTCCAGCTTCATTCATCCAGGCAAATGTGTCAATTTCAAAATTAAAGTAAGCTTGTTTAAGTACATTAAAAGCCACTAGTATACATGGAGCAAAATAATCCAATTTGCATAGTTCTTCCTCCAAATAGCAACTAATTTGATTCATGGAAGAGTGCCCACTTTCCAGTTGAAAATATATATCGTAATGGCATCCATTTTGCTACCGACTCTAATAGTGCCAAGCAATTATTTGTCCTTTCCCCCCATTAACACTTCTCTCTCTCTTAATTGCTCTTGTGTATCATTTTCATCTTGCCACTCCAAGTGTTTAGTGAAAGATTTGTATGATTTTAGATCTCAGAAAGAACACTGTAGGGTAACGCATGTTGGAGATTCGTTCCCCGTGTGCTGTCACGGGATTGTTGTCTATCACATGACGGTGTTTTCATTCCACAGAGTGGGAAGTATCGATATATTTTTCGATTCTTTCTTTATAACTCAGTATTCATAAAACCAAATAAAAATTATTTCAAAAAAATAAAATGAAAGGTGGGCTGGAAGGAACAAAAGTGAAGAGGTGTGTGTGGGAAGCTGTGGAAGATGGTCAACCATAGTGGAGGTTTCTGGCATTAAAGCTCAGTAAAACATTTGTTGTCGGCTTACGGAAGTTTCTAGCTTTGTTCCACAACACAAGTAAGCAAGGTATAGTGCCAGAGTAGGGTGCAGATCCACAGACCAAATGTGAAGCCTGAAAGTGTTTGAAGAACCATGGTAGAGTCCCAAACATGTTGGACTTATGTATAAGCTAAACAAGCTAAGGCTTAGGACCACCACTCCCTTGGGGGCCCCAAAAAAAATTCAAAGGAAAAAAACTGGATGTACATTTCCAAAATATAGTCATACCTCTGGTTACGATCGCTGCGGGTTGCATTTGTCACAGGATACGAATGCGACGAACCTGGAAGTACCGGAACGGGTTACTTCCGGGTTTGGCAGTTCGTGCATGCGCAGAAGTGCCTGTTGTAACGTGGGGTTAGTGATTTCAGTAAGTGATTTTAGCTTTTTCACATAGCAGGCAGGAGACATCTTCATGTAACACTCTTTATTCAGGCAAACTAGACTGGAGACTGAGGAGAGGGAAGCTACATTTATAGTGACAGGAGACTGACTAGAAAGGATACATTTTGGAGGGAACAATCTCAAGCAATCACAAAGCTGCCTTTCGGTGGGAACCAATAAGACTGAGGATCCAAATACAGCAGCTTAAATGAACCAATAGTAGCTGTTCCTTCTGGAACAGAAAGGCAGTTATTTTACCCTAATGTGAATACAGACAATAGTAATACAGATATAAAAACCATTAAATCAATACACAACAGGGCCGAATCGTGTCGTGCACATGCGCAGATGCGGCGCTTCAGGATACGCGCTGTTCAGGTTGCGAATGGTGCTCTGGAACGGATCCCGTTCGCAACCAGAGGTACCACTGAATAAGATAAAAAACAGATAAAATAAAACCTACATATAGCAACAGTGTTTTGTGTTGTGTAGGCTCGTATGATGTAAGTAATGGGCCCCGCCTGGTAGCCTGCTCCCTAAAATATCACTGGTTTGCTCATTTCTATATATAGGGTGCCTACATTCTGCATGTGCAAATGGCTTTAGATACCTATTAGGTCCATGATAAATTACCATATATTCAACAACAAAAACCAGCGACAATTTGTTGTTGACAAAGGACAGCCGGACATATAAAGGGCCCCATTACCTTCAGTAGCTTAGGGCCTCATCAAACCTAAATCCAGCCCTGTCTCAAACCATGCTGCAGGCAATTGGAGAAGATTTAAACAGAAGTTTGAGCTGTTAATGGAGCTACAGGGAAGACAGATAAAAGGAAAGCGGGTCACTTATCAAATCTTTCAGTCCCCAAGCTGCTGATTTGTTACATACATTTTCACTACTTGCAGAAGAAAAGTCGAAATACGATACTGTGGTTCAGGTTGGAGGAGCACTGTGGACGAAGCAAAGGGAGACTTCTGAAATCCGTTTTTCATGTAGGAAGCCACCATGAGGCTGAATCCTTACAAAGTTTTCTTGCTGATCTGTGAAGGCTGAGCAAGGCTTGTAACTTTGGAGAGCTTGCTGACTCATTAATAAGGGATCGGATTGTCCTAGGGATACATGACTGCAAACTGAGAGATTGCTAGGAATTAAAGATATTACTTTGGCAAAGACAACGGAAGTGTGTGCCAAGCTGCAGAAATCACACAAGAGAGTAGATTTGTTGGGAGATGAGTACTACTGGGTTTAGAGATAAGACTGTGTCTTCTAATAACCATAGACAAGTACGGAGGGTGGGTGTGTCCCACTTAACTCAAGGTTTGTCATCTGAACTAGCCAGATAGTTAACTGAGAATCAATCACAGTCAGTCCATCATTTGAAAAATAAGACTTCAGAGCTGTCTTGCCCCCAAAATGGCAACTAGTCATTCTGCTTTGGTGACTTTAAGCTTGGTTTAATGAGCCATATGGCACCTAGCTTAAATATATGAGTTTTTAACATTGGCAGCAGCTCATTTTAGACCTAATGGGCCGTTCTCAATTGGGGCTACAAGAACAAGGAGCTGGAGGAAGCTGAGAAGAGGAGGAGGCTGCTGTTTTGTCTGTTCTGCCTGCCTGGCAGCATTTCATTACAGCTCCCACTTGTTTTTTGCGTGTTCAGACCTTTCAACCTCAACCCAAAGAAATTCAGGCAGGACTCAAATTTTGGTTTGGTTTTTGGCCGAATTTAGGTCACAACTTTATTGATTGCGGCACATGATTGGTTGCATAGGCTCTGGTTCGACTAGCTCCCTGCTCTGCAGGTAGCGCTGACCCAGGGTTCCAGCATAGGTCAGCCAAGGGTGAACATCTGGATAGCAGAAAGCCGGGGACCTGCTCTCTCCACCACTCAGATGTCTCCCTGGACCCAGGCACGGGCACAACCCCCTCTCAGGGGTTGACCAAACCATTGATTCCTTTAATGGAATACCCTTCACATAGGGATAGCGAGAGCGTTCTCCCATCCCTATCACCTGAACCAGAGCCTATCCGCAACCTTACAAGTTGTGACGATTTGCTACATGGCAGGCGAAATCCAAATGTTCTGCCTGCCTTCTGCTTTGGCCTTGAGTTCCAGGAGGGGGCAGGAAACAGTTGGTTTCATTGTTCGTGCCTGTGCAATGATTGATGCCTGGTCTCTGGAGCAATAATCTCCTCCCCAAACAGTGCCGTAATTGGTGGGTGTTTCTGTGAGAGCAGCCATGGCGATTGCTGTGTTTGTGCTTCTGGCAAATTGTTTTCCGCCTTCCGTTTTTGCTGTAGGAGGATGGAATACAGCTCTGTTTGTGTCATCCTGATCTCGTTGCCTCTTGTTGGGAGGTTGGGGTTGGAAGCTTCTGTTTTTTTTTGCAAGAGCTTATCCCTTTTTAGGTTAGGAAGCAGTCCTAAAAATGGAAATGTGTGTGTGGAGCTCAGCAGTGCAGTTGGCTTGGTTGAGCTGACTGCAAAAGCCCTTTTGGGCAGGGATCATGAATCCTGTGTGCACACAGGCTGGGATCGATATAGTTCAGATTTTCCCAGTCCTCCAGTTTATTGACCCAATGCAGTTCCTAAATGTGCATGGTGGAATTTACTCATATCAGCAACAGTGTTTTGTGTTGTGTAGGCTCCTATCATGTAAGTAATGGGCCCCACCTGCTAGCCTGCTCCCTAAAATATCACTGGTTTGCTCATTTCTATATATAGGGTGCCTACATTCTGCATGGACTGGTTGCAGGGCAACATCTGCAAATGGCTTTAGATACCTATTAGGTCCATAAATGACCATATAGCATATATTCAACACAAAAAACAGCGACAATTTGTTGTTGACAAAGGACAGCTGGGCATATGAAGGGCCCCATTACCTTCAGTACCACAGGGCCTCATCAAACTTAAATCTGGCCCTGGCTCCAGATAAAGACCTATTGTCCTGTGCTGAAATTTGGGTTTTCAGAGAGCTCGGTGACCGATGATCAAACTCTCGCATCAAACAGGCAACAGCTTCCTTTTGATCAAAGTGTGTATTTTTAAACTTCCACCCGCGCATCCCTTCATATTTTATGCTGCTCTGCATGGCTAGTGCTAACTCCAGGGGATTTGATCAGCCTTTGAAAACTTGAGTACATTAAGTACTATTATTTATTTATTTTTAAATGAAGACTTGTAGAAGTGCAATGATCTTGCCTAGAACAGTCACTCCATAAATAATGCAAAACCGTAATGCATTAAAGTTCTCAGCCCTTGATGAGAATGTTTATTAGTAATCTAAATTCCCGTGAGATCTCTCAAGCTAAGCAGGCTCAAGGATCTCTATATGAAGCTTCTGCAAAATGCCAAGGTGTTGCTGGTAGACTGTAGCAGCCCAATACAAGTTATATTTACTCAGAAATGAATCTGATTGGTTTCTGAGGGATTTCAGGTAGGAGTGTTTAGGATTGCAGCAGACTAGGAAAGAGAGAAGAAGAAGAGGAAGAAAAAATTGGATTTGATATCCCGCTTTATCACTACCCAAAGGAGTCTCAAAGCGGCTAACATTCTCCTTTCCCTTCCTCCCCCACAACAAACACTCTGTGAGGTGAGTGGGGCTGAGAGACTTCAAAGAAGTGTGACTAGCCCAAGCTCACCCAGCAGCTGCATGTGGAGGACCGGAGATGCGAACCTGGTTCCCCAGATTACGAGTCTGCCGCTCTTAACCACTACACCACACTGAGAGCTTTCTTACAAGGATCATAGGTTACGGGGCTAGATGGACCATGACACTCTCCATCAGAAATCATTCTTGGAATTTTAGCATACACAATAGCACCACAGAGTCATGCACTTTGTGAGAAATGCCAACATGTTGGCAATTTTTTTAAAAAAATTAATCTCAGCATGTAACAAACTTGTGTATCCCCAAATACACAATAAATTGGCCATTTTGGAACAGCTGTTGACTAAATTGGTAAAAATAACACTGAAACAGGAAATGGTTCTATTTATATTTATTACATTCAATTCCCTGCCTTTCCTCCAATGCACTCAAGGTGCCATAAACAGCTCTCACGTCTCCCTCATCTTATCCTTGCATCTACAGCTTGTTGGGGTAGGGTTCGGCTGAGAAACAGTGAATGAACTGAGGTCACCAAGTGAGCTTCATGGCCGAGTGAGGATTTGAACCCTGGTGTCCACATTCCAGTCCAACACTCTAACCACTACACCACCAAAATGGTTTGCACAACAGTGCTTTGGGAATAGTAAGGGGTGGCTCCAGATTCATGCTCCCTGGCTAATTTCTGCCTGGTAGGTTTACTAGTGGTGGGCTGCAGCAGTGGCCCATGATTTGCAACGATGGGAAACAGCTGAAGGGTGTGTTCACAAAAACAAATGTTCTGACAATGACCACTCCTCACATCAAATGGGGGGCGACTTTTGTGTGGTTGCGCACAGCCCCTGGATCCCAGTAGTTCTGGTAGTTTGGGCTGGCTTCGTCCTCCCCATGCTGGATACCTGGGGTCTCTGCCTACCTCAGTCAACCGCCCAATCCCGCCTGGGGAGGCGTTGCCAGGGGATTGGCCAGGTAAGGGGAGGGACTGCCCTGCCCACACAATAGAAGGTGTAGCTTACCTGTGAAGCGGCACACCTTCAATTAAGTCTTATTTTGCAGGTTAACCTCTTCTCCGCAGGTACACAGGCGCTGCTACGTCAAGGCCGCTGTTGAAGGGCCGGAAAGGAATTTTCCTGCATTGGCAGGTTTTGCCTTTCCCGTAGCAAAATGTCACAACATTGGCGGTTTCCGGCCTTGGACAGAATCCTTTAGTCTACCTTCCTAAATGGGGTGTGTGTGTGTGAGGCAGTGACCCATGCCCCCTTTGCGGTGGTGATACCAGGGCTCCCCGTTAAAGGGTTTTTTTGGGGAGGCATTGGCCATACACCGAGAGGTTGTCATTGCTCTCCCCCTCCAGCGGTGGTGAACGGGGGGTGGGCTCTCTTCTTGAACATACGTTATCCAGAGCCAGCCCAATCTCCACACATTCCAGATAACCCTGATGTCTTCCAGATCCTCGGCTGGGGACTGGGAAGGATAAACGCCCAATGCCTGACCCAAGGTCTCCCTACATCTGAATCTTAATAAAGTTGTGGCCAATTTTAATCCCATAGCACATTGTCTTGAGTCATCATTCCGCTCGGGAGTTGCCTGTGGGTTGGGGGACTCCGCCTGTCCACGCAAAGCCTGTCTTGGTGTTCACACAGCAAGAGAAGAGGCTTAAGTGTGTCATTTGCTGTGTCTCATCTTGGGATGAACTGGCTAATATGCATAAGAATGAGTGAATCTTTAGCATCAGGGCATGTACTGGGGGCAGATCGTCCCTTCAAGGTGTGGCTGAATGTGGGATGTTGTCATCAGTGTTAGAAACTCAGATATGTAGGCTAGGCGCCAAACGGCTCCTTAAACCAAAGTTACAGTTGCCAAAATGGAATGTCTAGCTGCCGTTTTTGGGCAAGACAGCTCTCAAGTCGTCGTCCCCCAAGATGGACTGACTGTGATTGATTCTCAGTTAAACAACTGGCTAGTTCAGGTGACGAACCTTGAGCTAGGTTAAGAACTTTGAGAACTTAAAGAAAATACGTCACTTTATGGACAGTCCACAATCTTTTTCTTAATGACATGGACCACTCATAACGCAAGAATATTCTTCACAACTGTGTGTAGGACAATAGGGTGGGGTAAGTGAAGACAAACTACAACAATTCACTATAATGTTGTCCACCGCTCCTGCTCAGGCTGCACAGGAAAAAACAATTGTTTCCTGAAATTCATTCTGACACTGCAGATAAAATATAACTGATAGAATTCTACAGGATGTGGTATTAGTGTGTGAAAACAGTCCAGACCCAAGGATCCCCAGGCATGCACCTCCAGATGGTAGAGATGTCATGCGCCATCCTGGCACTCAGGCATCTTCACTTGGTCATAAATTGCCAATAGCCAGGTCAAAAATGCACCTGGCGCCTGGCTAATTTTGATCACTGGTTGAGATATGGAGTATCCTAGCACATGAGGAATGTGGGTGTACGTGTGTGTGTGTATGCCTTTTCCTTTCATCCATTCCAGGAGGTAGCACTTTCGGTCAGCTTCTTCTTCCTCAATGTCAGCACTGACCTTACAGAACTTGGCAAGGAGGAAGTTAGAGTGAAAACTGGGATGTGCTGGCTCCACTTGTCATGGGCTGTGGCGCCACCTACTGTTGACCTCCTTGCCTTCTGCCCTACCAGCAGCCCTGAGTGGCACCAGCCCCCACCGTGCACAGCTCCCTTCTATTTTTATTTATTTATTGAATTTATATACCTGGAGGTCCCAGGGCAGTTCACAGAAAAGATCACAATCTATAAAATCAAAATAAGAACAAGAACCCAATAACACCCCACCCGAAAGGGAGCAACATTTTAAAAGGGCATAGGATGTCAATCAGATCAACCAAAGGTCTGGTTAAAAAGGAATGTTTTTGTTTGGTGCCTAAAGGTATTTAATGAAGGTGCCAGGCGAACTTCCCTAGGGAGAGCAGTCCACAGACAGGGGGCCACTGCAGAGAAGGCCTGTCCTCGTGTTGCTACCCTCGAGACCTCTCGAGGAGGAGGCACATGAAGGAGGGCCTCAGGCGGTGATCTCAGGGTCCAGGTAGGTTCATATGGAAAGAGGTGGTCCCTGAGGTATGGCGGTCCTATTGTGTTTAGCCTCTCCCCATCATATCGTGCAGCTGCTCCTGGCCCCTGGTGTGCTGAGCGATACTTTCTGAAGTAGGTAGCTTCTTCTATCTGTGCAGAGCCCTTGCAGGGTGTGGAATCTCATGAGACCAGGCTTCTAAATCATGTGAGAAACTCCATGCACAGAAAAGGCTTCCCACTTCAGTAATTATCCTCAGCGTAGGAGCCAACTGCAGGGGGGTTCTGGTTGCTTGGGTACCCACAATAATATAACTATGGGCGCCGGGCACCCACAAAGTAAAAAAAACAAAAACAAAAAAAGCTGGCAGGCAGCAGCGGCGCTGCCTCTGAGAGAGAAGCAGTTCAGCTCGACCCTCCACAACCAGCGAGAGAGGAACCCTTTTCTGGGGGTGGGGCTTCTAAGTCTGAGCCCCTCCCACAAAAAAGGGTGCCTCGCTGGCTGCGAATAGCAGGGGACCAAAGACTCCTCAGCCCCTAGGAGTTGACTCCTATGGAGGGAGGGAAGGAAGAACAGGAAACCAAGGGTGGATCTACACACAGGGGGAAAACACTATAAATAAATCAGAAATTAAATCATTATAACACAAGAAAAGAAACACTATAGGAAATTGCAAGGATTTTTTTCCCGCTCACCAGCGTCATCTGGTGTTGCAGGTGTGTGTCACACATCCACATTGTGGTGGTGGGCACCCACAATCCTGAAGGTGAGATGGCACCCCTGATCCTCAGGACATGAGGGGCCAAGAGGAGCTGCATGTCCTGAGACGGTGGGTCTAAAGAACGCACAACCCCACAACATTAATGCATCTCTGTAGCCCCTTGTGCAAATAATCCACACAGAGGGCTTGCACCTATTTGAGAAATGTGGAGCTAATATTCTCTTCATGGTTCCCTGGGATCTCTTAGCCTAACCTACCCTTTCCTGTTGTGAAGATTTCTTTCTTTCTTTCTTTCTTTCTTTCTTTCTTTCTTTCTTTCTTTCTTTCTTTCTTTCTTTCTTTCTTTCTTTCTTTCTTTCTTTTTTTGAGTGAGGGAGGGAGGAGAGAAAACCACACAAACAATCCTGAACTCCTTGGGGGAAGAGTGGAATATAAATCTAAAAGAAAGAGAAAACCAGCAGGATTGTGTGTTTGCTAAAACAAACCGTTTACCCAGGTGTATGTGCAGTGCATATAATCATGCGGTCAGGCTTTTGTTGTATGAATCCATGATAGTTGCACCCAGCTTTATTCGTGCAGCTAGGGGTTCATGAATAATTGCTTGAAGGCTTCCCAAGGTTCAAAATGCCAACAGGAGACAGATGATACACAGCAGCACATTATTGCAATTGAGAATGTGTTGCCTTTTCATCTCAGGTTGCTACCTCCAGAGTATACAGAGGCTATCAGTTGTCTTTCTCGTCTAGTGTTAATCCCTAGCAACAGGGAGATGACATCGCCAAGCCTTTGCCTGTTTTAGGGGAGCAACAGAGCTCCTTGTTCTGGAATCAGTGAGTCAGGGGGGCATCAGGGGAATGAGAAGCTCAGAGGAAGTAGCAGCCCTCAAGAGCAAAAACAAAAGGGGGGGCATTGCTTTAAGGAAGACTTGTTCCAACCACAAACCAAAAAGCATCTGAAGGCAGATTTGGGGAGACAGACAAGCAGAAGCCACTCCACGTGTAAGTAATGGTGCATGCTTTTTAAATGAATGGTTCTCTTTTTGTTTCCTTAAAATGAGCACCTCAAAGTTGACATGTTACCCATAGGTAGTTACCCCCAAACCTGAAATGCTGAATAGATATCTCTAAAGAAGTACAGCAAGGGGCATTTAAAAAAAAAAAGTGTGTTTTGAAAGAATTGGATTTTTGCATCTTTTGCCCTGGCAAGCTTCCTGCTCTTCCAACACACGTCTTGCTCCGAAACCGAGAAATATTGGCAAAGAGTGTTGTGCTTTAGTAGGATGTTCCTGTCTAGAAAGCAAAGAAGTACAGCCTTCCAAGAGAAGCTGTTTGGTTTCTTCTGGCTGTAGGATTCGTTGCATCTCACTTGTTCTTACAATTTTGTTGTTGTTTAGTCGTTTAGTCGTGTCCGACTCTTCGTGACCCCATGGACCAGAGCACGCCAGGCACTCCTGTCTTCCACTGCCTCCCACAGTTTGGTCAGACTCATGTTGGTAGCTTCGAGAACACTGTCCAACCATCTCATCCTCTGTCGTCCCCTTCTCCTTGTGCCCTCCATCTTTCCCAACATCAGGGTCTTTTCTAGGGAGTCTTCTCTTCTCATGAGGTGGCCAAAGTACTGGAGCCTCAACTTCAGGATCTGTCCTTCCAGTGAGCACTCAGGGCTGATTTCTTTAAGGATGAATAGGTTTGATCTTCTTGCAGTCCATGGGACTCTCAAGAGTCTCCTCCAGCACCATAATTCAAAAGCATCAATTCTTTGGCGATCAGTCTTCTTTATGGTCCAGCTCTCACTTCCATACATCACTACTGGGAAAACCATAGCTTTAACTATACGGACCTTTGTCGGCAAGGTGATGTCTCTGCTTGGGGAGTAAATGTTCAGAACTCCAAATCAGCCCCCCTACACACACATACTTGCCTTTAACCAGCAAAACTTGATGGGGGAACAGATTATTGATCTCCTGTGTCTTGCCTTGGTTGATTCTTAGCTTGTAATCCCAAAGAAACCAAAGGCAATATATGTAATTAGCAATTGTGTGACACCCCCCCCCCCGCAACTTCCCCCACTCGGGAACAGTAGGGAGGAGATGCAGATCAGGACCATGGCATGAGGGATGGAGGCTTTAACCCTTTGCCCTGCTGCGATCCCAATTCAGGATGCGTCCTCCCTGGCAGCTGCTATTTACTATGTGAGGGAAGCTCCCATTCCCTGGACAAATAGAAGCCACTGGGGGAGCATTTGGATCAGGAATGTGGTGAGGACAAAGGGTTAACCCCCCCCCCCATGACAACCACATTCCCAGTCCTGATCTAATTGTCCCTTGCAGATGCCATTTACCTTAAAATTGCATGAGTATTTGTCCTGTCTCTAAAATGAAATGAGAAATGAAAATATGAGTTTACTGGTGTGGTCAGAAGCCCTGCCTATCCCCCCCCCCCAGTTTGTGGCAGCACCAATAAGACACCTTTTCTTTTTATTGGGAAAGGAATATCAAAACTCAAAGTGCCTATTTTAACATGCAGTTTTATAAGTGCAGGACCTTTGCTAAACAACAGGGTGGGAATGCTGTTGGGAATGGGGTGGGCCTGATGACTTTAGGGTTCCCCACAGCTCACAAGCACTCACAGAAATCAGCTGAACTCAATGCAATTTACTTAATTTACATATCGGTTCACGACGCTAGGAGGATTCCCATAGCAATTTACAGGAACACTAATAACACACAAAATACAATATACAGTAATTAAACAAGTATACTGAGAAGTGTTTGCCCACAGAAATTACTCAGCAACATAAAACAACCCCGTTCATGTAGAAATAACCGCCAAATGCCAGGCCACCGGCATTGCCCCGAATGCCCAGGGTAATAAAGACAACTTGGTGCTGGAAGGATGACGAAGTTGCTGCTAGCCTCCCGGCAAGCACCCATCCATTTCATGGATAAGGACTCTAGAGCAGGGTTTCCCAAACTTTGGTCTCCAGCTGTTTTTGTACTACAACTCCCATCAACCTTAGCTAGCAGGACCATCGGTCAGGGATGATGGGAATTGTAGTCCATAACTTTGGGAAACCGAGAGAGGGAGAGAGGGTCAAATCAAAATGAAAGAACATCATGAGGATGGCTACAGTTGAAGAAAAATTCTTGCCTCAGATCTAGAACCTCTTTGCAGGTGTAATTTCGTTTATTAGTGACTAACAGAATCAGCAAAACGAGGAGCAGACAGGTTCTGCAAATTCCAGTGCAGTTCTCATATTCATTGCTTGGCATAGTGAAGCTGGCCCACCATGTGACTTCTAATCATCATTTTTTTTCACTGTGATGAACTATCCCATAATACCCACCCTGTCATGATGATGTTAATGTCCCCACTGTGGAAGGAAGTGTGGATCCAGAATTGGCCTCCACAGTCACTTACAAACTCATTGTAAAAACCATGTTTATGGAAGACTATCTTACTCGTCTACGAGTGATCACCAAAGAAGAAGAAGACAGGGCTCATATAGTTGCAAGCATTTTAACTGCTGCGATTTTCGGACTACAACTCTCATCAGCCCCGACTAGCATGGCCAATGGTCAGGAATGATAGGAATTGTAGTCCCAAACATCTAGAGGGTACCACATTGGCCACGCTTGCTATGTAAGGGTGAGGAGTGCTTAGTGGTTAGGCAATTCCAGCAAACAATTGTATTTTCAGCTTTCAGATTTGCATTGGTAGCAAGAGCAACGACAATCCCCCATTACAAAGGCTGCTGCAAAAAAAAAAAAAAAAAAAAAAACAACCGAAGGCAAAATTATATATTGCATGCACCTGTAACTCCTGCACTTTTGAGATGTTATGGCAGCTCTGTGTATCTAAAAACTAAATTCCTTGAATGTGTTATGATTCAGACTACTGGAATTTGCTCCCTTTGGGGGACAATTCAGCTCCGTGGTGCGAAATGCAAGCTACGCATTTAGCAACAACGTTCATTATACAGTATCCCAATATTAATTAACTTCCTAGTTAGGTGGGGGGAAATGAATAATTGCACTGGATAACTGAAAATGAAGCACACCTCAAGTCATTGTGCTACATTTTTTGTTTATCAAAAAAGGAACACCTTGGCAACTAAAAATTGCCTTCTTTGTTTTACTCAGGTCCATTCATAAAACAAATTTGCTCCCATAACAATATACAGGTATAATTTTACATTGCGAATTTTGATGTCTTAAATCAGACCCTCCAGGCGTCCCTATTTTCCAGGGACAGTCTCGGATTTACAGAAGCTGTCCCAGTTTCTGATTTGATCCCAGAATGCCCCACATTTCCGTAGGATGTCCCTATTTTCATGAGAGAAATGATGGAGGATATGGAGTTACCGGTGTGACCATCCTCCACCCCCACCCCCCGGTCAAGGAGATAAGGAACAACTCAGTCAGATGGGTGGGGAATAACTACTACAGTGGTACCTCGGGTTAAGAACTTAATTCATTCCAGAGGTCCGTTCTTAACCTGAAACTGTTCTTAACCTGAAGCACCACTTTAGCTAATGGGACCTCCCGCTGCCGCTGTGCCGCCAGAGCACAATTTCTGTTCTTATTCTGAAGCAAAGTTCTTCACCTGAAGCGTTATTTCTGGGTTAGCAGAGTATGTAACCTGAAGCGTATGTAACCTGAGATACCACTGTACTACTACTACTACTACTACTACTACTACTACTACTACTACTACTATAAATGGATTAGGACATCCCTATTTTCATCGGAGAAATGTTGGAGGGTATGTTATATCTTCCATTTATTTAGTACTTGTGCATTTTTCATATAATCTTCACCCAGTCATTGGGACCCAATGTTAGTTGGTTCCTGTATTTGTTATTTGACAGCATGTGATAATTGAATTGAACCGGCATTTAGTGGCTGGTGGTCTTGAAAGCTGATACATATTTATAGATTGCACTGCTTCTCAATCTTTATATTTTAGGGAATATTTTCCACACCAACTTTTCTGCCGGCTAACCACTGCTCACAGACAGTTCATATATCTTCACTTGCATTACATCTTGCTTGCCTCCCCCCCCCCTCTCCCCACGTTTTTGCATCCTCTTTTGGCCAAATGCCTGCCAAAGCAACTGGCAAGTGTGTGATGAATCTTTGCAGGTGATTTTGCTGTCTAGAATCATGCATTGAGTCCTGTCTGGGGGGGGGGGAGGTGGAGTGTAAATAAATATATAATAATATTAATCTGGTGATGTGTTTCTATAACATTGGTCAGTTATTGATAAGAGGTAACACACACACACATACACACACACACACACGTGTACAGGTGAAACGCGAAAAATTAGAATATCGTGGAAAAGTCCATTTATGTAAGCAATTGTTTTCATTAGCTACAGGAGTTTTAATATATGGGATAGACTCATGACATGCAAAGCGAGATATGTCAAGCCTTTGTTTGTTATAATTGTGATGATTATGGCGTACAGCTGATGAGAACCCCGAAGTTGAAATTGTTAATTTGGGGTTCTCATCAGCTGTATGCCATAATCATCACAATTATAACAAATACAGGCTTGACATATCTCGCTTTGCGTGTCATGAGTCTACCTCATATATGAGTTTCACCTTTTAAGTTGAATTACTGAAAGAAATGAAGCTTTCCACGATATTCTGATTTTTCGAGTTTCACCTGTATATGTTGGGTAAGTTGGGTTTGAAAATAAGACACTGTTGACTGATGCCTTCTAAGGAGACTGGGCAGAAATTTAACCTGGAAATTTGGGGACACCCTGGACTGGACCTTTGGGCAGACTGGGGACAGAGGGTTAAGAAAGTGAAAATGTTCCTATGGAGGATAATGCTGAAGTCTTAGAAAGCTGTTGCCTGCTTTTCATTTCAATTGCAGTCTAGGCATTTTATTCTTTTTAAGTTTTAAGCTTTCCTGTTAAAAATCTTCAGTTCATAGTTATACTCTTGAGCATCTCAAGAAGTAGACTACAACCTACGATTAAGCTTATGACTAACATTTATGAATGTTTTTGTTGATCACTTTTGAGTTTTACATGGTTTACTCTGACTTTGAGAACCTCGGGGAGTCCTGTTAAAGGCTTAATGGCGTGTACAAATTAAATCACTTCTGAGATACGATACTGCAGCGCTTTTCTCTCTCTCAGGAATCCTGGTGAAATCTCCTTCTGGCAGATTATGGTTTGTAAATTTTCCCTTTCCTGCTTCAGCCAACTGGGAGTGTATTTTGTTCATTCCCCGGAGCGGTGGTCCGTGGACTCCAGGAGGTCTGCATAACCCACTCAGGCGGTCTTTAGTACCATTCACATAACAAAAACTACTCACAGGGTTGCCATATGTCCTCTTCTTCCAGGACAGGCCCTCTTTTCCATGGGTATGTAAAATGAGAGTCGTCATAGCAAGCCATAGTTAAAAGGAGAAGTTTGGTAAAGGTGTCCTCTTTTTTGCTCTTCAAAATATGGCAACCCTATGAGAAAAACAGGCTTTAGAAAAACGGGGGGTCTACAATACTTAGCTAATTGGGAAACACTGCCTGCCATCTCTGTGGAGTTCAAGCCAGAGTATGAACCTATCTGGACCCTGAGATCATCCTCTAAGGCCCTTCTTCATGTGCCTCCTCCACGAGAGGTCTGGAGGGTAGTCACATGAGAACAGTCCTTTTCTCCAGTGGCTCACCATGTGTGGAATCCTCTCTCCATCTCACCCCTTGCCTTTCCCTGGTTTTCCACACCTATCAGCTGATCACCCATCCCCACCACCCTCTGAGTAATACCCCTCCCCACTCCCTCACTATATTTAAGGATCTGGTGACTTCTGTTTCAGTGTATCTGAAGAAGTGTGCATGCGCATGAAAGCTCACACCAAGAACAAACTTAGTTGGTCTCTAAGGTGCTACTGGAAAGAAATTTTTATTTTGTTTTGACAGGGAGGATTATACACCTTTAGGCACCAGGATAAAACATTGCTCTTCAACCAGGCCTTTGGCTGCTTGACATCCAATGCCCTTTTAAATGGATTAAAGGTAAAGGGACCCCTGACCATCAGGTCCAGTCGTGTCCGACTCTGGGGTTGCGGCGCTCATCTCGCTCTATAGGCCGAGGGAGCTGGCGTTTGTCCGCAGACAGCTTCCGGGTCATGTGGCCAGCATGACAAAGCCGCTTCTGGTGAACCAGAGCAGCGCACGGAAACGCCGTTTACCTTCCCGCCGGAGCGGTCCCTATTTATCTACTTGCACTTTGACGTGCTTTCGAACTGCTAGGTGGGCAGGAGCTGGGACCGAGCAACGGGAGCTCACCCCGTGGCAGGGATTCGAACCGCCGACCTTCTGATCAGCTAGCCCTAGACTCTGTGGTTTAACCCACAGCGCCACCTGGGTCCCCAAAAAAATGGATTATTGGTTTGCTTTTTGTCCTCCAGTATGTATTTTGCGGGACCCAGGTGGCGCTGTGGCTTGCTGATCAGAAGGTCGGCAGTTCGAATCCCTGCCACAGGGTGAGTTCCCGTTGCTCAGTCCCTGCTCCTGCCCACCTAGCAGTTCGAAAGCACCTCAAAGTGCAAGTAGATAAATAGGTACCACTCCAGCGGGAAGGTAAACGGTGTTTCCGTGCGCTGCTCTGGTTTGCCAGAAGCGGCTTTGTCATGCTGGCCACATGACCCGGAAGCTGTCTGAGGACAAACGCCGGCTCCCTTGGCCTATAGAGCGAAATGAGCGCCGCAACCCCAGAGTCAGAAACGACTGGACCTCATGGTCAGGGGTCCCTTTACCTTTACTATGTATTTTGTGTTTTTCGTATTGTAATTGTATGCTGTGAACTGCCCTAAGATCTATGGGTATAGGGTGGTATACAAATTAATTAATTAATTAAATAATAATAATAAATAATAATAATCTTTCCCATTGTGGAGCAATTAAATATTTAAAGTATAGCAATTATTTCTAAATGTGCACCTGCACACATAAATCAGCACATGCAAATTTTGTGCAAATCTCTGGTCCTCTGTCTTTGGTGATGCACATTCTGATTGTGAAAAATGCCAAAGGTGTGTGTGAATTGGACCTCTGCTTTCAAGCATTATGGAATAGGTCAGGCATAGGCAAACTCGGCCCTCCAGCTGTTTTGGAACTACAACTCCCAGGATCCCTAGCTAACAGGACCAGCGGTCAGGGATGATGGGAATTGTAGTCTCAAAACATATGGAGGGCCGAGTTTGCCTATGCCTGGAATAGATAGATAGATAGATTAGAATATATACAGGGTGAGTGGATTGGTTCTTCAGTGATTGTCTCAGATATTCCATATGTTTTTAAGACAAAAAAAAAAGTATAAAACTTCTGCCCTTCAAGAGATCCCCGTGGGCAACTACTAACACAGCATAATTGCTCCTGCATCTGACTCCTGGCTCTTCTGAAAATGTTCACATGCTGACTTCCTGTTTTCTCATACATAGATACACAAAAGATTTATAGTCAAGGTAACCTTTGGGTTACTGGCCTGCTGTTTCACAGATTGTAAGGGAACTTTTGTGATAAAGTCATTGCATTCCCTCTGTGCAATATATAATCAAATCAACTTGCAGCTACGGGATGTATTCTGTAGCTAGTCTTGCTTATTAGCTTACACTTTAGATAAAGCACAATGGAAATTCCCTGGTGGTTTAACTGACAAAGACCCTCCGGTCCACAGCCTTACTGGTTCTAATTGCATGTAATGGAGGAAAGAGCTAACTTTTTAAAAAGCAGGTAGGTTGGTAGGAAATATGCTTGGCAGGATTTAATTGCACAGCTCCTCATGAATAGCAACGGGATCCAGAGCTGAATGCAGTTGAACAGCTATTTTATGTGACAGCCTTTTTAACAAATAAGTTTGATGTGCATCTTGGTTCTGGGATTGTCATTAAATCCGGCCCTTTCAGAAGTGTGTGTGTGTGTGTGTGTGTGTGTGTGTGTGTGTGAAATCTCTCTCTCTCTCTCTCTCTCCCTCTGAGAGTGTGTGTGTGTGCGCGCACACACACACACACACACACTTAGTATTTTCATTGTTACAAAGAACCATTGCCCTTAGAGGTGTGTTAAAAGCAGGGGCAGAGCAAGGGGGCGGGGGGGGGCGGTCCACCCCGGGTACCGCCCTGGGCAGGGTGACACTCTGGGGGCAGGCCCCACCCCCGCGATCGAGCGCGACAACTTTTAAAAGGCTGCAACGTGCGAACAGCAGCACAGCGTCTGTGCTGCTGTTCACGCGCTACAGCCTTAAAGGTTGCCGCACCGCACGGAAGGGCTACCGGCTGATCGCGCCCGCCATCTTGGATGGACATGCGCAGTCCACCCAAGATGACGGGCACGATCGGCCAGCACCCCTTTCGACTGGCGATCGCGCCACGCCGCGTTTTAAGGCTGCAGCGGGCGAACAGCAGCGCTGTTTGCCCGCTGCAGCCTTAAAACGCAGCGCGGCACGGCCCGGTGCCAGTCAGAAGCGGTGCCGGCGATCGCGCCCGCCATCTTGGGTGGACATGCGCGGGGAGGGGTGCCTTTCAAGTTTGCCGCCCCGGGCAGCAGATTGGCTCCCTCCGCCCCTGGTTAAAATTTTACTCTGGCTAGTGTAGTGTTGCAAGGTCAGGAGCACCCCAGACCCTGAGATTTCAGGACCCAACTCTGAGACTTGGGGGTGTCCCTGGTGATGTCATTAAACATGGCATACTAAACATTAACTACAGTTGCTGAGAGCAGATAACTCAAATAAAAAGCACCAGATCGAACAAACGAGCCAACATGTCGCTGGTTGGAAAGTAAGATGGAAACCTTAGAAGCCCAGGTCCAGATTAAGTGACTGGGTTGCCCCAGCCACTCTGGGCGGCCTCCAACATATTAAAAAATAATAAAAAATTAAACATTAAGAAACTTCCCCATACAGGGCTGCCTTCAGATGTCTTCTGAAGTTGAATGGTTTTGAAGTTGTATGGTTACTGAACTCCTTGACTCGGGGGTTGCATAACTCCACAACCTCTCCAACATTTTCCAATGAAAATAGGGATGTCCTAAGGAAAAGAGGGACATTCCCGGATCAAACCAGAAACCAGGAGGGCTTCTGTAAATCCGGGAATGTCCCTGGAAAAGGGATACTTGGGGGTCTGAGTTGTTCAGAGTGAGTAACAGCATTCAAATAGGTATAATTTGATGTATATGCCCCAGGTATAAATCTGATACATCATTAGCACCTGTCAGTGGGAATGTTGGTTGCTTTAAGGGCTATGGAATCAATCTGGTTTATTTAAACCCAAACAAATTTGTGGCCAAAGAAAGCCACAGCCTGTTTTCTTTGGTTCTACTTATTTTTTTTCCCTTTTCCATTTTGACTGAAGCATTAATAACCCTTAACATATACAGTGGCTAACCACAGTCGTCACCCTGTGACCTACTTTGGCAAGGCAAGAGCCAAAATTTAGCAGGGCTTGGGCCTACATTCCCCATTGTGGCAACTGGGAAGACACTTGAATCAACAGGCTCAGCGTTTATAGTGCCTGCTGTCTCGAGACTAGTTTTATTGTGTGTTTGCAAAATGAAACTACTGTATCTTATTATCGGGGTGGGGAAAAGGATAAGATACTTCTTATCCAAGTTACAGACCTTTCATTTGTGTCGAGAGTTCTTAACAAAACTCCGGATCAAAGTCTTGCTGGTCATGGTCTTCTATCTTTGAGACGAGCCTTTCAATTTCAAAATGCATTTATCATGAAGGGAAAAGTCAAGGAGGGAGCATCTATTCTTTAATGCAAGATACATTTATGATAGTTTATCACCTAGCGGTGAAGCTAATCGGGTCGCAATAAAGGAAAGCCGAAAGAGACATCTGGGCTTCTTTCAAGCTCCCTGTATTTAAAATTAGAAGTAAATAAATGTCAGTAGGCTACATCTAGGGTTAGCAGGTCTCCTACAGTGCCTAGTAGATTGGAAATGGAGGCCTGAACAAAATGTAGCATATATATATATATATATATATATATATATATATATATATATATATATATATTGGGTTTTTAAAAGTAAAATAAAATAGGGATGTCCTCCCATAACCTCCAAAATTTATCCAATGAAAACAGGGACGTCCTAAGGAAAAGAGGGAGATTCTGGGATCATATCAGAAACCGGGATGCCTTCTGTAAATCCGGGACTGTCCCTGGAAAATAGGGACACTTGGAAAGTCTGGGGTGGGGAGGCAGGTCTCACTATCAAGGAGGCACTAATCCTTGAAGCCATAAGCCTTGCCTCTTGTGGTTAGCCAGTACTGTATTTATGTTTTTTTGGGGGGGCAGCAGAACTGAGCTATCTGTGTTCTAATTGGTCAGTTAAGTTTTTTTTTTATTTACTTGATTTAGCCCCCTGGCTATGCCCATGCCTCAAGGCTCTGAAGGCATTTCCTCCCAAGTTCTTGAAAGAATGAAGAACCATGTTTCCAGATTTTTATCATAAGACTAATATTATGAGATACGAAGGAAACTGGCTTTACTTTTAAGGGATGCAGTGTACAGTACCGGGGGGGGGGGGCGAAGGGGACCAGCCTTTTTCTGATTCAAAATTAATTGAAAAGCTTGTATGTCTAGTTGAATTGTGCCTAAAAGTCTAAGAGCATTGCATTTAAGAAAAAGCATGCTCTGATGATTTGACATCAAAGTGTATGTGCTCATAGAAATTCTCCCTTTTGCCAGTGATCTTCACTAAAGTAGACATTGTGCAGCATTTAGGGAAATGAGTCAGGCTTCATGCAGACTTTATAGGACAGCTTTTTCTAAAGTGAAAATTCACCAATCAGTGTCTTAGATTAGGAATTTTTGAACTTCTGGTCATGGTGAAGTCTCTTTGATGCAAGAAAAACAATGGCTTGAACATTCCCCATGACAGGTTCTGAGCGCTCTCTCTCTCTCTCTCTCTCTCTCTCTCTCTCTCTCTCTCTCTCCTTTGTGCACATTTTAACTGTGGTTTCATATTGCTGTCCTTAATGTTTTGTTGTAAGCCACTCTGATACATTTACTGAAGGGTTGCCCTAGAAAGAAAGAAAGAAAGAAAGAAAGAAAGAAAGGGAGGGAGGGAGGGAGGGAGGGAGGAGAGAGAAAAAGGAAGGTAAAACTTGCAAATAATTACATGTGGAATGTTTATATTAAACCTTACAAAAGCTGACACTCCTATAAAAAAGACAAACTTTCATTGATCTTATAAAAATAGGTGTTGTGAGTTTGGGGTAACCAAAAGCAAAATTTGGAATCTGGCTTCTTTTTGTTTTGTGGGAAATGAAGGAAAGGGGGTTATTGTAACAAAAGTGAGACAAGTATGAATAGGAGCCACCAACATTGCCTGTCTTCATCTCCCACATTTGCTGAACATCCCAATGCTTTAGAGAATGCTCTGGGATATAAGCAGAGCAGCAACAGGTCTTGGATGGGAGCAATTGTGCACGGCAGCCGATTCCACCTTCCTGTGCCTCCTTTTCCTGCTTTCGTTCCTTTTCTGCCTGGCGGACTGATGTCCCAGGGAATTGCCAGCAATGCATGTCCCCATTCAGTCAATATAAAGTCCTTGGGGCCCTTGTACATGAAAAGGAATAAGGGGTGGTTTGAAAACAAGGGGAGTTTGGAAGCAGTTTTCCCATATACGGCATGGGAATGAACTCACTTGTTTAAAAAGGGGGGGGGGGAGCAAAAGTCCTACTGGGCTAGATCAAGCCTTCATATGAGCCGAAGCAGCTATTTCAGTCCCAGACAGTCCTTTGAGGTAGTTTCAGATTACCGCATGTTGTGGAATGCCAGATTTATATACATTTACTGCATGGTGGAATAAAACACATGGAAAGCCTGTTGCCTGTAGTGAAAGTAGAATTAATTGAGTAATTGTAAGGTGCTTTTCCTGGGTACTTCAGCAAGTAATAGCCTTTACTCTAGGTCCGTATTGTTCCCATATTATGGCCTGGTTCACACCTTGGGTTAGTGAGTCCACGGAAGTGTGCTCACTGCCTCTGCTCCTTCCTGGGTTCTTTTGCTAACCCAAGTCAGTATTTGGCTTAGAAAGTTTTCCAAACCGGGGTTCATATGGCTCTTTCTTCACTAATCACAAGCTGCAGCCAACGCTTGTTCTTGGTTAGCTCCGTAACACCTCTCAGGTGGGCGCCATTGCCATTATAAGAGAACAAGGGGGGCATTTAAAGGTATGTTGAGTTCCGGCATCTCTTTTTCTAGAAAAATAGCACTGGTTATAGCTCATGGTTTGTGAGGAGAGAGGTTAACCACAAGCCATGGTTTGGCTAAACCTTATCATTGCTCAGCTTGGCACTGTCAGACCCTCCAAATGTCCCTATTTTTCAGGGACATTCCCGGATTTACAGAAACCATCCCGGTTTCTGATTTGATCCTGGAATGTCCCACTTTTCCTCAGGACATCCCTATTTTCATCAGAGAAATGTTGGAGGGAATGGAGTTGTGCGACTCCCGAGCCAAGGAGATAAGTAATTATACAACTTTATAAGATATCTGAAGGCAGCGCTGTATGGGAAGTTTTTTTAAAAAAATGTTTAATGTATTACTACGTTTTTATATATGTTTGAAGCTGCCCAGATTGGCTGGCGCAACCCAGTCAAATGGGCGGGGTATAAATAATAAAATTGAATAGGATGTCCCTATTTTCATCAAGGGAGGTAATAGTACCACTATATTCTGCTCTGGTCAGACCTCACCTGGAATATTGTGTCCAGTTCTGGGCACCACAGTTCAAGAAGGATACTGACAAGCTGGAACGTGTCCAGAAGAGGGCAACCAAAATGGTCAAAGGCCTGGAAACGATGCCTTATGAGGAACGGCTTAGGGAGCTGGGTATGTTTAGCCTGGAGAAGAGAAGGTTAAGGGGTGATATGATAGCCATGTTCAAATATATAAAAGGATGTCATATAGAGGAGGGTGAAAGGTTGTTTTCTGCTGCTCCAGAGAAGCGGACACGGGGCAATGGATTCAAACTACAAGAAAGAAGATTCCACCTAAACATTAGGAAGAACTTCCTGACAGTAAGAGCTGTTCGACAGTGGAATTTGCTGCCAAGGAGTGTGGTGGAGTCTCCTTCTTTGGAGGTCTTTAAGCGGAGGCTTGACAGCCATCTGTCAGGAATGCCTTGATGGTGTTTCCTGCTTGGCAGGGGGCTGGACTGGATGGCCCTTGTGGTCTCTTCCAACTCTATGATTCTATGATTCATCAGAGAAATGTTGGAGGGTATGACTGCAGCAGCAGAAAGGACTGAAGAGGAGTAAAATGGTTGTGAGCTCTTTTCTGGGAGCCTGTACACACTCATTGTCTTACTAAGCCAAGACTTGGTTTAGCATAGGCACCCCCAAACTCAGCCCTCCAGCTGTTTTGGGACTACATTTCCCATCATCCCTGACCACTGGTCTTGTTAGCTAGGGATGATGGGAGTTGTAGTCCCAAAACAGCTGGAGGGCTGAGTTTGGGGGTGCCTGGCTTAGCATGTCATGAGAGCCAGACTATACATGTAGGAAAAAAATGGCTTGCCTAGTCCATCAAGTGAATTTGTGGCTGAGGCTTAAATGAGGGGCTTACTCTGTTTGTGTTCATAATTGCTATGAAACAACAGCTTTTCGGTTTTTAAATATTCGGGCAAAAAGAAAAGAAAAGGCAGCGTTATTGTTACCTATGCATGTGCAGAAGCAGAAATTATGGTATCTGCCTTGTACAAGTCTAGACTGTCCCTCAAGTAATATACAGGGTAGTAGCAGCCCTCCTGGGACTCAGAGGCCATTCCGTTTATTTGCTTCTTGATTTCCTTTTTCTTTTTAACTGGAAGTGTCGGGATTGAACCTGAAACCTTCTGCATTCAGGAGGTGTGCTCTACCTCCAAGCTACAGCTCATATCTGGAAATTTCTGTCCGGCGGAGAGGAAAATGGCAAGAGTCGTGGACAACACCTCCAGAACTGTCGCACTGCAAAAGATTGCTTGAAACGCACTTGGTAGCCCATAATAAACTCTCCTGGTTAAAAAAGATATAGCTGCCTTTTCTTGCATATGTCTGTAATCATAACATGGCTTAAGAAATAAGTGGCTAAATAATTTTGCCTGATTCTTCCCGTTGCAAATCACCAGGAGATTGTGGCATGATTAAATACCGAGGACTGAATAGTTTTTGAGGATGCAATTAAATGCTTCGACAATAGCAAAATGTTAAGTGTTCTCTCGATGGTACCCATAATTTCAGTGGCCACCTCCATAGAATGTAATGACAGGGTCTTTGGCAGTGATTATTCCTTTATCGCTATTAGGAAACCTTTGTGTTTCTGTCCTCAATGGTATCTTCGAGGTATTTATGAAAATCTGCTGTTGTGTTCTCACAATTCAGCAAAATTGCAAATAACAGGGATTACGAGTGGGAAAGTCTGCTGCTAAGTCCCAGTTAGAGCGTGTCAAAACACTAGAGCTGCATCTGAGAAATTTGTAGAAGTGAGGGTGTGGTTCTGATGACGTGTATAGAATTTACCATCAGATGTGGCAAAAAACTTGCTTCTCCAGCTTTGTGTGGCACCAGAAAGGATACAGAGGCCATCTTGCACAGAACAATGTCAGGCTTGTACACATGTGTTTCATTTTGGAAGAGGGAGAGAATTATGAGGGTGGCGCTGTGTTCTAAACCACTGAGCCTCTTGGGCTTGCCGACAGAAGGTCGGCGGTTCGAATCCCTGCGATGGAGTGAGCTCCCCTTGCTCTGTCCCAGCTCCTGCCAACCTAGCAGTTCGAAAACATGCCAGTGCAAGTAGATAAATAGGTACCACTGCGGCGGGAAGGTAAACGGCATTTCCATGCGCTCTGGCTTACGTTCACAGTGTCCTGTTGCACCAGAAGTGGTTTAGTTATGCTGGCCACATGACCCGGAAAGGTGTCTGTGGACAAACGCCGGCTCCCTTGGCCTGAAAGCGAGATGAGCGCCACAACCCCATAGTCGCCTTGGACTGGACATAACCGTCCAGGGGTCCTTTACCTTTTACCTCCATGTGCATTGTGGATACAAATTTGCATGAAATTTGCAGCTGCTAATAAAAACTTATCAGTGCAGATTTTGAATTTCTATAGGTTAAATAGAAATACAACCCATCTCACAATAGCAGGAAAGACTGATTGTGCCTTCTCAGTTCCCTGTCTAGGTGCCAACAGTTGCACTCTCCTTTCTTAGGTACTGTACTCCTTCAATTTGGTTATTAAAATATACTTGTTAGCTCACCAGTGAGAGAGGTAAATCCTTAAATACACACACATGCACCTCATGTGCAGAACATCTTGCAGACATGAGTGTCACTTGATTTGCTCATATGACTCAAGAAATGGGAGAGAAATGTAAAGAAAACATTTTCTTCCTCCTATCTGTGTTATTAAGTTGGGTAACAACGTAGCTTTGAAGTAGCCTCTTTCCTGTGGGAGACTAAAGCACAAGACACAATTAACTGGATAGTCTTCCAAAGGCTACAGTGCTTTCTACCGATTGGGAGAGGAGGAGGAAAATCGTTGTGTATTCAAAGAGATAACTGTAGGAGATAGTGTCAAGCTATTGAGAATCACTGCTATCAAGAACTGGGGCTACAGGCTCAGAAGACTTCAGTTTGGTTTTGAGCAATGATCAGGATGAGGCCTGTTGCCTGTGGCTTTGATCGTTAGGTTCTTAATTTCTGCATCCAGCCCCCCTTCAAAGCAATGATCGCTCCTCGCATCAAATGGGGGAGGCGACGTTTGCATGGTTGCGCACAGACCCTTGAGCTCCTAGGCCAGTGTTTTTCAACCTTTTTTGGGCAAAGGCACACTTGTTTCATGAAAAAAATCACGAGGCACACCACCATTAGAAAATGTTAAAAAAATTAACTCTGTGCCTATATTGACTATATATAAAGTAATTCTCTTGAATTTTTCAATTTTTCCCACGGCACACCAGGCAACAGTGGTTGAAAAACACTGTCCTAGGCGACACCTGGTAGTTCGGACTGGCTGCGCCTTCCCCCAGGAGGGATACCTGGGGTCTCCGCCTACCCCAGCTAAGCACCCAATCCCATCTGGGGGAGGCGTTGCCAGGGGATTGGCCAGGTAAGGGGAGGGACTACCTAGCCCACACAATAGAAAGTGTAGCTTACCAGGAAGCAGCAGTCGGGCTCCAGAGCTTCTCCCACCCTCCACTCCCTCAACGCTTATTTTTGCAGGTTAACCTCTTCTTCACAGGTACGCAGGCGCTGCTATGTCAAGGCCGGTGATGAAGGGCCGGAATTTCCCTGCATTGGCAGGTTTTGCCTTTCCCATAGCAATTTGTCACAACTTTGGCGGTTTCAGGCCTTGAGCGGAATTCTTTACTCATCTTCCTAAATGGGGGGGGGGCGTGGGGCAGTGACTCCATGCCCCTAGTGCGGCGGCAATACCAGTGTTCCCTGTTAAAGGGTATTGGGGGGAGGCATTGACCATACGCTGAGAGGTTGTCATTGCTCTCCCCCACCAGTGGCGGCAAACGGGGGACGGGATATCTGCTTGAACATATGTTCTCCAGAGCTAGCCCAATCCCTGCACATTCTGGATAACCCTGAAGTTACCCAGATCCCCGGCTGGGGGCTGGGAAGGATAAACGCCCAATGCCTGAGGCAAGGTCTCCCTACATCTGAATCTTAATAAAGTTGTGGCCCATTTTAATCCCATAGCACGTTGTCTTGTGTCATTATTCCACTCAGGGGTCGCCTGGGGGTTGGGGGACTCTGCCTGTCCATGCAAAGTTCTACCTCTCATGTTGGAAAAGATGGACACAGCTCCCATCTCAAATTCAGGCTCTTTGCCCATGTTCAGCCACAAAGGCCTTTCATTGACTTTTCATTCCTGGACAAAGGCACCCTCTTCTCCCCTGAATCACCATGGATTTACAGAAAAAACACCACTTTGCTCCAGTTACACACACACACACACACGCAAAATCTCTATCTATCTATCTATCTATCTATCTATCTATCTATCTATCTATATCTATCTATCTATCTATCTATCTATCTATCTATCTATCTATCTATCTATCTGTATCTATCTATCATCTATCTATCTATCTGTCTGTCTGTCTGTCTATCATCTATCTGTATCTATCTATCTATCTATCTATCTATCTAATCCGAGCGCCGAGGGCCTTCTGTCTGTTCCCTCACTGCGAGAAGCAAAACTACAGGGAACCAGGCAGAGGGCCTTCTCGGTAGTGGCGCCCGCCCTGTGGAACGCCCTCCCATCACAGGTCAGGGAAATAAACAACTACCTGACATTCAGAAAAAACCTGAAGGCAGCCCTTTTTAGGGAAGTTTTTAATGTTTGATATTGTTGTATTTGGTTTCTGTTGGAAGCCGCCCAGAGTGGCTGGGGAAATCCAGCCAGATGGGCGGGGTACAAATAATAAATATTATTATTATTATTATTATTATCTATCTATCTATCTATCTATCTATCTATCTATCATCTATCTCAAAGAACAAACTGTGATAAAAAGAAAACCATAAACAGCACAACAGATAGCAGGCAATAATAACAATAATGATGATGATAATGATAATGATGATAATAATAATGATGATGATAATGATAATGATGATGATAATGATGATGATGATGATGATGATATCATCATGAACAATAAAACAGCAAATGTCCCTGGTGAGCACCTAACCCTACACAGACTTTGGAAGTTTTGAGAGGGTGCCCAGTATACAGCCCCCCCCCCCGACATTATTAGTAAATGAGATTCATAAAGGGAGAACGCAATATTCCTTTTTTTAAAAAAATGCAGTGCACATAAAAGCTAAAATCCAGTGTATAGTATCTCCTTTTGAAATCAATGGCTCAGGGTTTGCCTCAAGGTGATGAAATCCATGCAGCCAAACTTTGTATCCTTCGCCAAATGAAAAAGCACCCCTGAGAGAAATCTATGGAAAGTGTTCCTTTCTTAGAACGTTGCTTTCCCCCTCGCTCATCTGCCTCTTTCTATGTGCTGTGCAGCTTCTCCGTAAAATACTAGGCTTTTATTTCATTTCAATTTTGTTTGGTTTTATTTTAATAGGGGTGTCGTTCCTAATTTTATTTTATTTTTCTAGACTTTGTGTGAAGCTTTGGTCCTCTGCCAGTTTTGACAGAAACGCCACGGACAACAGTTTTGCATTTATGGAAAACATCTGGGGTTAATTGCTGATCATAGCGCCATTATGCTACATTAGAAAAATGGAAGATGCAGGAAGCAAGGTTGAGGTCAGGGCAACTCGCTGCAGCACCAATTTGCTCTTGGGGGAAGTGGTGGGCTGGACTGCACATGGTTGGTGGTACAGATACTGTTATGAAAAAAATTACCAAAGGGGTATTTTGCCTTCAGCTCTTCATTATTTGCCAAACTAGAGTTTTGTTTTTTAATATGGCATGTGGTTTGACTTGCTGTCCAGGGAAAAACTCTCTTTGTGTGTGGTGCCAGTGTGGTGTAGTGGTTAAGAGTGGTATAGTCGTAATCTGGGGAACCGGGTTCACATCTCCACTCCTCCACATGCAGCTGCTGGGTGACCTTGGGGTAGTCACACTTCTCTGAAGTCTCTCAGCCCCACTCACCTCACAGAGTGTTTGTTGTGGGGGAGAAAGGGAAAGGAGAATGTTAGCCGCTTTGAGACTCCTTCGGGTAGTGAAAAGCGGGATATCAAATCCAAACTCTTCTTCTTCCTTAGCCCTTCCTCCCTTACTGGTTAACAGGACCGGCCCTACTATTAGGCAGCATGAGGGAAATACCTCCAACAACAGGTTCTAAGGGCTGGGGTCAACAGAGGCAGCTCCCACAGCCAATCCCCCCAACTTTATGATGGCCCTTCCCTCCTGCTGGTGATCAGAGGTGTGTGTGCCTCACAGGTGGGTCACAGGTAGGACGCAAGTGGCACTATGGCCTAAACCACTGAACCTCTTGGGCTTGCTGATCAGAAGGTTGGCGGTTCAAATCCCCATGATGGAGTGAGCTCCCATTGTTCTGTCCCAGCTCCTGCCAACCCAGCAGTTCCAAAGCACGCCAGTGCAAGTAGAGAAATAGGTGTCGCTGCAGTGGCAAGGTAAATGGCATTTCCGTGCACTCTGGTCTCCGTCACGGTGTCCCATTGCGCCAGAAGTGGTTTAGTCATGCTGGCCACATGACCTGGAAAGCTGTCTGTGGACAAACGCCGGCTCCCTCGGCCTGAAAGCAAGTTGAGCACCGCAATCCCATAGTTGAATTTGACTGGACTTAACCATCCAGGGGTCCTTTGCCTTTATGTTTTTTTAACCCCAAGGGCCATGCATTCCATAAGCTAGCCTGCTACCCTCAGGTGCAGTGGAGAAGATGCTATGCCATTGCCAGAATTGGGAGTATTAGTCCAGCTTGCTTTTGTACATGGAAAAGAGGGGTGCAATCTTATTCTTTGCCTCAGGCAACAAAACTTAGATGCTATGCCATTGGCTCTCCTGCCCAGGAGCTTCATACATCTAGAAGATGGTCCAATTTGATTTCCCTGTTCTTCTTTGTTTGAGAGACCGTGGAGCTATGGAAGCCATGCTATTCCGACTTTGATATTCTTCCCTCTACTCCTGCATTTAGATCAATTGATCTGTTTATTATGGTATGCCAAAACATAATTTACCATCGGCCATCATAGCAGAATTGGGCACTATGGTTTTCTTAAGAGCTCATTAACTCTCCTTTCTCAGCACGGGCAACGGGGAGTGGCCTAGGAGGTCACAGCGAGAAAACAAAGGAGTGCCTCCAAATCGTTATTCATCTAGCACAAGCAATGTGTGTAATGTAACAATAGAACCTCAAAGTTTCCAGGAAGTTTTAGCATTGCCACAACAACAGGCAGATTTGTGGAAACAAGCCATGAATGAAGAAATGGCATCTCTTAATGAGCATGAGGTGTTTACACCCGTGGCAACACCTAAGGGAGGACACAAATACAAGGCTCGCTTAGTAGCGCAAGGTTTTTCTCAAAAACCTGGTTTAGACTTTGATGAAACCTTTGCACCTACGGCTAAAAGTGAGAGTGTCAGGTTACTGCTAGCCATAGCAGCGAAGCGAAAGCTTAAGGTCAACCATTTTGACATACAAACGGCATATTTACATGCACCTTTAAGAGCATAATCCAGAATGTGGCAGCTAGACTGGTGACTGGGAGTAGCCGCCGAGACCACATAACACCAGTCCTCAAAGACCTACATTGGCTCCCGATATGTTTCTGAGCACAATTCAAAGTGTTGGTGCTGACCTTTAAAGCCCTAAACTGCCTTCGACCAGTATACCTGAAGGAGCGTCTCCACCCCCATCATTCAGCCCTGACACTGAGGTCCAGCTCCAAGGGCCTTCTTGTGAGAAGTGAGGTTACAGGGAACCAGGCAGAGGGCCTTCACGGTAGTGGTGCCCACCCTGTGGAGTGCTCTCCCACCAGTCAAAGAAATAAACAACTATCTGACTTTTAGAAGACATCTGAAAGCAGCCCTGTTTAGGGAAGCTTTTAATGTTTGATGAATTATTGTATTTTAATATTTTGCTGGAAGCCGCCCAGAGTGGCTGGGGAAACCCAGCCAGATGGGTGGGGTATAACTTCTTCTTCTTCTTCTTCTTCTTCTTCTTCTTCTTCTTCTTCTTCTTCTTCTTCTTCTTCTTCTTCTGGTTCAATCTTTGGTCAGTAACAATGTTCACTTGGTGACCTTCGGTCAGCTATAATCCTTTAACCTAGGGTAGTTTTGAGGATAAAATATGGCAAACCTGTCTTGTGTTTGGTACTGTGTACTTCCTGTTATCATAAATAACATAACTATATGCAGCTGAAAAACTTATTGGTTCAGTAATTTATACAGTTTAGCAAACAAGTTCCAATAAAATGCCTTCCTTGGTGTTTCAGAATCATCATTGAAATGTTTAAAATTGACTGGTTTGAAAATGCTGGCAATCAAATATCCCATTTAGGACCTTGAGTGTTCCCCCTGTTAAATATGGATAGAAAAATAATAATTGTGTTCTGGAGCTGTTTTATTTGAAGAATTTTTTTGGAAGTTAGTTTATTGGTTAATCATGTTTTAACATTTCTTGAAGGCGTCTTTTGAATCTTCAGCAAATAAGAGCAGTTTACTGCAGATCATGGTTTCCTGTCTCTAGTGGCTGCTTAATACAATTATCCAACTGGGAATATAATGGGCAAAATAATATATTCCAGTTTTCATTGCTGCATTCTTTGGAAGGTTCACCTTTTAACTCACTTGTAGACTTCTGCGGTGGCTGGCAAAGAAGAGCTGAATTCTTCTCTGTCTATTCCTTTATTAAGGAATGCAAGAAAAATCACAGTAAAACGCAACAGTAGGAAATGCAACCATTCCCTCGATGAGGCACACATCTTGAGAAGGGATTAAGAAGTACTTTGCAAGGCACAGATCTCTGGGCTTTAAAGTTCCAAAAGGGGGCAGTCTTGCTCTCTGCCAGATGGATGGAAGGCTTCTAGTCTGAAATGCAACATACGAGTGCGATACTTTTGATCGGTAAAAAGTTGCCTTTGCACGCTGGTTATAATAGCGAATCCGCATCCATTTAATAACAAAACCCCTCTATCCCTATTCCATTGCCCAAACGCCTTTGTTTTAGAAATTACAACAAGGGGAGAATTTATGCAAAAGCACAGAGTGCAAAGCGAATACACAGAGGATCATTAGAGTGGAGTCAAATAAGCAGCTGATTGACAGAGGGAGTCTGATTAATAAGGCAGCAAAAACCAAAGCTTTTTACCATGATGGAATTTCCATGCTACCACTCTTGCCAAAAGGGCAGAAATCAACTCCCTAGAGCAGGCTTCCTCAACCTCAGCCCTCCAGATGTTTTAAGACTACAATTCCCATCATCCCTGACCACTGGTCCTGCTAGCTAGGGATCATGGGAGTTGTAGGCCACAAACATCTGGAGGGCCGAGGTTCAGGAAGCCTGCCCTAGAGCCACATTTGCCATAGGAATCCCAACAGATTGTCTGCTCACACCCCCTCCCACAAGGTCCTTCATAAAGGTCCTGTCCGTTAAGTCACGATGAGTCATGATTTGTAACTCCCAAAATAGTTCCTTCAAAGTACTGTCTAATGATTTCAGGAAAGGCAGTCTTTTTCCCCCTCCAAAAAATAATAAAATAAAATAAAATATCTAAATCATGATGTAACGGCCCTGCTATTTACTGGAAATTAAAAGCAAATGAGAAAATGTGGCGGATAGATCATTTAGATTAAAAGGAAACCAAGGCGTGTAGAAAAATGAAATGGGTAGATAGGGAAAAGAAAAGAAAAACCCCCAATGAGCAGAAAAGCAAGAAATTCTTAGCAAGGTGGGCATGGAAATTCCAGACATTCCAGGTAGAATAGACGAACGGAGAAAACATAATGGGAGAAGGGAGCTGATGAGGGTTCCTGATGCTTCAAAAAAAATTTTATTTTCCAAAAAGAAAATAAAAATGTGTTAACACAACCTGATTCCTAATTGGAATTTTCCCAACCTTGCGTCCAAAGCCATGGGTTGCACCCAACGGAGTTGTCTATTTAGTGCAAGGATTTCCCCCCTTCTCTCCCCCGCTTGTCCCCTTTTCCTGCCCAGATCTGCTCCAGAGGGTTGGTGGAAGGTCCAGAACAGACTGGGGCAGGGAGATGACATGTGAGCCAGTGTGGTGTAGTGGTTAAAGAGCGGCGGACTCGTAATCTGGTGAACCGGGTTCGCGTCTCCGCTCCTCCACATGCAGCTGCTGGGTGACCTTGGGCTAGTCACACTTCTCTGAAGTCTCTCAGCCCCACTCACCTCACAGAGTGTTTGTTGTGGGGGAGGAAGGGAAAGGAGAATGTTAGCCGCTTTGAGACTCCTTCGGGTAGTGAAAAGCGGGATATCAAATCCAAACTCTTCTTCTTCTTCAGTCCACACAGAGAAGTGGAAAGAAGGAGACATCTCCTTTCACAGTGTTCCCAGGCCTTGTTCAAAGACTGGGTGGGGGAAGATGTTTGTATCCCACTTGAAGAGACTGCTGCTCTCTCAGGGCAGGGAGAGAACGTGCATTTGGCCACAGAAGTGCCACAGTGGAATGAGTTTTTTTAGTCCTCTGACAGGACAGACCAGATAGATAAGTGCCAATCTGGAGGGCCGCAGACTCCTCACCCCTCATATCCTGGGCACTGCAGTTTTAAAAAAAGATGTTGACAAGCTGGAACACCGTACAGAGGAGGGCGATCAGAATGATCCAGGGTCTGGAAACCAAGCCTTACGAGGAGCACTTGAAGGAGCTGGGTATGTTTAGCCTGGAAAAGAGGAGACTGAGAGGAGATAGAATAGCCGCCTTCAAATATCTCAAGGGCTGTCACATGGAAGAGGGAACAAGCTTGTTTTCTCGTGGTCTGGAAGGTAGGACTCGAACCAATGGCTTCAAGTTGCAAGAAAGAAGATTCCACCTAAACATGCGGAAAATGTTTATGGGCTGTTCGACAGTGGAACGGTCTCCCTCGGGAGGTTGTGGGCTCTCCTTCCTTGGAGGTTTTTAAGCAGAGGTTGGGCGGCCATCTGTCATGGATGCTTTCACTGAGATTCCTGCATTGCAGGGGGTTGGATCAGATAATCCTTGAGGTCCCTTCCAGCTCTATGATTCTGTGATAATATAATTAAATCTCTCTCTCTCTCTCTCTCTCTCTCTCTCTCTCTCTCTCTCTCTCTGTGTGTGTGTGTGTGTAAAGATCTGTCAAAACCATACAAATAATTAAAATAAAAACAGCACAGTACCAGCCCTTTTGTTAAAAGGAATCAGCATACCCTAAAACATTTAACAAATGGAAATAGGGAGTTCTTCTTACATCATCATCATCATCATTAATATCCCACCCAACTAATAATAATAATAATAATAATAATAATAATAATAATAATTTATTTGTACCCCACACATTTGGCTGGGTCTCCCTAGCCACTCTGGGCGCCTTCCAACAAATATTAAAATACATTAAAATATCACAGATTAAAAACTTCCCTAAACAGGTATTTTCTAAATGTCAGGTACTTGTTTATCTCCTTGACATCTGATGGGAGGGCACCACTACCGAGAAGGCCCTGTAGCTTTGCTTCTCACAGTGAGGGAACCACCAGAAGGCCCTCGGCGCTGGATCTCAGTGTCCGGGCCGAACGATGGGGGTGGAGACGCTCCTTCAGGTATACAGGACCATGGCCGTTTAGGGCTTTAAAGGTCAGCACCAACACTTTGAATTGTTCTCGGAAACGTACTGGGAGCCAATGTAGATCTCTCAGGATTCCCGGCGGCCACTCCCAGTCACCAGTCTAGCTGCCGCATTCTGGATTAATTGCAGTTTCCGGGTCACCTTCAAAGGTAGCTCCACATAGAGCGCATTGCTGTAGTCCAAGCGGGAGATAACTAGAGCACGCACCATTCTGGCGAGACAGTCTGCTGGCAGGTAGGGTCTGAGCCTGCGTACCAGATGGAGCTGGTAGACAGCCACCCTGGACACACAATTAACCTGCGCCTTCATGGACAGCTGTGAGTCCAAAATGACTCCCAGGCTGCACACCTGGTCCTTCAGGGGCAAAGTGACTAACGTAGGTGGTTTTCTGAGTAATGAACTATAGATGCTCTTTTCTACAAAACTTAATCTTTTTTGATAGGGAGAGAAAGGCCCTTCCACAAAAAGAAACCCCCTATCTATCATCAAATGTAGGTTTAGTGCAAGAATGTACTGGACACCAGTCTTCAAGTTAACAGGCCTCTGTTGCACAACTAACGTTAGTCTTGCCTGTTCAAACAATTCCTTTTGTTTTGGATCCCCTGTGACTGAATTTTCACGCCGAAAATGTAATGCGTCAATGCCTTGACTGCAGATATAGCCAGAAGCAATTTCCTCCACCTGTGATTGCTGGGGAATATGCCAACATGGTGACAGGGGTTGTTGCTGGCCACCAGCGGCTGCCCTATTCGTACGTTGTTTGTCTACGTGAGACCATGCTCAGAGGCTGCCAGAGCGAAATACAGCCTGCGCATTTGCTCCATAGGAAAGAAACAAGTGCGTATAATTTTCACTTCTCTTTCGCGGCAGGAAAAATATATATATTCATGTATCAGAAGAAGGCCTTTTAATTTTGTTGATCTGATTAAAGAAAAGAAACCAAGTAGTGATGCAGAGAGACTCAGGAAATTAATGCTGCTTCAGAAAAAAAGAAGAAGTAATAACTGTGAAGGGATTAGACTAGAAAACACAGGATTAATTACAACGGGATGTTTTTGATGAACGTGATAAGAAACATCAATAGGACCTACAATATGACAGCTATAATAGAGGCCTTGCATAGTGTATTTTGACATTCAAATTAATCATTCGGATGAGGCACAGCGCCTCAGTTTTTGATGCCAAGTTAAGCTGATTGGAGACAGAGTGACATAGTCACTCTGACCCACTGTGGGCTGTTGTGCATAGAACCGGTAGACCAGGAAACGTGCCTGTAAGCAGGTGTGTGTGTGTGTGTGGTGAGGAAACGTGGTTTCGATTGCTGGAACTCTGCAAACAGCAGCTGGAATTGGGGACTTTGGCTCCTGTTTTTGTAGTGGGAGCCATGCCCATGGCGCCAAATGGATGGCTGGTGCTTTCAAGTCCGATAGCACAAACCGTTTGGGCTGTATCGAGGCTACATAGAACAGGCCTGAGCTAAATAGCTGCCGGTACCATATAACAGTGATCCTAACGGATCTACACTGGGTCCCATTACATTTCCGAGCACAATTCAAAGTGTTGGTGTTGATCTTTAAAGCCCTAAACGGCCTCGGCCCTGTATACCTGAAAGAGCGTCTCCACTTCCATTGTTCACCCCAGGCACTGAGACAGCAGTGTAGCTAGGGGGCCGAGGGGACGGGGTGCACTGGGCACAACTTACTTGGGGGGGGGGCTTACTGTGGGGCCTGCAGCGCGCCAGAGCCATGTGTCTCTCCTGGGAGTCACACGGTGGTTCAGGCACCTGCAGGAACTGCGCCACTCAAAAAGGCACCTGTCATGGGCCAGGAGTTGGCTTCACCTGCTGAGCAGCAGCCTGGAGGAGCAGAAGGCGAAGTGACTCCAGCCTTCTTGCTCCTGATGAGAACCAGCTGGCTCCAGCTTTCTTAATCAGGGTTTCCAGCCTCAGTCAGTTGCTGGAAATGACATTCGTCGTTCCTGGCCAGACCTTGCTGCTTCTTGTGACCTTGGACTCTCGGCGTTCTTGACCCCCGGATCGTCTGACTATGTGAACTGAGATACCCCTGAGCTTAGGACGGGACTGGGCCTTGCATATGGATTCTGCCTCCAAGCAAGTACCCCCCTGAGACTCGGCTGATTGGCTCGCTTCTCCCTTCACTGAGCTCTGCCGTGGCTGGCAGCACAGGGCTACGACAGTGGTGTGGGGCTCGCGTCCGCCCGCCGCCTCGGGCATGCTGCCCCGGGTGCCCCGGCGACTAGTTATGCTGCTTGACTGACATCTAGCACCGAGGACTTTCTGGTGGTTCCCTCACTGCGAGACTTGAAGCTACCGGCAGGGGCGTAGCTAGGTAAATTGGTACCCGGGGGCAAAATTTTTTTTTGTCAACCCCCCCCCCAAGGCATGCGAAGGTCAGGTGGTACCCGGTGTGGAAAATTTCTTGTCAACCCCCCATTGACCCCCCCCCCCGCAAAATTGGTTTTACGTTATTTCATATTTTCTTACAAAGGAATAATAACAAGTAATAATAATAAAAAACTTTTATTTATATCCCGCCCTCCCCGGCCAAAGTCGGGCTCAGGGTGGCTAACACCAGATACATAACATTGGTATAAAATCAAACAATAATTAAATTGCCTCCTAAAAACCTTTCCAAGTCTCATTAGATGGCTTTCCACAGGGTTAGGGTTGGGAACAGTAAGTGTTCTCTGAACTGAAATTTCAACCTTCATGACATAGGAAAACAGCCAAGTGAACAGCTATTTTGGTGGAGGAGGGTCAAGATATTAACCAATATGCATGAAATTTCATATATAGCTATATAATCCATAGTATAGTAAGATAAGACCTTCGGAGCAGGCATTAAAAAAAAATCTTGCTAATTTGTCACCCCCTCCATTATGGAAACCGGGGCGGCTCGCCCCCCTCGCCCCCTTGCTATGCCCCTGGTACCGGCAACCAGGCAGAGGGGCCTCCTATGAGATGTCAAACAGATAAACAACTATTTGTCTTTTAGAAGACATCTGAAGGCAGCCCTGCTCTGGGAAGTTTTTAATGTTTGATGTTGTGCTGTGTTTTTAACATTTCATTGGGAGCCTCCCAGAGTCGCTGGGGCAACCCTGTCAGATGGAAGGATAGATAGATAGATAGATAGATAGATAGATAGAAAGATATAGATAAATTGTACTCACAAATGTGCTATGAAAGAATATCATGAAGGGACCCTGTACTTCTGGATTTGCCACTACACTGGATTTGACCCTGTGGTTTTCTAAGGCAAACATATGTGTTCACCTATCCTTAAAACAGATACTGTACTTTGCTCTCATACATTTTCTGGGCAGGGGTTGTGTTTGCCTGAGTTCTGTACAGTATCTTTGCACCTGTATCTAAGTGCTGGGCTGAAACAATTCGATACTCATAGAATCATAGAGTTGGAAGAGACCACAAGGGCCATCCAGTCCAACCCCCTGCCAAGCACGAAATACCATCAAAGCATTCCTGACAGATGGCTGTCAAGCCTCCGCTTAAAGACCTCCAAAGAAGGAGACTCCACCACACTCTTTGGCAGCAAATTCCACTGTCTAACAGCTCTCACTGTCAGGAATTTCTTCCTAAGGTTTAGGTGGAATCTTCTTTCTTGTAGTTTGAATCCATTGCTCCATGTCCGCTTCTCTGATGCAGCAGAAAACAACCTTTCTCCCTCCTCTATATGGCATCCTTTGATATATTTGAACATGGCTATCATATCACCCCTTAACCTTCTCTTCTCCAGGCTAAACATACCCAGCTCCCTAAGCCGTTCCTCATAAGGCAACGTTTCCAGGCCTTTGACCATTTTGGTTGCCCTCCTCTGGACACATTCCAGCTTGTCAGTATCCTTGAACTGTGGTGCCCAGAACTGAAACATATATATATGAAACATATATATATTTCAACTGCGTCAGGCCAACACAGCTACCTACCTGAATCTTGTAATTCATACGTAACTCACAGTATCTTTGGTGCTATTTAGATCTCTAGGGTTGAAACAAAAGTGAATCTCTCTCCTTCAACATTATTTCCATATCTCTACATGCCTGTATAGCATAATATTCATGGACTGGGCACTGATTGAGGCTACCATTATTTCAACACAGGTCAGAAACCTCTCTCTGCGGCCACTTGTTTCTGCAATGTGCTCTGGCTGTTTTTGATGGAACATGGTTCAGCAAAGCAGAACATTGTCGTCTTCTGAGTGTGCTTCTTTTATGAACAGTGTATCTGGGGACTATACTCAGTGGTGTCCTTAGCCTACTGGTTAATCCCATTTGATCCCTTGCGATGCCAGTTCACTGAAGATCAAACACGGGTCTCAGTCAATCAGTTACTGTACACAAAGCAAGGATGCCCACCCAAGGCTCTCATTGGGTATGTGGAAGCTAAATTGCTTTACACAATCTGGAGATCTAGGTATCATTTGTTTGTGTGCTGCATGTTCTTAAGAGGGCTCTGTGGGTGGGTGTGCTTTATTTTAGTTTGTCAGCAAAATAAAGATTTGTTGCTTTTTTAAAAAGTGCAATATATTTATGAAATGTTTGTAGTGCTTAACATAAACATCTCCACGAACATGGTAGGTTCAAACCCCCATCGTTCAGCCCAGATACTGAGGTCCAGCTCCGAGGGCCTTCTGGCAGTTCCCTCACTGTGAGAAGCGAGGTTATAGAGAACTAGGCAGAGGGCCTTCTCGGTAGTGGCACCCGCCCTGTGGAACACCCTCCCGTCAGATGTCAAGGAAATAAACAACTATCTGACTTTTAGAAGACATCTGAAGGCAGCTCCATTTAGGGAAGTTTTTAATGTTCGATCTTTTATCTTGTTTTTAATATTCTGTTGGGAGTCACCCAAAGGGGCTGGGGAAACCCATCTAGATGGGCGGGATATAAAAATAAATTATTGTTATTCTAAATTAGTATAAGGTGTAGGGAGCAGCAGGAGGGATGCTAGGAGGCTGAGGCAGGCAGGGGCCCACAGCCTAGCTCACTAGCTGGCCAGGTGGGGCTCACTAGTTCTGGGAGAAGGTTGTGATTCCAGACTAAAGTAGGTTCAAGACAGGTGAGGGTCACCTGCCTCATCAAGCCCAGATGCTGCAATCAGCATGCAAAGTACAAATGTCTATGTTGTGTCTATGTTGTGTCTATGTTGCCAACTGCCTATGTTGATGGACCTCAGCATGGATGCTCCAGGTTCTCTGTGGAACCGTGCTTCAGTTTGGACTTTGTACCCATGGATTGCCTCTAGCTTTAGGACTTGGATACTGACTTGCTGCCAGGTAGGCCAGGGGTTCAGGACACCGACTGGGAAGGGCTTTCCTCCGACAAGCTTTCCTCTGCCGCCTCCTCCTTTCCTCCTCATCTACCTCTTCCTCCAGAATCTGCCATCACAGTTCTGTGACAGAAAGTGCTGAGTGACTCATGCCAGGAGTGGAAAGCTGGATCCAGCCAACTGGCTAGATCCTTATTTCCTCCACCACCTGCAGTGACCTTTGACACAGGGGCGTCGCTAGTGGGGTGCGGTGGGGGCGGTACGCCCCCGGGCGACAGGGGCCACAAGCGGCGGGTGGGGGCGACAAGCGGCGGGTGGGGGCGACAAGCGGCGCCCCTCCCGCCACTCCCCAGGCAGCGCCGGTCACCCCGGGAGCAGCAGCGCTGCACGGATGGGGTGCTCCCTCGGCCGTGCGCTGTTGCTCCCGGGGCGACAGGAGCGAGCGGCGGCGCATGGGGGTGACAAGCGGCAGCCCCTCCCGCCATTCCCAAGCGCTGCCGCTCCCTCCGTCACCCCAGGAGCAACAGCGCACGGCCGAGGGAGCACCCTGTCCGTGCAGCGCTGCTGCTCCCGGGGTGACCGGCAGCGTGGGGAGTGGCAGGAGGGGCCGGTGCTTGTCAGCCCCACGCGCTGCCGCTGGCTCCGTCCCCCCGGGAGCAGCAGCGCACGGTGTGTGCGGTGCTGCTGCTCCTGGGACAACGGAGCGAACGGCGGCACTTGGGGGTGACAAGAGGCAGCCCCTCCCACCATTCCCACGCGCTGCCGCTCCCTCTGTCACCCTGGGAGCGGCAGCGCACGGCCCGATGATGGAGTGCGCCTGCACGCGCAGGCGCACTCTGTCATCGGATCGCCGCTTCCACAGCCTCCTTTTGAGCCGGAGAGCTTAAAAGCGAGCTCTTCGGCTTAAAAGAGGGCTGCAGAAGCGGCGCCGGCACCCCCGGAAACGCCCTGGGGGCGGAGCGTCATGACGTCACAATGTGATGTCACGACGCCCCGCCCCGGGGCGTTTCCTTTGCCGCCCCGGGTACCGCGGAGCCTTACTCCGCCACTGCTTTGACAGGTAGGTGGGACCGCTCACCAGTCAATCACTTTGAGTTTTAGTGATTGATCAGCTGATTAGCACTTACCTTACATGCTCAGCGCCACTGATTCACTCTGGGTGCATGCATGCCTTCAAAAGAGGCTTCCTCCAGCTGCCCATCAGCTGCTTGGTAGTACAGTGAGCCCCTCTGAAATCCCTTGAAAGCCAGTCCCCTCAGGGAACTCCCTAGTGCACCCAATCCCAGTGGGACTCATTGTTGCTGACTGGCAGTGGTGGGGGAAGCCGCTTGGGAACCTGGGGCAGTGTGCCCATAGGGTTGGTCTGCACCATGGGGCCTCTGGAGTCTGCCTGCCTCCTCCCACTCAGCCACCCTACAGCTGGGAGGGGGGAGGCAGTGGGCGGACCATTGGGTGGCGTGGATCCTGCGTGCACCTAAGCCACCACATCTCTCCAGGAGAGACGTGTGGCTCAGGTGCGCTGCCGGCCCTGCGGTGAGTGCTGCCCGGCATTTTGTCCCCCCCCTTAGTGGTGACACCCATTGCACCCCCCTTCCTCTGCTGACTGGCACTGACAAGGAGCGCTGCTTGCAAAGAGACGACTGGGAAGACATGTTAAACTGCACCAAGTAGCTGCATGTATACCTGCCCTGCACCTGGTAGCACATATGACAGGCAGGTGGGTGTGGCTTGCTGGGATTGGCTTGTGGGCTAAATTGGGACCTCTGCCAGACATAATTAGAATCGTGGACTGGAGCTCCCCTACCGCTGATGTAGGCTGTCTGATTCCCCCTGACACAGTCTGTGCCATTATACCTGGCCCCGTCTGTGTGTTCTAGACATGGGAGGCTGGAACTATAAGATCAGCCCCAAGAAATGCATTATCCTGTGTTGTTTCCAATATGAGTCAACTATTCATCATCACGTGGCACTGACATTTTTCATCACGTCACCCTTTCGCATACTAGTCTTGTGTCAGTAATTATACAACCACTTTGGCTAATTACAGCGCATGATGAAGATGGTGGAAATAACCCCATCTGTTTATGTTCCAGAGAAATTTATTCTGGGTTTCCACCATTCCTCATTTTTTTTTCTTTTTTAAGTGTGTGTGTGTGTGTGTATACACATACATATATATATTTACAAACTTTTAGGATTTTTTTTATTGTCACATGTGGAGCATTTTTAATGTAAGTAAGAGTACAAGGTTGATATTATTTTAAATGTATATTGTATTTGTCTTCCCCACACTGTGGTTTCTTAGTGCTGTGAATAACATAGTATGGAGCCAGCCTATTAAACGGCCTGTTTGTGTAAGGAAATTCTTAGTCCTCTTACAATATTCTATTGCTTACTGTGTTCTTCCAATATGCTTGGCATTCCACGGCCTAAATGATCATTTGTTGAACAAATTCATGCTTTTATTAGTCAAAATACAGAGAAAACAGAAGCCCCCCTGTTTCGAGATATTTGCTAATGCACGGTTAATTATCACATATAGCTTACTATAATTCATTTTACAGGGGGACCTCCTGCAGGCAAGGTACTCAGTTTATGAAGCAAAATAACCTCACTGTGGATTAGGACTGTTTCACTTCTGGTCAGACAGTTGGTGCTTCTAGGCCTTTTCCCCTTCACCTTGCTAATTTGAACAAGGGTTTATTTTTATATTTGTCCTCGGCAGGACTGTAGCATGGTTGTTAAACCTCTCCCAGGCCTAATTAGAGCAGCAATGCTCGCATTCATAATGAATCTCGTGCCCTGGGCTGGAGGAGGAGGTAGCCGAAATGCTACGGTAGCTTCCTGGCAGACAGTCGTTGGCAAGTTTTAAGGCAAGGCTTGCGGCTTGCGATATTAAGTGACTGTTGAAATTCATTGACTCCACTGCGGCTTATGTGTCTAGATGACAACAAGGTTGCACGGTTCTTTTATAGTTACAGCAAATGGGTCCATTTAAATATTTATGAGGTGATTACGGTGATGTAAAAACGGGGGGGGGGGGGCGGTTTAGAGGAGAGGCGAAGTACAGTATTGCATGTATAGCTGTTTTTGACGGTTATATATTTATTAAATATAAAAAAGGTGGGCAGTGTTTATCATTTTTGCAATGACAGCATCTTTCCTCTCTCCCTGCACGCCCACCAACCCGATCCCCATAAAAATGCATAACATATCAGTTACTGTGCAGGGCGACGTATGTGCATCGGGGGGGGGGGGGCTGGGGGGGCCTTAGTAAAATTTTCATTTATCGTCGATCGAAACGCTCTTGCACTCTCTGATGTGAGGAAGAGATGTAACGGGGCAGCTATCGTGTGGCGTTTTGACAGTTCGGCTCGTGGGGCTGTTTATGAGGCAGAGAAGGGAGGAGGAGAGTGTCGGGCTGCTTGTATTTGATAGGAAAGCTGGCAAGAAGCTTGCGTCTAGCGAATGTTTCCCTGTGATCAATTGGTCTAGCTTGGCGGATCAAATGTACTCAACTTGATATATTTTTGTGTGCTGCTCATCAACCTCCCCCACTCTTTGCTCTCTTTCTTGCAAAACGAACTGATGAGAACTCCAGAACTGGCTGATGTTGTAAGTGAGTTTCCAAATCTTGAAATTTGATGACAAATTTCACAGTTGGGGAGATACACACACACACACACACACATACATACACACACACGGGGGGGGGGAGAGAGAGAGTCATACCTTGGATCTCGAACGCCTTGGCTCCCGAATGATCGAAACCCGGAAGTGAGTGTTCCGGTTTTCAAACAATTTTGGGAAGCCAAACACCTGAGGGGGCTTCTGCGGCTTCCAATTGGCTGCCAGAGCTTCCCGCAGCCAATCAGAAGCTGCACTTTGGTTTTCAAATGTTTTGGAAGTCAAATGGCCTTCCGGAATGGATTCCGTGCGACTTCCAAGGTACGACTGTATATAAAATCTCACACAGAGATATATGTTACTGAGAGGGTGAAAAATGTTACATTTTTTAAAAAAAGAATACTTCCAGTTTCATTACATGAAGGAAAACTTTTTTTAAAAAAAATAAGGGAAAAGTCTTATATCTTACTCTGAAGCAGGAAATTCACTACTTTTTAAAATATTTTGTTATCAACTCTTACAATACACCATTAGTTTAGAATGTGTATCTGCAACAATTGTCATAAAGAAACAGAAGTCCAAGCCTATACATTATGATCTCTGATGTAAGTTTCATGGGGTTCATTGACACTTAATTACCAATTAAGTGTGTGGACCGGGTTGGGGGCCCGAAGGCCTGGGGATGGCATCTGGCCCTCAGGAATTCCCCATGGCTATATTCCTTTCCCAGGCCACAGTCCTCACTGGCTTTGCTCCATGTCCTCCTGGAGAGCTTTTGTCTGCCCAGCAGGCTCATAGAATCAGAAGAATTCTTTTGAACAGAAAGCCACCATTGGGCCTGGACAGTTGGCTTTCATTTAGAAACAACAGCTAGCTTCTATGTGCTCTAGAAAAAAGCAATAAACCAAAATGTGAACCTCTCGCCCACCATTTCTGTGAAATGAGCTCAGACCCTCCAAGTGTCCCTCTTTCCCAGGGACAGTCCAGGATTTACAGAAGCCGTCCTGGTTTCTGATTTGATCCCAGAATGTCTCGTTTTTCCTTGTTGTTGTTATTTAGTTAATTAGTCATGCCTGACTCTTCGTGACCCCATGGACCAGAGCATGCCAGGCACTCCTGTCTTCCACTGCCTTCCGCAGTTTGGTCAGACTAATGCTGGTAGCTTCAAGAACACTGTCCAACCATCTCATCCTCTGTCGTCCCCTTCTCCTTGTGACCTCCATCTTTCCCAACATCAGGGTCTTGTGAGCCCTGTGATGTGGAAGTACCTTCCATGCACCAGCTTTTTTTTTTTTTTTGCAAACAATGTACACGCTTGCTAAAAATAAAGAAGAATTGTAGCTGAATTACTATGAAAGGCTTCTTTTTTTGGAGAAATGGATATTCTGTCTTTAGTTTGAGATGATAACATTTCATTTACTATTCTGTCTTTGGCTTACGTAAGTGCTTTGATCTTTGATGCAACAGCACAAGATAATTAGGCATTGTTAGATCAATCTCAGAGTGCCTTCTAATATTTCAGTACAGCTTGCTAAATTGTGAGTTGGAAATCCTGGTGGAGAGGTGGTGTCAGTTCTAAGTGCCCCCCCCCCCAGTTGCCCAAGATCTCTGCAAAAATCATTGGATTTTACCCACTACACACACTTTTTATGAGCGTGAAAACATTCGAGAATTGAGCAAACAGAAGCAGCCAAAATTGAGAGTTATTTCCCAATTGTCTGTCCACTGTGTAGAAGATCCCAGTCTATCAATACAACCTGCCTAGAATTAGCATGGTAAACCATGGCACATCCTTTGGGGACGAGATTAACAAAACAGGTAACTTTACCACAACAAATTAAAAAATTCAAGAAAAAATATTTAAGATGGAGTCAAGGTTGGTTTTTTTTAATGGGTGGGGCCCTGAGGGAGGAGTGGTATGGTTTGAGGAGGAAAGGGAGGGAGCAAGAAGGGGCTCAACATATTCTGTGCTCGAGGGGCCCCAGAAACCTGGAGCCAACCCTGGTTCTAGCCAATAGTGGGAACAGGGGTTCTAGTCCACATACCAAGCACATGGAAACCTCTTGGCATCCCTGTTAAATTGTAGTCTGCCTGGACTGTGGCCTTGAACTATAATAATGCTTTTTCCTAGCCTTAATAGAGAGGCTGCTGCATGTAGAAACACATGTATGGAATATAGCTAGCTTTAGAAACAGAGCTGTCAGATCTCCTGGTCTGACCTGAAGCCCTCCAGGTTTGCTTGCCTCCCTCCAGGTGGCAGGTAGAGGGCTTGCATCTCCAGGTGGGCAAGAGTGCCATTATTATTATTATTATTATTATTATTATTATTATTATTATTATTATTTACTTATTAAAGACTGAGGAAGGTTGCAGGCTTTAACCCGGCAAGAGCTGGCTGCAGATTATAGCATAGACAGGTGGGTGGGAGGCCTCCTCTGCTGCCTTCTCCCAATTAACTTCCATCTCCAGAACCTGCTTCCATGATATATCCAGGGGCTGCCCCTAGGTCTCTGCTTTGGGTCCTGAAATCTCAGGGTCTAGGGTGCTTCTGATCTGGCAGCCCTATTTATAAATGTTTCCAGGTTTATTGCTCCACCCACTTTTTCCTTTGGCCCCACCCACCCCTGGTATGTGGTCCCAAGAAAGTTGTTCATGAGAGGTTTTGAAATAAAGATGTGTGACCCATTGCTAAAAATTAGCCTAAGAAAGTTAAAAGTCGCTGCATGGTATCGTTCATTTTTATTTATTTATAATAAAGTGGATACTGTAATATAGATTCCAGAGGAACTCGAGGTTTGTGGAGAATGCTTTTTCATGGATCAGTTCAGGCAGGCATTTGGAGAGCAAGCTTGAACAGGGATGTGAAATTGATAGATGCCTTCATGTAATTAGCTTTTAATCTGTGCCAGAGGACTGGATAAGATGTCGTTGCATCCCTAAACAAAACTGAGCTCTCTGGGTTTTTTTGTTTTTTGCTTTGAAAGCTACACCAGCAATAAATAAATAAATCTAATTGTGTGAGTTTCATATGTGCAAATAATGATGAATAAGTCCTTTGGCGTACATGGAAGCACATTCCAATCTAATGCGTAGCTGGTGCATAATTTAGCGGTAGCGACATGGACAGGGTGCAAAAGTAACGGGCACATCAGAATACAAATGTTCACTTTGATTTTGTAATGAATGGCTTAACTACAAGTCAGGCAGCCTGAAACAGTAATTCTATTTGTCATTAATAAAGAGGCATGTTTTGAGCAGATGTCCCACTTCAGCACCTCCGTGATCGGAATTAATTGAGCCAGGCCAACACAGCCTGGAGCACCAGTTAAAGGGAGCACCAGTTAAAATGTGGAAACTGTGCAGCCTTCCCAATGCTATTGGACTCCAACTCCCATCAGACTCAGCCAGCATAGCCAGGGATGATGGGAGTTGTAGTCCAACAGCATCTAGAGTTGGCTACCCTTGCCTCCTTCCATCTCAGTAAGAAACTATCCTTCCTTTCTGATATGTTGCCTTTTAATTCTCATTGCTGGGAGGGCCAAGCTTCCAAATTCCTGTCTCCAAATTATAAAGATATGCTTCCCTCATCTATTATTATTATTATTATTATTATTATTATTATTATTATTATACTGCCCTATAACTGCAGGCCTCAGGACGATTCACAGGTTTCTCTAGTTGGTGTGTGTTCTTAACTTTAAATATGAGGTGGCTTGAGGAACTGTTATTTTGTTTGATAAATTTATATGCCAATGATCAGTGCATCTGGCTGTTAACCAGATGGTTGGTGGTTTGAGCCCAACCAGAGATGAATGTGAGCAGGATTCCTGTATTGCAAGGCGTTGGATGAGATGACTGTCGGGGTGCCTTCCATCTCTTTGATCCCTTCATCTGAGGATCACAGGGCGGTTTACGGTATAAAAACACAAAATAACAAATCCCCCCCACAAAGGGAATATGCCAGTGCCGAACCTTCCTGCCATGGTGACTCTTTGGCACAGACTGGGCAGGTAGAGGAGCTTATAGGAAAGGGAGGTCTGAGGAAGGAGATCCACACAGAGCGATCAGGTTGGTTGAATTGTGCATATTGATTCAAATCAATCAGCCAAACGTTTGGTTGCAAGATGATACGTAAAGAGGTGCAAAGGATAGCAGGGTTCAAGAGATGGCTTGATGGATACGAACCCATAGGTTTGGATTCAAATCTTTGCTCAGCTACAGATAAGTTTCTTGGGGTCATCACTGCCACTTGGCCCTCAGTTTGTAGTTTTGGAGAACAGCTCAGATAAATGATACCTCTAGGTTGCAACCCTGTACACACATACCTGAGAGCAATTCCCTCTGAACTCACTTGCTTCAAAGTACACATGTATAGAATACAGTAACCAGTTCCATAAAGAGCAGCCCAGGGGCTGGTGCTAGCTCTGTAGATGGCTGATAGAACTGACCTTGGAGATCTGGGTTTCAAATAAGGATGCTTGAGGAGTTAGCTCTTTGTAGACATGATCCGCAAGTCGCAGCAGAGCTATCCTTTCATTTTCACGTTTCTCCAAATTCGAGTGCTGCCGTTTACAGCTCAGAAAACTACCCCTAAATGTGTTTTGAAATGCATAGTTTAGGATACAAATGTCTTATTTTGACATAAAACAAAATATCTATTTAAATACATTCTAAGTGAGGAATTCGACATCACGCTCTTCTGATCGTTCTTCCAGCACAAGCATTTCGGCTTGCCAGTTGCAACTATCCCCCTTCTCCTCCGCATACTGTTCTGGGGGGTTCTCCTGGTAATCAAATAGCTCAGTTGGTTAGAGCGTGGTGCTGATAACGCCAAGGTTGCAGGATCAATCCCCAAATGGGACAACTGCATATTCCTGCATTGTATGGGGCTGGACTAGATTATCCCCAGGGTTCCTTCCAACTCTATGAATATTATCCAAACCAGGCACACTTGGCTAGGAGGGGAGAGAAGCCCTGTTACACTATCAAGAGCCCTTGCTTCTGTTAGCATGCCGGGTTAGTTGAAACTGAGCCTTAAGTACAACCCCCCCCCCCCGGATTTTGCAAAACAAACCACAGATTAATGCAGAAATGGGATGGAGCACATTTAGGAATGTCCATACCCCAAAGTGGTCTGGACTAGAAATAGAGTGACCATTCCCTCTTTTGGGCCTGCCATTTTAATCTTAGGTTCTTAGTCTCTAATTTTGGATTTCAGAGGATGCTATAGGGCATGTAACTAACTATCTGTGCTTAAAGGTAAAGGTAAACGGACCCCTGACCATTAGGTCCAGTCGCAGACAATTCTGGGGTTGCGGCGCTCATCTCACTTTACTGGCTGAGGGAGCCGGCGTACAGCTTCATGTGGCCAGCATGACTAAGCCATTTCTGGCAAATCAGAGCAGTGCACAGAAATGCACTTCTTCCCACTGGAGTGGTACCTATTTATCTACTCACACTTTGGTGTGATTTTCAACTGCTAGGTTGGCAGGAGCAGGGTCTGAGCAATGGGAGCTCACCCCGTTGCGGGGATTCAAACCACCGACCTTCTGACCGTCAAGCCCTAGGTTCGGTGGTTTAACCCACAGCGCCACCCACATCCCTATCTATGCTTACCCAATGTCCATTACTGGTTGTTTAAAGAAATTCATGATTTAATGCTGTCATATTCGTTGTTTCTCCATCTGCTACAAATGGCAGTCAATGAGCAGGAGTCAGGGCAGGGAATAAGAGGATGTCATAACACCCATCCCCACAAATGCATATTTGGGCCTTTGTTGTTTAGTCATGTCTGACTCTTCGTGACCCCATGGACCAGAGCTTGCCAGGCACTCCTGTCTTTCACTGCCTCCCACAGTTTGGTCAGATTCATGTTGATAGCTTCGAGAACACTGTCCAACCATCTCATCCTCTGTCGTCCCCTTCTCCATGTGCCCTCAATCTTTCCCAACATCAGGGTCTTTTCCAGGGAGTCTTCTCTTCTCATGAGGTGGCCAAAGTATTGGAGCCCCAGCTTCAGGATCTGTCCTTCCAGTGAGCACTCAGGGCTGATTTCCTTCAGAATGGATAGGTTTGATCTTCTTGCAGTCCATGGGACTCTCAAGAGTCTCCTGCAGCATCATAATTCAAAAGCATCAATTTGGGCCTTAATGATATGATTAGCATGAATATTTCCTAGCTATTACCTATCTTTTCTGCTGGAATAGTTTTATCAGCACCTAGTACATTCACTTACAGGCAGGAATCCTGATGCTTTAATTTAGTTTTTTGTGTATTAATTAAGGGTGTCAGGTTGGTTCAGGGTAGATTAATTTATGTATTTATTTTTAGAAAGACAGATTATTTTGTGGTTGGTTGGTTGGTTGGGCTTTCTCCATATTTACCGTTTCCTTGCTACTTTTTGCTCAAAGTTTCCAGTCAGATCCATGCCCTGGACAAGACATTGACTGTAATTACTCTAGTCAGATTCCAACACTCATAATTTATTTTGCTCTCTCTAGTACTTAATGCTATTAAATCACCCGCAGCCCTGGGTTGGGTTGTGGCCTCATTATTTTCCAAAATAATGTTTATAAGCCTTGTCTTAGATAGTCAAGGGATAGCCAAATTGGGGCTATCCAGATGTTGTCAGACTACAACTCCCATCATCCCTAACTGTTGGGTATACTGACTAGGGCTGATGGGAATTGTACCCTCTAGATGCTGTTGCACTACTGCAAGTATCTTTTCACATGGTAGCCATATTTGTTTGTTTGTTCATTTGTTTGGCATGATATAGGGTTGCCATATTTCAAAAAGTGAAAATCCAGTCACAAAAGTTGTTGCGCTTTTTGGGGGGAAAGTTGTTGAGCTTTCCCTTTCCCCTTTCCCTTTTTTAATGGGGGGAAGGGGCAAAGTTGTTGAGCTTTTGTTGCTGACCCCCCAAAATATCATGGATTTAAGTCCTTTAATTTCAATGGGTCTGCTCTGAGTAGAACAGGCACCCCCAAACTTGGCCCTCCAGAGGTTTTGGGAGTACAGCTCCCATCATCCCTAGCTAACAGGGTCAGTGGTCAGGGATGATGGGAATTGTAGTCCCAAAACATCTGGAGGGCTGAGTTTGGGGATGCCTGGAGTAGAACTTACACCAATGGCATAGCATGGGTTGCCAGCACCCGGGGCTACTCGGAGGCGGGATGGGAGGCAGGGAAATAGATGCATGCGAATTCAACTGCCTAACAGCATCACCCAGGGGGATCACAGGTGCAGAGATAAGAAAAGAAGAGGGTTATTTTTGTTGTCTAAAGAGGTCACTTCCTGGTTTGCATGGAGAAGCTGTTTTCATCGGAGCCCATCAACGGACGTGCATAGCTGGATTGAGGCAGCACTGGGTGTTGAAATTCTGCACCCCTAACAATATTGCGCCCAGGATGACCACCCCTGTGGTCCCCCCATGCTATGCCTGTGATTTACACTGAATATCACCCAGTATGTGTTTTTAATCACCTTGCTGCCCCAAAATTGGAGTCACTGGTGGTCTGCAAGGCAAATGCACTGGAATAGTGATCCTAAATGCAACAAAGTTTTAGAATCACTTTCTTATGGGTGGTGTTTGTTCTCTCTCTCTCTCTCTCTCTCTCTCACACACACACACACACACACACACCACTTTCAGTAGCGCGCATGTGTGAATTGGCTGTCGCAGATATACCACTGCAGCCTGCTCCTCATATGTGAAATCCTTTTCAGTGAACTCAGCCATAAATGAACAAAATGGTTTGGGGTCAAATCCAAGAACTGGATCAGGCCAAACACCCATCTAGTCTCACAGCGACCAAACCATGCGAAGCCTGCAAGCAGAACCTTCTTACAACAGCCCAACATAGTTTTTAAACTGCCTGTGGTTTATAAATGCTTTCTAATAAATATTAAATAATAAGGTTGCAACAAGGAGAGCAAAGGTTGCTATGCCACACTGTATTTTATATCCTTGAAATGCACATAAAAATATTTTTTTAAACTTTCCTGCCTTGTGAACTCTATCACAAGCCTTAAATAGCACGCATTTATTAGCAAGTCACAAATTCTCTTTTCAGAGTTTTACATATAAATAGAAGACTTCCTGGGGGGTGGGGTGGGGTTGTGAGCAATGTGTTGCTGCAACACATTTCTGCAGAAAGTGATACTTTCCTAAGAAGTTCAAATTCACTGGGATCCAATGTAAAGATGAGTGAAAAAATATGGTCATAAATAATAAGAAAAACCCAGTGGGCTCGTTTTATAATTAGACCCCTTAAGGGGTGGATCCTACCACTAGACAGAGTCAGGCAGTTGACGCAGACAGCTGATGTTGAGGGTCATGAAAAAACAGCAAATTGTTTAATTTACTATTATTGTATTTTTACTCCCAGACTCTGGTGCCAAAATAACTTGACCAGCCCCTTGGGTACTGAGCAGATTGACTGAGGGCGTGGGCACTGTTTGCCATTCCGCTTCAGGCACCAAAATGTCTTGGGCCAGCCCTGAAACCCTTTTATTATTGGCGCCTTTAAAAAAATGTCTTTGTGAGGATACAGGAAGATTCCAAGCAGAACATGTTAAAAGTAGGTTGAGGCCAGGGAAGTTGGCGAAATGTTGGGAATCTCACCTGACAGACTTAACCAACACTTTGAGAAGTAGCTTACGAAGCTTGAAACTGGAGACGTTGCCAGGCAAAAGAAATCATTGTGGGTTTTCCCTCTCTTTTCTAAGGAGTTGGCTGACCTGCTTCGGTCACAGTCGCACATGCCCTTTTGCTGCATAAAAGGGGCAGGTGCTTTATGTTCCAACTTTTAAACACCTGCTGAAAACGTTTCTATTCTGTCAGACCTATGTAGTCAGTTAAGAGTACATCCTTCCAGAAGGGTTGTTGATTTTTAACTGTTCTCAGCTTTTTATGTTTATTGTTTTAATCTGTAAACTGCTTTGATAGTTTTATGATAGTGATATATAGAAGAAGAAGAAGAAGAGTTTGGGTTTGATATCCCGCTTTATCACTACCCGAAGGAGTCTCAAAGCGGCTAACATTCTCCTTCCCCTTCCTCTCCCACAACAAACACTCTGTGAGGTGAGTGGGGCTAAGAGACTTCAGAGAAGTGTGACTAGCCCAAAGTCACCCAGCAGCTGCATGTGGAGGAGCGGAGACGCGAACCCGGTTCACCAGATTACAAGTCTACCGCTCTTAACCACTACACCACACTGGCTCTCTCTCTATATATATACAGTGGTACCTCTATTTATGTGCCCCTCTTGTTATGTATCCTTTGGGATACGGATGCGGCAAACCCAGAAGTATATTTCTGGGTTTTGATTCGCATGCATGCGCAGTAGCGCTCTATTGCGCTGTGTGCATGACTGTGCAGAACAGGCACCTCCGGTTGCGGAAACCTTGGGATCTGACTGGAGCTCCAGATATTATACACACACACACACACACACACACACACACACATATGACGTGGGTGGCACTGTGGTCAAAACCACTGAGCCTCTTGGGCTTGCCGATCAGAAGGTCAGCGGTTCAAATCCCTGTGATGGGGTGAGCTCCCTTTGCTCCGTCCCAGCTCCTGCCAACCTAGCAGTTCAAAAGCATGCCAGTGCAAGTAGATAAATAGGTACCACTGTGGTGGGAAGGTAAACGGCATTTCCGTGCACTCTGATTTCAAACACGGTGTCCCATTGTGCCGGAAGCGGTTTGGTGATGCTGGCCACATGACTCGGAAAGCTGTCTGTGGTCTAACGCCTGCTCCCTTGGCCTGAAAGTGAGATGAGCACTGCAACCCCATAGTCACCCTTGACTGGACTTAAACATCCAGGGGTCCTTTATCTTTACCTTAAATATTCTTATATATAGTAAACAAATAAATAACTGTTGATGATGAATACTTTCTACAGCTAGGGGTAGCTGGACCTATTAATGCCCAGTCCATCCCAGTTACTCACAGATATTAGACTAAATGTAACCCATCCCATTTCCATGCAGAACATCCTTTAAAATCAGTGTGGGAAACAAAAAGCTAAATAAATAAAAGTACTTACAACTTATGTGGTGATTCAAAGGCTGCAGCACTGCCTTGGTTCTACTAAAAGATTTATTTTCTAAAAAAAACAAAAAACGGGTGAATCCAGCCAGCTTAGAGCAGCTAAGCTTCCTTGCTACTGTGCACTTTGAATATAATATGCAGGAAGCCGGCAACTTACATGGGAGTTGTGTTCCAGGGATCATGCCCAAAGCCAAAAGCATGTACAGTGGTATCTCGGTTCTCGAACATAATGCATTCCGGAAGACCGTTCGACTTCCAAAACGTTTGAAAACTGAGGCACAAAGGGCTGGCTTCAAGATCAATGGAGAAAATTGAAAAGCACGCAGCGGAAGCCGTTTGACTTCCAAGGCGCGTTCAAAAATGGAAGCATTTTACTTACGGGTTTTTGGCATCCGTACACCAAAATTTTCGGCTTCTGAGATGCTTCAGGTGCCACTGTATAGTCACAACACATTGGGTGCAATCGTAGGAGGAAATGCCAAAATCATTACATCCTGGATGTTCACCTGCTTTCTGTTCCTGCCCCCTTAAAAAATTATTATTGTTATTGCCAAGCACGTAAAGCTGAATGCACACACGTTAAATGCTCATAAGGTGCAGGTTTACTGTGCAGCAAATGATTGTGGGCCCAATGACATTCCATCAGTCTCAGGGTGGAATGTTGTTGTTGTTGTTCAGTCGTTCAGTCGTGTCCGACTCGTCGTGACCCCATAGACCAGAGCACGCCAGGCACCCCTATCCTTCACTCCCTCCCGCAGTTTGGCCAAACTCATCCCAGTCGCTTCGAGAACACTGTCCAACCATCTCATCCTCTGTTGTCCCCTTCTCCTTGTGCCCTCCATCTTTCCCAACATCAGGGTCTTTTCCAGGGAGTCCTCTCTTCTCATGAGGTGGCCAAAGTACTGGAGCCTCAACTTCAGGATCTGCCCTTCCAGTGAGCACTCAGGGCTGATTTCATTAAGGATGGATAAGTTTGATCTTTTTGCAGTCCATGGGACTCTCAAGAGTCTCCTCCAGCACCATAATTCAAAAGCATCAATTCTTCAGCGATCAGTCTTCTTTATTGTCCAGCTCTCACTTCCATACATTACTACTGGCAAAACCATAGCTTTAACTATACGGACCTTTGTCGGCAAGGTGATGTCTCAGCTTTTTAAGATGCTGTCTAGGTTTGTCATTGCTTTCCTCCCAAGAAGCAGGTGTCTTTAAATTTCGTGACTGCTGTCACCATCTGCAGTGATCATGGAGCCCAAGAAAGTGAAATCTGTCACTGCCTCCATTGTGGAATGTACAGGGGGATAAAACCCCACAGCTGCCCAGCAGCCACTCCAGGCTGTAGGTAACCTGTTTTTAAACACTTGAAGAAAAGAAATATATTTTAGGGGAACAGAGGCAATGCTGCAACCCATGGACCACCTTATAAAGGGACCGGCAGCACTGGGAAGTCTGCAGTGGATCCATGATTAGGGCTGGGAGATACCTGGTTTTTAACATTGCATATTGTGATGTTTAGCGGGTGATATATTGCAAACATATCACAATGTCTGACATAAGAATGGAACTATGTAGAGGTAAACAGTGAGGCTGGCCGATAATCTGGTTTTCAACTTTGTGATATAAAGGTAAAAGGTAAATGACCCCTGGGCAGTTAAATCCAATCAAAGGCGACTATGGGGATGTGGCGCACATCTCGCTTTCAGGCCGAGGGAGCCAGCGTTTATCCATAAACAGCTTTCCGGGTCATGACTAAACCGCTTCTGGCACAATGGGACACTGTGACGGAAACCAGAGCGCATGGAAATGCCATTTACCTTGCCACTGCAGCGGTACCTATTTCTCTACAGTGGTACCTCGGGTTAAGAATTTAATTCGTTCCAGAGGTCCGTTCTTAACCTGAAACTGTTCTTAACCCAAGGTACCACTTTAGCTAATGGGACCTATCACTGTCGCTGCACTGCCAGAACACGATTTCTGTTCTTATCCTGAAGCAAAGTTCTTAACCTGAAGCGTTACTTCTGGGTTAGCGGAGTCTGTAACCTGAAGCGTATGTAACCTGAAGCGTATGTAACCTGAAGCGTATGTAACCTGAGGTACCACTGTACTTGCACTGGTGTTATTTTGAACTGCTAGGTTGGCAACCCTAATTTCGCATAGCACACACACACACGCACACACCCTGATTTGTGATACATTGCCAGGTCAAAAATTATGAAACCAATATCGTTATATGGACTTTGGATGATATGTTGATATATCACCCAGCCCACAGTGAATCAGGTGAGTCTGCTTTGGAATTCAAAGTTGGCAGATTCTTCCTCTTCCGTAGTTGCAACGTAACTCTCCTGTGAATTGCAGCATCCTTCTCTGTCAATGACGCTGTGTGTGTAACCTTTTCTTTATAAGACAGGGAACTAACAGCAGCTTCAGAGCCAAAACATTATTCCCCCAAAGCAAGTGTTATTTTTAGGAAGGACATGGAGTGGTATTTAAGAAAACCAAACCCTGCTCCCCTATCGCTATTACTGCCAAGACCACAAAAGCAAGGCCAACTTGTTTGAAAAGGTAGGCAGTTGAAAGATAATATCGAACAGACTGTTGATGCCATCAACTTGTCTCAATCAGAGAAAGCGCCAGGGTTATTATATGTTGGGGGGTGCCAAGTAGATATGCGGCTAAGTTAAATGAGCCTTTGAGAGAGAGGTACAAAAAAAAAAAATTGGCACACAGAAAAAAAATATTATGGTTAAAATGTGTTTATAAAACAGCATCTGCTAAAGTTTTTGGTTATTAGTTATCAGAGCCAATGTCTCTCCAGTGGGAAGGTGATCAAGACTGCCTACCCTTAGCACGATTGTTTATGTATTGAGCTTCTTGGTTATTGCAGTACAACTGTAAGCTGAAAGAAAGTTAAGGGGCTATGGAATATTGCAAGCAAAAAAAAAAAAATGCTGTTGATTCTCCTTAAGGAATCTTGTTCCTTTAATTTAACAGTTAATACCGTTTTTTCCAGCGTATAAGACGACTGGGCGTATATGATGACCCCCAACCTTTCCAGTTAAAATATAGAGTTTGAGATATACTCGACCGCAGATTCTCCACCCGGCGTATAAGACGACCCGTGACTTTTGAGAAGATTTTCCTGGATTTAAAAGTAGTCTTATATGCCAGAATATACAGTAAATATCTTGAAAGGATTTCAGAAAACATCATTTGTTGAAGGGGGAGGAGGGAGAGAGAAACTTTCCAACAGTGTATTTTTGTGGTGGGGCTCTGGTCTACTACCCCTAATATCACAAGATTGTCATGAGAGCGCTTGGACTAAAATTGTCAACCGAAAGCTATACTTTTCTGGTTTATCACAACAGTTATTAACACCGGGCTTCAGCAAAGCAAATAATTTAATTAGACAGCACCTATATGATATTGAGCGGCAGAATAATTTGGCCACAATAAGGAAATTTTGTCCGTGGTATGATTATTTCCCAGCTAGTCATTTTGACACTCGGGCACCCTATTTGCAAAATTTAACAGTTCCAAAATACATACGCGCTTTCACTTTCGCAAGATTGAATATACTGCCTTCGACTGTACTTGAGGGTCAGTTTCAAAAAATTCCACTGAAAAAAACAGTTATGTCCCTGTGGAGGTGGCATTATTTATTATTATTATGATTAATTTTTTAATCAGTTTTCTTTTTCTATCATTACATACATCTCAATATCAATAACATTTATATTACATCATTTCTCCCTGCCCCCAGCTTCCATTTCTGGTTTGTTTACCTTTATTACATACTGCTGTTTCTTAAGAGTCCACTATAACATTCCTTTATCATTTTAACTGTTTCTTTGTTATAAAGATGTGAGTGTTTATTTAAATCCTGCCATCAAGTTGATAGTCTTCCTTTGTTTCTGCAGATATATTAAAAATGGCTCCCACTCTTTTTCACAGTCACAATTTTCTTTTTCTCTGAGTCTGTCCATCATTTTTGCCAATTCTACATAGTTCATCAATTTCTCTTGCCATTGCTCTTTAGTTGGTATTTATCCACTTTTCCACTTTTGTGCTATCAGCATGTCTTCTTCTCTTTCGGCAAGAGAAGCCTAAAATGCCTAACAAGAAAGCTTCTGATTGTTTAACAAATGTTATTTTCACCATTTTCTTCAATTCATTATATATCATTTCCCAATACAATTTTACATTTTTGCAATCCCACCACATATGATAAAAAGTACCGTCAGCCTCACATCTCCAACACTCTTTCTTTCCATTTTTGTACATTTTTGCCAATTTGATTGGTGATAAGTACAATCTATACATCATCTTCATGTAATTCTCTCTCAACAATATACAATCCTTAAATTTCAAATTTACTTTTCACAATTTTTCACAATCTTCAAGTTGTATGTTGCGACCTACATCTTGTGCCCATTTAATCATTACCGATTTGGCAAAATTAAAACCCTTCAATGATGGGCAGCCACACGTACCTCAAAATTTTTTTTTTTTTTATAAGAATTTATTGACATTTTTACTTATAACAACATACAACCTTAACCACACCTACATTTATACACATACAAAACAAATACAATTACACATCTAATACAAAAATTGCCATGATTTTTCTTCTTAATTAGACATCTCAAAAAAAAAAAAATTTCTTTTTCCAATCTTGACAGTTGACTTCCCCTGCCTTTTCACCTTCGAGTTTATATCCATAATCTACTTTTTAACCTCTTCATTTAAAAATTAAACTTAATTATATATATAAAGTAAAACATTCATCTTAATCTTCATCTTAATTTTAATCGTCTTAATCTATAAACTTAAACCACTTAAATTGACTTTATTTATACTACATCCTCATAAATCCTCACAAATCATCCTCATCAAATCTATCTCTTCTATCCTTTGAACTGCTGCTAATAACATAAAAACTTGAAATATCTCTTTTCATGTTCAAACCAATAATAAAACAAACTATTGTTGACAGTGTTCACCCTCCGATTTCAAAATACCATAACAGATTGCTTTAGATTTTACTTAATACTTCACCCCACACCCCCTCTGTCCATTCTTCTTCTCCTGATGGCATCAACACTGAACTTCCATGCAACTTCCCTCTCCCAACGTCCACAGATCCAGGCACAGTCCAAAGCTCTCCTTGCCACGAGCTCCGAGGTATCCAACTCTCCCTCTCTCAGCTTCTCCGGTTCTTTGTAGGATTCCTTTTCTTCTTGTAAATACCTTAATTCTCTGTCCCTGGCCCCCGAGCTCACACCTCGGGGACTGGATATAGCAAATCTTGACATCGCCTTGGGGCTGCCACCCCCAACAAGCGAATTTCTTCTCCGAAGTAGCTCATTCATTTCTTCCCATCTTTCCATCCATCCTCTCAGCTCTTTGACAAGATTTTCTTCCAAAGTGTCAAAAGTTTTGTAAGCCTCCTCTGTGGGCAGTTGGTTCCATTTCAGACCCCCACACAAGACTTTGACTTTTCTGTAAAGTAGTTCCACCTTCAAGGCAGTGAGCCTTTGTTCATCTGTTAGTCCAGAGTTCAATACCAGTTCAAGGACGAAACCCAGCATACTGGCAGAGGAGGAGGAAGTGGGTATCATATTTCTTCTCCTGTCTCTTTGTTCGTCGCCATTTTCCTAAGCTGGAGCGCAAACGCCGCAACTTTAAATAGAGATATTTTCCGCTAGTTAGCTTCCCAAGAAAAAAGTTTGCCAGTCTAATGTATCGATTTTAGATACTTTATAACCAGTTCTGTGGCAGCAATCCCTCAAATTGGTTAAATTCTTAGGCTCGAAGGGAGGGAGGCAGGCTGCCTTTCTCCTTCCCCCCGGATCGTTCCAAAAACACGATTTCTGCCAAGATTATTTACTCACGACCACCGGGTTCCTTTAGCTCCATTCTTCACAGGTAGAACTTAGACGCTCACCACGGGCTTTGCCGCCGCATTTGCATCCCGGTTGGGGCATATCCCCGTAAGCCCGGCTCCGTTGTCCCTTCACCCCCACTCCCCCTTTACAGGGGGGCAGGGGAAGGGTTCGGAGCCTCCGCGGGCGCAGCCGGGGAGCCCAGGGTGCGGGACGCTCTTCCCGCACCCCAACCGGAGCCGCGCGCTGCGGTAGCGCGGCTCCTAACCCCCGGGATGGACAAGGCGCTTCAGACCCGAAGCAGCCTTCGACCACCCAGCGATGGCGTCGCCGCCGGAAGTCACGTACCTCAAAAATTTTCCAAAGAAAAATGAGGCTTTCACCACTCCATGGAAGACCGAAGAAGACTCCATGGTATCGGAAGAAGTGTGGATGCACACAAAAGCTTATACCAAGAACAAACTTAGTTGGTCTCTAAGGTGCTACTGGACATTTTTTAAAAAAAATCTTTAATATATATTTCGACTGCGTCAGACCAACACGGCTACCTACCTGAATCTAGATCCATGGAAGACAGTAAAGAGGCGATTCCCATTTGGAAGGGCATTCCAAGGGTAAAGGGACCCCTGAACATTAGGTCCAGTCGTGTCCGACTCTGGGCTCGTGGCGCTCTTCTCGCGTTACTGGCCGAGGCAGCAGGCATACAACTTCTGGGTCATGTGGCCGGCATGACTAAGCCACTTCTGGTGAACCAGAGCAGTGCACGGAAATGCCGTTTACCTTCCTGCTGGAGCGGTACCTATTTATCTACTTGCTCTTTGACGTGCTTTCGAACTGCTAGGTTGGCAGGAGCTGGGACTGAGCAACGGGAGCTCACCCCATTGCGGGGATTCAAACCGCCGACCTTCTGATCAGCAAGCCTTAGGCTCTGTGGTTTAACTACACTGATAACAGTTTCATTATAAACAACAACTAACTTTCGGAAATTGGGAGACAGACTTCTGTATTAGTGAATTAGAGTATTAAAGCTTGGCTTTAATACTAGGGACATTTAGGGGACTAGCCTAGTTCTCCTGATCCACTGACCACACACCATTGCTCACAGGGTTGTGTGCTCCTTTGAGAAGTGAATAGTACACTTCGGGTTTCTTGTTACAAGCAAGTGAACGCGTGTTCCCTGTTCTCCCGACCTGGGGGGACGACGACGACAGCGATGACATGTTCTGCAGCAGAGACTTCCAGGGCCGTCTTACCCATAGGCACTAGGGGTGCATGGCATCTGGGCGCCGGGCACTCAGGGGCGCCAGGCCAAGAGTCCAGGGCCTGAGTGTTGAGTCTGGGGAAGAGCCCACCCATCGGTCGGAGTGTTGCGGAAGGCTCTTCTGCTGCGCCGCGAGTTTGGAGGTGATCGAGCCAGTGAGACGCTGAAGCGGCCGGCCAGCTCCGCCCTCCTGCGCGCCTGGGACTGGGGCAACCTGGGCGGATCTTTGCACCCCGGTGCCACATATGCTTAAGACAGCCCTGGAGACTTTAAGGGGGGGAACCAGGCTACGCAAACCCCAAAATCTCAGGAGGGGATCCTGAGATGTAAAGGAATTGCTGCGGTGTGGAGGAGAGGACCCTAGAACTGACCAAGAGTAGCGAGCAGAGAGAGGGAGAACTCCTCAGACACTAGACCCAGCGATCCTCCGCTGTTGAGAAGCCCAAGTCCGGGGGGGGGGTATGTTATCAGCATTACTTCCATTGGAATAAAGCATATTTAACTGACTGGCATGGATAAAGGATGAGTTTGCAATTAATGAAGTTAAGACTCAATGATTAAATGCATGGATTATACTGGATTGAAAACTGAAAGATGTTTTGCATGGACTTATAATCGTTTTGCATGGATTTATAATCAGAATATGTTTTGCATGGACTTTAAGATGTAATAGGTCTAAATAAGATTAAGAATGTTCTACTCCATTAAAACCAACTTTATTTGCACACAATACCACAGAAGTTTAGATCAATTAGGAAAAATACTAAGTGACTGTGAAGGCCAATTCTGGATCCACACGTCCTTCCACAGTGGGGACATAGGTTTCCAGACAGGAGTTGACCATGGTGAGGGTTTGTCAAGTGTGCCTTCCTCTTAGCACATTTCTCCCTTGCGTCCTGAGTTCGAGCGTCTTCAAAGCCCATGACACCTTTGGTAAAGGCTGTTCTCCAATCGGAGCGCTCGCAGGCCAGCGTTTCCCAGTTGTCGGTGTTTATACTACCTTTTTAAAGATTTGCCTTGAGTGAGTCTTTAAACCTCTTTTGTTGACCACCGGCATTACGCTTTAAGTTCGGAATAGAGTAGTTCCTTTGGAAGACGATAACCGGGCACCCACACGTCGTGACCGGTTTGATGAAGTCACCTAAAATGTGAAAGAACGAAAACCAGGCAACTCACAGAAACCAAACTGAACGCAGCCTCGGTTTCTCATTGTCGACCCGCTTCCGTGCCTTGAAAATGATATTGTGTCTCACCCTCCCCCCTCCCCGCCCCCCCAAAAAAATAAAGAAAAGGAGGGGAAAACTTCTTTGCAACAAAGGGAACTGTCTGCGCCTGTTGAGAACTGCTCATCTCGCTAAAGAGCTGCTCCCTCACTTCTGAGACGAGTAAGGCTGCTATAAAACCTCACTTAGCATGAAAGTCAAGCTTCTCCACACGTCTGTTAAAAGAAAACATTAAGCAGCGGCTGCCTGGGCTGGGGTATCATGAAGCATTAGCATAGGAATGCCAGAGCCAAGGCTCTCTGTAAGCCATCAAGAGAGCCTTGCTCTCAAACTTTGCATTGGGATATAAAATTATTAGCGCCAGTTTCTCCTCACACCCGCTGCCCACACACGGCTAGAAATCACCTAGCGCTGCGTGACTGGAGTTTGTTTATTTACTTTAATAAACAAGCAGCGGAGTCTGTAGAATGAGGCTATGGAAAAACATGCTAAATTGCTGCTTCGAGGGGACCTGTCAGTCAGCGTTTTCACGATATATATATATATATATATATATATGTCTGCCCTCTGTTTATTATTCGAGACAAAGACATTAAAAATAAATATCTGTCTCCAGGTGGAACTTTTTTTTTTTTTTTTTTTTTGAAAACCAAGACATGACTCTGTGTAACTTACCAAGTGGAAGACAGACTCATTTATGTGAGCTATCCTGGGGAGACATTCAAAGTCCTTGATAACCAAACATTTGGATAAAGGAGAGCATTATTCGCATAGTCTTAAGGTGTGTCCACAACGTACATTTAAAGCACTATGATACCGCGTTAAACAGTTATGGCTCCCACCAAAGAATTCTGGGAGCTGTAGTTGTTAGGAAGCCCCCTATTCCCCTCACAGAACTTCTTTTTTAATGTTTGATGTTTTATCGCTTTATTATTACTGTTGTTATTAATATTAATATTCTGTTGAGAGTTGCCTGGAGTGGCTGGGGAAACCCAGCCAGATGGATGGGGTATAAATAATAATTTATTTATTTATTTAAATTATTATTATAATTTCCATAGTGTTTTAACAATCCCTGTTCAACTCTTAGAGCATTTATGGCAGAATAAATCTCAGTCAGTATTTTACTATAAGATTGAAGGTATTGCTCCAGTCACAAAATGCTGTTGTTTATCTCTCTCTGGCATCAAAATGAGGAAATAATTGTACTGGGGAAATTGTTCTTTTAAAGAGAGCAGTGTGTGTGTGTGTGTGTGTGTGTGTGTGAGAGAGAGAGAGAGAGAGAGAGAGAGAGAGAGAGAGAATAGTGTGGTTATGGTGGAAGTTCAGGGACCCCAAAAATGGCAGTGCAGAAGAAGGAGGAGGAGGAGTTTGGATTTGATATCCCGCTTTTCACTAACCGAAGGAGTCTCAAAGCAGCTAACATTCTCCTTTTCCTTCCTCCCCCACAACAAACACTCTGTGAGGTGAGTGGGGCTGAGAGACTTCAAAGAAGTGTGACTAGCCCAAGGTCACCCAGCAGCTGCATGTGGAGGAGCGGAGACGCGAACCCAGTTCCCCAGATAACGAGTCTACCGCTCTTAACCACTACACCCACTGCCAATGTGAGCATGTTGGTGCCTACCAAGGGATGTCTCTCGTTGCTGCAGGATGCTTTCATATTTCTTATTTCATAGTCGTCAGGAAGCTGGCACAGCCACATACATGGTTAGAGGTGCTAGTTTTATCAATTTTACTTTTAAAACACGTTCGTTTCCACAGCACACTGGTGCTCATTCCCAAGTAAATGTGCTTAGGAACATCGTGGCATGGGAAGCAAATCCCATTGCATTCCAATAGTCACAATGGTGCTATGAATTAAGCGAGTTTTTCAAAAGGAGAAATCGCACATCCTCCGAATATTTCGGTTTTTTTTAAAACAAAACAAAACAAAACAAAACAGGGAAAGCAATCTGCCTGTGCTTTTTTAAAAAAAGATTAGCAGAAGGGTGGGGAACTTGTGGCCCCTCAAAATGCTGTTGGACTTCAATTCCTAGTAGTCCAAGCCAATGCAAAGGCAGATCTAGGGAGCGTGACCGGTCACTGGTTCGGCCCCACCAGATGCAGAACTACTGGGCTGCCATAGAACTATGTCATCAAATGGAAGGTGAGAGGCCGGGGGGGGGGTTTCCTGGATTTTGGCATTGCACAGGTCGTCACTGGAATTTGAGATGTCAAAGTCCACCACTGGTCAGGGTTAATGAGAATAGAACCCATCAACATCAGGGTGGTCATAGGTTGCCCTTTCTCACTCCAGCGTATCGGTAATGTAGAAGAAGTTGTAAAACAGAACTGGCCAGGGTGAGAGGGCAGAGGGAGAAGAAAAATGTTAGCTGAAGTTCAAACAATGCCCATAAGACCACGACATTCAGGGTCTAAAATTAACTAACTTCTCTGGAGAGAAAGAAAGATGTTAAAAGATAGAACAACCTGGGTGGAAAATGTTTAATCACCCTAATGGCAGCCAGGCAAACTTCAGAATGTTGACCATGTTCTTACAATAATATTATATAGTATAAGGTATGACAAGAATAGGTCATATATTTGGGCTGTGCATCAAACTCTGAAAATGCAAACAGAATAAAAAGAAGTCTTTTTGGTGGTTTCTCTCCCAACCCCCCCCCCCAAAAAAACCCCACACTCCCTGTCTGGGGTATTTATTTTTAAAAGTATTTATATACTGCTAAATCGCAAACCACTTTGTCTGAGACAGGGCATGCTCCCATGTGAGACACATTCTCTACATATGGTGAAACTTGAAATGCGGGGTACGTATGTTCTTTGGAAGTGGTACAGTCCCAGGGAAGACTGTACCATATATCCTCACCAGCATTTGAACCAGTTCTAAGTGGATAAGGAAAATGATATTGTGTTCCTTGCTACAGTCTGTTCCTAGGGTGGTGGATCCTCATTGCAAGTTCTTTCCTCCATATGGCTGCGTCAAGACACCCACCTCAGCTTCCGCCATCTTTGTTCCTTCCAATTGTTGTTGGACTACAGTTCCCCAATCACTCGTCATGTTGGCCTGGGGCCGTTGGGAGCCTAGAAAGCCGTAAGCTCCCAATCTTTGCCTTGAGACAGTTTCTATCTTCCAGTCTTTTGGCTTCTGAAATGAGCTCTTACACCAAAAACCCTGTCTCCCAGCAGTTCTTTCAAGGGGATGGCTACCTGCTTCCCTCAGGAAACTTGATACCTCTTCCTCCTCCTCCTCAGGCCTGTCAGCATATCTGTGGGTCCCCTTCTTACACGAGAACATTTCCCTGATGTTTTTTTGTGTGTGGTTTTTGTAGGCTAATGTGGAATGGGTTTGCTCGGTGAGCCAAATGTGCCACACTCTTCTTCACAGAAGATCAGAGCAAAGCAACATTTTTCCAACTTTGCCGCAGCAACAGGATTTTGTAAACAAGCAGCGGCAACTCACAGGCTTCTAGGGAAGCAGGAATCAAATATTTAGGGAATCCTCCAAGATGGGGGATGCAGACGGTTCCTAACCGACATCCCTTTCAGTAGCGCGACCAAAGCTTGCATTTTTGTTTTAAAATTTGTAATTATTATAATTAGGTCTATGGACACCAGACGCTGTCTCTTTCCCCCTTCTGTGTCCCCTTCTGACACTGCTGTTGATGCTTGCAGTACTTGAGAACGAGCTTCTACAAATGAGGCGGCCATTCTTAAGCTATGCAGACAAAGGGAGTGGTTCCCCTAGCAACAGGAACCATGTGGAGGTTCTCAGAAAGCTCTCGTTCTCCCGTTTTCTTTCGACTTAGTGCCTTTTGCACGGCATCTCTTGAACAGAGGAACTCGGAAACTGGGCACGAAACTAGAGCCAGCCTTTTTGAAAAAATGACTTACTCTACCCAACGAACGGCACCAGCTTGAGAAGGCAGGTGTTCTGCAGTCAAGGTGCGAGGAGGGGAAAAAAAACACCCTATGATGCTAGCTGGTAAGTAAACTAAGGAGTGCAACTCGGGTTGTTTAGAGAAAGGGAAAAGTTTGTGCCGCTATGTTACTGGATTCTGCACTCATTTCCCCTCCTTTTTTGATAGCAGGGGGTTGGCACTGAGTGCTGTAGGATGATGGTGGTAGTTTATCTCCACCCTAGAGTTTGTTGTGCAGAAACACCGAAGTGGTGTTTGCAGGACTGAGCATCTGGGCTCATAGTATGTGGTCTCTAGCAAGTCAAAATCTTCTTTTGAACGCAGCTTCAGTTTTTGCTGCCCGTCAACTTGGAACTGTATATCGCAAGGGTGTTGCTAATTACTGTATACTTCATGGACTGGGGACTGCTACTTGATTGTAGCATCGACATTGGCTCAAGATGCAGTCCTGTGCATGCTTACCTGCTGGGAATAATCTTCATGGAACACAGCGGGGCACTCATGAGTTAATCCCACATAGAGTTGTACCATCAGTGTAGCTTTTGAGATCAAGACCACTTGTGGCATGCAAAAATTGAAATGCTTGCGTGTAGTTCAAAACGATTGATTTTAAAAGCAACAATGCAGGTTTCATTTCCATTTTTTAAAAAGTGTATGTGTGTGCTTTATTCCTGGTGCTTATTATTTTGAAAGATAGGATCAAGGTCATATTGAGCATCTATTCTACAAAAAATGAACTTGTGGAAATCTACTGAGCAGTATTGTGTGACTTACGCACCTATTATATAAAAATGAACTTGTGGGAATCCAGCGAGCAATCCAGTGGGAAGGAGGGATTTTCAAGTCACGTTCCTTTTATATTTTTGTTAGGATTCACCATGTGAATTTGGCTTCAGTTTCTTCCGCATCAGGCTATTAGAAGTGTGCTGGTGTTAACGTGCTCTCGCTGCAGCTCATTGTTATCAGATTTCTTGCCGTGCAGGTTGCATGGGAACACGAGAGTCCAAGGTAATCCAGCAAACATCTGGCTACTTAAACAAAATGTACAGTGCCAAACTGATTCGTAATGCAAATCCATGGGGTAGATGGACGGTTGCAGAAGGAAGTAAAGATGTTTTCTAGACTGTTTGTTAGCGGACAACCAGGCTTGGGGAAATAGATTGGGATTCACGATAAGGACAACTTTGTAGATCAGGTCAGCTGTCCTGTGTGCAAAATGCTAAACTATTTAGCATGAGGAATGCAAGCCAAAGAAAAATGGATTTGGAGCAGGTTGCTGTTTTGATTACTCCTGCCCTGAAGGGAGATGAGAGGCAGGAATATGGAGCACTTCTGAGTTTGGAAAATGGGAAGGACCTGTTTTGAGGGATATATTTGATGTCCGTTCAAGATTATCCAGTTTTGAACCCCAGTTTTTGTTCCTTCTCACATCTATCTTTCTGTGATTCCTCTCTTCCTCCCCTTCCCACCAAAACAGCCATTTTTAAAAAATCTTATCTTCTTTATAGTTTCCTTCACAGTTGTGAACCCCTTTCCCCAACCAATTCCAGGACCCTTAGCAACTACAGTCCCCAGGATTCTTTGGGGGGAAGTCATGTGATTTAAATGTATGATATACATGCAGTCCATATCTCAACTTGCCTCATTATAGCACTAGTCCTGCAATATTCAGTTCCAGCTGCAAGCCCTTATTTAGGCAAAAAAACAAACAAACAAAAAACCCACATCTCCCCGACACCTTATTTACTCTTGGCTTTTCTGTTAACAAGACCAGGCATTTTGTTTTAGAAGTTGTGTAAAATAATTTCCCTCAGCATGGGCACAATGAGATTTCCAGTTGGCTAATTGTCAGCCAGTGATCCTTTAATCACATTGTTGAATGGGTATGAATAATCTGAGAGTGGGGGCATATATTGCCAAACAAATCTGCAGCAGCTCTGGGGAAAGGGCTCACTTGTCTCTCAGTTCCCCAAACTGCAATAGCAGCAGTTGTGACATCTTTCTCCTTTCCCCACACGTAACCTTTTGGGGTTCTCTGTGCCTGTGGGAGTATATAGGGAATTGACTTTGATAATGCCCACATTCTGTGGAGTAGGAACTTTGGTTAGCAAGCTGAACTTCTCACAAAGTAATTATCTAGGGCACCAGCTAGGAAATATATTGCAGCACTAGCTTTCATGGAAAAGAGTTGATTCATCAGACGGATGAAGTGGACAGTGGAAGTGTTGGTTGTTGAAGTGGACGTGGGCAAGCAACGTTGAACAGTAAAAGAGCATAGCCTGAAAGCAGAGCAATCCTCTGTGAGTCAGTAAAGCTGAAGGGAGCAAGAGACTCAATTGTGTGGTCCACAGATGTTGATAATTCACATGTACCTAACCAACGAAGCCATCTACTTATCTGGGAGGTGCACCCCATGATCCTTTGCAATCTCACATTGTGATGATGGGAATATTCTTAGGGGTGGGATGGGGAAGAAGCTTGCCCTTTCCAGTCTTGGAGAGTGTTCCTGTTCCGGGTGGGAAGCTGAGCTTCTCAAGTTTAGAAGACCTAAACCCTTGCAGCCATACCTGACTATGTCTACTATAACCGAAGTCTCATTACAGGTCTTATGTGGGTGGCGCTGTGGTCTAAACCACTGAGCCTCTTGGGCTTGCTGATCAGAGGGCCGGCGGTTTCAAATCCACGCAATGGGGTGAGCCCCCGTTGCTCTATCCCAACTCCTGCCAACCTAGCAGTTTGAAAGCACACCAGTGCAAGTAGATAAATAGGTACCCGCTGTGACAGGAAGGTAAACGGCGTTTCCATGCACTCTGGTTTCTATCACGGTGTCCCATAGCACCAGAAGCAGTTTAGTCATGCTGGCCACATGACCCAGAAAGCTGTCTGTGGACAAACATTGGCTCCCTTGGTCTGAAAGCCAGATGAGCACCGCAAACCCCATAGTTGCATTTGACTGGACTTAACCGTCCAGGGGGCCTTTACCTTTTTGGATTTGATATCCTGCTTTATCACTACCCGGAGGAGTCTCAAAGTGGCTAACATTCTCCTTTCCCTTCCTCCCCCACAACAAACACTCTGTGAGGTGAGTGGGGCTAAGAGACTTCAAAGAAGTTTGACTAGCCCAAAGTCACTCAGCAGCTGCATGTGGAGGAGCGGAGACGCGAACCCGGTTCCCTACTTTACAGGTCCTGCTGCTGAAAAAGCAGCACAATGAGAGCAGAGGTGGCCCTGCCTGAGGAGCTGTAATGGTTAAAGCCAGAAGGGAGTGCCTTCGGCCTTCCAAATGTTGTTGGATTCCAACTCCCATCAGCCCCAGACAGCGTAGCCAATGGTCAGGTATGATGTGAGTTGCAGACCATCAACTTCTGGAGGGCCACAAGTTACCACATCCCTAGTTTAAGAGACGAGTGTTGAAACCTGGAACTTGAGGGGTGGATCAAGGGTGGAATATGCCAGCTCAGTCCTGGTTTCCAGCATAATAAACAACTGTTGAAGTTGCAGTGTCTTGACAAGAGCAGCAGTAGTGACCTTGTCTAGCTTCTACCCAAGCTCAGTTATTAAGAAAACAATAATCTCCTTAATCAACTATGGTTTCGTAAGTATCCAAACTAGCCAACCTCCTTTGGAAGATACCTCCCCCCCCCAATCCACTTGCTCCTTATTTTGTGCTGAGCCAAATTGAAGGCTTATTGAAGGAAGACGACTCTTCAGAGTGACTGTGCCAACATTATTGTGCTCAATCTTCCTGAGACAGATATCTGGAGCTCATGGGCCTTCTTATGTGAACTGGAAAAAGCATTTTATTTTAGTTGAGGTTTTGAAGTTCTAATCCCACCCCACCCACCCCCCTCCACAACATCACGAGAAACAAATTGTCATTGACTGACAGAAACAGCTTACAGAAAATTCTGTAGGTGGCTGGAAGCCAAGGAGTTGGAGAATTCAGAGTCTAGATGGAAAGATAATGGCTTACAGGTCTGTTTTCTGGCTTTTATCACTTGTGCATGGCAGGATTGTCATTGCTGAGAGGACTTAAAGATGAAATGATTTACCATCTAGGCTGAATTTATCTCTCGAGAATAAATACAGTTTTCCCAGAAAGGTTGACACCGCAAAGTATAATTATTAGGATAATGTACACAGCTACAGGAAGACACAGCCACACGTTTCAGGTCTTGCCAAAGGCGATCAGAATGCTGCAGCATTCTCCTTTGTAGCTGAAAGTTGAAGTGATCCTGCTAAGTCAGGCACCAGTTGTCTGAGAAAATATGACGCGTTAACTCTCTGTATACTGTTGAGTGCTGTGTTTGCTGAGGAATGAATGAATCCCATCTTGCTGGAAATTCAGTTGAATTCCACCTACATTTATCAGACAGGATGAGATTCAGAGAAAGAGCTGCTCACAGAACTGGGTGGCGAGGAAGAGGAGGAGGATATGAAGAATTAAAAGAGCTGCTTTATCCAGTTGTGTGGTGTAGTGGTTATACAATGTAGGGGAGGAGAAACATGCACAGCTCCTTTGAGGAAAAAGCAGGATAACAGTGTTACAAAATAAATTTTCTGGTTTTAGTATCTGACTTATCAAGCCCTAAACAGCTCAGGACCAAATTACTTGAGACAATGCCTTCTCTTATAGACGGGCCCAGCTACTGTGATCAGTGGAGGAGGGCTTGTTAAATGCATCAGGGCCCACAGAAGTCCATCTCAGAGCAGAGTGGAGAAAGGTTTAAATACAGCTGTTCACCTGGATATTTCTTGACCATTGATACCAGCTCTGGAGTTTTGGAGCTACTGCAATGGAGACTGCTGTTTTATTGATACGGTTTTCATTGTTGCATTTTCTAATTGCCCTACTGCCTCAGCAACTGCATTGGCATTTCGTTTGTCATTTTGAAGGTGCATAAAAATGATGTCAATCAATATAATTTAAAGACAGCAACCAATAAGGGAGATCTGAGAAAGGTAGCTCCTGAGGTCTCTGTGCAAATCTTCAGATTTGCCCCTGATGCTCTGGCTTCCAACATCTGGGATTCTATCCAACAAAGTCCTCTCATTCAAGCCTGGGAGCAAAGCAGAAGCTATCAATAACCAGCACGCTGCTTGTTATTAGGGCTGGGTGATATATCGATATATCGCCCAAAACTGGTTTGAAGTCCGTATTGTGATAATTAGTTTCATAATTTTTGACCTAGCAATATATTGCAAATCATGGTGTGTGTGTGTGTGTGTGTGTGTGTGTGTTATGTAAAAATCACAATGTGGGAAATACTGTGAAGCCAGCCAATTACTCTACATGTTGTTGTTCAAATCCGTTCAGTCGTGTCCGACTCTTCGTGACCCATGGACCAGAGCACGCCAGGCACGCCTATCCTTCACTGCCTCTCGCAGTTTGGCCAAACTCATGTTAGTAGCTTCGAGAACACTGTCCAATCATCTCATCCTCTGTCACCCCCTTCTCCTTGTGCCCTCCATCTTTCCCAACATCAGGGTCTTTTCTAGGGAGTCTTCTCTTCTCATGAGGTGGCCAAAGTACTGGAGCCCCAACTTCAGGATCTGTCCTTCCAGTGAGCACTCAGGGCTGATTTCTTTAAGGATGGATAGGTTTGATCTTCTTGCAGTCCATGGGACTCTCAAGAGTCTCCTCCAGCACCATAATTCAAAAGCATCAATTCTTTGGCGATCAGGCCTTCTTTATGGTCCAGCTCTCACTTCTGTACATTACTACTGGAAAACCATAGCTTTAACTATACAGACCTTTGTTGGCAAGGTGATGTCTTTGCTTTTTAAGATGCTGTCTAGGTTTTGTCATTGCTTCCTCCCAAGAAGCAGGAGTCTTTTAATTTCGTGACTGCTGTCACCATCTGCAGTGATCATGGAACCCAAGAAAGTGAAATCTCTCACTGCCTCCATTTCTTTCCCTTCTATTTGACAGGAGGTGATGGGACCAGTGGCCATGATCTTAGGTTTTTTTTTTTTTTGATGTTGAGCTTCAGACCATATTTTACTCTACATAGCTCCATCCTTATTTCAGACATCGTGATATATTGGTATATCCAATGTTTAGCTGGTGATATATCGTGATGTTGAAAACTAGATATCACCCAGCCCTGCTACTTGTTCACAATCAGCCATAATAAGCCACTACCAGTGGCCAGATTTATGTATAACTAAACAAGCTATAGCTTCGAGCCCCACTCTCTTGCCCCCCCCCCCAAAAAAAAATAAAGGAAAAGAACACCTGGATGTACATTTCCAAATATAAAGATAAAACCAAATAAAATAAAGCCTACATACAGCAACAGTATTTGTGTTGTGTAGGCTCCTATTTGTTATGTGCAAATGGCTTTAGATACCTCTTAGGTCCATAAATTACCATACAGCATATATTAAATGCAAAAAAGTGACAATTTGTTGTTGACAAGGACAGCTGGACATATAAAGGGCCCCATTACCTTCAGTAGCTTAGGGCCCCATCAAACCTAAATCCAGCCCTGGCCACTCCTACTTATCATGATGTGCACAGATCACGCATGTTGGCTGATATGGAGAGATTTCTCTGCAGCATTTACTTCTGTGATAGCTTTATTGATACCTATTGCCTATAGGGATCAAGTGATGGGACAGAGTGTGTCTTACATGAAGCTTCCCTATGAAAGTTAGGAATGGAAAATCAAATCAAACCTTTCTCCCCTGCAGGCTACCTTCTGTCCTCCCTGCATCCTTGCACAGTTAATCAGCCTTGAGATGGGGGCATTCTTAATGTGCCAGGTATCATAAAGAGCGAAGTTTCTTACATTGTTGTAGAGACTCTGTTGTTTGAAGTGGTTCACGTTCATATTTCTACTGCCGTTTCCATATCTGTGGAGGAGTCCTTGCAGGTGATAGATCATCGTACATCATTGGTACATCAATCATTAGTACTTTTGGTTAGTACATTTAATTAGTGATGAACCTACTACCCCAAGCTTTAAAAAAGAAAAAAAGAGGCAGGAAAGTAGCTAATTTTTCTGAGCCCACTTCCTAAATCTGGCCCTGATTGTGCCTCCAGTATTGTCAGTGGGAGCATGAGAGGACTGGAAGTCTATATCCAAGTGAGGAAGAAATGTCCTTGTTTGATTTTAACCTGGGCTAGAGAAGGATTCTGGACCAGAAATGGTGTATCCACTTGTTCCAAAATTCAGTCAAATGTTACAAGCTGGCCGAGCTGATATTATGACCGTAATTACAAACTTTGGCGACATGGCTGCCTTTAAAAATTTGACTATTATTGCTACGAGTAATTTACACTGCAATGCTGCACAGAGCAGTTTTAGCAGTGGGGATTCAGTTTTAGTTGTCGTTTGTATTGTTTTTAAGGAAATATGCATTTTGGAACCTGTGGAGGAATCACGGTGATGAGAAATACTGCCACCAGTCTAAAGCACAGCTTTCACATCATGGAAATGAAGCTGTTGGGTAGTCGACAAATGCCGTGCAACTTGGAAGACAGTTATTTGCTTGTCTAGTTGAAATGTGGGTGCACATAACTCTAAAGAAAAGATGTAAAAGCTCGCCTTCTTTGGAATGGTATACCTGCCTTTATTACCCTTCTTTGATCAAAATAAATAAAGGCGTTGAATAAATTTAATTTAAATCCAGGTCAAAAAACATTACAGTCGTCTCCTCAGATACGTGGGGGTTACGTTCCCGGGTACCACATGTATACATGAAATTGTGTATAGTACCAGTTACAGGTGGGTAGCCGTGTTGGTCTGCCATAGTCAAAACAAATCGAAAATTCTTTCTAGTAGCACCTTAGAGACCAACTGAGTTTGTTTCTGGTATGAGCTTTCGTGTGCATGCACACTTGCAGTCCATGGGACTCTCACGAAAGCTCATACCAGAAACAAACTCAGTTGGTCTCTAAGGTGCTACTAGAAAGAATTTTCGATTTTGTTTTGATTGTGTATAGTAGAACAGTTTGGATTTGAAATCCTGCTTTATCACTACCCGAAGGAGTCTCAAAGCGGCTAACATTCTCCTTTCCCTTCCTCCCCCCACAACAAACACTCTGTGAGGTGAGTGGGGCTGAGAGACTTTGGAGAAGCATGACTAGCCCAAGGTCACCAGCAGCTGCATGTGGAGGGAGCGGAGATGTGAACCCGGTTCACCAGATTACGAGTCTACCGCTCTACACCACTACACCACACTGGTGGGGGGACACCATCTACAAAGTGTGTAAACCCCCTCTAAACCTCTGGAAACTCTTGAAAAGCCCTTAAAAAACCCCAGCAGCACTTACTAGACTGCCAGTGGTGACTCTCAGTTTCTTCAGAGCTGGAGGATGATATGAAACAACAAACTCCAACTGTCCATAGTCCTCAAAGGTCCCGGTGCAAAGTCTCATGGGATAGCTAGCCATTTCCCCACTCTTCCCACACCATGTTCAGTTTTCCTGCTCTTCAGGTCATTTTTTCCCCTTTCACACCTGTTTGCCATTTAAATGTACTGACTGACTGACTGATTGATTGATTTCCCAGTGCCACATGTATACCTGGTCAGGTGTGAGTCAAAGGTACCATAAGTGGGGAGACCCTGTACCTTGGTTCTCAAACTCAATCCATTCTGGAAGTCTGTTTTGACTTCCAAAACGTTCGAAAACCGAAGCGTGGCTTCCGATTGGCTGATTGGCCCGAAATGGACGTCTGGCTTCTGAGAAACGTTCGCAAACCGGAACACTTACTTCTGGGTTGTGGCATTCGGGAGTCGATTTATTCATCAACTAACCATTCAGGAGCCAAGGCACCACTGTATATGAAAACCTATCTATGAATTATATGAATTATATGAAATGTGTTTTCCTGCCCCCCCCACTCCATTTAGTACAAACATTATGAAGACCTCGAAGGGAGAAAAGCTGCCAGTTTTCCTTTGTAAATTAAAAAATACCCTTGCACTTTCTGTGAGATCTGGTTTCTTCTTGCGATGGGCAGTTTTTCTCCACTTCCCTGTCTGTCACACCCTTACCATAGATTTAAAGCATATGTGTGTCGTCGTCCCCAAGAATCCTGGGAAATGTAGTTTACCCCTCACAGGGCTACAATTCCCATCACCCCTTAACATTCTGCAGATCCCAGGAATCACTGGGGGAAGCCATGGATGGTGTAGATTTTAGCGTCTGAATAGCAACTTCCCTGCTCTTCTCTGTGTGATGTTGTGTGAGAGAAATGTCTATTCCCTCCCTCCTTCCTGCCTCCCAGCTCTCTGTCAGGAGTGCTTAACAGAAGCACTCGTTTCTGCAGTTTAGCCTTGCTTATATAATATGTTCCAAGTGCAACCTGTGAGATAATCTGAATACGGAAAGAACAGAGTCCTTCACGGGCAGGACTCTGTTTGATTGGGAAAATGCAACTTTCATTTGGTCACTCTCTGGAAATCTTGCGGGTGTCTGAGAAGCGGTTCTAAATTTAGATGCGCGTGTGTAATTTTGAGTTAGTTTAATTTGGCAAAGTGTTGTTTTTAAATGGGTGAATTTATAGCTTGACCCCAAGATTGGCTATGTCATTGCAGAAATATTTAGCATGGACCATACCAATGATTGCACTGGTGAACTGCCAACATAGCTTGGTGCTATGACAACACTGTGAGGATATTAACATGAGTATTGCAGCTGGATACACAAATGCAAGTCTTTACCATGTACAGTGGTGGTATTCTGTTATAAACAAGGGTAGTGGAATCTTTCAGTTCCGGTTTTGTTTTCTGCATTTCCTTGCAACTTTGCATTTTATTTTGTTTTTAAGTCTTCATCAAAATCCACCAGCATGTTAGTGTAAATTTATTCCAATATGCACATTTTTGTTTGTGCCTTGGCCCAATATACACATTTTTTTTTTTTGAAATGCAATTTCCCCTGGTGCATTTTTGCACATCGCTTTCACTAATATGTGCATTTTCGCACACACTTAGCAGCATATATTCCTAAACACACTGTTCGATGGGAAAGTTGCATTGCAAAAACTGGAGAAGTGAGAATTTCGAAGAATGGCTGTGTTCTGCTTTCCATATTATTTCAGAAAGCGTGAATTGGGTAGGTTTGCATTAACATGCAAATTTAATCTAATTTCTCCCCATCCCTAATTACATGGGGCTACCTTTGAAGGTGACTTGGAAACTACAACTAATGCGGAATGTGGCGGCTAGACTGGTGACTCGGAGCAGCCACTGGGACCATATAACCCCAGTCCCGAAAGACCTACATTGGTTCCCAGTACATTTCTGAGAACAGTGTTGGTGCTGACCTTTAAAGCCCTAAACAGCCTTGGCCCAGTATACCTGAAGGAGCATCTCCACCCCCATTGTTCAGCCCGGACACTGAGGTCCAGTTCCGAGGGCCTTCTGGTGGGTCCCTCACTGCGAGATGTGAGTTTACAGGGAACCAGACAGAGGGCCTTCTCAGCAGTGGCCCCCTCCCTGTGGGACACCCTCCCATCAGATGTTAAGGAGATGAGTAACTATATAACCTTTACAAGACATCTGAAGGCAGCCCTGTATATGGAAGCGTTGTTGTTGTTGTTGTTTGTTGCTATTACAGTCATACCTTGGTTCTTGAACGCCTTGGTACTTGTACATTTTGGCTTCCAAACGCTGAAAACCCAGAAGTCAGTGTTCCAGTTTTCAAACGTTCTTTGGAAGCCGAACGTCCGACGTGGCATCCACAGCTTCCGATTGAGTGCAGGAACCTCCTGCAGCCAATCGGAAGCCACGCCTTGATTTTCGAATGGTTTTGGGAGTCAAACGGACTCCCGGAACAGATTAAGTTTGACAACCAAAGGTACCACTGTGTTTATTATAATATTTATACCCTGCCTATCTGGCTGGGTTAATGTGTAATGTTTTATTATGTTTTCATACATGTTGGAAGCCACCCAGAGTGGCTGGGGCAACCCAATCAGATGGGCAGGGTACAAATAATAAAATATTATTATTAGTAGTAGTAGTAGTAGTAGTAGTAGTAGTATCCACACTGTAATAAAAATATTGCCTTGACCACATGACCTTGCCAGAGAACACTGTTCCCCAGGTACACATACACCTGAGCAATCAGGCTCACAGGCAGTGGTGAACGAAGAAGCCAATACACACCTCAGATTCCTTTTCTTGGAACAGACTTCTGAAAATGCAGCGGGTTTAGAGGGAGAGAGCAAAACAGCTCTATTTCTAACCTACACTTCTGTACCACAGACAGTAATGGGAACAGTTTTAAAATAATGCCCTGTAATCCATGGGGTATAATTAGAGCCCTTGGAATTAAGAATGGGGGTGTATATATCCCATAACTGTCGCGTTGTATTTTCTGTGCTGAATGGATGGCCTCCTTTGCCAGGGCATACAATGTAGCCTTGCAGTCTCAGATGTTACAGAGGAAGATTAATGCATGTGGTTCTCTAACCACCTTTCACATCTTTACAGCTAAACATTGTTTATAGGGATCAACTAGTTCTCTGTCTCTTCTGTTTCATTATGAGGCTCTGTTCGGATCTCCTTTAAAAGAGGGGATGATGGATGGTCAACTTTCAACGCGAGTGAAAAATGGGCTGTCCCAGGAGAGCAGGTTATAGGGAGAAAAGTTTAAACGATGATAAAGCGCAGCCTCCACAAGACAGTAAGATTCTGTCTGTGGAATCAGTATGACTTCTGTTACGTACAGAACTTTCCCCTCCGTTGGCTTGGATGTTTGCTATAGGGAGCCTAGGTGAGCTTTCACATCTCTTTGTCCAACAGAAAATGGGAGTAAATTTGTGTTCTGCTTTGAAATTCATCACAGCAGATCGTTGAATTGTACGGTCAGCAATGGGGCTCAGTGGCGTAGCGTGGGTTGCCAGTTCCAAAGGCGGGGCAAGTGTTGTGCTCCCCGCTGGTGGACTGGGGGAGTGCGCCAGGGGGGCACATGCAGAGCCTGCCTCCAACAGGCTCCTGGCCCACTCCCTCCATCCACCTGCTCACTAGACCAACCCGCCTGTTGCCGCACCTCAGCTGCCAGAGTTCTGTGCCTGCACATCCTCAAAAATGCGCACCCGAAGCCATGGCCCCCACATGCTATGCCTCTGGTGGGTCTCTACAGTTGAAAGGCACTGCATTTCTGGAAATAAGATGCTAGTTGTGGAATTGGTAGCTGAGCCCAAAATCTGTAGTCAGATTTCTAACTGAGAATCAGATATAGGATTTTTGGATATGTGTTGTTGTTGTTTAGTCGTTTAGTCATGTCTGACTCTCGTGACCCCATGGACCAGAGCACACCAGGCACTCCTGTCTTCTACTGCCTCCCGCAGTTTGGTCAAGCTCATGCTGGTAGCTTCGAGAACACTGTCCAACCATCTTGTCCTTTTATGAGTATATTCTAAAATTATATATGTAGTGTGTGCGCGCGTGTGTGTACTTGTATATCCTCCTTATAGTTGCACTTGGCTGCATCAGGTAGCTGAGATGGTGAGGAGGACCACTCCATTGGCTCATCTGGGGCCATGTACTGTTTGGCTGTTCCTGTCCAAACCCCAAAATGAAGCTGGCCTAGCAGCTTTGTGCTTCCTCCAAGACCCTTTGGGTGTTCCATTCAAATGCCTGGAAACCCTAGAGCAGGCATGGCCAAACTTGGGACTACAACTCCCATCATCCCTAGGGATGATGGGAATTGTAGTCCCAAAACAGCTGGAGGGCCAAGTTTGGCCATGCCTGCCCTAGAGGATTTTCCCATCAAGAGCTCCCTAGTACAGATGTGGCAGTGTGGGTCAGTGGTTTTCTTTCAACTCAGTTCAGCTGGTCTTTGAGGACGTGCTTAGTTCTAATCAGCCAATTAGCCCTGAAAACAAATGTTCAAAGGAGCTCCCTGCAAATCCCACTTTGTCTATTTGCAAACTACTTTGTCCTGGTTTGTCTGCCTATGAAAGTTCGTCAGACCACCTTCTAGCTTGCAGAAGAAACACATCGATCTGCAGGGGTGGCTTGAATCCAAACTGCAGCTGCAGAACAAGACTTGAAACTCGTTACAATCAGTTGCAACAAATCCCTTTGATGTCATCTGATATCATAGTAATGTCAGGGGATTGTCCAGTGTGTGGTCACACCCATCTGTCAAAGTTGACCCCAAAGTTGGTGGGGGGGCATTTGGATCTAACCTGCCTGCCAACTCTAGTTCCCTACCCCTGTTGTATACCAAAGGTAAAGGTAAACGTACCCCTGACTCTTAGGTCCAGTCGAGGATGACTCTGGGGTTGCAGCGCTCATCTCGCTCTATAGGCTGAGGGAGCTGGCATTTGTCTGCAGACAGCTTCTGGGTCATGTGGCCAGCACAACTAAGCCACTTCTGGCAAACCAGAGCAGCACACGGAAATGCCGTTTACCTTCCTGCCAGAGCGATACCTATTTATTGACGTGCTTTCGAACTGCTAGGTGGGCAGGAGCTGGGACTGAGCAACGGGAGCTCACCCCGTTGCGGGGATTCGAACTGCCGACCTTCTGATCGGCAAGCCCTAGGGTCTGTGGTTTAGACCACAGATCCACCCACATCCCTGATGTTGTATACCAACTGGTGTGTAATAACAGCCAATGTTAATGGTGAATAACTGTATTAATGCTTACCAGATTTTGACACATGCATTTCCCAAGTATGCTTGAAGTGTTGACCTGGCAATGTTTTCATCCCCCTGTTGACATGCATTAGGGAGAGCTCCCTGAAGCAGTGCTCAGAATGCACCCCCTCCTTTTCTTCCCAAATCCGCTAATGTGCATTAGCAAGTTTAACAGTGAATCAAAACTGGATTATAAGGCCAACCTGCACAGAATAAATGTGTGTGTGTGCATTTCAGAGCGGAATCTCAGACAACGGCCTTGAGCATCCCGAGGGATACCTGAGATGCATTTAACTTGTAGAAATTGTTCCACAGGGAATGAAGATGAATGCTGTTTTGCTCACAAGAGCCTCTTTACAACAATAGCCTTTGAGTGCCTTTGGAACGTTGTTTGATTTTGCCCATAATGTAACAGAACGAAAAAGTGTAACTCAGGGTGTCAGCCTTACCTTTGTAAATCTCTACTTGCCTGTCCCATTGCACTTCAGCTCATGTGCTGTTCTCACCATCGCAACAGGTGATGGCTCCCCTGGAGTGCATTGAGGAGATGTGACTAACTTCTGTCACAATCCATTAACTCCTTCTCTCCTCTTCTTCAGGGGAAAAAACAAACCCTCCACCCATCTCTGCTCGTGGCCTGCCATCTTTTGTTTGGGTGCATCAAAGCAGCTTCCATTGGAGGGCCATGGCCTCATACCAAAAACATTTAGAGATGAACATCACTGGCAAAATGGCAAATGGCATGTGCAGCCTGTGCTGATCAGGCCTTGCCACGCCACATCCGTACATGAGCAAAATTGTGGTTAGGGCTGCGGCGGAGGTGGGAAATAATGTTGCCTGCTTCCAGCTTTTGCTTCACTGTTTTATTTGCAGTTTTCTCCATAGGAATCTCACTCTTGAGGCTGCTTTGAATGATAAGAACATAAATAGAACCCTGCTGGATCTGGCCAAAGGCCCATTTAATCCAGTGTCCTGTTCTGGCCAACAATATGCCTGTGGGGCAAGTTGGTCCTGAGCACAACAGCACTCTGCTCACCTGCGATTCTCAACAAAATGCCTCTGACAGTGGAGATAGAACACATGTTCTATTTCCATCCTTTGTTCTTGAAAGCAGAGAAGGGGAAAAGGAGGAAGACGGGGCAAGTGTGTATGTTAATGGCTGAATGGTGAGGTGTGAGACAGACTTTTGGATTTATGCACCTGATCTGGCCTCTCTCTTTTTGCTCATTCCAGGCCTGGTTATCCATTGAGTGCCATCCCTTCCTCTAGACTCCTTCCCCAATATCTCTCACTGCACTGCTATTGCCAACCTCCTCCTCCTCCTCCTCTTTCTTCTGGCATGGGCAAACTCGGCCCCCCAGATGTTTTGGGACTACAAATCCCATCATCCCTGACCAGGGACATAGCAACGGGGGAGCAGTGGGGGCAGTGCACTCCCGGTGCCACGTCTCCGGGGGTGACAAGGCATGCGGTTTACCGATGGCGCCGCTCCTGCGCTGTACACATAGTGCCGGGATAATCTGCTTGTGGCTGCAGCCACATGTAGAGGATCCTCAGTTCATGGCTGCAGCTGCGAGCAGAGGATCTCGGCACCGTCCATATGGCGCTGGAGTGGTGCCGCCGGCAACCCGCTACGTACGATGCATGCATCGTACATAGCGACGCTGCGCATGTGCGCTACGTAGCAACGCAACGCCCCGCCCCCGGGTGCATGTCATGTTTGCCGCTCCAGGTGCCCAAGCGGCTTCCTACACCTCTGTCCCTGACCACTGGTCCTGTTAGCTAGGGATGATGGGAGTTGTAGTCCCAAAACATCTGGAGGGCTGAGTTTGCCTATGCCTGTTCATCATCATCATCATCATAGCTCAGTTGGTTACAGTGTAGTGCTGATAATGCCAGGGTTGCGGTTTCAATCCCCATACGGGACAGCTTGCATATTCCTACATTGCAGAGGGTAGAACTAGATGATACTCAGGGGCCCTTCCAACTCCACAATTCTATGATTCTATGAATAATATTTTATTATTTATACCCCACCCATCTGACTGGGTTACCCTAACCTCTCTGGATGGCTTCCAACAGAAATAAAGCACAATAAAGCATTTAATTTTTTTAAAAAAAATCCATATGCAGGTCTGCCTTCAGGTGTCTTCTCAAAGTTTTATAGTCAGTGCTATTTTTCTAGAAAAAAGGTGCTGGAACTCACCATGAACGCCTCCCTTGTTCTCTTAGAATGGCAACGGTACCCACCTGAGATGTGCCAGAACTGAGTTCCAGTGAGTTCAGGCTGGAAAAAAAGCCCTGTGTATAGTTATTTATCTCCTTGACATCTGATGGGAGGGCATTCCACAGGGTGGGCTCCACCAAGAAGGCCCTCTACCTGGCTCCCTGTAACTTCACTTCTCGCAGTGAGGGAACCGCCAGAAAGCCATCGGAGCTGGACCTCTGTGTCTGGGCTGAAGGACTTTATTTAGGAAGTCAGTAATGAGGAGAGGGTGGTGTGTAGAGATCAAGTTAGGGGAATGTCGTTTTCTCAATCTCTGCTAATACTGGAATCTGGGGTCATCCAATGCAGCTGAATGTCAGGCAATTCAGATCAGCCAAAGAAGATATTTAATGAAACTGGATTCCATTACTACAAGATGTAGCAACGACCATCAACTTAGATGGCTGTAAAAGGGGACTGGACAAATCCAGGGAGAATAAGATGCTCCACGGTTATTAGTCATAATGACTTTATGTTGCCTCTGAGATCAGAGGTAAGTAGGACTCTTCTTAGTGGCTCCCAGTGTGATCAGGGGCTCGGGTTTTGCAAACAGGTTACAGGATTTGGAATTTGGAATTTGGCAGATGCAAAAAGTAGCAGCCCCAGTCCCAATCGTTGTGCAGTTTGCCGTCTGTAAACAATCACAACCTGCTTCTCGTTTTTCTGCTATTTTCACACCAATGCTAGTCTGCGCACATTTAAAATCCACATGTATTATAAGTTAAAGCATTTGAACAGCAAAGGGACATATTGGTTTAAAATTGCTTCTCTAGGAGAGATGATAACAATAGTCTTGAGGAATGAGGCAGAGAGAGTTCCTGATCCAGGCAGAATGGAAGCATTTATGGTGGTTGCATAACGAGAGTAAAGGAAATAGCCGGAAAGGCCGTAAAAGTTCGGGAGGGAAATCTTGTCTCATTTCTTCATTTCTTGCCGAACCCAAATTTGCAATGATTTTTGATTTGGCCCATTGTCGTGATTGTAATTCGTTTTGAGCTATATTTTAATAACATGTTTTTAAATTGCTAACTCGCCCAAAGACCTTATGGTGAAAGTCGGGCAAGAATGAATGAATGAATGAATGAATGAATGAATGATGTGTTTTGAATTGCCTCCTGAATGCCATTAAATTACAAAAAGTCCTCTAGCTTTTCCTTGGAACACTATAGTTCACTAAGAAAGTTTGTCAAAAGCAGATCATATATATATATATATATATATATATATATTCCAAGGAATAAAACTTTTCGTATCCTGCTACAAAAATCGGTGAGATTATTAAGACCTTCTATATAATCTCCTATTTCTGTCTGGGTATAATATTTAAGATGGCAATTCTTGGATCAGTGGGAACTGGGTGGCCCAATTCTATGCACAGTTTACTTGGGACTAAGTCCCTCTGAACACAATGTGACTTACCTCTGAGTAAATATGCATAAGATGGCACTGTAAATAAAATCAAGTTCAAGCAGTTCATGTTGGCCACAAGAGGGCAATGTTGGCATACTGGATAGGGATCCATTCTGACCAAGTTTCTAAATCCTGAGTTCTAATTCTGACTAACTTTCTGCAAAGCTGTCCTTTTAACTTGTTCATGTCTTTTACATTACTATCAGCTGGCCGGTGGGATGTCCATCCCTTTGGAGACAGGAACACATTTCCTGACTTGCTTGGCAGGAGCACTCTGACCTAGGACATTCCTGCCCCTACCCCCCACCCCATTATCATTTTATTATTATCATTTGATTTTTATTTAGAATCTGAGCTTGCATGAATCAGAAGAACCTTTATTTGCATCAGCCACCAGCTGCAGCAATAAAATAAAATGTACTGAAGAGAGAGGTAAAAACCTAACTATAGAAAATACATTTGGTGGGTTAATATCAACAATTAAATAATAGATGTTATTCTAATTGCCCTCACTAAAAAACACCTTGCAGCTTTTGCTGTCACCTGATCATCTTGATGTGCTAAAAGAAAGGACACAGTAGCAATGCAAAATAAAATAAAAATCTTTCCAGTAACACCTTAGAGACCAACTAAGTTTGTTCTTGGTATGAGCTTTCGTGTGCATGCACACTTCTTCAGATACCAAGGTGCTACTAGAAAGATTTTTTTTTTTTAATTTTGTTTTGACTATGGCAGGCCAACACGGCTACCCACCTGTAACTGGAACAGTAGCAATGGTTGAGCGACCCGGCATGGGCAATAATAGAGGGGTAACAACCTCACTCCTCAAATCTTTATAAAGAGTGCAAGCCAGAAGGACGCGAGCCACTGACTCAATACTGCCATGTCCACAGTGACATAACCATTTTTCCAGTGGAATTTTTTTGAAATCGACCCTCAAGCACAGCTGAAGGGAGTTCATTCAATCTCGCGAAAGTGAAAGCGCGTCTGTATTTTGGAATTCTTTAATTTTGCGAATAGGGTGCCCGAGTGTCAAAATGACTAGGTGGGAAATAATCAGACCATGGACAAAATGTCCTTATTGTGGCCAGATTATTCTGTTGCTTGGTATCATATAGGCGCTGTCCAATTAAATGATTTGCTTTACTTGCTTTACTGAAGCCCAGTGTTAAATCTGCTCCACTTAAATGTGGGGGAGTTGCGGTGGACCATGTGGCCACCCACTCCCCTCCCCAGGGGCGGGGAATGGAGTTCTGCATTGCCCAGGGGATCCCGGCCACGTCATCAACCAGCCAGCCAATCCGGTGGCTGGGGAGGCGTGGCCGGGACACATTTAAATGGAGGCATGAGTCGGAGAGCTTCCTCTTGGCTCAGTTCCTCAATCTCCCGCCCGCCCTCCCTAATTGGGACCTCGGTTGGTGGCCTGGTAGGAATTTTTCCACTTGGCAAATTGGCATGGGCCATTTGGTTTCCACCTACCTTGTAGCAATCGTCACAACTTTGTAAGGTCTTGCGGTTAGGCATTGGTTGATCTTATGATGGGGGAGGGGAGGTGTGGCCATCACCTGCCCCTCCAAGCTTAAGGGTGTTCTGTTAAAGGAATCCAGGGGTGTGGATCTTGTCCGAAGCCTGGGGCGGGGCTAGGGCCATGCCACGATCCCTTGGGAACCCTGGGGGAGCTTGAGTTGGTTTGCATCGACGGGACTCCCCCATCAGGTGTTTACCCTTACCGGACTCCCTGCATGACGGACAGGAGTCAGATATAGTTGGGTCAAACCAATGCCTAAGCCAATGCCACTCACATTCTGTAACCAATAAAGTTATGGCCAATATTTTGCCCAATTACCCAATTACCTAATATCTGTGTCCTGGTGTTTATTCATCAACGAAGGGGTGGTTGCAGGGTCTTGACATGCAATAACTGTTGTGGTGATAAACCAGAAAAGTAGAGCTTTTGGCTGACCGTTTTAGTCCAAGTGCTCTCACGACAATCTTGCGATACTAAGGGTAGTAGACCAGTGGACTCGCATGAGCTTGCATGTTTTCCTAGTGCTTTAAATAGGAGAGTGTTCCACTCTGCAGTTTGCTTTTATCCTGCCTGCAATCTGAATTCCGCCGACCAGAATTCCCTCTGCCCAATTAGTAGGGCATCTCTGCATGTAGCAGGCTTCTTCTCCTGAGTTCTGTGTGAGGTTTAACGTTACACAAGTAATTCAGCAATTTTACAGCAGCGACTCCCGAGTTTTTTGGGACTGAGCGCACATTTGTGAATGCAAGAAACTGTTGCGGGCCTCCCCACCCACCTACTGTAATGAAGCACGAATTGCCACCTATTCAATTGTTGACTACAACGGGATGCTTCTGTTGGGTCTAATTTCAGCAGTGGGCGGCAACCCTATGGGCCACCAGAGAAGGCCCCTGCAGGCATATCTGTGCTCCCGGGCACCACCTTGAAAACCCTTGCTCTAGTGTCAGTGACTGGCTGGATGAGGAGCCGAGAGCCCCTCAGGGAGAGAGCACAGAAGATGACGACTCGGATCCTGGTGGTGGGATACTGAAGAGCAGTCTGGGGAAGGGAGATTCTAGGAGGTGCTAGAAGCAGATGGTTTGAGCCATCAAGGGGTGTTAGGAGAAGGACGGCCTTCCAGGACAGGGTTAGAGGCTAAGAGTCACAGTGTGAGCGCAGACTCAGAGGAGTCAGAGGTTGCTGCACAGAGGAAAGACAATCCCAGTCCTGTTGGCTCTGCTCCCCTCTGACACCCCAATTGAGGAGAGCTCTGCACATTGCTGAGCAATGAGCCAGACCGGACCAGAGGAGGAGCTCGCCTCCTCGATGCAGCCTTCCTTTGCTTGGGAGGGATCCAGAGTGGGAAGGGCAGAGCTAGTGGTCAGTTTCAGCAACATCTCAGATGGATTAAGGCGAACCAGAGGACTCTGCTGTGTTATTTTCTGTTAATAAAGAGCTAATTGCCTTCCATGTGTGTGCCTGCCCTGTGGTTGCCCTGGCTCATTGACAGCCCCTTGACATTCAGATTGTCACGTTCTAGAGTGGCTTTCTCAAAGAGGTGTTTTTAGGGATAACGTTCTGGGGATTCTGAGCTTGGCATCACACAGTCCAGAACCAGAGGTAGTTGAGAAACCCACGAGGACTAGCATCACAAAATGCTGACATAGCCAAGACTTCAGAATATGTAGCCTTCACATCTTCTATGTTAGAATTTGTTGAGAGAAGGGCTGAGGAACCCTTTGAAGCTCCACGGACTGCCTTCCTTTGTGGGCAGTCTTCCTGATAGTGGGTAGGCCCAATAGCAAAAAAGAAAAAGAAAAACTGGGTGGAGCAAGGAATGAGATTCTTACCTTTGTAGGCTACATTTCACCTACACAGAAGTCAGAGGCTTCTAACCTCCCCTCCCCACAAAAACATCTATGCTAACAAGAGACATTAGCACAATTCAGTGACACATTACCAGCCAAGCAAAAGCCCTAGAGGATAGTTTGGCGAGCTGGGCTGGTGAGGGGTGTTGCCTGGGGAGGAAGAATGGGCTGGGAGAGTTCTGAGGGCCGCACAGAAGTGCGTAGAGGGCCACATTGAAACCTCTCTAGCATCTGAATTAGAGGAATGCATATAGGAACTATGTTGTCTGCCAGAGCAACACCATATTCGTTTCTTTACTTACTTATCAAACCTTTATTAGGCATTTACATGTAAAATCACGAGAGAAAGAATCACATACAGGAACTTTAAAATAATAATAATAATAATAATAATAATAATAATAATAATAATAATAATAATAATTTATTTGTACCCCGCCCATCTGGCTGGGTCTCCCCAGCCACTCTGGGCGGCTTCCACCAAACATTAAAATACATTTAAAATATCACAGTTTAAAAACTTCCCTAAACAGGGCTGCCTTCAGGTGTTTTCTGAATGTCAGGTAGTTGTTTATTCCCTTGACTTCTGATGGGAGGGCGTTCCACAGGGCGGGCGCCACTACCGAGAAGGCCCTCTGCCTGGTTCCCTGTAGTTTTGCTTCTCGCAGTGAGGGAACCGACAGAAGGCCCTCGGCGCTGGATCTCAGTGTCCGGGCTGATTGATGGGGGTGGAGACGCTCCTTCAGGTATACAGGAGCGAAGCCGTTTAGGGCTTTAAAGGTCAGCACCAACACTTTGAATTGTGCTCGGAAACGTACTGGGAGCCAATGTAGATCTCTCAGGACCGGTGTTATGTGGTCCCAGCGGCCCCTCCCAGTCACCAGTCTAGCTGCCGCATTCTGGATTAATTGCAGTTTCCGGGTCACCTTCAAAGGTAGCCCCACATAGAGCGCATATACACAAAGAAACAACAATTAAACTCATAGGCTGATCGTATGTGTGTATTAGTAAAATCTAGAATTTCGTCCTGTTAAAGTACTCCTTGAAGCACTGCAGTTTCTTTACAGGCATTGTCTTGAAAGGTTTGCAGCGTGAAACATAAAAAAGAGACAACAGGTGCCGAGCCAGTATGAGAGAGAGAGAGAGAGAGAGAGAGAGAGAGAGAGAGAGAGAGCTCAAGGAAGCAAAGGATAGAAAGAGAGTGACAGGCAGAGACCTTGAGGCATCAGCTGCCCTTTCCCTTTGAGTGTTAGGAACTGTTTGTGCAGAAACCTTACTCACATTTTAATGACCCTCTTCTTCTTTTTAGTGCTATTTTTCAAGAACGCCTAGCCTTGTTGTCTTATAATGGCAATGGCGCCCACCTGAGAGGTGCCAGAACTGAATTCTGGCGAGCCCAAGCTCAAAAAAGCCTCTGCAGTCCTGTTATAAGGGAAAGTAGCGGGCACAGCTTAGCATGACAAATGGTTCTGATTCTTGGGCAAGACCTCAGCGATGGAGGAGGCATTACTGTCCCCTCAGTGGCGGACAGGACAGGGGAGGTAGTAAAAAGTAAAGGTAAAGGACCCCTGGATGGTTAAGTCCGGTCAAAGGGGACTATGCGGTGCGGCACTCATCTTGTTTTCAGGCCAAGAGAGCTGGTGTTCATCTGCAGAGAGCTTTCCAGGTAATGTGGCCAGCAGTACTAAACTGCTTCTGGTGCAACGGAACACCGTGATGGAAACCAGAGCGCACGGAAATGCTGTTTACCTTCCCGCAGCAGCAGTACCTATTTATCTACTTGCACTGGTATGCTTTCGAACTGCTAGGTTGGCAGGAGCAGGGACAGAGCAACGGGAGCTCACTTCGGCGCGGGGATTCGAACCGCCAACCTTCAGAACGGCAAGCCCAAGAGGCTCAGTGGTTTAGACCACAGCGCCACCCGAATCCCTCTCCCATCCCTTGGTGAGGTGGGACTGTACATAGTTTCTGACGTGGCAAAGTGGATGAGTCAGAACCTACCTCTGGAGGTGGAGCTCATGCCTCATGCTGTCTGGGCTAGTGGGTAGATGGGACTGGACATAGGAAACTCCTCCCACTGGGATCTTCCCTTGGGTTCTCTTCCTCCAGCTCTCCTGACCTTCCCAGCCCACTCAATCCCTCCCTGGTGTCTTCTGTAGGTCACCTGGCCTGGCCAGACCCCCACCACTCAGGGCCTATGACACATCTGGAGGTCCACAGGTGTCCCACACCTGGACTTCAAGAACTCATGTGACCTCAGGGCATCTGTTACTAAGCAAGCTTTTACCCCAAGGAAGGGGAGATCTCTAAATTACGACTAGCATTACACCATTATGAGCAAGACACGATATATTTAGTGTAACTGATCCATGTTAAGTAATCTTGAGTATGTTTCCTTTGTGGATGTTATCGGGAGCCGCGCAGAGTGGGCTGGGGGCAACCCAGTCAGGTGGTCATTACATCAATAATAAAAGGATGGTGATGACTTTCTCCTATTTTTTTTAAAAAAGTATAGCTCTCCTGTTCAAATGAGCTTGCTCAACATAATCTGCTGTTGTTATACCAGCATTGGTGATATTTTTAAACTCTGCAAGTACGTTAATTACATTACTTGAGTAATGTAACTGTGTGTATAAACTGTATGCATAAATATTATATTAAGCAGCTAATATTGTCTGTTCCTAGATCCATACCTGCTGTGTTGGTTAGAAGTAAAGCAGCTTGCTTTCCAGTTTGCCTTGGGATTTTACTTTATCGAGTTACTGGTTCAAAATCAACAAATTAGAACACAGTACACAGTATTCTTTAGCTTTATACCATGGTCTTGAATTGAATTAGCCCTTATCATTGAATACTGTTGTTGCTAAATCCTTATGTAAGCAGGGACTATAGGATATAGGTATGCGGCAAGATTTGCCTCGTGTTGTGGCATTGAAATCATCTGCTTTTCTTGCCAGCGTGTCAGTATGGTTCAAGGTGATTTGACAGAGCTTTGAGATGCCAGCAATAGGAAAGCTTTAACATCTTTATGGCTTGAGACTGTGGAGACAGAAATGCTTGCCGACATGATTAACGAGGGGGTTGAATAATAGTTTAAAGATTTTGTAGTTGCAGAAAAGTGTGATAGATGATTCTCGTCACTGTGTTGGATTTATGACGAAGTTTAGAAAGAGTTATTAAAGGGTTTTAATAGCTTGACTGCAGTTGGCCAACTAAATCAGGGTTTTCATTAATGTCCTGAATATAAGTAATTTAGCAGTTCCTCTTCCTAAGGAGTGTGTTCTGCTCTTGCTGCTGTTATAGCCTTGGCTAAATTCTATATCAGGAATAAAATAACATTTTAATGTGTTATTTGTATTGCTTTTAAATGCTATATCATTTATGGGTTATATTGTTTGGTGGGGGGGGGGGGAATTATTTCTGTAATGACTTTCCCTGCTGAACAAATAAACTTAAAGACACGTTTTAAGCAGTTTATGTGTTTTTTCTCTGAGAAATTATATGCTCCAGCAGTCTTCACAATTTGTGCAATGGGTTTTTTATGCATCTGACTATATTTCCATGTTGCAACTTGCCAAGCACTATGGCACACACACACACACACACACACACACACACACGCCTCAGGTTACAAACGCTTCAGGTTACAACCTCCGCTAACCTGGAAGAGTTACCTCGAGTTGAGAACTTTGCCCCAGGATGAGAATGGAAATCGTGTGCTGGCAGCGTAGCGGCAGCAAGAGGCCCCATTAGCGAAAGCACGCCTCTAGTTAAGAACAGTTTCAGGTTAAGAACGGACATCCGGAACGAATTAAGTTCGTAACTAGAGGTACCTCTCTCTCTCTCTCTCTCTCTCTCTCTCTCTCTCTCTCTCTCTGAGTGTGTGTGTGTATCTGATGTCTGTTGTGAGCTACTCTGGGCACAATCAAAAATTGAAAAGGGGCATATAAATTTAGTTAGCTCTTTGACAGCAGGGGGGACTATCAAACTATAGGTAAACTATTGCATTTAGCAAAATTACCCTTACAAAGGCTGACAGAGCTGTTGATTTTGCACTTTCTGTTTTTGGAAGTTGTTCATTATGGTTTTTCTTATGGAAATGAAGAAAAAAGCAAGATTGGGGCAAACTTTTATAGCTGCACTGATTTTCAGACATCACCCAGTCCCAGCCCCCCACCCAAAAAAAGGCATGGGGACCAGAACTGGCTTGTAGGCCAGTGGTTCAGCACCCTCTTAAATGAGCTGTAAAAAGGAAGTAACTACTCAGAATCTCAACTTTGCCACATCTTGATCCTGTACCTCCAGATTTGACATGAACTCACTTGAGTGAAGAAATTGGAAGATAAATCACCTGAAGCATGACTTTGCAACTGCAAAGAGATCTGCAATATCTGAAACCGCCCCCCTTTGCCAAATACAAATTTGAAAAAAATGAATAATGCATCTAGATTTTTGGGTTGGCGCTGCTAACTTGTCTGCCAGCGTGAATGAAGGGAGGCTGGAAAAACCAGCATTTGGTTTGTGGTTTTCTTTTTTCTCCCTTTAGTTTGCTCTTAGTGCCTCAAGACTAATTGGCCTTTCAACATTGGAATTCCTCTTACAGCTGTGTAAAAGGGGATTTCACCTGGTGCAGCTTTTCAGATTCTTCCAACCCTTGACTATAATGAGCTGTATTTGTTGAAATTTCTTCTTCATCATCATCAACCATGAAAAAGGACAAGATGTTAAAAGTACATGAGCACACACAACGAAAGGGCTGGCTTTTCATAGCCAATCGTGAAAGTTGCATAGTGCAAGATTTGATAATGAAAGTACACAAGTGATTTCTTGATGCAGATCCTGCTTGTTTTTGAGTGGCATTTCCTCTCTGCTTTGAAATGTTCCAGTCCCCAAGCCTTTCAAAATGACATTTCTCAGCACAAAATGGACGAGAGGCAAAAGGAAGTATGGGACCAGCTGGCAACCTTTTGTTGCAGGTAGCAAGGCTTCTGACACACCTGGAGAGCAGCAGGAGGGCCTGTTGGTCTGGCTATAGCTATAGTCAAGCTTGTCTTCACCCTTCACACAGTACTGAATTTAGCTCCCCAGCTCAGTGGAAAACAGCACAAGGCACCATACTGTGAGTGGCACCTGAATTTTGTTGTTGTTCAGTCGTGTCTGACTCTTCGTGACCCCATGGACCAGAGCACGCCAGGCACGCCTGTCTTTCACTGCCTCCCGCAGTTTGGTCAGACTCATGTTAGTAGCTTCAAGGACACTGTCCAACCATCTCATCTTCTGTCGTCCCTTTCTCCTTGTGCCCTCTATCTTTCCCAGCATCATGGTCTTTTCCAGGGAGTCTTCTCTTCTCACAGGGGGCCAAAGTATTGGAGCCTCAACTTCAGGATCGGGTCCTTCCAGTAAGCACTCAGGGCTGATTTCTTTAAGGATGGGTAAGTTTGATCTTCTTGCAGTCTATGGGACTCTCAAGAGTCTCCTCCAGCACCATAATTCAAAAGCATCAATTCTTTGGCGATCAGCCTTCTTTATGGTCCAGCTCTCACTTCCATACATCACTACTGGGAAAACCATAGCTTTAACTATACGGACCTTTGTCGGCAAGGTGATGTCTCTGCTTTTTGAGATGCTGTCTAGGTTGACGCCTGAATTATAATGGTATAATCTCATACGTTAGATTTCACTAAAGGATGAGGTGATTGGAGGATGGATGGCAGTTAATGGATTGAGACTGAATCCCAACAAGACAGAATTACTATTTCTGGGGAACAGGGAGTGGGCAGGCGTGGGGGACTCCCTGGTCCTGAATGGGGTAACTGTGCCCCTAAAGGACCAGGTGTGCAGCCTGGGAGTCATTTTTAACTCACGGCCAGAACATCTAAGGCACACAACAATGAAACATGGCACAGCATCACTGTACAAAGCAGGAGGCTGAATGTTCAGGAAGGCGTCATGACAGGAAGAGGAGAGCTGGTCATAGGGGACACCACTGCCATCGGCACCCCCAACATCAGGCATAACCCTTTGTTTCAACAGATGTTGGCTGCTGTTCTCACTGTGAAGGCAGATGGTTCCAGTATGAAGCCCTGGAGGCACTGCTAATGACCTCATTACCACGAGACATATTAAAACCATTTCAATCTTGTTCTTCATAATGCAATTGGTGCACGACATTCTGCTTTAAATAGACAGACCCCCAAAAATGTTAA